>NC_135543.1:20606906-21991281 GCF_045843805.1 Urocitellus parryii | reverse complement strand
AGGGCTGGCAATTTCATCCCCTTCTCTCCCTTCCCATACCCGCCACTTCCAGGGAGGGTCTGGAGACTGAATTCCCTTGTCAGTGACGAATGGTTTAGTTCTTCATGCCAGCACAATGGAACCTGCATAAAGTTTGGAGAGTTTGGGGGTTGCTGAGATCATCCATGTGTGTGGAGGGTGGTGTACCCCAACTCCATCAGGACAGCAGATTTCCAGACTTTGCCCTGTATATGTTTTTATTTGACTATTGATAATATCCCTTACAGAAAACTCAAAAATGTAAGTAAAGCATTCCCCTGAGTATTGTATGTCTCGAGAGCAAACAATCAAACCTGAAGGAGAGGTTGTGGAATGTACGAGTTTTATAGTCAAGTCAGACAGAGCTGTGAGTTATAACCTGAATACCTGCTACTTGAGACTGGCAGCAGATCACGACAGTTTTGGGGGACTGAGCCCTGAACCTGTGGGATCTGTACTAACTCTGGGTAGTTAATGCCAGGACTGTATTAAATTATAGGACTCCAGGTAGGTATTCATGGAGAACTGAAGAAACGCTTGGTATTTGGAAACCACACAACTGGTGTCAAAAGCGTTGTGCATTTAGGAACAGTTTGTCTTTCAGTTGTTCATGCTCATACCCCAAACAGTACATACACTCCAAGCAAAGATTTTTTTTTTCCCCCAAGAGAGTTATCTCTTATCCTACATTGGAAAATATTACAGAGCACTTCTTAAAAGGGGAAAAGAAAAAACCTCTGAACTGATCTCAATCAATAACAGTTATGTATGTTTACACAGGTCACTAACATAATTAGTTATTTTTAATGCTAAAAGAATTATCATAAAGTTAGTAATTATTTCTAAAGATATAATCTCAAGATTACAAGGTATTTGAGGTCATTGTAAACAAACCTTTTAATGATGATTTTATTGAACATGGTTATGTTTTGAAGACACTAGTTCTATGTCTATGAAGAAAATATGAAAATGAAATTACCATGATTCTATGGGAAATAACTACTTTTGGTCTGAGGTACTCATGGATTCAAAATGGCTGCATCTCAACAGTATAAGGTAAGATGCTCTGAAAAACTATTTTAGGCATGACTGAGAAATAGCTGGTGAAGACGTGAATGATAAAAGGATATGCGAAGAAGATGAGGTTAGTTGTTAAAAGTTAAGCATGGGAAAATATTTCTAAGTTAACATACTATGTAGACTTTATGTGATTTAAAGTATGCATGTCAAACTAAATGAACATATCATATGCTGTTAAGTAGAAGGTAGCTGTTTTATTAAGATTCCTCAGTTATTTCGATATTCACATTAGCCAAAAATTATGGGAATTTTCTTATTACAAAATAAAAAGATAATAATATTTGTGAAAATTATGTTTGGGGAAAACACAGCTTTCAGTTTGTTGATTCAGGGGAAACTACAGTGATGGATATAGGATGCTGTAACATTGGCGTTTTGAGGCCGATTCACCATCTCTCAGAACCAGGAAGATTCCCCAGAAGGCCCTATGTATGTAGTAGTCAGAGCCATAGCAGTTGTAAAGGCCAACTCATCCTATACACATCCCATCCTGCCATTGTCACCCATGCACAAGGACAAAGCAAGGTCATTTTTCCACATCACTCATGACTTTGCTGGTTTCAGAAACCCAAACCAAACTGAATAAACACATAGATTTGATAGTTCATGTAACTAAGAAGTCGACTGGGGATATGATTGTTTCCTATCTGAACTTCTTCAGAGGCTCAGTAGATATGAGAAGAACTCTGCTTCCCTCTATCTCTCGGCTTTTCTTTCCCGTCATGTGTGACTAATCCTCAGGCAGCCTCTTCCCTCTGGCTGACACAAAAGGAAGCAGCTTCCAGATGTGAAATCTCTCAGCTCAAGTCCAGTGGGGACACAGCCCTGCCCCACCCAAGCTCAGATCCAACAGGAACACACTTCTACTCTGCCCAAGCCTTCCAGCACCACCTCCATGCATTTCTTTGGTTCTAGGTAGATCATGGTCACATTCCTAGCACGACACCATGGCGGGGGTAAACATCCAAAGAAGATCCTGAGCTAAGGAGGAAGAATGCTTGGTTCTGTACAGGGAAAACGGAAGATCAGCAGTCTGAAAGATGAGTGGTTAGAGAAAATAAAGACAAGAGGTGTCCTTTACATTCTAATGTTTTTCTGATTTTAACAGTGAATCATGTTAATTGTATATTATTCAAAAGGTTTAAAAAAAAGGAAATAAATGTACCACTCATGTTCTCATCTCTGAATAGCATTTTATTTTGTGTCATCCTAATTTTTTTCTACTTGTGCAATTTCTATACAATGGCAATCAATAGTGTGAATCATAGTTGTAGATCCTGTATTTCCACTTACATTAAATTGATAAGAATTTTTCCAGAGTGCGAATAACCTTTGACAGACAACTTTAAACTCTTCATTACAAAGTACATTTTGTGTAATCATCCCTGATTCTCTCTAGTGAGGGTCCTCCCCCTTGTACTTAATCTCAGGTGTTGGTCCCCATCTTCTTGTCCATCTCCCAGTCTCAATGCCAGGACACAGTTTTGGCACTGGATGTTACACTGGAACTGATCTTCAGGACTTATCCTTTCCTGGCACAGAAACTGTCTGTTGAGACACAACTGAAAGGGGGCTGGGACCCCAGGTCTAAGACCATGAGTCTTTTTTCTTCCCCAGCTTCTGCATGTGAAGTCAGTACAGTCACTCCTTTGAAAAGCTCATACTGAGCACCTACTAAGTGCCAGTCACTATTTGCCCTGCTGAGAATAGGATGGTGTGCAAAAAACTGTATTTTCACTATGGTCATAGTCTGGGGAGAAAGACGATCTTATTCAACAACACAGGCAAAATCACCACCACTGTGGTAAGTGCACTGATGGAGATGCACATGGAGATGTGAGCAGTTCCAACAGGAGAATCTGATCTATTCGGCAATGATTTTTCTAAGGAAGAAACAATGGCATCGAGATCTAAAGGATGAGTGGGAAGTTCTAGTTTTAGTCTGATTTTTCTCCACTGTGTCCCAAAGATCTGACAAGAACACATAGAGGAGAGAAAGTTTATTTTAGGGCTCTCATTTTCAGAGGTCTCAATCCATAGAAGGCCAGTTCCATTCCTTGGAATTCAAGGTGAGGCAGAACTTAATGGTGGAAGAGTGTGGCAGGAAAAAATGGCTTAGGACATCACACCAGGAAGCAAGCAGAGAGCTCTACTCAAGAGGGACTAAATATGTATCTCAAAGGCATATCCCCAGTGACCTACCTCCTACAGTAGCACCCTACCTACCTACAGTTACCATCCAAGTAATCCTATCAGGGGAGTAATGCACTGATTAGGTGAAAACTTTCATAACCCAATCATTTTACCTCTAAACTTTCTTGCATTGTCTCATACATGATCTTTTGGAGAATACCTCACATCTAAACCATAACAGCCCTGATTCTGATGCTTAAGATGGTACTCCTCAGACAGCTTCACCAACAAGGAGGTCGGGGAAGCCTTCCCCGAGGAAGTGATGTTTGAGCAAAACCCTAAGAAAATTAGGGAGAAAGTCATTCAGATATTTGACTGGAAATTCCCCAGAGATGAGAAGTGTGTGCAGAGGCTCTGAGGTGAGTGGGTGCCCTGTGTGGTTCAGGAAGGTCAGAAGACCTGTGGCTGGAGCCCTGAGCTGAACAGAGGAACACCTAGGAGGCAAGGTCATAGAGTGACCGAGAGTGGAGGGGCAGGTCATTACAGAACACTGTAGAGAAGTTGAATTTTGAGTAAGATGAGCTAGGGGGAGAACCATTGAAGGGTTTGGAGCAGAGTGACTCAATCTGACATATACTTTAGAAGGAGCAGTATGGCTGTGTTGAGAAGAGATTGGATAGACACAATGACTCTTGAAACATATTTGTGTTTGTATTTTATAGAGGTGGAAGTAGAGGCTCAGAGAGTGTAACTTGATTGAAGTCATATAGTACACAGATCTGACTTAAACTTAGGTTTCACTGGTCTTAAATATATGCTCTTTCACCATGTTAGAAAAGTGTGTGTGTGTATACATGTGTGTATGTTAGAAAAGTAGGATCATATAACACTATGAGAATATTTTTTTTTCCACATTTTCACTTGGGATGTCATGAAATGGCCTGGCATTAAATATTTTTCCTAGTGTCATCTTTCAGGCCTACAGCTTAGTCCATTACATAGAAGTGCTGTCTTCAGATAACCCACCTGCTGTTGTCAATTTTGCTCACTGAATCCTTAAGAAAATACTTGCATTGGAAAGTCTTCCTTCCTTTTCAAGGAAAAGGCCAAATGTCCCAAGAAAAAATATGTACATGAATATATCTACGTGAAAGTTTTTGTTGTCACATGAAAAAGAAACAATTTAAACTCTTTGACTGCATGGGCTTTTTTACTTTTAAACGACTTAAAACAATTTCTTTGAAAAATCACATTTGTATATTTTGTGAAATATACATGAACCTACACAAAACTCCTACTAATTAATCAGGTTTGGAGATGCAGCCAATATGTTCATGACCAAAGGCAATACCATGTGCAGAAGTTAAAAATGCCTATATTTTCCTATTTTTTTAAAAAAATATCATTGGGCAAATGTTCTTGCTTCACCCTCTGGAGCATTAGATCTTAATGGTTTGATAATGGTAAGTAAATGTGTGACATATAAATGTGCTAGTCCTTTTATGTTACAGAAGCTTAGAGTAGAATCTCCCCCTTCTCTTATCTATTACTTTGCCTAGTGAAGAATCCAACCTTTCTTCCAAGATTCCTCAAGATTCCCTTGTATCCTTTACCATCACAAAAAGATGAGCTTGTTCCCTTTCTCCTTTTTCTTGGGCACCGTCAGTGCTGTGGACATGAGAGCCCACACTGTAAAAGGACAAAACATCCTAAGTTTCTCATGGATCAGGGCCAGCAGTTGAGCCTCTGCAATGCTTCACAAGGTAGAACCAGAAACAAGAAATTATTCAATTAAACCTCTGTACTTCAGCACTGTAGCAACAAATAGGCTATTTCTGAAGCAGTTTTACCAGTCTCCGAAGGAGTATTCCCTCAGTACCAGTGATAGAGTTGTGCTAAAGTACCAATTTTCAAGAGTATTCAAGTGCAAAAATGATACTTTTCTATGTGCAAAAGAACTTGCTTTTGTTATTTTCTAAGATAGAAGGAAAGCTCTTTTCCCATTTTGGAAATCAATAAGGCTTTTTTCCCCTTCCATTGCCATGGGTTATTATAGAAAAAACTACCCATGTTGCTGAGGAAAACTTGTGAAGACAACTATTGAAATGGAGCCAACTCTGCTTTCCCTGTGGGCAGCTGGGAGGCTGGGTAGGGACTGTGTTTGACAGGATATGAAGAATATCCATTCAGATTGCTAAGACTCAGACATCCCAGCCATTATAAGATGTTTGCAGTATCATGAACCAATATTTTCTCGAATTCAAGATAAGTTCCCTTACCATTTCTCAGAGGACGTCACTAGCAGAACACATTTTATGCACTCTTTATGGGTTCTTCAGCTAGAGCTTTTACAGTAATTCATGATTTAACTAAAGACACAGCCCATAACCAAGAAAGGCACTGCTAGCCACAGAGAAGAGATGGTGCCTCTCTGAGCAGCTGGTTCTCATGGTGGGCTTACAGGTAGGTATGTAGCCTGGAGCAGAGTGGCCAGTAGACTCTGCTGGTGGCATAGGTATCTTGGAGTAGGTGGAGCTACTCAGGTGTGAGCTCCTCTCTTTATTAACTGTGTGATATTGCCTAGCAATTTTAATTTTCTTAGTTTCAGGCTTTCCATCTGCAAATGAGAAGAGAAGTACTTAGCAAGATTGTTATGAGGATTAAACAGGATAACACACTTAAAGTGCCTGGCATAAAGCATGACATGTAACAAGCATATAAATGGTGACAGCATGGTAGCATGCTCCTCTTCCCCTGCACAGGAAAACACATCTGCTCTTAAAGGGGCAGTAGCTGGGCATGCATTCTCACTCCTTCTCTTTCCACTGACAGGACCATGAAAAACCATTTTCTTAGTGTCTATTTCATACTTACTTCCTTACAGAGTAGGGGATTTAACCACTTGCAATTACTCCCAAATCACTGGAGATTATTTATAATAATATATAATATTAGAACAAAATTAAAATTACATGGTATTAATATATCAATTATTTACATTTTATATTAAAATATACATTGCATATTATATATACATATATATGTATAGTTGCATTTCATATCATATTTAATGTGCTATATAGTATACTTAATTAAAAGTTATACATTAAATATATAATACACATTAAGTAGGACCTATACTAGTAGTATATTTTAACTCTGAATTCTATGGAGGATACCTGTATTTACAAGAGTGGTAAAGGAAGAAGAGGGAATTAAAAGAAAAAAAAAGAGGGAGGTCATACAATTTGGGAATTAAGGCAGTCTGTGGGCAAAGAAACCTGAGGAATCTTACAGGTGCAGAGCAGCTTGGGTACAGCATTGTCCCTAATGTGGCATATTTTGTCACTGGATTTTTGACTGGATATTTCTTTACATTCAGTTGAAGTCTAAACCCTTTTTCACATCCTTTATTTGTGGAACCTAAATGCAGTCCTTTTACAAATACTATTGTTCATTTCATGTATAGATCCATTTCGCTTTTCCATTCTACTAGGCTCTTTTGGAATTTTAAATGTGTCACCAAATATCTGAGTGATACCTTCTGGTTTTATATCCACAACTAACTTGTCAAGAATTTGACTATCTCTATCCTTAGCAATTAAAAGACTCTTGCTATAGGGTTGAGGGGAAGTAGAGCTCTCTGAGAATTATCTTCTAACTGGTCATCCATTGGCATTGATCATAGTAACACTTCCTAGAAGAGTTTCTAGTGAGTCACCATAATGTGCACTTGAGGTCAAATTTAACTTAGGTATTTAACAACAATATCATGATCATATTATAAAATGCTTTACTAAGATCTGGATATGATTCATCTGTGACATTTTCCAGCTGTTTCAATCTGCAATAATTTGTTCTAAGTGAACCCATGCTGGCTCCCAGTAGCCTTGCATTCTTTCATAAGTGTTTACAAATTGTGTCTTTTATAATTAATTTTCAGGTCCTGCCTGGGACTTACATCAAGCTCACCTGCCTACAGTGAGAAATAGCTATAGTAGCCTTTCTCCCCCACCCCCACCCTTGCATCAAGAAAACCTGTCTAGTTTCAGGTATAAATGCATCTTCTGTTCCTTAAAGATTGACAAAAATGATTCAGCTATCCCCTTTACAAGTGATTTTTGCACTTTAGAAAACATGAGAAGACAGGAAGAATGGATATTTTGGAAGCATAAGCACTCTAGAACCTTCTCATCATTAGGGATTTTCTTTCTGCTGGGATGCTACTCAAATTACCCCCATCTGCCAGACTGATTCAATATCTCCAGAATGTTTCATATCCATAATCACCTTAAATGCTTTGCTGGGTTCATAGTCCCAGTGGAGTTCTGTTATCTCCAAGAGATAATCTCTGACTATCTCATTTTCTCCTTCCTCTAAATTACATGAGTATTTTAAAAAGCTGTTATTATATTGAACTTTTAATTCTAGGTCAAAAAAGATATCTGCCTTTTTTTTTCCTAGATGGGAGGCTGTTTAAAAGCAAGAACTCATTCTTCCTTTTAATACTTATGTTACAAAAATAATGGGTATTGAGAAAGTTTTGTTGACTAAAAATAATAATGTCTTCCCTTCACTGTCACATAATTACACACCCAAAATTAGGCTTCTGTTGACTTCTGACATCCAAATATCAGTTGCAAGACTGGAACTGGATAAAAACCATGATTTTCATAGTGGAAAGGGCACTTAATAAGGATCATCTTTTTAAAAATTAGTTTATATTGTACAGGATAGATACCCATCTTAGTCTTCATTCCAATTTTTTTTTTAAAGTTACCCTTGTAACTGAGAAATCCAAAGACAGGGCTGGGGTTAACTGTGGTGGCTCATTGCAATGGCTCATGGGATGTCACCAAGAACTGTGTTTCTCTCCTTCTTTTCACTCTCATTCTACAGTTTCAACTTCATTCTCAGATTCTGTGTTAGTATTTTAAACAGATGTTTATGTAACATATTTAAAAAGTTAGTGACAAAGTTAGTGACTAAAAGTATGCCTAAATGTGTTATCTGAGTTATGGAGATCAGGAGTCAGCAAATAGGTCGTGCACTTGTAAGAACATGGTGCTCACTGGGCCAGTTCCTTCTGGGGGCCCCACAGGAGAGTCTGTTCTTGCCTGTTCCAACATTGGTAGGTTGCCTGCATCCCTTGGCTTGGGAACCCCCTCCAACATGGCATCACCTTGACCTCTGACTTCCTCCTGATGTCCCTTCTTTAACTTGATTCTCTGCCTCCCTTCTCCATCTTATAAGAACCCTTGTGATTACAATGTGTTCACCCAGATAATGTGAGATAATCTCCCTATCTAAAAATCCTTAATTTTATGCATAAATGCCTTTTGTCATGATATGTACCATATTCATAGATTCCAGGATTAAGATGTGGCTATTTTTGGTGGACCATTATTCTTCCACCATAGTCTTTCCCTTGGAAGATATACATCCATCTCACATGAAAATTATGTTCACCCTTTCCCAACATCCCAGGGCTTTAATTCATAGCAGCATCAATTCAAAGGTCTAAAGCTCATCTACCTAATATCAGCTGAATGGTCCTAAATCTCACCATCTAAATACAGCAAGGGTGAGACTCTGGGTATAATCCATACTAGTGAGAAATTCATCTTTCTTTGTGGACCTGCGAAATTAGAAAACAAATGATATAATTTCAAAATATAGTGGTGTGAAAGCATAGGAAGTCAGTTTCTATATATTCCTGTTCAAAGGGATAAAGTAGAAGAAAAAATGGTGTTATTGGTCCCAAGCAATTTTGAAATCCAGCCAGGCAAAACAGCATTATTTTTCAAGGTTTAGTAATAGTTCTGAGGTTTATAGCTCCATCTTCTTGGTTCTTTTCTACCCTTGTTTTTTTTTTTTTAAATTGTCCATGAAGGTTAGCACATTTTAGTAGTTGAGTGCTTTTATCAGTCTATTTCGTATCCATAGAATTTAGAAGTCCAAAAGCTTCATTTCATTTTGTCCTTTCTCTGCTAGACTAAACTGACAAATGTAAAACATTCCCAAGAACCTTGTTGATCTCCCATGTATATCTTAAGTATTCACTCCATTGAATAAGTGGCTCCACCATGGGCCTTTCCTGGATAATCTCTTTGGTATTCTAAAATTTAAAAAATAAATAAAATTAGTTACCCTTTAGTACTTCTGGTTCCAGATGAGACAACTAAGAGGATCCTTAGGATGAAGAGATTATTCTTGAGTCTCATGCCTAATTTACTCAAAGCTCCTGCCATGGGACTACATATTCTGACCTTTTAACCTTTCTGGTATATGAGCCAAAGAGACTGTCTTGTCTTGGCTTTCTCTCCAGGCCTACTTCCTGATCACAGATCTTCTCAATTCAATGTCTTTTGTCAACTGAATAGATTGGAACTTTCACAAATTATTAACTACTGGTTCTTTATGCATAATTGCCCTTCCCATGTTATATATTTCCCTTTTCATATTTTACTATAAAAAGCAGAGAATAATCTGGACACATCTTCAACAATTTGGAAACTTCTCAGTGCATATCTGAGTTCATCACTTGCAAGTTTTGCTCCACACGAAACTGTTAGTCACAATAAAGCTTAATTTCCCGTGACTCTATAACCAAGGTGTCTCATCTCATTCCTCAATGGCAACACCTTTGGTGTTCCTATCTGTGCCAATAGTCAATTCAAGGCAATCTAGACTTTTTCCTCTCATGTTTCTTAAAATTCTTCCAGTTTCTGCTTCTTGCCCATTTCCAATATTCCTTACACATTTTTAAGAATTTGTTATGGCAGTACCCTTATGTCACGGTACCAAAATCTGTACTGACTTCCCATTACTCCTTTAACAAACTACCAAAAATTTAGTGACTTCAAACACCACAAGTTTATGACCTTCTATTTAGAGATGCCACATTGGTAGAATCAGTGTGACACAACCATGATCAAGGGATCAGCAGGACTGTACCTCATTCAGGCTCAGGGAAGAATTGGATTTTGCCTTCTGCAGCTTTCAGAGGCTGCATCCCTGCATTTTTGGGCTCATGGTCCTATCTAGTAATGGAATCATTCTGTCCTCACCCCTGCTGTTGATGTCACAACTCCTTCTCTGTCTTTGACTTTCTGTCTCCTTCTTCTATTTTCTAAAGATACTCAGGGTTACATTGGGCCCACTGGGTAGTCAAGAATAATCTCTTCATCCTAAGGTCAATTTTATCACATCTGAAAATCCCTTTTTTTTTCACGTAAGGTGACGTATTCACGTGTTCTGAGGATTAGGATATTGACATTGTGGAGTTGGGAAGGATTATGGAGTGAGGACCTTGTCTACTACAAGTTCCTCAGAGGAACTTAATGAAAATGCCAAGATTTCTCCTAAATTAGCACTCTGACTGAAGCTCATGCTTTTCTACAGCCTGGGGGGAGGGTTTCTCCTAGCAGTGCTTCCTTGAGATTCCATGAGGTCTCAATCCTGTCAGCCCCAGCAAATGTCTCCTTCAATCTGATGGGCTGGTGGGCTCACCTCTGAATTTATCATCATAATCAGAAGGACAGGCTAAAGTGACTTGGGACCTACTTCTCAACTTTGTGGTTGAAAATGTGGAGGGGTAGTACTCTTACCGCAAACTACCACCAAAACGAAGAAAAAGGTATTCAGAGCCAAAAAAAGCAACCAGCCAACCGGAAATCAAAATCAAACCAAGGTCAACTAAAACACATCCTTCATCTCATGAATATAAATTAGCCAAAGACAATGACTATATCATACCTAAATTCACATGTGCTACATGGACAGTACATAAATCAATTGTCTAACATAACAGCTATTTAAAAATAAATGAATGACTGGTAGATTATCACATTGCCCTGTTCACATAGTTTGACATTCAGTAAAATTCATAGCTTAACATGTACCATTGACTACATGTTATTACTTTTGCCAATAAATTCCTAAAATATCTTTTTGAAGGTATCCAAAGTCAGTTGACAATATTGGCAGAGCACAAATAGATAAATATCATTAATTTTCTGAATTAAGGTAGAACAAGAAATATAGTTCCAAAGTGGGATCTCTAAAATGAATTACACACTTTTAATTTGGCTAATCTTAGGTTAATCTCAGGAAAACAAAACAAAACACTTTTCCTGATACCTTCCTCCACACCCACACAGAAACACATATAATTTAGGATATATGTGATTTGAATAAATGAAAGTATTGATGAATTTGTCTTCAAAACTCAAAACCGTGTCTGAATCCCCTATGTTTTTCCACCATATTAAATCACCAAAGGGGGCTCTAAACTGTCTTGGGTTATAGAAAGACCATCAATTACACTAAACTATTTTCTGTGACTCCCATTCCTTTCCTCTTCCTAGCTTATATTTTGGTTTACTTTTTCCCTGATGAGAAAGCCAGGTGGGAAGTGGGTCTGACACCTCTGAGAGGAGGGATAAGGAAGTGCTGTGTCTCCCCAGAATAAACTCCTGAGATTTGAGTCAAAAATATTAAGGTTGTTTCCAAGAGAAGATTCCAAAATCAAGCTGAAGTCATCTGAGGTGGAGGAAGAGTTCTGGGTAGGAGCATAAAAGCAACGGTGGTCAGTTCTGGGTAGGAGCATAAAAGCAACAGGGGTCATTTACTCTCAGTTTTAGAATCACGTGAGCATCTAAGACAAAGAGTATTCAATGGATATTTTCTAGAAGATCATTGTCCAGTGGACTGATGTTCTGCATTACTCTGGGTACATCAGTTAAGGTCCATAGTGAAGAGTAATTTGTTAGCAAAATAATTCATGGTATGAAGCTGAACAGGGTACCTTTAAAGATGTGAGTGACATGGGACACTTTTGGTTCCTATCTTCCCACTTTTTGAGGGCATCTTTTTTACTGATGTGGGAAAGAATGGACTTTATTGTTCTCTCAGGAAGATTGCAGTTCTTCTCACATCCTTACCCTCTTATCTAATGGTTCTTTACAGTTTCAGCAGGGGACAGGTTTGAACTCATTTTGCTCATCTGAGGAAAGCTAAAGATTCCCAAACTCACCTCAGGGAGGTGAGTAAGGGCATGTGCCCAGAGCCAATCATTTTTCATAAAATTTCTGAATGTTCACAAACTCCTGGAAGGTTTTTAGCAGAGATCTCCTAGAAAGTTCAGTGGACTCAGTTAAAACACTTTGCACCTTCAGAGACCTCCATATACTCAGGTAATAGAAACTTGGGTGTTTTGAGAAATTTTGGGTCAACAGAGAGTATCATTGCACTCCAAAGAACCTAAGCTCCAGGCTGGCGATGTGACTCAGTGGTAGAGAGTCTGCCTGGCAAGCAGGAAGCTCTTAGTTCCATTCCTAGCACTGCAAAACAAACCAAAAGCAACCACAAAACAAGTATATATCCTTCTTCAGAAAGTTCTGGCTTAAAGGGCACATCTTATTTTTACTTTTCCATAGCAGGAAGAAATGGACAGGACTCAGGATTGGAAACACTCCTGTCCAGTTTTAATGTCATGGGAATTTTCCTGGTGGTAATTTGATCCATATTGTTAATTCCCGCCCCCTCTCCTTTCTAAATAGATGTTTACATTTTATCCTCTCACCCCCTGGTGAATTTGAGAGAATGACAAGAAAGTGTGCAGAAGAGAGAAAAATGAATAATGTAACACAATGAGGAATGAGAAAAGTTCAGCTGAACATCTTCAAAAAAAAAAAATTAACCAAAATGGCGCATCTCTTCATCATCCTTTCTGCCCAAATTAATTGGTTTCCAAGTTTGCCAGTTCAACAAAAATATATGTCATGTGTGTTATCCAAGTTTCACCCTAGCATGTGTGAGGAGTGCAAAGATGAAAGACATACAACCTCTCTGCTCAAAGACACTGGAGATCTCCCAGTAGAGACAAGATATAAAAGTAACTCAAAACAATTTCCTGAAAGTTCTTTCCTGTTCACACCCTGCACTCACTCTCTCTCTCCTCTCTCTCTCTCTCTCTCTCTCTCTCTCTCTCTCTCTCTCTCTCTCTCTCTTTGTGTGTGTGTGTGTATGCACACTTCACTCCATGTCCAGGGACTAAAGAAGTGTCTTTGTTGTTCTCCCAGAACACTTCCTTATTACATAGACCATCGTGTGTTTATCATGATAATTTATAATTATCCATTTATGCTTCTCCCTCAACTGATTAAAAAACCCCTGGAGGACAGTGAGTGAATCTCACTAAATCTCCTGTCCATGTTTCCTAGGAGCCATCAGTACACGTGGAACATAGGAAACATGGTTAGTGCTTTTAAACGTGTTGAATCACATCTGGAAAAGAACGAAGACAGGTGAAATAAGATCTTTTACACAAAGAGGACACTAGCTATTATGTCAGGAAACAGTGGTCTGGGATTTGGTCATTGTATTTCTGGATCTCAGTTTCCCACTAGTTTTAGAAGAGAGTTGCATTGGGTGACTTTTTATTTTCTTCACCAAATGAAAACCTCTCCTTTAAGTAATGCTGAGGGCAAGGAAGGACGTAAGCACCCTGGCCACTCGCCCTAGCTTAAACACCCACCTAGGTTTCACAGTCATATAAAAATAATTTCCTGAATGTGGAGTGTCAGAAATGATTGCTGCAAAACACGCTCATGGTGTTAGCTGGTTTCATTGACAAAAGTGACTTCCCACGCCTGGCCCGCAGAGGGCATCCCTGCGCATTGATATGTAGACCAGGCGAATGCAGCTGCTGGAAGCCTCCTCCGTCCGCTCTTTTTTTTTCCCCTAAGCCTTCGTCTCTCTGCCCCCAACCCCCCTTCGCGTGGAATCTTTGCCTGATCCAGTTCGTTTCCCTCCGGTCTCCACATTTTCCCTTCCAGCCCTTCACTTCTCCGGATCAATGGATAGTACGGTTCCAACTCCCAGCTCACACACCGCTGGCGGACACCCCAGTAACAAGTGAGAGCGCTCCACCCCGCAGCCCCCCGCCTCTCCTCCCTTGGTCCCCTAGCTCTTGGAAGCAAAACGAACAGCATCACCAGCTCTCGCGCGGATTTTCCTCTTCAACTTGACCCAACCGACGACATGGAACCAGCCTCAACCTTTTAATGCCCAGCCCAGTCGCCGGATTGTTTGCCCTCTCCTCTGGGTCCCTCCTGGATGTTCTGTTTATTGATGACTTGCAAGCCCCGCCGAAAGCTATCTTCGCTTCTCTTGCTCCCTCCCTCTCCTTGAGTTACTTTACCCGGGCTGGGAATCTCTTGGACCGAATGGAACTTTTTGCTGCCTCTTTTTGCTGCTGATTCCCTCAGTGGACAAGGAAAAAGGCTTCGGAGGCAGAAGAGGCACAGGGGAGGTGGAGAAAGAGGTGGAGGAAGAGGACGAGGAGGAGGAGGAGGAGGAGGAGGAGGAGGAGGAGGAAGCCGAAGGGGCTCGGCGCGTGTGTGTGCATGTGTACATGCGTGTGTGAGTGCATGTGTGTGAGTGCCGCCGCTGCCCAGGACCCCCGGCCCCGAAGGTGTTGGCTGAAATATGGAGAATAGTCTTGGATGTGTTTGGGTACCCAAGCTGGCTTTTGTACTCTTCGGAGCTTCCCTGCTCAGCGCGCATCTTCAAGTCACCGGTAAGAGGTTCTTTCCTTTCTTCTCGTCGCTCGCCCACCCTCTCACCCCTTTTCCCTTCTCATTTCATTTGGCGAGAGTGGAATTGGGGTGGAGGTAAAATAAAAAGATATTCGGCGCTCCCTCTGTTCCCCATTTCCGCGCAGATGATAAAAGACAGAAGACTTTCCCCCCCTCCTTGGGGGCGGAGGATGTTGGCGGCGGGGGCGAGGGGCGCCTCTTCGCTCTTTAAAAAAAAAAAAAAAAATCTAGTGCTTCTCTCATCTTTGCTTTTGCAAATACTTGGCTTGGTTTGGAGAGCGGTCTGACTGGGACAGGTGATGGGGATGTCGTTGAAAGGAACTGTGTTGGATCCTTAAAGCCTTAGAAACCTGCGAAGGGGAAGGCGAATTGGAGAACCAGGAGCAGCGGAGGAGGAGGACATTGAGGGGTCTTTGAGGAAGTCTGTGCGGGATGTAGCTGGTGGGGTTGACTCATTTGTACGTGAATACATGCGCCTCCTGGTTTGGAATTTTGGACTTGATGATTGAAAATCGGAAAAGGGACAGCTAATATGTTTGGGTAATTTCGGAGGAGGGGACCTTGGTACCCAAGGAAGTGCAGAGTTGTCAGGAAGGAGGGAGGTACGTTTTAGGTTATTTTAATTTAAATTTTATTTTTAATGGTGAATGCAGTTCGCCAGCTAAGTTTCCAGATATCTCCAGGATACCTCCAAAACTCCGTATGATTGATATTCTGGGGAGCCAGCCCCTGGCCCTGGTACTTGGCAAACGCAGTTTCTAATTGAAAATGGCAAAACTGTTTGGCGACTGGATTTGAGCTAAAGCCGCAGAAAGAGGGATCGGAAGGCTGCTCCAGGCTGCTGCAGTCTTCGAATACAGACCTGGGGCCAAAAGAATTAAAAAAGCAAAGTGACACATTATAAGGTTCACTCGTTTTGCGTAACTTCACTACAAGTAGATGGGCGTTAGGGTACTGGGGGCAGGCCTAGTGGGGAGGAGAGCCGCCAGCTGAACATTCAAATCCCTTAGGAAACGACCTTTTCCCATATCCATAAGAAAAGAACGTGCAAGAAGGGACCAGGCTTTGGGTAGGAGCGCCCCAACCTGAGCCTTGAAAATTAACAGGGAAAAGGATCAAATGTGGACGGCCAAGTCCCCAGCCTCCCTGGAGTCCTAAGCTCCGTCTTTCTTGTGCCCGCTATGTGCTGCGTGGCCAAGGGTTGCGAACTGGAGCACAGAATGCGCCTCTTCACGGTCGCTAGGGATTGAGGCAGTCAAACGCCCAGCCAGCCCGAAGCTTCCCAAAGCCTGGCGCGGCCACACGCGGCAGGAATCCGTGTGCGTGCACGCGCACTCCATCCTCACCCTCGTTTGGCCAGAAAGAGCGAGCGTGAGTGTGTGTGTGTGTGTGTGTGTGTGTGTGTGTGTGTGTGTGTGTATGCGCACGCGCCTGTGGTGCGCGGGTACCCGCAGCCGCGCGCTCTTATGCCCATGATCCCTCCTCCCCCTCGGGCTGGTTCCCTCCTCCCGGGCTTCTCTCTCCCAGAGCTTTGTCCTCTGCAATTATTTCTAAGGAAGGTGGGCCAGGGAGCCCATCCTCACTGTAATAAATAGGTGTCTTTAAAAATTATCCTCCTCGCGACCCGCAGACGCTGCGGCGAAGCTTAGAACTCTGCCTCTGTACAGAAAATGGACTTGCGCTCTTTCTGGCAGGTTGGGAGGCCAGGGACAGCAGAGGGGAAGTTCAGAGGGGGTATCCCTTGCTAGGTAGGAAGTCTGCAGAACCAAAGGGGACTGAAGGTCTGAAATGCCCTGGCTGAATGTATTGCCTTGGTCAAGGTGTACAAAAATGGACAATGTCCATTACATGACAGTATTTTAAAGCCATTTCCCAAGTGACTTTGGTCTGGCAAAGGTTGGAGATAGATGAATGGTAATGGATTTAATATATGTTTTATTAATCTCTAAATTAATTGAATATCCCCCTCCCACTTAAGTTGCTTGTCTAGAGACTTGTCATCATTTATTACTACTTTATTTTTCTTTTTAAAAGTTTATCTTCTTAGATTAATTTGTGCCTGAAAAGCAGATGAAAATATACACATACAAGGGATATGCCCAGGGATAAGCTTGTCCATCTTTATCTTTAAACTTCTCTATGCTTCTAAATCCATTTCTGTTATAATTGCAAATGAATTGTGGTGGCCTTTGCCCAGATCCCAAGACACAGGATAGTGCACATTAGAGATATGGCTGTGTCAAATCACTCTGGTCATCTTTGCTCATTAATCTGAGTGTCACCTTTTTCTTAGTAGCAAAATCCACTCTTTGGGAACATGGTAGGAATTGGTGATAAAGAAAGCATAGTTCACACTAAGGAAGGACCAGTAGGAGGTGTCCTTAAAAAGGCCAAGCCTCCAGTTTACCAGTAGTGTAATTCCCATTCAGCAGAGTGTTTAAAAGACTTTGTTGATTGGTAACAAAGGATTACAGAGACTTGCACAAAGCATGGAACCCTTTCCACTTTCTAGGTAAAGTCTGAAGCTGCTGTGGATTTGTGCAAGATTATTGTGGCACAACTGAGGGCATTCCTGAACACTGTCAGCATAAGGTGAGAACTTGATGCTGAGGTAGGAGGACCATGGCTTTTAGCAGGCTCTTGTAAAATGCCATCTTCTATGTTTGGCATGAGTCCCAGGCATAGGCATCAAGTAGAGTCTCAGAATCTCAGGTAAGATGGGAATTGTAGATGATAGATGTTAATGAATAAAATAGGAGGTATACCCATCAATTAATTAATTCTTCAAGTATGTTTGTATTATATTCTATTGAAATAGTTTGTAAGTTTATGTAGTCTGGACTAGATGAAGTAAGGCTTGCTGCTTGCCCCCATGTACCACCTTTTTACCCACCCAACCAAATCAGGTCACTTCCTCCATCTGGGTGTGCTGTTAAGTGGAGGGAGCATGGCAGGACCTGAGTGCCCCTGGGCAGGCCAGCAGTCCACTCCTCTGTTGAGTGCTGCAGTATAAATCACCAGTGACCTGTCACAGTATCCATTTCCCACACAGCAGCAGCTGCCCTCTGAGTTATGAAGCATGTGAAACAGCCACCACATGTGTTATGTGTGAATATATTAGGCTTAGTGCATTTGCTTTAATGCTCTTAAAAGCTGGGCTGGCTTGAACTGCTGATAGACATTTTTTTTTTTTCCTGGGAGAGATTTATAACTTCTCAGTGTGTCTGACTTACATTTATTCCCTGGCAAGTTAACCTCTCAGCAAACTTCCTTGTTTCCATTGAGAAAGAACAGCTTCAGTTCTAAATTCCTGAATGGACCTCTGCTGAAACTTCTTCCTAAAGTACATTTCTTTGCAGGCTGCAGTATGGTTTTCCAGGCCAGCAGGACATTTGACAAGAGTTTGGGGGGCATGATTTTTCTTTTTCTTTTTTTTTCTTTTATGGAGGGGGATATTTTTACTTATTTCTGGAGAAGGAAGAGATGATACTGCGCCTTCTAGGGGAATCCCAGCACTCCATTTGTTTGTTGAGCATTTTTTATGAGAGAAGTGCTTCTGCGTCCTGGCTTGCATCTCCTGTTGCATGGATCCAAGGGTCTGGGATTCTTCAAATGCAAGAGTGGTTTGCTCCTGGGATGTTTCCAGGTGCACCAAGTCAGGTCATCTAATCTAGTGTGACCACTGTCCTTTGGAAACAAGCCCTGAGTTAAATCTCGACTTCCTGACCAAAACAATTTTAAGTTTCACCTCATGCTGCCTGTCTGAAGGCAGTGCTGAAGTTTCCAAACTGATGATCTCTTTCTGTGACAGAATGTGCCCTAAGATTACACTTAGCAAATATCCTTACTATAATTTTTTGGAGAATTGACCATTCTAAACTTCTTCCTCATGCTTTTTCCAGTCAGTATAATGATAAGAAAAGAAAGCAGTTGTTTGGGAGCAATGTCTTAAACTAAAACCAAGACACATATACACAAAGAAGTGATGATTTCTACCCCCAAGCTTTCTCCTATAAATGTTTAATTTTGGGGTTAATCGTGGTAGCCCTCACTGTGTAAAGACAGTTTTTTATTGCGTTAGTGACTGAGTTCTTGCCTGGCTAGAGCTCTCTCCAGTTTTCATAGTTCTGGCCCACCGTGTTGTCAGAAACTCACATCAAACTAGAATCACATTGCTCTCTTTGGATATTTGTTACACAACTACCAGCTCTAATGATAAATTTTTGATGGATTAATCTATCTCTGATGATAATCTCTTAGATGAACCATGTACATAAATTTCACGTGAATTTCAGGAAACCTTAGCATTGCTTGAGTAAAAAGAATAATGAGTTCAACCCGCTGAGGATTGCTTGATTAATTAACTAAAGATAAAAAGTCACTTGGTTCTGGAAAAATACTGTAATCCCTAAAGTGGAAGGGTAAGTACTGTGCACATTTACAATTCATAGGACGTAAACGGCATCTTCTTTTTCGTCTTCTCTCTCTCCTTGTTCCATTACAATGCTGCAGAAAAGGATTTAAGAGTTTTATGAGTTGTCACAATAGTTACACCTTAATGAATCCTAGCTTGGGATCTCAGTAACTTCTGATTGAAGCACACTGGATGAAATATCGACACAATGCCCAGTGAAACGTGCAGCGGTCTCCTGTGGCTGCTGCTTCTCCATGCCTGCCCCTGAAGGACCATAGCTCCTCTCTAAGCTATACAGCATCGGTACCGCCCCATAGGAGGCAGCCCAGGGAAGTCCTTCACACTGGCCACTATGTTTAACATGCTTTGGAACATTTTGCAAGGTAATAGGATTTTGCTGTGAAAACAAAATTTTAAATTTTTATGATGCCCCCCCAACCCCCAGGGGAGAGTTAAGCTTTACTCTGAAAACAGCTAAGTCATACTGTTACCATAGTAGACTCAAACTTGTGGCCTTTCAGTGAGAATTATTGCAGTTCTAGAGCTCACCCATTTTAAGTAGAGACTGAAGTGAGTGCTATAGGATATTAGTTTAGCTAAGGGAGGTTATTTGTTCAAAAAGGTGTTACCCGGTTGGAATAACAGAACTTTAATTTCCTTCAAAGTCACTTTTTTTTTTCCCAGAAATCAGAGTATTTCTTAATGTCACCATAATTTTCATGGCATGGCATTTCCCTATGTATTTTAGATATATTCCTTCAAACAAGATCTCAGGTAAAGTGAAATTTAACTTGTCAATAAGAAAGGATAAGCAACTCAGATTTTCCCTGCAGGCCAATAAAAAAAATATACAAGATAAAATGACATGTTATATATGCCAAGTGGGTAATAGCAAAAAATAAAATGCAAATTATTATGCACCTTTATAATTGCAGCACTCAGGTAAATTGCAGCACAATTTAGTATCACACTTTTGCTTCTCCCACACGAGAGTGTTGATTCCTTATCTTATATTTTTCAGGTTCCGCACTGTGCAAACGTGAATAAATACAGGTTGGCTGATTGATGATCAAAATTATTATAGTGCTCTGAAGTTCTTTGACAAATTTTAGCCTGAGGTTTTAAAACCAAACCCCTTTAACTCGACTGTTAAGGAAAACATTTGATAGTTTAGAAATGCCTAAACTATGTCCAATGGTATGGCCTAGAAATACATAATAATGAATATGATTGAATAGGCCTTTCTTTTCATTATTAATGGTAATTTGCCAATAGTCATACCAGCACATATTGCTTTTTATGAATAGTTCCAAACAACCATATTACTCACAACTCTCATTTCTTGAGGGAAAGTCTAACCAGGAAACACACAAATCATTCTGTATTTATTGATCGTATTTTTCAAGTCTATAGCTAGGGAATGACTTGAGTGGGAGAGTTTCTCTTTTCTGCTAAGTTCCCAGAGCCCAGTGCCTATAAACTACTTCTTAGTTTTGTTATATGCTTTAGCTTAATTTATCAAATCCACATTCTGTGACTTCTTTCTTGCTTAGTCATTTCACATCCTCCATGTCGGAAGACCTCCTCCAAGACCACTCACAATGATTCTTGTGACGGAACTGAACAGTAATGTTGCAACCTGGAGATTTCTTCCTTGTCCTTTACTCATCCTTTCAATATTGGTTCTTGCCAGAGGGCTACTCTTAAGAGTATCTAGGGCAAAAATGTTCCGCTGAATTAATTGAATCTTTATGATGTGATCTAATGAAAATACCAACTTAGTGAATTGTGACCTAATAAGAGGTCTTATCAATATAACTTTATTCTGACTATCTAAAATGTTCTTAAAACCACATTTACATTTTTATAAGAGAATAAGGGAGTTAAGCAGATAATATAAATATTATTAACTCAAGCCATTGGTCTTAGTAACTGAATTTCTGGTGAAGCCCCAATATTTTTAGATTTCACAATTTTCTCCATTGTCTTTTAGAAATACTTCTCCACTCAACTGTCTTTTAAGAAGTATGTAGAATATGATTTAAACCCGTTCTTCATAGACCCATTGTGTCACTATAACTCATTTATTATATGATGTGATATTATCAGGATGATTTCTGAAGGTACTACATCATTTAGATGTTTATTTTTTCCATGAAATGACCATGACTGCTAATTTTGTTTTATTAAGAATTTTATTCTGGATTCATAAAATACATTTTATGATACATTTATCTACTTCCTTATGTCCAGCTAAGACTTCTCCCCAATCTTGTTGGGTTTTTTTTTCTGTTTTTTATTTTTTTCTGAGATTGTTGTTGTTGTTTCTGTTGTTGTTTCTGTTTTAATTTTGACTAAGAAATTGGAGACAAAGTTTTGTTGAGATTGGATCTAAAGTAAGATTGGGTCTAAATCTGCACCTGAGTCACTTGATAGAGTCACTTGATAGAGATATTTCATTTTAACTAATGGGTTTGTAGCATTTCTGAAATTTGATATTAATTTGCACACCATTTGTTCTTTATGCAGCAAAATTTTTCTTATTAAATAAGGGTGTGGACTAGATCAATTCTAGTTATATTACTGGTTTCAACTTTATATGATTTCTTTAAATTATGAACTTTACATACATATAATATATGTAAACAATCATAACAAAAATAAAGCAACAATTACCTATGAGTCCATTAGTAGTTTTCTGATCTCTGTGATAATGAATAACTGTCTGCTGTAGAGTTTCTCCACAAATTCTTGCATCTTCAGTATGCTATTTTGCTTTGCCTGTACTTGGTTGTGATAAAAGAGATATAATGACCTGCATTTTGCCTAAGCATTAAGCATTTGAGATTCATCTATATGGATGTGTATGACTGCATTTCAACCACTCTGTTGTATGATATTCCTTGGTAATAATTAACCACAATTTTATCCATTTTCCTGTTGATAGACTTTGGGAACTCAAAATTTTGCTATTGTCAGTTACGCTGCTTTGAACATTCTTATACATGTTCCCAGGTAAAACTTTGCCATCATATTTAAGGTGCATACCTAGCAGTAGACTTGCTTAGTCACAGCAAAGACATCTTTAGTTTTAGAAGGCAATGACATATCACATCTATTAAAACCCCCACCTGGAACATATGAAAGTCCCCTTTGCTTCTTGTCTCCATGAACACTTGGTATTTTCATTTGCTTAATTTGCCTTCATCTGGTGGATGTGAATTAACATCTCATTATGGGTTTAATTTGCATTTCCCTGATTGCTAATAAAATTGAACATTTTTTTCCCATAAATTTGTTGGCCATTTGTGATTTCAGCAAGATAATTCTGTCATTCTGTTTCTTCAATTGAGCATCCATTTGCTTTTACATGGGAATACTATTGGTGGTTATTTTGTTTCTCCTACTGAGCAACCTTTTGCCTTCAGGCACAGATGTCCTCAGTAGTCTTAACTTGTAGCAAGTTGTCTGTCGCCTAAATGCTGTATCATGTTCACTTTAGCCCAGGCTTTACTCCAACATCTTCCCAAAGTACTCTGATTTTCGTCTAGAAACAAGATCCTTAGCCACTGTAAGACTGATTATTGATTATACAGAGCAACCCCTACCTTGTCAGTATTCTGACTTATCCTGTTTCTTTGTCCATGTAGAGCCTCACTCTTAGTGAAACAGATGCTGGGGTGCCAGGCTTAATTGGAGGCACGTTATGAATCCCTTGAATATAATGAAACCAAAGAATGACTGAGTCGTGATAAACACCAAACCTGAGTTAAAAGCCCTACTCTCACCATTTGATCTTGGGTGTGTTTCTAACACAGCAAAATGCATAGACCCAAGATCGTTGTTGGATTGATGGCATATCTGACTGTGAGGATCAGCGGGACCTCTTTGCTTGCACATGTGCACCCTCCTCTCCAGTTTTCGTTTGGGTTCATTATCATCTCACCTACTCCCATGGGGCAGGTTAATGAAGGTCCCTGGATGAAATAAAGCCTTGGATGAGCTTGGAGTGGGCTCTCTGGCGGGTTGCCTTCTGTGCCCACTCATTAGAGATGTGAGTCAAGGCTGTGACATCTAAGCCAACCCCCGGCACTCAGGCCTCAATCCATTGTTCCCACATCTTTCCTCAGCCTCGTGGGATCCCAGAAGAATATAAATTAGAGAGAAAATCTGCAAAGCTTTCCCTTTCATGTTTAATGTCTGGGCAGAGCTGTTCCCCGCAGGACAATTTCTAGTTATTTTCTCTTGCTGATTTGAGACATCTCCGGGGATTGTTTCTTAACTTTCCCTTGGGAAACTTTTCAGCACCGAATCAGTTTTTGTTGTTAAAAATTTATTTCACAGTTCATCTTAGATAGTCCTGTTCTAAATATTCTTCCCTGCAATCCTGTGTCTGGCTCCTGGTTTCTTTTCCTTCTTTTTAGTGACTCTGTCTCTTCTGTGCTGACGAGTTGAATAATTCTAGCTATCAATCATGCTTGCCTTCCTCCTCAGTCTTCCCTTAGCCAGACTATAAATATTTAGTTCATTTAAGCCTTCCTCATACCCCTCCAGAAGCTTAATCATGTTTACTTTTCTTACCTGAACTCCCTCTAGTTTGTTTATATCTTTCTGGTAATCAAGGACCCCAAATTTAATGTGCTCTTCTAAGTAAGAACTCTCAAGTTGTGCATTATAAAATATAGATTCAGCATGGTCCGTAATTTGTGGTATAGCCAGCTGTACACATTTTGTTTCCCCAAACTTGTGTTCTCATTTTCCAGGTAGGACTATCGATGCCTTATATAATCATTGAGGTATTAGAAGGATCAAATAAGATCAAGTATTAGTTACAGAGCATTTGCCCAGTGATACGAGAAAAGAAATGGAAAGTTTCAATGTATTTCTGCCCTCCAAGGGCTCATCTTCAAGCGGAGGTGACAAGCACACACACAGCTAAGTGGGATACAAGGCTGAACAAAGTGCTCATTAAAAAAAGAATACCAACAAAGTGGGACAGACTGCAAAATATCAACTACAATGTTTATGCATTATATCATTAATATATTAATATTAGCCAGATGGTCTGAGGGAGATAATTCTCTCATCCCTGTATCCTTAGATTGATGGAATTAAAAAAAAAAAGCAAGTGGGTGTAAAGAGCTGTCAATCATGTTGAAATCAAGCTATAGGTATAGTAATAATGAAGAAACTGTGGACATCATAGTTTTTTTTTCTCTGCAGATCCAACTGTGGGTTGTTATAAGTACACCCCTTCCCTTCCATGACCCTTTCCCCTCTATTCATTGAGTGTGTCAGGAACAGTATTAAGGTGGTGACAGAGCTCATCCCAGTGAGATAAACATGCTTATTAAGTAAACATATTAACTAATTCATAATTTCAAATGAGCTAAGGCTTTAAAGGAAAGAAACTACTGTAAGAAAGAGATCCAAAAAGCAGAACAGAGAAGGTTTCCTGAGGAAGCTGTGGTTGATTGATGCCTGAGGATAGGTTAACTTAGGTAAGGAGGTGTTCTAGAAGGGAAAGGGGAGAGACAGCCAGGTTAAGTAAAGTGGGTGCCAAGGCCCTGTGATGGGAGGAAGGATAGTGAACCCCCAAAATATGCACGTTATCTGTGCCAGGAGTACAAGGCATAGAGTGTGGTAACACATTAAGATCCTCTACCAGTAGAAGCTTCTCATACTCAGTAAATGTTAGTTGGATAAATTGAATGAGTTCATATTAAGGAGCTTTCTCTAATCTCAGCACAGTCATTTACAAATTTAAGCAAATTACATAAACAGCTTTTATGCTGATTTTCTCATCTGTCGGATATGAATTGGGGAGCCTATGTATCCTGAGTGTTTAGAGTGGGGTCACGTGGACATAAGTAATGTCGTCTAGGGAGAGAGACTTCAAAAAACATAGAGAGTGAGGAAAACACTACTCATGCAACAGGCCCCTTCCACTCTGACCACGGTCACCCAGCAGAGGGAGATAGGACCTCGGCTGTCTGGAGAAGTAGGATTGGCGTGGGGACATTTCTTCTTACTGTGGCCTCTTGCAAACTGTGTGCCTGATGGCTCTTGGTGATTTAAGAAAGGAAACAAAATCTAAGATTTGAAAACCATGATAGATGATTTTCTCTGCAATACGTTCCATTCCTCTAGGTTTTCTCTACAGAACTACTTTGTAAGATAAGTGTTCTCTCTGCCTTAAAGCTGCAGCTCATTCAGAAGTCATTGACTTATGACCTTTCCATGTCACTAGACCCAGCACCACTTATTCCACTGAGTCACTCTGCCTTCAGCTGCTGGATTCCGCAGATGAACCAGTCCCATAGTCCCACGGTCTTTGGTCATGATGAGAGAAGTAACAGCTAGGTAGAAAGGCCTGCTGACTAGTGGACTTGATTAAGGCCTTAAACTTACTGGACCTCAACCTTCCCACCTGTAAAAAGGACACAAACCCAATTTTTTCTTCCCCACTCTAAATCAGAGATAACATCACTCCAGCAGTTAGATATGTGAAATATCTATTCTAGTGACTTAACAATAAATATTTCATAAGTGCTATCTACTATTAGTATGAGATAGTCTACAAACACAACGTTCACAAGGGCAGGAGGTCACTCTAGAATCCTCCTCAATTCCATTGCTTCAGTTTTAAAGACTTAGAAATAAAATAAGATGGTCAGACTCCAGTGGCAATTTTAAAATCAAGCACATGAAACAGCGGGCCCTGGTTCATGCCTTAGCTGGATTTACAGGCTAATAGGTCCAGCTAAAAGGTCCTGACACAGTGTAATACTGATTAAAGTTGGCAGCCCATAACACGTCTCCTGTGGATTCTGCATCCAAACCATCATCTCTTATTAACTCTCTCCTGGTTAACCATATTCGTTTCCGACACACTCGTCAATCCAGCACCCACTCAGCACGAACACCTAGAAGCTTGTTCTTGGTTTGTTTCAGTACCATGTATAATTTGTTCCCAGAGTCATCTCTCTAGAGGAGTATCTCTCTTCATGACTCTATATCAATTTTTATGCCCTCCTCATACCAGTTAATTCAGACTCTCTGATGTGGGGCCCGGGTTCGAGGACTTTTTCATCCCCGCAGTTGACTCTAACATGTAGCTAAGTTTGAGAACCAGAGTCCTAGGGTCTTTCTCTTCAAAGTGTGTTGCCTGGACCCGAATCACCTGGGAGCTTGTTACAAATGCAGACACTCAGGGCATGCTGACACTGGGGTCATGACCACACCAAAGGGATTAAACCCCAGGTGACAAAGAAACACTGCCCTAGGGGACTGACTGACTCTCTGGCTTCACAATTTTAAGGAGCCTTCAGCTACTCCCCTTCTGTGCAGGTTAGTTCAAAGCCTCTTGGAGGGCTTGGCCTTCGGGAGCTTGTCTTACAATGGTAAAACTGTGCCACCACCAGAGAAGTTTCTGGTTTGAGGTGGAGTAGGTAACATATTTCACCGAGGTCAATGGTGTGTTTCATTTTCCTTGAGATTAAAAACCCTTAAAAATGTGCTTTGGATGTTCTATCTGCTTCTTCTTTTCTCACCCACATTCAAGATAAGATGGCACATTTTAAAAGGGTCTGTTGGTTTTTATTCTGTATTTTCTCCCTCTCCACTCTCTTTTTTCCTTAAAAATACCCAGATTCAGGGAACCTGAAAGGGACCCTGGAGCCCTGGGCTCCTCTGCCAGCAACTCTGAGCTGAGAGCAATGGCACCCACATTCTCCAAGTGAAACCATGCCCTGAACCCTGCCTTCCTTTGGAAATAGTCTTTAGGGCATAAACAGACCAAGTTCTCCTTTGCCTGGGCCTCTGTGACTGGAGAGGGGAGCGTAGCTTATACAGAAGAGTCAAGCTTTACAGAAAAAAAAAAAATGCTGTAAAGCCGGCTCAGTGGGAGGGTTTGAAGCTTGCGCTCTGCACAGCCTGGCAGAGAGATGAGCTCTAACTGGCATGCTCCAAATCAGAGTCGACCAGAAGAGGACGTGGGGCTCAGCTGTGCTAGCAGATCCATCTGAATGAAAATCACTAGTGTTCCCCCTGGTGAGAGAAGTTTCTGCTTAGCTCGTGAACTGTAGGCCCTTTCTGGTCCTGGTGGAAAATGAGTAGGGCTTTGTGAAAGGTTATGTAAGGCTGCTGTCTTTCCCCCCAGAGTCAAATCCTATTTATAGAGGGGTGAACTGCCTCTCAGGGAAAAATGCCGCTTGTGCATTATAGCTTAGGAAAAGGAATCTAATCAATCCTCAGGAAAGAATGAAGTGAAGACAGGGAGAACACAATCCTAGGCAGAGAGTGGGATGCACAGAAAGTAATGGGACGAGAGAGCATCATTGCTCTGGCCTTGGGTGCTAGAGCAGTTAGAGAGTGACCAGGAGTTCCTGTTTGCCAACCAAGGGTTGTCCTAGGAAGCAGGACTTACAGAGTTAGCAACAGGACAGTCTCAGACTGTATGGTTTATCAACCTAAATTAGGTCCCTATGGTGGAAATGAGGACAGGGAGAATCCTGGGGGTTTCTGTAAGGCAGTGACACGTGAGGCTCCACACTGTTAGCCACAGGGAGGAATGAATACCTGGGGGTGGTAGCAAGGCTCAATAGGAGGGCACTGTCCCAACAGTCCAGAGAGGATGGGTGCCTGATTGGAGGTGCAGAAACAACTTGAACCATATCCATGATGCCTAGGTCACTGAGGCCTAACCCTCTATCCTGTGGCAGAATCACAGTTGCTACCCCAAACCGAAGGGGTTTTGTCAGAAGCAGCTCATTTTCAGTATCAGGCTGTCTTTTGAAGATGGTCTGATAATGTACTTATTGGTGACATCATGTCTTAACACTTTTCTTCTGTGTTCCATTGTTGGCAGTAGAGTTTATTAACTACTTGATTTCCTTATGATGATTGTTCTCAGGTTTGCATAGAATCTGAAGTTACTCTTGTGCATGAGCCTTACAGAGCTCAGATAAAGATATGGAAAATTTCAGAATTTCTTAGCTTTTAGCTACAGAGAGTTTTAATTCCGTTTTACTTTTCTCTCTACTTCCCCCTTCTTTGTGCTTGAGTTTTTTTTTCCTCTGCATGTTATTATTAATAATTTTATTGGTGACTTTCCGAGTGCTTGTGAGGAATTGAAAATCAAGGAAATCCTGCAGATACTAAAATGCAGGTATGTGAAGTCTAGAAAATTCACTCTCTTCTTAAGCCCTGGTTCTAATGTAACACATGTCTGAACATAGAATTAAAGTAAAATAAGTGAATAATTACTTACTATACAGTAATCCCAGGGATAGACTCTGTGTTTGCCTTTGAAAAATCATTCCTGAGAACTTGGATGTGTCAAAAAGTTAAAATTGTTATTTTTGTAGAAGTCAATGGAAACCAAGAGAAGACCAGGAGATAAGAAAGACATCTTGGATGAGAACAACACAACTTATACTTCACAGCATTGTTGGGCAGAAAATGACCCAAGTGGTTGTTTGACATGTGTCTCTCATTCTACTGATGAAGAAACAGGGTCCCAGAGAGGCCCCAAATCACAAATCTAAGAATGGGCACCATGAAGCATTATTGGACATCATGGAAGGAAGTCTCTGCTCTATCAAGATTTAACTGGAGGACCCTCATGAAGATTCAGGGTTCTTATTCTTAAAATGGGGAAAAAGTTGCAGAATAGATGACATTTAAAAAATGCATTAACCTAAAGATTTTTGCAATGAGCATTAAACTATTTCTATTTTAATCCATTCAATCAACAGGTGCTTATTAATGTTCTGTTTGATATAAGAAGCATACAACTAAGCTGCTATCATCCTTTTTTTAAAGAGAGAGAATTTTTTTAATATTTATTTTTTTAGTATTCGGCGGACACAACATCTTTGTTTGTATGTGGTGCTGAGGATCGAACCCGGGATGCAGGCATGCCAGCGAGCACACTACTGCTTAAGCCACATCTCCAGCCCTGCTATCATCCTTTTTGAGTTAACAAGAATGATTAAGGAATAGGACCTAGGCACTTAAATATGCAAGAAAAGATGAGTAGACTCAAAAGGCAAAATATCATCATATTATTGAGAACCAAATGAGTGGGGTACAGATGGAGGAGAGGATGAGAAGAACAGCTTTGGCAAAGCTTCATGAATAAGCAGGGGTGGAGACTGGTGGCCTAGTTAATTGGAGAGGAGAGGAGGATGTTCCTATGTGGACACACTAGCCTCTTCCCAAGAAGGTAAGGGTGTGTGTGTGTGTGTGTGTGTGTGTGTGTGTGTGTGTGAGAGAGAGAGAGAGAGAGAGAGAGAGAGAGAGAGAGAGAGAGAGAGAGAGAGAGAGAGAATGAGTGAGTCTGGAAAGAAAAGGGAAAGAGAAGTTCCAAGGTCATCTGAGAAGTAACTGTGGTAGCATAAATAATGTAATTTTAGAATGAAGAGGCTTTGCCTGCAAGGCTTTTCCTAATAATTTTAGGGAGGTCTCAAAAGGACAAATTGCTCAGTAAAGGACAGATGCCATCATGCACTGCATTTTAAACTTGGAAATCTAGTAGCTGAGAAAGCAAATTTAGGGCCCTGCATGGCTTGAGTAAGTCTCTGCTGGAAATTAATGTTTCCATCTTTTTTCTTTCAGCACAGCTTCAAAATGTATAGTGAATTTGGGTTCAGGTTGCCAAAACCCTTTATTACTAATGCTTCAAGAGTGTTATTCCATCAAAGATTATCTGTACATTTTACAGCAAAAGGGAAGCTAACCCAGTCCAGAACGTGCAACTTAACATTTCCTTTGTCGTTTCTCCCAAAATACTCAGTCATATAAGGTTGTGATAATTCATAATTGATGAAAGATGATGATAATGTTGCTCTATTTCAAAATGATTATATAAATTCATCCCCCAATACCTCTCTCAAGTGAGCAGAATAGTTAAATCATCTCACATGTTTTCTTAGTGAGGTTATGAAAACTGGCAGCCCGTTATGTACTTAAGATCACATAGAAATTACTTGTTCTGGAAGGACAAAACCCAAATCTGGAATTTATTCCATGTTTTCACCAGTATATATTGGACACCTTTCAAAGCAAGGGTAGTCGATTATTTTAATTCCCTGGAAGCATGTATACTAAACATACAATGCCCACCCAGATCTTGATTTCTAGTACCATTCTCCAATAAAAGGAATCAGAGCTCCTTGGAGGTATAGCCAATTCTAGAACTTCTGCAAAACATATACAAGATAAGCTTTGAGTATCTTTTAGTGCCAGCCATTCCTGTTTGTTTGTTTGCTTGTTTGTTTTTTAAGAAAAAAAATGAAACCTACAATGATAGAATATGTCAAAGGGACATAGGAGCTAATGGAAAAAGCTCTCCATGGCCAAGTCTGGAGCAATTTGAGCAAGCAACTAAATCAAGTTATATCAGATTATAACCAAAACTATCAAATGAATGTATTAATAATGGTAGCTCTCTGCTTATTGATCTAGTCTTTGAGCTCAGGGTTAGATCTTGAGTCTGGTGGACTTTAGTTTATATCCCAGTCCTGGAACTTTTTAAATGTCAGAATCATGGCAAAGTATTCTACCTCTTTCTGTACTTGAGTGTTCTCATCTATAAAGCAGAAAAATAATACTTAATTCAGAGAGTGTTTATAAAATGATTTGAGAAAATGCATATAAATTATGTAGCATATTACCCATCATGAGGTAAGCATTCGTATGATCATGCCAGTGTTACATTAGTCCTGTCACAGAAATCAACATGCACATAATTTAAAGTCCTCCTCATGATCACCAGTGCCCCCTTTCAGTGCCTCCCTTACATCATCATGGGAGTCCCAGCAGGTGTGCCGTAAACATTTGTCCTCTGCTTAGCACCGGCACATGGCACACATCTGACTAATGGACTTCTTCCACGTCCCAAGGTAACTACCATCTCTTGCCAAGCAACTACTTCTGTGGTAGACTGCTCCTATAGGCTTTGTGTAAGGCCATCAAAGTTCCAGAACCTTCCCAGTGCCTGAGCTTACTCTGTCTACTGTCAGAATATCCCAACATGGTTTCCCCCGCCATTCCTGCTACCTCAGTTATCCAGGGGAGATGTAAGTGCTACTTATAGAAATGTTTGGTTTTTGGACTCGTGCACCTCAGGTGAGCCTGAGGAAAACGTAAAGGACAAAAAAATGTAGTATGATACTAGTGGCTAAGATTTATGGAACTGGTTTAAAGTGAAATGGCAGATAATGCTTAGGAAGTATTTGTTACTATCTTATTTTCTTATTTAACACTCAAATATGCCTTATCCTAAGTAAGAACATGCCACCTAAAAGACTATTCCCTAGAGTCCCTTGCAGCCAGGAGCAGGTGTGTGATGAGTTCTGGTGAATGGTGTGGAGTCAGGAGTCCCCCTGAGATTTCAGGGAAGTGCTCAGCCCCTGACCCCAGCACCGCCCTGTTCCTCCTCTCTGCATCCTCCTTTCTGTCTAGAGGCAGGAGTGAGGCCTGAAGTTTTTACAGCTGTTGTGTGTTCGGTCACCTGTTAAGGGTGACCAGGAGGAAGAGAGAAGAAGCTTGAGTCCGTGGTGGTGTTACAGAGCTGGGGCCCTGCAGGGTTGAGTCCAGGCGGCCTCTGCAGTCCTTGGGTGCTGTTCCTGTGATTCGCCAGAAAGAATTTGAGCTGAACAGAGCAGCAAGCAAAAGTTTAATAGAGAATCAAGGGTTGTCTACAACAGGGAATATACGAACCGTCTCTGAGAGAGGATGGTGTGGTGCTCACAGGGCTGGAGTTTTTAAGGAAACTGAGTCCTTTGTTCTTGCCTCAGTTTCCCTGTACCCCCTTTACTGGTTAATCATTCTTTAGATACCCCTCAATAACTTCCTTTGTGAGGACCTCAATATTCTGGCTAAGAGGATGGTTGTGATCTAGTTTTGCTAACAAGAGGGGATTGGCTGCAAGAGATAATGATGGCATTTTGTCAGAACACCATAGTGAACTTATCTGTTTTAATTAAGGTACCCAGGATTATAAGTAATATAATTATTACTTATAATCTTATAATAATCTTATTATCCTCAAGGAATTATAGTTCTCTTCAGCTTGGGGAAGGTTAGACATTCCGGGCCTCATTCCCAAATGCTTGCCTGTTCAGATAAGGTTCCCCGTGGTTTGGGTTTTATGGCTTCTGGATTTTTCTTGGTGCATAGGCCTGATGTCTGTCCTTTATTGGCCTTTCCTTCTTCCACCTGTTCATGGCTAACTCACCTGCCTAACAGTGACCTTTTGAGTCACTCTACCATCTTGGGACTGATTCCTTCTAGGTGTGTGGTCATCCAGGAACTAAACCTGTGTTTGGGAACTAAACTCTTGTGGTGGGGTTTCTGTCACATTCAGCCACACTGTGGTCCCATATTAAGTTATTTACTCCTCAAAGTAAAACAGTGAGGGGGAGACTAACATCATGCCCTTCTACAGATGGGAAGAGTAAGACTCCAAATAGTCCAAGAAAATTCCCCAATCACGGCAGCAATATGATTCACATCTTAGCTCCAAAACACTTGTCCTTAAAACTATGCTCTAATTCCTAGACAAATGGTAGATGCTGTTATTATGCTATTGTTATTATGTTTATAATATTCACTTCTCCTCTCAAATGGGTGATATTTTCCTATGAGCCATTTATTATGTAGACACTTCTAGATTATTGAGTATCTAAATAAAAACTCAATTTTCTGTTAATCATTTTCAAATGTCACAGTTTTCACTAACAAGTTATGAGACAGCTTCGTGCACTTTAATTTCCTCTGAAGAAGAAATCCACTGCCACCTTATAAAAGACTAACACCCCAACAGCAGCTTTGGAATACTAATGCCCTACCTTTAACAACCCGGCTAAGCTCTGTAATTCACATATGTGTTGCAATTTCTCTCCCATTGTAGTGGAAGGGAATTTCACATCGTTTTGATATATCGTGTAAATTAGGCCAACAAAGTGCTGTGCTATGTCTTCATTAAAATAGGAGACGGTAATAATGCACCCATGTAGCGTGCTCTTGCAGGCTTTGAGTTATGAACATTCAATAGTGTCTCTTTACTTGTGCTTAAGTTGGCATTTGTGAGCAGCATATAATCAATTAATCAATAACCCAATTTTCTCTTAAAGAGATGGTGCATCATTTTAAAAAAATCAGAGACTATTGTATGATTTTATGAAAAGAGCTGTTTCAGCAAAGAAACTTGTTTGAGAAACATCGAAAGCCTTTTTCAGGGATGATGATTTTGCTTAACTAAGCCAAAAGTGAAATTGGATACAAATGTTCAGTTCCTGAACCATTTTATTATTTTTCCAACTGCTAGAAAGGAAAGCACCAATTTGGGATTGCTAGTAAGAATGCATTGTTTTTATTCATGATTAGAGTTGGGTAAGTGTATTCATCTATGAAACGCATGTAAAAATAAACTAATCCTAAAACACCCAGTTTAAAACTAATTGAGTCTGTCCTATGTCTTACAAATTTTGAAGCCTATACTCAGTTGCCTTATCAGTCTCACATGGTGTCACAGAAGTATAAAGTGATTCTACTAGGGTGATACAGTTAACAGCCACATTGAGATGAAAACCTGGACTTCTCAAAATGTTATGTATATTTACATCCTTACTCTATTATAATTTTTGCATAGAAATGCATGTATTTCTATTGTAAAAATTTCAAATATTATGGAATTGTATGAGTCAGAGAAAGATGATTTAAGCCAACCACTGTTACTGATTTTACTGTCACTTTTGGGAGAGGGAAAGTCTCTTTTTCTATCTGCCATACAATTAATATGAAACTTGAGAAGAGTTAATGTTTACTTTTGCACCACATAAAAATATTTAGCTGTGAGCTGGGTGCAGTGGCATATGCCTGTAATCCCAGCAATTTGGAAGTCTGAGGCAGAAGGATTGCAAGTTAAAGCTAGCCTCAATAACTTGGTGAGGTCCTACGCAAATTAGTGAGACCCCGTCTCAAAATAAAAATAAAAAATGGGCTGAGGATGTGGCTTAGTGGTTAAGCACCCCTGGGTTCAACCCCTAAGTACTGAAAAAAATATTTTTAAAAACTTAGCTGTGTTTTCTTCCACTATTTAAGCAAAGAGGTAGATCTTGAAAACAAAAATCTTTGATATTTGCCCTATTATTTAGACACCAAAGAACATGATTAAGATGAAAATGGTCTCTTCAAAGCAGATTTCCTTCCAATAGAGTCAAGTGTTAGACATGCCTGTCTAGTGCTTTCCATGTAGAGGAAAAATGGTAGTAGCCCCAAGGCCTCAGAAATTCCCATTGCTCTTTTGTATGTTCCTTCTCAAAGTGTAGCTTGTGGACCAGGATCTTCGATGTCACTTGGGAGTTTGTTAGAAATGCAGAAACTCGGAGTTCATCCCGGACCTACTGGATCAGAGTCTACATTTTAAACAAATCCCCATGTGATGCATATACAAGTCTAAGTTTTGAGAAGCACTGTTCTAGTTCCAGCATGTTTCTCACTCAAATCTCTGCCATATTCTAAGAGCTGTCAGTTGCCTGTAGAGTAATGATGGTATGTAGAGAAGCAGTCAGGGTCAACACAGCTCTTTTGGGTAACTTGCAGATCTGCTTCAAAGAGCCAAGTGTACTCATTAGGGTCGAGATCAGAATAATAATCCAAGGTCTGGCTCATTTCCCTCCTCTTCATTGAGGTCACCCCACATGACCTCATCTATTTCTCTGAAGTCCCAACTCACTGAAGTTTGAAGAATTTTACCTCCTATTCTCATAATTTGTCACTAATCAGATGTGGCTTGATGTTATTTTGCTAATGTACATAAAGACTCTTCCCAATTAAACCATGACCCTACATGAAGGAAAAGATCAAGATTATCTATTCTTTATCGTGATTCCTCAGTGCTTCATGGGGATGAGGATGTAAATAATGAAGAAAAACCAAAGAAATGGATTCTCTTTCCTTGGGATATAGGTGGAAATAAATGTGGGTTGAATTTTTATGCTAGGATAACTTCACAGGAAGAGTATGTTAAACCCGAGAGTCTATCAACTCTCTCTAGGCAGGAAAACAAAGGCACTGTTAAATGTTAAATTCCTTGTTTTCTCTCATGGCCATGGGGACCGTTAAGTCTTCGTTTCTCTTCAATTTTTATCAAACAGAATTTCAAGCATCAGAAACTTTTCTTTATTAACATTAGAGTTAAATGTCCTCCTCCATGGTAACTTAACTCTGTCTTATTGGAAGTTTGCCAATAAGGGGATAATCAAAATTGATGTGAAACATTTACCTAAATACTCTTAGAGGATGAGGTGTTGATGATAAATAAGTTGAGGGGTGATAAGAAGAAACTTGACATCATTTTAATTGAACATTGATGTATTTTTCCTTATCCAAATCTCCATTTTTTTTGATTCACTGTATTCCCATTGCTAGTCCAATATTTAAATGGATTAGATGAATACAAGCATTATCTAGGTTGTGATAAATGAAGTAACTTTGAATCGCTCCCTGAGAAATGCAGTTTTCAATTGGAAATTTGGTCTCTATGTTTTTAGAGCAGTCTTGAAGTTTTTTTTTTTATTATTGTAGTAAAATCGATGTTGAACATTAGGTTAACAAAATTATGTCTCCAGTTTGTTGCAAAAATATTCAGGAGGGGAGAAATCATATCTCACTTTCTGTCATACCACTGCTTTGACTTGCAAAGATGACAAGTGTTGAGAAGTAAAACTAGAAGGCAGTGAATTTTCTTTTTAATGAATCAACACTGAGCTTACTATAAATAATGGATCTGAGGATATTTTTCATGGACTTGTCCACCTTCTAAACATTTTAGGCCTTGAAGTCCTCCAGCCTTGAGATGTGTGGTTTGACTATTCTGTGACAGCCTTGCTTTCCTTCCAGAAACAACGTAATTAAACTCTTGATTGAATGCAGAAACAAGCCCTTGGCTGTGGATGACATTTTGCTTTCCAAAGCCTTCTTCTAGCTGAAGCTAATCTGTTTCAGGATGGGAAGGTCAAGTGACACCTCATGAACTAGTACCGTTAGACCCAGCCTGAGATTCTTTCTTCAGGAATGGGAGCCTTTTTATAGATGTTTGGTGATTCCCATGAATGGACAAATGAGAGTTATTAGAGATGTGAACTCTACCTATCTGATCATTTCTGCTCCCTACAGGTCCAGATTTGATGGTATGTTCCCTCCCAGGATCAGGGAAGTCATTGGTCTTGATAATCTGTCAAAATCTTTCTTAGATTTATGCCAGAATATCACAAATCCCATCTCTTTGTGCGCTAATGCCAGGTGTTGGTCAGTTATCCAGTTGGAAATTAGATCAGGGATCAGGGTTGGCACTCCAGTTTGCATCAAGTTAGCTTTTTTAAGTTCCTCAGAGGAGGATAGGGCAGGTTACAAAAGACATGTGAATCCCCTAATGGATTTTATCTTTTATTCCATAGTTTTTTTTTTCTCTTAGCTTCAAAAATCTATGCTGGAGATTTTGATTTGGATTGTGTGTTAACCCTTCAAACCAAGAACATCAGAGGAATCTAAAAGGAAAATGGAACTTTGTAATGTTATCAGTACAGAGGGAAAAAAGGTGAATCTCTCCTTATCATCCTGGGTGTGGGGAGGTGGAAAGTGGGGGAAAAAATCAAACAAAACTTTTCTTTGTTCCTGTAGTCACCTTCAAAACCAAAAGACCATTTATTTATTTGGTCTATATTATAGACACTTATATAGGGGCATATTTTGCTGTTTTTCTGTCTAACAGGAGATTCAGATATCATAATAAAAATCTGTATTCAGACCAGTTCAGCTCAGACTAATTAATGGAATTAGGTAATCAGTTGGTTCTGTTTCTATTACTAGGGCTGTTGTATTTGGAAATGAGAATATGGACCTCGCAATGAGGTTCATGAGGCTACCTTCAACGTCCTTTATTTCTCCTTTACCCCTTATCACACAGTCCATGAAGAACATAGTCTGGTATACTTCCCTTCCTTGAAAGACACACTGCAGTTATCACTTGGGTATAAGACATACCTTGTTCTCACTTCTTCTGGTGTCTTGGAAGGCTCTGTACTGGGGATATTTGTTGGGAAAGGATGTAATTCCAAGGAAGAACTAGAACCAGGAGATTATAGCTGTAGAAGAGGGGTGCTGAAACAGGAGAATTAGCCTCTACTGGTGGGTTAACCAAATTATTTAAGTCCTTTGTTAGTTCTAAGCCAACAGGTAGCTTTGTAGATGTTCACATGGCTTGAATACTAAAATATTTACTCGCTGTTTGGTAAATGTTTTCTGTCTATGGCTTCCCAATGTACCAGACCTTCTTCATTCTGATGGGTGAATGTTTTTGCCAAGTCCTACTTATAAGGTAGCAGTATTGATTCTTTTTCTCTCTAATGACTCTGGAGGAACAGAGTAACTTCTAGTCCTTCAGTCTACCAGCTAGGCAGCCCAACAAGACTCCCCTGTATACTCTCTCCCAGCCTCCCAGCGGTCCTGTGCTTCCTGTGCTTTTCTGAATCCCTGAGACTACGACATCTGAGCAGACTGGTTTCCCTGAGTCACACTTTCATGGATGGCAATGGGAACTGCAGTTCTGAGAAAAGGTAAAGCCAGTTGCAGACCTGAGTTTCCAGCCTATGGGTTGTGAATGCTTAAATACCTTCCGTCTGTATTGGTTCTGTTCTATGGAGACAACTGTCTACCCTATAACTCAAAAGTTTTCATAGAAGACATTATATAACATGTTAACTGGCAACCAAGCCCACTCTGCCTTGATCGCAGTTGGCTGAATTCACCTGATCGTCCACATATAAGAAATAGGCAAATGATGGTAAAGGGAAACAAATAATGAACTTTATGCAGCTTGATAAAACTATGGAGAAGCAGCTTTATTGCTTTTCCCTGCTAGCCCCACACAGGCCATTACAATTTATAGAAATAAAAGCCAGGTGATAGACATATATATCGATCTAGTCGGCCTGAAGATGGGAAAAATGGGACAAAAGGCAGAATGTACTCATAGGCAGATTTAAGTCCTGGGCAGGGGGCAGGGGGCAGCTTCTTGGCTTCCATCAGGTCCTGGGGAGGCAGCCACTCAGTTTCCACTCTCAGCAAGAGGAAGCTGTTCTTAATTTTTTGGGGGGTGGGACAGGAGTTCAATCTTTCAGTAGTATGATTTTTTATAATGTTATTAAAAACTTTTATTGTTTATCATATTTATCAAAGTAATCATATTCAATGAAGAAAGCATTGGAAAAGAGAAACAGAAAAAAAATATCAAAATCACTTGTGATTACATGACCCAGTGTGAATTTCTATTAAAATTTTGATACGTATTTTGTGGGTGTGGGCATGTAATAGTAAAAGGGCCATATGTTGCATAGTTGTTTAATTTAAAATTTTAGCAATCGATTGTGAAAATAGTTCCAAGATCACAGATTTTAGGAAATTAGGAGATTCAGAACTGGAAGTCAAGTAGTTTCACTTTCTGGCAAGGGAAAAAAATGTCTTATGTAACATTCTTCTCACAGATCCTCAAGCTTTTTCCTTTTTACTATCAATAATAGAGGCTCACAGCCTTCTTATACCTCTCTCTTTATTTTTTTCTGAAACTTTCTATTTTAATCTTTCTACCTATCATTTGTTCATTAAGCCTGCTTGTGCCCTCCTTAGCATGCATAAAAGAGTGGAAGAGGGACAGAAAGGATTGGCCCCAAGAGCAGTGATGAGCTGGCTAGGCTAGTGACCATTGTGACCATTGTCTTTGATGAACACCAATAGTTGGTCAAGAGATGGGTCTCTTGGGTGGTACTTTTAACATTTTTTTTTCCAATTTCTCTTTTTCTTTAGAGCCTGTGTTGAGGGATTATGTCTTTTAGGCCAACCTGAAAAGCCCTAGAGATGTGGACAATTCAGAAGAAATAAATATACTTACTAATAATTCCATGCCTTTTGGTTGAACATAATGCATTTTAGGGAACAATATAGGAGGATGTGTTTGAAAATTGATTGGGTTGGAAAAGGTCCAGATGTTTAATTCACTACCATGTAGTATGCTTCCATTTCTTGTTTGATTTGGTAAATGGGGAGACCCCTTGTCACTTCTCGTGCTCTCTTATCTTGAGAGGGTTAATGAGACCAAACTGTTCAATGCTTGGATGTGCATGTGTCAAATGCCAATGTTGTGTTGTCCTTCACAGTAGGGGTTGACCATGAGGCAGGTCACAGTGTCATATTCCATTAATGAATGAGAGGATATAGTGATGGGTAACAGATTAGTTCCCTGATTGCTGTTTAGTGAAAAAAGATGAATGAGTAACATGAGAATCATTCTTAAATTAATATAAATTAAATTAAAATTGTGTTGGTCTCTCTGAAAGGAAAGTACTCTTTATCTTAAAGCATCCAGATGTGGGAATATTGGAAATACCAATCAGGATGGTTTTGGGGAGCTACATGATCAGAGGTATCAGTAGAGAACAGCGCCATGAAGGAAAGGGTACTGAGAAAAATCTAGTGGTTGGCTTGAGCAGCAGTGTTTCTCCAAGGTGAGTTGTAACTGAGTCCACTGGACTCAGATGTTACTCTGTAAGAAAGTGCCATGTTTTCAATACTTACAGAGCGGTTGTATGTCAGGGTTCAGCAAACTTACTACATAGGTTTTTTAGGTTTTGAAGGCCACACAGCCTGTGTATACAGTCTATACACAACTCTGCTGCAGTAAAATAAAACAACCATAGGCAATACATGTATAAAAGAGGGGACTTTTTTTCCCAATAAAACAGCATTAACAAATATAGTCTGGATATAACTTGTGGACCATACTTTGCTGACCCCGTTCTAGTTGGTTACCTAGATCGCGAACCTAGCGAATCTTAGAACTTAAGATATCAGTTTATTGAATTGTTCTGCTCAGAATATAGCTTCTTACAAAATCTTTACAGAGCTTAAATTTCCTGCCATCTCACACTCTTTGTAGTGCCCATCATGTTTCAGGGTAAGGAGCAGAAGGGAGAGACTTCAACATATGTTCAATCCACCATTGTGACTCCTGCGTTTCCTTCTCCAAACTTCTGTGTTTTTAAAGAGTAAATTTTACCATTATGCAGTACCAGGATCTCTTTTTTGGAAACCAGGGAGATGTGATTCATGCTCATCTTCTCCGGAAACCTACCTCACCTTCCCTGTGCTGTGTTCTCCTATTGTTTATTGACTCTTTTGAGCAGAGCCAATCTTTTGTTTCATTTTGATTTTTTTCCCCTTCTGGCTCACATACTGATGATGGTAGTTGTATTCTGTCTCAGGTGGGCTTAGCAAACTCTGCACCTATGGATGTCTATTTCTTCCACTTAACACAAGCCACCTCTAAGAACATCGATCAGTACAGAGAATCTGAAGAGATCCTTTGAATCCAAACCAGCGGGACGCTTGCACTGAGGGAAGGAGTTGAAATTGGCTGTGTACAGAAAAGTCTGTGAGTGTGGCAGTAGACTGTGGAAATTATAGGTCTTCCTGCTGCAGGAGAGGTCCTTCCATGCTGCTCCGAGTCACAGAGGTATTGATCACAGGGCTTTGTTCCTCACTCTGTTTTCTTTAGAAGGGTTGTTCCAGTCCAGACGGTGACATCTGCGAACTCAGTAATAAGCAAACAGACTGTGGTAGTGATGTGAACTTGGCCGTTTTCAGACCTTTTCCACACAGAAAGACCCTGCTCTCTGAGACTGGGTTAACTCTGCTCTTGACTGGAGGCAGAAGCAAAGGAATTATGACAGCCTATGAAGCTGTAGTCCCTACACCTGTACATACACACGCACCTTGGAGGAGTATTCATGAAGTGCAATCTGTTTGATTTCTAAAGTTATTTCGAGCATCTTTACTTATTGTATTGCATTGTTCTTTGTGGACATGCACCTTAGTATCATTGGGTCTATATTTCTGCATTTTTTCATTTATAATTGGTGAGCAGTTGTTTTGGGAGCTAGGAGTCATTTGATATATACGGATTTATTGGGAGCAAGAAGACAAATTAACTTTGAATTTCAAAGCTTGTCTTATGTGCTTTAATGTCCGTCCACCCTTCCCACTCTGAGACAAAAATAGGTGGTAGGTTTCAGGTTGTATCCTTAGTTTCCTGTGGGTTATCTTATAGGAAAAATGATCCTGTCACTTTTAAATGCCTCATAACATAGGTATGAGGCAAGTGTTGTATTATCAAGTCAGAGTTGCTAAGAAATAATGCCTGACCAGTGTTGATGAGTGACTTTTTCCATGATTTGGATATGGTGAAGACTGAGTTGCTTAAAAGTTAGACTATTTGCAAATTCAAGATGTTCTTCCTCCAAAGCCTCCTCCTGTTCACTCTCTAGAAAGTAGCATAGAAGAACTGAAAGAAGCTCTGGTCTTGGTTCATATTCTAGAATTTCCACAGACTTGTATCCTATGTTCCCTAGACATTATGACTTGCAAACTTGAGATAAGACTGGTAGTCCTGCTTGTGTAAACAGTGGGCATGTGGGTCAAATGAGATAATGTTTATAAGGTACCCAAAGAGCATACATGATAATGCAAACAAAAATTAATTGTCATTGATCTCTGATGTGGTGGAATGATCCAGTTCAAGGATGGCCAGTCCTGAGTGTTGCCATCTGATAGAGATTCTTCACAGAGTATGAGACATTTTTGTAAGACTACAAAGGTAGTTATGTAACTTCTTCATATGAAAAACTGAGCTGGAAACTTCTTGTCTTTCCCAGGATGAATTTGCTGGTACCAATGGGAGACTTTTTCTCAAAAACCATGGCAGAATTGACCTCAAAGTAAATAATAGCATAGCAGTTACCAGAACATGGAAAGACTGTGGGAGAGGGAGGGATGGAGAGAAGATTGAACAGCAGGAATACTTCTAATGTTCTGTAACACAGTAGGATGGCTATGGTTGACAATAATTAACTGATTGTCTCAAAATAGCTAGTAGAGAGGATTTTGAATGTTCTCAACACAAATAAATGATATATGTGTGATGTGATAAGCCAATTACCCTGAGCTGATCATTACACCTAGTATACATGTATTAAGATGTCACACTATACCCCACAAATATATGAAACTACTAGGTGTCAATTAAAAATAAAAATGTATTAAGAAAGAAAGTGACATAAAGGAGAATTTTTAATATGAATAAAATAAGACAAAGTAAAAGAAAAATATATCATGTTGAATCACATTATGTTGAATCACAGCTTTTCTCTAATAAAAACAAGTGAAAAAGACTTTTAAAAGACCATGGAAACATTATAAGAATGTATTTTAGGTACTTTCAGATTTTGTTTAAATTCCACTTCTGTCATCTTTTTTTTTTTTTTATTAGGGGGTATTTCTCCCCAACCATGTCCCCCTAAGCATTATTCAAAGTTGGGTATTTCCATTAGAATCCTGGACTATAAATAATCTAGAATCAGCTGAATAGAGTTCAAAAGGAAGTGCACATTCTTCCCACTAGGGTTGAGTGTGCTTATGTAAAGGAACACAAAGAAAATGGTAGCCCAGTAACCACAGCAGGCAGTCTTGGGTGTCATTTCTATGAAGTTACAGTAGTGTCACCAAACACTTTGCAAATGAAGAAAGTCACCCCTGACCTAGGTTAGAGACCTTACTCTCTCTGCTTTCTACATTTTTTTTTATTGTTGGTCGTTCAAAACGTTACATAGTTCTTAATACATCATATTTCACAGTTTGATTCAAGTGGGTTATGAACTCCCAATTTTACCCCGTATACAGATTGCTGTATCACATCAGTTACCCTTCCATTTATTGACATATTGCCTTTCTAGTGTCTGATGTATTCTGCTGTCTGTCCTATTCTCTACTATCCCCCCTCCCCTCCCCTCCCCTCCCCTTTTCTCTCTCTACCACTTCTACTGTAAATCATTTCTTCCATTTGTATTGTCTTGTCTTACCCTTCCTTTCCTCTTATATGTCATTTTGTATAACCCTGAGGATCGCCTTCCATTTCCATGCAATTTCCCTTCTCACTTCCTTTCCCTCCCTCCTCTCAACCCTGTTAATGTAAATCTTCTTCTCAAGCTCTTCGTCCCTACCCTGTCCTTGTTTACTCCCCTTATATCAAAGGAGTCATTTGGTATTTGTTTTTTAAAGATTGACTAGCTTCACTTAGCATAATCTGCTCTAATGCCATCCATTTCCCTCCAAATTCTATGATTTTGTCATTTTTTAGTGCAGAGTAATACTCCATTGTGTATAAATGCCACATTTTTTTATCCATTCATCTATTGAAGGGCATCTAGGCTGATTCCACAATCTTGCTATCGTGAATTGTGCTGCTATGAACTTCGATGTAGCAGTGTCCCTGTAGCATGCTCTTATTAGGTCTTTAGGGAATAGACCGAGAAGGGGGATAGCTGGGTCAAATGGTGGTTCCATTCCCAGCTTTCCAAGAAATCTCCATACTGCTTTCCAAATTGGCTGCACCAGTTTGCAGTCCCACCAGCAATGAACAAGAGTGCCCTTTTCCCCGCATCCTCTCCAGCACTTATTGTTGTTTGACTTCCTAATGGCTGCCAATCTTACTGGAGTGAGATGGTATCTTAGGGTAGTTTTGATTTGCATTTCTCTGACTGCTAGCGATGGTGAGCATTTTTTCATGTACTTATTGATTGATTGTATGTCCTCCTCTGAGAAGTGTCTGTTCAGGTCCTTTGCCCATTTGTTGATTGGGTTATTTGTTATCTTATTGTCTAATTTTTTGAGTTCTATATATATTCTGGTTATTAGGGCTCTATCTGAAGTGTGTGGAGTAAACATAGAAATGTAGAAAGCAGCTACAAAGATGCTTTCTACATTTCTATTTTTCTTTCTTTGAAAACAAAATATGTATCAAAATACCAGCTCACATTTTTTACCTAACAGTGGTGCTGTTCTGCTCGACCCTGCTGCACTAGGCTGTAGAGATTGATGGTATCCCACCATGACTGTATCCCAGGGACCTTTGAAGACAATACCAGCATAGACAGGAAGAGTGTCTGTGATAAACAGGTGCAGGATAAGGACATGAAAAGCAGCCCACATATGGTTGGAATGGTGGAATCACAGGATTAGGGAACTCACAGGGTATGACTTCAATTCCCTCATTTTGTATAAAGATGTTAAACCAATGGTGGAATAGCAAATACTTACAGAATATGAGGCATCAAAATTTAAAATGTAGCAAGTATGATTAAAACTAGAAATTAACTCAAAAAGGCAATAAGAGGAGTAAAAATTTAAAAATAACACCAAGGAGAAAGGAAATGTATTTGACCATTTTGAAGACTGCTCTCTGGTGGAGAGGAAAAGACTAGATGGCAGAGGGTCTCAAGGAAACTGGTGCTTTTGTTCTTTTAGGATTTCTATACAAAAACCACTATTTGGAATGACTATTTCAGACGGAGATAATGGAACATGCTTTAGTAAAAGAACATTCCAGTGTTTGATGGGAAGTGGGCATTCTCAAATCGAGAGAATGATTTTACAGGAATGTGAACTCCATTACAAAGAGAACACTTTGGGGACTGTCTGCCATCTCAATGGATGCCACCTGCTTTGAACACTGGTGAGAACATGGGCCATATTGAAAGGACCACATCTTCCATAACTTATTTTTCACCTTATTTGGCCGTCATGCTTTTATACAAGTATCTTTTTTTAAAAAAATTCATTTATTTATTCTAATTTGTTATTTATGACCTTAACTTATTTATTTTATGTCTCCAGAAATTAGATCAATGTCCATTGGTTAAACAATTTATATATGTGAATGAATGAGTGGATAGAATCTGGGCAGTGCCCACGTAACAATAGTCCTTCTGCCTCTAGATCATATTCAAGGTGGTATTTAATTTATGCCATTTATTTTCATATTTAAATAAGAAAAAGCTCTCAATACATCTTAAAATATAATATTAACTTTTTCATGAGAAGTTTAGTTCATTATTGCTGAGAACTTTGAGGATGAGAAGTGTTCTTTAGTTGTTATTTCAATTCTGTTTGTCCTTTTTCACCTTCTTAAATACTTGAAGTTGATTAGCAGCCCCAAGACAGTGGCTACTTATCTAGACTTCTTCTCTGTCCTTCCTCTTCCTGTCTGGGTGTGCACAGAAACAGATTCATATCAAGTTCATTTCTCATGAGATTACAGGGAGGTGGGAGTAGTGTGAAAATGATTCTGAGCAGGTCTCATGGTTTTCTCTCAGCTTTGAACTAGTTTCCTCATGTTTTGCACCTGTTGGAGTTTCCGGAGGAAAAAGTGTCATCTTAAATTTGTCACCCTGGTGCCTCTCTATCAGCCTAGTCCCCACCTTTGGTGTGACCAGGTGATAAAGACCAGGTTGCAGAATAGAGACAGGCTTGCTCAGAAGGCCCTGGATTGCTTTGTCTTCCTCTCTGATGACATGCCCCCTTCTGATCAGCTATTTATTTTGTATTTTTTAAAATTTTCCTACATTCTGCATAAAATGGATGGAAAACTTACAAAATATATCATATATGTTCTCAAACTCTTGAGCCAGTGAGCATTGTGGTGAGCAGTATTTTAGTTATGGTGTCTTCTTTTGCTTCTAGCGGGCAAAAGGACTTGCTCTCTAGCAGGTATAGCTAATGTGTCCTGCAGGACAAGTTTCAGATTGAACTCTTTCTCATCCTAGAAAACTGATGTCTGCTAATACTATACTCTTCACCATAGCAGAGTCCTTGATTGTGCAATCTGACAGTGCAATTGAGGGGAGGGAGTTTTACTTTCACAAGTGTGAGCTGGGTGACTAAGGCAGTCCTGTAGTCTAACTGATTCTACAAGGCTCTCCTTGTACACTGGGAAGTGAGTTTATGTCCTTTTTTGACCTTTGAGTTTGATAGTAGCCATTATGTATGGAGATTAGGGATCTTTGGTATTTATATAAAATACAACTGTGGTGAGCCTGAATATCCATTTATGGGTATATGAGTATGCTTACCACAAAATTTGTTGGCGTTTATTGACACTAGTGTGATTTAGTTATGAATAAATATGATATGAATAAATATGAGCATAGATATGAATGTGCTTGCTTTATCTACTCCCTCCCCACACCTCATTTTTACCCACTAGTTTAGACATCAGTGTTTTGCAAGCAGAGAAGCCAAGAAGCAATATGTCCACTGCTCATGCACTGAATTTAATTTATGTAGCTCAGGGCAGCTTTGGGATCACGTAGAGGATGGAATGACAAAAACTGAGATGATAAAAGAAGAGACAACTGTCGAAAACAACTTTTTGTTTGTATGAGAAATGCAGTGCATTTTGCTAAAAACCTGTACTTAACACCATTATCTTGTTAGAGATGCAGAAGCCTCTATTCCCACACTGAGTTTGATTGTGTTGACAACACACCTGTGGCTTATAATCAATGACCCAGCTCTCTAGCAGAAGTGGTTTGCTTTTCAGAGACAGAATTTTTAAAAATGCAAACACTGCCAGAGGAAGAGTTTCATGGGAGAACCCACACGAATTGCTGCAGTTTGGATCCGATTCACTCTCCCAAACTCTTGCAGGAGTTCAATACTGAAAGTTGATATTCGTGATTTTAAGAGAATGGAGACTTATTCAGACTCTGCAGTTTAGAGGTGGGACTTTTGGAAGGTAATAGATTAGGTCATGAGGGTGGAGTCCTAGTGGCTTTTTAAAGAGAGAGAGTGAGTGAGCTGAAATTCACACGGAGATGCAAGGACTCTGCCATGATGTCATGCAGCCAAAGGGGAACCCTTCCACGGCCTGCACCATCGTGGGTGGACTTTCAGACTCCCAAACTGTGAGTGAACCAAATCTCCTTAATGTCAAAATAGCCTCACTCAGATATAGCATTGCAGTAATGAAAAACAGACTGATAATGAATTGGGTATGAGTAACAACTGGCTCAGGAGGTTGATTCAGATAGCCTACTGGTCAAGAATGCTTTTTGTTTTCAAAAAATACTCATTTTCCCCTCAAAATATGACTAGAAAGAAGCAATAGTTTTGTGAAGATCTACAGTGAATATGAGAATGTATGAGTCAGGCCTCACAGTCTCTATTATTTTTGTTGTTATGCATTTGAGAGGGCTTTCATAAAGAGTGCCTACAAATCAGTTGGTTTTTTTAGCTGTGTGTGATTAATAGTGGATGGCTAGAAAAACAGAGTTGGCTATGTCCCACCACCTGTTGACTTCTTCAGTGGAAGTTGGCTGTGTTTTTGAAATTATCTTTTTCTTCTCTGATATCAACAATTGGTTCTTGGTTTATGACTCAAAACTCTTATTCCAATGCTGTCTTCTATTTGTGCTTTAAAAAAAAGACAAACCACATTGACTTTCATCTTTTGAATAATGCTCTCAATGATACCACCTGTAGGTTTTGGCTTTTGAAGGCTAAGTGATAACAACCCCCTAATTAGTCTTTAACACAAACACACTTCCCTCTTTCCCCCCAGATAGGTGACAGGATTTTGCAATAAGGAACCAGTTACCTGTAATTACTGAGGCACATTTGGTCTTATCACTTTCCCTAACTCAGATCATCTTTTAGAAACCTTTGGAGTTTACTGAATAGGACCTAGGGAGAGGAAACACAGTTTCTCAATTGGGTTCTTGGTTTTGGACAAGATCAAGATTAGAACAGTTGGGACTGATCTCTTGAAACTAAGGAAACTCATGATTTGCCTGTAGTATAAACAAGCAAAAAAGCAGAAAGTGGAGTCACATCAGCTTTGAGTTTGCCTTAATAAATTATCTTGATTGAGTAACCTATGACCTCCTGTCCCATGAGTCTTGAGCCAGATCTCTTCTCTTCCTGTGGCCTGTAAAGTATAATACAGAGAATGTCTTGTTACCTAAAATATTCATTCCACCCAACACCTGGGGAGGTTTGAATAAGCGGGAGGGTTGAAAGGCGGAAACAAGTGTGTTATACTCTTTTTATCTTCTTTTTTTCCCCCTCTTCTTTCCATATTGATTTATCAGCCACCTGAGACACTGACATTGTCTAAATGTCATGACCATCCCTGGAATTAACAATCTGATATGGGGCTGAAGGAGCATCTTGGGGCTTTTAAGGTCTTTTTTTATCCTTGTTTTTCTTTTCCTTCTTTTTTTTTTTCTTTTCTTCTTTCTTTTCCTTTCAGTGCATAGGATCAAATCCAAGGCTTTCAAATACACTAGGCAAGCACTCTTCCACCAAGCTAAACCCCAATCCCACTTTTAACCCCTTTATAGGGCTGCCTATTGATAGAAGTATATGTTAAGACTCTGATTACAAATAAATCTACGTGTTTAGCTGTATATAGACCTGAGTTCTACATGGTAGAAAACTATGTCAGTGTCTTGAGGATTGTGAACCTCTTTGCTATGAGAAGAACCCAGACAATAGTGCTAATCAGAAAAGGACAAAAGCACGAGTGGACTTGGAACTTAAAAAAGGAAAGTACAACACAACCATTCAAAGATATGTCCAAGGTTAAAGGAATGAGCAAACCATATCTACTCTATGATTTTTATTAATAATATGGAGAATAAAATTCTAGTCCTGACTTAGCTCTTCTGAGACACTAATCATATCATATAATTTATCTTTATCATTCATTATGAAATTTCAAGTGACTCTTCAGAAACAAGATTGTAAGAACAAATCTTGGCAAGATGTGTAAGTGTTAAGCACCAAAATGTCATTTCTCAATGAATCAAGCATGGGAATCTTGAATCTTTACTTGGCATGCTATGCCTGATTATATACATATTATGTATATATTTTCATGCACAAATATTTTCATGCACCTTTGGGAAAGTTTGTGCAAGTCTTAAATGGAATTATAATGGTTGAAATCTACTGACCCAGCCTTTCCTGGAAACTACAGGCAAAAGATCCATGGCTAAGCCTGTGTACTAGGGATGCAATGGAGATATCCTGAGGGTTTCTTATATTCCTGGGAGACCAGGCCACATCCTGGACCCAACTTGGAGAAGATTTCATGTGACCAGGATGCTTTTGGAGTGCTAAGTCATTGAGGCAAATAGTAAAGGCTGTGAGGGCTACAGAATTTTAGGAAAAAGTCTAGGTTTCCTAGCCCTTTAAACGTAATTAGTAGAATCAGCAGAGTATTATAATCCAGAACTAAATGGAGCCCAGTAGGCTTTTAGCTGTGACTTTGAGTAAGTCTTTTCCCATTTTGGGCTTCCTTTCTTAATCTGTAGGACAATTTAGACTAATCTTGTAGCTGACATGAGGTTCTATGTGTATAATATCTCTGGATAGCATATCATAATCTAATGCCTTCCCCTTGATTTACCATTTACTTAGAGCATTCCAGCACTCTGGGTAATAAACATAAGTAAATGAAACCATTCCAACTCATTAAGAAGGGTGAACTGCTCAGAAGGTAGGCAGATTCTTTAAAATTCCACTGGCCAAGGATTGCTCTCCTTGTCCCTGAAGATTTCCAGTGTGTAGTCAAGAGTGGGTAGAAATGACTGGAATCTCTCAGAAATAATAGGATGGTGCTCTGTACGCTTGTGTGTGGGTACATGTACACCTTCAAGAGTGCGCTCCTCCGACAACCTTCTCACCATAGAGAAAACTCCAGTGTTTAAAATGAATTGACATATTTTCACTCCCCTAACTTTCCCAGCCGTTGTGTATCATCTCTGTGCTTTTGTCTGTGTGATTATTCCCTGTGGGAGAGCTCCCTATCTCATCTACAAGGTTTATATATTCATTCATTGACTTTCTCAGCAACTCTTTGATGAATATGTACTGTGGCTACCATTCTGGACACTTTATATACATCATCTCAATTACTTACAGATCTGGCCATCCTGTTCAGCAGATAGCACGTACTTTAAACAAATATATGCTCACTTACTATTTATTGGAGTAAATGGAAGAATAATCAGAACAATATTCATAGGTGCAAATGTGTAAAACTTGAGAGTGATGTTGATGAAGTGTGGTAGGGTCAATATGAAGTCCACGTGAAGTATCAAAAAACTGCCTGACACATTGAGGTGGTGAGACCAGACCCTTCAGTGGTGGGCACTCTGTCTGATGTTAACTGGCCTATTTGCTTTGTTCCTCACCGCAGGGTTTGCTAATAGAAAATAATGTGTGTCTTTAGGCATAAAACCCTTTTGAGCAAAAGACCTGACTGTTATTGCAATGCTTTTGGAGTGAGCAATTTCACTTAGGGAAATTTTATAAATAAGTGCTTAACTTTAGCTTTTTTTCCTCCTCTTCGCTAATTGGTCTAAATGTGAAATTAAATTAGCCGCTGATGAACAGTTCCTGTGCTGTGAAGATTATGAATGTTTTTTTTTTTTTTTTTCCAGGAGAGAGGAACCAGCATACATTACTGTCCTTGGCACTTTTTATTCAAAACTTTAATGGATCACTTAGAAAGATGCTCAGTTTGTCTTTTCTTAATGGTGACAAGTAAAATGCACATCAGCTTGTGATCTGAGGGTTTTATTTATGAGGCTTCTACGGGTTAACATTCCTTGAAGTAATTTTTCTCATGAATCTCCAAGAATGACCATGAACTGTCACGTCACTTTTTTTTTCCCTATTGGTGAACCCCATAAAAAGCCAGAGCGGCAATGGCGATTTAATGGCAGGCATTTAGATATTGTTCTTCATGTTAAGTTATGGGGACCTGACTCAAGCATTCTCCTTCCCTTAAATAATAGTGAAAGCAGAGTCTGGGCTACCTCATAGCATTCATCCTTTTCCCCCTCCTTTTCGAAACGGCAAAAAACCAAACAAAACAGAATGAAATAAAGACACAAGTTATATAGACATTTCTCTCTTTTTTCTTTTTTTTTTTTTCTGGTTATCTGGCATTCCTCAGGACTTGCTTTCAAGAATTCTTACATTTAGATATTCACATAGACTTGTGATTCAGGTTTCCAAGGTAACATGGAAATTAAAAAAGAATTAACAAGGGAATCCAGATAAATTTAGAAAGGTAGATCTAAGGTGTTCAAGTTTAGGAAGGTGAATGTCCCTTTTTATTTTCATAATTACGATAGGCAAAATAAATACAGAATTTGATGAAAGTTTGACCACACTACAAAAGAGGCATCTAACTCATAATGACTATCTGGGGGTGGGTGGAGAAAAAAAAGAAAAACGAAATTCTAGAAATTTGCATAGAGAAGTTTCAGAAAAGTGACTCAATGTCATGACTTCAGCATTCTTAATTTATAACTCAAGACTTCACTAGCTTAAGCAATATACTTGGAAACTCTAATATAAGGCAAATATAAAGTGGGCTCCACAGAAGTTATAATCTTGTTTGTGAGACCCAATAGAATATTACAAAACAGAGGATGGTTGTGTGTGTGTGTGTGTGTGTGTATTTATTAACTGAGTGCTCCTTCAACTGAGGATATATATATATATATATATATATATATATATATATATATAAAATATCATATTATTATAATAAAATATAAAATATTATATATATCATATATCTCATAGTAAAATTATATTATGTATATTCAATCACATTACAGTATACTCACTCTCTAAACACAGGTTCCTTGCCTTCTTCAAAGAGAAGGATATTGAATTTTGCTTTCTCTTAATAGAGTTTTGTATTAAGTTTCTCATAAGAAAAGTATAGATATAAATCAGTTGATTTAGGGTCAGAGAAAGCAATGAAATTGTTGAAAGCATCTTATACTTTATTTGTTATAACCATCCCATATTGCATAACAAAATCCCTCTCTCTAGGGGAAATATAATGTTTCTGTTGTTGTTATTTTTTATTTTTGCAGTAGTGTGGATTGAAAGCAGCAGTGCTGTACCATTGAGCCATATCTCCAGTTCTTTTTTATTTTGAGATAGGGTCTCATTAAGTTGCTAAGATTGGCCTTGAACTTCTAATCATCCTGCCTCGGTTTCCCAAATAGCCGTATTACAGGCATGGGTTACCAGGCCTGGCATGATGTTTCTTTTAAATGCTTCTTATTCACAGACTCATTTATCTCATTTCTCCTCTCCTCTGCCTTAGTTTTTCCTAGGATGATTAGAGATAAACTTCCTTACCTTGCTCCAAGAACACAGATATTTTTCAAGAGCACCTTGAATAAATGTCCATTGCTTAGTGAGAAATCAAAATATAGGAGAAAGAATTGAAGGTTGGGCATTTGAAAGATACGGTTTTAAATTCTGGCTCTCCTGTTTATAGCTTTGTGATATTAGTATTGTTACTTCCTCCCGGAGCTTTTGATCCATGAAAATTATTTCACTTGCACAAAACACTTATGATCAAGTACTTAATCTGTTCTGTTGTTCTACACTCTTGTCTCTACTATCATGCTGGTTATTGACTGATTTTAGCTATGATTACTATTAGAAGTAGTAGCCCTCCCTTTAATTTGCTTTTCCAGCTGGGACAAGTTCACTTAATATTGTGTATCTCTTAATGGCCAAAGGTCCTTCCAATAATTTTTATTATCTTTCTTTCCACTACTTGTAGTGTAGGAAATGAGGACTCAGCCATAAATTGAGAGTTCATTTATAGTGCCAGCTTACTTACCAGGCCAAGGGATAGTCTTGGGAAAGAGATTTGTCTCTCTTGGGTCCAATTTCTTTAAATATGAAATGGTAGCATCAGGCTTAGGGGCCCTTGGGCCTTCTGTGAAGCATAAATACTTAGGACTTCCTTCAGCTTTCAAACACTGGTGGCTAGAGGCAGTGTGTGTGTGTGTGTGTGTGTGTGTGTGTGTGTGTGTATGTGTGTGTGTTTGGGGTAGAGTAAGATTGGGTCTGCTCATTCAGGGTAGGAAGCGTGATATATTGGGAAGTGAGGTTTTGGGAGACAAGTTAGCCTTGGGTAGGAGTCAGAATCTTGTACAAAGTAACTTAACCTCTTTGAAGTTGAGTTTTCCTTTTTATGATCTGGAAATAATAGCAATAATAATGGCATCTATATCCTAAGTTTGTCTGAGGGGTATGTTTGTTAATCCATGCAATGTGTCTGCATAGTTTTTGGCAAGCAGTGGGCACTGAGACTGTTAATGCTTCTATTCCAAGAAAAAATAAATGGAGTGTAGAATTGAGAGAGGTATACTGATAGAGCACAGCAGAATAAGTCTCTCTGGGAGACTGATAGTCAGATATACTGACTGCCCTTGCAAAATGGTGATAGAAAAGGAGGTAAACATCTAAAGCAACTTAGAAACATGACAGTTTGTCTTTATTAGAATTTCCCCCACGGAATCTCCACCCAGCATCCCTGGATTTAAGAACTTCATGAAGTCTTTGAGTTTTTGATTATATAATGTCCTCTATGAACAAAGTTTCTATTATTCTGAGGTAAGTGAAATGTTGTCCAGAACTATATAGGAAATTGGCAAGAATTTCTAATTAAGTTTCCAGTTTCGTTCCTAGTATATTATCTTACCCAATGAACCATGTGCTTTTTTTCAGTGTGTATGAAGAAAACACACTGGTACCTAAATCCTTGAGAAGTTACTAGAGGGGAAAAATGTTATATTAGCAGAACCTCCTAAAAAGGAAACTCCCTCAATTTCATATTTTACAGTTTTAATCATCATCATTCCAGATGGGCCCATTGATTCAATGGAAGAACACTGGGTTTGGAGATATAGCCATGGGTTTGACATCTGTTTCTTTGAATATCTTGGGTGAATTTAGAAGCTGAATAGTCTATCCTTGGGTCTCATTACCTTTGCTGTAAAATGATGATATTGAGTCGCATAAAACAGAAACCAGTTGAAAGGTTCACTCCAGATATTACATTGTGTGATTCTCTGATGTACATGACTCCTTGCACTTGATGCATGAAATGGTTCTACCATTTCTTTCTTACCCACCTCAGGGTGCCAGCCAATGTGGCATGTTACTCTGAAGCAGAGAAGAAATGGAAGATTTTCTTGGTTCTGTTTCAGTTCAAAAGAAATAATCTCAGTGCTCCCCAGAAGTAAAGAAGCTGTTCTAATGCTATATACCTGCCATTAGGGAATAACTCAGATTAATCTAAAAAAAATTCACAAAGAACAACTTAACATTGTAACCTTTCTTAGCAACTTGAATACAACTTATTAATTAGACAAGGAAGAAGGGGGGGCACTAATTACTTCTTAAGTGGAATAATTAGTGTTGCTGAATTTATAAGTTAAAGGGCTTCATTAAGAAAAAAATCAAATCATGTTTGAACTATAGTGATATCTCTGTGAAATTATAAATTATGTTTTGAAAACTGCACTTTGATCTCACAGCAAGTGAGAAATTTTTGTTCCAGACCATTTGCATTTAGGTAAGGGGCAAGTGATGCATGAAGTTGGTGTAGTAGAAAGAAAGGATGTTTTTTCAGGATGGAAGGGTAGACTCTTGTTACCCAAGTCATATAGTATTTCTGAGAATAAAGGCTTTGGTCAACAGGTTTATCTATATTTCCTTGGGCACAGGGTGAAAATTCAACATCAATGTTGCTCCAATTACAGAACAGGAACATGAGGAATGCTGGAGACACTGACCAGGCTAGACCTCTGCTTTTTATTGTTTGTGTATAACCAGTGAAATCACACCCCAGTCCTGCTCTTGATGAATTACACGACTGACTTCACTCTTTGAGTTCAGCCACTGAGGAGCTTCGGATATGATCTGAAGTACCACTGGCTCAGTGACCCAACAATAGAAGTCGGGTCAATATTTGTAGATTCTCAACTCCATTTGCAGCTGTGGTTGACCACAAGGCAGCTAGTTGACATTTTGTCTTCCATTACTAAGTCAGTCATTTTATCAAGGCCAGGAGGATATAGCAGGGGGCGTCAGACAAGTTCCCTGATTACTGTTTATTGAAAAAGAGAAGTAACTCGAGACTACTTATTAAATTATGAAAGTGTAATTAAGGTTATGCTAATTCACAATTTAAAAATTGTGCCAGACTCCCTTCTATCTTCTGGCTTAAGCTCTGCTTTCATGGATGCTGTGCTTTTTATTCTTCATCTCTTTTCTGCCCTGGCCAGTTCATTCTTTGGAATTGTCATTGATCATTGTTCTTACTTTCATGTGATGGCAGGAGTTTTTAAGGGCATGTCATCATTAAAGGTTGAAACTTGCCAGAAGTAGATCTTGGAAAGTTATTTTTTTAATTTGTTCTAATTAGTTATACATGACAGTAAGATGCATTTTGACACATGATACCTAAACCGTACTGGAGCACAGTTATTTACAAACTACTGCAGAATTCAGACGAGAGCAGAGACTTTGAAACTTCTGTTGACTGTGACCCACATATAATTAAAATGAAAGTTTCATAAAACAGTATTTACACTATCTATATTCAATAATGTATATTTGTGATATGTTTTTTTTTATTTTAAAACTCATGGTGTTCATTAATTTAATGATTTTCCTAATGGATTACAAGTTACAGTTTGAAAGATCTGGCAACAGGTGATGCTAGGTTTTGAACAAATTCTGTTCCTGGAAAGAGGTTAGGGAGGATTCAGTAAAAAGAGATAAATATCTTCTATCTTCTTAAATAAGTAAATTTAATGATACAAAATATTTGTTTAGTTTTAAAGAATTGAGGTTGAAATGATAGGTTCAGAACAAAAAATATAAAAAAAAATATTTTACCAGTATATACATCTTAATCTGTGACACAGAGCTTTTAAAATGCCTTAAACAGGAAAGTGATTTCCAGATTTTTATTTTATAAAGAACATTCTGATAAAATTCATAACATGGATTTTAGCGAGATAAACCTGAGGTCAGAGAGGCAGTTTGAGAACTCTTTCAAGTATTTAGGTTACAGTTTTTTGGAAGTGATCCAATATTCAGGTGTTGGAATGGTAATGGTGACAAATTGGAGAGATATTTTGGAGACAGCCAACAATGACCAATTTGCCCTGTGAGATGGTAGAAATTAAGAAATTGAGGATGACATCCTGGATTCTGTGTTGGGTCTGTAGGTAGACTGATTGTGACTTTAACAGAGGAGACAGAGCAAATTGAATGGGAAGCAGATATTAGATTCATTTTTTTTAAAATGTAGCCTGTAGTTCTTAGGTACCTTGTAGAAAGCAAATCCAGAGGTGAAAATCAGTACTTTGACTTAGATCTTAATTAATTCTTATAATGTTCATCATTTGTTATTTTATTTCAATATTCCCATGTTTTTAAAAGTTCCACAAATAAAAATTTAGATAGTCCCATAATATTCTCTCATATGAGTGTGCCATCCATTTAAACCATAATTTACCTAGTTTTGCATCTTCATCTCAAGTCCTTCACTATCACACACAATCCTGCAATGAACATCTTTGTGCCAGATCCTTTTATACCCGAGTCATACATTAGGATGCATTCTCAAAGACAAAGTTGTCATGTGAAAAGAATGAACATACTAAAGGCTGATGATTCTTGTTAGTGAATAGTTCTCCAGAAACATCATGCCAATGTTTATCACTGGCTGAAGCTATAGGATTGCCCACCTTACATCCCAGCCAATGTTAGGCATTACCTGAACCAAACTGATGAGAAATGCTTTCATGTTTTAAATTGCACAACTTTTATTATTACAAGGATTAATATATTATATTTACATATGTCATCTTTGTTAGTCAACTGAATTTCTATGAATTATCTATTATGTGCTTTGCCATCATTTTTTCATTTGTAACTTATTACTTATTGAATTTTACATATATTTATTGCATTTTTATGGCACTTATTTTTATACATGAGGAATATTCTTTTGCTATATAAGTATGAAGTATGCATTCTATTTTTTGGTTAGCCTTTTATTTAGGCTGTTTTTAATTTTTTATGATTTTTTCTGCTAGTTTTATACTGAGAAATTATTTAATTCAGAAAGTTATTTTTTACTAAAGTCACTTTCCTTTTTTTCCCAATTTCTCTGTTTTATATGGTTATTATGATTTTGGTTGGTCTCCTGTTGGTGTATATTTTAACCCTCACTGTTCATTGGCCCCCTTATTCCTCTCCAGCATCATCTAGCCATTCTCTAGACTCCTATGCATGTAACACTGGAATTTATATCCCAAGGTACATTTTCCTTTGTTGTCATCTGGAGTGACAGCGACTCATTCTTCCCTGTGTATCTAACTAAATCCTTTCAGTCACTGAGGCAGATGCTTCCTTCAAGTTACTTTTCTGATCACTTAAATTTTCCCCATCCCAATCTTGTTAACATTATTAATTTTAATAAAATTTAAAATATCATTTATTTACTGTCTATCTTCTCAATTCGATGTGCATTTCTCCTAGCTTAGAAACTGCATAGATAACTTGCTTTTAAACCTCTCAATGCCAGCTCCATACTGAGCATACAGGGGAACACAAGGCGTAGCGATCTCATGCTGAATGATTTATGTCACATCACACACACACACACACACACACACACACACACACACATCTATCTGCAACCATCAAAAAATCTCTGTGGTCTTCAGAGTGGCAGTTGACAGTGAACTTTATTTTGGAAATGAGGTTGGGATTCTGGCATGTTCTTGTTAAAGCCTTTGGTGTGAATGACTTTTTTTCCTTTACTTCAGTAACAATTCAAATATCTGTAGAAACATCTGCAAGCACAGGCCTTAATGAGTGAATGTCCAAACACATGGTCCACATATCACTGCATGCTGTGGAGACCATTCCCTGTGAGGAGAGTCCACAAGTTCTTCCATGTGGTTAAAATTACAAAAAGCCCACAACAGAAATGATGGTCACAGAGATTTGATATCACTGTGAGCAGAAATGGTGCTGGGAGCCTACAGGTAGAGGTGATTATAAGAAAGTAGTTCATAGGTTTGTTTTTAAGGAGACCAGGACTTCCTTTTATACCCACTTTTGTGTACTTTACTTAGAAATAAATTCATTTAATTTTGTTTGGAAAATTAGCAGAAATGCAAGACAATTGCAAAATAAAACCCCCATATACATACAAATACAGTCTTCTCTGACTATAAAATTATTCTGTTGCATTCATTTTCTGACCAAGACCTTTCACATTCAACAAGGAGAAGAGTCCACTTTCTTGGCAACATAGACAAACAATAGAACTTATTAAAAGACAGACATACACCAGTATTTTTAATACCATGAGTAACTAATTTAATTAATGGAATGTTCAAATAATTAGTTTGTGGAACAGCTTTCAAGCTAGTGATGAAACATAAGTGAGATTCAGAAATCTTGATAATGAGTGTTTTTTTCTAGAAGTTCAGAAGCCTTCAAAGATGATAAATAGCATATAAAGCACAGGAAAATTAAATGTAAATGATTCAGAACCATTGCTTAAATTTCTCTGTAGAGGCTGATGGAAAATACAGTTGGCTGGGTGATGTTTTCTTGTCTCAAGAGCAGGTATGTCACATGACACAGCCACAAGTCTTCATTTGAAATGATATGTTCTTGAGCACACAGTTAATTCCAGAAGTGGTTCTACAGTGTAAAAATACCCAGAGGATGGTGTGATTCTAGATGAGCCGTTAGAAGTAGCAGCATTTTTTTTTTTCAGGGATGTAAATTCTTTGAACTCAAAACATTGAATCTTAAGTCCAACCTAGCTACTGGTCAAATGAGTTAGTCTTTTTCTTCCAAGTAATGCCAGGCATCCATTATGAGTTTTGTATTTAAATATTGTTCTGTACTGCTTGGTGTACTTAATAATTCTTTTCCTCTTTTAAAATTGCCTATACTCATGTTATTACTGCTAGCTACAAAGATTATCGTATTAATACTAAAGAATACTTATTTGATGTACAGTATATTCCGGAAATTGTGCTAACCAGGTTATACAGATATAGAGGTGTATGTGCATATATGTGTGTGTATTCCTACATATGTGTGTGTGCGCATGTGTAGTGCATGTAAGATTCTTACTTAATCCTTACTACAAACTTTTAAATTATTTCTGGGAGCCTGCCTTTGGGTCAAATTTAATAAGTCAACTTTGATAATGTCATTTTTTCATTTCAAAGATGAGAAAACAGAGGCTGTGGGAGCCGAAATAACTTTCCCTGGTGGCAGAACACCATACAAATCCAAGTCTGACTGGACCACTACTTTTGATCATCTCCCATCAGATAGATTACTAGACAATAGTGTCTAAAGTTTTAGGTTACTTACCATATTAAAAAAGACCTGTATTCAATTCCAATTCTAAGATCTTAACAGAGATACAGCTCTCAGTTTTGATCTCAAAAAGATTTTACATTTAGTCCCTGTGATGGAAAGTCACTAGGGGATTTTGTTAATCCTCATATTAATTTTTCAATGGGTAAATGATGTTTTTTTCTTGAGTGATATTCCCCTAGTCATTTATTTCCATTCCTCTTCTGTTGGTCCAACAGGCCTTTTGTGAGCATAATGAGTTTTGAAAGAAATGGAGTGATATATTAATTAACCAAGCTAATTAGCTTGAAGAGGCTTGATTGTCAAACCCCAAAGTGTATACATTATTTCTGAAAATATGTGCTGGGAGATCTTGGTCGAGATGGTTTCGGCAGAAGAAGAAAAAAAAAAAAAACACCCCAAGCCAAACATTGTAGGAGAAGCAGTTCTTGATTTTAAAAATTAGAGGAGATTGTTGGGAATGAATTTTTCAGCGCCTTCTTTTGTTTCCCATGTCCAATTTCTGATGTCTCCCAAGTACATGTGCATCACACATCATGTATCAAATGCAACCTTTCTCTCCAAGCTCAATGTCCTGAGTGAAGCCTATTATCCAGTCTAGTAGCTATCACAGATACCATTTTGGAAGTAGCTCTAGTTTTCCATGCCACAAGTTGTAGCTAATTAGAAGTCAGCCGTTTAAGTGAAGTGTAATTAGAGTGAGATGTATGCTGCTTTTTTTTTTATTGTTGGTAATTCAAAACATTACACAGTTCTTAATATATCATATTTCACAGTTTGATTCAAGTGGGTTATGAACTCCCATTTTTACCCCGTATACAGATTGCTGTATCACATCAGTTACACTTCCATTGATTTACATATTGCCATTCTAGTGTCTGATGTATTTAGCTGTCTATCCTATTCTCTACTATCCCCCCTTCCCTCCCCTCCCCTCCCCTCTTCTCTCTCTACCCCCTCTACTGTAAATCATTTCTTCCACTTGTATTATTCTTCTCTTACCCCTCCTTTCCTCTTATATGTAATTTTTTCAGTGCAAGTTCTGTCGAGTAGAAGGGAGGTTCTTAAGTTGCAAGAACTACTGATCACTTTCTTTTCTCTTTGTCTAATGCAGGAAGCAGGGATTTGGTGGTTTGCTATCCTCATGAACCTGTCTTTTAGCAGTCTGTCTTCTTGGTAAACCTTCTTGAAGGCATGCATGATATCATGAGCATCAGGAAAAAAGGATGAATGGATATTGTGGGAAGGTAGGAAGGAAAATCTGGGACATTTCGGGAGGCAGGGAGTCCCAGGCTCTTCTATGCACAAGAACTCTGTTTTTCAGTTTCCATATATGTTGAAGGGGATGCTTGGTACCCTGGAAGGTGCTCATCAGGGGCGTTTTTCTGAGGTTCACCATACTGCATGCATCCTTGGAAACAGCACTCACATTATAGGCAATGTGAGAGGCTCTACCTAGCAGAAAGCCTTGCTCAGCCTGTGTTGCTTTCCCTGGGTGGCTGGGCCTGGAAGCTTAGAATAATATTAACATCTGTGGCCCTAATGGAGGAGGTCCGTCACCAATTTGCTTCATGACTTTGGGTGGTGGGATATTTGACTTCTTTATTTTTTTTTTTCTGTTCATTGAAGCATCCAAAGTAGAAAGTTTCCATGTATTCAAGAACATAAGAAAAGGGAATCTCTAAATCCTTTTCCAGCTCTGAAAATTATATAAATGGGCTGTGTATTTTTTCTGTCCCCTGGCTGTAGCTACCGCCTATAAACAAGGATGTTGGCATAGAGTTCTCAAGATTCTGTGATCTGACATGAGAATTGATTTTTTTTTTTTACTTTACTTTCTGTTGAGGTTCTGCCAAATTATTGTTTCTTGCTTACAAATTAAACAGCCACCACAGAAAGCATTTTTCTTTACAAGTCGCACCATTTTCTCACTGAAATCCATCCTGCATTTTGCATGGCTATCTTCAGCACATTTAGAATGTGTGAAAACAGCCCCTTTGGTAAGTGAATTTCAACAAAGCTTTCATTTGGGCTGTCAAGTTTCTGTCAGCTTCCTGCAGGTGAACTGGATGCAGAAGGGGAGATGTTTCCTCTGGGCTTTTTTTCCTTCAAAGACCTGCTTTTAGCAGTTTTCTTAAGCACAGGTGAAAGTATGTCGAGGGTGAGTGATTATTTTGGAAATGAGTTTTCCAGGTATTTTTTGCTTTGTGTTCCTTAGTGGGTGATCGAGAGGGAAGTATAAATGACAGCGTGGGATACAAACACAGGTGCATTTGTGACATCTTTTTGCCAGAATTGTCTGATACAATGGAAGTTTGATGAAGCTAATAGTTATTGTTAGAGGACATTTTAGGACTGAAGCAGCCATCCATCACCAGCTGTGTCATTTCCTGTGTGTTAATTGTATGCTGTGTGCCCTAAGTGTATAGAGAAGAACATGTGGTCCCACCCCAAATGAAAATTATCCAGTTCTGATTGTGAGTACCAAGGGTAGCCTGCCTGACTTGTCTATCTGTGCTTCCATGTCATCTTGTTGCGGAATCACCTTTTGTAGTGGCCCATAACAAGAAGGGAGTTTGTCCCCACCCCAGTTGACATTTGGAAACATCTGCATATGTTTTGGGATGTACACTGGGGTAGTTAGTTCTACCTACCAAATAGAATTCAGGATGCCTGGTTAAACTTGAATTTTTTAAATAACAAATTATTTTTAGTGTATCTCAAATGTTATATGGGCTATACTTATACTAAAAAAATTACTCATTGTTTATCTGAAATTCAAATTTAACTCAATGGCCTCTATTTTGGTTGGCTAAATCTGACAACTCTATGTAAACGACATCTAGTGGGTCATATTGGTAAATATTTTACACAACACAGGACAATGAAGACCCACCCAGCCCCAGATGTCAAGTAGTTTGAGACTGAGTAACCCTTAAACTACTGTCTATGATACCTGCTATGATAGCATAGTAAATAGTCAAGTGAAATATGGATCTCAAAAGAAAACTAGTGGCATTTCTAGGAAAAATGCTTCTGTGACATGAGTTTAATCTGTGATCAAGAAACAGGATAACATAGCAGAACCTAAATAGTGAGTTAAAAAATCAGTTCTTGGGAACTATTCAGCTCCCTGAGTCCCCCATCTGTTGATCTATTTCATTAGCACAGGAAGCCTCTTCCTTTCATGAAAGTCTAGTATGCAGTATATATCTAGTTAATTATTGATTGACACAGTGAATGAAAGCAAACACTTATTTGTCTTAAGAAATTATTAAGCACAGCTCTGTATTAACTCTTTATATATATTGTTTCAAATCCAAACAAAGCTATGATGATCCCATTTTCTTTTTTATCCTGAGACTAACTTACAACATTGTCTAAGTCATAGCACTAGTAATGATTGAGAGGGGATTTTGATACAAGCTTTTTCTCTTTGAAGCTTCTGCCTTTTCCCTACCAGACACAGAAAGCACAGGCAGCAAAATGTCCTTAATAGGAGAAACTTCTCTCTGTGAGGCCCCTAGGCTCCTATGTTGGCTCTTTAACTCTGTGAATTTATTTCTAATGTCTCCCAGTTTCTCTGTAGTGAAACAGGGACTTCAGATTACTTTGGAGGTAGGTGGATCTATTTCCAAAGCTCTACCTGCTGGGAGACACCCCTGCCTTCTCACACTACTTTTGTCAATCCTCAGGGGAGCACACCAGGGTGGGCCTGGAAGGGACAGCTGTGTAGTCCTGGGCTCCTGGGGAGCCTGGCAGGGGCTGGCTCTGCCCACAGACACTCCAATATAGTTGCTATTATTGGACATTTTTTCCCCCTGGGGAATTATAAAATGAAGAAGTTTATGTAGTTTATTGTAAATTTCTGGAGGAAAATTTCACATTGAAGTCATTTGCTTTTGCTGATGAGCAGGTTGGACTACATCTTTTACACTGTTGAGCACCTTAGAGACCCAGATTGGTATCTGCTTCTTATCAGGTGCACCAGGAGTTCAGGGCCCTTCGAGGAGACTGATGTCCTCTTAGCATGATGAGAAGAGACTGAAACCGTATCCTTAGTTCTGGGCATCTGCTTACTAGCCCATTATAACATGCTCTTGTTACATTAGGCAAAATATTAGTTTTTTGTCATCTCTTTCTTTTTTTCTGACTCACCTGAGTCAGGAATTGTTAGGTTGTATTTATTACTATTATACTCCCCTCAGCATGGCACACAGTGAACAATCAATATCTTTGCCATTTGAAATTACACATTTTATTTTGTGAAATTTTGTCCCATGCTTCATTTGACATCTTGCCCTCTTGCCTTTCAGATCTGTATAAGAGTGGGACAGCTTATTACAGTAGTTGTGTGTGTTTATGTATAATATTATACACACTTACTTCTAGGCCCCCAAATTTCATGTGTACTGTCATCTGATTCTCAACCAGTATTATAAAGTAATATTTTCCATTTTGCAGATGAGGGAGCAAAGCTTGCAGTTATGAACTAACACATCTCAAGCTGCAGTAGTTTGACAAGCAGAGTCAATTTGGAACCTGTAATCTTGTAACTCCTTTCCCAGAATTTTTTTTTCTATTCCATTTAGCTAGCAGACAATTAGAAGGACCTTGCAATTTTGCTTCACCCTTATGGATCCCTAACTCTAAAATCAGTCTGTGTTTATAATTTAAGGAAAACCAACAAGCACGGTGTTAGGCAGAAAAGACAGAGTCAAATCTAATTTCCCCCAATTTCTGGCTCTGCATTCTCTAGTTGAAATATGCAGTTTGAACACATTCAAAGAAGTTGCTTGATTGGAGGAAGGAGGTTTTAGCATGAGGAATTCAGACTTCTTTTTCCTTCCAGGATGTAGAAACAAACTACCTGAGTCTTTGGACACTGGTTGTCAGTGAATGTTCATATCTTGTCATATTCAGAGTGGCTCATAGATGCAAACACTGCCCTAGTTTGAGAGGACTAGGAAGGAGTAAGACAAGGAGGTCGGTTACCAAGGACATGGGTCAAACTTCAATGGATGCCATATTGCAATTGAGCATTATATCATGATTAAGCAACCCTACCCTATTTGGACATGTCACTGCATCAACTAAGGGTTAGGGTGACTGGAAATGCACTTGATATGCCTGTGCTACCATATGATCGTGCTGCTTTTTCACCAGATCTTTAGAGAGTATCTTACAGATGCATGACTGGGGAAAGTGTCAGGGACTGCTCCATAGGGACAGCTAATGTCAGACACAAATCTGTGTATCAGCTTTAAAGCTGCCAATGTGGTGCTATGTGTCAGCTATTCAACTCCCCAAATTCTTGGCATAAACACCAATAAGTCAAAATCAAATCTGCTTTATGAGGCATACAGATTGCCTGACTGTTAGAGCACACATGCTCATTCAGTTATGTGTGAATAAGAACCCACTCGGTCTATTAATTATGCTTCAAAGTCATCGTGAAGCGCTAGGTAAGTGGCTGGTAGAAGATGGATAGATGCCTAGTTCAGTGAAGTAGAGTAAATGTCTTGGGGTTCTTGATCTGCAATTCAGTAAACTGAAATAGGGAATAATTCAGCTGAATAACAGAGACTCCTACATCTGTGCTGTAAAGGTGGCAGTTGTATGAGTCACTGTCACGTTCAAAAAAATAAAAGGCAACTCAACCAATTAGGAGGCTTGGATGCTACATTGACACAGGCTGATGCTATTAATATGATGAGTGCACATAAGCTCCCACTGAAACATAATAGTCAAAGTCATCTGGTGACACAGTTCTGCATAGTGAGAAAGGGTAGGAAACGTGCTTACCATTTCACATTCACTTTACATATGATGTGATTTGATGGGATGAAAGAAAAACTTAGTACAACTGGGTACTGGGTTCTTACTACAAATGTTACTGTAGCATCGTTCCCTGGTAATCTCAAGCATTTGAGGATTTGCCTATGTGCTGGGGAAGCTGGTTACAATACTGCTGCTGCCATACCTGTTGGTGACACCTTGCCACTGTTAGTGGTACATTACTACCTTTGGTACATTGCTTATGCTCAAATAATATAATGGTGTTTGTTTTTGTTTCTAGAAAGAAAGAAAAGACCAAGATAATAACATTGTAAAATGGAAAGACCATAAAGTTGAATTACATCTTTCAGTCTTTTTGAATAATTGGAATCAAACTGCAATATCAGTAGCATCCTGTTTCTGCATGAAAACCTAGGAGGAAGGATATTATGCCATATCTTTTTAGGATCTTCTTCCAATATAATACAGATGTTATAATTTTTCTTGGCTATTAAAACATTTGCCTGTAATTCAGGTCTCCATGGTGAAGTAGGGGTCAGCTCCAGGCAAAATAAAGTGATAAAATTAGTCTTCTGCCTTTCCAATACTCATCCTCCTGTTTGTTCTCAGAACTCCTGTAGGCTTTTGCTGTGAGAGTAAATGTGTGGCAGTCACTGACCACAGGTCTACTCCTCAAATCTGTGTGGTTGTGGTTAATTCATTTTCATTCCAAACCTCAACATTCTTACCTATGAAATGAGAGGCTGGCACCCCCATTCATAGTAGAGATTCACTGTATCAATGATTCTTAACCTGGCCATGTGGAACCTCATAGAAAACAAAGAGAATGATGTAGAGTAGTTTTTAAAAGAACTTCAAAGTTTCTAAAATGCTCTTCCCCATCCATGAATGACCTAAGAGCCTCTTAGAGGGTGAAAACAACTGGAAACTTATTAAAATGCAGATTCTTTAATCAGAAACTATAGAGGGTAAGGCCTAGGAATCCATTTCTAACCTCCCTATTTTTATTTCTATGCACAATAAATTTGAGGACCACTGGCTCAGATTTGGTACTTACAGTATGATTCCCTGATCACCTTCCAGCGTCACCAGGAGCTTATTACAATTGCAAATTCATGGGCCCAAATCAAGACTTACTAAATAAAAATTTATGGGGCTAAGTTCTCAGATCCTATGTCTTAGCAAACTCTGCAGGAAATTCTAATACATGTTAAAGTTTGAGAGTCCAACTGTTCTAGAAAAGTGGTTCTCAAACCTTCTGTTAAAATCACCTGGGGGGAGTTTTTAAACAATACAGATGGCTGGCCCCAGCCATGCACCAACTTCTTAGTTTCTTATGTACAGCCAAGCTTGAGAATTACTGGACTAGATCATCTTTAAAGTCCCGTCTAGATTCAAGTTCCCTGATTTTCATGTTTGTATTGTTTTATTAATGTGTATTTAGCTTTCCATCCATATCATATTTCTTCATACACACACACACACACACATAAAATTTAGTTGTTGATAGACCTTTATTTTTTATTTAGTTATATGCAGAGCTGAGAATTCAATCCAGTGCCTCACACATGCCAGGCAAGTGTACTACCACTGAGCCCCAGCCCCAGCCCCAGCCCCCATAGCATATTCTTAATCCCTACTGTACTCGTTTAATGCCACCCAGCATTCAGCCCACTGATCAGTCGATAATATGCAACTAATAAATATGCATTGGCTAAATCCAGCATCTTTGATAAGACGATGATCATAGAAGAACAGATATAGCTGTGATACTCATCTCCAAGTCCCATCATAAGTGGACTTGCTCTAAATAGATCTCCTCCCCTCTACTTAAGGCATCCTCATCTCTCCATTGCTGTGTTGAATGACACTAGCCTTTAGGTTTCACTTTTGCAGATCCTTTTTGCAAAGGATTTGGAGTTGTTCTCATTGCTAGTTTCAAATTTATAGCCAGAGCCAGTGGACAACAGACTTTGGAAACAAGGCCTTTGGAAATTATTTCCTGCATCTTCCCAGTGCCTCATGGTAATGAGAAACACCTGTGCTAAACTTAGTCCAATTGATACTGGTTCCCAGTAAACTCTGATTTTCAGGGAAACTCTAGGAGTGCTAATAATACAGGCTTTTAACCTAAAGTCTGGACTAGAGCCAATGGCATCAAACATAGGGAAGGCAAAGAAAGCTGTTGCAAGTGAAGGTTTGTCTTAAAAATAGTTAATGAAGAATTTTGAGAGCTGCAGGGATGTCTGACAGATTGGCAACTCACTCTGAGAAACAGACTCTCCTCTTTCCAATTCCCAGACACACAGCCTGAGGGTAAGTCATCAGAAATAATATAAACTGGGAAACAGGAGCGAGAAAAACAGCACCCTTGAATATCCATCAAGGGTGTGAGCCAAGGTCGTCAATGCTGTTAAATACACAACAGTGTTTTGTGCTTATTTTCTGTTCATCCAGGTTGCTAACCTGAGCTTTGAGAGGACCAGCACCACAGTTGGGCATGTTCTGGGGTAAAGTATATTAAGATTTTGAGCCAATCTATTATTGGCTAGGAAATGGAGTATTTATTGTATCTGAAGACAATTGTACTGTTATCTACCCAACAATTATGGCCACCAGGCAGCTGAGGCAAGCAGTGGGAGGCACCAGTTAGAGATTCCAGCCCACAACTTAGGCTGCAGCATGGCTGGGTGTGGAGACTTTGGTTTGGTGTGGCTTAGTGGGTTACAGGCATTTACAGCTATTATCAAAGGGTTGAAGGAAACTTTATGCAATTTTGATGCTGAGAATATGAGTCCCCATCCCTTAAGATAAATCACAGACAGGCCTGTAATATAATCGAAAGATTTGCCAAAGGGCTGGCCTAGTTACAAGGGCACAAACTCTCTGTACATTTCTAATCATATACCATGTCATGCTGAGAAGCCAATCAAACTAAGGCTTCTTGGGCTTCTCGACCCACCTGTCTAAGTCTAACCTATTCTGAGTCTAGGATTCTCCTTGTTATTCTGGAAAAACCAGAACCAAATGTATTCTTCCAGATTTGGGGCGTCCCCTCTGTTAGGGGGCATAGCTCCTCCTGAACTCAGAGCCCTTTCATTCCTATCATCTAGACTCACCCCTGCCTGAAGAACTACTTTTTCTCTGTAATGCAGCCTATCCACAATCCACAGCCCTCTGGTTTCTCTTAGAATAGGTAATATTTCCAGACATTTTTACAAGTTCATATAGGTGAGAATACACCTCCAGGCAGACATTGCAATCCTGCTAAGGAGGTCTAACCAGCTCCAGAGAAGGAGGAAGTCATCCATTCCTGTGTTCTCAGAAAGGAACAGGGCTCCCTCTGTGGGCTCAGGAGTCAGACAAGATCCTAAACCAGGATCACTGTTTTAGGCAGGTTTTGCATCTCTGTGACCAAAATACAACCAATTAAAACAACCTATGGGAGGAGAAGTTTATTTTGGCTCATGGTATGAGAGGTCTCCTTGGTGGGCTCCCTTGTTCTGGGTCCAAAATGAAGCAGAACATCATGAGGGAAGGGTGTGGTGGAGAGAAGCTGCTCAGTAATGACAGTAGACAAGTAGAAGAGAGTGAAGGCAAGATGGGGCCTGAAGGAGAGATGCACCCTTACAAGACATTCCCCAGTGGCCACCTCCTCCAGGCATGTCCCTTCCACCTAGAGTTATCACTAAGTCCATTCAAACTAGGATGGACTGATTTGGTCACAACTCTCATAATCCAATCTCTTTACCACTTATATCCTTGAGTTAACACAAGAGCATTTGGGGGACAGACACCTCATATCCAAACCATAAAAGTTGTTGTCAGTGGATTACATGACTTTATGCAGCTCTGAACGCTCTGAGTTTCCCTGTATAGTCACCTCAACAGCAAAAAGAAAATAAATGCTGCCCCTCTGAAAGTATTATTTAATTTAGCCATGTTCATCTGTTTGGGGCAATAAAGTGTGACCTACTGATCCATGAACTTCAATAATAATAAAACAATTAGAGAAACTTTTTGTCACTTCTGAATAAGACATAATCAATCCCTAAGGATTTGAAACATTGAGGACTTCCAGCAAATTAGAAAAAAAAAAAATTAAAAGAATTGGAGCTCCTTCAATTTCCCTGACAGGTTTCTCACAGGACGCCGATTCTCCACTTCAGATTCTGCCATCTTGTTCCTGCAAACCTCGTTGGTGACCCCTTTACAAGACAAACCTAGAGGTTAATTAATAAGTGATTGTTACTTCCTGAAAGTTGCCTGTGGTTTCATCCTGATGTGACCTGAGCGTCCCCATCCCTTGTTAGGAAAAGGTTCTGTGGTTCAGTATTAATTCCTGTCACTTTTACAACTCCCATTGGGATTAATATTTAATCAACAGAGCAGTTGCCTTTTTATTTCATTATAGAAAAGTTTCAATAAAATGGAACAGGGTATTATATTGTAATGAATGACAAACACTGGCAAATTTTCATATAAAATCAATAAGTTGAACCAGGCGGTTATTTCATAACGGATGGGTCATCTCAATTTAATGAACAGTAACTAAAAACACATTAAACAAATGTCTGAGATGAAGAAGAGAGGCATAGCAAGAGACTAATTATTGTCCCACGAGTCTGCATGATCCCCAAAGAGAGGGCTGCATTTTGCTAATTGTTTTCTTATCCAGTGCAAGAACAATACCCCAAGCATATAGTGGACGCTCAATAAATTGTTGCCAGCTTGAATATATTTATAAAGAAATTGCTGTGTACACAAAAGTATTTTCTTTTAGGAAAAAAAAAAAGGATTTGGCTCTTTGCTAATTGTGGCCACCTCTGTCTGAATGGTGATGAAGGAATCCTGTTTTCATGTGCTTGTCCTTTTGTAAATGCTTAGAGTGAGCCTCAGAATAACCCAGGGAGCTTGTGAAACAGAGATCTGGGTCTCGGACCCACAGTATCTGATTCCGTATTCTGGGGTAAACACTTCATAGATTGTATTTCCAAGTTCCCAGGGGGCTCTGGTGCTGCCTCCTAAATACATCACTAAGAATTGTTCACTTGTAGTATCTATGTGTGTGCTCCATAGCAGTTTCCTATTATTTATGTTCAGGTGCATTTTTCCTAGAATTCATGCACAAAGCTGACTACATGAGATTCCTGCCTGGGAGAGTGAATGTAAATCCATTGCTGCTGTGTGCCTTGGTGGCTTTTATTCCTAAGGACTCTTCACCGTGAAGGGCAGCAGATCAGTTTTGCTTCTGGCCTTTTATTTTCCTTTTTAGTGCATGTGATGAACTGTCATTAATGATCTATCTCAAACATATATTGATTTCCTTGGGCATCTAAATTTGTCTGTTGCTGATGCTGCCTGCAATTGCAACAACTATGTTACACTTTGGCCCCTTCATACAGGGGACTGTGCTTAGGATAGAAATAGGGGCTCTTGACATTCATTAGAGTCTGCCCGTAGTATTGACTCTGGCTCTCCACCTCCACCTTTCACTTTATATACTACTTTTGTTCTAGTGAAGCTTCCTCTTCTGTATTTGCTTCCAGTTAGTATGGTCTGTTCATTTAGATGGCTCTGGATACTTTTGATTATGCTGGACATGGAATGTCTGTCTTATTTTAAAATGTGAGAAAAATAATTCATTATGAAAAGAATGGTTAAAATAGCCATGAATTTTGATTGGTGTGTTTGATTTAGTTGATAGTACATAAAAGGGCTGGGTTACAAAGTCTTATCAACCTCTCCTCACCTTGTTTCCCTTCTAAGCAACAGCATTGATGGTAGGGGGGCTCTTTAACTTGAAGAGTGGGGACATATACTGGTATAAAAGAGGAAAAGGCTAATGGATTAATACAGTTTGGTTAATGCTAGATTTCCTAGCATTGAAGCCATGACCCACATACATTCTCTTAACAAAGTTCCAAAGAAATTTTATTAATTAGATATATTTTTAAATGAATACATGAAAACCTAATTGTACATATTAATTGAAGTAAAGTTATGTTATATGAACCTAATCTTTGAATATTTTCATCCAAATATCCAGCAACTTTCACCTATTGATCTTCTCTATCCTTGGAACTTTTCTCCCATCACAAACTGTCTCACTATCTCATTGTGTATAGCTTTGGGACATCTTATGTATTGTTTAACTTTTTAGGTATAAACATTTTGTCTCTTCCACTAGATTAAAAACTTATTCAATCATTTCTTCCTTTAGTACCTAAATATTCAGAATCTACTATGCAAAAGGCACTAGAATCGATACTGTAGAATACAAAGGAGCAGAATACATGATCTTACATTCAGCTTCTGCAAGAATTTTTGATTTAGTAGTAGAGCTGAGCTATGTTTTCACACACACACACACACACACACACACACACCCATCATAGCAGTAACTTTAATTTACAATGGTGCTTCAGATAGAAGTGATAGAGATAAGATTTGAATTATTCTTTAATTTTTCCAGTGGACTTACATGTTGTTTTACAAACATAGGTACTGAATGCACATTTATTTTCTTCATACGTGCACATATGTATCCTTTTCTTCTTTAAACATGTCTATATAATTTTGTATTTGGAGAGGTGAAGGGAAGACACATCAGGATGCCCCATGTAGTCTTTCCTGCTCCACCTGATTCTATGTGCTATTGCATCCACTGTGGTCTGTGTTGCTGGTGCACTTAGAAGTCCTAAAACATTTTCCTTTTTTGAGTCACATCTGACTCCTTTTAAGTTTCTGCTTCATCTTCAGGGCAGCTCTCAAATGTCAAATTCTGGAAAACCTTCCTATGTGTATTGAAACAAATATATTTATCCTGTGTTGTCATGATCACTTTCAGTGATTGCATTAATTATAGTATTATTTTCATTGTAAAGCAGTTATTTACATCTGATATGCTCACTGGACTCAGAGTTTCCCAAGGGCGAGGAACCTGTTTTATTCATATTAATAACTTTGGCATTTTCTAACACAGTGTGCATGGCTTATAATTTACTGGCTAACTACATATTTATGGAATGAATGCATGGATGAATTTATTAAGTAAATGAGAGGATAAACACAGCTCAAAAGCAATTAATCAGTGAATATTTATTGGACAAATGAATGGATAATAAATAAATACAACTGTACCAAATAACATACTATAGTCTTTCTTTTGATTATAATATCATGTTGTGAGGGAAATTTATTCGAAAATGGCATATCCCATCAACAGCAGTTCATAGTTCAACCCAAATGAATAAAATTAATTTCAAAACCAAATGTGCCCGCTTTTATTTTGGTGCTTTTCAATCTGCATATAGGGTAAATACACCAATCCTGTTTGGATTCATACAACAAATATAAAAATGTATAACTCAACTGTGCTAAAACTGTTGATCTTGAAACCGGTAGTTCTGGCAGACACCATGAAATTCTAGTATATTATTTCTTAAACCTCCTTTCATAGTTATGTTTTAAAGAATCAGTGAAAAAAATCATACTGTGTCATAAACTTGTTATCATACTAAATAATGATAATACGTAACTCATAAGTGGATAAATCCAATGGCCCTGGATGCTTAAGAGATGGAGATTGAGAAGATTCAGTAGGTCATGCTAAAGGGCCTAACTCTAACCACATTCATCTGGTGATTGTTGTCTAGGACGTGGAGAACAAAATTTCTCCTTTCTCTACTTTTACTAAGCACTTACAGCACCCAAGTAGTTGTCTCTTGACTTGGAACTCTTTGTTTTTGTAATCCTTAGAATAAATTCACATTATGACCATTTAATGACTCTGAACAAAGCTGTCCTTTATCAAGTCAACTCGCAATGGAGTCAGGCCATGTTAGTGCCCAAGAGAAGTTCAAACCATGCTGTGACTTCAAAATTTTTAGGAATTACTGATTTAGCTGACTCGGTCTCCAACTACTTTTAGATCCAAGGAAATGGGTCCTTCTTCTGCATTTTCCTTTAAAGATATTTCTCAGGGGCAGTTAGGTAGTTAGACTCAGTAACGATAATCTGATGCTCTAATTTTGAATGCTGCTTCAAGTCCCATAGCAGTGAATTATGCGTGTTTTGCAAGAATGAGATTTGCCAGGAAAAGAACAAGCTTTCTTCAATTAAAACTTCATTACATTCAGTTTTAAGAAGGCTGAACAAAAATGGCCCATGCCAAAGAGTTTCTTCAAAGTAATATTTCTGAAATAACTTTTTTTGTCATAATTTTGCCTATTTAAGTAATGTCTACATATGTGTGAAACTGCGTTGTCTTTTCAAGAATTTTTTAATCTTTTTTACATTTATGGAATGAAGTTTTTAAAGGAAATTCTAAATTATAACTTAATTGTAGGATATAAAATTAAACCTAAAGTGATTCTTAATCTTAAAATGGTTGCAACTGTCTTCTAATAAGCAAGCATGAGACTTGTCAGGGGCTGTCTGTAAAGGTTAATTAGGTTAATAGTTTACAAATAGTTTCACTTTTGGATTTTTGTCCTTCCATATTAAAATAACCATCTAATACTAATGATATATATGACAGAGTTAAGCATTTATCTTGATGGTAGGACGAGGTGATAAATCACTCTCAGATTATTTTAAGTAGATGTGGAACTGAGCTTCTGGCCTGGTTTCTCTCAGGTGGTCAGTATATTTCATTCTCTAGGCAAGAATGTATTTGAACAATAAGCACATGTGTGGGCCTCCAAGGTCCATCTCCATTCCCCGAAGTCCACTGCAACCATTCATTTTACCCTTCATGTTACTTCTTTTTGTCTTCTTCTCTCTTCTCTCCATCCTTTGAGCACGTCAGTGAAGTACACATCAAGTAGTGACTCAAAAGTTTCAAGAATTATTATTCCACCTCCTCTTTTAAGAGCTGGCTCCATTCCCAAATCTTCTTACTAAAAGGTTTCTTCGTTTTCTTTCCTTCCTTCTTTCTTTTTCTTATGAAATGATTTCTTTTCCTGTTGCATTTTACATTTTGAAATGTATAACTAATGAGACTAATTTCCCTATCTCCTTTCTTTAGCACTCCTTTATATACTGTACTTATGGGCTAGAATCATCATTAATTAGTTAATGTTTGTAAAGAGTTTGCAAGAAAGAATTTAGTGATAATAGGGAGAGCAGGGAAAACTTGGGCTGCTGCTAGGAGGAGGAATACTAATGAATGTTAATCAGAAATGCTCACATGGTGCCTTTTGTCTTCAAAGATGTTGAAAGAAGCACTAATTAATCATCATCCTTAGGATGATGATTAAAACAGTTATAGTCAGAAGTTCAGCTGCTGAGTTATAGGCTGTGCTGAGGATGTATGTGTTTCTGTGCAGAGAGGATGATATAGGACCATAATATTGAGTGCCAGGATTTGGATAGGGATAGAGACACAATTAATCATACAGCACCATTATTTTGGACACTGCTCAGAATTTGAGGTGTGGCACAAGTTTAAGGAGAAACTTAGGTTCTGGAAAAAGGAGATATTGGGCAAAGTTTTATGAAGGAAAAGCACATGGCTTTTTTGGTTATTGTTTGGGTATTTCAGGTGAAAGCTTCACCTATGATAAAATTCAACATATTTTTCTAATAATTCTTTAGCTAGATCTTAACAAGCAGTTGCTCAAAGGGATGCTATTATGGTGATAAAACATTACGTTGGCTCAATCAGGATGGAATAATTCAGTTCTTCTTAATCTGAGCTTGCCTTCTGGTCATTGTCTCCTCATGAATGAGGCAGAGGTAAGGGCAAGCTGTCCAGACAATGATGCTGTCCACTTCTCCTACAGTGGTTCTGAGTCCCCCCCATTTATATCATTCAGAAGTCAGCCCGCCTTGGGTTTTCTCAAGGGTCTAGAATCATATACATGAGAAGCTAGTTGTGTTCAAATTCATGGCTAGAATTTATCATATCATGTCTCCTAAAGTACCAATGGTCAGCCAGGCATGGGAGCACACCTGTAATCCCAGTAGCTCAGGAGGCTAAAGGAAGGAGGATCATGAGTTAAAACAGGGCTGGGGATGTGGTTCCGTGGGTAAACACCCCTGGGTTCAATCCCTGGTACCAAGAAAGAAATAAAAAGAACCAATGATCAGAAGACATGAAGATGTTTTGATGAGAGAGAGAATAGAAAAACACTATTTGTCTTCCTGATTGAACTCATCCTCCCACCACAATTTTTATATAGTACCCAAGACTCTGGAAGATTGCAATGGTCAGAAAGAAACATAAAATTTTTCAGGGAAGACCAAGGAGGGAGGAGGGAGGCATTGCCTTTGTGTTTTTTCCCCCAAAGTTCAAAGTATAACCCTTCCCTAAATAATGCATTTGCTTCTAATTCAGTAACATATTTCACACTTGAGAAGAGCTTCCTCAGCAGCTCTTGATGCCAACCCTTGTGCTCTTAAAAGCAGACCTCCTTTAATGTATATTTGATTACTGCCTTGTGCACTGAGAGACAAAGCATTATTTGGAATTCTCTGTGTCACTAGACATTACATGGATCTTTAGTCATGGACAATTAGTAAGCGTTGACCCTCACTGTGATTTACTCTGTATTTCATGGGCTCAGATTTTCTGGAAGAACAAAAGTTTATTCCAACTGGGTGAAAGCTCTGGTTAGACAGATGGTTTTTCCTGCCTTTGAAGGGTATGAGGTAGAATTCTTGAAGACAGAGGCACCATGATCCATAGACTTACCAGGCAAAAATATGAATGTCAGTTCATTATTTCTCTGGAATCTAGAGACATCATTTATCATGTATTAAGGAGGGAAATCATCATGTTCCTCATGTAGGGTTTTAATAAATTAAAAATGCACAGCCATCATTGAGCAATTCATCCTGTCCTATGTCAGGCTGACTGTGCTTATGTTGGAGAGGGTGGCTTAGTACCATGGAGAACATTCATTCACCTAGGACAGTGAACATCTGATGCTCAACCTGAGAGAAGATAGAAGAGTAGAATGATGTACATTGGCAGGTTTTCTCCCTCCTGCCCAGAATGAACACTTCTGCAGCATTAAAAATGCTGAGATCATATTTGCATAACTGGAAAACTGATAAAGAAAGGAATCTTTCTCACAGCAAACTTGTGTTGTTTTATTACTCTCATCATAATGCAAAAATAAAAAGAGTGACTATTTATTATCCTTAGATTGGTAAGAAAAGCATAGATTTCTATTTTACAGCCTACAGTCAGGCACAGAGTGGTTAGTGTATCTGTTAATCCTGTAATAGTGCTATTGTTTACTTTGAATTCTGGCAGGTGGTTTCCAATCCTCCAGGGTCCAGAATGGATCCTCTATACCCTATGTCCTTTTGTTGAAATGAATATTCAAACATGATAAAGGTGCTAGATAATCCTGTCACTTTTTACCCTCTTACAATAAGTATGCTTGTAAATTTCATATGGGATTTTATAAAATTTAACTAAAACAAATATAGTATCGTTTTGAGGTCACCTTAGAAGTTAATCCCCCCAAACTCCTAAGACCATTAGTGATAGTAGAAATTTACCCAGGTACATTCATTTTGATTTAGAATACTCTCATCTAATGATAATTTTTCTTTTATGGAGCCCTGAGTGAATCTGTGTGTGTCTGTATGCACTTCCATTTTAATATCAGGTTTTCTTCTCATTTTCAAATTAAAGGGTTTTACCTCAGCCCTTGAGAAATCACCACATTGTTTGTTTCTTGAATTCTCCTAGTACAAGGCTAAGCTTGATTACGGTGGTCTTTTCCAAATATCATTCTCCACAGTCTTTTCCTTTAGGAACATTCAAGGGCATAATTACTACTTCTCCAGCTGGGGGTTGATGACTAGCAACCAATTATTTTTGCACCACTGTTGTTACCATCTAAATTTCCAGGAACTGAGGCTGACCAATCCTGATTCTGTCCTGCAATCAATGGTACTTGTGGACAAGTGTACAGAGGAACTCTGTGTCGGGGCTCTGAAGGTGAAACGCTTTCTTGAGGAAATGTGTAATAGTTTTACGAAAAACAGTAAAGTTAAACATGGGAGCAATTTGAAGTAAAATGAATCTAATAGTGGACAGATGTGCATCTAAAGTACAATCAGCTGTCCAGGTCTAAAAGAAAATTTTAGGACTAAATTGTAAGTAAATTAAGAGTGTGATTATATTCTAATTTCTTCCTTGATGTTGATTTTCTGAGTATCTATGAACATCCATGCCCTTATTTACAAGACTATCTTAAAATAACAATGTCCTCTAATTATTTCAACTTTATAGGTTCTCTTTAAATTAGATTGAAACGAAAAATAATTTGGGGACACAGAAATTCCCATCTTCTCCATCCACCAGTATAATACATGTTCACTATGCAGCTTGCTGAACAGAGGGAAGAATGGATGACTGGGTGACAGGTCTGTTTTCAGAGTGTTCTCCAAGTTCAAATCATAATTAATGCATAAAAAGAGTACTCTCACTTTCTAATCTAGCAGTTTTTTTTTTCTAAGCACAGTTTCCTATCCAGAGCTTTTTTACAAATTTACTCATGGCCTAGGTTTCTGTGGAGGCCATATTTGGAAAGCAGTGACACAAATAAACATATATTTGTTGTATAGTTTGCTTCTTGGTTTACTCCACTCAGCATTAATCTGTCTCTCTCTTTTTTTAAGACTCTTCATTTAGTTTGGTTAAGACTTAAATTCAACTGAATTATTTTGGCAACTCTTGTACCCACTTATGAACTATTTAATTAATTGATTTATTTATTGGTACCAGGGATTGAAGCCAGGGGTGCTTAGCCACTGAGGCACACCCCTCATCTTTCTTATTTATTTGGACACAGTGTCTCATTTAGTTGCTGAGGGTGTCAAACTTGCAATCCTCCTGTCATAGCCTCCAGAGTCACTGGGGTTACAGACCCTATAATGTTCTTATGAGAAAATAAATAGTAATAGGTCTCTCTTACAAAAATATATTCTATCCAGTAAGCCTGTGAGAAGTGCATAGACCACTTAGGACTATCATAAATCACATACCCATACACCACATATGACATTTTAAGTAATAGACAAATATGAGAACAGTTTAGACCATCTGTGTATTAAAAATTCATTTTTTAACATCTGAAATGAGATTAGAGTCAATGCCAGTTGTTTACATAGCAAAGAATATACTTTAAATTTATTTGAAAACCTTTTTTCCCCCTTTGGATGGTGGGGTGGAGTCTGCCAAAGAGAAATTATTCATGAATTTTCTTACCAACTGTATACAACAACAAATACAGGATCTAAGATGCATGAAATATTATGAATGGAAATTATAAATTCTGAATTTCATTTTAGAACCATAAGATATATTTTATGAGCCCCTTTCAGCAATGAGAATTCCTGGCGTGGACTATAAAACAACTGGGGCTTGCAAATTAATTTATATATAATTACACTCCAGGTTCTCAGATAACGGAGTTCAGATGGAAGAGTTGACTGCACATTGATGAGGTTTGGATGAATAGTTTGTTATTTAGTATTTCCTCTAAAGCACTAGGCATCTGTAGCTCCAGAGAATTCTGTATTTACCATGTCATGTGACCTAGCCAAAATAAAATGACATATCCTAAGCATTTTTCAGCCTAGCTGATCATTACATGAAGTATTGGATTTCCCTTCATTTCTCAAATAGTCATGCATTTTATAATGAGTTTGTAAAATTTCTTGAAGGAATCTTTTCATTTGAAACTTGTAAGTTTTCTGAGAGACAGAAAGTGTGGAAACTGGTATTTGTTTCTATTAGGTAGCATTATAATGCCATCCTCAAGACATAGATCAAAAAGAAGCCCACCTTTGTTCATTAAGGTCAAATGAATGTCCTGGAATATACCACTGTAGACAACCAGGCATTCTCAGCAGCATAGAGCACTTCTTGTTACAGAGAGAAATGTTTTGGTTCATTATTTCAGGGAAGGATGCCAGAAAAAAAATGTAGTCTACTTAGAACAGCAGTTTGGAATATGTTGTATATTCCATTTGCATTATACCTGCTTTGAACATGATATTACAGACGAACTTGTTGGCAAGTTCCAATATGGTCCTTGTAGGTAGGGATGCGATTCAAAAGCTGCTGACTTTTGTGAATAATTGTGGACAACAGATGAGGCTAATTAGGTATCATTTGTCAAAAATACTTGGCATTGGTGTAAAATTTTATAAATTTGTAAAATTTCATATTGAACCATATGAAATTGCCAATATTCAATAGTTTTTTTTTTCTTATAAAAGGGAAATTTCAGGTAGTTCAATCTAGTACTTTCACATTTATTATTCTCCTTCGAAAGGCCACCTTCCATGGTTGAAAGCTCATTGGATTTAGAGCCAGTAGCCTGGGTCCATGTCCCAGTGATGCTACTTGCCTGCTGGGTGACCTTTACAAATACTTTATAGATGGAATAGTTACATGTGGGAACAAAGAAAAGTTTAATGTATGAGATATTTGTTAGTTTTCTTTTTTTTTTTCCTACTAAAAATTACTGGATACAGAGTCTTCTTCACAGGGTGATATAAAGACACAGTACCACAGTGAATTGCAGAAAAGTTATTGAGCAGTTCAAATGTGAATGCTTGTTTATAGCATTACTAGTTATCAATAGAATATTGCCAAATAGGAGGGGCAGACATCATTAGCCTTGTTTTATAATTGAAGAAACTGAAAGGTAGGAAAATCCCACAAGGTGACTAAAGGGACTTGGCAGTCCTAGTGGAATCTACTTTTCTGGACACCATTGATATTTTGAGGGTTGCCACTGATGACTCTTAGTGTTGCATGATTAGAGATACTGCCCCAGTGGATCACAAGAGCATTACCAAGATATAAAACCATCAATCAAAACAACTGACTCTGTAATGCTAGGTTATTATCTTTTTATTAAAAAAAATTTTTTTTCAGTTGTAGATGGACACAATATCTTTATTTATTTTTTTATGTAGTGCTGAGGATCGAACCCAGTGCCTCACATGTGTGAGGTAAGTGCTCTACAACCAAGCTACAGCCCCAACCTCCCAGGTCTTTATCTTTTTTTTTTTTTTTTTTTTTTCTTTTTTTTTTTTTTTATTGGTCGTTCATAACATTACATAGTTCTTAATACATCATATTACATGGTTGATTCACATGGATTATGAACTCCCGCTTTTACCCCGTATACAAATTGCTGTATCACATCAGTTTCCCTTCCATTGATTGACATATTGCCTTTCTAGTGTCTGATGTATTCTGCTGTCTGTCCTATTCTCTACTAACCCCCCTCCCCTCCCCTCGCCTCCCCTCCCCTCCCCTTTTCTCTCTCTACCCCTTCTACTGTAAATCATTTCTTCCATTTGTATTATCTTGCTAAGTTATTAAGATGTAGGATACCTGACAACTATGCTTTCCTCCCTCAAAATCTGTATTAAAAAGATGGTGGAATGAGATGGACATCATGACCTCAGGTACACGTATGACTGTGCACGTGGAATGACACTACATCTTGTGCAATCAGAAATGAAAAGTTGTGCTGCGATTGTGTACAATGAATCAAAATGCATTCTGCTGTCATGTATTTATAATTGAAATAAATAAATTTATTTTTTAAAAGTATTAAAATTTTGTGGGTGTTTTTCTTCCCAAATAACAAAAGCCTTTACATTGCAACAATGATAGCCACCCTGTGGAGCAGTTGCTGTCATTGTCATTTCCATTCTGTGACTGGTAAATCGGCTCAGCAGGCCTAGTACCTTGCCTGAGGTTTCTCAGGTAGCACTCAGACAGTTCTGAAGGAAGCCCACTTATTCCGGGTCAAAGGCCTGTGCTTGTACTGCTAAAACATTGTGTTCACTCATGTTGGACCTCAAGAAGCTCACAGCACTGGTTAGTTGGATTGGGTGATCAAAACATTTAAACCTGCAGCATAGCATTATTCTGTGTTAGTGTATGAGCAGGACAGAAACTCAATACAGTGAGGTCCCAGATATGGTATTAGGTGATAGAGAAAATATCAGTTGGGATAGAGAATGGAGTAAAATTTTGATATAGAGAACATTCAGAAAAAGACCCAGTCTTAATCTGATTCTACTTAAGCTCCCAGCAACTATTTAAATCTTCTCACTAGTGGCCCTCATTCATTTTCTGTTAGGGTCAAGTAAGGCACTGAGAGAGCTAATTTACTTTGGAATTTACATGTGACATTCCATCATGTTTGAACGACTCCCAATTTGCCTTACTTCCTTTCAATTTTCCCCTTTTATTCTTGGCATGAAGCTTCCTGAATGAGATCTTGAAGTTATGGTGGTTAACCTGCAGTTTCAAGGGTCTCATACTAACATTGCTTTAAGGGAACTTGAGTGCATCTCTTCAGGATGGCTTCAGATTTGCTTCATTTTCACCATCTCTCTGCAGCAGATTGCAAAACAACATGGTGGCTCTTGGTAACTCTCTGTAGTGCTGTCCCTTCCTCAGCTCTGAGTTGTCCCAGGGGGAAGATGCACGATCAGCTTTGGCATAGATAGAGGCTATTAGATCTTGCATGGAAAAGGAAGGAAAGCTACCCTGAAACTGTCATTACCTGGGACAATCTATGCTCTTGGAACTCAAGGGTAGAGCCTTGGCTAGATTTCCTTTTCTGTGAAGAGGATATACTGCCGGGTACCTGGACACATTCTATTAGATAGCTTTCATCCAGGGTGGGTTCGGCCTGATGGCCTGATGACCCCTGGTTATGATCAGTAACTGTGGAAACTCCGCATTTCATTGTTATAAACAGCAAAATACTGTAGACTCTGGACCCAGAATCCGGCTCTCTATTTTGTATCCTAGTTCCTTTATGCAGTAGTTAAATGTCCTTGGGCTACTTTCTGGGCACTAGTGTCTCCATCTGTCAAATGGGGATCAAATCCTACCTACCAGGTTCAAATTTCCCTTTGTCTAGGAACAATGTGTCCAGGAATCAAACTTATTACAAATAATTTTAGAAGACCTGCTTAACCCTGGTTTAGCTAAATAGATCAGGAATGTTACTATCTATTTCTGTGCCCAAAATTACATTTATTAAACTACTTTCAAATAAACCATATTGATTGACATTATCTGGATGGTATCAATTGATATTTAGCACCTTGATTGCCTTCAGTAGGTTTTGGAAAGAAAGCTGAGTTTGTTTAGAGACTTAAAATTTTCATTTCTGAATTATCATTGCCTTTGTTTCTGTGCTTTATAAATATTACCCATATTATTGGTAAATAAATGAGACAGAAAGCCCAACAATGTTCATGAATAGCTTCCTCCAAGCAATATGCAAATCACATACATCTTTAAATGTTAAAAAGCCTGTGTCTTTACTAGAAATAAAACATAAACAACCAATAATGATTTCAGTACAAACTACTTCTTTTTACTATAGCCATATCTAGTTTATTAAGATGTGAATAAAGTATCATTCATTATAAGATCACATTTTGTAAAATGACTTTGTATCTATCGTCTATTTATCATCTTTTCTTCTGAATGTACATACAGAAGAAAATAATTCCAGAGATGTATCTGGAATTATTTCCACCAAATGGCATTAAAAGTTATTTCTTGGGAGTTGGATGTGTGATAATTTAACTTTGTTCTGATAATTTTGATTATTTCACATCTAATAAAAATACACATCTTTGTCATTTTAACAAAATTTACTTTGTAATTAGCTTTGCTTGAGGTTTTAAATATTCCTAAAAGAAAATGAAAAGAACATTCCTTTATAATATGATTCAAGGGCACTGTGAAGTTGAACAGTAGTAGCACCTAGTTCTGATGAACACTGAGGGACTTATTTTTGAATTTCAATAACTTTTATCTTTAGAAAAGTACTCTTTTGCACTACTCTAAATACTTACAAAGCACTAAGTGTGTGCTCATACCCATGCCCTGTTTGGTATGAAGATGTTCCTCATATAAAATGATTTGTCATTATACACACTTAGCCATGTGTTTATTATATAACTTTTATCTTTTATATACGTGAAGCTACTGATAATATCCTTTATTTAAACCCCATTCCCCTGCCTTGAAGTGAATTTAAAAAGAGGCATTGATATATCTTTTCTTCTTTGACTCAAAGCTTCCTCTTGCCTTTCCAGCCCCTCTGTGCCCACCCCATCTCACTGACTTCCTGTTAGTGAGCAAGGGGTTTCCTCCTGCATTCCAGGTCCTCCATTGGCCAGAGGAGAAGGACCAGATTCTTCTTTTTATGAGTCCAGCAGGATTCTCCTCTCATTATTTAGCCAGAGAACAGTGGTGAATTAGCTACACAGTTAGCTCTGGCAAATAAGACACCCAGGCCTTGTGACATTTCCTATGAAGCCATGAGACACAGTCAAGGTGGAAATCCTTGTGTGTTGTGGTCATAGGAAGCTGAATGACTTACGAGTCACTGGGGAATTCTGTATTCATTTTTATTAACTTTAATTATAGGAGCACTATAAAATTTTCTCATTCTGTGTTGCGTGAAAAATGCAGAAGTTAATTGCTCCTGACATTTAATTGGTTTATGCTTCTCTCTCACACACAATCTTGTTCTGCAAGAGACAGGGAAAACTAGTTGGCACATTTCTGTGATTGCAGAGGATTATACACCAAAAAATTAGTCTTTTTGTTAGTTCTAGCAGTGAATTACAAATTCAGTTTCAGAAGTGTAGGGAGAGAAATAAAATCTGTGCATCTACATTCTACATATGCTAAAAGACTGACAAGGGCTTTCCTGATGCCTTCTTTGACTTTGCCAGAATTACTGAGATTTTTCCCATTATTGTTGTACAGGTTTTAAGAAAATGACAGTTTTTCTTCCTTTTTGGACATGTCAGGTTGTTTACATCCTTACTACAAGCCATCTGGGCTCTTACTAACCTTTTCATATATTTTTCAAATATCATCTCACCTGGCAGCAAAAGCAGAAGGTGCCTGGTTGCCAATTATAATAGTGATAGCTGGCGGAGGTTGGATTTCAGTGCCGCCCAGCACTTCCGACTTCAGGACTGGAGAGATGCTCTGGAACTCATTCGTCTCCTGTGATGCATTCTGAGCTCCAAGGGAGAAAATGATCAACAAAGTACAAAAAGCCATTGCTGGATTCTGTTTGACACAATTCCAGAGCAATGGAACATGTACTACCAGCCGGGCCCTGTGCAAGCGTGATCAGTGCCAAGATGAAGGTTGCAGACAGGACAGGCACCTTGCCCTCAAGGAGATTGTCTAGAGGAGGAGGAGGGCTTTAGAGGTGACTAAAATACAGACTGGGGAGTGCACACGGCTGCTAGCACAGAGGGAAGAGTGAGAGAAGCCATGGGGAGGTGACTCCGAGGCTGTGTGGTCCTGCCCTATGGTAAAATAGCACTGGGCTGGCAGCGTGAGCACAGCTCTCTGAAAGGTAGAACCTGGCTTGACAAGAAGCAGCAAGACCAGGACGTGGTCTGCCTGCATCTCCTGCGGTGAAACAGTACGTGTGGCCCTGGTCTTCCTGCAGGAGGATACCAAGATGTTCAATAGAAGTGCTCACCCCACCCGCTGCTGCTGAGGAGAGGTCTTCCCACAGGACAAAAATGGGGAAGATGAGATTAGGGGTCTGGCCCAGGCAGGGATGGCCACAGGTGGCTCTTATCTGGGAGACTTCATCTGTATGACAAGGCCACCCTCCCCTCTTGTGCACATCCTCCTCCAAAACCACCATAAACCGGACCACCTCCCTCCACCCCAGGAGGCCAAGCCCATATCCCTTTAAGCTGTATGTAGCAGTCAGCTCTCTTGCCCCTTCTTTGAGTCTAACACTTAGACATGTAATGCATTTTTTGTGTTATTTTCCTGTTAATAAATAAAATGACTATTTCCAGGCCTGACTGTACTCCTTGGAGTGGAATTTTGGACCACCACCTTGGGTGAATCTTAAGGATATGCAAGTCTGTCTCATTCCAATCACCAGATGAAATGAATGTATGAATGACCTGAACCAGGCTGCAAATACCTAAGACAAGAAATGTTCAACACTAGGAGTTCAGGAGAGAGAAAGATGGATTAGAGTTCAGAGATCAGAGCAGGTCTTCAAAGGTGTGAAGGATTTTATTCAGTGAAGATATGAGAGTGCTTAAAGGGCCTAAAATGAGGACCTTTAGGGAGAGGTTAGCGAGGCATTGTGGAGAAGACCATGAGCTCAAATTTAGGTTTAATGAGGACTGGGTTTAGAAAGGAGATGGTTGAAATCTGGTATAGGCAGAATAAATGTGATGTGGATATATGAAAGTTAATCGAAGTCTAAAGTCAACAGACTGGTTCAGATCAGTTTGTGTTCGGTGCTGCCAACTGGCAAGCCCAGAAGTCAATCAGGAGCTTCTTGTCGTTACACTTCATAGGTCATGTTTTCACCCTGCTCAGTAGTGACTCTACAGTACCATGGGTAGGCCTCTGATGTTAGTGCTATGAAGTGAAATGAACACAAAGCACAAGATTTATTGAAATTGTGTTGTTTCTGCCTTGTGAATTTCATGTTCTTGTGAGCTAGCTCTACCACAGCTTTTCAATTTAAGTGCTGAGGCAGAAGCCTGTAAGGAGGGAAGGAGAGAAAATCGAGTGGCGCCTTCAGGAACAATGTAGACAGGCATACCAAGTGTCTGGCATGTGATCAGGTTGGAAAGGGGCTGGCCGTGGGTGACTGTCATTAGAGCTGACGGACAGGGAACTATAAGCCAGGTACATTCCTACTGACAACTATTATGAGGGGCTCTTGTAGTCTGTCCTTCAAAGGTCCCTTCCCCAGTGTTAACCTCGTGGAAATTCCCAGAGTCTAAGTGCAGAAAGTCCCTGTGTAGTAATCCTGCCCCAACCCCAGCCTGTCTGCAGCTCTACCCTGCCCAGCCCTCTGGTTTCTGCAACACAGAGAATAGCTTCTGCAACATACCCTTAGAGCCCACTTCGATGGAGGGTAGGGAATCAGCTGGTCTTGGCAGTTTGGGCCCTTATAGGGTTTGCCTGAAAGAGTTGCCAAGCTGTTTCAGCCTGAGAAGTACACCATGTTAATTCCTCTTTCCATGGACAGGAGAGGGAGATCAAGATGGTGATGAAGTGTTGCTGTCCTTTTTCTCCATTTAACTAGGAGTTCAGGAGAGAGAAAGATGAATTAGATTTCAGGAGGGAGAAGAAATTCTGGTCAAAAATGACAGTACCCGCTTGCTTGGTGGCCCCTATGTTCCCTGTCATGCTCTCATGATAACACCTGATTTCCCACAGCCTCATTAGTGTCCCCATAAGACCTACGATCTCCAGAAGAGCCATGCAGACTCTTTCTGAAATATTCATTATAGTTAAAAAGTTTAAGTTCAGGTATTTTTCATTAAGGAAAAGTGGGAAACAAATGGAAAAAATTTCATATGTGTGTGTTTACATATCTATACACACACAGAGTACATTTCTTGTTTCAACCTTAAGCTTTTTGTGAACTGAAAAGGTAGCAAAAAAACGAAAAGAAAAAAGAGTGAATGAATGAACACAAGTTTCAAATGGATATTAGTTAGCTTTCTGCTATTTAAGGTCATGCTAAGAGATTGGTAGCTAATTTGAGAAAACAAATCTCATCAAGATGTTTTTGGCTAACAAGATCCTAATCCATTTTCTCTAAAAGATGCAGAAATAATTCTAAGCCTTGTGATAATGTCCCATTTAGAGATATTTTGCATGTTGTTGGAGTTCTGAGTTCCTGTAATCACATCAGAACTTTCTGCTATTTTATTGGCTCTTAACTATTCAAAATGTGGCCAAGAGTGGTGACTATGACATTTCCCCTCTGTCTTCCTCTATCACACTTCATCTGCACAGTGATGGTTGGGAAGGCTGAATATGATAAAGAATGTACAACTGTAAATAAGCATGCTTGGGAAAACTTCTGACATTCATTCCAGGCTGACAGGAAAAGCTTCATTACCCAATGTGCAATTCACAGATAAGTGCTATGTGAAGATGGTAGAGAAGAGCTGGGGCCAGGTATTAGAAAAAGGCAGTGGAGTAGGTTAATAGTTAGAGCAACTTGGATAGACTGTAAAATAGAACGTGGGATGAAGGTATAGATGGGTCCAAGGAAGTTAGCCAAGAAACAAGAATGAGGAAAGTTGGTCAATGGCCAGCTCTGGACTGTTCTGTCTTCTGGAGCTTATCTTCCTCACTGTTTGGAGTGGGTGCTTGCTCATATGGATCTTAAATTTGCAGACCTGCATTAGGTAGGGAAGAGATAAGCCAAAGAGGTAAGCCTTCTAGTGACATTAATTCAACAAGCCTAGTCAGAAGATAGGAAGTTCTTTTTCACCCTATGGAATCCTTTCCTAGAGTTGGATTCATTCTTTCATTCATTTCTTTAGAAAATATGTGTATTGTACTGTGAGTCAGGCTCTGATGGCAAAGTGAGAATAAGTTTTTCAGTCCTGTAAGTGGCTAACAACCCACATAACACAAACAGACCACTAGAGGCTGGGCAGGTACAAGCTGTACAAGAATCCAGGGCTTGATGGATCCACTGGAGGAAGGGATGTTTTCACACTGGGTATCTGGTATGTCCTGAGTGGTAGTGTTTGGGGAAGGAATTCTGAGTAATCTGGCCACTGGTTCATGAAGTGGTGGGAGTACTTGCCTCTTATCTTTGGGTGGTGAGTATATCAGCCCAAGGCCTCTTGACCACAAATCCTTAACCCCTACCCCCAAGCATGTGAACACAGGAGATGAAGCCCACAGGACCTTCCTGCATCACAGTCCCTTATACTGGTTTTTTTTTCCCTATCTTTAAAATGGAAAAAAAATGATTTTTGTCAGTAGACGGAGAGGGAGAAGAAATTCTGGTCAAGAATGACAGTTGGCTTCTGTCTATACATATGCATCAAGGATCATTTTCAAGTCAGACCCAGTTGTCTTTTTTCAGCTATTCTGGCTTATAGCATTGATGAGTAAGAGCTTCTTTTAAAAGGAAAAATGTTCATGTACAGTGAAGAAGTTAAAATGTATTTTGAGACCAAAACACATTTCTTGAACGTGCTTAAATTGAGAACTTGTTTTATAATCTTTAAAAATAAACTAACTTTTTGAAGACAGTAATATGTTGTGAGTTACAAATAACACTCTGGTAATGCCATCAACAGAAAAACAAATTTTCCAATATTCTTTCCCTTCTAATTCAGTGAGGTCTAAAAGACCCAGATTTTTTTTCACCATTTCTGTAAAGTCCAGCAAGGTACCCAGTGGTGGTGAGAGTTTGATAGATTCTTGTGTTGGGTTCCTTCCTGTATGTTGATGAACTTTTATGTGTATGTGAATTGTTTGCTTATTTTCTTAAACTTCTAATTGGATTTGTGTTGTGTTGGATCTTATTGTAAACAAATTGGCCTTAATACTGAGTATTATATTAAAGGTTCCCACATATTGAGCTTTGGCTGTGTATCTGAAGCATGCTAAATATTATATTGCTTAATTCTTATAAACACCCTTTGTGCTGGGTACCAGTAGTACCAGTTTACTGGTAAGTCATTTGCCTGTGGCATGCAGCTTATAATATCAAGGACCATAATTAACGTCTAACCCTAAAGTTCATGCTCCCAATCAGTGTGCAATAGTGCCTAACCACTCTTTTGTAGGGGAAACACACATATCAAACAGGAAAAGCTATGAGTTATTTTAGATAAGTTTAATGCTTTTTTTTTTTTTTTTTTGGTCAGGAACAACTATGTATTGAAGCAGGACGTTTTTCTCCTAGTATTTCCTAAGATGTGGAAGATAGTCTTTGAACCATATAAAGTAATATTGGTGGTAGAGCTAAATGGAGCCTTGACTTTGAATCCATCATTCCTGTTAGAAAATAGGATCTGCCTCAGTTCTATTTAAGAAACTGCCACATTGTTTCTAAATTGTGCAAAGCCCTGACCAAGTTACACCTGGCTATTTATAATGGAGAGTATATTGGTGGGGAATTTTCAAGTTCTGAAGCATGGTGCTCACATGGAACTCCAGCTAAACTAGTGGAAACTCTTTTTTTTCTATACAGTAAACCTAAGATTATTGCTAACATATTTATTTTAAATTTTCTTTCTTTCTTTTTTTCTTTCTTGGGCATTTCTTATAATCTTTAATTCTTTTTTTTTTCATTTTCCATTTTTCCCATTATTTACTGGGCAAGTCTGATGAGTCTATACACTTTCTAGATCAAAATGTTCACAGTAGTTTAAACATCCTGTTTGTAGACTATGTTGCAAAATACACTTCTGTTGTTACTTCTCAGTTCCTTCCCAAGTACCGATGGAGCATGTGGCCAGGTGTCTCTCTTCTTTTCCTGCTTCTCTGTCATCCTCCTTAGTTTGGACCCTGAATGTCCTAGGGTGTCGAGTCTCATGATTATCTCTTCCTTCCAGCGTTAGACTGGTCCTTTTCCTTAACCAGAGCTGATGCTGGAGCTTCAGAGTGTTCTCTGTTGGTGTCTAAGGTGATTTCAAATTTGATCCTGTAATGCAAAGGTGTTTGATCTTGACTTACCAAGTACAACCACCAGATTCTGTGCCCCACATGCACAAATTTATACACTAGGAATACAATGGCTGCCCTGCATGGTCAGCAGCAAGTTGACACCTCCATTGCCAATGTCTATAAAAAAGTCCTGCATAAATCTGGCAGGTGAGGGATTGAAGGCCTCCCTGGAATTGGGTAAGAAAAAAAATATTTTGGGACCTAAAGGGTTCTTCCTACTACTTATGCATTAGGATCCCAGGAAGAGAAGCAGAATCTTTAGGAGACTGAGTATGGATTTCAGCCCCATTGGATAGCAATTATATGATGCCTAAAATTCTCATACCATAAAAGGGAGATAATACATACATCTATGGTCATTGAATGAAGTCAGTGTTTATTGCTTGTGCATATGGTACAATCAACCAAAGGTGGCTTTTTGTTCCTGATACCATATGTTTCCCTAAACATTAGGCTACAGATCTCACACTTGCCCTCATGGTGAAGCTCTTCTCTTTAACTCTTTCATTCTTAGACAGAAGCACTTGACAGTTCCCATTTCTCAATTCATCTTAGAGATCACTGGGGATCAGGTTTGTATTTATGGCTAAGATATGATAGTTGCAAAACAGCTTTCAACAAGCATCCTATACCAGCTTGACCATAGCACTTGTGCCCCATGGTGTTGGCAAAAATGCTTTTCCAGTCCATCATGTAAACCAAACTCCTTCCCCAGAGGAGCAGAGAAAGGAGATGGCCAAGGGTGAACATGTCACTCCTTACTTAAGTCTGCTCTTGTTCTAGGAATGTTTTTCTGTCACTCCACCTCAACAGCTTGGGCTAAAGCTGAGCCCTCATTGACATCTTTGAGAATCTTCTTTTCCTTTTGTGAACTTGAACACAGAGGGTCATGGCATTAGGGCTCACTGGGCCCAAGGAACATATCTGGACCGAAGTGTAGATCAATGAACGGCAAACAAGACCAGTTTTACATATACCAAGAAACAGTCTATTCTTTATAAGGAACAAATCCCCAAAGGAAAGTAGGTCTCTTTCCAAACAAATCAATAACTATGTCAGCAACCAACCCCCCAAAAATTATATCATGTAATAACAAATCCAGTAATAACAAATACCCATTGATAGTTATAAAAAGGGAATTAACTCTTGCTAATCTATTTTATTTTGTCTTTTTAGAGGATCTTTGTAGCCAACATGTGAATATCGAGAAATCAACAAGTGCTTGGTCACTGTGCTACTTTATATATTTTTAAAATGGCTACTGATATATAGAATCATTTTTCTGCTGTCATAAAAATTGAATTTGAAGATCCCCCCCCCCAAAAAAAATCTGTATGGTTAAAAGAACATTCTAAATTCTTGACATGTTTTATTATATGCAATCCAGAATAGAATCCTGGGATGTAGATGTTTTCTTGACATTTTTTTAAGAGAAGAAATGGTGGTTGAAAAATGATATAACATCTTCCAGATCATTCAGCAAGTTAATAATGAAGTCAGTGCTATAATTCAGGTCTAATTTCCAAATCTAAGATTTTAATAATTTCATTAAATACTTACATCTGGAAAGGAAATTGGGGGGCTGGCCCATTATCACTTCCTCATTGCAATGAAGAAGAAATTGAAGTCCAGAGAGCTGAGGTGAGTTTTCCAAAGCCAAATAGCTATAGAAGGACAAGAACTCATATTTGTTGAAGTACAGTTCAGTATATATCTTGCTTCTCCACTATGTTCAGGTCTGCCTCTCCCTGATAACTCTCTGTTCCCTTTTAGGAGCATATTTCTTTGCACACTTCTTAAAGAAAGGAGGACAGAGGAAGTTTGGGGAAAGAGGAATGGAACAGGGTGTGAGGCATGAGTAGGAGAAATGAAGTTGAATTCAGATCAGGTTGATTGTATCAAAATGAAATTGGGTTTTACATGGTGAAAAACCCGAGTATGAGCCCTCTGACATAGCCCCAGCATGTGCTTTGGCAGATGTTGAAGAGAATTATACTCTCCTAAGAGATCTCTGATTTGGGGAGTGAAGGAATGATGTTTGCATGCATAGATTAGTGCCTGTAAGATCACCTACAGGGCAGTTTCCTTGCTCTCACTGTTATATGTTCACTCTGTTTTAATCAAAGGCAAAGTTCTCTCCATCTTTTCAATGTTCTTTTTTTTATTTCTGTCTTCCTAGAAATCTTACAGAGAACAAGGTTTGTTTGTTTTGTTTATTATTATTTTTTGATTTTTTTCCACATCTTGTGAAACACTAAAAGTGTCATCTCTCACAGCTGATCTGGAGGCAGCAATTCCACCAAATGCTCTTATAACATCCAAGTCACACTGAGGACCCCATTGTCTGTGTTTCTTGACTCACATCTTCATTTCCCTTGCCTGGCATTTTGAATACCAGTGCCTTAGCCTCCTTTTCTAAATCTATTTGCCTTTCTCTTTTGTCCTCTCCATATCTCTTTCCTTCTTCCTTATTTCTACTTCTACTAAAATGACCTCTGCATATTTATTAGCTCTCTGATTTCTTTCCCTGAGAAGGTCCATCACTGCTTGGCTTGACAGCAGGTTGGTTGGTGAACAAGACTGGGTTTAATTCAAACCCATTTCCACAAACCTGTTCTTTGACTCTTTCATATGAAGTTTTCAGAGAAGTGTCTGCTCAGATATGCAAGAAAAATAGAAAGAGAAATTTTAGCGCTTGTTTCATGAGATTAATTGAAAATATTACAAAGATGTTTATCCTACTTAAGAGGGAAATTCAAATTTTACAACATATATAGAAATAATGCTCTCAGGCAGAGCTGAAAGCAGATGATCTGACTTAAAAGAAAATTTATGTCTTAATATGGAGGATTGGAGCCCAATAACAATAAATTGTACACCTGCTTTTAGAATTTAATAGATGATTTAATCAAATGTGCTTTTAATTGAACCATTCACTGATGTAAATTATTATTGTCATCATTAGCCTTATTGTTACCAAACTACTGCAGAGTATAAACTCTGTACTAGGCATTTTGTGGGAGACCAAGGAAGCCATGGTAATTAATTAAGATTTTTTAAAAATTTTATTTCACTGAAATAAAGCACCAGACAAACAGAAGGCCCTGGCTCTTCACTCAGCAGGTGTGTTAATACAACTGGATGTTTTCTTTAACCTCTAGAAATACATGTGGGATACAAAACATATAACCAAGTTGTAGGGAATCAACACTAATAAAGCTGCCCTCTGCACATTGCAGAATCAATAGACAGTGTCTGAAATGCATCTCGGCTGCACTGATCACATGGTACATGAGAAAATCATACAGATAGACGGATACTTGATCCAGTCTCTTCCTGCCTTCAGCACCAACTAGCACTTTCATTTTGGAATTTCAATTCTGCCTGTAAATATCTCCATGCTTCTAAATTTTACACCAATTTACACAGCACAAAAGTGACTAATTTTCACCTGTGTCCTCAGAAATTGTTTGAGGTCCATTTGCTGAGTGCCTCTTAGATACTGGGTACTGTGCTGAGTACTTTGGGTACTCTCTCACTTAATTTTTTTTTCATATAGACTGTATAGTAGGCATTCCAGTCTCTATTTTACAATAAGAAATCTGAAGCTCAGTCAGATTAAATCAGTTGCTTAGACACATACCACTGGTAGGTGACAAAGGCGGAATTCACTCAGAGGTGAGTGTGACTGTGTTTCTTCAAGGGTACACTCCTCTTGAATTTTCTAAGAAATAGCTGCTGCTTTTTAGGTTGCCCAAACACTCTTTATTTTTTATAAAGAGGTAAGAACATATTAATGAATTTTACCATCTAAGTTTGTTTTCACTTAGTTAATTTGGCTGTGTGAACATTTCCATGCAATCAAATTGAGGTCCATGGGCCTCTTTGAATTTATTGTTTGTATCCCTGAAAAACACATCTGCAAAAGACTCCTCTGATTGTTTTGATCAACTAAACCTAATCTAAATCACAAGCTGGCCCTGTTCTTAAATCTCTACTTAGAGAATGCTGTTATTCCATAATAATATCAATTCATCCAAATCAAGCCCCCATGACAAATCTTGATTTAATTTCTGTTTCGTTCAATGCAGCATGTCTTTATGGCCAGTAATGGTTATAGATATGCTGGGAATTTAAAAGTAATTAAAACCTGGTTCCTTCTCTTAAGAAGCTTAGACAGAAGGAAAAGCAGATTTTGCTTGAAAAAGTCAAGAGGTGAATAGGTTATTGGGGCTAGGGAGACACAAAGTCTTTGGGGCTAGGTACAGGAGGATCAACAGGATTTGAAAGGTAAATGAGGTATGTAAGAATATTTAAAGTACAGCAAAGGGGCAAGCTGTGCAGAGGATCAGGCAGATTATAGCAGAACATAAACTATATGTAAAATACACATGGAATCAAAGTTGTACCTGCAAAGATGAGCTGGGACTAGGCTGCACCTGAGGAGCTTTATGAGTCCCCAAGAGAAGCCCAATCTTCATTCCTCTGATAGCAGGGAACCTCAAGAAGATTTTAGGCAGGAAAGTAATAAGAATACACTTCTTAGAAACAAGGCCCTGGCAGCCAGATCAAAGTAAGAGGAAAATGGAGAGAAAATGAAGATGGGAGATGAGTCGGGAAGGTGCTGCTGTGGTGTGGTCCAGATAAGGGAGGAAATATTTCTGGATCAAGGCAACAGGGGTGAAGCAGAAAAAGAAAAAGATGTGGATGTCACATCCTTCAAAACTAGAACCCCAAATGGCCAGTTGGATATGAGATGTGGGGAGAGGGAAGGGTCAAATAGACTCAGAGTTCCTTGCCTAAATCAGCTAAGCAGCTGATGAGTCTGTTCTCTGGGGAGGAGAAAGCTGGGAACATTGGTGAGCTGGTAGATGATGAATGAGTTTGGATGCTTTGGGTTTGCAGTAGACATCTGTGGAGGATGATAGTAAAAATCCTCATTAATTCTCATCTCTAATGTATAATGCAAATGACAAAGAGGCCCTGTGCAAAACCTCTGTGACAAACACCAGTTTATGTTTATAGCTTCCCAGTTATGTGAATTTCAATGGGAAATTTCCAGTTGCAATGAAACACAGTTGTTCCGGAAGAAATAAAACAATGTGAACAAACTTGCACAGTGAATTCAGCAACGGAGAAAACACTCCCAAATAATAAATCTTTTAACTAGGAAAATCTTTGTCTGGCAAAGAGTACAGTTGCTTCTCCTAGATATTTCAGAATGCTTTCTGTGAAACCTCTAGGGCATCTTTTAATGCCCAGCTTTTTGGGGGGTAAAGTTAGAAGTTCATTATTCATGGGTTTTGATCAGAATGAGTGGTTTAGGTTCAATCCCCCAAAATATGGAGAGATAAGGTCATCCAAAGGTGGGCAAATGTCGATGTCTAGTTTGTTTTGTTTTGTTTTGTTTTTCAGTGCTGGGCATTGAACCCAGGGTCATATGCATGTTAAGCAAGTGCCCTATCCCACTAAGCTACCCCCAGCCCTGAGCTTCATCTTGTAAAGATCCATCTACTTGCCATAAATACCCTAGACAGTGCTTCTAAAAATGTGGTCCCTGGACCAGCAGCACCATCATCATCATCACCAGACAATTTGTTAGAAATTAACTTCTAGGAATCCGATTCAGACCCACAGAATCAAAAACTCTGGGTGGGATAATCAAGCTGCATTTTTATAAGTCCTTCAGGTAATGTTGATGCTTGTGAAGGTTGTGAATCACTATTCTGGTTCTAGAGGTTGAGGCTAGTGCAAGAATACATATGGAAAATTACCATAAAGGAGGCAGGAAGACAACTTTAAAGAAAGGCAACCTGAACCATTGAATGGACATTTCTGGGTTTATAACAGTTACACTCACATTCCCTTTCAATATCTAGTCAATAATCATTTGTTCAGCATCCAGTCAGCAGCTGGGACTGGGTTAAGTGTGATCTATTCAATAGGGGTCTTACTCTAGTTTTCCTGCATTCTAAGAAAGAAAAGGTAAAGAAAGTTTGGTTCATCTTAAAGGTAAGTAGGTAGGTTTGGTTTTGGAGAAGGAAGGACCTTTGCTGTTCTAGTGTCAGTTGCAACACTTGGTAAACTGCAGTGCAGGAGATACAGGGAGGGGACATGGCTTTGCTCAGCCTAGCCATGAATCCTGAATTCCTAAGCCACAGGGTCATAGGACACCAGCCTTTTTCATTGGATGGAATCACCACCCTTTAAGCATCTCACCCATAAACTTTGTGTAACAGGAGTAGCAAGCCCCCTGGGACTCACTTTGTGGCTTTCAGTCCTTCTGTCCATCTTAGAACTCAGTAGAAGAAATACGCCATCATCAGACTCTGACATCTTTGAAAAATGTTGCAAATGTCAGAACTGTCACTGCTGATTCCTTTCTCTATTTTGTCTCTAGCATACTCTTTCCTGCACTGTTGGCCACTTTCATTTTCTCTCCCTGACAGTGTTTTCCTTTCTGGTTCTTTCCAAACTTTGAAAACATTGCTGCTCCTTTTGCTCTGCGTCATCCCTAGCTCCCCGGGTTTCCTTGACCACCATTTATCTCCAGCTTGCGGCACTTGTTTTGCTGTTCCTTTAATGATGCACTGCTCTCCTGATCAGGAGCAGTGGGCTCAGGTTTGCCTTCCCAAGCTGGAGGTTTATCTTGCTGAGTTGGGTCTCCTTTGATGTATGAGGACACTTGCGGCTCAGTGGCAGATTTTTAGCTTCTTTGATGTGCTCCTCTTATTCTGATTTGATGTATGCTATGTTCCTTTTTATGTTCAAGGGGAACTGCATAAAGAAATGTCCCTCCTGCTTCTCACAGTTAATTTTTGCCTAGGCATTCCCCATGATGCTATTTGTGCAAGGGAGTGTATTTTCCAAAAGTATATAATATAATTTCATTAAAGAAAAACAAATAATATCGACAGGCTGAATGCAGTCATTCATAAGGTCTCAGGCAGCTCTTTATAGCTCCCCTTTGCCTCATGTTGTATTTGCATAAATGGTTCTTTAAGACAAGGAGAATTGGCTGAGGATAAAAACAAGTCAAATATTGAAAGAGGTTTAATACTTGTTAATCACTTATGGACATTATGATTAGGTACATTATTAATCTTTTTTCTTAAAGCTATCTAGCCAAAACTAAGCACTGTGAGTGGATTTGTGTTGAAGCCTGCAGCGTGCAGGAGGGTTGGCTGAATTCACCTGTGGATTATACTGGTCCAGATGCTGACTGCCCTGAGACTTGACAGAAGGAAATTAACCAAAGATAATTCTGCCCTGACCTTCCTCTTTCAGGTTCCCTCTGCTCATCGAACATCTGGCCACTACCAGCAGTTTAGTCCTTTCATCTGAACATAGGCAAATAAAAAAAAACAAGATACAAAGGAATATAGATTCAATCATTTTTTTACTGACCTTTAACTGGTGAGAGAATTAAGTAAGCTTATTCCTATTAGTGAAGTCTGTGGATAATTTAAGTATTTTCTTCATTGTAATGTTCCCAAATTTATTTAATCAGACATTTGTGTGATGGATAGCTAACAAAATCGAATAGAAAAATCTATTATTTAGGGTGACTTTGCACTGAGTAGCATTTTAAAATTATACTCTCTTGCATTCACTGAAATTCCTTTGGTGGAAGGAGTTTCCAATTTGAAAACACTACTTTTATGTATGTGTAAGAGTATTCACATAGCTTTAAGATGAACTCAACTCATTTGAATTTCATCCAGGTGAGAAAGATGTGAGAGCTATTATTATTAATCCCATAGTACAGATCAAATAATGGTGGTTCAATGACCAGTGGAGTTCTGCTCTGTTCCAATGCTCTTTACAGTATATGTAGTTCAATTTTACACCTCTAAGTACACAACGTTTTAGTTAAAGGAATTATTTAAGATTGGTTATCCATCACAATGAAAATATAATGAAAATCAGTTTTGTTGTAGCTGATGAAAAAGCAAAGACATAAAAATTATAGCATGTATCAAGAGATTATTTTTAATCTCTTTTAAATTTAACTCTGAATTTCTTTTTCTAAACCAGATGGTTTCATTTTATCATAACCAGTAATTACTTAAGCACTGTTATACTTGGTCAGTCAGATTTTTATACTTTCATAACTATGTATGAAATGGAACACTTGCAAATTTTAGAATATAGGCTTTGATAGTAGTTATATGCTCAGACCCAGGTGTTGTCCTATTCTCCTGTGATTTAGGTCAAATATTAGTATGGCAGTCACACAAGACTTGGTGATAGAAAATATCACACATAGGTACAAGGACACCAGTAATATGGAAAGTAGGAGTTCCCAAGCAAACATGTGATGTTGGGCCCTTCTAATTATTGATTTGCAGAATATCTTGCAGAATTGAGCAATCTTAGAAAACCTTTAGAAGATATTGAGTAATAATATAATCCATCTTTCCATCAATGCATAAATACTCTTTCATAGCTATAACCCATAGATTTATCAATATGGTTAGCTAGCTATACTTGGATGTGCTTTAGAATGCTGGTTATGAGATTGGAATAATTTGGCAATGTCTAGAGATACTTTTGTTGGTTACAACTGGCTGGTGCTTCTGGTATTTAGTAAGAAGCCAGGGATGCCACTAAACATCCCCTAATGCATAAACCAGTCCCCATGCTGCTAAGGATTATCTGGCCCAATTGTCAGTAATGCCCAGTTTGAAAAACCCTGATTTAGATGATATGCTAAGTGGATACAATTATCCATAAAATTCAACTCCCTGAAAAACTACATTTACATATATAGGCACATACAGATGTAGTATATATATATATATATATATATATATATATATATGTATGCGTGCATGTATGTATGAGTATACAGGTATGTAACAGTGGTGGTTTGTTATGTGAACCATTTCAAATACTTAAATTGATTTTCTTTTTCACTTTATGAATATGTGCCAATGGTAATAGGCTAGCAAGCAGTTTCTAAGACCACAAAGCCTTTCAGAAGGCAAGAGAATTTAGGGGACTTGTAACTTTGGGTTACTATTTGCCATCTCCTTAAATATATAAATAAAAATCTTCTCTGAAGAGTGAAATCTGTCCACTGATTCTATTTGTTAAAACAATATGCACCAGACACCTGGTCATGGCCCCACACCTCCCCAGGCCCTCTGCAGTTTTCATAACATCCTCTACGCCACAGACTTCAGCATATATTCCTTACACGAATATATCTAGGCATGCACATATGTACCCTTTAGATTGCAATCAGGGTTTGCTTTTTGTTTTCTTGCTAGAGACTCAGATTGTCTTTCTAGGACTTGGTGAGGTGGACATCTGGTAGGTTTTCCATTCTAATCCTAGGCTATTTCCAAACTTGAGTTTGTCTCCAGTATTGCTAACTTCTTCCTATGCATGTACTCCTAATATAGCCCTGTGAGGCCAGTATTAGTGCTGCTACCTTTTCAATCCCTTCTCTTACTTGCTCACCTTCCTGCCTTGGTTACCTGTCAAGCCTGTGCCATCTATAATATTTCTCCATTAGAGTTTTCCCAGCTACCCGACTGACTGATTTTCAGCTCCAAAAAATTTCCCAGCCTTACTTGACTCAGTGTGTGCGTGTGTGAAATAGCTCTTTCTTCCTTCAACCTCTTCCCTTTCACCCCCACTTTGCACTTTTCTGACTTGAAGTGATTTTCTTCTGTAGGCAGGGTGAGCAGTAAGAGCTCCAGATGTCCACCACCCCTGCACCCCCCGCCAGGTGCTTCCCTACGATCAGAACCCCCAGGTGGATGGGAACACACACACAGGCTGACACTCTCTCTTCCTGCAGTTTTATCACTCTTCAGAACTGCTCAGACGCTCACCTAGCTCTAACCAGTTTCTCATCAGCCTCTTGGAGAGCTGAGCTGCCTTTGCCATTTATCACAACGGTGATCGCGATCCACCTTCCCAGCCTTCCCTCCTGGACCACCTGCTTGGCTGCCAGCCATTGAGATTGATACTTGCCATTTCCACCACCAGGTTTGTTCGGGCCTCCGTGGGCATGTTTGCTAAAAGGAGCATCACTCTTGCTGCCTGTGCTGGGGCAGGAAGCTCCATTATAGAGTCCTGGTTGATCATTCTTCTGCTTTCTCTCTGCATCAGCTTCTATCTGTGAGTTGGGGAGCAGCTACCCAAGCTCAATTTTCAGGAAGTCACATATCCAATACAACACACTCATTTCTGTCAGTAGGAACAGCCAGATCTGAGCAACTGGAGGATGGCCCACAGTAAGCATCTCCCCCAGTAGTACACCATCTCTTTCTTTCCTCATTCTGTTTAGCCCAGAGGGTCCCTGCCCTCCACCATTTCTGGAAATCATGTTGTCTATTGCATATGGATCACACCACCCCCTCAGACCTCAGTTTTAATGCAGCCTCCGTTTTTATTCTTACATACTCAGAAGAAAAACCCAGGAAAAGAGAAAATGCAAAGGATGCTTTTCTAAGGCTGGGCATGAATGTCACAAAACTTATCTGCACTAAGGGGAAAATAAAAGAGCTAGTGGAAATCCCTAGTATTATGTGGAATGTTTTTTTATAGGGCCTTCTGGAAATTTTGCTCTCACATTTATTATTTAACTAAAAACAAAACAAAACAAAACAAATCCTGGTAGTCTGCATCTTGAGATAGACATTAACAGTGCACACACCACAGTAGCAGAATCCTTCCGGACTCTACTGAACAAAAGGCCCCTTTGTGATAGGTGTTACACACAGCACTCTCCATGCTTGCCACTCAACATGCTACCTGTAGCTCAGATCACTGGCATCACCCTGAAGCTTGTTACAGATGCTGTCCTGGGACCCACACCAGGCCTACTGTATCACAGTTTGCAGTGTAACAAGATTCCCACATGCTTCCTATGCACAGGAAAATATGGGATGGGATGTTCCGCTCTGTTACTGTGTTTAATCCTCAGAACAACCTTTTGAGGGAATTAAGTTTCCCATTTTACACATAGAGAAGAGATTTGCCTAGTGTCACTGGAAATCAAACCCTGCCTGAACAAAGATTAATAACCCACTCTTCTTACTCTGAATTACAACTGGATATGCAAAGTCAGCATGGCCTATTTTTAAAATAAAATGTTAAATATTAGCAAAGAACATATTTTGATTCCATTGAGATGGCAAAAGAAATTTCAATGGGACGTAAGGTTCTCAAAGACTTGGTGAAGCACAAGCTTGAATAGATAGTGCTTTCTACCTGAAGTGGAGGATTTGGGGTAGTTTACAGGCATGTGGTAGGAAGAGGACACACTGGGGTTTTACAAACTGGCAGCCCAAAGATAGTCACAGGAAGATAAGTTATGTGCTAAGGAGATAATTATCATGGTCTCTCCTCTGAACAGCAGCTGGATATAGGCAGGAACAGATGGAGTCAGAAATAGTTGTGGGGCAGATGCAGGGAGAGATGGGCATCTCGGGCCAACAGTTTAAATAAGAAGAGCCCCTGGAGGCAAGAGAGAGGGCTCTGGATCCTGCATACAGGTCTTTATTCCTTGTTCAGACTAGAGTTTAATAGTTGTAAGAAGAAAGAAAAAAAATGAGTCAATGAGATTTATCTTCAGACTGTATTTTGTTGACAAATCACAAGGGATTCATTTATATATTTTTCTTCATGCTTATCACGATTGTCTCTTTCCAGAAAGTATTTAACCACTGGGTCAAGGCTGTCTTCAACAAGAATGGCTATCTACCTATGTTCAATAAGAATGCTCAAATTCAGTATCCCTTCTTTCCTTTCCCTTTACCACAGTGGTAGCAAATATTTTGGTGTCTCCAGAAGTCATCAGGAGGTTGTCTATTGAATTTTCACCTGGTCAGTTTTAAATGGTAATTCAGATGCCAGATTTTGAGTTAGATTGTCGCCATTCACTGCTTTTCACAAACTTCTGTTTTAAGAGCCAATGGATGAAGGCTTTCGGGTTGAATGGTGATTCAGATAGTCTTATTGATTGGATGTCACCATTTACAGCTGTTAACCATCTATGATTTCCCACTCCGAGTCCCAGGAGCTATAGTTTCTCTTTTGGCTAGCTTGTTCTGCGACCTCACCCACCATATACACACACAGTTTTCACTCCTCCCCTGGATTTTTCACATGCCCAAGGTTCTTGATGGGCAACTTTGTAATATGTAAAATCTCCTGGGAAGCATGGGATTCTGGTCCTCTGGTTGCTTTCTTGGCTTTAATCGAGAGGATCTCAAAGTACTATCTCTCTGTGGTGTTTCAGCTATTTGGGGTTATTTGGGATTGTTGAGAGTATTGCATAAAAGACATTTTTTTTTTCAGGTCCAGTGGCCCACCTGAAACCTGAAACCATGGAGGAAGGGTTTATTAATTTTTCACATTATCACTATCTATTTTCCCCACAGATTATCTTCCCTTTGGAAAAATCTTACAGATTTGGTCATATAGATGAGAAAATTGCTCTAAATGAAAGTTTTAAAATTATGTGAAAATGAATCTTTTTAAAAGTTACACTTGGGCACTAATATAAACAACTCTTAATAAGCAACACTCTGTATGGATTGAGATATAAATTAAAATTCATGTTCTTCACACCTAAACCAAATGTGACCACAATAATAAAGCAGTACTATGTGTTTAGCATCTCAGATTTTAAGAGGCACCACTATCTTATTTCAGTATTTTTCACTGTGCCTCTAAGTTCTGCATAGTTTAGAGGTAAAATGTCATAAAATATATTAGGCAGTAAGTGGGTTATGGGGTTATACTTAGGTGAACTACTCATGGTCTGGAATGAATAGCAGCGAATCAAAGGAACTCATAATTCCCACCTTTTGGAAATTAGGAAGACTGGGAAAGATCAACTGAAGAGGTATGAGCATTGGCTAAACATGATTCTTCTACTTTTCAGCAAAAGAAATAATGAATGTTCTCTGTGTTTTCTGAGCTCTTGCTGTTTCTCCAAGGTGTGGGAGCCAGATGGGAGAGAAAAATGAGATCCAAAATTAATATACCTTTTCCTCCAGGTAGTTAGGTGAGTACAGCAGGGAAAAAGCACAAACATGTCAGTATTAGGGGAGAATTGTGCTATTTGTCTATTTGTATGGTTTCTCTAATCACAGAACAAAACACAGATAGGCTCTTATTATAGTAATCAAACAGTATAGGTGGTTTGTACGTATCAAGAATAGATATTAAGGTTGAGCAAAGAAGTACATTATCCAGAATTTAGAAGAACATTAGTAATAGTTTCTTTTTGGCATGGTGCTTAATTTCTTAATCTCCTGTGTTTTCTTGCCTCTAGTTTACACACACACACACACACACACACACACACACACACACAAATACATACAGATACTAGGAAGAACAACAACCTCATTTCAGGTGAGGCATGGGCCACTGTCCTGGGCTCTGTGCTCAGAGGTCCCATATTACTAACTCCAGAGATAAGAAGCTGAGGCTTTTTCTGTTAAAGGTAAACATAGGCTCAGGGTTGAGGAGAAGGTTTGGGTGCTGGGATTTTAAGATAAAAAGGCCTATTGATGCTTTAATACATATTGATTCCTATTAAAACACGGACCTGGGTCTGCATGTGACAGGACAGGATCCTTCCATATAGAGGAACTTTTGTGATCTATCAGAGAAAAATCTATCAGAGCTGTCAATAATATTTTCTTATTTTATATGTATTTGCTCAGTTGATAAATGAATGAATAACTGACTAAACACTGCAAAGGAAAACACTGGGGCCTGTTTTCCTAGGAAGGAAGAATTGTATGCATTTGGGATGGGGCAAGTCTGGGGGTTAGGAATCAGACTTGATTCCTAACCAACCATCAGGGTTGAGGAATCAGACTTGGATTCAAGAGAGGAGAGTGTGGCCGAGGGAGAGGGAATCAGAAACCCCCAGACCTTGCCCTTTCACCTGTGCTATGGCCAGCCCTGCTAAGGTCAGGATTCTTGGTAGATCAAGTTTGAAGCACACACCTGCTTCTATCTGCTCTCCATCCATCAGGGTGAGTTACAAAGGACGGGATCTTCAAGAAATTCCGTCAGACTAACACGCCTTCTCATTTTGAAAATCTCTCCAGAGAGAGCATTCATGCTCACACTCTCCTGCTTCAGAGAGTTCACAAGAATAGATCACAGAAGCTGGGGAAGCCAGAATGTCTGGTGTTTTCTTTGGTTTCATTGTTTTTTTTTTTTCTTTTTGTTTTTAATAAGTGAGCTCCATATTTATAGTACTTGTACATCCATTCATTCAGTCCTGTGAAAAGGGCTGTTTGCCTGCCCATCGAGTGTGAATTATGGGGCTGACATTAAATGGTGCAGCCTCTTTTGCTCAGTGCCCTCAACAATGGAGAGATGAGTTGAAAGGCAGCAAGAGTACGTAGTGAACATCTCACACAATGGGAAGGCGCCATTTTCCTTGGGTTTTATTTTGTAAATGCAAGGTTTGAAAAAAAAATAGCATGTGGTCTATTGACATTATTGTAAATTGCACAGTTAGGAGAACATTAAGTTTTTCATTTCACACTTTCTGAGTCTTAAGCACCATTTCCATGTGGGAAAAAAAATCAGTCACTTTTTTGATGATTCATTCCTGTGCCAATCAGAAATGTTCATAATTGTGCCAAGGCTTTTCTTTCAAGGACTTTCATTGAGGATATGGGGGAAGGAAGGCTAAAGAAGAATCATCTTCTGTAAGTCCCCTGTGTAGATTCACACCCCATAAAGGTGCAAGTAATTTTATAGTACAGTGGAAAACCCCTTTGAATAGACTTCTATTGTTTGAACCACAGATACCAATACGGCCATCTGGGGATCACTTCATAGGGACTTAATGGCAAATCGGTGGGCACATTTATCTTTCTCAACTTTGCCTTGAGGCTATGGACATAGGAAAATAGTCAATAATATCTTCCTATGATTAATTTTCTATGAAAATCACGGAGGATTCAGAATCACTTATTTTAATCACTGACTTCTAAAGTAGCTGGAAGTCATGAGAAGTGTTCATTTGTTTGAGACCATTTATTTTTAAGAAACAGTAATTCTTGCTGCATGATACTGAATTGGCAATGAGAATAATCAAAGGTAGGAATTCTGTGAAAACAGGATGAATGGCTGAGGTAGGAGAAAGGAACAGTCATTGCATGAGAAACAGTCCTGCTTCTCTGTTTTATTCTCCTCTGCTTCTCCAGGTCCACTGTCTTCAAGATCCATGAGATATTGTCATGGATCAGCTCTTCATTGGTTCTACTAATACCTTAACTTTAATTAGGATTAATGTTTTCAATTCTACCACCATAAACAATAAAATGAAACCATTCATAATTCTTTATCTTTGAACATTCCTCTTTCTTTTCTACCCCGCTGAAAGTGCTTCCTGTTGGATTTTTAAACACTGGGGTTTTCATTTTCTTCAGCCTGACATAGTCATGTGGGGAAATTTGTGTCCATTGAGATCTTTTCTATGGGGTTTGATTTGATTACTGCCTTTCTTTCACCTTAAAGCTACAAAATACAGTATCCTAAGCACCTGAGGGACTCTGGCAAGTAATAGCAAAGACAAGTTCATGACAGGTCAGGCCCACAGATGAAAATTAAATGTGTTATTCTCACACAACAAGATCATCAGAACTTCCACAAACCACAGCCACCCTTTCCTTCTTCTCATTCTAATGAGTTTACCGTGCAGTCATGATGGCCCAGGCTTCATCAGAATGCTGCCAGTGAAGGGGAATTTTCAAACTCCGTTTGCAAATGAGATCTGCACCATAAACCATAGTCATCCATCACAGGGAAGTAGCTTGTGCCTGATAAAAGGCTGTTTGGGCAGAGTCAATCAAATGAGCATTATTAGAGCTTCGTATGACACTGTCCTTTAGGTGATGGGGAAGGAATGTAATATAGTTATGGAATGTGAATTTTTTTTATGCCCCTGTCCCTTTTGGAAGACTAAACTCTATCCTAACATGAACATCTCAGAGCGACATTCATAATCTTTGTTATAAAAAGAGACCTTCTTCTATTTCTCATCTGTCAAGAACAGTTAGAACTATGCAGGGTTTTCATGATATAGCTAACACTGGAAAGAAATGGTCTTCTAGCTAAAATTACGACTCATCGTTGTTGGTTATTAATGAAAGATAGGCTGAGCCCTTGTGTTAACTAAATGAAGACTGACAAAGAATATAACTTTTAGTGTCCCTTGGCCATGGTTAAAGCTCATAATCATAACAATAGGATTTTGAGCTGTTAGAGCATTAAGATACCATCTGATTTAGTGTTTTTTCTAAATCATACATAGGATTTAAGCCTGTTTTCACCTAACTTTATAATGGCAACAGGATATTCTAAAATGATCAAAGTGTAAGAGTTGTCATTGACAGAGATTCAGAGGGAGCTTCTCAGTCTTCCCTAGCATTCCTAAGTGGGCATCTCTGAGACTTTGAAATATACCATAAAAGCCCCCCTTTTTAATATTCATAGATTAAGAAACTAATGGGGAAAAGCATTAATAGCAAGATCTGCAGGTTTATTTAAATCTAACTGCAAAGCAAATATAAGGATCCATAAGTCCCCACTTCTATGCAGATGGCTTCCTCACTGTGCAGAGCTCTTCCACGAGCCTGGCCCTAGGGCACCAGGGCCACACTGTTACCTGGAGTTAAGCAGGTGATAAACTGAGCCACTCAGTCCCTGCACACACAGGGTAGATGTTGTATTTTCAGGTGAGGTTGTTGTGAAGAAAAGAGGACTTAAGATTACTGAGATAATTTTTTTTCTTTAGCAGATGTGGTAAATCAGAACTTTAATATGATAATTATAATCATCTAATATTTTAATTTGATAATACTAATAAATAGCTACACAGGTTAAAACACATTTAAAAGTCAAATACAGCCCGTCCTCATTGTGCATTACTGATGTTGAGTTCAATGTTGTGATGTTTGGCTATAAGGAATCCTGAAGTTTAGAATATTCCTGTCATTAGATTCAAAGGATATGCTTGTTCCTTACCTTGATGACCAATCTTTATCAAACTCTTATTAATTGATTCAATAGATATTAACTGAGGATCCACAAAGCAGTAAGCTTTGCTGTGTGAAAAGCTGTATGCTCCCAGACCTTCCCAGGATCGTATTCAAAAGAAGGGAGACAGGTACACAGCCACAGTTTGGCAAGGAGCCAGAATAGAGCTGTGCCTATGGTGGTGTGGTGTGGGCTACCAGACACTTCAAAGTAGACTTCCATGGTTTGTAGAAAAGACCTGTCCAGAGGAGTCTGGAAGAATAAACAGAAGTGTAACAGATGAGAAAGAGAACGTTCTATCTAGGCAGAAAGAGCAGCAGACATAGAAGAGTTTCAGAAAAACCACATCTAGATCAAGGAAGGGCATGGCTAGAGGGCATGGGGACTGGTAAGAAGGCAGAAGAGGGAAATTGGAGCTACCCTATGAAAGATTTTTTTCCTAAAGTCAATCTTTTTTATTTCTCTTTTTATTTTTAGTTGCAGGTGGACACAACACCTTTATTTTATTTTTATATGGTGCTGAGGATCCAATCCAGTGCCTCATGTATGTTAGGTGAGCGCTCTACCACTGAGCCCTAACCCCAGCTCCCTATGAAAGATTTTTAAGCCTGTGTTAAGGAGTTTGGACTTTATCGGGTAGCTTCTAAAATAATATTTTTTTAAATGGTATTGTGTTTTTTGTCCTCAAATGGTGATTCAGATGACTTGTGTGAATCAGGAGAGATGGAGACAGGAGAAGGAGGGACCAGTTATTAAAATACTCCAGCTTATAAGTGAAAAGAGCCTTAAAAGTGTTGAGATAGAAAGAATGGAGGGCAATGGGATTCATAGGATCTGGCCTCTGATTGGTTAAGAAAGGAAAATATTGTGAAGGGCAGAGGCCTGGGTTTCTGTCTTGGGATCCTGGATTGACCATGGCCCATTTAGCCAGTGAAGGCTGTGAAGTGCAGCTGTCTACACCACCAGGTCTGGGTGCTCTTCAGTGTTCCAGGTGTATCATCCTTGGCCTGAGGAATTCACCACTTAAATGAAGTATTTTCTCTGATACATTCAAATATATAATAACATAGGACTTTAAAAATCCAAGTTTCTTAAAAAGTATAAAAAATATTACTCTTATTAGAAATAGTCCACTCATTGGATAACTTCAATGCAAAGAAGCTTAAAATCAGCTGGAAAAAAATTTAGCATGACACATTTTAGTGCTAAAAACAAAATAGTAACAAAGCCAATGCATGTCTGCCAAACATGACCCATAGTATTTCCCAGCTGATTTAATGAGCACTGAGCTAGGAGATTCAGACAAAAGCAAACAAGTATCTCTTTCTTTTTTCAAGACTGCACATTTAACATGTTTGGTGGTTTATTTTGCAACTGAATGTGCAATAGCTGACTTTAGTTTATAGCAGGAGGAAAGATTAAAGGATATGTTTTCTTCTGCTCTGGCCTAACATAGTATTAAGCCACATTCTCCTGCCACCTATCGTTTTGAAATCAAATCTTTTTCTTCTCCAAAGTGTTTTATGGATAATCACCTCAGAAATTCATTGAAACTCTTCACCTCAACTGCTGGACTCAGTGGCACAGTGACCTAAAGGATAGCAATGGACCACTGCTATTTTTAAATTAAAACAAATCCAAACATTAAGAAAAGTTAATATAGTCTTCTTTTCAACAATCCAGCAATTACAGGCACACAGTGGATCGTTGCATAATTAAAAAATAATACGCCACAGGGAACTAAGCACATAGTTTACAGGCAGGCTACATTAAAAAAATATTATAAAAGCAATGCTTTTTTTTCAACCATTTAGACAGAATGGGACAAACAAGGTAGAAACAAATGCAGAATCCACTAAACCTCCATAAGAAGAATATTATCAAGGTGAATAAAGGAGAGAGAAGAAACCAACCTGCTAACTTTTAATGTAACCCCTAAATAATAATTCCTTTCAAGAGAATTTATGGCCCTTGATAACTAGCAAATGGAAGTACACACTCCTCAAGGTAAGAATAATAACACCTAGTAATAATGACAATTTCCAATGAATGCAGTGGTTCCTGCAGCCTCTGATTTAAAACGTAGGTTTTAGAACAGCGGGAATATTACACATGATATTCGATTTTCCAAGAGGGTTATCCATAAAGAATCCTGCAGCTGCACTTATTTACCTCCATCTTCATGGCATCATTATGTGGACATGGATCCTGAGAAAAACACTGTAACGAAATTTAAGAGCCTGCATAATTCTTTATAAATACACCCACTTTATATATTCACAAATATTGTGTGCTCTTCAAATGCAAATGCTAAATGTTGTTTATCTGTTACTTCTCTCCTTGTGTCTCTGTGTGTAGTCTCTCCTTAAGGTAATAATATATTGAGATGTTCACCCCCTTTTTTCCCTCCCCCTTGCCCCTCATAACCTCTTATAATTTTGTGTATCATTGAAGGTCTCCTACCATTTCCATATGCTTTCCCTTCTCTCTCCCTTTCTCTCTCCCCATTCGTCTTTGTTTACTGTTAGTCTTTTCCCCATGCTCTTCCTTCCTGTTCTGTTCTTAGTTGCTCTCTTTATATCAAAGAAGACATTTGGCATTTGTTTTTTAGGGCTTGGCTAGCTTCACTTAGCATAATCTGCTCTAATGCCATCCATTTCAGGGTCTCTAACACAGGAACAGATTTTAAATATGTGAGTTGGGGATTTTTCAGTGGAGTGAAAGATAAGAGAGACACAGACAGACTGATAACCCTGCTTGGGAATTAGGTAGGATTCAGAGTAGCCCTCACATATTTATCCATACTCTTGATTTTCCAGTAAGTGGCCACTGGTTTGGGAACTGGCGTTTCAGGTCTGTTGGAAGAAGTATCTAAGAGATGCTGAGTTTGAATCTCCTCCAGTAGAAGCCTGTAGGCAGGTGGCCTCTAGACCATTTGCAGCCTCAGCATCCCTCACCCCTACACGACAACCTCAACGTTCATTTTTACCTGGAAGAAAATGAAAATTTGATAATTAATTTTGTATGATGTTTGAAGGTGCACACTGCTTGTCTACAATCTGTGTGATCTTCTAAGTCTAAAATGTCAATGACCTGCAGTACCAAAATGAATACCACTGTTTTACTTCTTTCCTGACATCAATAATTCCATTAGCTTCCTTCATTGACTTTAGACATAGGTGTGTGTGTGTGTGTGTGTATACATAGACACACCCACACATCAAATGCATCTAAAGGTTACTTCTCTTGTTTTGCAGATTATCCTAAACATTACCTTTGGGAGGGTATCACCATGTGGGTATGACACAGTCACTCTCATGCTCTTCTGTCTGACTGATTTGGATTCCCATGTCATTGGCAATCACACCTGACATTCTCCTTCTTGCTGCTACCTTTTTGGTATTGATGCTGTGGTGGCAATTCGCATGTGGGTGTCACAGAGTCATGCTTCTTTTTGCGTATTGCTGCCATGGAGATGAAGAGTCCTGGAGCATGCTCCCCAAGCCCCTGAGATTCCTAATCTTCTTAGCAGTTCATTTCGAGGTGAATTGTGCAGAACCTTGTCTCTGATTTTAAATCTTGGGGTAATATTAGATTCGGCATAATGCCCGGAGAGGCATTTGAATTCTATTGATTGATTTTTTGTGTGATATCCTCAGGAGCATGGTTTGCCAGTTTCCATCCTGAGTTCTGTCTGAGTAGTTCTGAGAGAGCTACAGTGCCCCAAGGTAATAACCTCAGAACAATTTGAAACAATTCTCTTCTCCATATTCTTAAAAGGACCTCAAAGACTTCAATCCTCCAGTGAAAACAAAATCTTTCTCACTGATGGGAGAGACACAAGGGACACCTTAGTGCACCTACAGAATTTCAAAGGAAGAAAAAAATGGTACCTTCAAAAGAAAGAGAGAGAGAAAATAGTAATAAACCTTATCTTAGTCCTTAGTACTCTCACTCTCCTCGCCCTTTGATATTGTTATTAGACAATATTTAACAAACAGCCTGTGTTAAAGACAGTGAGAGAATCAGAGAGGTACAATATGGCTTTTGCCTTCAGGAAATCTTTATCATAGTTGTAAAGATAAAACAAAAAATTTTAAAATATGAAGTAAATATATAACAGCATGTGATCAATGGCAACGGTGCACAGCCAGGTCAAGGTTACTAAAAGCTGAGAAGCACAGGACAGTGGTGAACCCCAGGCCATTGTAATAGGATTCCTAGAGGAGGGCTACTCATTTGGACCCCAAGCACTGGCGGGCTCAATGTTGTCAGATTGGAGGGTGAGTCCAAGAGAGGGTAATAAGTCCTAGTCCAAACTTGGAGGCAAATTAATGCTTAGATGGTGGATAGGGAATATATAGGGAATATACTGTTTCACATGGGGTAGAATGTTCATGAATGAAATTAGTTATAGATAGTTTTATAAATAGTTTTCAATGACTGGTTAAGCATTTTAAATCTTCAAGGGAAATGAGGGCCATAGAGGATTTTTGAAGACTTTGAGAAGGAGAGGTTTTCTAAGGTTTTTCTCTCTGGAACTGGTTGCAATGGGAAGGTAGGTGGGAAGAGTGCAGCTCACATTTCATTAGCATTCCAAACCCTTGAGCGGAGATTGACAAGCCAAGTACTGAGTGTTCAGATCAGACTGGTAGCAGCAGAACCCAGCAGACATAAATTCACATGTGATTTCTTCTTAGTGAAGACCCAGGTCATTCTGAATAGTGTGAGTGTCTCTTGGTGCTTTTACCTTTCTATACAATATCCACACCTCCCTCTCTAGCTGTCCCCAGTGGCTTGCCTAATGTATTGACATGAATTGGTGGGAATTGTTTCATGGGATGTAAAATGGAAAAATTAATGATTGCTATAGTCTTAATCTCAGAGCCTTTTGAGAAATAGATAAAAGGTATGGAATTCCCTCTAGTGGGGGAAATATACTTCTAAACAAGACTGTGCACACTGTTTCAGGAATTTATAGATGCCCTGAAACATATTCGTGGGGACTAATGGAAGAGTCCTTGAGTAATATTTGGTCCTTGATGGTTTAAGCAGACAAATTCTGCATTATAGGTAGAAAGCCCAGGTAGGAGTGACCACACTGTAGCATTTTCTCTCATTCAGAGGGAAGGGGAATATCAACAAAATGATGATGGTTGGGCTGGCAAAGGTTTAAAGGAAGAGCTACTGGTACTGAGCTTTTATTCCAAGTAGAGCCTAATGTATGATTCAGTACCCTGATAAACCTAACCGATTGAAATGAATAAGTAAGAATTTACCTGATGGGTTAACGCTTAGTTGGAGGAAAAATAGTATTATGAATGACAGAACAATTTCAGAAGCTGGTATGTCTCAAACAGACATTTAAACAGGGTAGAGGTTTTTTAGTCAATGTAATTTTCTATGTGATCTCTCATGATCTCTCATCCACATTATTTTATCATTTTGTGGTAACGAGTAACCAAGGTTTGATTAAACTCAATTATATGGATGGAAGAGAGACTGAAAAGTTAGGGACTAATATATATTTTTGTTAATTAGTCATATGTTTCCTTTTATTCATACATTACCAACTTATTCTGAAGTTGTTTATTGAGCATCTACCGTGTATCAGAGATTGACCTACAGATGAGGTGACTATCCATCTGGTTTGCTCAGAAAAGGTCCTTACTAAACAGCTATTGACCCTGTGTAATTATTTTCAATGCCACTTTTATTCTCAAAGGGGGTCTGTTTTGAACATTACAATATATGGACACTCCAGCCTTAGGCCTTTTTGGGAATGTCATCTCAGAAGAAACTTACTTGGTCTGGTCAAACATCCCTTATAATGCTGTCCAGAATACACTATGGTTGCCTATAAAATTTTGAAAATAGCAAAAGCCTCATAAGATAGGAACCTTGTCTGTTTGATTCACAAATATCCCCTGAGCCTAGCTTATTGTTAGAACATAATATATACTGAAATAATATCCACTATGAATTAAAACCTCTTGTATCTGCAGGTAAAAATTTTTGAGGAAATTGCTGCCAGTAAATGTTGAAGAGTAAACTATTCCTGGAAAAGCAGATTTAATGTGAAGATACAAAAAATAAAATTATTGAACAGTTCAAGGCAATTATTTTGATATCTGATTTTATCTCAGAAATAGGGTTCAAGTGTACTTATGTTTTTTATTTAATTTAATTTTATTCTTTTTTGCATTACAATCCTTATTACATATATAGAACACTATTTTTTGTACCTCTGTACATACAGTATGTTCACGCCAACTTTATGCCATTATACATGTACTCTTTTTATTTTTATTTTTTTTGCCTTATAATTCTTAATACACATATATACCATAATTTTTCATATCTCTGTTTGTATATAAGGTATGTTGGCCCCAAATTCAAATCTTCATACATGTATTTTATGATGGTCATCATTATGTTGTTTTTTTTAAATCAATTTTAAATAAAATATAAAGATGTTAAAATGTTTTCTTTGGCTATTAAAGCTTGAGGAGCCACCTGTTGCTGAAATAGCCATGTATACAATGTTAGAGCTTCTCTGTGGGAAGACTGTGAGGCAGGGATTAAGTATCTATGACTAACGGGATTGCTGAGCAGTGTGGTATAGAATGCAGCAGCACCAAGGTATGCCTTTCCTGCCTGCCTTCTTTCCATTGGCCAGGGCTGCTCTTTATAGAGAGATCATATTTTGAGGAGGTGACCTAGGGTATAGGAGCTGTATTCTTATTTTATACAGAAATCCATCAAGCTTGGTTATCTTGTTTCCCAGCTTCCAGAAGAAGATAAGAAGCCGAAAGTTGGAAAGAAAGCTGTTAGAGTCAAACAGATTTATGGTAATGGGAACGATGGAAAAGCCACAAAACGGAGGCTGGGGATTCAAAAAGCAACATTTTTAAAACCATTTGGGGAAGAGATAAAGAGCCTTGCACGCCTAGCAGCCCAGAAGGCCTCACTGTGTTACACCAGCTTGTGGGGGGTTGTCAGTAATGATGGCCTCAGGCCATCAAGAAAAGGTTAATGTGGGTTTACTGTACTCCTCCATTCAGTAAGAGGACACAGTTTACCATCCAGTTCAGTAAAGCTGGTGTTTTACTTGGGGTCTTTTGGTTACCAATAATAGGAAGGACCCAAATGCATCCTGAGGGGTGTGTGTGTGTGTGTGTGTGTGTGTGTGTGTGTGTGTACCAAGTCTAGAAAGTGTAACTAAATAAATAAATGTGGGCTGGGGATATAGCTCAGTTGGTAGAGTGCTTGCCTTCCATACACAAGGCCCTGGGTTTAATCCCCAGGACCACCAAAATAAATAAATAAATACATATTTATATATATGTATATATATTTATATAATATATATAAATCACAAACTGAGTTAGCCAGCTGCTGTGCTGTATTTTGTAGGTGCCTGGTGCCATTTTTTGCATAATAGCTTTGCTCTTTTTGAGTTAAATCCCTCTTTTTGAGTTGGCTGCTATTCCTCTCTTTGGGCTCGTCTTTCTTGGTCTTCTTTTATTTCAAACTTCTGCCTCTGTCTTATTCTCTGTGGCCCTTTTTCTTGGAAGAATCCAACTGGGAAGAATGTGATGTCACCAGCTCATCTTCTCATACTGGAAATCTCATGGTTTGCTGATCAACCAGTTTTTGACTGCTTTGAATCAATTGCCTGTTCTTGTCCCCATTTGCAGATATTAGGAATGAGTGGCTTTGGTTATCTGGTATTTGGTTATTCTGATAATGCACTAAGCAGAAAAGGCAGATAAGCTGGTTTCAAAAGGACTCCACTAAAGGCATTGCAGACACTAAATAAATCCAAAGACAGATAAATGTTTGAAACTTTTGAGATTTAGTTCAAGTTTTACATAGAAAATTTACTTTAGGCAGAAATGCATTGCACTAATGTCATGCAAATAAAACCTTACTTTACTTAAACTCAGGTGAATTCAGAGTTCTACTAAAATATTAATATCTTTATTATGCATTCTTTGACTTTATCCCTCTGTCAATCCCCCCCCAAACATTCCGAAAGAGCATCTATATTCTCTCCATTTTATTACTCATATGCATATTTCTAGGATGCTGGAGGGACCCATGGTCTGTACCATTTCTTTCACATCTCTTAATTCCCTGTTCAGACTCAGCCAAACAGGGGAAGAGGCTTTCATATCTGAGGATCCCTGTTCCAAGAATGGAAGCATATGTGTACCACCGTTGCCAGTCCTGGGTTTTGCAGGAAGAATCCAAGCAAGTACTCAGAACAGTGATTCATGTCACAACACACAGAAAATTATACTAGAAGTAAGCGACGCTGAGGCAAAGCTCTTCTGTCACCCCGTCACAGCACATTGACACGAGGCAGCACATACTCAGAAAGTTCCAGCTTAGAGTACCATCAAGGCTGGGGGAAGAGAAACAACTCATTAACTTTAAATGAAATGTTTTTTTAAAAAAATTCTAATTTCGACTAAACTTTCCAAGAGCCCCCTATGGAGATACTCTTAAGCTTGGGCGGCCATGTGTTTTTTTCACTTACATGTGGAAGTGGAGGAGGAAGGAGGGTGCCAGGATGTTTTCACTTCTTAGGGACTCTCAATGTTTGGTTAGCACTCATTGAGTCCTTCCCAGGTGCCATGCACTGTTCTCAGCACCTCAGATATGGGAATTAATGACCATAAATAAAATTGAGGATTCACTGGCATGCAGAGGTTAAAACTAAGTTGCTCAGGATCACAGAGATACAGGTAGGGAAGCTGGGATTCCACCCCAGCCATGCTCAACCGTTGCATTAAAGGTCCTGATTTGTGCATGGGCCCTACTATATCACTCTGGGAATTAAAGGTCACAGGCCAGGTCTGATTCATTTAGAATCACTGAGTCCTTTTTTTAAGGTTTCTCATTTTGTACATGTAGAAACCATTCCTCAGAGATGAAGATGTGAGTTCAGGTCATACAGCTGCTCACTGGCAGAGTCTGCCTGGGACAAGAAAAATGAGAGAATCCCTCCGAATATCAGTAGGTCTTAAGTAAAAATCTAGTGGCTCAGAAGGAAAGTGATTTGCCACTGCCTTTGAAGGATCAGGGAGCAAATATAAATGATGTGAATAAAGGGCAAGTAGCAGAGGGTGAGCTGACATGTGAGAAAAAGATGCTTTGAAACATACTGATGGAGCTTCCTGTATTTGAAAAACAAATAAAAAATTAAATTAGAATTATCTCTAAATCTGTTAGTCATCTTTTAAAGATGAATCAAAATGAGCATAGGAATCATGGGAGCACTTAATAATTTAATACAGGAATTTTAACTTTACTGTATATATTAAATTCATAAAAGAGTTTAATGGTTAATGCTACAAGAAGAAGAAGCGAGGATGAATAAAAAAGGATGAAATGTACTTGGAAACGATTGCGCTAATGCAAAATGAATCATTGGAAGAGTCTAGTGGTATTTTTAATTCACCCAGGAATTGTATGCCATGATTCTCTGAGTAATACCAGTTACTTTGCCATTGTGATAGAGGGGTAGATGGTAAACTTTAGAGATGTTTTCGTTCTTCATGCGGATTAGAAATATTATGGTCAGAGTTAATGTCAAGGTCCTTAAATGTGTAAGAAATGAAATTAAAACATCACCTTCAAAGCTAAATGTTTGTTAATGCTTCCATTGAAAGGCCTACAGAAGAATCAATAGCACACTCACAAAGGATAAAAGTAATTACCAATAAATGCAAGCAATAACATTACAATTAAAATGTTTTAGGCAAGGTGAGGTCAGGCTTCTTATTTTATGTTCATACAGTTAGTTGATGAACCGTATCATAACCATAGTCAATAGAAGTGGAATTAATTTTACAACATAATTATTTCTGGTAGTGATCACAAAAATAAAATTAGTTCATGGTAGAATTGGGGAGAAAAAGTTGACTTGGTGCCAGCATCATCTCTGATCATATGGAATTAGTCTTAGATAGCTCACAATGAAGTACACTGTCAAGATACATTTTGCTTTATTTGCCAAGGTCATCTTCAAGGTGTTTTAAGACCACTGAGTCAGTTGTCTTCTCATTGAGCAAAAGTGGATTTTAATCTTTGCTTCCTTGGACCCCAATGTTGAAATCAATCTGGAAAATCATGTTTTACAAAATTTATTAAGCTTATTTTAGAGCTATTTTGATCCAAAATACTGTACATGTAAAAAAACAAAAAAATATATTAAGAAAAAAGAAAAAGGCTCCAGAGGTTTTTTCCTAAGTGTTTTTTTTTAAACTTCAAAGGTGATATTCTAAGATGCCTTATTGTTTTCTCTCTGAAGCAGTCAGAGCTATATCAAGCTCTGAGCATCCTCCCTGATTCCAAAATAAGGAAGGACTTGGAATATGTGAATGCAGATCATTAGTTCATTTTCTATGTGTGATTCAGTGACACAAGAATAAAGGGAGTTCTATTGACTTGTTCTGCAGCTGCTGATTCTCTCCAAGATCCAACAAGTCACTACATTTCTGTGAGCACTGGTGCTCCCACAGTTGACCTCTCCACAATCCAGGGTTATGTTCCTGAAGGTTGGAAATAGGTTCAGGCTGAATTAAAGGTGTCTGGATGAGTGGAAAGATAGACCAGTTTAACAGGACAGTCACAAAAGCAAGATGTAAGAGGGAAAACATCTTGAATGTGAAATTCAGTCAGCATTTAACAACACTTTAAGTTCAGATGCTATTGATTCTCAACGTAACGGGTTTAAAGGCACACAATGAATATGGAATCTGTTTCTAACACATTAAGATTTTGTAGAGTTTAAAAGCTACTGACCATTTTATTCAATTACTTTGGTCTGCAGAAATGTATGCTTAATTAATAAAGTCAGGCCATAATCATTTATCATGTAATGAAAACCTTTTATGGATAGCCACTAATGAATATCAGACTTTGCCTTTCCAATCATGCCCATTTCGTGGTGTAGGAGCAACCTGCATGATGATTGAGGGATGGGGAGATGCCATGTGCTACATCATTTGGAATTGTCATTAAACATCCACATACCAATTATGTTGCACCAAGGTTTATTAATGATGTACTTATCAAATATTCATTGTATGGCACTAACATTTAAAGAATGTGTTCGATGGAATCTAATGGATCTGTGCTTTGACTGCCTGGGTTATTTAGTGAATTAATTCCAGAGAACAATTTGAAATACTGAAATCTGAGCTGATATAATATGTCATGTTCTACAAGAGCCTAGCTGCTCTCTTATTTGAGGGTAATTATATGTCATGTTGATAGAAGGGAGGTGGTGTATGTGACAAAGAGAGGATGGTCGATGTCCTATACACCAACATGTGCATCTACTGTGCACACACACATGTATACCACCCATGTGCATTCCCTGTGTGTAAGGACATGTGCACACCAGAGTATGCACATTCATTCTTACAGACACATGTGTGTACAGTGTTGGTTTCCAAATTGGGCTACTATTTTTTATTTATTTCAAAATTCTTATTTTGCTTTTGTATCTAGCCTTACTATTGACATTGTCTGAAACGACTTGACTCCCACTTCATAGCCTCAATTGGGATCTCTGTGAGAGGTGTACTGATGTCTGCAAACTTGTCCTCTAGGTCTTTATTCTTGGATTGTAAAGGAGAGCTGCCACTGTCTTGCTGCTTTTCTGCAGAAAATATGTTTCTGTTGTACGTTTATTTAAGTATATTGTAGATGTCTGTTTGTGAAAATGATACTTACCTAAGAGCAAAACTTCAAGTATTTCTGGAGGTTTTATCCTTAAGACTTGGTTTTCACATTTAGGTGGAGGCTCAATCATATCTCAGTAGTAATAGAAACAAATGAAAAATTATAATAATTTTATAATAACACTAATTACTGTTGTTTCAATAAATAAATACACATTATAGTAAATATTTCATCGTCTGTCATAAATACATACCAGGTGTATATTAACAAATTTTATCAAATTTCTGTTACTTTCATGTGAAATAGGTAAGCCCATTGTCTCTGATAGTAGCAAGCATTCAAAATTTTTATTTTGCTTTTATATCTAGCAAAGTAAAGTTTACTCAATATGCCAGATAGCCTAATGAGAACTTTGTTAATGCCTTAACTTTAGTCTGTGATAGGTTAAACATTTATACAATGCAGTTTAAATCTATCTAATGATATTCAGGTTTAAAAAATAAACCAGACTTTGATATTTCAGGAATGAGGGAATATCAAAGACCCATTATTTAAAGCTGATGATGGTGTTTTGAATTTTATATAGAATGCCTGGGGATAGATTTCATAGTCAATGACCTGAACTTGACTCAAGGGCTATCTTATCAGACCTGTTGTTTTATAGTAAGCTACCCTAGAGAGTGTAAGTGGCCAGCTGCAATTTGTGAAGCTGGTTTCAGAATCCACTGTTTTCTGACTTTGTCTGTGGTCTTTCCAATGTACACTGCTACTTCCTAGCTCTATTATTCCCAGACAGAATTTATATAGCATTTTCATTTGCAGACTCTTAAAAAAATAACAAAACAGGATCTCCACTCTGATTTGTATTGCAGTGAATAGAGTCCCTATTATACTTAGCTTATGGAAATGCAACACGCAAAGAGCTTTTTGTACTAGCTTTTCATTTCTCGTTCTCTTTGTCGCAGAAAGCTCTTCACTTTTGTAGTTGGAATCATTTGTAATTATGAATTGTGCTTTTAAAAATTCATCAATGAAATCTTTGATTTAAAAACGAGGTGCCAGAAGAAAGGCAGAAGAGGAACGAGTGGAATTTAATGCAATATGATAGTTGTAGAGAAATCACAAAGCAGAAGCACCTCACCTAAAGCGGCTTTTCTTAAGGGGGTAGGGGAATGAAGATATCGTATTCAGTCATATTCTGGAATTTGTTATCCAGTTTCATTTGATGTAGGAGTACTCAGAAAATACCTTTATTCCACGTATTAAATATTTGTCATATATTAAATATATCCACTGAACAAAATTTAGAGCTGGTAGGCTCAATGGATCTCTAATACAGTGACAGAAGACACACATATTAAAATACTCAAATGTATTTTATTGTTTTGTATCACTTTTGTCTTTAATTCTGATTTATGAAACAAGGACTCTATTTCAGAATCCCAAATGTGCTAATAACTATTAATCACCTCTTCTGAGTATGTTTAGTAAACCATCAGAGAGGCCTCAATGAAACTTGCTGAAGATGGCTAGAGTGAAAAGCAAGTGAATCAATGCTTTAAATGTGGATTTGAGAAATTCACTTCCTTATTCGATTTCTTCACATGATTTATTTCACCAGTTAAGGTAAACATGGTCATACTCAGTTATTTAATATTATATTATCATTCAAGCTCCCAGTGACCTGTACCTGGGGAATCCAAACTCTACTCTCAAAATTCTTGTCTACCCCCATCATCTCAACTGGTTCAAAAATAAATAACCTAGCAGGGCGTGGTGGCACATGCCTGTAATCACAGTGACTCAGGAGACTGAAACAAGAGAATTGTGAGTTCAAAGCCAGCCACAGCAACTTAATGAGGCCTTAAGAAACTGGGCAAGACCCTGTCTCTAAATAAAATACAAAAAAGGGCTGGGGATGTGGCTCAGTGGTTAATGTCCCTGGGTTCAGTTTGTTATACCAAAATAAATAAATAACAAATAACTCAGACCAAAGTGGGTTTATTCTGGCTTGACCTTGTACTGTCACCTATCCTTGGTATTCTTGGTGGTCCAGGTCTTGGCCAACACTTGGCACTTTGCACAGCAAACCTCAACGTTTTGTTCTGCTTCATACTACACATTAGCTTAAATCTCCAGATGTTTAGTCACACCAGTGCAGTGGCTGTTTCTGAGACACCTCCAGCATCAGCCATGTTCTGACAGTGGCTCTTCCCACAATCCTTTGCCTTTGTAGTGAGCCAAGGTAACCAGACTAATGTCCTTCATGGATGCTATCTCAGGAGACTCAGGGTCTTCCCTGACTGTGTGTTAAGGGTGACCTGGGCTCTACTGTGTTATTGGATTTGGGGCAGCATCAGTTAGAAGTCCTCGCTCCCAGAACCTTTAGATGTCTTTGCTCAGACAGAACCTCTTCGTCCCTTGTGACCGATTTGAAATACCAGGAAAACCAGGAGTGTCTATGAGGTCGTCTCTTGTGACCTTTTTCTTTCCCTATCTTCTCTTCCACTCCTTGCAACAGGTCTACTCTTGACCCAAATTTTCATAATTCAATAAAATAGTACCAATGATTCGTTCAGAATAAAAACAATATGCTTCAACAAAACATCTCAACTCTCCTCCTTGACAAAGAAGCTTCCAGCATAAAATTTGAGATCTCTCCTTTTTTTGTGGTGACAGGCATTATATTTCTAATAGTTTCTTTAAAAATTATTTTTTAAGTAAATTATATTGTCTTAGATTAACATAGTATGCTATTTAAAATATTTTCACCACAGAAAGGGGGAGAGTGTTAAAAATAAAAATAAAAAACATCTTTTTTTATTATTGCTTTTGGTTAGGATAATTATGTTGGTCGAGCCTTAAAAATGAAAAGGGAAGGCAAGGCCTAACAATGTCTGCTAGGCAACCTCATGTGATTTGCACACTGATAAATGTGGCGTAAAACTAAACCTTGAAGCGTCTCATAAATTAGTCCTAATCTTTTCTTTCCCTGTGGTTACAAAGGTTCATAATATCAAAACCTTATACCTGCCTCTATACACAGAATTTTCCCACACTAATAAAATGAAACCGTCTTTTCCTGATAGACTTCTTGCTGTAAATATCTCTGCTCATCTGTCCATCAAAATTTTTGAAATTCATATATTGTCGGTAACTCCTCTCCTTTGAGGTTTTTCTCAAATCAACCACATTCTTTGCACCAAAACAGCTGTTAATAAGGCCTCCAATGACCTCTGTGTGGCTAAATTCAATGCTCAGTTCTCACTTGTCAGATGAGCTGACCTGTCCATGGTGTTTGATCCAGTAAGTCATTCCGTCTTTATTTTTTAACATTTTCTTTACTTTGCTTCCAGCTTATCAAATTCTTTCTGGTCATCTTCCTTCCTCATTGGTTGCTGTTTAGCTTGCTATTGGTGTCTATTCATCTTCCTGATCTCTAAACATTGAAGCATCTCATGACTCTCAGACTTGGATCTCTTCTCTAGCCAGGCTAACTTTCTTAGATATCTTGTATAATCTGATTTTAAGTATGCTTAAGATGCTCCTATTTTTATCTCCTGCTTAGACCACTCCCCAAACTCTAGCTGTCCATTGGAATATCTAATGGACATATCAGACTTAGTCTGTTCAAACCTAAATAGCTGATCTTCTTGATCTTACAGGGTCTTCTCTGGATTAAGGGGATCTCTTATCCTTTCAATTGCTTAGGCCAAAATTTTGGTATCTTCTTGACTTTTTATCAACCCCATATATAATCTGTCAGCAAATCATATTGGTTCTGCTTTCAACTTATACCCAGAGTTCAACTACTTATAATATCCTAACCATGACACTGTCTTCCCTGATTGGAGTTATGGTGCTGCAACCTCATAACTTATCTTTTGGCTCAAATGTTTGGTTCACAGCAACTTTGTTAATGTAGCATCCACAGATACCCTGTTAACCTGTGAGTGAAGTCTCATTATTTCCTTGTTCAAAACCCCTCAATGGATTTGAATTTCCATTAGAGCAAACAACAAAGTCCTTCCATTGCCCTAAAGACACTGTATGCTCTGTGTCTCCATTTTACCTCTGAGCTCCAGTCCTGCAATTTCCATCCTAGCTCATTCCGTTTCTGATACACTTGCCCATTTTTAACCCTAGGTCTTCCTCTTGCTTTCCACTTTCCCATCATGCTCTTCCCCTCACTCTACTACACAGTGTACTACTTCTCCTCTCCTATGTCTTTGCTTAACTGTCCCTTTCCCTGGAAGACCATCCCTAACCTATCCTTTCCAATCTACAATCCTCTTTCCATATCCCCATTATACTTCCCTTATTTTTAAATACAATTTGCTATCCTTTTATATGCCATATATTTGGTCATTGGTTATAATCATTACCACTACTACTTATTATTATTTCCTATAACCTTTCACTGAATGTAATATCCTGACCATTGGGATTCATGTCTTTTTTACTTGCTCATTCCCACGTGTCTGAAACAGTTGCTGGCACAAAGTAAGTATTCTAAAATAATTATTCAATGTCTGAATGGATAGATGGATGGATGGAAGAAAGGATAGTGGAAACATCCTCTTTACTTTAATCTCTCCCGGACATTTCTGACATTCCCTAATTATAGCCCTGCAGAAGGACCCGGGATTCTTTTTCTTTGCCCCTATCTGGTAGCAGAGACCTAGATTCTCAGGAATCCTAAGTGAGACCTGTCTGCTGCTATGGCTGCCATGTCCTTTATTTGTGGCCTCATGAGTCCCAACTTCCTTGACTGCTCTCAGTTGGCCTTCTGTTTCTGAACTCTACCCATCTGTGCTATAGTGGCCACCTTTCTGGACCATTGAAAACCAAAAGACAAAAAACAAGAAGTGTAGGAGAAATGGCAGATTGATGCTTTGTTTAGGGGTACAATCCCAATAAATGTTTGTTTTTATTTAGTATGTACTGAGTTGGACTCAACATTAGATTCTAATCACTATGACTTATTATTTCATTTAGAAGCTCTTGCTCTTAGAAACTCTACCTCCATTTGAACCAGGAAATCAAGGTTTCAAAAGATTAAAAATTGGTCCCAAGTTTCACAATTAACTGGGTAAGCACTGAGAATCAAATATGTAGACCTGATAATTCCTACTCAGAGCCTATGAGCACCATGGCTTTAGTTGGAGGTACCTGCAGGAGGATTAATGGGATCAGTTTTTCAAATGCACACTGTTTCAGAGTCTGCACTAGGTGCTGAGGATGTACTGAGAGAAGAGGGAATGAGGTTTGTTTACCCATTAAGCCTATGATCCAGACTAGGTGGGAATACTATATATCCATATGTAAAGCTGTGAGTATTGGTTATCTAATATATGAGCCATAGAAAGCCTTTGAAACCTAAAGCCTGTTGAAGAATACCTTATCATCCTGCAGTGATTTAGTCTTTATAGTTGCCCTTCAGAATAGGCCAACCAGGCTTGTATAATAATAGGTTCTCTTCAGCATTTATGTAATTTCCATTTCTGTTGAATGATTGGTATTTCAGTGTAACTTTGGATTTTTATATGCATGAGTTTGATCTGCTTAACTATGCCATATTATCAGCACTTTGAATGCAAAGATACACTACTTGTTTTGTTAAGGGATGGTTGAGGATAGTGAGAACATGAGGTTAAGAGAATAATTGTATAAAATGGGCCCAATGTTCTGACCCCACATGCTTTCTTTGTCAAAAAGCAATTTCCTGCAGCCCTGCTTGGCCTAAGGGGATAGGGAATGTCACATTCCTCAGCAAACAACCTGTTTTTTATTTTTTTTTGCAAGGAAATGCAGGCAGAAAATAAACCTTGATAAGAGGAACCCAAGTTACTTTGAAAGGAGAGACTTTTATGACCCTTTACACAGACCAGATTCTGGAAGATAAGGATAATTCCTCCTAACCCCAAAAAACTGCAAAAATGATTAAGAATACAATTGGAACTGGTCAGCATAGGCCAGGGGACATAGAATTGTCATGGCAATAGGTACTTGAAATTCTGATGTCATCTTGCTTTCAGTTGAAAGATAAGATTTGGACCTAGGTAGAACTTTCTGGAAACTTCTCTGGAATCCACAATAAAACAAGAGTACAGGATAGGCATATTGTCCCTCTATTCACTGAGAAGAGCCACTCTCTCTATTAAGAGTATCCCCTTTCCCTCTTCCTATACTTTCAATAAAACGGATGTCTGTTACGCTGAGGGAGAAGTCTGAAATCTTTCTGACTTGATCCAAGAATCAGGGTCTTTACACTGCCACAGTTTCTCAGGAGGCCCCAACTCAGTATAAATTGTATTCCCTTGTTCCCCAAGATTCTTAGCTGTCTTCCTTCCAAACAGAACATTCTCAACATACACTCACTGACCCAAAATGGTTTAGGATACACTTTTTATTCTTACTGCTTTTGAGTGGGAAGATGGAAATATTAGTGTATTTTGATAAACGAGTGTAATTTATCAAAAGTAATGTGGACAGATACGGAAAGAGAACACCTGGACATAACTGCTTAGGATCTAAGCTGTGTGGATTATTTATTTCTCTGTGCCCTTTAAAAGACATTCGTACATCAACAGTGGGTGAATTTTAATAGAAGAGGTATAACTAAGCACCCAATATGAAGAGCTGGGTTTAATGAATTAAGCAAGTTTTAATCATTATGAGCTGAGGATTGCTGAATAATTGACCATCAGCTCTGCAATGAGAATAGGAAACAACATGAAGTGATGATTTTTGATTTCCAGTAATCTACACACCCAGCAGATGAAAATGCAGATTCCCAAGCACCAACAGGTGTTCTGATCTATGCTGGCAATCTTAAAACTTTGAATTCAAAACATTACTTTTGATGGAGTTTGAAAGATTAGACAATGAGAAATAAGAGGGAGACTCTGCAGATATTGGTGGTTCCTGTTTTATCCCCATGGGACTTTAATTCCTTGCACTTATATTGGTTGTGTAAAATTCCCCCCACCCTTTTTTTCTGGAGAAACAGCCTGACTGCACCAACACAGATTCCTTTGGAAACAGTTGTGAGTGAAGGGGACTTGTGTCTTTATTGGTATCTCTCTTTCAGATGAGTTCATGGGGGTTTGTCAACTTTCAAAGAGACTGTCTTTGGTCCAAGTGTTAACTAAGCAACAAGGGATTCTTCTTCAGGAGCAGGGTGACCCACTGTCCCGGTTTTCCTAGGACTAAGGGGTCTCCTGGGACACAGGATTTCTATAGAGCTCCGTTAACTGATGGGCCCATTGGAACAAGCTATTCAGGTCAATCAGCTAAGCTTTTCAAAAGTTCAGCCTACTCATTAGGAGAAATTGATAAATATTTAGAATGAGTCTGCCTTTGAGATGAATTGAGATGATGTCGTGACCATAAATAAATACTATTCCCCAATAAGGGCAGAAGAGAGTGGAGGACAAAGGATGACAGTGGAATAAAACTCAAGCAAGTCTTCAAACTCATCATCTTTTTGTGCTCTTTGGAAACATTTCATTGATATTTCTTATTAGTTTCTGAAGTCAGTTTCATTGGACAACCTTATCCCATGCCTTTAAGCAAAAATTCAAGTTAATGGTAGCATTTATTTTTCATTAATTTCTTTGCTTTTCTTAATGGCTAATTTGCAGGTTTACTAATAGCTAAGATGTTTAGCGATGTAAAGATTGGCCTTAATAAAACAGATGCGCAATTACTGCCAAGGACAACCACAGCCATGGTAAAGAGCCGGGAGACTTTACCGAATTAGATCAAGCTAACCCTGAGAGAACCAAAGAGGTCCTTCCTATTGTCTTCTTCTTTCATGATTGTAGCGTCACATCATGTCAAAATTCTTAAGAGATATTACTACATTAAACTTTTGTTGGTGTCTTTTTCTTCATAGATAATTTTTAAAGTAACACATTTACTTGTTAACTGAGCCTAGAACTCAACAACTACACAGACCAAGCAAGCAACCTATGAATTTCTAATGTCTATCTTTTGCCAGCCTACAATTCATAAACAGACAGCTGTGAATTGCCTCATGGAAGCTCAGTGTAGACCACGGTTCATCACTGAAAAAAAAGATTTTTAAGCTTCTACCTAGGGGCTCTCCTAATAGTCAGTAGTTTAATTTAGGAAATAGAAACCTCTTTGCTTACAGAGATATGTTTATCCACTTCAAATATTCAGATACACTTATTTCATAAGAATGAATAGAAAATAGGGACTGGTGCTTATATGTACTACTGATAAGAAATACAGTCTTGTAAACTTTAACAACTGCAGAAATAATTGAATAGGACAAAAATAGTGACATGTTTGCTTTAATTGGATGCTTATCTGACTTACATTGGTGTGTTAATGAGGCTGTACTAACTGCTACACCAATCAACATCTCAGTTCATTTATGTTAACAATAAAATATCTCTTGTTGTTCCATGTAGTGATCTGGAAACCCAGGAGTCTTCCTTCTCTGGACTTGCATAACTGGGGCCTCAGAGCCTTCCAGATCCACTACCACCAGCTGGCAGGTTAAGGGACAGAGAGCAGGTGGAGATCATACAGGGGACTTTCTGGGAAAGGCCTGAAAGTGGCGTCACATTTACTCACCTTGTTAAGACACATTTCAGTCACGTGGCAGAGATATCTGGGAAATAAAGCCTTGTGTCAGGCTCAGGAGGGAAAGGAAATGGCTTGTTGATCATGTGGCTTTGCCTCTGGTACCACTGGTCAAATGTGTGTTTGATTGTGAAGAAATAGAAAAAGATTTAGCAAAGTCTTTAAAATGCTGGAAATAGATGGTCCAAATTCTGTTCCAGAGGAGATTATAATTAAAGATTTGATGGCCATTGGCACTTTAGGAATAGGCATGATTCTCCTCCGACTGTTCCTTGGCTTAGTTATGTGTATGCCTATTGTGGTCTTATGCAAATTTCTACAAAAGTAACTTCCAGTAGCACTACAAATAGCCTTCCCTTTTGCAGAAATTAGGTTCCAGAGAATTTAAGGAAGGGATATAAATTGTGAACATTTTTCACAAGATCTAGAATATACCTCCCAGCCCCCACTCTCTACTCATATCCTCGATTTTTCTATTTGTCTTTAGAATCTCTGTTGACATTGAAGAGGAGATCCAAACCTTGTCAATGTAGTCAATATACGATGGGGTCCATTAGGTGGATGGTCATGCCATAGGAATGCCCACAGAGAGGGAGGAGTAGAATTACAGAATTTAAAATAGAAAAAAAAAATTCATTTGATGGCTCTTCTTCAAAGACTGAGCCAGTGGGAGACTTTCAAATACATAAGACAGGAATTCCAGTGACTTTTCCTACAAGTGTCCCTTTGTGTTTACTAAATCTCAATACATGAAATAAACATCCCCCTATGGGGGACAAAAACACCATATTTCCTGACAGACTTAAAACAATATAAAGTCATGAATCATCTGTTGATCTTTTTAGCACATTTATTGTCTCTAGAATTAGATGCTAAGTCCTGGAGGGCAGGGACTCTCACCTTCAAATCAAATTTTGTGTCCTGTGTATACTAAACGTTAAAAAACTGCCCATTTACAGTAATAGATAGGCAGGATCTGCCATAAAGCACTTAAAAAGAAGTATGTCCATTCATGCTGGCTTCCAACTGCTGAGGCAGGCCTCATCTATTTGGGAGACAATAGGTTATGTGGGTTCAACTTGAATAATTATTCGCACGCTGGGTGTATACTGTCAACCCCCCCCCACACACACACTGGAAAACTTCTTCTTTGATGTGTAAAAGAACACAGGCCAACCTTTTTCATCCCTCTGTGTCATTATTGAGGGTTATCATTTACACTTCTGCATTTTAACTGGCCTCAACAAATCATCTGTAAAGATCTCATTCTGTCAACCTACGTAAATCTAAATGAAAACAGTAGCAGAAATTATTCTTTAGAAAATCACTGCAGCAACACCTAACTCCAGGTTATGGGGAGAATCGAAGTATATTTCTAAGCTCAAAGTCCTGCAAGGAGAATGAGAAATTATACAGAGCTAAAAGAAAGTGAACCCGTAATAAATATATATCAGGATAATGACTAAGAATGCATCTTCTTCTCACAGGTATTACTAAGCGCTTAAGCAGAGGAGTCCTACTGAACTTTAAAAAAAAAAAAAATCATGGAAAGCCCTAATGAAAAATTGGCATTCTCAATGGTTTTGGAATACTTTGTCCTTGCTGAACCTTGAGTCTTCTTTATTGGTTTTCTCATATGGAAATATTTGCAATTCTGCCTTATACAAGGGGCACAGATCCAGGAAAGCACCTGCAGTTGTGATGTAGTGCTCAAGAATGACCTCACTGCTTCCTGAGACCCCAGAGAGAGAGAGAGCCCAGGTCCTCTCCAAGCCTTCTTGGAGTTGTTGCATCAGTCTGGGGCTACAAAACTTGAGTAGGGTTACTCAGAGTGTCCAGAATCTCGACTTAGCTTGTCTTCCACATGGTTTCCTGACTTTGTGCTAGGCTGTGTGGATGAAACTTTGTTTTGCCTTTTGTAGACCAGACCCCTGTTATCCTCTTCTCATTTCCCCTTTCCTTCCTGTCTTTACTTTAAAGAGTCCCCTGTGTGCTCTATCCCAGCTTCCTCCCCAGTTCTCCAGCCATACCCACCTGACTTCCTTTGGAGAAAACCATTCTTGCCACTCTCATCCCACTCAACACGACTAGTCTTAGCATCCTTACTGTCAGCAATTTCTTTGACTGACCAATAAAGTTTGATAAAGGAATACGTAATGTTACCATTGGAGTTTCGTATTATTTACCCTATTATTTCATGTTACCGTATTGTTTCACTAATAGGTACGTATTTCGTTATTTTCTGTGGGATACCAAAAATGAAAGGAAATCTGCTTCCAAAATACACACTATCAATAAATTTATCTCTCTGTTAATGTATGTGTGTTTTAAAGGTCCTTAGGCCACAGGTAAAAAAATCCCCTTCAGATTTCCAGATAGCAAAAGTAAAGTAATGTATTTACTTGGGTCCTGGAAGGTTACAGGTGGTTGGAATGTTCTTATCACTAAAAACAGAGGTAAGATAATCACATATGTGATAGTCCATGGCCCCAGTTCCAAGGGCCCAGGTTTTGGCAATTCACTGCTAATATTGCTTAGTGATAACAGGGGTGAGTGTGAAAGATATGATTGAGAGAAAAATCAATGTTTTCTGTACTCATCTGTAGAAACAGCAACCCTGTAGCCTATTAAATTGCCTGCTGGGGTATCCCAGATAGCCATGGCTTTTTCTCACATAGGATATCTCTGGGAATCTGTGAAATTCAGCATTAGTATTACTGATGGAGTGTGCCAAATTGAGAGATGGGAGACTAGAAGTTTAACACTGAGTTCTGCCTTCAACTTGCAGGCCTGTTGACCTGATGCCAAATGGTGTATCATTTTCATGAATCGTTTTTATTCTTTAAGAAAAGGGAAGTTCCCTCGGTAATTTGACACCATCTGTCACATGAATGGCCTCAGTTTTCTTGGTCCAGATTACAGCCAGTCGTCCCAGGTTGCTTTTGGTTAGGGATGGTCTTTGATGAAGCTGAGACATGTTGGAAGGAGGTGGCTACAGGCATGGAGGTTGCTGTACTAGCAGTTGTTAATGGGAAGGAGAACAGTAAAACCCTCTTCACTGGATGAGTTGTTCTCCTCTATCCCAGGCCTGTCTCCCAAGTGAAAGAATGATAGCCATTCCTACCCATATTAGGAAAACTTACATATCAAAACCCAAAGCTCAACTGATAACATTTTCTTCAGTGATGTCTGTAACTGGAAAGCAAATAAAATTTCAGGGGAAATAAAATGTTTGTTTTCAAAGGCACCTATTCTTTGTAGTCCAATAGATGGTACAGTTATTTTTGAAGCTAATTTATACTTATTCATTGTTTCATGAAAGAATGGGAACTCAGAGTCAGAACAGGTATGCTCCAGGTGCTAATTCCAGCTGTACAGTTGTCAAATATTCCCAGCGATTTATTCGATTTATTGGTGGCTCTCTTATAGCTCACCTGCTAGAGGAAAAACAGGACAAAGTGGCCTTTTATATTGCTTCTCTCACTAAAACTCTAGAATTCTAAACATTTGGCTGGTGACACTGGTCTCAGGTGATAGATTCAACAAGTTAATTGGCATCTAGAAGAATACATCACCTTCCTCCTTGACTAATTCAAGGTCACTTGCCTGCCTCCAGGGCCTGTATTTCATTCCTTAGCTGAATCATTGACCCTGGCCACAGATGTAGTTACCTCCTATCGGTTGCCATTAAAGTGGTGAGTGTGACAGGTCTTCCAAAGCTCTTTCTGCCTTCACCTTCTGCTGCACCTCCCAGGCTCAGCAATGACCCTGAACTTGGCTTATGTGCCACCAAATGATACAATGATTCTAAAAACTTTGCAGTGTCTTTATTTATCTTGAATCTTCAAAAGGACTAACAACTCCAGCTCAGCCCTTAGATACATGAACAACTTAAGTGGGAGAAAATGACTTTAACTCTTCATACTTCTATTCTAATATGCTTACTGGAGGGAGAGAAAAAAGCAATTCCCATACTCTTACCATACTAACTTAAAGGTGGATGGAATGTGGGAGCAAAGGAGGCTGCCACTGATAATAGAGAAGTTAGGAGACTTCTGTGACTCATTAAGAATGGCATAAAGGGAAAAAGCACAGGGTTCCAAACTCACCAGATCATCTTGCTTCCTATCTGTCTTCTCCAAGGCTCATTTTCCAATTTCAAGTCATTCAGAGGCATCACTTGAAGATAGGATTAGATTCTAATGTGGTCTTTTGGCCTGGGCTGTGATCTATCTGGTGGTGAAAGTGGAAACTTCTATCATCATGAACTAATAAAGTCTGCAGCTATCCCTGCAAGGGTTGGAGGTAGTGGCCTCCATTCTGAACAGTCATTCATGTGGAGTTGCAGAATTTTATAGGTGAGGAAATGGAGGCCCCCCAAAGTGAAGTAGTTTATCCAAGATTACAGAGTTTGGTAGAGATAGACCCAGAAAGACAACTCAGATCTCTGCCCCCTTCATCTGGTTCCCCAAATCGCCATCATTTTGTCTCAAGAGAGCCAAGGGGAAAGACGTGCTGGTTCATGGAGAACAATGAAGTGGGGGTCCCCTGACTGGTTATTTTTAGAGTGATGCTTAACAACTATTTACCAAGTGGTCTTTGAAACTCTTTCCATTCCCTGAATTGGTGTCTGTTTAAGAAAATAATTTCTCTATTATTTTTTTTAGCTTTCTTCAATTTGAACAAGTAAATATAGAGCAATTATGAAAAAAAACTGATGATACTATTAGTCATCCTGGTCTCAACTCCATTGTCAAGTGGAAAGCCTGACAGCTCTTCTTAAGAATTCTAGGAGGAAAACCTGGACATGCTTTGTCTCTCTGTGCTTTGCTTTCTTCATCTCTGGGGATAGATGACACTTAGGCAAAACTGTGGGGGGATCATTCAAGCCCTTTTCCTTAACTTCCAGGTGGAAAACAGAATGCACTTTAAATATACTTAAAGGCAGTAGAACTCATCAGGGTAAAGCTAATATGAAAATAACCTCTTATAAGAAGATGAATGCAAAGCTTTAATAGTGTCAGAAAATAATGCGTACAATGTGGATAATAAATAATACCATTAAACCCTTGTATCCTTTCCACTATCTGTCAAGATAAAAAATGTGATATTTATTGCTGGGCCATAATTACTTTTATATTTGAAACGGGAAGAAAGAGGGTTGATAATACAGGAAGATAAGAGCTTTCTTCTGCAGTGTGTGTGTGTGTGTGGGGGGGTCTGCTAGGTTTCTTAACATTGTTAAGCATCAGCCTAAAGATAACCAGTTTGGGGACCCCTCTTCATTGTCCTTTAGTGACAAACAGGGACTTCAGCTTAGCATCTCCTTTCTACCAATATCCCAAGAAGGAGTTTTAGCATCTCAGCCAGTAGAAGAGATTGATTCTCCTACTATGAGCTTTTTGGTTGTGGATTTGATAAAGAAGGGAAAGAGGAAGTGAGCAGGTGAAGGGATGGATCATTAGCTTAAGGTTATAATTCTGAATTTCCAAAGACATTTTTGGGTGGACTAAACCGATGTTTTGTGATTATTACAGCAACTTAGATCTTGATTTCAATCAGAGTCCAACCCCCACCTGTCCCCATTGCAATTTGACTCTATCTTCTGTTACTTTATATATTTTACAGAAAATCATTTGGAATAACTTTTCCAAGAAGATTAGTTCTTTACCAGATCAGAGTTGCATGTATTATTTTGGAAAGAACTTTGATATCATCTTCAAACATTTGAATCCTAAAACAACAGAAGCAATGCTCCAGAGGTAGATAGAAGCCAACGGTCCCACTGAAGTCAGCTGCTTTACCTACAGCTCAGGCTCATGAAAATCACAATGTTTCCTTCGTGAGTTTCATGCTGAAAATAAGGCACGTGTAGCTTCCGGACCTGAGGGCTTAAATCACATTTTATATTCTATGTACGCAGCAGCCACATTGTCTCCTTTTCCTTTTGTTCTTTTTTCATTTGTGACAGAAACCAATTGAAGTTTTATTTCGAATCATCTGGCTGTCGGCATAATGAGCTTCAGATTCAGATTTGTGATTGTTTAGGGGGTGTGTGTGTGTTTGTGTGTGTATTCATGTGAGTGTTTAATTAAACTGATAGGAAATGCTGTCGGAGCCAAAGGCAGTGATTCTTCTTTTACTCATTTAATGTTGCTCAGATTATGCTAGCTCTCTGTTTATAGAATCTTTCATGTAATACCGTTGCCTTTTGAGTATGCTGGTTTAGTCGAAAGCATTCATTTAGATGGGAATAAAAGTTTAATTACTCCCTTTCACCTTTACACATTTGTTACAAATTAATGCAGCATCGTGAAGAGTGGATTGGATAAGCAACAAGACATTTCCTACCCTGATCTGGGACTGCCTTCAATAAGTTTCGTATTACTTTGGATAAGTCCCTTCCCAAAATAGGGTAGGCTAACTGCCACCAAGAAGATGATGATAACCTTACAATTGAATATTGTGTCTCATTCCAGTAGGAGTCAAAACTTCAGATGATCAGCAGAGGCACAGACATCCTGTATCTTCAGCATGAGAGTCATGGAAAGCACTATGATGCTTTCCATCACTTAGGAGTATCTTGGGGAAATGATAAAGTGCAAACTAGAACTTGGTGTTAGAACTAGAACTCTTTTAAATGGGCATAACTACAATGTGAGTTTTACTAGTTTAATAAGAACAGGGGTCTTAGGAGACAAAGATATCCAGGGCAATCTGAGCAACATGAAGCTTGAGAGGACCAGCCTTTCCCTGGCCTCAAGAACTAGGCAGCACTAGACATCTCTGCGACTGGATCTTCTTCTGCAGGTTGGAAGCTTTTTCTCTCAGTGTGGATCAACATATTCCACCATGCTAGGTAGATACATGTTGCTTGATGCCTCAATTTAGATACTGTAAATCTTCATCTTCTGGAACGGCACCGGCTTGACCAGGGAGCCCTCATTGCCTGAACTGTGTAAAGGCTCAGATGCTGATGCGGTTGAGTGTGGTGCACGATAACCATCAGCTGCAGCCAAGTGCAGGGTCACCCTGTAGAAACACAAGGATGCTGTGGAGCTGTCTGAGTGAAGGGGAGGACTGGCATCCTTTCCCCCTCGTCTTCCTGACTAGATGCAAAGGCACTTGGTACCCTATAATTGTGCCCTTATCAGGAATTATCCTCTGCTGTCAACATTGTCTTTCTTCCTATTTTATTCATCTTTTCCTTTGTCCTAGTTCCTCAGGTCAATGTTCTCAGCTATGTTAATCTGATAAATTAATTCCTGCTGAGGCTTTCTGACCAATTTTATTTAAGGATTAAATCCTCTCATGGGTACATTTTTACAAAATTATTCAATGTTTTCAATTGTGGGAATATCCAGTGTTCACTGGGCACTTATTACATGCAGAGCATTGTGCTGGGAAATACCAAGTCAGGTGAGATACGGCTCAGCAGGTGTGGGGAGGACGCTTACCGCACCTGATGTTAGATTACAAAAACTTTCACCTTTGCCATCTGGCAAGTGTTATACTTGGGAGAGTTGCTTGATTTTTAATCTTATTTCCACCATTTGAGAATGGTGGGCTTAATAGTAATTACTTCAGAAATTTGTTTGTGAGAATTAAACGTTATGTAGAAATATGTATAATGCATATTTGTGTAGCAACTGGCTCAGTAAAGGTCCAGGGCTTCTTAACTTTTAAATACGAAAGCATACGTGGATGGTCTTTTCTTAAGAGGATGGGTTTACTGACTTTGCTAACTTTTTTTCTAGATACAGTTGTGTGTTAATTAGATAGTCACTTACCACCAATGACCCACTTCACCAACCTGGGGAACCTGTCTCAGGACTGTGAGAACCTTTGGTTCACACCCTTGGATTTTAGCTGGAAATGCTCACCTCTGGTCTATCGTCTGCTTAGGCAAGGCTCCGGTGCTTCTGGACAAGGAAAGCTACCAGGGCATCTGTAAAATCTCCAAGTGCACCAGACTGCCTGCTGGGGTTCTCCTCTCGTTCTGAATAAATTTTATTTCAAGTAGTGCTCTCTTTCTCACACTGTAATTCCAAAATTATGGTATTATGGTTGTGAACTAATCCAGTCAAGTATAATTTGAGGACAAATGCAGATAACATTTTCTATTAAATTTGATCTTTTCTGTACCAACATAGCTAGAAGAGAAGAAAATCAGTAAGGAAAATGAAGACTTCCTATGTTAAAGTGAATCTCTGAAGATGATCTTTCTTGGTTTCTGAGCTCTGCTTTAACCATACTAAGTATTTCACAAAGTGATTTCACTCCCAGGTGGGTGCTGTTTCTTGGTTGGTAGCAAACCATATCCTGAAAATAGATCCCACCAGTCATAAGGGAATACTAACCTTTTATGATATAGCAAATCTGTATCATATGGTCTGTATAGTTCTCCTTACAACAGTCAAATGTATTGACTCCTGAATTACTCATCAGCTGTCTGTCACTATGATGAACTACCTGAGACCATTAACCTATAAGGAAGAAAGTTTATTTTGGTTACCGATATTGAAACCCTCCAGTCCAACATCAGGCAGACTCATTGCTTTTTGCCTCTGGTGGGGTGCCAGGGTACAATGGTGAGAAGCATGTGGAAGAGCCCAAATGCTCACTTCATGATGCAGGAATCAAAGAGAGAAGAGGAAGAGACCAGGGTCTCACAATACTTTGAAAGGGCACATCCTCAATGACCTAAGGACTTCCCACTAGGCTCCACCTCCTGAAACTTCCATCACTTCCCACAAGCATCTGTGAACCAAGTCCTTAGCACAAGGGCTTTTATGGGACATTTATCCAACCAAACTACAGCAAACCCAAAGAGTCAGAATGATGAAGAGATTTTCCTCAGTTTTCTATCATAGAGTGTAAGAGCTGAGACCTGGAGCTTGCTTAGACTGAATGTAAATGATGTACTTTTCTATTCTACCACCTTCACTATTCAGGACTATCAGCCTAATATTGCAGAAAGGAAAACAAACTACTAAGCAATTGATTGATCAAGGAGAGGGGATAGATGTGCATACTCTGGTTACCAACTTATTAAATAATTTGTTGACTTAAAAATGAGGATTCCTTCTAATTTCTGAAAGTTATTCAAGTGAAACAAGGGATATAGTTGTAAATGACAAACACATGCCGCTTGGACATGCATTTCCTTCAACAAGGAAAATCTTTCTAAGTGATCCTAGTTGTTTGATAAGCAAATTTATTCCTCAATAGTGCAGTAGTGGAGAGCCAAGACTCTGGAGCTGTCAGCATATGTGGACAGGTTACTTTGTACAAAACAGTGATGATATCTCATAAGCCATGAGAAACAAAGGAGTCAATCTATTGGTAGAGCAATTAAAACAGTACCTGTTCTTAATAATAAAGATTCATAAAGTATTAACTATTTCAATTATTAGGAATACAAGAAGCATGACTTTGAGCTCCTTTGTCAAAATTCCCTTTTGGCAGTCACAGGTCTGCAATGGTTCAGTTTTATTTGGTTTTATATGTCATCATGCAACGTAGCCAATTTTATGTAGTATTTGGGATTTCCGGCTATACCCCCCAAATAAGTATAAATATATATATATATATATATATATATATTTATATATATATTTAAAACTACCAAAAGAGTAATTGATTCTCCTTTCAAAAGTTTCTATCACAATACATCATCTTAGAAATTCAATTGAAATTCATTACTTTTGGGGCTGGGGATGTGGCTCAAGTGCTAGCGCACTCGCCTGGCATGTGTGCGGCCTGGGTTCGATCCTCAGCACCACATACAAAGATGTTGTGTCCGCCGAAAACTAAAAAATAAATATTAAAAAAATTCTCTCTCTCTCATTCTCTCTCTCTCTCTTTAAAAAAAAAAGAAATTCATTACTTTTAACAAGGATGTCCTTGAATACCTCATCTACTCATCTCGTATAGAATGGTGATAATTTTTGTAAGTAAACTCAGGCACAACTAAAGCAAGCAAATGTACTTGTTGAAGTTTAAATATTTTGCTTCATTTTCATGCAAATTAAGTTCTTCAAATTCTTACACTTTGTTAGGATTACACAGGTGTTAGTTCTGTCTATGGGAATGAAGTGTTGACACAGAATGCAAATATTGCAGAGGTGTGTGCCACCTGGCACCCATGGCTGCAAGGCTGTGTCCTCTTCCTTCTGGATCTGCATATTAACCACCTGGTACCTCCCACCTGCAGTCCTGTGGGGGTCTTTCCTTACAGCATATGCCTCCTGGAGGCACTAAGAGTGCTCAGATGGAGTCTTGACGTGGCCAGGGAAACTGTCACCCCTCTATCACCACACTTGCCCTCAAACCCCTCCCAAATATGCTCATGCCTAGACAGAGTCAACACCAAAAAAAAAATGCAGTCAACAATTTTCATCTTTTGATGGAATAGTTGCACTGGTTATTTCTAATAAACCAAAGTTACACATAGATAATATAAAGAAGAGTCTACAAGTTCTATAAGATTTGCTAAACAACATACCCAGCTTCCTTGTTTTCTTTCATAAGAAATGCGGTCAACATAGGGACTCTAAAGTTGAGTGCTTAGGTTCCAAATCTGGTTCTGACACTGTTCTATGAACATAGATCCTCAGTGTCCTTATCAGTAAAATGGGCATGATAGTACCTTCCACACAAGGTGTTCTCAAAAAAAAAAAAAAAAAGTGAATGAATTACCTAAGTCTCTGAAATGCAGTATTATGCATGTTGTCAAAATTATTTAATTTATATTAGAGATTTAGTTTTAACTACTAAGTCATATATTTATTGAATTATTATTAAAAAGTATTGATATTCTCCAAAGGTCATGGTTTTCAGTTATTTAGGTTATTCATTGGATATTCCTGGCTATATTTCTAATTAACATGCTTAAATTTTGTTTTAACTCTTCATTTTAGGGGTTCAGTTTCCTAGAAGATAAGGATTCTTCTCTTTCCCATTTTTTCTGGGCCTAGTCCACTGCCCAACACACACAGCACCCTTGCACCTATGCACACAAATAATCACATCCACTTATATTCCCTTCTGTCCCTCATCCTCCTCAAAGCTATAGCATGATTTTGATTAGAACAATATTCATCATTTACATTATTATGTCCTTCTAATCAACTTTATTTACTCTTCCATTTCAAACTTCTGTGTGCTTAATGACCTATGCATCTCAACCCTATCTGCCAATTGCCTAGTTCTCTTTTTAAAACATTGTTTGACACATTGAAGTAGTCTATTGATGTCCAAGTTTTAGGTCAGGCTGTTACTGGGTGCTTTGAACAACAGATGTACTTCTCATAGTTTAGGTGGCTGGTCAACTTAAGATCAAGGTGCCAACAGGTCCTGTGTGTGATGAGGGTAACTTCCTGATATGCAGAGGACCTCACATGCCAGAAAGAGAGATACAGAAGTCTCTGGGTTCCTTTTTGTAAGGACACTAATCCCTTTCATGAGGTCTTTACTCCAACTTCCCTCAGGCTCCACCTTCTCATACCTTGTATTGGGGGTTATGATTTTAATGTGCCTGTGTGGATGGGTGCACAGATGTGAAATCCACAGCAGTCATCTTCTTGATGTAGTCTCTTTCAGAGCCACTCTGGAGTTGTTGCAAAGTTGTTATCTTGGGATCTCCTTCACCTCCATCCTGATGGTTTCTTTCTCCTCTTTCATATTTTGTGACTCCCATTTCCCATGTCTCTCTTAATTATTGTCCTAGTACAGTTGTAGTAAATTACCATAAACTTGACTTAAACAAATAAAACCCAGAATTTTATTCTTCTATAGCAATAGAGTTCCACAGTCTCAAACGACAGTGTTGGCATGCTCCTGTCTTGCAGGATTTGGAGCAATCCTCCCTTGCCTCTTCCAGATTCTGGTAGTTCCAGGTGTGCTTGAGCTTGGTGACATGACATTCCCATCTCCATCTCCCTCTTCATACACTCTCTCTCCTGCATCTCTGCCAAGTGTACCTCTGCCTTTCTCTAATGAGGACATGTGTCATTGGAGTAAGGGTCTACCCTAAATCCAGGATGACCTCATGGCAAGATCCTTAATTACATTCACAAAGACTCCCTTTGCCAAATAAGTCACATTGACAGATCTAGGGTGAACATACATTTGAGAAGCAACCATTCAGCCTACTGTACCCTTGCCTGTCTTGTTTTACTTCTCCAGTTTGGTGGAGCACATTCATCAGTATCTTTGTATGTGTGCATAAGGTAATTTTTTTTTGAGACTTTACATGTTTAAAAGGTCTGTATTGCACTTATAACAATTTGGTGTGGAATACACTTCTAGCATTTTAATTTGATATTCTTATCAAATTTCAAGTAGTCTAAAGCCATTTTAATGTCATGAACTTTATTATTATTTTTTTAATCCAGGGGCACTGTACCACTAAGCTACATCCTCAGATCTGTTTTTATTTATTTATTTATTTATTTATTTTGAGACAGGGTCTTGCTAAGTTTCTTAGGGCTTCGCTAAGTTGCTGATGCTGTTTTTGAACTTGAGATCATCCTGCTTCAGCCTCTTGAACTGCTGGGATTACTGATGTGCACCACCATGCTGAGCAATGTCATAAACTTTTTGTGTGATGTTTTTCTCCCTAAACTCTTGTGGACTCATTACTCAGTTGATTAGAATTTGCATGCTTAATCATGCAAGTGCCTTTCATTGAATTGTGTTTTAACATCTGATAGGTCTTTCAGTGTGGAAAATAATGCATTTTGGTTCTGGAAATTTTTTTGAATTGTTTTATTTATGATTCCTCTCTTGTTATGCTGTATTTCTTTGGACCTCTTGCTTTTTGGATGTTGTCCTTCTACTTTACTCATGCCATCTGTTTGCTCTCCTTTGGTCTGCATTACTTTCTGGGAGATCACTTAACTTTGCCTTTCACTTGTTTCTAGTAACATTTTTTTAAATATCTAAGATGTCTTTTTGCTTTTTAAAATTTCCTTTTTATAGTATTGTATTCTTGTTCAATGAACAAAATTTCTTTTTTATCTCCATGGGAATATAGATATTCATTTTACTCTGTTTGACTTTCCTTCTCTGTCCCAAACCAATGGTGAGTGGACATGGAAATGGGACCACAAACCAATGATCATCTGCCTTCTGGTGATATCTCTCTCTCTCTCTCTCTCTCTCTCTCTCTCTCTCTCTCGCTCGCTCGCATTTAAAACTGCATTCTGACCTCCCCCACTAGAAGGTAATTTTTATCTAAACCATCTTACCCAGATGTTTATTTTTAGGATTTGTTAAAGCTTTTCCCCAGTCTCATTAATTTTCAAGACATAGAAGCATCTACTTTTGGTTGGTCAAATCTCCTCCTACCATTAGTTTGAATTTTATTATATCTGTTTTACCTTAGGGGAGGGCTGAGACCTACAATGAGTTCCAACTTCGACACTGAGAAGCACTCCATTATTTTTAACTTTTTTCCATTCACTATTCCTTGGTTAGCTTGTTTTTGAGCAGAAAAAAATTGATGGGCTGAGGGTAAAGACACATGGCAATCTGTCAAATTCTGTTATGAATAAACTCTGAGGTTGGAACGCAAGTGGTTTAGCTTGCCTGGGTCTCAGTTTCACCATCTGTGACATATAAAGAGTTGCACTAACTGGAAGCTTCTGAGTGTGCCTAGGTATTGGAGTTTCTATGGATCTGTCTGAACAGAATTCTGCCAACAGCAAAGAGAAATGGGTCAGTGTCCACTCCCTTCTTCCTGCAGTCAGCAGGCCACTCTTGCCAGTTTCCACCTAACATTTCTGAGGATTTTGTTAGTTGATGACTCTTTTTGGAAGATCAGGTATTAATTCCAGTCCAGCATGTTTTTTTTTTTCTCCCTAAATTATGAGGTCTTGGTGACTTGAAGTTTCTTTTTTTTTTTTTGTCTTTGAAATCCTGTGATTTGATGTGATTCTCTTGTTGTTTTGGCCTTTGAGACTTGAAAGTTCCACATGGTTACTGCTGATTTGTGGCATTTGTGAGCACAGTGACAAGGCCTTTTATAACATGACATGGGGCTTCTTCTGTGGTTCTGGAATTAGACTGTGGTGCAGAGGAGTCTTGGCAGTTGGCTTAAATTAATAAAGAAATATGGCAACAGACAGGAGGTCCCACACCGAAGCATTTGAAAAGATTATAATGGCTCCAACAGGGTAGAAATGGTTCTTAACTTTTTAAAAACCATAGAATACCTCAGCAGGCGGATGCTTACAGATTAATAATCACTTTACAGCACTGCTGGAGATCAGTTATCCATCATCACAATATGGACTGTGTTGCCAGAGAGAATTTTAGGAGGTTTGAATGCAGAATATACCACAAATACAGCACTAAAAGAGTTATTTCCTCCATCTTATGAAATGTATTTTAGTCTAGCAGATAAATTATCTCATTAGACATTTTTATGCACTGTCTGGCTGTGTACTGGCACCAATGGTTTTTACCCACTCCCCATCCCCGTTACGAAATACAGAACAAATGGTGAGTCTTGTTGAGGATCATAGGAGCTGAGGGATAGTGAAAGTGAGCAGAATCTCTTCTTACTGAGATCTTTGAATCTAAAAAAAGAAAAAGGTGTTTCAATAGTTCTTCATACTAATAAAGAAGTAGTAATGGCAGAGAAATTTGGAAAACAATTGTGTCAGTATTATTTTCTTTATTTTATATTTAGATGAAAACTTGCAGAATAAATTTAAGATATAATAATATAACTGAAGATCTCATGGCAGATAACATTGCTTAAACAATTGTAAAGAAAGAATGTGGTTAAATAGGCTACCTCTCTTTTTTTGAGATAATTCAAAAGTAGACTATGTTCTGTGAAATTAATAAAAAATAAGATTGATACTTTTTTTAAAAGTAACCATATTTTGTTATAATTTTATGGTAGGAAAAAGTGTGCAACAAAGAAAAAATACACATACCTTTCCATTCCTTCCAAGGTGGTATTTATTTTATCACCTTATCTTACAAGGTGGCAGAGATCATTTAGATTAGTGGTTTCAAACTTTAGTGAACATCAACATCACTTGAAGGTTTGGTAAAACCCAGGAAGGGGCACACCACAGGGTTAATGATTCAGTACCATGGACAGGGTTTAGAAATAGGTCGGTGTGGAGGTCCTGCTTCTAATGTGTCCAGGTATGCCAATACTAATGATCCACTGACTGGCCGTTTGAATAGCAGGATGGAGTTCAGGGATATAGATTCCCACAGACAGATAGCTGGTTCTGATACCCACATTAATACCCTCCATGCCAACTAACCTAATGATCTCATATTACTTGCTATACCAGATTGTGTGATAGCAAAGAAATAATCACTGAACCTTGTTTTCCTTTTAATTACCAAAGATAGATAATCTGGTTATGCCACCATACTAACCAGGGAGAATGCTTAATAGCCTTGGAAAACTTCTACCCAGCTCATTTTCCTTCATTGCCATGTTTTACTCATCATAGTCTATGAACCACAAATCTGCGAGTCTTATATTTGTTTATTATTGACTAGGAAAAGGCTTTATGGCAAATGGTGGGTTTCGGCTTTAATAAATAATGGGGTTGGTTCTGCCCAATGACAGATGTGTATAATTCTCAGTAAAGTCAGTGGCAGTTACATAAGTGACTAAAAGCAAAATGGTATCTTTTACAGAATGTTCTGATTTGATAAATTATTCTGTATCTCTCAAAGGTTGGAGCCTGAGATCTTTCTTAATATCAAGTATTTAATCACTAATGATGGTTTGATTGCATATGCATATATGAACTGTTGCCTCCATCTCAACCAAATATTTATTAATTCACAATGTATCTTCATAGGTTTTGGAAGTAAAAGTAAACATATGCAACATTTTATTTTGATTTTTTTTTCTATCTGTTGTTCTTTTCCCAAGATCATTCTTTTATTTTCTAGAATCATTCCTCATTTCTGAAGTCTTTGGCTAACTAAATTTCTTCAGATGCTCTAATATTCTTTATTACTGTGGCTCCTAATAAAAATGTTAACTGGAAATTGCTAATGAAACACAGTTTGATTTGAACCTCAACCATTGATGAAGCAACAGTATTTGAGAAGACAGTCTAAGTGAAGACATCATGAATTGCTTTCTTCTAGAGTTTTAATGTGCTTTTGCATGCTGCATGTCATTAAGAATACTGCATGATATGGGAACTCATGATGAGGAAATAGACTAGAGAATATTCAGTGCATGAAACACTAGCCTTGCTGCATGATGACCTAAAGGCAACCAGGAGAGAAAAATTCATAAATGAAACTACTAAAGTGCTACTTTGTCCTCTCTATAGAAATCTTCATGGGAACTGAACTGAAATGGCATTGACTGCTATTTTCTGTGGGAACTTCCAAATTTATTCAAAAATGCTATAAAAGTCTTACATGAAAGCCACAGAGACTTCATTATTTAAATGCAAAGTTTCAGAGTTACACTGAAAATCACCTGCCACATCTTTCTGTTTCTAGGCAGGAGACATCTATAAGACTGTTTGATTAAAGCAGGAGATGAGAGATCAAAGCAATTCATTGTGTTCTCTGTGTGTCCCAAATTTGGAAAGGATATCCACTGTCAATTTGCTACCAGAGATTTGGTTCATTTTGGAGTAAATCAGGAACAGAGTTGTTTTGCAACATCACTCCACAAGCCACCTTTATCCTCCTCCTCTCCACCCCCCCTCACCTTCAGCATGCTTATTTTTAGAGTTATGCATGCTCTGTGTATCATGATTAATGTTCCCTGATAGATACATTGACCTCCCAGTCTCCGCTAACCCTTGAACCCAGTATCTGTCAAATATTCATGTGCACACTAAGCTCCTGGTGAAAATGCGGATTCTGATTCTATAGATCTGGGATTTGGAGGGATCCTATGTCCAAACAATCTCCTGGATGATGGGGGTGCTGCTGGTCCAGGGAAGAATCTGTGATGTCAGGAGAAGGATAGTGTTTAGATTCCTAACAACTTTTTAATTTATATGGCTAGCCCCCCCCTAAATTTAAATTGAAAGATTCATACTCCAATCTGACTTAATTTTTCTATAATTATTCATAACCACCATAGAGTCTTTCTGCATAATAAAGTAAGTCTTGGATAGTAAATTTAGGAGACCGAGAGGTGGCTGAAGGCAAAATAAAAGTAAATGCATGAAAGGAGACAGATATAATTGCTAAATGCTGAGACCTCAAAATGTAAGAAAGTAAATCTTTCCGTTGAATTAAAAAGATTGATTCCCATTAGCCTATGGCTTGGAAAGGGGAACCAATAATTCCTGACTTTGATTCTACTTCCTGTTTGTAGGTGACTTTTGCATTTGTGGTTGTTGTATCCACAGTGGGTATTTTTGTTAATAGGTTTCCTCAACCAGGTTTCAAATGTGAAGGAATGCTGCCCCACCTCACCTTTCACCTGGCTAGACAGGATTCACAGAAGGAAGAAGCCTCACATGGAGTGAAATCCCTCTCATCTGAATTTGCTGGGTCAACAAGTCAGAGACCCTGAAGTGATCTCACTTGAGCTCACTCTCTCTCACTCCATATGCTGTTTTCTAGCAAATATGAGGCAGAAATGCTTCTTCTTTTACAAATATTCATTGTGAGCACTGTAAACATTTTGACACAGTATTCTTCTTTTGTAAGTTTTCTGTAAATACAATTAGAGTAGATATAAATCAAAATGATGGTAGTCCTTCTACAGTTTTTTGAAAATCCCAGGAGTGCTGCTGGGCTCTTTAATTGCTTACTAATGTAAAAATATCATTGTTAGTAAAGCATAAATCATGGCAATTTTGCCCCACTAGAGGCTAAAAGCAGCACAAGATGTGGTAATTAAGATATACTAATAGACCTGGCAATTTCTATAATAGGAGCTTTTAACAAGGTATTAAAAAAAAAGACTATCATCTCTCATACAACAGAGAAGCAACAAAGAAAATAGGAAATTTTCTTCATGCAGAAGAGATGCCCAGCTCAAAAAAACAATAGCCAGAGTGCAGGTAAGAGGATGCTTTTCCTTTCTGATTCTCTTGAATGAGAAATGAGAATGTTTCCTAGTCACATGGCAGCTTAAGAAAACAACTGTAGGTTGAGAATTAGCTTTATAAATTATAAGGAATAAACAGGTCTTTAATCTGGAACCTAGTCCCTTTGTTTTCGTGACCAGGATCCTGAGAGGCTGACAGATGAAATGGCTGGTCTTAGCCAGTTACGGGCAGAAAAGCGACTAAAACCAGGCCTGTTCTTCCCAGCAAAGATTACTTTCTGCTTAGTTTACCTATTCTTCCATCTAAAACCCTCATAAGTTTTCAAACCATGGATGATTTTTTCTCTATTTTGCAGTCTCTCTCTTTTTTTTCTGTGATGTGTTAGGCATATCTATTTTGAAGAATCCTTGGATTTGGGCATTGTTGGTGATATTAGAATTTTTTAATGGGAAATCATTTGAGTTAAAGTAGTGGGAACAATTAGTACCCTGCACCCATCTTAAAGAATAGGGAAAAGATTGTGTCCCCAAACCAACACTAATGCTTTTTCATGGTTTCTAAAGTAAACAGAGGGGTTTGAGTTATGCCTTTCAGACCCGATGTTCAGGAGCTGTATGCAACCACAACAATCAATTTCCCCCTCGACACATATTTAAGTCCAATTAGTATTAATTAGAATTATTTACACACAGGAGGGGGCCATGCTGCAGAAGCAAGCAACTTCAGCACCACTTAACACCTCTCTGCTCTTACGTGAAGCCTTTTATCAAAGCTCTTGGGATGTTTTTAGACCCCAAATGCTCAATTTTTATTTGAATGATTTTTTTCCTCTTTTAAAAATATTTTTTATGTATTCATCGACTAAGCTGGAGCACCCGCTATATATTAGAAGTCATGCTCTATGCCAGGTAATAGGGACAGAAGATGAGCCACACCTTCATTTTCCATGATAGAAGAAGCCAAACATGCAGACACATGTATATAATGGCACATTGTAGTGTGATCCGTGAAAACAATGTCAGGTGCTGAGAAAGAACAGTCTTGGGTGTTTTATGGGGTGATCTGGGACTCATAGGTGAGCTAGGGCAGTAGCACTTTAGACAGAGATCATGAAGATGACGGTGGGGTCAGCCTGTTTAGAAAATTGGAACAAAATAGGCTGCAGCCCCAAAAGTGGGGCCCCTGAGACACAGCACAATGTGGAGGGGATGGCAGGGAACAGACCCTGTGGGCCAAGGCAGGAAGTGTGGACTCTAATGTAACTGAAGTAGGAAGCTGGTAGTGGGAAATAACATTTAAGCTGACAATGTATAGAGATTGCTTTAACCTGAAATGGGTTTCTCCTCTGAAGTATGGTGGTGTGAATCTATGCATGTGGTAGGGTGGCACAGCACCATACACACCCTGTGTTCGGTGTTCCTTTCCTGGGTTTGAAGCAAGGATAGTTATGTAAGATGTAACCATTAGAGGAAACTGGGTGAAGGATACAGAAGAACTTCTCTGTACTATTTTTTTTTCAATTTCCTGTACATCTGCAGTTGTTTCAGAATAAAAAGGAATTATAAAAAGATTTCTCCAGATGCTCACAGAAAATGGATCATGGTGGCATGAACTCAAACAGAGATAAATGATGAAGGCATTTCAATAGCGCTGGAGTGTGTTGTGGTGACGGAAATGGGTATGGATGGACAGAGATGTATTTTTTTAAATACATCTTTAAAATTGACAGGACTTGCTGTGACATTATATGCGTGAATATGGGGAAAAAGGAAAACTCAAGAATGTTCAGAATTTTACTTGAGCAGCTGACTGGGTATATTAATGTTGATGTGTATTGACTTGGGGATGGCTTGGAAAGAATAAGTTAATTGGAAGCTGGAAAGGTTGGGGTATCTAGGAGGTATTTAGGTGACCATTCTAGTCTAGAGCTCTGAAGGCTGCCTGGGGGTAGTGACATACACTTCAGTCTAGTCTAGACAGGCTGGGTTGAGAGAAGAAACAGATGTGCCTAAGACTATTCCCTGGGGAAATCAGTGGTTCCAATTCAAGGGAAGGAGATGAAAACCCGGAGAGAATAATGGATTAAAATCAAAGAAGGAAATAATTTCACAAATGGAGTGGGAGATTGTATCAATATTTCCAAAAGTTTGAGCAGTAAATTAGTCTCTATTAAATGTAGCAATACAGTATCGAGATTACATTGGCATGAATAGCTTGGGTAGTGGGACTGTGAACAATAGGAAAAGGTTAAGTAGACTTTTTAAAAATTTTGTCCTAATTAGTTCTACATGACAGTAGAATGTAGTTTGACATTTCTTATATAAATGGGATATAACTTCTCTTTCTTCTGGTTATACACGATGTAGAGTTACCCTGGTCATGTAGTCATATATGCCCATTGGGTAATAATGTCAGATTCATTCTGCTATAATTCCTACCCTCATACCCGCTCCCTTCTCTTCCCTCTACCTAATCCTAGCCACACCCCTTTGTGAATTAGCATCCACATATCAGAGAAAACATTCAGCCTTTGGTTCTTGGAGATTGGCTTATTTTGCTTAGCATAATATTCTCCAGCTCCATCCATTTACAGGCAACTGCCATAATTTCATTTTTCTTTAAGGCTGAGCAATATTTCATTGTGTTCATATACAGCATTTTCTATATTCATTCATTTGTTGAAGGGCAACTAGGTTGGTTCCATAGTTTAGCTATTGTAAGTTGTGCTGTTATAAACATTGATGTGGCTGTGTTACTGCAATATGCTGATTTTAAGTCCTTTGTGTATAAGCCCAGGAGTGGAATAACTGGGTCAAATGGTTGGTTCCATTCTGTGTTTTCTAAGGAATCTCCATATTGCTTTTCAGAGTGGTTGCACTAATTTGCATTCCCCCCAGCAATGTATAAGTAAACCTTTTCCCCCACATCCTCACAAACATTTATTGTTACTTGTATTCTTCATAATTGCCATTCTGATTGGAACAGGATGAAATCTCAGTGTAGTTTTAGTTCACATTTTTCTAATTGCTACAGATTTTGACAACTCTTTGAGAAAGGAAAAAAAAGTAAATGTAGTCACAACTAGGGGGAGATGTAGAATCAAAACAGTTATTTTAAGAAAATCAGAGCACTTGAAAATATTGATAGGAACAGTCATTGGGAGAGCAAGAGACTAATGACGTGGGAAAGAAGAGAAAAATCATTGAAGGAACATCCTTCTGCAGAGAGAAAGAATAGATTGTTAGTAAAGAAAGTGTCTTTAGAAGATGGAGGACAAAAGAAGAGAGACATCTGCAGGTTGGTTTGAGTTTGTTGAAAGAAGATGGAATGATTTGAGTTTTGTGATTTTTTTTCATCCCCTCTGAAGTAAATGAACTACGATGGTAATGGGGAGTTGGATATGGGGAAAATTTAAAGGAAAAATTATGCTATCTTATCAGAGGGACAAGAAACTTGAGATTGCTTCAACAAGAAAGTAACAGTGCCAGGCAGTGTGTGTGTGTGTGATTTTTCTCCAATAAAAGGTCTGCTATTCCTGTGAGACATGTGAGGTAGGCACAAGACGCAGCACATATACCCAGGATTCAGCTTTCACCAGGTCCAGTCATGGAGTTCTATAAAGGAAGTTAGGATAGTTGATGGCACTTAGGAAGTTGTCATCATGATGCCCAGTCACAGCTATGACTGTGAACAGCAGAGTTCAGTTGAGATCACAAAAGGAAGGGGTATGCTGAGATAAAAGAAGGCATAATTGAAGTTGATGCCCATGTGTTTAAAATTCTAGAGCCCACAGGAGGGGGACTGGCAAGACAGGAGAGGGACGGAGCAAAATGTAGGTAAATGAGTCTGAATGGAAGATAAACCAAAGGATACAGGAAGAATAGAGATAGTTGATATTGGCCATGACCGAGATACACGAGGATCCCGAAGGCTTCTCTTGAGGAAAGTTTGTCAGTTTGGCATGGCAGGATGGCAATTTCAGAATGGCTGCATCTCCTATAGAATATTTGTTTTTTTAAGTCCATTTTTTGTTCAATATATATCTTTAGTACACAAAAAAATATATGAAATAAATAAGGAAATAAATGCTTTCTCTTTTCTATAGAATTGGTTTGGATTCTGAAATCTCTTCAGAAAGAAATCTCTGAGTTATAGCTATACCAGTTTATTTTGGTAACATCTATATGGTAAATCCTTTTCCATTCTTAAAATTCAGAGTTATCTATGTCTATAACGTTTATCAAGTCTGATAATTTTATCTTTTGATCAGAATATTTAACCACTATAATTGAATCATTGCCATATTTTGGTTTATTTCTATCATATTATTTGTTTTCTGTCGTTTTAAGCATATTTTTCAATGGGATGACTAGAAATACCCAACAAGAACAACATTAGAGGAGGAAAAGTTTATTAGAGGTCTCGTGGTTTCAGAGGTCTTGGTCCATAGAAAACCAGCTCCATTCCTCAGGGCTTGAGGTGAGGCTGAACATCATGGCAGAAGAGTGTGGTGGAGGGAAGTGGTGACCATGATTATTAGAAAGCAACGAGAGACTCCACTCACCAGGTACAATATATATATACCCCCCAAAGTATGCCCCCAATGACCCGGCTCTTCCAGACATACCCTACCCATCCTCAGCAAACATTCCCTTCATCTCTATAGGGTATCTGAAATTCACTGATTGTGTTAATGCTTTCATTGTTTGACCTCTGAATGTTCTTGCACTGTCTCACAGGTGAGCTTTTGGGGGACTCCTGATATCCAAGCCATAACATCTGTTATTTCAGTGATTTCTGTATTCTGATAATCTCATTCCTTTTAAAAATTGATCATTTTGTAGCTATACACATTTCCCTTAATTTGTTATACATTCATTTACCATTTATTAGTGGATACCATAGCAATAACAGTAACTGCCTTTGATTGATTACAATCAAAGTAAAATAATTATTATCAACAATGTGAGAATCTTAGAAAGTTTCATTTATCTCATCCTATCTCCTAATATTCTTTAAGCATTTTAATTCTAAATGTTTTAAAGCTCCTAAGACATTAAGTCCATTCAAATGCAATTACTCATATGTTTACTCTGTTTCCCTTCATTCCATCCTGGCATATCCTTATTTCTCCCTGGGGAAAGACCTGTCTTTAGAATTTAGAATTTCCTTTATTGTAGGTTTGCTACTGACAAAGTTACTTTGTTTTTATTCATCTGAAAATGTGTTTATTTCACTTTCAATATTAAAGGATATTTTGCTGGGTGTAGAATTCTAGGTTGGATGTTATTTTCTTTGATTTCCAACCTTTTACTGTGAAATCAGCTGTAAGTTTCATTATTCTTCCTTTGAGAGAAATGTCCTTTTTCAATATTTTTCTTGGTTTTACCTGTCGGCAGTTTGATTATAAGTGTGTGTGTGTGTGTGTGTGTGTGTGTGTATTTTTGTTTATCTTGATGGGAATTAACTGAGATTCTGAAATCCAGGAATTGAAGTTATTAATCGGTTTGTAAAGTCCTCAGCTACTGTGCTCACATATTGACTTTGCATAATTTTCTCTTCTAATAGTATTCTTAATGAATTGTATGTTAAACATTTGCACTGTGTCCCACAAAATTTCATATTATTTTCTATATTTTCCATTTTTAAAAATGGCTGGACTTTTCTATTGACTGTCTCCATTTTACTAAACCTGTTTAGGTGATGCCTAATTAATAAACTCATTTATTATATTCTTAATAGTAGTTACTATGTTATGTAGCTCTAGCCTTTTCATTGGATTCTTTGTGCAAATAACAATTCTCTGATGAAACCTGTTCCTCACATCTGTGTTCTCCAATTTACAATTTTTTTGAAAATATTAACTATAGATATGATTAAAGCCTTACCTTCCAATTAAAATTCCTGGCTCACTGTAGGTCTATTTTTATTGTCTTTTTTAAAAAAAAATTATAGGTAATACTGTCCTATCTTTTGTTATGTTTAGTAACTTTTTCTTTAATGGTAAATAATGTACTTAAGAAGGGCAGATTATTGAGCATCTGCTGTCTTTCTACAGAGCTTCACTCTTTGATAGAAAGATAGACTAGGAGCTGATCATATTAGCTCAAGGAAGGACTGAACTGAATCAAGGTTGGATGATATCATATCTCCTTCATCTTTTTTCATGGGATGTAACCATGAGCCTGTTCTGACCATTTGGGCTTCTCCCCCAATGGGTCCCATACATTAATTCTTGAATTGTAGCAAAGCACTATGGGAAATCTTCATTTTGCTTCTCAGATACTTTCTAATTAGCTACTTATCCTCTCACATAGCTTCAGAGTCTGACAAATGTCTTGAAGAGAAAATGGCAGAGTTTTCTTCAGTGGAATTCTGACTGTTTAAGTCTCCATTTTTGTTGCTATAGTCAAACAAACAAAACTAAACTAATGTCTTTTCTGTCCCCACTATAGATATCTTGCCAATCAAAGTTTAGATTCTTAAGTTCTTGCCATGCACCCCAAATTGGCAAATGTCCTCAAAGAAAAATCTATCAGATCTGAGCGGGCCATCATGAAGTTCATCTTTCTCTAAATTTTGAATATTTGGTTCTCGTTGCTTCAGTAAAAATATGATACATTTAATTTTTTAAAAAATATTTTGGTTTGTCTTGGCAGGAACTATAATTTTTCAGAGACTACTCCATCTTGCCCAAAGAAGCAGAAATTTCAAAGCAATCCCTTTTACATAATGAATTGTCCTAAGATTTTGCCCTAAAAATTAGTAGATCTGGGAAATTGTAAAGGCTTTGTATTCTGACTACATTCTTCAGCAGTCTGGAGTTTTGTGATGTGTTTTCCTGAGAGAATACTCTTAGGGGGTAAGATCAGTAGCTTTGGTATCAGGGAATTCCCACCTGGGCTGTGCCTTACTGTCTATGCAACCTTGACTGTTCTCTCCAGATCACTTTAGATTTAACTTCACCACTGGAAAATGGGGTGTGTGTGTGTGAGGGGGGAGATACCTGCTACCTATATTTATAAGGATGATTAAATGATAATATACATTTTTATTCCAAATGCCATATATGAGTAAAAATCCCATTTAATATACTATGTTGCATAGTATATAGTACAACAAGCAGTAGCAGCATATCACTCCTCTGGATTACATCTCAGCCTCTATTTGGTTCCACTAATCACCCCATGGTCCTAGTTCTTACATTTGCCTTGTTAACTTCAGAAATATGAATAATGTAATTACAGTCCAAAGATAATTGTTTAGCTTAGCTCATAGCATTCATATTTTTTTGCTGCATTTATTAGTCAAGTGGGCACAAATCATCAAAAGCCATAAAAAAAGTTGTTGTTGTGATCATCAGGATGGTATAGAAAGATAGAAATATTCAGTGTATTTTCCCATATACTTAAAAAAAGGTTGACTATCTTATTTTATATGAGGGTTGAATGACCACTGTAAACTCAAAAAATCAGAAAGTTAATCTCATTTTGGAGTTTTAAATGACACATTGGATTACTGCCTGATGAATTTAAACCAAGGCAGTTGCACATTTGTAGTTCACAGGTTGGGGAGCCTGTAGCATTGAGTCTCAGTAGCTCCTCGGGTGGTATTTGCACTTCATTTCTGGCCCTGTAGATCTGATTTGATGACATCTGTTAAGGAGACAGTGGAGGGGAGATATGCATATGAAATCTCAGTGAATACAGTCTGCATTTCAATGAGCTGAGACTGCTGTTACCTTGCCATTTATTTTGTGGCCTTTGGGGCTTTGACAGGCAATACCCAATCTGTTTCTCATCAGTTTAAATCTCAATATTTACTTTAAGATGTTTTACTTTAATTTTTTTTAATAGAGGACTGTATTTGTCCATGCAATGCAGAATTTGCCTATTTCATGTATTCAAAAAAGAGATTTGAATTTAACATAAAAAGGAGAAAAAAGCCACATTACTTATGAGAAAATTATAAAAAGGAACAACATAAATTTTTTTCCAAAAACAAAACAAAACAAAAAAAGCCTAAATCATTACTTAACATAAGCTACAAATGCTCAGCTTTGACATGTTTTCTTCTTGCAGTAGCTTGCAATTGTCAACACATAAACTGGGGGTTCCCTTTCTGTTTTTGTCCTATCTATATCTCCTGTTATGAACTGATTTTTAAATTTTCGGATGAATCCCAAGAAAATTGCCCTTAGCAGTAGGTGTTGATTACCCAATCACCAAGATCGTTAAGGAATGCGTTCCTGTAAATGAAATTCTGGGTCTTATGTAAAATGGATCTTGAAACCTCCCTAATCAAGTGGTTGTCCACGCTCAGTAGCAGCAGCAGCAGCAGCATCACATGGAGCTTGTTAGAAATGCAGAATGACACCCCCAGCCCAGATCTGCTGAAGCAGAATCTGCATTTTAGTAAAATCCTGAGCTGATATATCTGCACAATAAAGTCAGAGAAGCATACCAATTGAGACTAGAGGTTGACAATTTTTTTTTTTCCTTCAAAGGGTCAGAGAATAAATACTAAAGGGTTACAGATATACAGTAGGTGTTGCAACTTAATTCTCCTCTTATGTGACAAAAGGCACCACAGACAGTAGGAATGAGTGTGGCTATGCTTCAATGATACTTTATAGATACTGAAATTTGAATTTCCTAGAATTTGAACATGTCACTAGATGTTGTTATTCTTCTGATTATTTAAAAAATATAGAAACTGTTCTCAGCTGGTTATCTGAGACAGGTGGTGGTGAGCTAGATCTTATTGCTAGCCCCGATCTGCCGGACATCATTTTCTTTATCTCTCTTAGGGTGCTAATCTTCCCTGCTATCACAAAATACCATAGACTAGTAGCTTAAACTTATTTTTTCACAGTTACAGAGGCAGAAAGGTCTAAGATTAAGGTGCCAGCACACTCAGTTTCTGATTTGAGGTCATTTCTGGGCTTGTGGAAGACTGCCTTCTGTCTGTGTCCTCACATGGTAGATAGAGAGCAAGACCTTCTGTTTCTCTCATAGTAAGGGCACTAGGCAGAATGGATTAGGGACCCAACCTTAGAGCTTCATTTAACTTTAGTTTCTTACACGAGGGCCCTGTCTCCAAATATAATCTCATTGTGGTTTAGGGCTTTAACATATGAGTTTAGGTGGTAAGAACTCATAATTCAGTTCACAGGGGTACCCAGCACAGTTTTTGTTTCTCTAAGACCTTCTCTGACCTCACCACCCAGGGTCTTCTCCCCCACTTGAGTACCCCATTATCCTTATTTACTGTCTTTCTTTGGTACTTAAACCTGGTCATATAAATATGATCGCATATCCCATTTCTTCAGCTGAAATGCAAACTTCCTAAATATAGACAGTGCTGATCAAAGACCCAAGAGTTCCAGGGGTTGAGCTTAGTGGTTAATGATTGCTGACTTGATATGACACAGAGTGACCTTTCCAGTTCTTGATTTTCCTTATTTGCTAGGTGATTTCAGGCTCCCCAAGCAATTTTTGGTCTAGTTCCTCATTTCTAATTGGGGGAAAGAAGTAGCTATAAAGACACATCTATCTTCCTTATGGAGGGATTACAAATTATTCACTAGGGGCCTGTTTTGAAGAGCCAGTCCTCTAGTCTCCAGCTTCTGGAAGTGGTTTGGGCCTTAGTGAGGACTTTAGCTTTCATCTGCTTTTCTCCTGCAGGCAAGAAAAGGGCAATGTCATTCCCTAGTTTTCTGATGCAGCATCCTTTGTCCCTCTCCCTGATGCTACCCCCATCAGATATCTATTGGCAGCCATCATTAACAGAGGGTCCTTGTTTAACAAAGACCTTCCGGTGCATTTTATTTACCACTGATGTTCTAACATTGCTGACAATCAATCCTAAATATTAGGTCATAGTGAGTTGACTCCCTAGAGAGCCATTCTACACTGTTTCCTGCTGTATATTTTCTAGTGTTTTTCCCAGGCTCTTTTTAATGACTCCCATACAAAGCTTCCCTCATTTGCTTTGGGAATGTTTGCATTAGTGACTCCTGATGCAAACAGATGGGGACTCCGGTTAAGTCCCCATAAATCATTCCAGAGAGTTATCTGTGTCAGAAGCACAATTTAAAGTCCAAAGAGGGAGTAAATGACTTAGGGATAAATCCTATATATTATATAATCTGCTTTATTGACTTTGAGTTGAAATTGGCATGAATTTACATCTTTCCCTGCTTCTACCTTTTTACACCCACGATATTTGTAGCCTGGCCATGCTCTCTGATTTCTTTATGGCTTTGAACATTCAGGCCATTCTAGAAATTCCATTGTCACTAGGTTTGCTGCTCACACTAAGGAGAAATGTGGGTGACAGGACGCAATTGTTCTTGATGTGGTTGCAAACATTCACCACAAAGTGGCTGCACCCTGTATTTCCTGCTGGAGATGAGCTCTTGTCAACTGCCTGAGAACAATGCAGCGTCAAGTCAGGGGTGCAAGGACGCATGTAAGGATTCATGAATGGCAAATGAAGGCTCTGAACAGAAGCTCTTTGAGACAGAGCCACGTATTAGCATCCAGAAAGAGTGCTTTCTTAGGGAGGAATTCACCTCTTGATATATCATTCATTCTGGATTTATCAAGTGGGGAAGCAGGCAAGCCTGTAGGATTTAATTTGGAATAAATAGAAAAGAAAACAATTAGAGCCATTATAATACTTGTTGCAGGCAATGCCAGACAAACTTCTTTGTTGTATGATTATTTTCTTGCTAATATCCAAGCCTCCATGTTCTCGAGATTGGTGTCTTGGCTAGTTCTTTCTCTACCTTGCCTTTTCATATAAAAACTTTAAATAAATGGAATTTTCTACTGAAGTTTAACTTCCATCGTTTAAAATTGATGTATATTAACTTGAACAATATTTCCTTAAAATTAGAACTCTTAAAAAAAAAGCTTTCCAAAATCTCTCTCATGGGTTTGAAATAGTGTTTTGTTTGTTTTGTTTTAATCCAGTAGCAAGGAAAAAAAATAACATTTCTGGGTTTTGTGATCTTAAATCTCAGGCAAGTGACATAGCCTTTTGAACTCTCAATTTCCTCAGTGCAAAGTGGGCATGAAATATTTATTTCCCTATGGATTCAAAAGCATTAAGCAATATATGCAGAACACATGACACATGGTGTTAATACATGTACATATTACATGGTCAACAATTTGTGATGGAATACCATAATAACTTTAGATATTCAAAGTTATGGGTATAATGAAGGAAATACTTACTGGTTCTAATAATGTCACACATTACCTCAAATAACTGTGTTACATTGAGCAGAAGGAAAACAGTCATCTCTTAGTGAAAGTATCTTGATTTGAAATCTTTGCACGTTGGTAATTTTGTATTAGAGATTTTTGCTCATCAGCTCCTGTTCAGCCAAGTGCATGGCTTTGCACATTGTTGCTGAAATGATAAGCAGCAGCGCTCTTATTCCTAAAGACTCTCAGCTCACTTTTATTAAAGATAGAGCAGGTATCTGGCAAAGAATTGGAGTATAGTAAATCGTGCAACAAATGGTATGCCAGAATCAATTTACTGCAGTCCCCCAAATGCAATCACTTCCTTTTTGCCCGTTTCAAGCATGAACCTCTAAAAACACCTTATATTTATGTATTGCACATAATGGAATGCCTTTATGGTGTCTTTCTAATAGAAGTTTATGCCACAAAAGGCAATGTAAAAGAGAGAGAATAACTATCAAGTCACATTTCAATCTTCTAAACTGCTACTCAGGGAGGGGAGAGCAGATGGAATGATAAAAGTTTCAGGGGTGCCTTTGTGCTTGGTTACTGCTGTTAACTTTCAACAGGTGAGGAAACTGAGTCCCATAGGGTAGAAGTGTCAAGGTGCAGAAAGCTATTTAGAATGGAGGAGTCAGAACTTAAATCCATGCCTGTTGTCTTTGAGGTCCCTTATCTTTTCTGTCTAATATGCTGCCATCAAAATTACTGAACAGTTATTTCTCACATGTCATGTTATACATAGTTTTTCTCCTGGAGCAAATGATGGGCTATGTATATATGGATCTAAGCTGTATTCACTTACTATATGCCCATTGTTTTGCATATAGTTTGGTTTTAGTCAGTTTTTTTCATTGCTGTTAATAAAAGATCTGACAAGAACAATTAAAGGAGAAGAAGTCTACGTGGGGTCTCATGGTTTCAAAGGTCTCAGTGCATTAACAGCTGGCTTCATTCCTCAGAGGTCGGGATGAGGCTGAACATCATATCATGGCAGAAGGGTGTGGTGGAGGAAGGCAGCTCAGGACATGACAGTGAGGAAGCTCGGGGGTGTGGGGCAGCCTCCATCACCAGATAGATAATATATGCCTGAAAGGCATGCCCCCCAGTGACCCACCTCCTCCAGCCAAACCCTACCTTCAGTCATCACTCAGTCAATCTCTATCAGGGGGTTAATTCACTGATTGTGTTAAGCATCTCATAACCCAGTCATTTCACCTCTAAACCTTCTTGCACTGTCTCACACATGAGGTTTGGGGGGATACCTCACATCTAAACCCTAACAAGTTTCTCATTATCTTTGGACATGTTATCTCAATTATATGGATGGAACAATTAAAAATTAAAGACTTGAATGCTGTCGCCCCAAGACATATGGTTTGTAAGTAAGTAAAGGGCCCTAAAAATTATCAGAACTTTTGATTCTTGGGAATAAATATTAATGGATAAATAGAAGATCTAAATATGAATAGCTCTGTGATCCTGACCTATGGAACTCTGCATTTTCACATTTATTCACAGCATTTCAAAAACTTGATTTTTTAAAAACTCATTATTGCATAAAAGTTCGTTTTAAAGACATGCCAGTGGACAACTTGGTTTGAGGCCTTTGTATTTGTGATCTTGACTTTAAGGTTTTTTTCTTCCGGTACTCAGGATAGAACCCATGGCCTTGTGTATGCTGAGCAAGCCCTCTACCCACTGAGCTGCAGCCTCAGCTCTCTAAGCCTTTGTGTTTGACAAGTTAAAATTATATAAATTATAATCTAGAAAAGGAACATAAGCATAAGTACAAGAAAATAGGTGTAGTTCACCTCTGTGAAAACAAGAATGGGAGATATATCTCAAAGAAACTGAGTTATGAATAATAATATCTTACCTATTTTATTTCCTTGGTGTGGGTTTTCATTGCGAGCACCCTTTCCCATGAATCCAGTGCACCCTAATATTTCCTTTATAATAGATACTGTTTTGAAGAAATTTTTAATTTCGCATGTGAGTACTGTTTCAGGAAAGGGAGTAGGATGTATACTAGCCTTTTGGGTGGGTTTCTATTTAAATTTTCTTATTGTTATAAGATATAATGATAAACTATCTCAGGCCACTACATATCTAGAATTGATCCTCCCATCATTGAACAGGGGTAAAGGACACTTGCATCATGCCTATAGAAATAGCCCTGTTGCAAATAGCCAATTCATTGTTGCTTCCAATTTGGAAACTGACAAATACTTGCTTTATTGCCTTGCCACATGCGAAGTCTATCTTTCTGCCTACACAGCATAAGTCAATAACCTACATAATTCTTCCAGGATATTCTAAAAGCCCCGAGGCAAGTTTATATATTTGGCATTTGGAATCAGATATGGAAGTACATTTACTGACATCCTGGGAGAATTCCCAGATATTCCAGAACATTTTTTTTCTGTAGTTCCTCTGATTTGCATTCTTTAGTCTGGGCTGTCCTGTTAATGTTTGCCTCTGTCAAACATTTGCCACTTGAAATTTTGATTCAGCAATTAGATAACTGTATTTTAGCTGTTTTGCTTCTCAGAAAAACCTATCTCAGGAAAAGGAAGGGCTAAATAAAATTGGGAATTATCTCTTATTCATTTATGTGTCTTACTTTAAAAAGATACTACACCACAGCAACAGCTTAAAATAATATCTGTTTGATTCCAAAATAAAATATCCCATTAGTAAAGTGATAGAAAAAATAGGAATCGGAGGATGAATGACTATGTAATTAATTGCTTAAACTAGAGCACTCTTGAGAGAGAGAAGTTAGTAGGGGCTGTTGATCATCACACTGCACATACTCTAAGCAATTTAGGACTTGGGGTCACCCTTCTTAGAGCTGCGTTATATTGCTGATCTAAAAATGCATGCTCAAGCTCTGAAAAATATGACTATGCAAGGAAGCATATTCGTTGGCTAAATCCACAGCCATCTTTACTCTTGAAATGAACCAAATTATGCAGATGCAAGTATGAATATACACAATGCATTCCAATTTTATATATAACTATAATGCATCAATTTAAAATAAATAGAAGGAGGCTGGGCATGCAGCTCAGTTGGTAGAGCACTTGCTTCACATGCGCAAAGCCCTAGGTTCAGTCCTCAATACCACTATATATATATGGAAGATCAATAGAGTAGAGGAAAGGATTTAGGGGAGAGAGGATGGAAGAAAAGGGGTTCATACTGGGAATTAAAGTGGAGAAAACTACATTTATGTATCTGTGAATATGTCAGAATTAATCCTATTATTTATAACTGTAATACAGTAATTAAAAATATATATTTTAAAAATACCTGAAGTAATGTACATGTTTACATTTACTTATGTAGTTAACCTGAATAAATGGAAGGATGACCACCCCTGCTGGACCTATGTGTCTCAGATGCATATAATCATAAATGCATGCGATAGTGTTCAGAGTCCACGTGCCTGAGTTCATTCTGCTGCAGGTTCTCTTTAAGTTTTGGTGACGGAATTCTTTTGGTGTTACCATCTACACATGATAATGGGTCATTCTACCCTGAACATTTGTCACTGCTCCATGCTGACGTCTTCTGTATTGACGGTGTTCTCATCTGAGTCTTAACCACGCAGTCCATGCTTCTTTCAATTTCAGGGTCCTCCACTTGCATGGAGGGGCTCCTCTCAGTCTCCTTACATTGGTGTCTCCTTTATGCCTCTCCTGGTCACTTGAAAAGATAAGTGGCTGGCTCCTCTGCCCTGTTGGTTACTCAGGTTACTCACGGAAGCTGTATGAGATACATACGCCTGGCATCCTGTTGAGGTGATGCTCCTAGCCTTGTGTGCCACGGGGAAGTGGGGAGTCTCTGGGAATGCATAGCTGAAACTGCTGCAGTGGATACGCAGAACAAATCAGCTCTCCTCTCCACTTTCTAAATATTACTTATCTTGTTCTCTATTGACTCTTCCCTCTTTCCCATCCCTCCCTACCTCCAGTTCAGAGGATCTCTGACTATCACCTGCATGGGCAGAATGGGAGGTAATTTCTGGGTACCAGATCATTGATTCATTTAATATCTGGATGAAGCTGTCAGTCCCAACCTCATACAAGTCAAGAATTTGACAACTCTGTTCTTTGGTTCTACTTCAAGCATAATGAAGCCCTTAAATCTAGCCGTCTTGATGGGAAAGGGTCACACAATGGTATCAAGGAATTGACTAGTACATACTTGTATTGTCACAGCAAAGCTCTGAATTCCTAAATTCAGAAGCATGTCTGTTCACCTTACCTTAGCCCACAAAAGACCATTCAGTGTAGTCTCTCCCTAAACTCACGATAAACCAGAAATAAAGCACAAAACCCCTCTCGCTTATTCTTCAGTGTTCTACTGGCTTGATTGGGATCCCTGGTCCCTGCCAGCCTAGGCTGATTCTTTTTTATGGGTCCAAAGTCTAGTGTGAAATATGGAGCAAAGTGAATTAAGCAATGACTAGAAGTGGGGTATCTCATAACCATAAAGAATATATCTGCAGAGGATGTGACCAGTTTCTCTTTCCCTTTCTCCTTCAATTCCTTCTTACTCTCCATCTTCTCCCACTCTGGCCCTGTGTGTAAGTGACCAAAGGCAGCCTGCTTCTCCAGCATTCTCTGCCTAAATCTCACTTAATGATCTTCTGCAGTCTGATAATCCAGGTTTTAAAAAACACCAAAATGTCTATTGTGACCTACAGTGGCTACCTTCTAAATATCAAGTTGATATTTGCCTTCTTTTGGTGTATATTTCCAATAAATTAAAAATGATCCTAGAAATGTTCAGAATCAAACACTCCTATTTTTTTTTAAAGATGCAATGGAAAATTGCAGGAATTTTACAGAGCATCTATTTGCAGAGGAAAGAAAAAGACAAGAAAAGATATCAACTTTCCATACAGGCAATCTTGAGCAAAATAAGCTTGTTGAATAGTCAGCAGTAGTTTCCGTGTGGCCCTCTCTGGTGTTCAGCAGTGTTCTGTCCAATTTCCATCTTAAAAATATCTTCATTTAATTCTATGTGCTTTCCAAATACTATTAACATATGGCTTGATTTTTAGAAAACTCATGAGTTAAGGAAGGCAATTCTTATTTCCACAGTTTTACTAACAAGAAAACTGAGACACAGAGAATAAAGGAATTGCCTACTTCACAGGACTTCAGTATACTTTAGATTTGGGAACAGTTCTCCCTTAGGATCTTACTCTTCTCCAACACAATTATTTTTTAGAAGAAAATGGATATTTACAGAAAATGTTGAATCTTTACCAAAAGACACAAAAGAAACTTTATATATAGAATATCAGGATAATCTACTTAGTCACTTCCTAATTTTTGGAGATATCCAAAAAGTAGCATGATCAAAGAACACTGGTAGAGTTTGCCCTTTGCTTTGTTATAATCCATCACAGAATTGAGTTCAAGCCAAAAAAATGAAGATGTATGAGTCTTCTATTTTGGCTATCTTGTAGACACATTATTTATCATGAATGGATTTATAATAAAATTATAAAAATAATGAAATGGAAATTGGAAGGATGACCACCCGTCTTGGGCATATTTGATGTTGACAAAATGTCTTGGATTTTATCAAAGAAATTTTGAAACAGCTGTGTTTTTTTTGAAGTACTTGTTAATGCAGATCAGTTGTGCTAAAAAGGTCATTTATAAAAATCTGCAAATTTTATTGAAATACTTCTTTTGGTGGTGAGGAAACACATTTGCACATGTCACCATCTTCACAGAACTGCCTGCCAGGGTTAGGAAAAGTGTGAATGTATTAATGTGCTCACGGCATCGTCATTTCTGTTACTCATGCAGTACCAAATTCCCATCAGAGTTGTTTCAGGCTGAGATTTGTTTTCCTCTTTGTTTTGTAGCTAGGTATTTTTATTCTCAGTAATTATAATTTGGTAGATGATTTTGGCACAATTCTTGACTCTGTCCTATATTTTAAAAGCCTGATTAAATTAAAATTTTGAATATATTCCACTAAATGGAATAACTTTTCAATGCACCTGCTTAAGTAGAAAAGTCTTTATTTGTTACGTTGGACTTATAGTTGATTAGATTTTGTTTAACTATTTGAAGTTGACCTGTGGAACATAAAAATATGATTCCTGGTATAACAGGGATTATCTGAATAAAATATATTCATAAATAAGAGGCACACAAATAACACATAAATGTATACTCATGTGGGTAGGTTGCATTATGATCATTGTCTTTGTGGAAAATTTTAGAAAACTCATGAGTTAAGGAAGAAAAGGCAAATACTGCACAATATCACCTATATGTGAAATGTAAACAAGTTGAATTCATAAACAGAATAGAATGGTGTTTGGCAGGGTCGGGGTTCAGAAAATGGGTTGGTCAAAGAATACAAAGTTTCTGTTATACAGGATGAATAAATTATGAAAATCTAATGCACAATATGGTGACTACAAGTATTTTATTTTAGAGAATGGGAGAAAGTATTTGACAGCTCTGTTCTTTGGTTCTACTTTAAACATAATGAATCCCTTAAATCTAGCAGTCTCCATGGAAAAGGGTCACGCACTGATACTAAGGAACTGTCTAGTATGTCCTCGTATTGTTACACCAAAGCTCTGTATTCCTAAATTCAGAAGCATGTCTGTTTGCCTTACCTTAGATTTTTGGTTGTGTGTTCCTAGAATAAATAAACCAATATGTGTTTTCTGGTATTAGAAAATTATTAAACAGAAGTGATTTGCCTATGTCACTGCAGCATAAGTCACTACAATGCATGTTGTGTGATTTCCTCCTAACAGTCTACATTTAACATGTTAAATACTTAATGCATATAAAAGCTCTTCCTCCCTTTGTCTCCCCACACCCCCCTCCATGGAAATAGACTATGCCTTCTTATCAAGGCATATATATTCAGCATTTCTATTAATGAAACCATAATTACTAGATATTGCTATTTTATCATCTCTACTGTCACTGCTGGTCATAGATATAATTATTCCTCCATTTCAGTGAAATTTTTAAGGAATGATTATTAACAATAAAGTATATGGGGAATTTAAAGTGACAGCCATTATGGGAGTATCATTGATATTTTAGATAATTGCATTTAAAGTTCAAATTGGTGATGGATTATATTGATTCAAGAGGGGAAGTAGACATAAAAAGAACTTCTAGAAGTGAGCCTTGGAATCAGTCCAAAGATAATATTGCAAGACACAAACCGGATACCAAATAGTTAAAAAGACTAATATACCAAGGCTGTTTGTTAACTTGAGATAAGATGCTAATCCCTCAGCATCTAATAGGAATCTCATATCCTTTCCAAAGAGTCTTATTCTCTGTTGGGCTTTAGTATTTGGCTTTCCATTATTGTCATTATTAAACTGAGCCAATCAGGTTGAACTAATTAATTTCTGTCAAATGAATCAAAGTCTCGTGAACAGGACTAAGATGTTATTTTTCTAATCATTTCAAATTTCTCAGAGTCAAATACATTAACACGGTACTCATCATTAACTATCCAGTATATTAATATAGAACTCATTTTACTGAAGACTTGTGTTTAAAAAGCTTTGACCATGAACAGATTAAGCATTTGCATTCTTAATATGCACCTCATAGGTGAGAGATTGAACAGCACAATGGTTGGAGCTATATCAGAGATGGTCCTATAAGGAAACTTACAATGTGAGAGCAGTTTCTCTTAAAAAATTCAATACCTAACCTATCAGTTGCCAAATTGTAAATTTAGCAAGGTGAGTGGGAGTAAACTATGAGATCTCCTAAGTTTCCAGCAAGGGTTACAGATGTGAAATCCACCCAGGTATGTCTTTTCTCATCAATATGTTTCCAGCTAGATTTTCCCATTACTCTGCCAAATAAATAAAACTAAAATTTTAAACTACCCTATTTCTTTAGGAAAATAAGTCCACAGAGCAGCTTTCTTCATTAAAATATTTTATCGGGGTATGGTTGTAGCTCAGTGGCACAGTACTTGCCTAGCACATGTGAGGGACTGGGTTCAATCCTCAGCATTGCATAAAATTAAATAAATAAAAGTAAAGGTATCATGTCCATCTATTAAAAAAGTATTTTTTTCTTCCTTTTAGATCTGCTTGGGCTACTAGAAAATAATACTTCATCCTAAACTCTAAGGGCCTCTATTTTTAGATGGCTCTTTTGTGTTAGAAAAGGGGATCATCCAGTTTTCTGTTATTTTACTCTTGTGACACTGTTTCACCAACTAGAAATTCGTGTTAATTTTAAGGTTTCTTTGCCTTGATTCAGTCAGTCTCAAATGTGGAGTGGGAAAATCACTAATGATAATCACATTTTATCATTCCTACTACACACCTGATTCTCCTAAAAAGCTAAAAAAGATTTAGAATTCCAGTTTGTAGGAAGGAAAAAAAAAAAACCCTATCTTTATGTATTTACAATTTCAGATTATACAGCATGTTTTCATATTCAATGAATGTTGGATCACACCTCCTATATTGTTTTCAAATTTGATCAAGGAATCTAATAAAGGAGATGGAAAGAGCTGGAGAAGGTCCAGACAACAGTAACTCAATTGACTGTGGATAGAAAGTGATTCCATATGGAAACTGGCTGTAAATGATTGGGGGTTTTATTCCGGAAATGTTAAGATTTAGAAATGGTGTAATTAAACCCTGAAAACAATGAAAAAGAGTGAAAAAGAAAGACCTAATCCTAGAAGACTAATGCATGGAATTTTTCAGAATGTTTGAAAAGAGAAATGTTCAAACATATAAAATGGTACTCTGCAGAGTAAACCATGAAATGTTTAAGCATGTTGCTTCAGCAGAGATTGCATCCAGATCTGCCTGATCTAATACATGTGGCTGTTGAGGACCCAGAATGGGGCCAGTGTGACTGGCTGAGAAACTAAATCTTCATATTTGTTGAACTTTAATTTTAATTTAATTTAAAAGTTAATACTCAGTTCAGTTATTACAAAAGAGTTTTCAAAGTAGGTTTAGGAGCAACTTGAACATGTGAGTCTATTTTTTCCAACTGTTAATTTTATAAAATCTAAATACAGATCAATTATACATCCAATGAGGAATTTGGTGTCTGAATTGAGATGTGCTTAAGTTTAAAATGTACACTGGCATGAAAAAGACTCATCAGTAATGAGAGATTAGTGAAATAGCTCATTAATACTATTTCAATATTGGCAGGTGTTAAACTAAAAATATTGTGGGTGTGTTAAAATAGAAATTTTCATTTTTTTTTCCCTTTGTCAATGTGGCAACTCCAAAACTTAAAATTACATCTCTGGCTCATATTACATATTCGTTTTTTATTTGTGGCTCATATTATATATTCCATTAGAATATTGTATATAGGAATGTATTGGAATACTCTGATTTGACTAAAAATTTGATTAGGTTCTGATGATGGTGACTGAAATGATGGAATCACTTTCCTTGCACAGTTGTAGGGTAAGCTGTAAATACTAATTCCTAAGGTGAATACTGCAGACAAGGTCTAAAGAGAGAGCTTAGAAAGAGATCTCATAATCTGTTTGATTGGGAGAACAATATTGTCAGAAACCCTGGAAAATAATTTGGAAAAAGAGAAGAAAATAATTCCATTGCTTCTCTGGAGCATGCCGAATGTGGAAACCAAAAGAATTCCTCCAAAGTATGAAGCATGGTCTTCAGTGGACCAGGAAGGTTATTGTATCCCCTGGAGAACCTTTGGCAATGTCTACAGATACTATTTGGAGGTCAGATGGATGGCACTGACATCTCAGAGTTAGAGGCTAGAGTTGTATCTCCTACAATGCACAAAACAGCTGCACAATGAAGAATTATCCAACCCCAAATGTCAATGGTACTGAGGTTGGGAATCACCACTGTGAAAATTTAGTTCATCTAAATTTTAATCTGACCTCATTTTATTCTCACATGTGAATATGCTGAGACTCATCCATATTAAATGACTTATTTAGGTATAAAATGTGATTGCACCAGATCAGATGATAGAGACTCTCTATTTTAGGGCTGATTTTTCCATGGTAACATAGTATCTTGTATCTTTCCTTCTGTTCCATGTTCTCAATTTCTTCTTCTTCCTTTTACTTTTTTTTTTTTTGAATTGAGCTCAGGTTCTCAAGCATGCTATGAAAGAATTCTACTACTAAGTGGCATCCCCATTCTTTTTTTGTTTTATTTTGTAATTTTAAGACAGGTTTTTGTAAGTTGCTTAGGCTGGCTCAAACTTGCCATCTTCCTACCTCAGCCACATGAGTTCCTGGTATTATAGGCATGTGCCCCTGCACCCATGTCTCCTGAATTTCTTAAGATAAATACCATGAAGGTAATGAAAGGCTGTGGCATGTTCTCTATCTGTTCTTTTCACCCTCACTTTTATTTAGACTTCTTCATTAGCTATTGTTTTTTTTACTGAGGAAATGATTTTATCTAATGTTACTTACAAATTTGCCATTTTTTCCTGCCTTCCTTCCTCCTCCACCTAATCACATGATTACATCTTCATAGGCCCATGTTGGTAAAACTTCTCACCTGCTGATATTCTTACTTTGCTCTATTTTAGCTGATTTGGGGCCATACCAAAACCCTTTTGGGTTTTAAATTTGATACACAGGTGTGATTAGGTTTTAAAAATTTCAAGCTGTCATGCCTTAAAAAGTTTTCGTTTTTATTTTTTTCATTGAATAGTCACTACATAGGTGCCAGATAAAAACTGTAGGCACTGAGGATTCAGTACCATATAAGGAAGCTCTGTCCTCACGGAGCTTCCATTCCAGGGAAGGATACAGACAGTAAGTAATTAATGTCTAATGCACAATGTCAAAGCATTTAAAAAATATTAAAGTGATGCAAAAGGGAGTTGTCAGAGGCACTCTTTTGAATGGGGTTTTCTGGGTAACCTGGAAGAAAAGTGCTCAGGATGAAGCACAAAAGAGTAAGTACACCTACCAGATTAAAATATATCTTCCAGAAGTAGGTATATTTTTTATTCATTCCAGGAATCTCATGAAAGCCTATATGGCCAAGGTAGAGAATGGAGAGGAAGCCAAGAGCAGAAAGTACAGAACCACGTAGCCTTGTAGCCTTGTGATTTTTGTGATTCCTGGAAGAGATGATCTTACTGTTCTGGGTTGAAAGACTATAGGAGGAAAAAGATGGAAGCAGGAAACCCAGGTGGGCGGCTGTTGTAGTCACTCAGAGAAGAAGCTATGGCAGCTTGGTGAGGAGGGATAGTAACGGGGGATGTTTAGATGGTTTGGTTTTGCTATTTCTAACAAAGCTCAACACTGACAATTAATATTCACCTGTTGCTCTTGTACTTGTCAGTGTGTTTTCTAAGACTATGGGACACAATTTTCTGATTTTTAACCCAGATCTATCACTGATGAGCAATATAATGGTGGAACCTATTAAGTGATCTCTGTGATTCAGTTTCCTCCTCTACCAATTGGGGTTAATACTAGTACTAGTATGTATGTAAAAGAGCTTTATGAGTTGATATCTGTATAAAGCTTTTAGAATTAATAGTTCCTTGCTTATATTAAGCATCATCATATCATATTATTATTTGCTCTTCAAACAAACCTATGACATAAATATTCTTTTTCCAACTCAAAGACAGGCAGGTATGATGTAAAATGATATATGTTGAATGCTCACATCAATGCATTTTATTGAAGAAGAAACATGATTGACAGCTAGTAAGTGATAGTTGGAACCAAACCTAGGACTCCTGGCTCTTATGATCAAGAATTGAGGCTCTTTCTAACAGACTGCATGGTGTTCAGGTTATCAGACTAGACCCAAGGCGAATGGCGGACCCTGTGCACCTGTTTCCTGATAATGTCTCACTCACATTCTGCAAATGCCCAGCAAAAAGCCTTAGAGATTTGTTTCATTTTGATTAACACGGAAGTGCTGCAGCAGGTCAAGACTGCGGGAAGTAACCTAAAGGACACATTTCCATCATGTCATATTTTATTCACAGTATTTTTCTTTCACATTCTGTAGGTGTCATCTGTTCCTATTACTTTAGATTTTATTTTTTACTTTTTCTTTTACTTACTGCTACAAGATTGTTAAACAAAAATTTTCCAAGTTGAACTCTTGTCATGCCTATATAGTTTTATTAATCTCTAATACAATTTGTGAATTTATACATACATATATTAAACATATGCAGTATTATACACATGTACATATATGAATGCATATAAACGCACATAGGCACATGTGTGTATATATATGGAGAGAAAAATAAAGTTATACTTTGAAATTTATTGAAACATTCAGCATTGCTCTGAACAGAGTTTCTAAACCTCAGAATTATTGATATTTTGGGCCATATAAAATTTTCTTATGGGGTGAGATCTTGCGCACTATAGAACATTTAACAGTATCTCTGGTTTTTACTTTTTAGATTCCATTAGCACAGATTTCCCAGACAACCAAATATGTCTACATTTGAAGCAGAAATCTTTCCCTCCATGGAGAATCACTGAGTTATTTGTATGCATGAGATTGTTGTGTCTTCTTAAAATGTGAGCTGCAAAACTTTGTCTTTTAAGCCTGTTGCTTCTTATCAAATGTTATCAGTTCACTATAATTTTCAATATACCTTTCAAATTTTCCAATCATAATAGAAATTCAAATGTGATGGATTCACTATCAGTAAAATGAGAAGTTAAGAGACCAAAGCAATATAAAAAAGTAGTTTGATAAAAAATAAGTAGCAACGTTGCCATGTTTAGAGAATCTACACTTTGGTATATCAACCTCTAATCTGTATGCATTTTATTATATACTAATATCTCATAAAACATAAACCACATACTTAGTATTTTCCAGAAAACAGAAGAGAAGAGAATTTTTTTCAGCACATTTCATGAGACTAGTATTATCTTTGTAATAAATCTCAGACAAATCTAGTAATGAAAGAAAATCACAGTCAGTGTCTATCATGAACTTATACATAAGAATTCAAGACACTGGAGTATTGATGGAGAGATAGACACACAGAACCATGTAACAGACTAGAGAACCCAGAATAAGCCCACAGGATATTCTTAACCTGTTAGTAACAAGGGCCTTCAGCAAATTAAATAGAAGAATGAAAGTTTTATCAATAAGTGATGTTGGCACAATATATATCCATAGGCAAAAATAAAAATTGAACTGCAATTTAAAATTTAAAAAATGAAATCTAAATAGACTCATATATGTCAAGAGAAAATATGTAGGATAAAGATCTCTGTGATTTAGGGTTTAAGTCAAGCATTCTCATATACCAGAAGAAAATTCCATAAAAAGAAATTTTGAACAATTAGATAATATCATAATCAAAAGCTTTAGCTTAGCAAAAGACCCTATGAAGAGTGGAAAATCTACAGGCAGGAAGAAAATATTTTTAAAACATGTCTTTGAAAAAGGGTAAGAATGTAGATTATGTAAGAAATTATCAAATTGTAGAGTAAAAATGAAGAAAGAACTAAAGAAATGAAAAGGATATACATCGGAAAGTGTGTACATAAAAGGTGTTTGAGGGCTGGGGTTGTGGCTCAGTGGCAGAGCACTTGCCTAGCATGCAAGAGGCACTGGGTTCGATCCCCAGCACCACATAAAACAAAATAAAGATATCGTGTCCACCTACAACATATATCTATATCTATATATCTATATATCTATATCTATATCTATCTATCTATCTATCTATCTATCTATCTATATATATATATAGATATATATAGGTGTTTGATATTATTAATCATTAGGGAAATACAAACTGCAACCACAATGTCATATGGCTACAAAACTAAGAAAATGATTGTGATAGGGAATAACAACAGCAAGAAGTGCTCATGAAGCTACAGAGAACGAAATCACATATTGGTGGTGGGAATGTAAGATGGTACAGCCACTATGGAAAGCAGTTGCACAATTTGTTAAAAGCAAAACATATAAATACTATATTACACAGTATTTAATAATATACAAACTTGTATACCTTTTCTTTGTACAAACTTACCATCTATATAGCCTTTTCATTTCTTTGGTTCATTGTTTTTACTATGAAATTTTTGAGAATTCCTTATATGTTATAAATATTTGCCCTTTTTCAGAGATACATTTTGAAAATATTTTTATCCCTGTGTATAGCTTTACAACTCTTGCCCTACTGGGCATTTATCATAGAGGAAAGAAAATTTATGTTCACAGAAGAACATACTCATAAATGTTCATAGCAATTCTATTCATGGCAGACTATTTTTATTTTTTTATTCTTTTTAGGTGTACATGATAGAAGAGTGTATTTTGACATAATACACAGAGTATAACTTTTTCATTTATTCTTATGGTTGAGTATGATGTGAAGTTACACTGGTCATTTAATCATATATGAACCTAGGGAAGTAATGTCTAATTCATACTACTCACTTTCCTGTTCCCATCCCCTCTTCCTTCCCTTCATTCCCCTTTGTCAAATCCACTGAATTTTTATTCTTCCCTCCCCACCCCTTATCATGATTCAGCATCTGTATATCAGAGAGACTATTCAATGTTTGGCTTCTTAGAACTGACTTATTTCACTTATTATGATAATATCCAGTTCCATCCATGTACCAACAAATGCCATCATTTCATTCACAGAATGGAATATTACTCAGCCATAAAGAAGAATGACATGATGGCATTTGAAAGAGAAAATGTGGTATATACACACATTTTCTCTATTTATACTTGTGTGCTTGTATTCTTGATAATTGCCATTCTGACTGGCGTGAAATAGAATTTCAGTGTAGTTTTAATTCGTAGTTTTCTAATTGCTAGAGATGTTGAATATTTTTTTCATGTATTTGTTGACCATTTGTATTTCTTCTTCTGTGAAGTATCCAGTTCCTTTCCCATTTATTGATTGGTTTAGATTTTTTTCTTTTTTTGGTGTTAAGTTCTTTGAGTTTTTTTTTTAATATATCCTAGGGATTAATGTTCTATTTGAGTGCAGGTAGCAAAAATTTTCTCCCATTTGGTAGCCTCTCTCTTCATGTTCTTGATTATTTCTTTGCTGTGAAGAAGCTTTTTAGTATGATACCATCCTATGTATTGATTCTTGGTTTTACTTCTAGGAGTTGTGCTGAGGAATTTGGTTCCTAAACCAATATGATGGAGGATTGGGCCTACATTTTCCTCTATTAGATGTGGAGTCACTGGTCTAATACCTAGGTCCTTGAACTCCTTTGAGTTGAGTTTTGTGCAGAGTGAGAGATAGAGGTTAAATTCCATTCTAGCTGACTATCTTGAAGGAGACTAAATGTCGTTCATCAAGTGTCACTTAAACAAACTGTATTCCTACACACTGTAGAATACTACTCAGGAATAAAGAGGAATCGGTAACTTAGATGAATCTCCAGGAATTCATGTTAGGCAAGTTTATCCAAAATGGTCACATGCGTATGATTCCACTTATGTAACTTTTTTGAAGCAATGATATAATAGAAATGGAGAAAGATTTGTGGTTGTTGAGGATTGGGGATGGGAGGAAATGGGAAGTGCGCTTATTAAAGGATACCAGGAGCCAAGCACAGTAGTGCAAGCCTGTAAGCCCAAGGGCTGGGGAGACTGAGGCAGGAGGATCATGAGTCAAAGCCAGGGTCAGCAACAGTGAGGTGCTAAGCAACTCAGGGAGAGTCTGTCTCTAAATAAAATACAAAAATGGCTGGGGATATGGTTTAGTGTTTGAGTGCCCCTGGGTTTAATTCCCAGTACAAAAAAAAAAAAAAAAAAACAAAGGGCACCTGGAGGACTCCTTGAGATGTTGGAACTGGTCAGTAACACTTCTAATTTTGGACAGAAAAAGGGTAGCAGAAATGATCTGTGATTTAAACATTTGTAGAGTTAAATATTTTTTTCACATCCTTTTCAGATACAATTATTATAAGAAAATTTCAACATTTTTGTTTTCTTCCTGAACACCAAAGGATCTTCTTCCATAGCTCCAGTGGTTTCCACTTCAGAAACTCCTGGTTTAAAGATTAATAATATATGTTGGTTTTGAAGGGACTTAGCAGCATGTGCTGCAGGAGTGAGTATGTCCTTGAAGTATAACACATAGAACGAGGTACATGTCATAAACAGATGAATGACATTTCAAAATGAACACATTGGCAATAAAACCCCCAGATCAAGACACAGAGCATGAGCAGCACATGGCGGACTCCCTTGTGGCTCCTCTTCCATCTCCATTTCTGGAGAACTGCTGCCCAGACTTCAACCCCGTGGCTTGTTCCGTGGACCACCTATCGGTAGGATCATGGAATACACTGGCTTTGTGACTGGTTTTATCCATGCTGTTAACAGTATGTGGAAAGCTTTTCTCTTCAGATAATTAGATCTTTCTGAATGACAACTTTCCTGTTTATTAGCTCCACATACCTTTAAAACAGGCACTGTGTGGGAGAGTCTGATAATGTACTTTCCAGATGGGGTCTGACCCTGTATGAGCTCCTGCCTGCCTGAGGTTCAGTCTGCAGCTTTCCAGGTTTTCTGCTTCCTGTGCCTGGTGTCTGCTCATCAAGTGTTACATGCCCCAAAGAGTGGACTTGTTTGTTATGTGTGGACTGCAGTGCAGTGGGGATCTTTTAATTTCTATTAATTTTTAAAGAGAAACTGATAGGAGTAGGCAGGAGTGGATGCTTATGTGCAGATTTTGCTGATAAGAAAAGACACAATCGTAAATGTATAGAAGCAAGATCATCTACACTAACTTTACAATTTAGAATGTCTGGGCAAGTTGTAATGAGACCTGAACAGATGATGGAATGGGGACAAGTAGGAAAGGATCAGATAGAGCAAAAATAGAAGAATAGAGAGGATCTGATTACATTGGCCTCTGTGTCGTAATCTTCTGTCTCTAGAGAAGGTTTCTTGTAGGTTTATAAAGCTGTTATCATGCCACGACTAAATGATGTCGAAATGAGGATGGCTGACATCAGGCTAATTGCCATAGTGACTGGGAGGGGGATGCCTGGCAGTTGAGTAGAAGTTGCTTGGAGAATTAGAATTTTCCATGAACTGTGATGGACAGAAGTGTTTGAGCAAGGAAATAGGCTGAGAGCCTAGATGGACAGGAAATCAGGGAAGAAAATGCCTGTGGCATTCTCCCCTCTATCTTCTCCTCCTCCAGTTCTACCTCAACAGTGAAAGCTTCCTTGTTTAATGTCTAGTGTTTTACACGAAGAAATCAGAATAATCCTGGAAGCAGAGAGGAGTTTGCAAGGCTGGGGAGCGGCATTAATTTGCCTTTATCCAAAGCACCAGTCCCTAAGAGTCTTTTCCTAAGCCACTGCTGCAAACTGTTTGGTACCAGAGCCCTCCAAAGCATCTCCTCCATGCTGCCCTCCATAGTGGCAGCTCCGTGGTATCCCAATAAGCACCTAGGGCGGAGAGGTGATTTCTGAATCATCAAGAGAATTGTCCAGCTGCAACATAAGTGGTTGCTACTGTAGTTAATAAATCTATGCTAATATATTTAAAGAACATTTTCTCCTGGGTCTACACCCATCCTCCCAACAGAATCCTCTCAGGAAATATGTACACATTTTCATCTTTGCTCTGTGGAAACTATTGTTGATCAGTAAATAGAGTGATACTAATGGTAGAGTTTTCTGGAGACTTCTACCTTGGTGGATCATGACCCTGGAGAAGAAATTTGTGGGAAGGCCATGCTTTAGTAAACACTTTCCATCATCTCTGATTTTGGGGGTGGGGTAGCCTACCTCCCGATCCAGGTCTTTTTCTGTATGGTTTTGCTCCTATGATAATTACAGTATGATAGGTTGGATTCAAACTATTTTTTTGTCCTATTATGATGCGTTATCTCTTATTTGGGGACTATTGGCAATCATTGCTTCATTTAGAATTTGATAACATTTAAAGGATCTGAAAATTAAAATGATCTTTCTACTTTATAATACTCTGTTTTAAAAACCAATGAAATAATAGTTTGTGTGTGGTTTATTTAGTTGGTGGTACCTCCATGGACAAGTTGCATGGCTGTGGTCAACTCTGTGAATGAATAATTTGGCAGTACATGCATACTTAGAAATCACTATATATATTTTTTAACAAGTGATTTGAGATTTGTTTAATTATGCAACTGTAAAGAGAAGGTTTAAGGAAAAGGAGGAATTGTTCAGGACAGAAATAGATACGGTGGTATATCTCAGGCCAAAAGTTCTGTTGAAGGACTTAGTTTGACTTGAAGGCAATCTCCACTTTCCATGTATATCTTCACACATGGGCAGTCATTTGCTCTGCTATATTCATTCAATATTTTTGAGACTTTAATGAGTTAATCTTTTTGTGGTAAGTAGAAATTAGTGAAATACTTTTGAAGAAACTCAGTTCTTTCATATGTCAACCTAGGTATCAAATAGATTTAATTGAGATTCACAATAAACCCCCCAGCCTGCCTTTTGAATGGTGTTAAGTCTCTCTTAGCTTGTGCTACCATGACAAAGTACTATTGGCTAGGTGGTTTCAACTGTAGTCACCACCTTCTTACTATGGTGCACAGACAATCTTTCCTCAACATAGCCCTTCCTATGACATCATCAAACCCTGATTACCTTCCAAAGGACGCATCTCCAAAAACCATTAGATTTGGGGTGAGAAATCAATCATACTGTTTTTTAGGCAGGGCGACACAAGCATTTATTCTGAGCTAAAGCCTATGTGCTGGTGCAATTCTTAATCTGTTTGATTTTGCTCCTAGTGATAATTATGTTAAAACTGTGTGGGTTTTTTTTTTTTTGAAAAAGAAAAAGGGTTTATTGCTTAGCTAGCAAAGGAGAAACACAGGGACTTCTATTCCAAAGGCTGTGCTTCTGCCCATTAACAGGAACAGGGAGCTTTTAAAGAGGTGACTCAAAGACTGCATTCCATATGCTCTCTGTTGGAGTTGTAATTCACTTGTGAAGTTGGGAGACAGTCATTTCTGAGATCTTCTGGTATCATCCTCAAAGTATGGATTTCTTCTTTCCTATGGTAGGTGTGTATTCAAGGACAGATAAATCTGCCTAGAATTGGGAAGACAGGTAATGTTGTTTCCCTTGAGATTAGGGAAGGCGAGAGATTAGGGAGGAGCAGGGAGAGAGGAAGAGAAAGAAAAATATCCATTTTAAAAATAAGTTGCAGTGGCTGAGCATCAGGTCTATATTCAAAGAATAAAGTGGATCATGATTACATTTCTCCACTGTCAATTTATACATTTCATTTCTATGGAAATATGGGTGACAATACCTTCAAGCTGTTTCCTGCTGAAAGAGGGCAAAGTTGGGGGAAGTAATCCATAGTCCTTGTTTTCTGGGTGTGGTGGGAAGTACAGACAGTTAAGGGGATTCAGCATCAGAGAAGTCCAGAGGTCCATGGTGTTAGATGGCAGTTGACTGGACAAGGCATATATAGGTATTGCTAACACAACAGTAAACAAGACAACAAAGCATTGCTTTTTGCAAACAATTAGCACAAAAGCAATTAACATTTAAGCCATTCTCTAAAATCCATGAAGATAGTAACTCATAAGCACATTTAAAACTGTGATGTTATTTTCAGTATGGGGAAGTAATTCAGGAATCTACAATTATACTGTTTTGAGAAAATTTTCATGATTTAAAAACTAAACCAAAATGGGAAAGTGTTTCCCCCCATGGATTATTTATTAATAAACTACTTTTTTTTAAATTCTATGTTGACCAAAGAGAGGTTAACAGCTGAGGTTCAATCTTTCATCCTAATAATATTTCTATAGGCAATGCAGAGTTAAGGGTGCATCCCATAAATATTTGTGGGAATAATTAGGAAATAAATAAATAATCGACCCTAAATAAAAAAAAAAAAACTCAGTCCTCAATCTTTTTCAATATATACTTTCTGCAAACTTATTTTCTACACAGGCTAGGATAGAAATTCCCAAATTTTAGGAAGCTAATGACATAGTTGGGAAACTAAGAGAAATAAAATGAAACAAAAAAACAATCATAAGAAAATATAATTAAGGCATAATGTTGGGTTGCTCAGATATAACCTGCCTATGTTAGGTAATTATCCATTTATCTATAGGAACATCAATGGCAGTGTCTCTATTTACATAGTCCTATCATTTCTATGTTGTTTTATTCACAACTTATTTAAAGATTTTTATCCAGGTCAAGATGCCATTTCAATACTGGACATATCCAACATTAGACAAAATAATGAATTAGAGACATGCCTCTTCTTGTACTCTTTAAGTTCACAGGTACAGTATTTTAGTACTACCCCTGGATTATAACAAATCTCCTAATGAGGCTCACAATACATTCCTGACAATGCTCTCCAAAGAAACCCTCCATGTTTTCTTTATTGAAGATGGGGTTGCCAGATATAATAAAATATGCCTAGTTATATAATAATAACACTTTTTAATTTAAATATTTGGTTTTTTAGTTGCACCCAATACCTTTATTTTGTTTATTTATTTTTATGTGGTGCTGAGGATTGAACCCAGGGCCTCGCACATGCTAGGCGAGCGCTCTACCACTGAGCCAAAAATCCCAGCCCCATAAATAACACTTTTAATCATAAGTATTTCCTATATTATAATATTGCTAAATTAAAATTATTCTATTTTTATTTTCTAAATTAGCAAATCTAATCTAAGTCCATCTCAACTGCCATTTTTATCATTGTGTGTAATTTCAACCATCCTTCAAAAGATAGGAGTCTATTTGAAAAAAAAATCAGACTTGGGTATAAATGTCTGGTAGTGAGATTACTGTATAGTCATTAAAATAAAAGAATTCATATACTTGAAAGAGGAATTTATGCAGAGGAAGAGTTTTCAACCAAGGTAAATTTTGAAATTATTTTTTAATGTTCTACTTCAGAATAAAATTAATGCATTAGCAAGTTTTAAGTCAGGATGCCCTTAGGGATGGTATTTATTAAGGCTCTATGGAAGTGGTGATACTAGAATTACAAGGACAAGATACTTGACTTTTTTGTGCCTTGGTTTCCCCATTTATAGAATGGAGATGATAATAACACATAACCTGAGAGACTGGGGACAAGGATTTAGTAAATATATTTCAATGCTGATAACAGGATCTGACCTGTATTGAGTATGAGCTATCCATGGCCACCAGTTAAAATTATTCTGGTAGCATTGATTAGGAATCATTTGCTCTCATGTATAGTACATTTGTCATTTTTATTTACTTTCTGTTCTCTGAAATGTAGAGAGAGAATGTATAGAGAGAACACTTAATTCACTTAATTTAACACTTAATTCTGTTTTCTGAAATGTATATAGAGAAAATTTAATTCAGAGTAAGGAAAAGAAATCAGTCACTGATGTGCTATTGGTTTTTAGGTGACTTCAACTGAACTGGACCTCAGTTTCTCATTTGTAGACTGTGTGGTTGGATATCAACCTTATATAAGAAGCAGTTGAGGTATTTGAAAGAAAACATAGATTCTTAGGTTTCCTATAAAGCATTTTGATTCCAGAATCATAAGGATGCCCTAGGATCAAGAATATATTTAATAAGCATATAAGTGAATCTGATACAGGTGGTTCATGGACCACAGGCTAGAAATCTTGGAATAGGAAATCTTCGATCCTTTTCGATTTAGTTCTTAAATGTAGACATTGTGATTTGCAGTAATAAAAAACTATTCATCTATGTAGATGTTTAAATACATTTTATAAAAACCCTACAAAATGCACAAAAGCTAATTTTGGAAGCAGTATTAATTCACATTGTGAACACCTCTAGTTACTTGTTTATTGGGCAACTTAATCAAGAAAGGTTCTTTCATGAATTTTCATCAATTTTTCAACAAAGCCCTGTTGCAAATAGTGAATTATGCATTAACATATGTTCATGCTAATTTATACACCAGTGACAGATTTTTGGCATGGGATCAATAACTTACAATTATATTTTTAAAAGTTCGTTTATTAATACCATCAAGGAATTGAAATTATCATTTAGATACCAATGTGTCATTTGAACCCAATGTAAAAAAAAAAAAAAAGCAATTCTACAGTTCTCAGATGTTGGCTTTTTTGTCAAAGGAACAACAAATGAATCTGAAACAAACAAAATAAATGTCTCATGCTCTTTTCAATTAATAGTTCTACCATCTACCACCCTGTTCAATTATCTAATGTTGGTGTCTTGTCATCAAACATAAATGCAGGATGCTGTTACACCAAGTTTCTCTAATGTCCAAATAATTATAGATTGGCTTGTATAGGTCAACATACTTCAGATAACATAATTCAGAGTAGAGTTTTCTGGCAATTTAATACAACACTTTATTTCTTTCTGCATAATATTCTCTTTAACACAAAAATTCATGCAAAGAAGTAAAAATAATGATGATAAGGAGAAGCTCTGGTATAGAAAAAGTTTTGAGTAAAACAATTAAATTAGAGGAAGATGATTCGTATGATTAAATGATATTCTTTCTTACAAATGTTTTTGTAAATTCCCTGAAGAAGCTCCTGTCCAATTATAATTAAATGTTATTTGTCTCATAATTTTGTGCCAGCCTTTTGGAAATGCATTGTTATGTAAATGGAGACTCAGATTATCTAGTGAGTATTTTATTGGTCACTATTATTAATTTGTAGAAAGATATCAGCTACCACATTTGATAATTGTATTCTAATATTTATTTTGATAAAAATAAAGTTATGAAGACAGAATCAATTATATATCCATCCTCCTCTGGTGATGATCAGGGGAGTCAGAGCCCCTGAGCTTATGCCTGATGTACATCCAAAGTAATATCTTTGCAGGTGACCTTTGCTGGGGATGGGGGAGAGGGAAGAAAAGAGCACATTTTTCTAATTGGCAGTTTTATATCAGATAGCACATTCTAATAGAAGGCTAAGATAAATTATTCCTATGGTTACATTGGGTATTTAGGTCTTCAGATTTAATTAAATTAATTAAAAATTTTTGGACATAGAAGGAAAATAATTTTACATAGCAGAGTTGATTTTAAATCTCAGCTCTCTCCACTATTAGTGTCAGGTTATATAACTTCTCTGAGCTATTACCTTCTTATTTTTGAAATAAAGATTAAAATGTTCTCTTTAATAGTTATTTTAAGGATACAGTGAAATTATCTAAGTGTCCCAAACAATGTCTGAAATTTAGGAGGCAATTAATCACCATTTAATCACCTTCCACTCTGACATAATGAAGATGTCACTGTGGTACTAGTTTGGAGCCAAAGCTTTTTATGTGTCCCCAGCCCCCACATGGATATTTAGTCAATACAATATTATTCTGCATCCATTGATAGGTTGCATTGCATTGTTTAGCAAACATATATAATGAGCCAGACTAGCCTGGTAGAAACTGTGACTTTTTTCATGCTACTCTTCCATGTACCCCCACCCCAAAGCTTCTGCCCATCCATAGGCTTCTGTTACCAGAGTTGGAAAACTATGACCTGTGGATCAAATCCAACTACCACCTTGTTTTTGTAGATAAAGTGTTATTTAGATATACTCATGCCCATTCATGGGTCTTTTGGACATCAATGGCTGAAATAAGTTGTTGTGATAAAAACTTTATGGTCCCCCAAACATGAATTATTTATGGTTTGACCATTTGCAGAAAAAAAATAAAAACAGCTTTTGGATCTCTGGTCTGTTGTCCAGTACAGGGTTACTAACCCTTAACATGTAGTTGATTGGAAATTAAGTACTTGGTGATAAATAGATAATGATTATGTGGGGAATGGGGAAAAAATGACAGTTTTTTTTATATGGACTTTTTAACCCTCCTACTAAAAATTGAGGAGAAATGACAGAGAAAGATTAAAGCTAAAGACATTTCTGTCACTAACGGCTGTTGTCCCTTATTTGAGTTATCTATGAATTTCAGTTTTATACCAAATAACAATATTAATTTCTGCTTAATTTAGTATAATAAGATCCACAAGCACATTGCACAAACTAATCATATTTTCTTTCACATTATGTAACCTTTATTTTGGACATATAAAAATGGCCCAGATTAAAACACTTTCTACCTGAAGACAGAGTCAGGATGCAGTCATTCTTCTGTCCTAGAGGTTTCAGACAAGGTGTGTTCTTGAAGAAGAGCTCATGTTGCATTAAGCAAAGATGAAGCAAGGGTCTTTAGGAAGTGTTTGAGGGTGCAGGAAACCTTGTTAGATATGGAACAGAGTGTCTGGGAGCACAACGGAGGTCGGGGGGTGAGATGGAGAGAAGGAAGAATGAAGGTCAGAAAAGAGAAACCTGAGCTTGCAGAGAGTCGAAATAGGATAGAAAACGTTTTAGTCAGTTTTCCCATTGCAATGACCAGACAAGAACCATTTTAGAGGAGGGGAAGTTTATTTGGAGCCCACAGTTTGAGCTCTGAGTCCATAGATGGCTGATTTCTTTGCTCTCTGCCAGGGGTGACATAGGACATTAAGATGGAAAGGCCTGATGGAGAACAGCAGCTCAGGACAGAACAATCAGGAAGCAAAGGGAGCCTTCCACTCCCCAGTGACCAATGACTCACCTCCTCCTGCCACACCCTACCTGCCTACAGTTACAACCCAGTTAATCCCTGTGGGAGGATTAATGCACTGCTTAATAACCAGTCATAACCCAATCATTTAACCTCTCAGCTTTCTTGAATTGCCTCCATATGAGCTTTAGGGTTTCACCTCAAATCTAAACCATAACAAATACAGAGGCCCTGCACTGAAGATGTCAAGCCAGGTGACTTAGCCATCCAGTGTTTCTCACAGAATCAGTGTTAGTACCTCTAATGTATAGGAGATCAAAGACATAGTGTTCAAGCACTGCAGTGGCTAGTGTAGAAGACTTGGTTCTTGGTAATCTAAAATTCAGAACAGTCTGGTTGTTAAGAGGTTCCTAAGGCCCATGAAATGGGTACTGACCTAGGATGCACAAGTTCTGGACTTGAGGCCAAACATTTCTGTCTTGTGTTATTATAGGCATGTCTCAATTTATTCATCTGTAGGTTTAGAATATCTTTCTTGTGTATATCTTGAGACTAGTCAATGAAGTTGATGTGCCTAAATGTGTTTTGAGAATTTTTCAAATGTACACCAATAGTATAAGTTATGAATAACCATAGAAGGATTTGGGCTTCTAGGAGATTTCCACCAGAATTGATGGATTTGTGTCTATGCATCCACATGCTCACTCAAGCACACATGAGTATATCTCACTCAGATTTATTTTATAGATTCATCTTCTTAGGTGATATGGAAGTTGGGATGTAGCAAAATACCCTCTGTGATTTACTTGTCAGGTTACAAATATCACCAGAAATCTGAATGCCATCTGCAGATGATGGTGTTTAAATATCCAAAGTCACACATCAATATCTTCCTACCCAGTAAGCAAAAGATAGCTCACTGGGAAACCATTTTTGTAAAATTGGTGTCTAGGGATAACTTCATTCTGGTAAGTGTATAATATAAGGCTTTTACTGGGTTTCGTCTCCCTGGATTAACAAAGAGACACATTGCAAATGATTCTGCCCTTTCTCTGATGAAAGAAATAATCCTTGAGAGGTAGTGTCATGTCATAAGAATGGAGGGCTCGGTTTTGAGCAATTTGTTCTTCCCCCCTTTAACACGATAGTAATGATATCAATACACTGTATTCAGTATGCTGGGGCATATGATTAGAAAGAAACAAACATGTTCTGTCTTTAAACAAAAGAATGTGATATACTACCACATGAAATGATGTGGGTTTTTTTAAATATATAGAAGCATAGTTAGTGATTCTACTGATGAGCAATTGGTTGGAAAATATTTTATTGGTCATGATTTATGGGTGACAAGTTTGAGTAATTATTAGGCATAATTGCACTTAAATGATGAATCCCCCACACCCCAATTGTTTATCTTCAGGGCAGGGATGAATGTAAATGTGTTAGGGAAATGCAGAGTTCAGTGGTTACTAAATGAGCTTATTAATGTTTACATATGTAGCAATTTAGGCCATTAATATGTACGTGCTGGAAGAAGTTGACCATCTCCTGCCTCACTCTGCAGACAATCCTGCATAAACCTTTGCTGTTTTACTTTTGGATAAACACACAGCCATTCCATTTCAATCACAAGTTCAGGTTGTTCTGAGGTTAATTTTGGTCTATTTGTGACTGGTGAAAGTATTTTCAAGAAAATGAAATTACTCTGCCTACTTGGCATGCAGTGGGGCATCGGGTCAAGAGCATCCAGCCACTGCCAACTCTGGGGAGCGAGGGCAGCTAGTGTGATCCTCAAGGGCTTTGCCTTATTTCCACAGAATGATTTTCTAGGCAGCCCATTTTACCTTTAATACAAGGGGTCAGCAAGACAAATTTGCCTGCGTTTGCAAAGGCCAAGATGAAACGCTGAATTTCTAAGCTCTAAAATCTTCTTGTTGTTCCTCATTACCACTAAAGATAATGTAGAGTCTTGTTATGGACTTTATGGTTGAGAGCACAAATGTCTTAAAAGTTCTCTGATAAGAATACTTGGGTAATGAACTGATCATGCATTAGGCTGGCCTTTTGCATAGGAAAAAAAGATCTCTCATTTTCCTTTTATCTCATTAGTTTTTCAATAAATATTTATTGCATAAGTTATACCATTTTTCTTCAAAACTAAGACATAGATCCATATCTCTATACCTATATCAGATGGTTTTTATCGCTAGGATCAGGGACAAACCCAGGTGACCTAACAAGAGATTTGTTATAAAGATAACACATGAAAATAGAGAAGTCAGGTATTTGCACCCTATGTCTGGGTTTTGTACAAGAATCTGGAGGGGAAAAAATAAACTATAATATCAGGTTTTAAAGAACAGTAGTACTTTCAGAGTCCCAGAAACTGGGGCATGGCTTAAGAACTGGACCTCAGGAACTAGATACATTCTTTCACATCTACCCTTCAGAGCGGAAGACACTGCTCTCCTTTGTGGTGTTTCACACTTAAGGAGCATGTGTTTTTACTCCTCTGCTTCTCTGCTTATACTATTATTCTGAGGCTTTGGTTGCCAATGTCTTCTTCTTACTGATAGTTTTCAGCATTGATCAATTCTATCTACTACTGTGAAATTATCAGCTGATCAACTTGATATATCTGCAATGATTTTCTAAGGTGGAAGTTACGATTCATGTGGTCAGTCCCCCATATCTGAGTTAGGAAACTTTCTGGCATTCATATTGGCTTCACTTGGGTCACAGGTTCAATACTTCTCATTCCACTGTCACGGAGTGGATCCAAATGATTTAACCACTGAGGGCCATTCTAAACTCAAGAGGCTGTAGGATTCTCCAGTCAGACTTTTACTACAATAGATTTTTCAGTTGACCATGACAATCAGAAGTCAGCCATTCATCCAGCACTCATCTTTGTGTCTAGTTTTCCAAGAGGAGAGATGACATATTTTCCTATTTTATTCCTATTCAATAGCAAATATTGAATATATAAAATAATTAATTAGTAATCATGATTGGGACCATCCCCCTCAGGTTAAAGAGACACTAAATGCACTCCTGTTACTACTGGCATTTAAAACAGCTGCTTACAGCAGCAGCACATTGTTAATTCCTAAAGTCCCTCTATTTGCTATGGAGTCCATTGGTGACACCTGCTCCTCAAAGTTTCAGGTGCTGAAATGTTTGTTATACTCACTCTTGTTGAGGACTTGCATATGTAGGAATTATTCCCCATCATGCAAGTTCTGCCTAGAAGAGGCATCCACTCCTAGCTTCCCTCTTATCTCCCAGAGTCACCTTGTGGAACAAAGATGATAATATCAGCTTCAGGCAGATTTCTTATGCTGTGATTCAGAGAAAAGAATGCAAGTACTTCTCTTAACCCATTTACCTTTCCAGAAAAGTACCATGATTAAAGCTTCTCTCCAATCAAATGGAAAATTTCAGCAAAAATCTGTAACACAGATCTCTAATATAAAGCTATAGTCAAAAACTCTCAAAAGTTAGATGCAACAACGAAGCTACAACATATCTCAGTAAAATTAAGATGTTCTACGTATAGAGTAGTCCATACTATATGCTAAAATATTAAAAAATGGTCTTTTAGAATATTTATATTTCACAAGTATTTTCATGTGTATTACTGAATTTTATTCTTGAAACCAACTATGTGCAGTAAAGAAGAATCATCTCTCTCTGAGGAATGACACATAGTTCACACACACAATGCACATGTTATACACACACAAGACAAGATGTGTTCTGGATGTGGAGCTGCATGACACCAAGAATAATTAATGATCTTTCCAAGCTCATCAATCAAGAACAGCAGTAAATCAGAATGAAAGAGAATGAGATTTTGGGTGGGTGGATCTGTCTCTAGGTTTAAATCCTATTTCTACCACTTTCTAGTTGCAGGATTTTGTGGTTGTTATTAAACCATTCTAAACAAATCTCAGTTTTATTGGGTACAAAATTAGGATTCTTATAAAACTTTCATGAAAACAGAGAGGAAATAATTTATATAAAACATCCTTGGCAAGTGGTATATAGGAGGTGCTCAGTGGAACACAAATAAAAGTTTAGTCCTCATGTGCAGTGGTTTTCCTACTCCACTGTACTTCAACAATGGGAAATATTGTTTTCTTGGAGAAAAGCAGTGAAGTTACCAAAAATTTGAGGTGGTACATCTTCACCAACTTTGTTCCCAAAGCATTGACTCAGTATCCTGACACATTCAGAGCATGGTGCTAGGTGCTAGATACTTCCTAAGTTCTCTCTTCCTAGTGCCCTGGTTGTAAAATGCAGAGGATAGCAGGAGCAGGAGAATGGTCAGCTTCCCATGACATCAGTCTGGATTATTTTTATGGGCTATAGTGTCCTAAAAATAGACAAATATTAAATATAAAGGCCTAGATAGATGAGGGGATCCAGATGGAAGACACACTGAAGCATCAAGAGAGATTGTAAAGGAATGAGGACATTTTCTCCTATTTCCTGCACAGTTTCTCCTATTTCAGTATCACTGAGGTGCCTTTCCAAGTGCTTGTGCATCTGCCCCAGTGCAATCATGGTTTATAAACAGCTTCCTGTTCTCTAGTCTTTTGTGGGGGGAAATTCCTTTTCTCCAGTTCTGCCTTTGAACGGAGGAGTCAAGCCAGTTATCTGGTGTATTATCAATCCCTGCAAACTCGCTCTGAGATGTGTGAGGCATATAAACAAGAGAAGCCTACAGACTTTGCTGTACAAGCTACAATATAAGCTTGGCTCCAGAAAAGAAAGAAGTGCTATAAATCTCAAAAAGTAGAAGTTCTATTTCACATTTGCCAAAAAAAAAAAAAAAATCATTTCTACCAGCTTTAAATAAAGAAATATGGTAGTCAAAAGATAAACTAGTTTAAATATATTAAAAGTAAGGCAGTGTATTCATTATAATATGGTTTGGATTTGGCATTTAAAAATATCAAACTTATTTCCCTGGAGAGATGTTTAATATATCATACCTCCCTCCTTCCTAAAAGTAGACAATTGAAATATGTTTTCCTCCCTCTGATCTATAGCCTGTCTGGCTCCAATAGTTTAATGAGTTTTCCATTTTTTCGTTTTCTTTTTTTCCCTTAAACTCTTCTTGGCTTGTGAGCACTACTCAGTACTGCTACCTTAGTGAAATTCAGTCACCTCCCCTGACACTCAAATTCTTTCCTACCTCCCTTTTGTAGGTTCTCCTCCTTCATTGTACCTTAAGTCATCACTTTCTCTAAGCTGAACATCCGTGCTAATATCTTCTAAGGTGTTGAGTAGAAAAACCAGCTCCATCACTTATTCTTGATCTTAAAAAAATTAAAAAAAACCAGACAAATTAAAACCCTTAAACCAACATGCTGTGCTATGCAATGATTACCACTGTGAGCCCATCTCATTTCCATAACCACCTTCACTCTTTCACCTTGCACAGCACAAAAAAGGAGAGATGTCAGTGCAATTTTATGATAGTGATGTAGTTACCCTCACAGTCATCCACCAAACCTCCTTGTTTCTTTTAGTGGCTTCTGGACCAATGCATGTATTTATGAGACATGTGCACAGAGCTTTATCTAAGCTCCAAAATTATTTTTATTCTCCAGTTTCTCCTGTTATTGAAGGAAATATTTATGTCAGCTCTTAGGAAAACAAGTTCATAAAAAGCTCATAAGGTGTATGCATTATGCATATGAGTGAGAGCATTTCCTGTTGAAGCTGTATCTGTTCTCCTGAGAATTCCTTAGCATTTTGTTTTCTTTTTTAAATTGCTCAAGCTGGACAGATAACATTTCAGTTGTACCAAAATAAATTCAAGAACTTGATAAATTGTTACAAATTGTTTTGTATAATGAGTCTTCAAAGTGTAGACTACTACTGACAAGGATTTGGATTCAAATGATTCTAATACACGGCACATGGCATTTTTGAGACGTAATTTTGGAGCTGGTTTCAGGTGCTTCTCAGTAGGAAGACAACAGCTTAGAAATGTTCATCACCATCAATTAAAGGGTATATGCATGGGAAACCCTTTTCTCAAATGAGCAATTCATTGAAGGTAAAGATAACGAGGTTTTGTCCATGGGGTAGTGAGAGAGAAGAGAGCTGTCTATAAACTTCGTCTTATTCTTTTTGCTTTTTCCTGAGGGACATCTTTCCAAACCTGGAGACAAACTATCATTGATGGTTAACATAAAATTCATCCTTTTAAAGTGTACTGGTCAGTGGTCTTTAATATCTTTACCACATTGCACGCCCATCTCGGCTATGTAACTGCAAAACATTTCATCATCCTAAAGAACATCAAACCCTGAGCAGTCACACCTATCCCCTCTCCCTCCCTAGCCCCTGATCCTTCAATGCACTTTGTCTCTTTAAAATATTTTACAGCTATTTTTATTGAGATAATTGTAGATTCAAGTGTCATTTAGTAGAACTACCACAGAGGAGTCCTGAGCACTTTTTCCCCAGTTCCCACCATTGTAACACCCACCATCTTTTTTTTTTTTAAGAGAGAGAGAGAATTTTAATATTTATTTTTTAGGCAGACACACCATCTTTGTAGACACACCATCTTTGTTTGTATGTGGTGCTGAGGATCAAACCTGGGCCGCACGCATGCCAGGCGAGCGCGCTACCGCTTGAGCCACATCCTCAGCCCAACACCCACCATCTTTATGTGCTATGTCATGACTGGGATTCAGACGTCAACACAACCCATTTAGTCTTTTCAGATTTCCCAGTTTACTGGTGCTCATTTGTGTGTGTGTGTGTGTGTGTGTGTGTGTGTACTGCTCATGCTTTTAATTCTAAAAAAAAAAAAGTCATTACATGCATAAATTTGTTTTTCCATTAAATATAAATACCATGGTATATAAGTTTTCATTTATCTGGGTTAAATGCCAAAGAATACAAATTGTAAGCGTGTATAAGCTTCATAATAAATTGCCAAACTTGTCCAGGGTGGATTTTCCATTTTATAGTCATACCAGCAGTGCATGAGTGATACAGTTTCTCTGCATCCTTACCAGAATTGAAAATGTTGTCACTATTTTTTATTTTGCAATTTTGAGAGGTATATCTGCATATGTGGCCTTTGTGAGTGTGAGTGTATTGTAGCATGCATGAGTAATTCATATCGTTGTAAAATAAAATAATGCTTATTGCATAGATATAACATGTTTTGTTTATCCATTCATGAGTTAATGAAAAAAATATGCTTGATGGTAAGAACAATGCTTTTAGAAATTCTTCTTATTCAACAAGTATAGCTTTATTTTTAAAGTACCAGGGACTATATTAGATGTTTTATATGTATGTTCTCATAGAAGTAAACCTAAGACGTGATAGGCAAACTGGAAACTCACACATAAATTTAATCTTTTAGAAAAGATAATAAATCTATCAGGAAGACAAATTTAACTTGGCTAAGTCAATTTTGAAAACAAAATTGTAATATCTACAACTCAGTATAGACACCGCTATGAGCTTCTTACCCTTCCATTAGATTAATTCACACAACTTGGTCTGCTTTTCCTAATGAAGAATTTGAGCTTGCCAGACCTGAGTTATTTTCTCAGTCATCTTGTAGGTAAAGAAATTAAGATTCATTCATTCACTGCACAAATATTTATTGAGAACCTAATAAGCATTAGGCTTGCAATAGATGCTATGATCCAGAAAGGCTCATTAACTTAGTTAAGGTCACACATTTAGCCAAAGCGATGATTAAGTACTACATTGCATATTGACAGTCAAATTTTATCTTTAGTACTTATTTTCTCTGGATCCTAATTAAAGCAATTCAGAGAAATACTTAAGGTACTTTATTAATGATCTTTAATTTTTTTTACATAAGTGAACTATTAAGACTTATTTTGAAAACATAATTTCTATTTAGCTGGTTCAATGCATCACGTTATTTGACTTTACTGAAAAAAGAATCCAATCGCTAAACCACCTGACATGTTGGCTTCTTATTGTAAGTTTTGTCCAAACTCATTATGTAGAGCTGGGATACAGATATTGAGTGCAATATATCATTAAGTCACTAATAAACTTCAGTTGCTCTTTTCCTACTTTCTCCCATCCCCCACTGTCAATGAGTAATTTATCTCAAGCAGCAATATGCATAAGTTGCCTTAGTAAAGAAGGGATGTGGCATTATCAGTCATTGCATGGAAGAATTATGGGCAGCTCCATCATGGAAGAGAACAGATGATTACAATCAATAATCAATCAAAGAACCAGTGACAGTAATCATACATCACCTTCCACTGTGGAATATTCACTTAGGGCTTAATATTGCAAGATCCAGTTGCTGGATATGGGGGTGCTTTGCCATTGTCCTGAACGTGCCCTTGGTTTGGAGTAAGCCTGGGGTATGGAATACCCCTACTTGGGTTTCCACCTTTTTGGAAAGATTAGCAGCAGTAGGGCAAAATCGAATGTGAGAGAAGGAAACCATAATTATTCTAGTCCTTGCCTAAATCCTTATTACTCATTGTATCCCATTTTGTATATAGCTAAGACTCTGCTGGGTATATCACTGCAGCACATTCCTCATTAATCAAGCTGATGCATTTGTGAAACTTGTTGGCAGAAATTTCATAACTAGATGTTGAAATCATGTCCAATAAAATATAGTGTTCGATAAAAGGTATGGTTCTCCATAAAACCAGTTAATTTTGGAAATTTGTCTGGGAGGCTTATTGGAAAAAGAGCGTTTTCACAAAACACTAAAACAATTCTTCAACGGAGAGAATATTAAAATTACAAAATCCATTCTATTTGAAATAAAAAGAATATCTTCTAGGAAAATGGTTACATGGGAATTTTAGAAACCCAGTCACTTAACAAACATTTGCTTGATATCTATTATGTACTAGGAGAACAGATTCCTACCCTGTAAGGAATAAAATATCTGGTAAAAGGAAAAAAAAAAAAAACGATGCCTAATTACACAGTACAAATTGCCTAATGCCATGAGAGAGATTGTTCAAAGTGCTTTGGGAATACAGAGGAGGACATATTAGGGGCTGGGGGGACCCTTGAATGAGAAGGTGACTTTTAAATTGAGAATGGAAGAAAAAATGGGAAAAGATCCTTCCAAACTCAAGATCAGACTGACCTTGTCATAGGGTTGGAAATAAAAAGAACACGGAATTTTCAAGCAACAGTGTGGTCTGTGGCTGGGAAGCAGAGGAAGGAGCCTGGGGTGTGTTGGTGGGAGGGAGAAGGGATGTGGGAGCTGGAGTATGAAGCACTCACATGAGAGGCTCTTCCAGAGTGGATAGGAATAGGCCCATTAGGTACTTCAAGAAGCACTTGGTTCTGACGACAAAGAGCAGAAAAGACTAAATGGAAAGCTAGGGCAGGTGGGCTCCAGAGGGGGCGGTTGCCCCTGTCTTAGGTATTTCACTCACTGCAAGTTTTTAACTTCTTCCATCAAAGGACTTTGTAGAGAAACAAACTTCACCAGAGATGTCTTTCCCCACAAATCCAAAGGGGAATTGATTGAAGTGCTATTTTATCAGCATAAGGTTTTGTAGTAAATCTCAAGGTATCAGTCAAATTAAAACTTAAGGTTCCTTGGGAATAGGAGGTCCCCATTCCAGACTTGGACGGGGCTTCAATCTTAAAATAATAATAATAATAATAAATAAATAAGAAGAAAAAGAAAAAACAATAATGGTAGCAGAGGTCATTGTGTTGTGTTTGATTTAATTCCATATCCAAACCTCTTTACAACTAAGTTTGGAAATACCCCAATTCCATCCATTCCCAAAACATATCTCCTCTGTTTTCAAGCTAGAATGACATTTTTCCCTTTTTATTACTGATTTTGCTGTATTTAAGGATCATTTTAGTGTTTTATGAAAGAAGCTTAATTTTCAGGAAGACTCCTAAACATTTTTACAGAAAAGTTGGACGCTTTTAAAATAATCTCTTCTTTAAAGTTCTGTAGTGCTGACGCTCAGGTGCTTTTACAGGACCAGGTTTGATTATTATTTTCTTCATGTAAGGTTTAGACTCTGTAGTGTCTTTCTGATTTCAGTAATCCTAAGGAGGTAGAAGATATTAACAAGAAGGTGCAGAAGGCCGTGCTCTTAAAATATGGGGTTACTGCATTTGATTTTTTTTTTTTATACTGGAGAGTTTAATCAGGAACTCTGATTTTTCTTCATCTGAGTTTCTCCCACTTCCTTATCTTATTAGGGAAAAACCATCTTCAGTCTGGAGGACAAACACAAACTAGTAACAACAGATTTCTGTGCTTTTACTTCAGAAAATAAATAAATGAATACAATAATAAGTAAACAAACACATAAAGTAATATTTAAAATCTCCTTTATGATATATTTAGACTTGCGTTGCAAAACATAAACAAGAACCATTGGGTAGAATTTTGAAATTATTAACTTTTGTAGGTTCTAAAATTAGGCTGTTTGTGGGGTGGGATTTTGGCAATTAGCTTTTTAAAAATGATGTTTTCCATTCATGTTGCAAAGTAAACAGTGCCTGTTGAGGCTGCTGCCTGCAGGCAAACACATAGTTAGCTGAAATCTTCTTCCTGGATATAAATATCTCCTGCGATTTAGAACTTGGAGACTTCAAATTACTGTCTAGAGGAAGCAGCCACTGTCCCCAGCATGTCCATATATTTGGACCTCCTAGAGCCAGCTCATCTCACTAAATATTACAGACCTGGAAGAAAGAAAAAGAAAGAGGGGAAAGGAAAAAACACAAAGGGAACAAAGAGGTAGATTCCTAGAGACCATAACGTAAGGCTTCCTGCTGCCTGTCAATGCCAGGTGGAGTCTTTCTTTCACCCTTGAGAAACTCTGATTATGCCTCCTGCTTGTTATTCAAAGCCAGACAGCAGCACTCCTGTGTTTTCAGGAACCCCTTTCATGCACACACCTTAACGTTCTGTTTCATCTTTCCAATCAAATACAGACTTTGTCCACATAGTAGGATTGTTTTGTCTTCTGCCCTTCTGCAGAATTCTCCTTTCCTGCTAACAATCCACATCTTACCCTTTCCTTAGTAGCTAGCTATGGCCACCCCCACTAAGTTGCCTACCTCGGATTATAGCTGCTAATGAATCGACCCCAGGAGGATCAAAGCAGATCAAAACACTTGATTCGGGCTGGGGATGTGGCTCAAGCGGTAGCGCGCTCGCCTGACATGCGTGTGGCCCGGGTTCGATCCTCAGCACCACATACCAACAAAGATGTTGTGTTCGCCGAGAACTAAACAATAAAACATTAAAAATTCTCTCTCTCTCTCTCTCTCTCTCTCTCTCTCTCTCTCTCTCTCTCTCTCTCTCTTTAAAAAAAAAAAAAAAAAAAAAAAAAAACACTTGATTCCAGCTGCTGGGTTTGGTGGTACTTCCTCCATCCCCAGCAAGGCATCAGCCCTCCACACCCCTATCCCCATCTCTGTGAGGTGGCTCTTGCACTAGCCTCTCTGGCTTGTCTCTGGCTACTGATGCAGAACATAAGGCCCTGACATAGGATACTGCCTGTGGCCTTTCTACCTCCTTCCCATTGCAGAGTCAATCCTAACACTTTTTTTTTCATTTGTTGTACTTTCCAAATCCTATCCATTTAAAACTTTTCTAGACCTCATCAAATATTACTTTTACAATAAAATAATGCATTCACTATGTTTATACATATATTGTGTACATATAGGCCTAATGTTACTAACATCGATGACTCTTTCCTAATATAAGCTGTTCATCTTTAATCCTTTTTTTTTCTATATTGCCTATGTTGGACTCTATTACTTACTACATAATAAATACTGCTTTATATTTTGGCTCGATTCATCTGTCTCCTTCTATCCTTCCTTGCCCCAAACTGGAAGAAATTCCACACACCAAGTCAGTCTTCCTGATCTTTTTGCATCCAGTAGCCCTTTGGACATGTCCAGCTGGACAGGGTAAGCTGAACCCTGCTGCCATCTCATCAGAGAGCTGTGCCCCTACTATAGTCACCCACTTGTCTTAGTATATGTCTTTAATATTTTCCTATTGATGTTTTTTTTCTTTCGATTTTCATTATAAACTCCTTCAGAGTATTGGTTACTGTTCTCCTTTTGCATTTTCCCAAATAGTCTTACAAAATATCAGACAGTAGATCTTCAATAAAGATTATTGAGTGAGTGAGTGTATGCACCCTGTGTGGTGGGAGGCATGGCCACAGCAATGATGTTGGTAGCTGTTATGAAATAAAAAAATAAAATTAGCTTCTTTTTTTTTCCAGATGGAAAGAAGTTAGATTCTTGCAATTACCCTTTATTCATCAATTTAGGTTTTGATGTTAGAACATGAACTGGAATTGAGATTTCCCCAACATTTGTCTCTGATTCAATCTCATTTTGGAGTTCCTTTTTAAAATCCAATATTGTGTGTGTGTGGGGGGGGTATTTAAACTATAGTGAACTTGGAACCATGTACAGATATATGAAGGATTAATGAATACCTGGGAAATTTTTTCAGAGTTCCTGAATGGAATATTCTCTATTGAGGCTCAAGATGAATTCAAGTTCTAGCCATGAAAAATAGGCTTGATTCAAAGTGTACAAGAGATCTATTGTGCAACATGTGTTATAATTAATACCTACGTGTTTTGTTCTTTAAAATTGCTATGAAAGTAGATTTTTAAGTATGAAAAGTGTGTGAGGTTATACATACATTGATCAGCTTAATTCAGCCATTCTACAATTTGTACAAATTTCAAAACAACATATTGTATATGATACATTTATGTGAGTTTTGTCAATTAAAATGTATGATTTAATAATTCAGGTCTATATAGGTAAAGCTCAGTTTGAAATCCTGTTTGTTTCAGTCAGTTTGAAATTCTAGGGGCTGTGTTCATTTTTTTCTGGCTGTGACAGATGATGTGTATTGGTGTTGTTTTGATCAAGTGAACAATTCTATAATGCAGTACCATTATTGTTTGTTCATTTTTATTAAATGCACATCCTTGAAAGTTAATGTTTCTCTTGTTTTTAAAACAATGTTACTCCTTTTACCTTTATATTGCTTTGTCTTTTATGTAAAGGTCACTCAAATTTAGTGGAATCAAAGCATTTGCCCCTAGGTAGGGTTACTGTTCTTTCTATAAAGGAGATTTCACAATAGTTAGATATAGTTAGTCTCATTTTGTTAATAGTAAATAATAGTAGAAAAGAGAAAGGAAGGAAGTTTTGGGAGCTAATTATTAAGATTGCCTTCCTTAATGAACTGTCACCTGCTCCAAAATAGGGATGCTATCATATCTGAGGTTAGCTTCTAGCACCTAGCACAGGGTCTTGCTCCATTGAAGAGTTCATATTGATAGCAGGTTTAATTCTTCTTCTTTTTTTTTTTTTTTTCCCTGGTACTGGACATTGAACTCGGGGGCATTCAACCACAAAGCCTCATTCCTAGCCCTATTTTGTATTTTATTTAGAAACAGGGTCTCACTAAGTTACTTAGCACCCCGCTTTTGCTGAGGCTGCCTTTGAACTCAAAATCCTACTGCCTCAGCCTCCCGAGCTGCTGGCATCACAGGCATGTGCCACTGTGCCCAACAATGACAGATTTAATTCTAGGTAAAATAATACAGATAATAAATACATAAAAAACTGTGGGTGGATGAAAGAAAAGTAGAAGTATGATCCCTACTATCTTACCATCTGAAAACGTAGATTTAGAGACTCATTTAGAAATCCTGGAGCAATGCCAGGCAGGGTGCATTGAACTGCTGGTGGGAAACGTGAAGTCACCGAGATCTTTATGGCCAAAACAGAATGTGCATGAAGACTTCAAGTACAGGTAGAATTGAAGTTAGCAGAGTGGGAGGGGAAAATCATTCTCAAAAGGAGAAAATGTGTGAGACTTAGAGGTGTACGGAAGGTTGAAAAGAGGGCCGCCCTGGCAGGGAATGACAGGTTCAGGCTGAGAAGCGGTAAGGGATGAGGTTCTCAGGAAAGTACATATGCCTTTCTGTGGCGATCCTGGAATGCCAGCCTGAGTGTGTAGGCTTGATATGACGTGGGCAGTGATTCCTTTCTAGGATTCTCATCTTTAAATGTGCAATTAGAGGTAAAGTTCTCATTTATTTTCTCCTTTGGGAATAATCTGGGACATATTAGAGTCGCTTTCCACTATACACAGATGGTAGCACTTTTATAAGTGAGAAAACAGCCAGGATTGACGTGTGAATGTATGGGGGCCGGTGGGGGGGGCAATGGGGGAGAGACAGAGAGAGAGAGAGAGAGAGAACTTATGAAGGACCCAGAGCAGGGGGCAAAGCAGACATTGGAAGAGAGAATTCACAAGTACTTGAGGGAAAACAGTTCCAGGGCTTCTGATTTGAAAAACAAAGGAGGAAAATAGAGATGAAGATAGTGGGAAGAATAGACATTTGGAGAACTTTCTGACTGTATAAACTCTGTGGAGATGAGTTTACCTCTTAGAAGGGCAAGTTTGAGTCTCCGCATTCTGCTGTTTCACGTTAGTCCTACCTCAAGCACGGCTCTTGGAGGCAGAGGGCAGCCTGGTGGAAGGAGAAGCTGTTAAAGGAGCATCACCCCTTCTCCTCCAGAGGAATCCAGATCATATTCCCCAACTCTCCATTTTCTTAGAAAATAACAGCTTCAACTGGTTCTCCTAGGACCTTGCCAGCCCTATTAATTGTACAAATTGAACCTGATTTATTAGATTAAACATATCATTCTGATTTCATCCTTTGTTTTAGATGGATTAGTCTCATGTCCGCAGTGTAATTATTGTGGGATTCAGGAAACACTGGTTGAATTTGAATCTGTTTCTATGTACTCCCACATTCTCAGGCAGAACATGCTTGTTATTCAAAGACAGCGATGGGAGAAGAGGTACCTGCTCTTCTATATGAAAATGCTGGGAACAAAATGAGACAAGCACAGGCAAGCTCAAAGTTGAAATTCAGAGCTCCCCCAAATCTTGTGGCACTAATGGTATTAAAGTGAATTGGAGCCAGATGCAGTGGCACACGCCTATAATCCCAGCAGCTCAGGAGGGCCAGACAGTAGGATCAGGAATTCAAAGGCAACCTCAGCAAAAGCAAGGCGCTAAGCAACTCAGTGAAACCCTGTCTCTAAATAAAATACAAAATAGGGCTGAGGATGTGGTTCAGTGGTTGAGTGCCCCTGAGTTCAATTCTTGGTACCACAAAAAAAAAGTAATTGGACATAACTTTCCTATATTCATATATCAATACAGACCAGTGAAACTATGTCATGTACAACCCAAGAATGGGATCCTAATTAGAATAAGTTATACCCACTGTATGTATAATATGTCAAAATATACCCTCTTTCTGTGTAGGTCAAAATAAGTACAAATTTAAAAATTTTCATAAAAGAACTCAGGAATGATTTGTGGAAGATTAGAATGTTCAGGTAGTCTTTGTGCAGTTGATTTCGGAATTAAAGTAGGCTCCTTAAACTTCTTTTAGGTAACTCTACTATATGTGTATGTTATTGATTGCCATCTATTATTTCATCAAAAATACTCTGAATTATATCACACTGTCAGAGAGAGAGAGAATGGGAATGAGTGTATGTGTGAAGCTCATGGACACCAAATGAAGAAAAACATTGGTATAAAAGAAGTATGGTCAAGAGACAAATTACACCCTACTCTTACTTATTTCTAAAAATGTCTTCTGACCACTATAATTTGTTCATTCACTTGTAAGCTCTGCAGTATAACTTATTATTCACCACTTGGATTTGCACTGAAATTGAACTATCATTTATTTAAAGGAAGCTAAATTAGTGACATATCTCTATCAGTGAGGATTCTTCTGTGGAGATTTTACTTGGGATTTTCTATTGTAAGAAGGTGAAACTTTGGTGCTTTAGTGTTTTGTTGTTGTTGTTGTTTTTGTTATTTAACTGATTATGTGAAATGACTTTGGCACCAATTGAATCTTCACATTTCCTAAAATTTTTTTTCTTTCCCATACTTTTTTTGGGTAAGCTGCTAGCTGCCCTACCTTCTGGCTGAAACATGAAAGGGAGGGATGAAGTCCACTTCCTTGAAGGAAAAGATGTGTCTCAAGGGCATGTCTATGAGGACAAATTGGAACTAACAGTTTTTCTTCTGGACACTGGGAGGTAAAGGCACAGTGGTCACTGGGAAGCAGCAACCCATTCTCAAAATCTTTCCAATGATCCTACTGCTCCTCTTTGTCATTGTATAAGTCAGATAGAGCAGGAGAGTGGTCTCTATAGATAACACTAAGGTGGCTTAGTGAATTTCTGAGTCTTACCCAGATAACATTGAACACAGGTGGAGAAGCCAGAGCTTGGTGTTTCCAATGCAGTGTTTCACCCAACATTCTCGGCCACCTCACTAGTTATCCTGTTCAAGGACCATCTGGTCTTCTCCATCTGCTTTACGAAACAAGAGCATGTGAGCTCAGAACTGTGAAGATGATTTTAATTATATCTTCTCATTATCCTCAACAGTGTTGATGATCTCTTCAGTGCCAGAATAACAACAATAATAATAGTAAGTTGGATAGACTAAAATATTTAGCTTCTATTCTTTACAATGGTTGGAGTCAGCCTTCATAATCCAAAGAAAAAATGTGAATTGTTCTCTGGAGTGCGCTGTTTTAACTCTATTACCTTTGAGATGTCATTTTCTTTCTTTGAGTGCTTATTCCTAGAACCAGAGAAATAAAGGCATGGACAGATGGGCATATGAAACTTTTAACCTCAATAATTTATAAGGCCTGGGTTTGAGTTTTGTCTCAATTGAGGGACAGAATGGAGGACTTTCCCTGGCCGTAATCTTGGATAACTAGGCAGGACTTGGCCTTGCATCATTAATATTCTTAGTAAATGTTGTCAGCAGCTTTGAAACTCATGAGACCTCTTTTCTCTCCAAGGTTGTAACCTTGACTGTGGCTTGTTCTTATATCCAAATCTTCTCGATTGCTCTGAAGCTGGAAAAGTGGCTTAAAAGTCTCAAAGTTTTGTTATTCCAAGAGAATATGTGCCTTTTCATTATGAAGCTGCTTCTTTTACATTTGTTTTAATACTACACTTATACTTAAAATATGGATATACCAGGACTGATACTGCTATAGTCAAGTAAAAATGTAATATGATGTATAGTTTTTTCCTTGAAAATAATTCAGCTTTCATCTTGGATGCAACATGTGAAATGGAAAAAAAAAAATCATATTCAGTAGTATTCACTAAAAGGTATTGAAAGAATACATAGGTATAAATGTTTAACAAGGTCATGTTTAGAGTAAATAATACACAACTAATTTAAGGTTTGGATAAACTTTAAACATGGGAAAGTAATTTAAGCAATTTAAATTAAAGCACAGAACCAACATGTCTAAGTATGAAGTTAGGGAATCATTCATGCAGTGATACCACAGATGTTACATGATTTCTGTTTAAAAATTAACAATAAAACATGCTAATGAACCAAGAGGGCAAATGGATAAAGGTTGGTATTCTAGTCTAACAAACCACAGAATATCAAGAGTAGCTAGAGCAAGGACTTCAGATTTGTTAGAAGAGGTTGAATAGAAGATGTTGTGAGTGTTTTTCCCAAAGGAAAATTAGGAGTTGTGATAAATGCCATGGAATATTTGAAATTCTGCCAAAAAGAATCAGGCCTAACTGCTGCCTTATAATTCCATGAATTCAACCTGGAGATTAAGAAGATCAAGAGAGACAGATTTTACTTTAGTATGAGAAGTGCTTTTTTTTTTTTTTTTCCATCAGATCTGTCAGAAGAAGAATGGAATCCCTGGGGGAGGCTAGGTACTTTGTCAAAAGTCTGGACAGATCGAATCAGACAAGTGCTGTCGAACAGAAGTACAAAGTCAACAGAACTGCAGTGTGTAGAGTTTTAAAATTTCTAGTAGCCATACTAAAGAAAGTGAAGAGAAATAGTGATATAAATTGACTTATATGCTATACTATTTAATCCAACATAAATGGAATGTTAATTAGCAATAAATAGCTAATAGGATGTTTTGGGTTTTTTTTTTTCCCTCATAAATCTTCAAAACCCTATGTGTATTTTAAACTTCTTTCTCACCTCATTCTTGGCCAACAACATTTCAAGTCCTTAAGAACTATCTGTAGCTTGATTCTACTGTGTTGGATAGTATGCTTTTAGAGCAAGGGATCACAAAACCACCTTAAATTGCTAGGATTCAAGAAATTTCTCTAATTTGAATAGTACAGGGGCAGAGAAACTTACATTTTCTAAGTAAAGGCTCTTAGGGTCAGCTTACTGATTTGGGCTGATGGGGAAGTTACTAAGCCCTTGGTGTTGTGGAGGAAAGGGGAAGATGAGCAATCATAGATCATCTTTATCATACACACCACTCTTGTATGAATTATAAAACCAAGGGCTCTCTGGACCAAAAAAAAGAACAGTCCAAAAAGGTGACCTTAACCTTGACTTTTATTCCACATGAAGGCAGGAGGTTGAGTAGGGAGCAAAGCTAGATTTCAGCCAGTCCTTGGGCCAAGGAGCCCTCCCAAGATACTTCCTGGCAGTAGTGTACCTGCAACTGGCCAGAGCCAGCTTCTGCAGTAACAGCAGACTGCAATCTTCAGCAGTGATTCTTAAACTTTATAGGTCAGAGAACTTGATGAGTGCCATAAACCCATTGTCAAAAATCCAGAGAATGGCAATGGTTGGATTACTGTTCAAAGCATGAAGACGGGCATCAGTGCACCTGTGATTAACCAACCTGGACACAGCTGTACTTGACCACATTTCTTGTGAAGGCTTTAATTTGACCCTCTTGTTTTAGAGGGCCAGAGGAGAGAAATAGAGAACAAAAGCTATAAACATTTTTCTCCTGCCTAAAATAGCCTTCATGGATGTGAACCGAACATTACCTGTTTCTCTTGTTTATTTTGCCACTCTCCACCATTTGAGGGTTTTTTTCTTCTGCTGTCAGTGGCTCTTCCCTGAAGTTCTCACCTTGTCACACTGGGGGAAGAGCACCTGGTGATAACTAAATTGAAGCACTGAATGTTTTGACACCAGCCAAGGAAGAAGCAGGTCATTTGGTCTATTTTTAATGTCATCCCCATTGGCATTTCCTTCCACATTTTTTTTTCTTGTGGCACCACAAGACACTCCTCCCCTGCTGCCTGCCTCCCGTGGTGCTAAATGCTGATGATCATACAGGTCACATTTTATATCAAGAACAAATGACTCAGCATGCTGGGGCTGTGTTCACTCCCATAGGTTTGGCTTTCTTCTGCTCTTCTATGCATGTCAAAGCTTTAGAATAGTGAGCAGGCAGAAAACTTGTGAGGTTTTAGTTTCTTGTGTAATAATTCTGCAGTTATTTAAAAAAAATATACACACACCTGGGCTTTGTGGGTGTATATATGTAATAAGTACATAAATACACACACATACACAGAGATTTTCTCTCTTTTAAGAAAGTTTCCCCTCTTGGATTGACTGAGTGTTGCCTAGAGAAGTTAAGAGTTTGACAACAGGCAAACAGGTGTCTTTTTCTCCCTGAGTTTTAGCCATTATTTTCACCCATCAAACCTAATGAAGGTGAGCAGATGGAGAGTGATAGTGGACTGTATCATGCCCTGGCAGTTGCTACTGCAGCTCAGGTTGGATGCAGAACAGTTGAGAATGGTTTTAAAAACAGTCAGCAGTTCAGAGGTGCTTGGTAAATGAAAAAGAAATGAAAAAATAAACTATTCTAAGCAGCTAAGAGCCTATCCAATCTGCCAGGATGATAAGATGTTCCATTAGATGGTGGAAGCAAGATCCTCTTTCATCTGGAGTCATTTTCCTATCTGGGAAAAGAGTGGCTTTTGGGGATTCCATTTATCAGCATCTGAGAGATGCTGAGTCACTCTTGGAAGCCACTCCCTGGAGATTGAGGGGAAATAGAAACTGAAGGGCACTTTCTGAGATGGCCTTCAAACATCTAGAGATGCCTTCCTGTGCTCGTAGATGTAATCCAAAGTGCTGGAGGGATTGGGAGTTTTCACTACCCCGGTACTTTCCTGCCATATTACTGGGAAGCTGGAAGAAGGGCAGATTCTGTTGATGACTTCCATGTCTGTGACCCAGTGAGAGTGTGACTCTTCAGAATGATGGTAGCAACTGCAAGCCATCTTGATTCCCTGGTGGTTATCACCCTAATGCTTTTGGAGATTGTAGGTAAAATGTTTAGGATCTAATCACTGGGAATATTGGTCCATTGAACAGTGTTAAAAGAACACTGAAGAAAATAATTCCCTTCACCTGGATAGAGTTACAAAGCAGCCTATTAGATAGGGCTCAACAAATTATCACAAATTAGTATAACAAGGATGGTACTTGAAAGAGGGAATTTTTTACCCACTCCCCCACCAAAGAAAAAATCTCCATGAGAAGATTATTAAGATCTTAAGACCAGAGGGTCATGCATTTTCTAACTTTGTATCTTAGCAATAGACTCCCATGTGCTTTCTATTAATGAGTGCTGAATTTTCAAACAGAACACAGTAAATATTTTTCTGCACTTACATACCCCTACTCATTTGGATGAGTTTCTGATGTCAGTGGCTACTTGTTTCAATTTTATATTGTGTTAAGTGCAGTCTGGAGCATAGAAGTTAAAAATCACCTGGTAACTGTCATTTAAATGTCAAATAAATATTGCTTGCTTAGCATGTTTGTTAAGTCCTATAAAGAATTTTAAAGAAAGCAAAGCAAATGATTTCTACTGGCATAGACTTGCCTTAGATTTGAATGAAGCCTTCCCAAATGCATGAATAAGTGCATGAACATATACACAGAGGAAATCCCACTAGAGAACAGTAAATACAAAATGAATATAAAATAAGATGATGTCAACAAAGTATTCAAGAGCTCTATAGTTAAAACAGAAGATGCATGGAGATCTGGAACCCTGGATTGACAGAGAAGAGAAATCAAGGAAAGCAAACAAGTGGAAGCAGACTCTTTTTAGGGAGAGTATCACAGCCTTGGTTGTCCAGAGATGATTGTGCAGAGCTTCCACCTCTTTCACAACTACATTCTTCTGATGGTTCTTGGTTGGGGAAACTTGTCAGAGGAATGCCCACTGCCCAGCCTAGTAGCAGCATGAAAAGATGCTAGTACTAGACAGAGTAGGGACATCATCCTGGCCTAGTCCCTCATTTTACCAAAAGAGAAACCAAAGCCCAAAGAAGGTAAATGACATGTTCATGCTTATAAAAATAAAACTAAAAGCACTGGTAAAGTGTAAAACTGGGATTGGAACATGTATATCTTGAACTATGTCTCAAGGTCTTTTTATCATGTCCTTCTAATTTTCAATTCACACATGGACTGTTGCTGGCCAATTCTCATGCTCTGTGAATCTATTAAGCAGATGGGGACTGCATGTAGCTTGGGGACCAAATGCCAAAGGAAAATTGTTTCTACCAAATTGCTCACAGTGAATCCAATTCTGAAGTCTGTTGGAACATGAGCAGCTAACCGAGTTGTACTCAGAACCTGTCCAGACCTTTCAGGTTAGGTAAGTGACAAGAGCACCAATTTGTTTGGAGATGCTAACCAGCAGCCCTTATATGATTTATTTAGTTAACCTGAAGTTGCTCATCAGTAAAATCATTAGATAAGCTTAGAATCCCTATAAAATAATAAAATACTATTGCATTATACTGAAAAAGTAATCTTGGGTTCTTATTGAAGACATATAATTGCAGATGCAGACTTATATTCTCTGTGTTCTCTTGCCAAGTTTGCAAGCTGCTTCTCTACTGACTCTGATGCTAGCACTCGACCATGTAGTACTATGTTTTATTGGGACTTTTTCTTATTCTTGATATTGTAATTAACAATGTTACTGCCCTGCCCTGCTCATGGAATTATTGCAAATTCAAAAGGACACAAAAAGAATAAGTTCAAAGATAGCTGCTAGGCACATATTAATTTTAGCCAACTTATTCCACTTCTACATTCATCTGAACGCATGAATACATTCAGCACCTCTTTAGTGAGGACCCATTCATAACGATCTATTAGAAACTTCAGGAGACTTAAAGATAAATTCTGATCATAGGATTTAAATAGTCAAAAATGGACAAAGCCAGTTACATAAATAACTGAATGCATCATAAGGTGCTTTGTTTGGATTTTTGAAAGACCAGTAAAGGAATATTTACTTTGGCTGCCAGATGCACAGGGCTTCAAGTTTGCAGAACCCACTTACTATAGTCGGATTTTTAGGCTGTAAAAGTAAAGGGAAGGGCATGTTAAGTTGAAGGAACAGCATTGGAGCATTGTGCAGGAAAGGAGTAAGTTCAAAGACAGCTGCAAGATACATATTTCATTTCAGCCAATTTATTTCACTTCCCCGTGCATCTCTTTAGTGAGGATCTATTCATAAGGATTTTTTAGAAACTTATTCTTTTTTGGAGGGGGTAAACCAGGATTGAATTCAGGGGCACTCAACCACTGAGCCAAATCCCCAGCCCTAATTTGTATTTTATTTAAAGACAGGGTCTCACTGAGTTGCTTAGTGCCTCGCCTTTGCTGAGTCTGGCTTTGAACTCCTAATCCTCCTGTCTCAGCCTCTGAGCTGCTGGGATTACAGGCGTGCAGCACTGTGCCTGACAGAAATTTAATCTTTGTTATAGAAATGAAGGTGTGATGTTGAAAGGATCTAGAAGGAGGGAGGACTATGAAGTCCTTTTATTGGGATAATAGTTTGCAAAAAGTTTTGGTAAAGGGATGAATAGTAAATGATATAGATCTTTCTACTTACATCATCTCTGATACAACTAGTCAGCTCTGCCTTGTGCAAAAGTAGCCATAGACGATCCATAAAAAAATGTTTGTATCTGTGTTGCAATGAAATCATATTTATAGAAACAATCAGGAGGCTAGATTTGGCCTTCAGGCTATAATTTTCGAGTCCATGGACTTGGTGTAGAGAGTAATACCATAATAAGTAGTCTAAAAGAGAAGCCTAGTTAGAATATCTGAAGCCTTCAATGAGCTACCCTAATTTTAATATCTTTTTTGCAACACTGACATTTCTCTTCTTTTTAGCATGTTTCTTGTTTGTTTGTTTGTTCTGCAGCATTAGAGATCAAACCCAGGGTCTTTAGCATGCTAGAGAAGTGCTATATCACTAAAGTGATATAAGTGCTATATCACTAAGTTACATTCCCAGTTCTGTGGCCTTTTTTAAATATAAGAATTGCTACCTCCAAGATTGTACAGGTGACATTTTCTTACCCAACTTTAATAGAGGCCAATACATTACACAACTTCAGAGAGGTAAGTGGACTTATGATATAGGTAAATAATTAATGTGTTCCCATCAAACATATTCATGTCTAAGTGACCGGTACCCTGACTTTTCCAAGATTGAGGAGTTTTCTGGGGGCACAGGACTTTCAGAGCTAAAGCAGAGACACTGCTGGGCAAGCCAGAGACGTCCATCATCCCGATCATTTAACATTAACATCCCAAGTGGGAATCAAGTGTGCATGTCATTCCTGGGTAACCTAGCCATGGAGAGTAGGGAACTGCAAAGAGGGATAAAGGAAAGTTACATGTTGTTAGAGTGAATGAAAGTTATTTATGTTTTACAGAAGTATCTTCTACAAAGAAAGAGTAGGTGAGCTGTGGCAGTGTTTAATTTTTAGTTTTAAAATTGGATTGGTGAGATATAAGCTATGAGTAAAATATCTCAGAATCCCCAACATGGTCTAGCTGAACCTTGAAAGACCCTGGAGATTATTTCACAAATTATTTCAGCAAAGACTTTTACATTTAGGTGGAATATTTGGATCCTTAAATTCTATAGAAATTTTATATTTGCAGACAAGATACGAATGATTTGACTAAACATATCCAATGAAGTCTTAGGCTCTATATAATTAAATATTTCTATGAGAAGATGACAACATGTGTTTAGACATGTTTTGGGAAATATTCCTCGTAGTCCTCATTGATTTCAATTTGTTTGGAATTAGACATTCCTGTATGGCATTCTTCCTAGCTATATTTGTCATCGAGAAGAAATTGCCATTGGGGTGCTTAAATGTGATCAATGAAACTAAGATATTAGGTAAAAGACATATAAGTTTCTGATGTGGGACTCTGCAGGTACTATTTCCTTGTCCTTAAGCAAATGAGTCTCAGTAATGGAAACTGACTTATTATATGTTGCTCCTGATTGGTGTTTGGAGTGAATATATATGAAAATTAATTTAAGTTATGACATATGCTGTCAACCCAAAAATTTAGTGAATATTTTCTGATGCAATGCCTCGAGTCACGCTTTACACACTGGAGATAGAGGAAATGCTGGCTTTTTATTTTTTTCTTTTCTTTTCCTTCTCCTTTTCCTCTCCTTCTTCTTACTGGGGATTTAACCCAGGGGCAGTCACATCCCCAGCCCTTTTTATTTTTTATTTACAGACAGGGTCTCGCTAAGTTGCTTAGGGCCTCACTTACTTGCTGAGGCCTCCTGAGCTGCTAGGATGACAGGCATGTGCTACTGCATCTGGCAAAATGCTGGCTTTGATGCATTCCATTAGCAAATCTTTTCTTCCCATTTCTAGCCAGTTCCTTCCCACAAAAGCAAAGATTCCATCTCAATAGTCCCAGGCACTCCCTTGCCTAGCCACTTAGCTCTTAGGCATAGTACAGTTTTACTCACAAGCAGGTTTATTTCTCTGTAACCTTTTCTTTGCACCTGTTTCCTGAAGATCAGCAGAAAAAGTCCTCATAACTTGTTTTCCACTCAGTGAGCCCAGATTTTTTGCTTATTCCTGTTGCCTTAGACCTGCCACCCTCACTAGAGTAAATAATAGGATGCTAGAGCAGGAAGGTAAACAACCATAGTGAAATTTAATGGCTAATTTCACCTTTGAGTAATAGCATCTCCTTTTTTATCAAGCAGTCTTATTAACACAGAGTTGCATCTTTTATCACGCATGGCATTACCTGAAGTTTAAAATATAAACCATGGTTTCCTTGGCTGAATTTATTTTATACTTTTTTTTTTGTTCCAAAGCACTGCTCTTATCCCTTTACAGAGATTATCTCATTTAATCTTCACAATAGTACATGTTATGTGTGATTATAATTCCCATTTTGTAGATGAAAAACTGAGATATGGGGAGCTTAAATATTCCATGTCATATCACAAAACAGCAGAGTCAGAATTCAAAGTCAAGCAGGCTAGGCACTCTACCATGTTGTCTCCTATTGTAATAGAGTTGCACTGAGATGTGATCTTCAAGTCCCTGCAGCCCCAGGTTAGTGGTTATGAGCATCACTTCTCCTCATCCTACCACATGCAGAGCACACGTGGGACACAAGAGATTAAAATGTGAACACTGAAACATGCTTCAGACTGAGGAAAAGAAATATGTCACCAACTCTGACATGAGTTTTACAAACCAAATGGTGATCCACGAGTCCATACTGACATCAGTCAATGATGGAATAAATATGTTAGGGAGAAGAGACAAATATTCCACAGAAAACTATTAAATAGTTTTGTAGACACACCCCTCTCTCAATGAGGGGGAACATAACTGTACTATTGAAGTGTGGGTTGCAGGCAATGGCTTAATTCAGAAGAGCACAGTATGAAAAGGCAAGAAAAATGGAAGTTTATAGTCAGGAAATCTAACAAATACCATTTAAGCTAAGTCAACATCAACAGTAGTACATCGAGGTGATATGATACAATGCACCCTTCAACATGATGTGCTGAGAATGGACTCCTATGATATTCCTCCCCCAAATGCAAAACCCTAACTCAAATCATGAAACATATATCAAATTCCAATTGAGAAATGTTGTACAAAATAATCTGACCAGTGTGCTTCAAAATTGTCCAGGTCATTACAAGCTGGGGAAGTTGGAGAAACTGTCACAGGTATAGGGAGCTTAAGTAGACATGGGGTTTAAATGGAATGTGGGATCTTGGGGAAAAAGGTGGGATATTAAATAAAATGTAAAAACATCTGAATAACACATTAACTTTTTTACTAATGATATATCAATATTTGTTCATTAGTTGGTACAAAGGAATATACTAATGTGACTAATGGGGAAACTAAGTGTGAAGTCTATAGGAACTCCCTGTAATAGCTTCATAATTTCTCTGTGCATCTAACACTATTATAAAATCAGAATTTTATTTTATAAAGTAACTGATACAGATAACCTGTGACAAGTGGTATGTGCAGAGGGTAGAGACAAATATGCTTACATCTTTGTGAATGAAATGTTCCTGCTTTACCAATTCAGAAGCAATTGTACTCTGTATTACAGCAGAAAACAAGCTCAAAAAAAATGTTTTGAAATCACCCAACAAGGAGAGAATGTGGTCAGTGGCCGAAGCATTAGAGCCGTGTGCCAACCACAGAGGTCAGGGCAGGGCAGACACAACAAGCTCTTGGCAGGAGCCTTCTCCTAATTGAAATGTCAACTCTGTTGGGTACGATTTAAGGACAAAGGCTCAGAACAGAAGGAAAGGTGGCAAGGTGGCATCATACTTTTGAAATATTAATAGTGGCAATGATCTTCAACTTGACAATGAAGTGGATAGTCAGCATTTGGAAGAGTATCCAGAAAATGTAGAAGGAAAAAAAAATAACTTCATTGAAGCTCTTCCACAGATTAACATAGTGACATGACTACACTTGAGGAAATGTTTAATCTCTGCGGCGCAAATTATGCTACCAAAACATAAGAATTAACAAGATCAAAAACTCTTCTGTTGATTAGACAATGATCTAGAGGCTCAAAAGGAGGAAAGATATTTTAACGAAAGTTTCAATAGCAAGACTGCTAATTTTTATAGGCAGGTTTTGAATAATGAATGAACTACTCAAATTCTTAAAGTGATAAATTAGAAGAAAATGTAAAGGTCATGTCATCTCCCTTCCCATTGTCACCCCCACACACTCTGCAACATAAATTAATATTCCTAGTAGAAGAGATATGGAAAGGGGCAAACCTCTGTGCTTCGATAGCCTATTGGGAGCTCAGCTATCCCAGTGGGTAGGGTTGTCTGTGCCAATGCTTACATGGTAGATAGTTTATGTTTTTCTCTTATTGTACTGGAATATGTGTCTTGGAGCCCTGGGGAGTTTGTATTTGGTGCAGGGGATACTAATACACGTAAGAGGAACCAGGAAGGAAATTCTCTCTCCTGAACTTGTAGATATCAAGGCCCAGAGACTCAGAGAAATAAACCATTGAAACAAAGAAGGTCAAGTGAGAAAGAGCTTTTCAGGTAGAAGACACCCACAGATCTAGAGGTTGCAAAAGTGGTAGATTGACTGGTAGGTACATGAAAATCGGTAGGTATAAGGTGCTGAAGGTGAAAGACAGGAAGACTCTCAGAGCATTTGGAGAATGGAGATCCAAAGGGACCAAGAGGACTAAGCAAAGTGGCCAAAATCTCGTGCAAGGCACTGGCCAGAGAAGGATCTTGTTTTCAAGAAAAGGAAACTTCTTCCAAGACCCCTGCTACATGCAAAACCATTCATGAGGTACAGGCATCCCAGTGCCTGAGTTGCGGATATACCTGAGAAGATGGCTGAGTAGGAGAGAAATAAAATCACAGTTCATTTTTAAAAATTCAGAGAAAGGAAGAATATCTCACTAGATTCTGTGCAAATATGTAGACGTTATCCCATTGCCTAAAAACTTTTCCACATTAGTCATACAAATACAAAAAAAAATTATCTTCATTTATCATAGTGATTAAGAATTTTTTTATTTCAAATATTCAGAGAATGATCTTAATTCTTCAGTCTACATGGACAGATGCAGGGTACATATCAAGACATAAGGAGCATACTAGAAGGGGAAAAGAACTAAGCAAAAAAGATGGATCTCTCACACTTTCCATTAGTGATAATTCATGTACAAGAAGGTAAATACACCAAAATTTTATAAACGTGATTTTTATTTGCAGTTAAGTGTTTAAGAAGAGGAAGGTTATATGCAGTTCCATAAACTTTAGATGAAAGCACAATTCAGCTTAAAAGTTCAAGAGGAAATATCCTTTTGAATTTGACATTAAGAAAATTCTGGCACATGCCATTCATTTCAAAGGGGAAGAAACAACCAAAGTATATGGTTAAATGATGCAAATTTTAGTTAAGATTTTAAAAAGTTCTCAGGTCATTGCTGGTCAGAAGAAAAAAAAAAAAAGGATGGGAGTCACCTGATTCTAGCTGCTGAAGGTGGAATACTCATGCCAGAGAGACAGCAAAACACTCAGCTCCTGTCCTATCTCTGTTTCTAAACCCAGAACCAAAAGATTTGAAGACTCTCAGAATGAATATCTGTAAAGATGGGCAGAGCAGGAGCTGAAGGGATGGCAGTGGTTGGGTATTTAGAGGTATAAATTGTGAAGCTGCCCTGAATGAGTTCAAGTGAGTTTGACCAGGGGACACAAAGAAAATGCATCATAAGGTCAATGACTCACAGGGCAACATGGATGACTACTCTACAAATGTTCATCCTTCACCTCTAAGTGGCAGGCGCTGTGCTAATGTCTCAGAATACAAAGGTGAATCAGAGAGGAGGAGCCTGCTGTCAGGGCATCGAATGCTCTGGGAAGGAAGCCCAAGTGGAAAGTATGGATGTTGTGTGAAGGGTAATTATAGAAGCTCAGAGGATTCTAGAGGCGGCAAGCAGGGACTAACAGGAAGGAGGCAACTTGCACTTGTTAAGAATGCAGAAGTTTTCCAAATGGACTAATAGAAGAAGTCATTTCAGAGGAAACAATGTGTGTAAAGACATATAACAGGACATGCAAAGACCTGCAACAAAGATGTATGCTATGCGGTACCACGTGGCGAGGCTTCACATGCTACTGTCTGATAGCAATAAAGAGCTTGGGGTTTGGAGGAAATAACTTGAGTTTCCAGTCTCTATCGACACTGTATCATCTCTTCTATCTAGGATAATTTTTTAACTTCTACATTTCAGTTCTCATATCTGTAAAATAGGACTAATGATAGACTAAGTCAAAGGATTATTGCAGTAAGTGATGGAAATGTTCAATAAATGTTAGCTGCTCCTCTTAGGATGATTAATGAGATATTGCTGGATCACAAAACAGGAATGTCATTAAGTTAAAGGAAATATGGCAGATAATAATGTAGAAAAGAAGATGACTAGTGCAGTACTAACTGAAGAAATACCCAGAGGATTTGAATTGTGATATTTTCCCTTTTAGAAGACATTTTTTTAGTGACATACCACAGGTTACAATCTCTCCCAATTAACATTTCATCAATCTGGATGAATACTTATGAAAGTCCAGGGTGACATGGATCTCAAAGGGCCGGGTGCCATGACTTATAGTGTTATCTTCCAGCTTCCAACTGATGTTGGTTGAATAACTGAAGGGATTGTTTAAATCTGACAAGGTTGTATTTAAATTGGAACATGAGTGATAGATATGAAGTCCTGATTTTGAGTTTACACAAAATCAGTGATAGATCAGGTGTCTTAGTAGGAACATATGTGAAAAATTAAGAATTAGGGATTATAGTAGTTATTCCATTCATGTAGGTCAACAGGAACACAGGGCTAATGGGACTTAAATTTTATAAAGTCGAAGCATACCTACAATGCTAAAGGCGGTAGTCTCTTTCCTCTCTGTTTTGGCTGGAATATATCTCTAGTGTCAAGTTCTAAGAGACACTTATAGACAAACTAAGCCAAATTCACAGATCACTGAGGGGCTGGTAAAAGGAACTTAGTCCTCTCATTTGAGAAGTACAATAAGATGTGAAAATAAGAGACTTGGAATCATTTTACCCTTTAACATAGGACAAGTGGTCATGAAGTAAAGGAATTAAATATATTTGAGTAGAATCTAAGGGTCAATGTAAAATGAACGAAGATAAAAGGTAGAATTTAGGCTTGAGCCCAGTAAACTCGAATTCAGATGGCTTCATGGGATCAAGATGGAGGGGAGTGAGTGAGTGAGCAATTCAGTCTCTCAAGGGTAACCTGATCGCACCAGGTAGAGACTCCATAGCAGAAACTTCTGACAGGAGAGGGCTGGACTGCATGGATCTTAAGGTTTCTTCTAAATCTAAAAAAAATCTATGAGTCTATGATAATTAGTATGTTTTGGCAAAGAAAAACTGGCCAACCCTAAGAACAAATCAGTCATTTTGGATGTGGACTGAAAGGTGGTCCAAGAAAGTCAGGAATAACATAAACCTGAAGGAAGCCCAACAGTGTTCTAAATGATCCTTCATAGTCAGATCCTTTCCAGGATCTTATACCACGGGGAATTTCAAGCAAAGTTTGAGTACTAATTCAGTTTGGTATTTATTAATGATCTGAAGAATTAATAGCATGTACACTAGAATCAGGGTATGATTCTTAATTTAGAGTATACAAAAACATAAGATGAAAGCAATTAGCATTTTTTTTCTTTTGTGATGCCAGGAGAGCTCTATAGGCTAAAAAAAGGAATGAAAGAAATAATCTGTTTACTTCTCATTGAGTCCTGCTTCATCTTTCTGTAGCAACAAAACAGGATATAGTGAAGACAGGGAACATGATTGTTTTGATATCAGCTATTAATAATGCACACAGGAAGCAGGACTCAAGTTTTTTTTTTATAGGGATTTTATTTTGATAATTTTGCCTTATTTAAGGAGACCTTGAATTTTTTTTAGAGATCTAATATCATTTAGTTATATCAACTAAAGGGCAGCATCTGGTTGACATTCATTTAAGCTTAATGGGAAAGAGCAAGTCATTGTTTAAAAAGTGTCTTACGGACTATGTTATTTCTGGCATTTTTAGAAACTATTTGTTCCTTTTGAAATTGATATGATGTGATTATTCATTAATAATTCTTCTTGATATATCTAGAGTCATTCCATTACCCACAGTCATTATGTGCTACTTTATGAATATTTGCTATGATATTGTGATATGTTTAGCTCATTGAGTTATTGCCTCTATTTCTTTAATGAAGGATACCCAATTTATCTTAAATGAAATTTTATTGAAATTTTCCCCAGGAACTTTATAAGCTGCTTCTAATTACAAAGGGAAGAATGTGGGAATGGCCTCTAGACACCAACTCTAACACATCTTGTACATTGGCTGGGGAAATTTCTGCTTGTCACTGGGGTGGTAGCTCATAGAAGATTGGTTTGTAAATTGTGGGTCCCAAGTTGTAACACAAAGCAACTTCCCAGCTTCCCAATTGTTGTCAAAACAGTATTATCTGTTTAATGGTAGTTCTAACTAGATCATCTCCATTATGAATGGATTCAATAACTTTTGTTGAGAAGGCCTAGAAATGCAAAAATCACATATAATATAATTTCCTTTGAATAACAGCATTCTGGATTTCAAACAACCATAGCTTATCTGTTGAACTAGGACTATGGATACTGCATCATAGGATAAAATAGGTAACATGGCAAGGATTTTATTATGTTAGGATCTAGTTATGCTTTAAAACCCATTTATGTTTTGGTTAAATTAAATTTATCTAATAATACACAGAGGTTGAATTAATTTAATAATATGTACTTCCTAAATATTTTAAAAATATTATCTCCATTTCTTAAAGAGAGAACAGATATGAACTTTCTTCCAGCCATCCCAAATATGAAGACAGTGTATAAAACACATATGTCAGCACATGATTATTCATTTTAGTTTAGTTATAAAAGAGTAGAGCCCAGGGTTTGTTTAAATGCTGATTCCCCCTACTATGTACCTAAAACAGTACATAGATTGTTCAATCCTCAAGAGCAAATCTATTGTGTAAAGTAACACATTTATTATCTTATTGTGAACTTTGGTGAAATGAGTTATTCAGTAGTTGATTGACACAAGTCTGGTTGGGAGCCAGGAGTAAGAAAATCAGGAATTTCTGAGTCTTGAGGCAGTTATATAATGTTGCTTTCTGTTCTCATAAAAATATCTATGATAAGTTATTATATAAAAAGTAATAATACTTATGTACTATTTTATATGTACTTTAGAAATTTTAAACTCAATTTACCTAATTACATAGAAACTTGAGGTAATATTTTAGAGGTAGAAAAAATATATTCATTCATAAAACAAATATTTACTGAAGGGTATATGATAAGTATGACAATAGTAAAACACAATTAGAATTTAAAATCTATAGAAAAATGTAATTGTTTATAGTAGTTAACTCCATGACATGATATTAGAGTTCTCAGTTCCACATGGTGTATTGTTTTCTGGGTCGTTAACGATAATGATTATGTATTAGAAAGAAGAAGAACACAAATAATAACAAACTATTTTAATGTTTTTTATTCTAATTTGTTATGTGTGACAGCAGAATGCATTACAATTCATATTACACATATAGAGTACAATTTTTCGTATCTCTGGTTTTACACAAAGTAGAGTCACACCATTTGTGTCTTCATACATATACTTAGGGCAATGATGTCCATCTCATTGCACAGTCTTTCCTCCCTCCTCTTTGCTCTATTTAGAGTTCATCTAATCCTCCCATGCTGCCCTACCCCAACCCCATTATGAATCAGCATTCTTATATCAGAGATATAAATACATACAGTATTTGTTTTGGGGGGGATTGGCTAACTTCACTTAGCATGATTTTCTCCAACTCCATCCATTTACCTACAAATGCCAGGATTTTATTCTCTTTTATTGCTGAGTAATATTCCATTGTGTATATATACTACATTTTCTTTATCCATTCCTCAACTGAAGGGCATCTAGGTTGGTTTCACAGTTTACCTATTGTAAATTGTGATGCTATTAACATTGATGTGGCTGTGTCCCTGTAGTATGCTGTTTTTAAGTCCTTTGGGTATAGACTGAGGAGAGGGATAGCTGGGTCAAATGGTGATATCATTCCTAGTTTTCCAAGGAATCTCCATACTGCTTTCCATATTGCCTGCACAGTTTTCAGTCCCACCAGTAATATGTGAGTGTGCCTTTTCCCCCATATCCTCACCAACACTTATTGTTGTTTGTATTCTTACTAGCTGCCATTCTGACTGGAGTGAGATGAAATCTTAGAGTAGTTTTGATTTGTAATTCTCTAATTGTTAGAGATGTTGAACATTTTTTTTCATATAATTGTTGATTGAGAAGTATCTGTTCCATTCCTTGGCCTATTTATTGATTGGGTTAATTGTTTTGTTTTATTTTTGATGTTAAGATTTTTGAGTTCTTTATATATCCTAGAGATTAGTGCTCTGTCTGATGTGCTTGTGGTAAAAATTTGCTCCCAAAATGTAGATTCTCTATTCACCTCACTGATTGTTTCTTTTTCTGAGAAGAAACTTTTCAGTTTAAATCCATCCCATTTATTGATTCTTGATTTTAAATCTTGTGCTATAGGAGTCTTATTAAGGAAGTCAGGGCCTAATCCAACATGATGGAGATTGGGGCCTACTTTTTCTTATATTAGGCACAGTATCTCTGGTTTAATTCATAGGTCCTTGATTCACTTTGTGTTGAGTTTTGTGCATAGTGAGAGATAGAGTTTTAATTTCATTTTGTTGCATATGGATTTCCAGTTTTCCCAGCACCATTTGTTGAATAGGCTATCTTTTCTCCAATTTATATTTTTGGCACCTATGTCTAATAGAAGATAACTTTAGTTATGTGGGTTAGTCTCTGTGTCCTCTCTTCTACCATTGGTCTACTAGTCTATTTTGGTGCCCACACTATGCTGGTTTTGTTACTATTGCTCTATAATATAGTTTAATCCCTGGTATACTGATGCCACCTACTTCATTCTTCTTCCTAAGTATTGCTTTAGCTATTCTGGGTCTCTTTTTTATTTCCAGATGAATTTCATGACTGCTTTTTCTATTTCTATGAGGAAAATGTCATTGGGATTTTGATTGGAATTGCAATAAATCTTTATAGTGCTTTTGGTAGTATGGTCATTTTAACAGTATTAATTTTGCCTATCCAAGAATAAGGTAGATCTTTCCATCTTCTAAAGTCTTCTTTAATTTCTTTCTTTAGTGTTCTGTTGTTTTCATTGTAGAGGTCTTTCACCTCTTTTGTTAAGTTGACTCCCATGTGTTTTTCTTTTCTTGTTTATTTGTTTTGTTTTGTTTTGTTGTTTGAGGCTATTATAAATGGTGTAGTGTTCCTTATTTCCCTTTCAGAGGATTTGTCACTGATAAACAGAAATGCCTTTGATTTATGGGTGCTGATTTTATATCTTAGTGCTTTGCTGAATTTATGTATTAGTTCTTAAAGTTTTCTGGTCGAATTTATGTTTTTCTTTAGAACTTTATATGATAAGCCTTCATTTCATGTTAATACAAACTTTTCAATAATTAGCATTTTAATAATCGTACTATTCCTTCATGTAGTCCCAATCATTGGTTTAACTACTATTGGAAATGTAATATTATTGGAAAAAAACAAACATTATTAATGAAGAAAGTAATTTTGTCAGTATAAATAACATTGTCAATAATATTATTGTTGTGATAAACTACTGTTAATAATAATAAATTTATTGGGTAAAAAGATTTTTACGAGAATATATAAGACCATATTGAACATAGTTCCCAGAAGCTATGAGTCAAATGGTCAAAGAAGATTTGTTTCTATAAAAAAATAACAGTTTAGTATAAATAATGCTCTATTTATAGCTTTCCGAAGCATACAGAATTCATGTACACATTACCTGTTTAATTTTTCCATGAAATTGCATATATAAGTATTATTTATATGTATTTTATGTACACATATATGGAAATTATCATTTCCATAATTGCAAATGAGATGGGCATTTTCTTCTTCAGATTGTATATTTAAAGAACAGTATTGTCTGTATTTTTCCTCATTGCACACTGTGATTTATTAAGAAACGCCTAGCAACATGGTGAGACCAGTAGAACAGGCTTCACATCACACCCCTTTGGCAGGATCTTCTGTTCTTCATAAACAAATATCTGATCAATGGGAGTAGGAGGAGAATCCAGGTCTCCTGATTCCTGGTTTAATTATACCTATCAGAATTTTAAATGAAAAATGAAAAACAAAAAGTCTCTCTGTAATTTCTATCCAGCTCCTGAAATGGAAAAGACATTTTTCAGTGATGAATAGGCTAATTATGTTCCCATAAATTATCTGGTGAACACACAGTGTGTAGCACAGGACAGTGGAGCTAGACGGAACCTGGGTTAGCTGGAATACTCCTCTGACAGACCAGGCAGGGCAGCTGAAGATGGGACAGATGATGTGGTTTTCTTAAAGTCTTGTAATAAATAAATGCACAACTAGGAGCAAAGGTCTTGACTTCTGAATGCTAGCTTGTCCATTATCTCAAGCAAGACACTGCCTTTGTTTTCCTTCAAGTTAAATGTTAATATGCTTCATCATTGAGAAGTTGTTTTAAATACATCATTCTATCTCCATACATTTATTGGAGATAAAAGGATTCCTGTAAAAAGATATGCCCTTTCTCCTTTTTCTTGGCAAAAAGTTTTGAGACAGTCATAAAGCTTAGCATGAAATGCCGAAAAAATACACAAAAGAATCAAAATCAAAGTAAGTAGTGAAGAAAGAAAACCAAAATACTGCAAAGATACTGCAACATGGAATAAGGGCAATCATGCAGAGCAAACAATAGTAGAAGTACCTGCTCCTGTCTTTAGCTGTAACTCGGTACTTATTTAGGTCATGAATAATTTATTCTTAGAAGAAAAGGGAGCCCCAAGTCTGATGTATTTCCTCATCGAAGTAAATTTTAGAAGGCTGCTAAAGCTTTTCACATAGATCTCAAACATGTTTCCATATTGTGGAGGAGAGAAAGAAAGGAGGAGAGAGAGAGAGAGAGAGAGAGAGAGAGAGAGATGCACATACATATATACACACACAGAAAAAGCTTATATGAAACTAATCAGCTGGAATAGGAGTAGTTAGCTTTTAACTTTTTTATTTATTATTTCCTAAGAGCTAATATTTCATAGAACAGTAAACTATAGCCAACATCTTTGGAGGTTTATATAGGAATGACTTAAGTATTTTCTACATTTTATATTAGTAGTTATTTATTGAGTGTATTCTCCACTCCCACTTTGTTTATTTTATTAGGATGCTATTTTAAATAATAAAGAAAAATTCCAACTTGCTAGAGTTTTATTGGTTTAAACCCAGTATCAGTAAACTTTTTCTATAACTGATCAAAGCCTAAATAGTATGTATTCTCTGTTGAAATTACTTAGTTTTAGCCCCATCACAGGAAGGTAGGCGTTGAAATATTTAAACATATGGGTGTGGTTGGATAACAAATTCAGTGATCAAAATTTTATTTATGATCATTGAAATTGAATTTCGTATAGTTTTTTGTGTCACAAAATATTGCTCTTTTGTTTTTTTTCAATAATTAAAATATGTAGTGAATCCTTCTTAGCTACCTGCCATACAAAATGAGGCACATTTACCCAGAGCCTTAGTTTGCTGACTTTGAAACTAAATAAAATAGTCTTATTGCAAGGATGTGAAGATCAACTACCAGGGTGCCTTGAATAAACAAATGAGCATGTCTGTTAACCAGTGAGCCTCTCCCAAATTGTCACACTGCATTCTCCTCCTGTAGAGCAGAAAACAAAATGAAAGAAAGACAAAGATGTGTGCCTCATAAATACTCTTGACCTTGATCCTTCTTGAGTTGTTATTGTTCCACCCATGAACCTATACACCTTTGCTCAGTGCTGTCATCTTTTAAAGATAAATTGTCATTGTGCATCAACTCCTTTAAAATTTATCATTTCTGCCTTAGAGATGTTTGCTCATGCATCTTTTGTTTAGATATGAAAATGCTGTGCAGTGTGAAAGAGAAATCAGGGGTGATGATATGAAATATTTGCTTATTTTCTTAAATATACTAACATACACTTTTTAAATTCAGATTGCTCAAAAGAAAGAATGATTTCAAGCTTGTATTTAACAGATTTATGTATTTCTCTCTCTTTGTAATTTTATCTATGTCTGATGATAAACATCTGGATCTTTGGAAACACGGGGGGGATGAACACTTCACTTTTATATCCAGATGTTTGGTGTTATTCAAATCTCTGATGCGAAGGAAAAGAAGATGCTGAACCAACTTTATTCAAGGTTTTATTAATTTCTTAATTGTGTATAAAATGATAATTTAGAAATTTACAGGTATTATCCAGGAATTTGAATTGAGTTAAATGTATTTTGTGGTTATGAATGCCTAAATATGATTTAAAGTAAAATATCTATTTGTATTTTAAAAACATTGAAATTCTAATTACATAATTAGAATCCAATGACTATATGCATACACACACACACACACACACACACTTGATTTTGGTATTAATCTGTAGTCTCTTATTCATACTTTAGTATGTGTGCTTATTCATACTTGTGTGTGTATATGTGTATAATTACACATATATATGTATTACATGTTATAAGTGTGCCTAACAAAGCCAATGTGGAAATACTAAATAGATGGAGTTTTATGTTTTGAGCCAGTAGACATTGTGAACATTGCAATGTACTTGCTTACTCTAGCAATCAACCTAGGGCTTTCTGTTCAAATAAAGAACTTCAGTGTTAGATCTATGATGAAGTTTTATGGTGATATTTACTTGATAGTGGGTTGTACACTAAATAAGAAGCTATGTAACCAGCACTTCATAAATTGAAAAGTGTTCTGCCAACAATAGCAGTTATCTGTTCAAGTTCTCTGAAACCACTCAGTTCATTTTTCTTCATCTTATTTCAGAGGTTATTTCTCAATTGGGGTATAACTGTTTTCATCACTAGATTTCCTTTCACTAGGCTGTGAATATGTGGGATTTTTTTTTTACCATTTTGCAATTATTAATTGGGAATAATTTATTGAGATCACTATGCTTACCCCTACATTAAAATGCTGTTCAAAAGACAGATATCAGAGTAGCACTTCTCAAAAGACAAAAGGCTGGTTAGGGAAATAAGACCAATGCAAAATTAAGTACAAAATTGAAGGTATTGATTTTGGAGGAAGGAGACTGAATGAGTGTGGCAAAAATCAGACTTATGGGTGAGTTAGAATTTTTACTTTGCCCCAAAAGGAGGAGAGGTGTTTTGGAAAGTGTCATCAAAATCTAAATGTTTGGAAGTTAATACTCTGACACATTCTCCTGAAATGATCTCTCATTAAAGCAAGAGTGTGAATTTGATGTAGAGATAAATGTGGCACTGCTACCAAAGCCTAAATCAGCTTTGCTGACAATTAAAATTAGGAGCAACCCTTTGCAGACTACAGATTCCTTACTTTATACTGGGAGGGATTAGGTTATTTCTACCAACTATTGTTCTTACTTTATTTAGCCTCATCGCTCTTCATTCCAATGAATAGGAAATACCAAATAAAAATGACCTTGCCAAGTTTTGGAGGCACGTAGAGTGGTCAGAGAATTATAATGTAACGAATGAATTGAGTTTCCTTTTCACCTTCCTGTGAACCAAATGATAGAAGGTATTCAATTTTACATCTCCAAACATGCTGCCACATGCTATGATTTACAAATTGACATGATTAGGAGAAAGTAGAGAGATGCATTTAATCAAGTATAAGCCCAAACAGTACAAGATTTAGCTGTATCTAACCTATTAAACAAAAAGGGAAGGGGTGTTTAGAGCAATTTAAAAAAAAGAACAGGATAATGCAGTTGTCAAGCAACATTTGCCTTAGGAATCTGTTAAAGATTGTCATTAAACATTAGGACATCATCCTAATGTCCATGATCAGCTCAAACATTGATTCAAAAAAAAAAAAAAAAGAAACCTCATTTTCTTACTTATGTACAAGTGGCAGTTCTTGTCACATCCTCAGTAACTCTAAAGCAGATGCCTGTATGAGGGGAAGGAAGGGAGGGCAGAGCTGCAATGAAGTCAGGTATCGGTGATCTAGAACCAGGTCTCCGTGGAGTAATCAGAACTGCATCTAAATGCAGGGTTTCTAATGCTGACTTCTAATTTGCAGTAAATATTAGTTTCACTTTAATTATAGCTGTCTCTCTTGTCAATGAACCCAACTGCTCCTCCTCACAGGAACGTAGGGATCAGAAGAAATGAACCCATCTTCAAGTGTTCATGTTGTCAGAATCCATAAGTATAAAAACACGTACCCTGTCTTTAAAACTTAATTGGCACCAGTGACAGTTTGCCAAGTTTCTGCTCAAGCATTTCATTCAAAGCTGAAGGAGGGGTGTGTCTAAATATTAGTGTACTCCCCACGGTGTCATACATCACTGTGTTGAAACATTCCTTTTGAAAGAGGCACACATTAGTCAGGATGGGAAAGGTGACCTTTTGGCATAAAGTTTTGGAATCTTCCAGGAAAAATGGGTTTCATGTCAGTTATTCCTTGGTGAATATGCATTGAATGAGTTTCTCTGCATATGCATAGAATTAAAAGGGCCATTTGTCATTAAAGAGGATGTAGTGAGTGACTTCTCTGTGCTGCTTTAAAAACATTGAGTTACATTTTTCTCTATACCTGTATTCAATCCTTTCTTTAAAATAGTCTCCTTCAGTAGTTGTATCAGCACTTTTCTTTTTCCCAGTGTTCCTGTTAGTATGTTCCATTAAGCACATTTATTTGGGATCAGCTATGCCTTTGGCCAAAGTCTGAAGTCCCGCTCAGAAAGGTTCTATACCAGAGTTCCAGAGGGTAAGCACCTGTGTCCTACCCAACTGACAAAAATTGGGGAACTTACATAGGAAGGAACAATGCAAGTATTCCTATTGACAAAAAGGAGCACAAAACAATAGCATTAGCCTTAATTTCATGCCAAATTCATCCATTTCAGATTATAGCATCCTTCTCTTTCTCAGGACCTTCTTGAAATTAAAGCCATCTTTTAAGACTGTAGATTCTCTAACATTTAGAAGTTTTCTCCTTGGAATTTTTGGTTTCCCCAAAGAATCCACAGTTCTAAATGTCCTAGAGCAAACAATCACACAACACACACATACACACACACACACACACACACACACACAAATTGTAGCAGAGTTTTATGATACATTGGAAGCTCCATTTATATACATTTCCATGAAACCATGTGCTTTATAGTCATTTTTCTAAGTATTTTCCAAAGAAATAAAGTGGTTTTTGAAATACATTAGTGGCCTGAGAATCCCTAGCTCTTTTTACAAATTCATTAAATGTGTGATCTTCTTGTGTAGATTCAAAATACCTACATATGGATGAATACTCTTTAATTTTTTGTGTATTTAATGGTAGCAATGTAAGAAATAATCTATACCTGACTTCACTACTTCAAATTCTGACTTTTAAAACATATTTTGACAAATTATATGAGAGTTTTAAAGTTTATTTCTTCAAATAGAAATGTTAAGAATGAGTGCCGTCATTAACAGGAGGAAAAGAGTCTCTTAAGTTGAGAAGACTTGCTTTTCATTGATTCCTGGACCTGAAAGTAGATTATTTTTTATTATATTTTAAGGATGAAGGATATCTTTCAACATTTTGTGATAGCTAAAGACTCAAATTTAAGAAAAAATGTACATGTATACAAATACATGAAATGCCAGCAATCACAAGGAATCTGTTAAGTCTACCTGGGATCCTAGAATCCAATACTAGGAACAGTTCTAGACTAAGATTCTCTGTAGAAGACACAGACTGCTCAAGACACCCAATACCAAGATTCAGAACTAGAGCATCTGACCAGAAAGCCATGTAGATGTCAGTAGGCCCTAAGGAATTGGCCCTCTCACTACTTGCCCAAAGGAAACATATTACAAGGAAACAAAATGCAAAATTCATAAGACACTAAGCAGGAGATCTTGCCTAGAAAGAAGTGGAACTTAGCTGAACAAGTTATCCAATTAGATATAGGGGTGACAGCAGAAATCTTCCCTTCTAACCTGGACCCATCTGGATTCTGTGTACTTTTAAACATCTCTTTGTGCTATATTTGTATTTTCTCAGAATATACCAAACCTTGTTGTGAATGTCCCTGTTGCATTTCAAGATGGTTAGAAATGATATTGTAATTGTGGCACCTTAATTTGTCAAGCCTAAAATGGGAAAAGACAGACTTCACAAAATCAAAGAAGGTCAAATGAACATCCCTAAAGTACTGAGGGGTAGGGGGTGGGACAATGACAGAATTTACAGCTATGAGCAACTTGTGTAGAAAGCAGTGAAATTATTTACTTGAGATTTCCATCCATAAGCTAAGCTATAGAAATTTGGATACAATCTAACTTGGACATTTTTTTTCAATTATACCTTGTGCCATACCTTTATCCCTAAAGTTCTAAACTGCTAGAATACCTAAACCTATGTATTAGCACCGCAGAAATGGCATGATTTTTCATGTTCTTTAATCTAAGAACTGCCTTTTATAGCAAAGTGAGCTTAAGAAAATTATTAACTTTTATAAAGTTCCTAGGAGAGTGATACCTAAATGCTGGTCATTATTAAAATTAGATTGAGCCCTACAGAATGTTGACATTCAACTGGATTTTAACTCAAAATTGTAATTACATCAAGTTCAACTTAATATTACTTGAAAGACCAGAGAGAATTTCAATCCTCCTTCCAGGCATTAGAAATATAAACCCGCAGATACTTTAAAAACAAATTTCATATAGTGAAATATTTGTTAAATGAATAAATATTATTGTGTCTACCGGTAAAACTATTTTGCCAAGTAACCTCTCTTACCCATTATTATAAGTACTGTGGAAATGACCAAATTGGCAGGGCAGAGTTCTATAGTAGAGGAAGGACCCAGGAGCAAGATTGCCAGGATTCCTCTCCTGGCTACACCACTTAACTGGGAGTCTGAACTCAGGCTCAGATGCTACTGGGTTTCTCTGGGCCTCAAATTGCTTATGTTAAAAGGTGAGGAGCCCCTTTCTTGGCCTGGAACCATGGAACAGTTCTATGTCTTGAATGTGGTTACGCTATACAACCTGTAAACATGATAAAATCACAGAACTTCATAGGCATATGGCGCACACATGCTACATCCACACAAACAGCCCATGAGAAAATGGTCTATTGTCATTTCTTGTTTTTGATAAAGTTTTTTTTTATAATGATAGTTCTGTATAGCACAGGAAGGTGGGCATTGGGAAGAGTAAGACTTCACTACTAATATTGCAAGTTCTTGTGAGTTTATAATTCAAAACAAAAAGTTTAAAAAAAAAATGCATGTACCATACATCATATGAGCCACTCAGTTCTAATTGTGGTTATATTGTCTAGAGAAATGAAAAAAATATGCTCACACAAAACTATAGCCTTTCTCATCATAAGGACATCAAACCACCAGGATCTCCTTTATCGACTGAGTCAATAACCATGTACTATTCCCCAACAATAAAAAGGAACAAACTATTGATATAAGTGGTAATTAACAAAAACCAAAAGAATACAGATAACAAAAAGTGACTCCCCTGAAACTATGGTGCTGCAGTTTTAGAATGATATTATTTGAAAAGTCTAAGTTGAAACTTTGCAAGGAATGTCTAAAATTTCAATTTGATCAGAGAATACAATTACTGTGGGATTTTCTTGGGGCTTTGAAACACTGTGATGTGCATGTGTGTGCGTGTGTGTGTGTGTGTGTGTGTTTGTGTGTGTGTGTGTGGATGTGTGTGTGTGCTCGTGTGCATATCCCACCCTGATATTGGGATATAAGCAAGACTCATATTTACCATATGTGCTGACTATGCAAAGTCAGCTTTTATGATGGAGTTGTTATATTTGGAAGAACATGCTTTGAATCATTTATAAGTGTGTGTAATAACAAGCTATATCATAACAGGATTTACTGGACTTTTATTGCCAGCTACACAGCCAGCCAGCACTTATCCATCAATCTGTCTTAGGTGAGAAATGCTGGGCTGGATAATAGAAGAACATAAGGCATCTGAAGCCAGACACTGGAGTAAGACACACCTGGATTCAAATCCTGGCACTATCTCTTTGAGGTGTCTGAATTTGTACAAATTATTCAACTCTTCCAATCCTCCAGTTTCTCACCTGTATGAAATGAGCACAGGACAATTATCAACCTTATAGAGTGGCAGAGGAAAAGGACTTATCACAGGACCCAGCCTGTGCAAAGTGTTCTGTAAATGTCAGTTGTCATTTCTGTGTATGCTGTGATTATCTGGGGGAAACAGGATTTAGAGACTTCAAGAAAAAGAAATGCAAACTGTTTAGAAATGCAAAGAAGTCACACTCCTGTACAGAAGCTACTATTTAAGGGTAGGATCAAATACAGTCTAGGATCCTTGCATTAAATTTCGCAGACAAAATGGAGTTTCCTCTGGGTCCTCAAGTACTGGAGGGTTTCTCACTGAGCCACTGTAGAAAGAGATGGATGTTTATTTCCTGGCACTGTGCTCAAAGGAGAATCATACTAGGGAAAATAAAATCAAGAGAAGATGAAAATGGATCAGGTGGACTTGGGGGAACAAGGATCTCAGTAGATTAGCATTAACTGTGTTATGGGCAGATGGCTCATGAAGGAAATTCTGGGTGAAAAAAAATAATAGCAACATGTATTGCTTATCAGTGCTGGTTGGATCTCCAGTACTCAGGGATTCAAGGTAGTGTATATGGGTGTGTGTCTGTGTGTATTCACAACAGTATGCATTGGCCACATGCATACATGTGTATGTGTGTGTGTGTGTGTGTGTGTGTGTATAAATGCTCAAATAAGACAATTTTAATGTCTCTGCTCTTCAAGTTGTAGGTGAATTCAAAGAAGAAAAATAAAATGGCAAAAGTTTACTAAATTAGAAGTCAAAATACTAAGATCCTAGAATCAGTGAGCTAGTTAAACACACACACACACAAACACACACACACACACTTTTCTTTTTATCAATTAGGAAAGTTCAAGTGGCTTTTTACTAAATTTAAGCAGCATGTATTGATCATTATCATTCCTATTTATTAAGCACATTTTCATTTCAAATTTTAAACTGCAAGATCTGTAGAACTAAGAAACCTCTAATGATCTGGCAGATATTTTGAAGCACCATAATTAGACACATTCCACCTGTTGGATTATCTGCCATGGCTTGCTTGATGGCTTGAAAATAAAAATTAAATGACACTTAAATCAAAATTCCTATTGGTCTGCTTAGGTGGAAACAAGGTACTTCTTCCATTTGTGCAGAAATGTTTAGATACTGGAAGGAAAAGAGATGTAGGGTTTAAAATGTCAATTTGATTTGAGATGTTTCCATGGTTTGTTAGTTTTGCATAAAAATTTAATGTTAAACAAACCCTAAACGGCCATTTCTTGGTATTTCTGGGGGAAAATGTACTTTAAATGCATTGGGTCCTTTTAGAAAATTGATTTCTGAGTTCATTAACAATGATGACAATCCCAACAATTTTAATGAGTACCAGAAGTTTAAACAAATCTGTTAGCATGATTTCCACACTTGTAGAAACCATTTTCATTTTAAATTGTGGTGTTTAGAACAGGACTAAAAATTTGAGCACAAGCAGCAATTAATTCTCCTTATACTAAATTCATTGAGATAGGTCCTGATAATCTGATATAATATGTGACATAAAATTGATATATTTTTAAGGATTCAGAAGACACAAGTTTCCACTTTGGGGAAAAATTTGTCACTGTTTTGCTGAATACCTTTTGTCCTGTTTCTTTCTGTCCTGTGTAGTTTAGCATGGTAAACCTCAAAGAGGTTTGATACCATGGTTTTATCCATTTTTTTTATTAGTGAATAAGACCAATTGGAGCTCTTCCTGAGTAGTTTTAGCAGAATAATTTGATCTGTAAGATAAAGGAGTCTATATGAATCAATAATTTTGAATTTCAAAATCATGTTTTACTTCTATAGATGTAAATAACCATTATAAATACCTGTTACAAATCAGAATTTGTAACTCAAATTCTTTCATTCATCGGTTGACTTTTTACTTTATGTTTCATGATGAGTGTCAAGGCACTCAAAACAGTTTGCCTAGCTTGAGTGAAAAATCAAGTTTATTTGAAGAACATAAGAATACCTGAAAGACATGAAGAACCAACCAGAACTCTGCCAGGAACACGACTCAGGCCCCCAAACTTCACTGTGGGGAGTCTGGTTGGAAATTGAAAATGTTTAGGTGGAAGAATCTTGGAAGGGATCAGAGGGTAGCTGCTGTGAGTGGGGCAATACCCTGCTCATTGCAGGCAATTTCCAGAGTGAAAAGGGCAGGCAAGGCTTGTGCTCCCATTGGGAAAGCTACCTGCTCCCACAAGCAGATAAGTCTCCCTGTTCTCCCTCTCATCTCCCAGTTTGCTTTTCCAGACCCCGTTAACAATACTGAGAACCTCTCAACTGTCACTCAGTCTTATTCCTAAAAATGCCCTATGACCACATATTGGAATTTCTTTGCAATATTTCAGCCTTTGATGGATTGTGTGAGATTCACATTCCCATCGCCCTTTCACCCTGTCACTTTCTTACTTTTGTGGCCAGAGGCACAAAACAGGCTGGGGGTATCAAGGTGGTAAAGAGTGGTGAGGTGTAATCTGGTCAGATCCATATCAGGGATTCTGCTTCAAGCCCAGTAAAGCCTTCCATGTTGAAGTCCTTCTTGTGGTGGTTCAGTTCTGGGCTTTCTGTCAGTAGAAGCCTCAATGACCTCAAATGTGTCCATTATTTTGTCCATAGTTGCAACATTATCTGGCAACTTGCACAGATTTCATAGGATTTTGGTGGCTAAATGATTTAATGACAAGTACTGAGTTTGCCGGGTGACCAATCTAATGACAAGATCAGAACCCACACAGAACGTACAGTTTACATAAATTACTCTACGAGTAAAGATAATAATAAAAAGTATTTTGGAAGGCCTTAACATTTTTAACTGCATGAAAAATAATTCATTTTTGAACATTGGAAGTCTTAGTTTTCTGTCCGCTGTAGCAAACTCTATAGAAATAATCCAGGTCTTGCAGAAATGTATAATTTAAATAGACATCCCAGTCTACTGGCAATAAACAGAGAAGCTAAAGAGAAGCACACGTGGACAGCTGGCTATAAATATCACCCACATCACAGATAGACCATGGGAACTCGCAGGTTATAGAATCAGAGAAGAGGGAAGGGAAGAAATGCTCCTCTTACATTTTCTGTTACCCTGTCTCATTTTGCACTAGTCTGCTTTTCCAACTCTGCCTCATCAAGATTTCAAGGCAGCTCGAGCCTGTCTTCACCTGATTTCTGAGGTCTGAGCTGATGACAGCCAAAGCATGTACCCTGACAGAATTCTGCCTCCTGGCAATGTAGACACAGACTCGTGAGACATCCTGTGTCAGAGCTTCCAGACCCTCTGCAGCCCAGGGACCTGCAGTCCAGGCCCTTGTGCTGTTCCCCATGGCTTGCCTTTAAAGGCATGCTGGGGGGAGCGCCTGCCCGGCTCAGAAGCACTGCCTCTGTGCCACCTCCAGGTCTCTCTGTGGGAGACCAAGACTCTTGTGTCCATTTAGAAAGGTCAAGGGAAACAGCAAGCTTTCTTCTTGGGGGCGATATGGGATGGGAGTAGGGGCTCCTTACATTAGGAATAATTGAATGTGGAGAATAATCCCTATTCCCCGAGGGTACATTTTAATAATGCAAGTGACTGATCCACTTAATGTCTGCCTGATTTCAACTGTGCATTGCCTGCCTTTTCATTAATAATGAAGCCAAGGGTAAACAAATGCTTCACATTAAATGCCTCTTAAAAGTGTTCAGTGTCTGCTGCCAGAAAACCTATTAAGCACCATGGTCTAGGAGAGCCAAAGTTGAACGGAAACTGTGGGTGCAGAGGAAGAAGCATCATTCTGCTGTCATCTAGTATTGGGAAGGTGAACAGTGTACTGTAATAAACACCACATAATGTCCTATTAGGAATAAAATAATACACGCAAGCATGAGAGTGTACTACTAATAAATAATCCATTATCAATCATAAATTATAATGCATATTCATATTTAGATATAAACATAGTGAGCACAATGAAATGATAGTTATGTATTTGATGGAATTAGAAGGGCAGGTAGGGTAGCTTGTATCTTTGTCCTCAGCCTTTGAGTTGCCTGAACTAAATCATGCTTAAAGGCATTTCTTCTAAAGTGAAATGGACCATAGAGACAGGTGTCAAGGATTTTAAAAGAAGGTAGTATTTACTTGATACATGCATTGCAATTGTGTTCTCACAACCAAATTAAAATGTAACTTCACTCAACCAATGGTATAAGAGTATTCTAGGCTCAGAAGCTTATATCTTAATTTTCATGGAATTTTATGTGATTTGTTATTCTTTTTTTTTTTTCTTTGCTCTTTCATTTTCAAAGGTCGAATTATTCTCTGATTGGGTCTTCTGCTGACTCTCTATTTCATTGGTTGACCTGGCCCAACAACCTTTGTATACCTAGGAGGAAAGAATTCTCTAAATTTGGAAAGGACCAAGAAGATTATCTTGTGCACTGTTTCCCCTTTAAATTGGATAAAGAAATTAACTCAATTAAGTGGTTTGTCATAGACTGCATTGGTGTCAGAAGTTTGTAGATGGCAATTTTCCAGATTCCTAATTCCAGACCTTTCCCACTGAGAGTGACCAGATCTTCTCAGTTTAGCAGGGATTTCTTCACTTTTAACATGGAAAGTTCTGGAAATACCTTGGTCCCAAGAAAAACAGGACGAATGGTTGCTGTACTGCGCCATGGCTTCTCGTGCGTTTCTGCGTTTTCTCTCTCTCTTTTCCTTCCTCATGACTTCTAAGGAGCCTATAATGAAATTTAAAAATTCATATAACGAGTGAATTAATTTGTATGTCCACTATATATCTTTATAGGTGGCTGAGACTCATCTTCTTTCGTATTTTTTCATGATGTCAATCATTTATTCATTTGTTTATTCAGCAAATATTTGATTATCTACAATGTCCATTTTCATTTTATACATCACTTTCTTATTAAACATTTTTTAAATATTTTGCTTTCTGCTTCCTCATTTTCCATGCTTTGTGAAATGTTGGTCTTTTTAAAGTTTTTTTTTTTTTTTTTTTTTAAACTCATCAGGATTTTGGTTAACCATGAGTGAGAAGAGTATGTAAGTGTGGAAGCTTGCATTTGTGAGTGTGGGTGTGTATTAAATGAAAGTGCACACCTTAGCATTGGGGACAAAACAAAATTTGATATGAGAGAATTCATAACAGCCGTGAGAATTCTAAGGCTCCATCAATATTAGCAATATTTCTTTCCCAGCAACATACTTTTTCCTTAAGGCCACTGAAGCATAATATTATAACCTTTTTCATAAAGCTGTTAGGTAGAGCTGCGGAATAGTTCTTTAGAACCAAATGTAGAAGAGTCTAGGATTTGAGAAGTGAATTATAAAAATGGACTGATTTAAGTGTAAGAAGAAATTGCACTCAAATAAATTCAACTCGCCAAGCCAATGCAATCATAGATTTAATGTAGTTTGAAACCATAAAACTTTTATAGTTTTATGCCAAGAAAGTAAGGGATGAATTCCACTAAACAACTTTGTTACTGTTTTTTGTTGTTGTTTTTTTAGTCACAGTTCACAGTTTGAAGTCACTCATTTTGTCTCTTTCTACCAATATTAAATATTAATATTTTTATTGCCTAATGTATTAGCTAATAATGAAGACAGTAAGCCTAACATGAAGACAGTGTCCAACAACTTTTCATATCTGAATAGGCCTTCGTAAAAATAAAGTACATTTGATGTGTGTTAAGAAATGCATGGACCCTCTGAATTTAAGTAGACTGTACTTACTGAATGTGCAAACTTGGGAAGGTCATTTACATTCTCCAAGGCTCAGCTATTTGGCCTTTAAAATGGAGAGAAAAATAGTACCTACCTCATGGAATTATTTATAAAATTAATGGTCATAATTAACCAGGACCCCTGAAATTTAGTAGCCCATTGATGTTACTGGGGTTGTTCCTGTCCTTAAGGTGGGGGACTTACGTCTTCAGAGAGTCTCATATTTCTGAACCAATTCTATTTTATTTCACTTACCAGAATTAGCTTCCACATTCATCCCATATTCATTCTGCAAAAGAACTTAGAACTTAACTTGACAACTTTGGAGGTTTTGGGTTAGTTACTGAAATGCAGCCACTCTATTCTTATTTTGAAGAGACCAACCTGAGTGACAGAGAGAGTGATAATGAATAGAGATGCATTGAATTGCAGCCCAAAAGGATGGATGGTACAGAAGGTACATAACTGACTTTATCCAGTGCATTTGTGGGTCAGGAATGTTCTGGAAGTACATGTGCAATTTTAATGTTTGGGTGTCAGACACACAGTATTTTATTTTTTATTCTTTTCTAGAGATCAGTTCCTAAGATTTTACTCTTTCCTAAAACTTAGAGGCTATTAAGTGTGATTTCCTACTATTCTTTGGCCATTTAGGTTAATGCAGTAGTTGCTTTCCCCTACCCTTGTTAGGGAAAAAAAAAAAAAGAGTCACACTTGGAATGTAACTTTTAGACAGATAGTGCTAATAATAAGTACCTTTAAAGAAGCAATTTATGGTTTCTATAATAATTCACATGTGTTATCTCATTTGGCATCATCACAACTACTCTGTGGAATAGAAATTCAGTTGTGGTTTATTGTTTTACTTGTATGTCAGATTACAAGAATTAAGCTGTATCTGCCCCGTCTACCTGGTTCAATATGTTCTTTGCCTTTGGTGAGTCATGTCATTAAAGAAATGTGGCAAGGTAGTAGGAACAACAGAAGAGAAAGTGTTTCTAGCAATAAATACATGTTAAAAATAAAATAGCATTCGTGCTTTTCATTCCCATGGGTATCCTCAGTAAGATTTCTCCTCAAACATTCTTATCATGAGGGTTATTATTACGGTAGCCACTGCTCACAAGTTTAGCAATCTGATCTTCTGCAGTTCTCTAATATATCTGTGGCCTGAGTTTCAAAATCATTAGTCATCTTCAAGATAGGTAAATTCTGTCAAAAAAGAGAAGATACTGGGGAAAAGCAAAACAAAACAGTTTGTGCTTACTAAAAGACTTTCTTGAACATTATTAAGAGAAAAAATGGTAAATTCAGCAATCTCCACAATTCAATAACAAAGTGTGGAATGGGGGATTAATCTGGATAAGAGGCAGCTGCCTTCTGGTCTAGGGATTTCCCTGACCTTTCTGTCATTGGCAAGGGAATAGAGAAAGTATAGAGGAGTGTGACTTTTTCTTTTCTGCTGTGAACTAGAGTCTATACATAGAATAAGTGTGAAGAGAGCAAATACACAATCCATCCAGGCAGGAGCTGGATTGCTGTCCACCATCTAGAACTTAGATGTGTACTCCTTCCCCCCTCAAGTTTGCCACTGTTAGCTCATTCCTAAACAAAATAATATACTTTGTCTATTTTTATATCCATGTTTGAGGTAACCTTTCTTGTGCTTCTTTCATTCAGTATCTCATTTGTGAGCTTCATGCACATTTGATTTGTGATTTTATTTCATTTTTCTAGCTGTATAATATTTCATTTTAGGATTATGTTACAATTTATGAATACAGTCAACTTTGGGGTGTCATGAGTTTACAACTATTACAAACAATGTATCTCTGAACATTTTCTTGCATAAAGCAAGATGTATTTGGATAGGAACATTTTTAGTTTATGTACTTGGGAGACATATTGCTGGTATATAGAGTGCAGTCATCTTCAAATTTCTGTATATATATTTCCACTAGCAAAGAAGGACATTTTCTGTTGCTGCACATCTTTGCAATCATCTGCATTATCAGATGTTTTAATTTTTCTGGATGAGTAATGATATCTCAAGGTAATTTTTAATTTGCATTTTACAAATCACTAATGAGCTTGAATACCTTTTCATATGCGTATCAATACTAGGATTTCTGCTTTTTAGAGTACCTTTTCAAGTATTGTAGCTCTCTTTCCAGTGGATGAACCGCTTTACTTTAAAAAAAAATTAAATAAAATGCCACTTGAGAGTTTCTGTACTAATGTTTGCAATAAGGAGTTCAGGCAGAATCCCAAAGTTGAATTCTTAAATTGATGGTTCAATAGTTTATTTTTAACTGTCATATAATTGAAAACCTTTATTCTCTTCAAATTTCTTTTTCTTTTCCAGACAAAGTCTTTGACAGTTCTTGTTCTCATCTTCTTATTCACTCAGATAAAGTAATGGAAAGCCTTGTAATTTAGAGCTTAGAGGAATCTCTGAGGAAGAAAAGATGTGGGAAGATCGTTTCTGGCCCTCAGCTTTAGAGAATTTCCCTTCCGGCAGTGGAAACAGGCATCTTCTTGGCAAAGATCATTGTTGTTTAAACTTCTTCTGGTGACACCTAACTGGAGTTTAGGAAAGAGAGCCTTCCTGAGATGCCAGACTTAATAATAATAAAAGCCAGCCGTTGGACAGCGATTGAGTGCAGGTAGTGACAGGTGTGTGGGGGGCGGGTGACTTCACTGAGCAGTGCTAAATATGGCATTAGAATGATTTATATGCCATCAACTCATCACACCCCTGACTATCACCAAGGATCACCCAGGCAACGAGGATGATTCTTCACACATATCCCTCAGGCTTTACCTCCATCTTATGAAGCAATTGTACCGTTCCTTCCAACGTGGTTATTTACACGTGGCCTGGAGGATGACTAGTGGAGATGACAGGCCATTGTCCTCTGCATATGTCCGGATGTCAACCTAGACAGTTATACCTTTGTTATGAAGGCAAGAAAGACAGAGCTCTTCTGTGTTTACTGAACATCTCTATGACAAAAGTGGGACAAGTCCTGGAGTCCTTAGATACAAGTGATGGTAGACAGGCAAAAATAGAAAGGTGTTAATTATTTACTTTGGAGAAGAATTATTTCAAAATCACTGAACAGATAATAGCTATATTTTATAAGGAAAGAAATTAAGACTAAGGGTTAAAATCCATAGTTTGAACTTGAACCTTCAACCTTAGACTTGGAGCCAGAGAGTCAGCCTTAGCTTTGGTCCTAACCAGAGCCTAGTCCTCAGTCTACACCATTGTCCTTGTTCTTGGTCCCCGTGTATCATTGAATTTAATGATAGATTTTATGGATTTAGGTTCCCGTATCACCTCATTGACATTGAAGATTGTTTTTTTTCTTTCCTTCTTGTTTTTGGCTGTTTGTGTGGATATGTGTTACATTCTCATCCTCTGTAACTCTTCGTATCCGTGATGCCCATCATTACTTTTTATTTTGCTTTTATTTTCCTCAGCGCTACCACTCTCTTCCTTTCAATTAGGTTGCTATTGTTGAGAGGTCTATGGTACTAGCCTTACAGAACTGTCTGGAAGTACACTGTAAAATAAAATCACTATAAACGAACATTGCAAAACAAAATTAGAAGAGAAATTGGGTGATTAAGCAGTTGAACTTTAGGTAATTGAAGCAAACTCCCTATAAATTTTCAAATTATCTTGTAGATAACAAAATAAATTCACATATTTAAGACTATCTTTGCTCACATTCTTAAAATAATGGATTTTTTTTATAAAGAGGTTGTAATCATTATTTTGTAAGCTGAAATAAAATGTTTTCAATTTGCTTCCGTGAGTATTTCAGGTTGATTTCTCATTATATTTGTCATCATTTTGCTTGGGGGATTTCTTTTATAAGGAAGGATATGAATTCGTGATAATGCTCATTTGGGATAAGGAACTACAGAATATCCTAGAGTGTCTGCCTGGAACTGTCTTATAATTTATCTTAACCCTTGTTTCAAATATGATTTGCCCTAAATGGCATAGCATGTTAGGAGCAATGTAGAGCCCAGAAGATTATTGTTCTTTATTCTTCCTCCTATAATATTAAAAAATTGAAATACCTTTCATTTTGTAGTTTACAAGTGTGTGTGTGTGTGTGTGTGTGTGTGTATTTAATCCTTACAACCCTTTGAGATTAGGCTGAACAGATAATAGTTATATTTTATTAGAAAAGAAATTAAGACTAAGGATAAAAACCATAATTTGAACTTGAACCTTCAACCTGTATTCAATTATTAATGGCCTTTGTATATTAATCATCTCCTAAGAAGTTTGTGATGCATCTATCTAGAAATTGGTCAAACTAAATTAAAAGCCTAAAATAAACAAACTTTAAAAGATACAAGTGATGGTAGGCAGGCAAAAATAGAAGGGTGTTAATTATTTACTTTGCAGAAGAATTATTTCAAAATCACTAATGTGTTCTATAGAAAAAAATAGAAAATTGTACTGGATCAATAAAGAAGGAGGAATGGATAAAGAACTATTAAACACTCCAGGAAAGGACAAAAAATAGATACTAATGTCTTAGACATATCTTTTTGCCTTAAAGTTGATGTTTACTCTTCTTTTTTAATACTTATTTTAGTTGTAGGTGGACACAATATCTTTATTTCATCTTTTTTTCATGTGTTGCTGAAGATTGAACTCTGTGCCTCACACGTGCTAGGCAAGCACTTTACCACTGAGCCATAACCCTGGCCTTGTTCACTCTTCTTTGATGGGGAGAGATGCTGCTCTGCCTTCCTTCTGGGTCTCATGTTCCCCACTCAACCTCATGTGACAGCTTGGGTTCATCTTCCACAGGGTGGACCATGTGACCAGCCTGAGCCCATCACAGCATCTGATGCTCCCAGCTAGGACTGGTTCAGTGGTCTGCTCTTCTTTCTCTTCCCAGCTGGAAAGAATCTTTCTGTCCACAAGGATTGTTCAGTAATTGGGCCTCAATTGTGACTTAAATATTCATGAATGAATAGGCATTTATTTGTTTTTATCTTGGATTTGGTTTAAGAAAGAGGGCTGGCGCTAAAAGACAGAGATTGGTATCTGATATCCCTTGCTCTATAAAAGGCTTGTGGTATGACTTCAGGACAAGATATTTAACTTCTCCCATCAGAAATGTGGCCAAGATAATACTGAAATCCCAATATTGCTAGGGACATTCGATAAGTTGAGACACAGTTTACAACCTCATAAATCATCTATAATATAAGAGACAGTTACATTTTTTTTTACGTAGCATTTTCCCCATAGCACTGAAGTTTTGCATGTAGTTAGAATTGAACACATACATACCTGCATATTGGATTCAATTCAGGAGTGAGTGGCAGCCTGCGTAAGTCAGGAATGTGATGAGACTTGATCCTGACTTCTATGGCATCCCCACTCCCATACATGTCACCTGTTCTTCCTTTTTGCTTCTTTCTTACCACTTCCCACCTTTCCTGTTCTTTATTACATCCCTCTTTTTTTCTTCTCTTGTTTTTAAGCAGCCCCATGAACATGTCCAAGGCATACCCTCATAAATAAGCTGATGATCCTGAACTAGAATTTATAGATGATTTCTTAACAATCAGGATATTTGCAGAAAATATTTGGAAGTTGCACTAAAAAAAAATATTCTGACCAGTAAGATAGGTGCCATTGCCCAGATGGTATATTCCTGTATCCAGAAACTACTCAGCAGACTTAAGATGGTGAATTATCTCAGGCATTTATCAAGCATTTAATACACACCAGACAACAACATACAAACCAAAGGACTTCATCCCATGATTTCTTGATTTCTTGCCATACACAAAGTTTTATGATTCCTTTTGTGCTCCATCAGGATAATGCAATGTAAATAATCCAGTAGACAAGGTGACATCTAGAAAGCTCTATTAATTCATCAGAAACACACACATATGATGGGGCACGCCGTCTAGATATCATTTCTGAACTCTGAATATGTTATGCTGAAGTGAAATTCTTCAGCCCAATTTCCCTTATGCTGAAATTTGCAGGGTTTGTCAAGGGTAGCTGGTTAATGAAGGGTGTTTTATTAGTCATCTAACATAGTTATCCACATATTACATTAAAAGATGGATCCTCTGGGGTACCTTCCTGTAATGGGGAGGGGGTTGTCATTTGAAATTCACAGACTCTCTCTTATTGCTATGGAAAGTAGATGGCTTCTGAGGTTTAAAGGCATTAAGAAACTTTAGTCCTTGTACTTGAAGTTCTGCTGGTTGTTTAGCCTGTGGAGTTCTTGAAATATGTGTAGACTTGATAGATAGCGGCAAACCAATAAGCTAATGTACCTGTATTTGATGCCGCCCTGTCATGGAAGTGTTGGTCATCCATTCTAAAGCTTTGAATCAGAGGACAGGGCTTGGGCTTGGCATTATTACTGGGTTTCTTTGTGTTTTTACTATCTCATTCTCTATCACTTTGTGGAAGCTAGGTAGAAGATGACTTGGACAGGGCCATTACTTTCTTTGATGGCTTTAATATGTCAAAATAGGGCAGGCATTCCTGTTAAGTTCCCCAAATGGGACACTCTTTGATAGCTCATCACCAGCTGTGAAATTGAGACTGGGCAGGAAGTCAGTGAAGAGGAGAAAGTTTTAGGGATGGCCCAAGGAAAGAAAAGAGAAAGGAAAGAATAGCAACTTTTCTTTTCAGTGTCCTTAACAGTTTAATAAATCTCTTCTGTGGAGGTACACAGAAGCCATATGGCTCCAGAAAGCATAGAGGAGGTAGGGGGTGTTTTGTTTCTAAACACTGGTTTTCAGAATGCAAGCAGCATCCAGTCAGGCAGCATCCAGTGTTTGAATGAGGGAGACCCCAGATGAGGACTTTTGCCACTGACTCGAAGCTCCTAAAACATGGTCCTGAAGGAATCTCTTCTACAAACTGACCGTTATAATAAGACCTGATGTTTTGATTAAGTTCTATGGGGACATGAATTTTTTTTTAATATATCTTTTCGTCTCTTGCTACTTTAGTGCCTACAGTTGCTATCGTATCACAGGTACTCCATAAATATATGTTGGTGAACTTGAAAAATTAAACACTGGAGAGAAGAAATTGTTCATTTAAATCCTTCCCTCTAAACTGCTCAAAAGCATTTGGAGTTAAAATTGCCCCAAATAAATCAATCCCTTTTATATCAAGCCTTCTTGCATACTTGTCAGAGTACCAGGGATTAACAGAAAACATCTTATCAAAACAAATGCTCATTTTACTTTTATTTTTTACTTATAAAATGTAGAGATGTGCAAATTTAGATTGATCCATTGATCAATCTAAGTAATAAATTGCATTATGACCTGTTACTAAATGTTGTCTTGAAGAATGAGCTTTCCCTTGGCAAAGTTTATTATCATTGCCATTTTGGTTTAACATGAATATTTCCACCTTATAATTTGAATAATATGTCATTATCACAGTTAAAAGTCACAAAGTTAATGAAAAGCAAAGTGCATAAGAGTTCGTATTAATTCTGGTAGTTACAGATCTTCTCAGACTTAACAATATAATATATGACTTTTATGAGGGTTTTGAAAAAAAATATTTTTAACTTGACAAGCCACCTCCAAATATAACTCACCTTGTGTAGCAATGCCCCATTTCCATAACCTTAATTGCTTTCTCTTTTTTCCTTTCTTTCACTCCGTTCACATCTCTGCATTATTCTTTCTAAGATATGGTTTTCTTCAATGCAGCCTACATTCTATAGTTACTGCCTAGATGCATATATTGGATGTCTCAAAATTTGTGTTTCTTGAAGCACCTGATTTATAATAACAATAACCTGAGAAATTGGAGGCATCTGAAAGTTGCAATACACTAGAGAAAGGAATTTGGCTTCCTTTGCCCAGCCAAAATAGCACCTATACTATAAAGGCTAATTTTTCTCCTGTGCTGAGTTCTATAATGTGAAAAATGTGTAAGGTCAATCCAATACCAGGAAAGGATAAGGAATGAGGTACATAGCTTCCAGCAAGCACTTTGGTCTCATTTCTCTTTAGGAGGACAGAGATTTGTCAATGCATTAACTTATCTTGGTCCATTGGAGGGATATTTAAATAGAAGTAAGAGCATTAACTCTAGAATTACTTATAAATATATTAATTTGATCAGAGAAACAAAAGGGGAAAGATCAAGATGATTTCAGTGAAGCCAAAGACTGCTTGTTTTCAGGAAGTCTTTTGTTGTTGTTGTTGTTGTTACCAGGGACTGAACTCAAGGGCATTCAACCACTGAGCCATATCCCCAATCCCACTTTTTTTTTTTTTTTTTTTTTGTATTTTATGTAGAAACAGGGTCTCATTGAGTTGCTTAGCATCTCACCATTGCTGAGGCTGGCTTTGAACTCATGATCCTCCTTTGAACTCAACAGCCTCCTGGGCTGCTGGGTTAACAGGCATGCACCACAATGCTGGATTCAGGGAGTCTTTGCAACCAATCCTATAGAGCAGTGGTTTAGATTATAGACCTATTTATCTATACAGCTAGCCCACCTTGGTCCAAGTTCCATTTTTTCAATTTATTAGCTGCTTAACCCTGGACAAGTTAGTGGTCCTCAGATTTTTCATTTCTAATAATGAAAAACAGTAAATTACCAAATAATAATGGAAAGAGTAACGTGCCCAAACTTGTAGTGTTTTGTTTGATAATTAAATTAGTTAACACAGTAAAATGTTTAGAATTTAAATAGAACAAATTATGCTATATCCATGTATGAATATACCACAATGAATTCTACTTATATATAATTACAATTTACTAATTGAAATAATAATGATAATATAAAGAAGATGAGTAGAGTAGAACAAGTGGATTAGGAGAAAGAAGAGGGGAGGGAAAGGGAAGATATTAGGAAATGAGACTGATCAAATAATGTTATGCACATGTACAAATTGGGAATAATGAATCCCATTATTGTGTATAGTTATAATGCACCAATACAATTCTTAAACATTTATTAGTACATTATATTTATACATAATGGTGGGGTTCACTTTGACTTATTTATATATGCATATAATATGGTTTATATGATTTTAATCCTCAGTTCCCCAGTCTCGCTTCACTCCTCTCTACTAATCCCCTTCTTCTACTCTATTGGTCTCTTTTCTATTTATTTATATTTTTATTTGATGCATTATGGTTATATATAAAATTGGAATTATGATATATTCATACATGCACATAGCACAATTTGGTCAACTTCAATTCTCAGTTCTTCCTCTTCCCTTTTTCTTTCCATTTCTAATAATGAAAAAGAGTAAATTAATAAATACTAATGGAAACAGTAACATGCCAAAATTTATAAAATTTATTAAAAATGTGTAAGAAGAGTTCAATACTAGGAAAGGATAAGGGATGAAAGACATGGCTTATTCTATTTTCACGACATCCACTTTTAAATTTTATTGTTCCTTTTCTTCTCTCTAGCTTCCGTGTATTAAAGAAAACATTCAACCCTTGGCTCTCCAAGTTTGGGTTATTTCACTTAGCATGATGTTCTTCATTTCCAGTTAATGACAGTTTTATTCTCTTTTATGGCTGAGTAGAACTCCATAGTGTATATATATGCCACATTTTCTTTTTCCTTTCGTCTATTAATAAGCATTTAGGTTGGTTTCATACTTCTCAATTGTGGATTGTGCTGCTGTAAACATTGGTATGCATGCATCACTCTAGTATGCTGATTTAAAATCTTTTGGATAAATACCAAGGAGTGAGATAGCTATATTATGTGGTGGTTCTATTCTTAGTCTTTTGAGGAATCTTGCCATTTTAACCAGGGTGAGATGAACTCTTAGTGTAATTTTGATCTGAATCTCTGTTTGAGTCAACTTTTCTACTGCTGTGACCAAAAGACCTACAAAAACCAATTTTTAGAGAAGGAAACATTATTTTAGGGCTCATGGTTTCAGAGGTCTTAGTCCATAGATGGCTCAATCCATTCTTTGGTTCCTTGATGTGAGGCAGAAGAACATCATGGCAGAAGAGTATGATGGAGGAAATCAGCTGAAAACATGACACAGGAATCATAGAGAGAGTGTGCTTCTCAACAAAGACAAAATATGTACCACAAAGCATGCCCCGAAGGACCCACTTCCTCCAGTCACACCCTACCTGCTTACAGTTACCATTCAATTAATCCCTATCAGGGAATTAACACACTGATTGATTAAGCCTCTCATAAACCAATAATTTCACCTCTCAGCTTTTTTGCAAAATCTCACATGTGAGATTTTGGGGTACACTTCAATCTAAATAGTAATAATCTCACTAACTGCTAAGGATGTTGAACATTTTTATATATTTTATTGGTCATTATTATTTCTTCTTTTCAGAAATGTCTATTTAGATCCTTTGCTCATTTATTGAGTGTGTTATTAGTTTTGTGGGTGTTAAGTTTTGAGTTCTTGATGTATTCTGGTAATATATAGAGTGTTTGAGATGTTTATATATTCTAGTAAGAAGAGTAATTTGAAAAATTTTTCTATTATTCTGTAGGCTCTTTCTTCATGATCTCATTTCCTTTGCTGTGAAGAAGCTTTTTAATTTAATGTCATCCACTTATTGATTTTGGTTTTATTTCTTCAACTTTGGGGATCTTATTAAGGAAGCCAGTGCCTGTGCTAGTATGTTGGAGTGTTGCTGCTGTTTTCTTCTGTTTCACTGATTTTTCAACTAATTCCTAGAGCTTTGATCCACTTTGAGTTGATTTTTGTGAAGGGTGAAAAGTAGGAATTTCATTCTTCTACATACAGATACCGAGTTTTTCCAGCACTGTATATTAAAAAGGCCGTCTTTTCTCCAACACATGTCAAGTATCAGAAGACTATTTGTGCGGATTTGTTTTTGTGTGTTGTAGTCTATTCCATTGGTCTTTATATCAGTTTTCATGTCAATACTGTGCTGTTTTGTTACTATAACTCTGTTGCTATAGCTGTAGTACAATTTGAGGTCAATTATTTTGAGGCCACCAGCCTTACTCTTGCTGCTCAGGATTGCTTTGTCCATTCTGGGTCTTTTTCTTCCATATAAATTTTAGGAATTCTTTTTAGTTCTGTGAAGAATTTCATTGATATTTTTATGGAGATTGCATTGACTATATAGATGGACTTTGGTAATATGGCTATTTTGGTGAAATTAATCTATCTATGAACATGGTATGTCTATCCATGTTCTAAAGTCTTCTTCAATTTCTTTCCTCAGTGTGTAATAATTTTCATTATAGAGTGTTTTTTTTTTTTTACTTTTTTGGTTAGACTTATTCCTACTTATTTTATTGTTTTATTTTTGAGATGTTCTGAATAGTTTTCTTGATTTATTTCTCAGCAGACTCATTATTAGAATATAAGAAAGTTTTTGACTTTTGTATGTGGATCCTGTACCTTGCAACTTTGCTGGATTTGTTTATCAGATCTAGAGGTTTTCTGGGGGATTTTTTGGGGGGAGAGATACTGTTTGAGGTTTACGGCAGAGTTGAAATAGTCACGCAGTCTTTCTACAGTAGTACAAATAATTAATTGTGCCAGTTAAAGTTTTGTTTATCTTTCCATTGGAATGAATAATCATTTCTTAGTTTAAAGGAAATCTTTAAATTGGAGTCAATGAGGGAGATACTAACTAAAGATGGGCTCCTGGTATGAAATGTTAGGTAAATCAATGTGGACACTTCTTTGATGTTCATGCATGTCTAAGTTGAAAGAAGTTTTCTCATCCTTCTTCACTCAATAATTAAATCAATAATAGAAATGGAAGAAAAACTTAATCAATTAATTTCTAAAGTTTTCTCTTCTACAGCAGTACCAATATTAGGGTGGCCACATTTGGATATTAAGAGAGTCAGACACTTGGTAGATCAATAAATCCATATTGACTTGAATCTCAGTAATCCAATATCAGCATTACTGAAGAATGTTTAACAAATTAATCATTTTCTTCTTATTTGCACTTATTTTCTCCAATTGTAATGCTATAATTCTATTTGAATGGAAATGTTCTGGTTTTATTATGACACATTTCTTTTCTTAATTGAGAATAAAAACAGGCCTAAATTTTATATATGTAATTTTTACTTTCCTCATTTTATAACAAGGACCCAACTCTAATGAATCTGGTTTAAGCAAGCTTTTAATTAAAAGCATGGCAGGGCCACCCTATTGTAACACTCTTGGTATTGTTATACAACAATTACAGTCATTGATCAATATCATTATCATACATGAAAAGCTAGCCAATGGTGGCTGTAATTATAAAGCTTGAAAACTTTCTTCATGTTTTACCTTTCAATTCTCACAAGGGACTTTTGGGGATACCATTTAACTTTTGAGATTCTTGCATTTTTTAAGGAATTGCCTAAAGACCTAATCTGGCTCAACAGAACATGTTTTTCATAGAATATTAAAATGTCTGTAAAAGACTGATGGGCAACTTGGATAAGAGGACCTTTTTTCAGTTGTATTCAAAAAATTTATATGAGTGGCATCCTACGTAGATAAAGTCTCTGGTTTGTTTTTATTCTAGAGTTTGTAGTCATGTTCCCTATCTGGTCCAGCTCTTGATAGTTTTCATTTTATTATTAAGTCATTTATACAAAATTTGTATTTTTCCTTGTGTTTAGATGATGCCAATGGTATTTCACTCTATGTTGTTATTGCAGCTTGGAACAAAGGTATATGAATTTCCAGTCAGTCTCCTATTAATTCCACAGAAAATCTAATGACAGCAAGCTACTTTTATAACCCAGCAACACACCAGGTCCCTTTACATGAATTCCTTCATCTGTATGGAATGAGTTTGAGTGGTAGACCTATTGGAACTCTATGCCTTAAGGAAAGCTGTAGGTTTTATTCCCTCTTAATCTGAGCTCTCCATATAAGGATGCCTGTAGGATTCCACAAAGTAACAGAAAGTTATTTTTATTCAGTAATTCAATAACTGTTATTGAAGGACTATAGGGTAGTAGGCTTGCTAGATACCGGGCTGACACTAGTGAAAAAAAGTCAAAGTGCTAAGTACTGTTGCGATTCATATAGTCTACTTAGAAAGGGAGGTATCAAACAAATAATTACGCCAATAAATGAATAATTAACCAGTGAATGCACAATTACAAATAATGCTAATTTCTGTAAAGAAACTTGCATCAAACAGGGGCACCAAGCTTTTAAGCTGAGAAACTTAAGCTGCAACTACAAAGATATGGGGAATATAGATGTCCAGAAAGATAGGACAAACAGGAAGACTGTCCCTGCATAAAGATCCAAGAGGAAGCAAACATTGCTGAAAACTGTAACCCAAGGCTCACACCACTTTCAAAACTCAGTCTCCATCCTAAATGCACTGAGAAGCCATTCAAGGATTTCATGTTAAAGTTATTCAATCTTCTTTACAACTCTGACCAATCAGATGCAGTTACTTATTGCTTAAGAAATTCCAGACAAGAGAATACTTTACTCATCTTTAGAATAATTAAATCCAGTAGAACAGTGGTTTTGAAAAGTGGATGCCCATGGAAGGAATATATCATGTCTCCTTTAGTTTTAGTTAAAATGATCTGGCTTTAAAATGCTTCAGAAAATTATGGTTGTTGACCCTGGACGATCCTGGTATTCATGATTGATGAACCATATCTGATCTAAACTTCAAACACTCAGCAACATGCAGCAAGTGTGTTGGGCCCTAGTGGTTAATGAGACAGCTAAACAAAAGAGAATTTCATGGAAATGTATGTAGAATGAAAGTTCAGAGAAAATATGGGCTACAATTGCTTTTCATTTGACATTAATGAATAATTGAAGCAATTCTAGAAACAAAATGGCCAAAGAAACTTATTTGTACTATAAAGGGGACTGGGGATGTAGCTCAGTGGTAGCACACATGCCTAGAAAGTGCAAAGCCCTGGGTTCAATCCCTTGTACTGCAAAAAAATATTATTATATCATAATATTATATATATGACAATATTATATTTTGTTAGATATATTACTTATGCATATATTGTACTATAAATGCTATTCTGTGATGCAAATGTAATCTATATTCCCAGTAATGAAAGCACTCTAAGATTTTAGGGTCATTTGTTGAATTTCCTTGAAGCCTTTTGCTTTCATATTTTCTGGCAAGACAATTGGTGTTCAGTATTTGGATGTGTTCTTAATACACATAAGAATGGTCCTCATTTATTTCAATCTGAGAAGCAGAGAGGGATGAGCCAGCCATGTGTTTAATCATGCCTCTTTGTGGGTTTTGTACAATCCTCTTCACTCTGCCTAATAACATGCTGCTAACATTTTACTTAATCTTAAATACAGCTCAGAAATAAAACGACCATATAAGCCTTCTTCTGTTTATAGTGCCAATCAATTGCAGCCTTCAAGCAATTATTGACTAATTAATAGTTATCTTAGGGAAAACAGAGAACTTATTAGGGATTTATATGTGGAATTATAGCTAGTTGCCTTGTGTAATTCTTTTGCTGGTAGAGCCAACATAGATAAGTCCCAAGATATTGCCCAAAGTTTTAAAAAATTACTTGAGAATAGTTTATAAGAAGAAAGAGAGATTTCTTGCTGAATTCTTTGTTGATGATTTATTGATTTGATTTAAGGTTTGCAGGTATGCTTTAGGTAAAAATCCATGTTTTTTTAAATATATTTTTTTTCTGTAATAAAATAGCATAGTGCTCTAAAAACAATTTGAAGACCATGCTTTATTCACCAGAAGTGAAATGTGGAATTTTGATCCAGGTTCTGTTTACTTTTTGTACAAAATTATCCAATGATGTGTCACTTCGAAGAATTTCTCAAGCCCTGAAAGCCTTAACCGAACCCAAGACTGGGTTGTTCAGTGTGATATTCATAATTAACAAACTACCAAATGTTTTGGCTACTAAACATGTGCTGGGCAAAAAATTAGACACAATGGGAACATACATAAACATTTTTCTGTCGTGGAGAAGGGAAGGCTGATCATAATGTCACACTTGGGCAGCCTTAATGGTGTTGGCATGAATTTGCCTGTTTTCAGATTGTTTTTTATTGTTGTTGTTGTTTGTTCGTTGTGTTTTTTAATACTTTTTAAATTGTTGATGGATCTTTATCTTATTTATTTATATGTGGTGCTGAGAATCAAACCCAGTGCCTCACATATTCTAGGACTCGCTCTACCACTGAGCTATAACACCAGTCCCTCCAGACTAGTGGTTTTGTCTTAGTAAAGACGCCTCCACATTCAGCTGTGATGCGCAGGGATATTTAAGCAGTGGGGCCAAACAGGCAACATGGATGTGGTCATCAACCATCCACATGCCCTGTTTCCTGTGTCACCTGTAGCAAGCTGCCCAGAACTGTGCTTAGCACAGAGTAAGGACTTGATAAACATGTCTGCTTAATTAAGCTCTACAAAGCAAAATACACAGATAAGTCTTTACCAACTCTAGTTGACCCAAAAGGAGTTTATAGTCTAACCGTTGCTTTTTCTCCCCCTAGTTAAAAGACCATTAAGCTATTAGAGTAATGAATTATACACTGTCGATTACAAGGAGATAAATGTCTTCAAATAGGTTGTTCCTTTAAAAATCAATAACGAATGCAATTCAGACTGCATTAAAACTGTTCTGCAGTTATATAATCAAAAACATTGAACTTTTATCAACCCTGCCAAAAAAAATCTTATCATTTATACTTATGGAAAATGTGTACCATGCTTCAAATTGGATGCGTTAAAAAGTATTGATTTTATTGAAAGAAGAACCAGTTACCTGCTATGATCTGATGGCTAATACATCTATGAAAGTGTTTTGTATTTTGAGATTTTCATATTTTTGTAATTGCTCTTTAATAATGCATGTTCATCATGGGAGTGAGACAAGTCTTTTATTAAAATTTAAAATAAATTTTATTATAATCATAAATATTTCTTCATTTTGAAAATAAATGTAATTACCCTTTTTATTTTTAATGTTGTGAGGTGTATCCTTCTAGGCTTTTTAGTATAACATTTAAGATAAAATAAAAATGAACTAACAATGTTACTTTACAAATTACTTTGCTTTGAGAAATTTAATACTTCATTAATGTTGTTCCCACAACAACATAATTTCTACAGAATGTTTGAAAGTAAGTTTATAACCTCTATTTCTAAAACTTTTAAATATAAGTTAATTGTTCATGCCTTCCTGTGTTTTTAGTTATTTCTTAGTAATTTCATGAAAATGAGATTGCTTGGTCAAAGTGTATACATGTCTTTAAGGTCTTCATTGCGTATTGCCAACTTACCTTTTTTCCCCAACTCTTAAGCATTTCATAGGTAGCTGTGTGGTCACTGGAAAGATTGCTAACAGTCACATGCAAGTTGACATAAATAGAAAAGCATTTTTCTATTCTGAGTTGAAAAAACAAGTTTCAGTCCTTATTTTTCTCTTTTCATTTTTGCCATGATTTTCATCTGCATTGACAAAAGGAAAGCATTTGAGATAAGACCAGCACTGAGTTCCCAACTTTTCCAACTACTCTTTTCAGTTTACATCTGGAATTGAACTACTAATCACTAAAAATAGCCAAATCAATAGTCCTCTAGGACACTACAGAAGGAACTTGTTCCGGAACCTCTTTCAGAAGTCCTACGGTTTGATTTAACATAGTTATTTGTCTGTTTCTTCTTTTTATTTTTTCCCTAAAGATCCTGGTCAAAATGACCTTAAAGGGGACAGAGACTCCCCAGGCAGTCTGTTGACTGACTTGTGCTGTGGAAATCAGATGCTCCCAGTTAGATTCCCAGTGGGATCTATCTGAAGAAGGCTCCCTCTAATAACCCTTCCTCCAGGCAAACTTACAGAAACTCTGACTTCATCAGTGGCACAGAACAGTCAAAGGAACTAGGTGATTTTTGAACTTTAAATCTCATCTTTAGATTCCTGGTAGAGTTAAGGAAAAGGAAGGAGGACCCTGGAGTGGGAGGAAGGGCAGTGTCTACACATTTGACATTGTTTGATTTGCTTAAAAAGACATTAAAGGGCCCATTTTATTTCTACTGTCAAAGCTGTGCTTATTTGGGGCACAGAAAAGGGTATGTTGTCTATAGATTTACCCCTTCACCATAATCCTCAGGCACTAGGTATCGACAGCCTTCTTCAGTTGTAAGGTTCAGGGTGGGATCTACTACCATTAAGTTTTGCTATTGAAATCATCTTGTAGAATTTTTTTTTTCACTCTCCGTTTTGACTTTTCTCAAATATTTTTGAAGCTGAGAAGTTGGCATAAGCTTCTCTGAAATCCATTTTCCAACTTGCTGAGTTTTTCAGAAGCCAATTTCTGACCCCTTTCTAAAGACCCAAGTCAGTACTCTGTGAACGAGACAAATTGATTGTTCTCATGGTGTGCTCTGTACCCTCCCCTACGCCAAACTCCTTCAGCACCTGGATCCCACTGGTTTGGATTGTAGTCTTTTATCTAGAAATTCTCGGAAAAAGGAAATGTTCAGAAAATTCTCTTAAATAGGAAATGTTCGGAAACTATTAACAGTTAATGTATCTGTTTTCTGTTAACTACTAGCACTTTATCTTTTGATAACTTTTTTTTACTTTGTTATTTTAAAGTAAATAATTGACTATAACTTTAATGATTTAAAAATTTGTAGATACATGCTTAATCTGGGATCAATGCATTAATCGTAACAAAAAATTTTATTTACCTATGTCAGGGTCCCTTAACCTTATATTTAGTGGCATTTAGAGCTGGATAATGATTCGTCATGTGGATAATGATTCGTCATGTGTGGGATAGGGAGGTTTACTATGTAGTTTAGGATATTTATCAACATCCCTGGCCTCTACTTATTAGATGAGTAGCAATTCCCTCCCTTCTTTGATAACTGAGGCATATCTAGACATTGTCAAATATCTCCTGGGATACAAAAATCCTCCCTCTCCCAAAACGCTGATCTAGGGTTGAGTGTGCTGGTGCATGCCTGCAATCTAGTGACTTGAGAAGTTGTGGCAGAAGGAGTGCTAATTCGAGGCCAGCCTCAGCAATTTAGCCAGAGTTTCTCAAAGTAAAACCTAAAAACTAAAAAAAAAAAAAAAAAATGGTCTGGAGATGTGGTTCTGTGGTTAAGCACCCCTGGGTTCAATCCGTGGTTCCCAAAACCACTGACCTATATAGGTACTTGTTTACTTCTCAGACCTACGATGAACACCTGAGGGAAATGAACACACTAAAGTTCCTATCTTCCTGTAGTTTACATTTTCCTGTCTGTAAAAGATCTTGGAAAATCAGAAAAGATCTGCAAGGCCATATTTTTTAATGCAGAAGAGTTGGTCAGGCTATACATCAAATATATCTTCCTGGAAAGACTGGGAGAAGCCAGTTGGCTAGGAGGGGGCCCTAAAGGACCATTCTTTATTTTATTATTTTATCAAGGACTTTGTTTCCTTAAGCAAAAGGTTATACTAAATTATAGATCTAGGGAGAAAAATCCTAGAAAGAAGGCACCCAAGTTGGGTATTGTGTAAAAGCTGTGCTTTCTGGAGGCCTTAGATAAAGAACTGTCTCGTATGTAGCTGGGTGTTTAATAACGGCTCAAATTAAGAATATTTCCTTCGGCAGAATTATTCAGATCACCATGGTACACTGCTATTTGGTCATTCATATCTCATTATTTTGGCTGTTTTTCCAAGTCTGGAATTCCTGAGTCCTGCCCTTGGTTTTGGCTGTTGACATCCCTCTCACTCCTGCCTAGATCCAACTTATCTACCTCCAGCCCTGACTTAGGCTGATGTTGGAGAGGACGTGGGAACTGAGACCTCATGGGTTCCTTCTCTTACTGAGCTGACTCTCTTGGATTGATTCTTCTTCACCTTACACTCCACTATGCAGGATTCTGTTATTTCAGACTTTTTGTTGTGGTGGTTGTTGTTGAGACCACATGAAAGATCAAGGTAAAGAAGGCTTTCCAATCTCAAACCTTTTCTCTGGGCTGCACTGCCTCCCTCTCCAAGACTGGAGCAGGGTCATCCTTGTCAGCATCTCTGGCATCACAGGAAAGCATGGTCCAATTTCCAGAGGGATGAGAAAATTACAGGCACAAAGTTCATATGCTAAATACTAACAGGACTTTGCTAAATGATTGATCATCTCTTTACAGGCTTTTTTAAAAAATCCCATCACTATAAAGGGCTGTACCTCTTATAACAACTCCTTAGGAATGCCCATGTATTTCATTTGAACTATTTCTTGAAAATTTTGCTGGTCCTTGGTGATGGATATTCCTCTGGTCTATGGATGCCACAGCTTTGCCTTGGCTCGAGGGAGGTGACCTCTAATAGTTTTCCTGGCATTTGTGTTAAAATCATCAAGCCAGATTCCTATCTATCCCGAGCACCCCTAACTTAACTTGTTTTTCCTTTTATTTTTTTTTCCAAAATCACACACTTATTCTAAACATTACACTCTCTCAATTTAACATCTCAAAATTAAATGGAGATTCCACCTCCCATGAAAGTCCTCACTTTATTCTCCTCATTGCTACCTAGCAGCATCTTCCTAGTGCTTTCATTATAACTGCCTACACTCATATCTTTTCTTGGTTTCATCCCAATGAGTATGAGATCATTTTTTAAGCCAACATTTATGAAGTCATGTTTTTTTGTTTTTTTTTTTTTTATACCCATGTAAGTCCATAAGCAGAAACAAAGGAGGATATGGGACTCACTTGGCCGGTGCCAAACCAGAGCTTCTGAATTCCAAAGCTCAGCTATAAGAAATCTCAGCCAAGAAGTGTTTTCCCCTTTAATTCTTCTGGATGCTTCCCTTGAAGTCAAGAGATTTAATAATGGCATTTTAAACTATATTCAGAAACCTTAAAAAGGTTATAACCTGTACAGAGTAGAGCTTTTATGTAATGGTGTATGTTTTATAACTATTGGCTCCTATTTGGATTACTCAGCATTTACATTCTTTTCTTGTAATAGATCTAGAAGGAACTAGTCCCTTGTTAATTTCATTTATTTATAGTGTTCACTTAATAGTAACCTTCTTTATAAGCCTGCCGTATAATCATAAGAATTTCCAAGTAATGGAACTAACATTCTGCTACCAGATTCTACACACACATAGGAAACATGTTTCCAATATAACATGTCCAAGTAAGCTGGACTTTATTTTTCTACTCCACCCCACTAATGTATATCAACATTATACCACAGCAAATCTACATAAACCTAGAGATCATCTCACCGAATAAATTTCTAAGTATGATTCCCCAGATGAGCAGCATCAGTATCACAAAGAACTTGTTAGAAATTTACATTCAATTTTAATTTGCATTCAATTTTAAAGCCCCATCATAGATCTACTAAATCAGGAACTTTGGACCAGGTAATCTGGATTTTAACAATCCCTCCAGATGACTCTGGCACACACTTTGAACCAGTAATCTCTATTCTTTATAAAATGGAAAAACTGAAACCCAGAATAACAAGATGACCTGCTGAAAGACAGAATAGACCCGGATGGTGATGATATCAGAATAAAGCTGAACCTAATATTCTATCAGTTCTCGTACACTGCCAATGAGGTTGCTTTATACATATGTGGGGTTCACATCCCTCAATTTTCAACAGCTAAGACCTAAATCCCCCCTACATGCCCACTTCTCAGGCTGAGGTCAGGAATCTTATTCTACTTCAATTTGAACACCAGGAGCCATGAAAGAGCCTCCATGTTTATTTACCCACTGGGTTTGTTTCCCTGTTTGAATGTTTTAGTTGAGCAAATGCCAAAGTGCATTCAGGCACTATTTCCCAGGTCTTTTTTTTTTTTTTTTTTTTTTTTTTTGCAGGGAGGTTGGTGGCTTTTCTCCCACTATGTTTTATCATTTGCTCCCCTTTTGAATCTGAATCTCGGCAAGCATGAAGAGAATATGGACAAAATTCTTTGTTTTTGCCAGAAAAGTCCAGCTAAATGTGATCCCATCTCCTAAAGTCAATTTGCGGGAGGCGGGAGGCGTCTTTGAAACAACCTATGAAATTGTGAGCAAATGAAGTTTCATCTTGCTGTTAACGAGGTTGCCTTGCCAAACCTGTCAGCACTGGAGCTGACCCTTTTGTGTTATAGTGTCTGCTCCAGCTGGTGCTATTGGCTGTTAATCAGAAGTGTTTATACTTTTTCATTCTCACTTGATTTCCACTGGCCTGCTTGACTTGGTATTCAGAGTTGGTTCATTACAGATAATATTGTTGCAGCCCTGTCCTGACATTTCACTGTCAAGAAGCAGTGATGGGTCAATATTGCTTCTACTACTCTTCACAAAGGAGAAAATATGCGATCACACCAATTAGGTGGTTTCAGCAATTTTTTTCTGTCCAATCTTCCTTTTAGCTGCCAAAACTGGTCTGAAATTGAAGGGGAAGACATGGAATTATTAAATACCAAACCCTTGGTTTAGGATGCTGAAAAGAATTAGCCCTAGTGAAATACCAAAATCTTTAGGAGGGCAAAACATCAAAGTCAGGAGCCATAGGAACGTGTGCACCCTCTTATCTGTGTACACTGGCTGCAAACACAATAATCAATCCTTTGGAAACAGTTTGCAGGAACTCAAAGCAGTTTATCATTAATGATTTTAAAGTGGGACATTGAGCAAATGCTCTACAGTTCTGCTCAATATTCTTTTTTTTTTTTTTCTGTTTCATGCCTGTGAGCTTCTTTGCAGAGTTGAGGAATGATGAAGATATTCCAGAGTATCTGAACTTGTTTGATTTCTAATAGCACTGAATCACCTGGGTGTCCTTCTATTTATCAATCTAGTACCTTCTCATTCTTTTATTTTTCCAATTATTTTTTCCCTGGCTTTTGACATCTGCATCTAAGTAACCTTGTTATCTCCATTTTAGGCAGCATGACGTATGTTTTTGAAGTCAATTAAAGCTGGATTTAAGTCCCAGCTCAGTCATTGATTTGCCTTGTGTGGCCCTTAAGCAAGACATTAACTTGAGTCTCGGTTTTTTAACTTGAGGTTTTTTTTTGGTTGTTGTTTGTTTGTTTAACTTGAGACTATTTAAATTGGTTAATTTCAGATAAAAACTAGTAAAACTAATAATATTTAGTTTTGACATAGATTTCTTGTTTGCTTGTTTACTGTTAACTATGTGCCAAGCATTATTGTAAATGCTGAAGCTAAAAGGATAAATAAGACTCTTATTTAGCAAGAAGGTTGGAAAAGCCAGAAAAGGGCAACATATTTCCATTCTAGAATGCTGATATGGTTTCCTGATGGAAATGAGATATTTAGCTAGATGCAGTAAGGAACGAGGTAGGCAGGTAAACATGCTCGGGAAGCATTCCTCCAGGAAGATAGTCTAAGAACTGGAAGGAGAACCAGGAATGCATGCAGGTGGAACACAAGATGTGAATGCAGAAGCATAAATAGCTGATAAAATAGAGCATAGGTAAGTGGTGGGAGGTAAGTAGTGACCAGACTCTGTTCTTTGAAGCACAGTCCATGTAGCAATTTCTTAGTCAAATGCAAATTTGTATTTGGGTGCTGTCTTAGTTGGTTGTGTGTTGCTTATAGCAAAATACCTGGCACTGGTTAATTTGTGAAGAACAGATACTTATTTTCTCACTGTGAGATAGCTAAGATTAAGGCACACAGGTTCTGTTTTCTGTTGAGGGCATGAGAATGAAGACTGGATCCAAGGAGACAAGTATCTGGTGGAGCCTTTTTTTGAAGCCTTTCTTAAACCAAGAGTGTGGTAGTCACTTTAAGGATATTGTGAGTGAGTAGAATAAATAATAGAGCAGTGCAGTTCTTTCTAAAAACCTCGGTCAGCAGACGTTTTCTGTGTAGGGCAGATAGGATGTATTTTGGGCTCTGAGGGCCATATGGTCTCCATCACAACTCCTCAACTCTGCTATTGTAGCGTGAAAGCAGCCATAAACAATACAAAAACGAGTCATGTGGCTGTGTTCCAATCATCCACATTTGAAATTCACAAATTTTCACATGCGAATAAATATTATTCCTCTTTTGATATTTTTTACAAACATTTAAAAATGCAAAAATCCAATCCCAGCTCAAAGACTATATGAAAACAGGCAGCTCACTGCATTGGGTCTCTCTGTGGTACTTTACTGCCCCCGCTGTTCTACATAGCTCTTCTCCTTTTTCCTCTTTCCTTGATGATCATGACTTTCTTTCTTTATGATTCTTAAAGCCTGAATTTTAAACCCTTTAATAAAATCATATGTCTCAATATTTTTAAATGATTTTTGCAATTTTTTCATATGTCATGTTTATCAGATCCTTTTTTTTTTTTTTTAGAATTAGCAAGCTATCTTCCTATAGTAGTTTTTTCCTTGAAGTTTCAGAGCTTTCTTTTTAACATTCAGGCTTTTACTCCACCTGGAATAGAATTTTGAATACGATATGAAATTTGAATCTGATTTGATCCTGCACACACATTGATAACCAGCACTTGCAGTCCTGGTTATTGAAAAATATCACCTTTGCTTCCCTGTTCCAAGAATTGTAGCTTGCATATATGTGTGAACTTGACTCTGGATTTTTTTTCTCATTTTTTGCTCATTGGAATTAAAAGAGTTGCTTTGAATTAATAGATTAATATGGGGACAGAGAACAACATAACAATACTGAGTCCTCTTTTAGATAACCCTTTCAGGTATTATTTCTTTTTCCTTTTTTTTTGAGTCTTCTTCAATTCTTTTCAATATAGTTTTATAATGTTTTTCCTTTAAAATCTTGGATATTGCTGGCTGTGGATATTTTTTAACTGACCAGCCTGCTTTTCTGTTTTCTTTCCATTGATATTTGAAAATTACAAAACAGAACTATGTGTTCTTAGGAGACTTCTGCCAATTTGCCGGAAACAACATTTGTGCATTAAAAAATATCTTTTGAGTTTATGTGTGCTAGAAATTCTTGCTGCAGTGAGCAAATTGGGTTTTAGGATATAAGCAAAAGTTTCACAGTGATAATATTATGAAACAAGAGAACCCATGTTTTTTGGTTTTGTTTTTTAATCAAAAAGAGGAGTTTTAGGGGGCTGAGGATATAGCTCAGTTGGTAGGGTGCTTGCCTAGGACACACAAGGTCTAAGGTTAAGTTGCCAGGACCACCAAATACATACATACATACATACATACATAAATGGGATTCAGGTTGTTGCTCAGTGGTAAAGCACTTGCCTAGCATGTGTGAGCCCTTGGTTAAATTCTCAGCACTGTACATAAATAAATGAATTTTTAAAAGGCCCATCAATATCTAAAAAGAAATTTTAAAAGAAGTTTTACATTGTGTTTCATGTGGTATTTATTAGTAGAAGTTAAAAAGACATATGATAAATGGCAGAGTTACTTGACTAAATTACTATTTTCTAAGGGGATAAATTTTTCTGTCTATATAAATTTAGTAATATTTTTGAGAAAATGTCTGTTATTCTACATACACTATTGAATTTAATAGAATAGGTACAATCTCTTATCATACATGTGTGTTGATCATTTCACTTATGATCAAATCTTAGATTCAAAGTTGTGACACTTATTGGAAATTTTGACCCAGTTTTCAGGTTACATGTTTTCTTCTTCCTGTTGTGAAGTGGCTATAGATTGCCTTGCTTACCTTCCTTTGTAAATATCTTATCTCTTGTTAGCCTGCCCCCTAAGGCAGGCTGTCGATAGCTCAAGTTTATTTCGTTTTTCTCTATATATCTTGACTTCTAGTTGAAGCCTCTAATTCCAAATTAAAGGAATTTCTCATTTTATCTTTTTCCTTCTTCCTAATGCCAAATAGCTGATTGGTTCTTCTCTGAACTCTCAGCCCTTCTGGGGTTTTTAGTTAGTGTTAACCGATTCCTATTGCAGCCATGCTGAGAAATTGCTATAACCTTCTCTCCTAAATATTGTCAATAGTTTATTTAAAATCTGCAGTTTTATTGTGATGTAAATACTTCTTTTCTCAGATCTAATTGTATGCCTATATTATTGTGTGTGGTGTGTGTGTGTGTGTGTGTGTGTGTGTGTGTAGCTTTCTGTTGCCTCAATCTTACATAAAATTAACTCTAAAACCTTGAAGTCCATAGTCAGATAAAACTTGAGTTCTGAACACTCATACAACGCATTCCTCTGTAACTTCTGCACTATTTCTAGCTTATTGTACAATAAAATAATGACTGTCATTTCCCCCATGCTCTGAGCCACTTGCTCTTGTGTGACTGTCCTTTACATTGGATCAATACTCATCATGGCAGTTTTGCAAAGAAATTAAAGGTGAGGGAGTTCACATCTTGATGTCACAACTATGTATATACGAATCTATCTACTATGAACACTCTGTAATTCATTCTTTAAATAAAACTATCATCATGTGTGATGCTAAGGGAAGGGTCTCATTTCTAATGGAAAACAATAAGATAGCTGAAAGCCTTGCTTTATTCAGAGGGATGGGGCAATTTTTTAAAATATATATTTTTCTGAAACTTATATAGTTAGCCAGGAAGGCTCTTCTACCTTATTCCGTACTATTATTAATTTTAGCAAATGATAGTGTCTGCTTCCCCATAATAGCAAATGGATTTTTAAATGGAAATAGAATTAAAATTGTAAAATGTTTCTTTTAAATGCTAATTTTTCCCTTTCAACATTATGCCTACAAGGAATCAGTGACACCTGATTGAGTATACACATTCTACTTGCCAAGAATAACTCATAAGTTTAATAAATTGTGTGCATAACACTTAAAATCTTCATTTAAGCATATACCTTTATTAAAATAATGCAAGGTGAGGAACTAATTGCATTCCCTTCATATTAATACTCAAGGGAAATATAACTACAAACTGATTTAACTGTTTATGTTTAAAAATACTGTTTCAAATACCATTTAATTCTAGTTATTTCATTGTTACCTACTATTTATCAGGACTTGACAAAATAGTACCTCCTTCCACACACCTTATATCTACTTGGTTAGGATTGCTTTGCCTAACGAAGTGGTGCAGTTTATTGTAAAATTTAACCTGTAATATTATCTAATGTTGAAAATATTGCTGTCTGACAAAATGTAAACTATCGAGGATAGACAAGATCTTCCTATCTATAAATACAAAAAGTAATACATTCATGATGACAGGAAAAGAGTACGTATTGCTGGTTTGGATGAGTGCTTTTCAATCCGAGCCCCAGAGCTCCCTGCCTCAAAATCACCTATAAAGATATTTGAGGTACCATTTCAAGAATCGATTTGAGATCTCCTCAGTCAGAATCTCCAGGGATAGAGACTGGAACACTGATATTTAAAATAAGATCACTGCAGGTAAACCAGTACATACTAGCATCAGACACAACTAACTGGAAAGACATCTGTGACCTGATGGTTCCTATTCCAGCTCCAGGTGATGACAGCTGGGACCTTGGGCCATTTATTTATCTAACTTTAGATATCTGCTTTCTCATTATTGGATTAGGAAGTAGGAGTATGTGATCTCTAATTCCCTTCCAGCTCTAAAATTTTGTAGAGGTAGAACTTTGGAGACAATAAAGAAAAAGAGAATAGGAAAACTATCAAGTTGGGAAAACCAGGTAGACAGATTTCATAAAAGCCATCGAGCTAAAAACAAAATAATAATTGAATTTAAAGAGTTGTGGTTTTTCTTGTTATTTACAATATTATTATTATTAATATTATTATTATTATTATTATCATTATTTTCATACTGGGGGTTGAACCCAGGGACACTTAACCTCTGAGCCACATTCCCAGCCTTTTCTTTGTACTTTATTTAGAGCAGGGTCTCGTTGAGTTGTCTCACAATTCTCTTGCCTCAGCCTCCCAAGACACTGGGATTAGAGGAGTATACCACCATGCCTGGCTCTTGTTACCTTTTAACAACCACAAACATTTATGAGAAATCCAGTCCATGACTTTTTGAAGGTAAGTTAATAAATAAACATACATACCGTTTATTTATTCTTTTAATTTATAGGTAGACAAAACAAGGTGTAGATCACCACACACACACACACACACACACACACACACACACACACCTTAAAAATACAGTTAAATTTAAAAAAAAAGGATAATGGAAAGAGCAATGCCACAAGCTTTAGGTCTCATAGTATAAATTTTTTAACTAAAAAAAAGAAAATCTAAAATGATAGACACTAAGCTTTCCCCTGGAGGGGTTTAAATAAAAAGAATATAAGCTTTTCTTAATTTAATTTAAACAGATTTTCCTCTTCTTCCCATTTAATCTATTATTTCATATATGTTGACTAAGAAATTTATAGCCTTTCTTTTCAATTTTTAAATTTATTACTAGAGCTTATATCTCTTTGTCAATAATAGGTAGGCTCATAGTAGTGTAATAAATATATAAAAGGTTTAAAAAGTGGGGTCATAATAAGATGATAAGTAGAAAAGTTCTCAGTTAATTAATTGGTTCAGCAAAGCTTTTCACCCACCACTGCTAGATTGGTTTTATTAAAATATGTTTTCTTCCTGTAACTCTGCTATTCAAGAACTAAAAGCTTCATTTTGGCATTTGAGTCTTTCTGAAGGCTGGCTTCATTTTGTCAACCTCAACAAATCTCTCTTTCCTCATCTCATCATCATCTCCACTGTTCAATCCCATCTCTGATGATCAGCAAGTCAGGAGCTTGTCCAGGAACAGGGAGGATCTGAGGGCTTTCCTACACATCCTCAGTGCTCTTTTGTTCAGTTATAAGAAACCATAAGGCTTAAGTACATCTTCTCCTTCCAGTAGGAAGTCTGGAGGAATAAAGTTGGTGTGATTATTTAAATAATGCATGACCTTCCTTTATGTCAGTAAAGCAGCATTTCCCGTTATTTCTGAATACAAAGTGGAAAGTACAGAGAATGGAAGAGTGTTGTACCATCTGTCCCTTTGGATGGGAAGGAAAAGGTTTGACTGGAAGTCCTGCCCCGACAATTCCACTTACATCCCCTAGGACAGAATCACACCTGATATGACCATGTCTAGCTCAAGGGACACCTGGAAGTGAAGCATTGACTCTGTTGCTTTCATGGTGGAAGGCTAAGGGAGGGGCATTAGCAAAGGGATTAGAGCTGCCATTCAACAGGGTCACTCACCTCATGATCACTGTCGTTCTGTTGTTTCATTATATTTTATGCAGTCCTGTGGTACCTGCAATCTGCTTTATACCATCATGGCACAAACTGTCCCTTCAATTAATTTGCAAACTTCTTTTTTTTTTTTTTGTTGTTGATTTACTTGCTTTTATTTTTTTTTTATTGGTCGTTCATAACATTACATAGTTCCTAATACATCATATTACACGGTTTGATTCAAGTGGATTATGAACTCCCGCTTTTACCCCGTATACAAATTGCTGTATCACATCAGTTACCCTTCCATTGATTGACATATTGCCTTTCTAGTGTCTGATGTATTCTGCTGTCTGTCCTATTGTCTACTATCCCCCCTCCCCTCCCCTCCCCTCCCCTCCCCTTTTCTCTCTCTACCCCTTCTACTGTAAATCATTTCTTCCATTTGTATTCTCTTGACTTACCCCTCCTTACCTCTTATATGACATTTTGTATAACCCTGAGGATCGCCTTCCATTTCCATGCAATTTCCCTTCTCACTCCCTTTCCCTCCCACCTCTCATCCCTGTTTACTGTAAATATTCTTCTCAAGCTCTTCGTCCCTACCCTGTCCTTGTTTACACCCCTTATATCAAAGGAGTCATTTGGTATTTGTTTTTTAAAGATTGACTAGCTTCACTTAGCATAATCTGCTCTAATGCCATCCATTTCCCTCCAAATTCTATAATTTTGTCATTTTTTAATGCAGAGTAATACTCCATAGTGTATAAATGCCACATTTTTTTTATCCATTCATCTATTGAAGGGCATCTAGGCTGGTTCCACAGTCTTGCTATCGTGAATTGAGCTGCTATGAACATCGATGTAGCAGTGTCCCTGTAGCATGCTCTTGTTAGGGCTTTAGGGAATAGACCAAGAAGGGGAATAGCTGGGTCAAATGGTGGTTCCATTCCCAGCTTTCCGAGAAATCTCCATACTGCTTTCCAAATTGGCTGCACCAATTTGCAGTCCCACCAGCAATGAACAAGAGTGCCCTTTTCCCCGCATCCTCTCCAGCACTTATTGTTGTTTGACTTCCTAATGGCTGGCAGTCTTACTGGAGTGAGATGGTATCTTAGGGTAGTTTTGAAATTTTCAAACTTCTTAAGAGAAGAGTTTAATGTTCTCAGCTTGACTACCTCAAGGTAATTATTCCAAAGTGGTCTCTTGGCATATGTTGAATGCACACTCTTACCTGTTTAGGGGGACTGTGATTTCCTATAAGAAGCTTAGGTTCTGGGAAATTTTGAATGAAATTTGAGACACTAATCTCCCACTTAATCACTATATCCATGATCACTAACTTATGCAACCTCCCTAAAACTTGTTTCCTTTCCTGTAATGTTGGGGACAATAATAAAACTTACTTTATTAGGCTTGTTAAAGACATAAATGTGAAAATGCTTATGAAAAACATGTTGTAAACAATCACTAGACTGGAAAAAATAAGCACCATTCTTAATATAATATTTTAAAAATTCTGGAAGAAAAATAGGCTAAGTGACAGGTTTGCAAGAGGCAATGGAAGTTATTCTCCTATGACATTTCTTTTAAAGTGGTACAACTAAACCAGGGAAGAGACAGCAATTACAACTAATAAGCTATTGCATTCGATTTGTTAGGCTTTCACAACGGCTTCTATAGTTACTAAGATTAACTTGCCATTTGTTCAGATAGTATTGTAGCAGAAAGCAGCATAAAAAGATGTGGCACTTTAGAAGAAATGTAGAACTGCAGAAAATATAGTCTAATAAGAAGTCGTATTCAATTAAGGAAGGTGGCACATAGAGTATAACAAATTTACAACATATGTGGACAGTAGCATTCAGCCATATGTTGGTGTTTGGACATAGATACTAAATAAAGAATGGACCACACCATGTCTGATTTCTGTTGGATGATACTTCCCTACTTACTATAGCTCTCTTAACATGCTCCGTTTAAAGATTTGTCTTGATTTGATGTATCAGAATGAATGATACCTGAGTAAGGGCATATCTGATTAAGGATAATGAAAATAGATACACTTGAAATTACCATTATATCTATAGTTACTTCCTTCTGAAGTAATTAAGACATTTAATTTGACTAAGATTACAGTCAGTAATATTATGCAACATGGTATGGATAATTTGTGTTTGGGCTAAGTACATTGTGTTTTCTCATTTTTAAAAAGTGAAAATGATGTTGTAAGTTATTAGGGAAATTCAAATCAAAACTATACTGAGGTTTCAGCTAACACCAGTCAGAATCGCAGTCACCAAGAACACAAATAATAATAAATGCTGGAGAGGATGTGGAGGAAAAGGAACACTTTTATGCTGTTGGTGGTACTATAAACTATAAATTAGTACCACCACTGTGGAAATCACCAGTATGGAGGTTCTTCAAAAGACTCATCATGGAACTAACATGTGATCCCAGTGCTGGGAGAGATAGACTGATGAAACTCTATTATTATTTCCTGTACATGTATGAATATGTAACAAAAAAGCCCATCAACACATACAACAATAGTGTACCAATAAAAATGTAGAAAATGTTATAGATTATAATATTCAGATCACTTATATTTTAATAATTCTAAGAATTCAGTCTTTCACTCAAACTAATTAAAGGATTCAAGTAAATATATCAATATTGCTCATGATAGTGTTTTCTACAAGTTTTACTTGCATCATTTAATTTTCAGGAAAAGTCTTAACTAGTCCTAAGTGACCACATCAATTTAACAGTCTCATAAAATTATTTAGTAGGCTAAATAGTCACTTCTAGAAGATATCAGAAGAAAGATTATATATATATATATATATATATATATATATAATGTGTATATATATATAATGTGTATATATATATAATGTGTATATATATATATATATATATATATACACACACACACACACACACACACACACACACACATATATATTTGGAAAAATTTATCCCCTGGAAATGAAGTAAGATTCTGATACTTTAGCTCTTGTTTTATTTGTTTTGATTTCTGTTATCAGTGGTTTAATATAAAAAAATACCTTTATCATAGGATGTCTAATTTGCATCATTGCATCTCTCTATGGCATCTGTTTCTTATGGCAATTAGAGGATCCAAATCATTCTAGAATTTTTTGGTCTATAGCATCATCATGGAAGGGGAAGAATATGTTGGGAGAGCTGAGTACAGGCAACTTAGTGCATGAAACCAAATAACACCTGTGGCCAAACCAAAGCAATGCTCTTCCTAACTTCTCAAGATTATGCATATAACCATCTTATAAGCAATACTTGAAGCCTAGTAATGCCTCTAATAGAAACATAAATGTCTGTCCTTGGTGATTTAAGTATGTAACATTCTATGATAAATCCCTAATTCACTAAATGTCATTAAAATTTTTTTATTATCTACAATATTCCACTTGAGATTTGTTTGACATGGATTGTAGATGTGTTCAGATTGGACCTCAAATATAAATGCCATTTCCTGTTTATCATCTTATAATTTCTGCCTAGCATCTCCAAATGATTTATAAATTATCTAATGTTGAAGAATTCAATAACAATGTAGTTTTTAGTAACAATTAAGATTAAAAATTGAAACTCAAAAGCAGTTGATAAGTTAAACTGATTGCAGTGTTTTTTCACCATGTGACATTTTTGGGGGGAAGAGAAATGAGGAAAAATGGTTCCAAGTTTGGTAATTTGTAATTTATATAATTAGCTGAAGTATTTTCAAAATTTGCAGATAACTTATTTTTAAGAAGTTAAAATGCTTCTTTTCATCAGTAATTCAACACATTTTTAAAGAAACCCCATTCAAAATATCTGAATGTACATAATAGAAAGGCATTTATTGCCAGAGATCAAAGTTGTGACCAGATGCTGTAATACTGCATATAGGTTAAATGTGATCTCAAAATTCTCCAAGTGTAAACGGTAACACAACAGAAGTGTAATCTTGGTCATTCAGACTCCAATGTCAGTGGATAAGGTGGAGATCTCTTTACCAAGCAGTCATCCAATGCATTTGGTATTTCCAGCCTCTGCATACCTCTGCTGCTTTCCATATGGAACTTTCAAGGTCACCCTAGGTATCACTGTACAATGGAATTACACGGGGGGTGGGGGGGAAGAAACCTGAATATCGTGAGGGTGATTTTAATGAGCCAGACCTGGATATAGCCCACAGTAAATATTCCAGAAATTAGTGAAATTGCCACTTCTATATTCAAAGAAGAAAGATTGGAGAATGTAGTCTAGTTATGATCCCAAGAGAAAGATAAAATGCATTTTGATGAACACAAAGCAATTAGTGCCACACACTTCTACCATTTGCCATCTGGGTATCATTGAGCACGTTGCTTAAACTCATAGACCCAGTTGTCTAACCCATAAAATAATGATGGTACTTGCCCTATTGGACTGTGAAAGGAGAACAAGAATGAAAACAAAGACCTTGTTCAGTGCCTGGAATAAAGTGGATATTCTAAAACAATAATATTATTTAGGCCTCTTTTTCTCTTCTTAAAAAAATGTGCATATACACATACTCATTATCCTCAATATCTTGACAATGTAAGTTGAGGAGAAGCAAATTACAAGATGGCAAGGAGCATACAGAAGTATGGGACAAATGCCAAAATATTTCACAGCAGGTGAAGATCACTGTGAACTAGGATTCAATTAAGGAGGTATTTGTAAAAGTTTCAACACTCGAGTCAGGCCGTGAGAGAGGGAAGGAGTTAGATAGAGAATTTAGAATTTTAGTGTTCGATATAGAACATGGAGACTATCTAGTTTGTTACTTATATTAGAATCTTTTTTTTTCCCCCACTGACCTGGGAAACAACAAACTAAGTGTTCCAGATTAACTGAGGTCAGTGGAAATATTCCAACAGCAAAGTTATGGCCAAACTATAAAAAACTGTGGTGATTTCCTGATTAAACTCTTGTTTGTGACTTTCTTCTTTTTCAAACCCCTTTAAAACTTCTGTGAACTAAAGAAGGAGGAAAGAGAATTTTGTATGAACCGATAATTTTCATGCATGTTTATGTGCTAAAAATTTTTACTCAGTTTGTCAAGAGAGCCAGCTATGTGATCCTTTGAAATTCCTACTACATCTGGGTACCATTTAAAGACTGGATTTCCAAGATCTAATTGGGCTAATAAGGAGGTAATGAGCACTCTCAAAATAAGCACAACAGAATACATTTTGGTGATAAAGTCATTACCTGCTAACCCAGGTGAATATAGCTCAAATCTGAAAGGCAAATTCTTGGGGCAAGGAGGTATTCCCTTCAAAGTCTCCTCCAGGTCAGGTCAAGCTGTTCACATCTTTTCACCTGATTTATGTTTTGGGTTTACTTGATCTTAATGAAATCACTCCTATGAACTCTGTATTTTCCTTTGCACCATAGGGACTTCATGCGTGTATTAAGACGACCATCTCTTAAGAAATTTATAATGTTGTAACCATAAAAGTATTTACACTCTAAAATACCCAGATATCTGTTCACTGTGAAATGACATGCAAGAAAAAATGCCAAAAGCATTGAAAATAAATGAACATAAAAGGCTAGATACGTAGGTATCACAAAAACAGGGAAAGATCTGCAGGAGGCAAAATAGCTTAGGTTGGGCCTTGAAATTGGATGAGCAGTGGAAAAGATTGATGATATTTTGGTATGAGGCAAGCAATGTGTGTCGTGGCATAAATATAGGAATGATTGTGACATGCTCCACCGGGGAGCCTATGTGGAGCCTCCAGGTCCTATTTTCAAGGATATTTTTTTTCTACATGTTGGAGAAAAATCTGGAGAGATGTGTGATGTTTTTGATGCCATACCTCATGACCATCTTCTTTACTTCTACCCTCTCTGCCCTGTCCTTCTTGTATACTTTTGTGTGGATATGTGTGATATCAGTTACCATTCTCTTTATTAATCAGCAGGAGTCATAATTTCCAGTCAACTTTTGGGTGGTAGGAGTACCAATCCAAAAAATATTAATGAGCATCATGTATGTGCAAGGCAAAGGAACTTCGTGATAAATATGACACAGACCTCATTTTGAACACCTCATAGTTGGGCTAGTTGCTATACATAAATTCCAACTGATTCCAACAGAGATAAAAGCAGAGATAGAGGAAGGTGAGGACTGGCCACTTAAAGGTTAGGAGACCTCCGGACAGAGAGAACTGTGTAAATTGATACATACAGATGGGAAAGAGGTCAAAGAGAATGCTGGAAATTAATTTTTTCAGGGATTTGGTATTACCAGTAAGTCTATTAGAATAAGGAAGAGGTAGGTAGAATCCTGCCTTGGAAGGGCATCAAATGCCAACTTAACCAACCAGAATTTTATAGGAAGAAAAATGCAATTTCTGTCATTCCTAGAAAGCAGCCACTTCTGTCCTTAAGCTCTGCATTATGAACCATTGTAGGTAAGCATAAAGTCTTGAATTTGCCTGAGGAGCAGGCAGTATCTAAAACTTGCAGAAGCACTGTAAGAACCAAATTGTGCCTTGTCACCATCTGCTCTGAAATGCGTCTTACAGCTGAACACAATTTCATTACATCAAATTCGACCACCAGGCAATTAATCCCATTTCCTCTGAACATGAATTCCTGAGGGTGTAGCAAGGCCCATAGTCTCCAGTGAGTATTTGAAGCCTGTACCTTAGACTGGCAACATATTTCAATAAGATATGAATCCAGGCATGCACAGATTGAGACATATTACTTGCAAATGTAAATAAATATAAAGATATGTTTTGCTATTTTTTGACAGGGAGGAATATTTGATTCATATGTTTAATATGCTTTGCCTCTTTCACACGGATACAAACTCAAGGAATGCTATTCATCACACAGAAATTTCAGAAACAAGTTTCTTACAAATAGGGACTAAGATCAGAGGGTGAAAGGCAAACAAACTGAATAGAATTTATCAAAGGAGAAAATTTAGCTGTGTTGACAATTCTGTGTGTGTTTAGGGATTTAGAGAAGTGTTAGGACTGAGATGAAGGAGCAGAGGTCTTGCTCTGATTTTAGTGTAGCATCTAATTTCTTGGGTGACTTAAGCAAACCACTCACTCCGTTTGTAATGGACATTTATAAAGTATCCCCAGGTTTGGATGGGATGCCGAATTAGTCCTGGGCCAGGTAACTTCATGGGATGGAACCTAGTATTAACAGAGTCAAAATTATTTGCCTGGCATCTATGAAGGCTGACTTTTACTGTTAATATATTCTAGATTTTCTGGGATGTCCTGATTTTAAGCATTTCTCACTATTGTTCTCCCCCAATCAACTTTACTCTACAATTTCTAATCTATTCTTTGCCATAGAGATCTGATTACTTCCTACTTGTGGAACAGGACCCAAAAACACTCTCTTCCGATGATGTGTTCTGAAGTTTGGTTCAGAAAACAAAGAATAAAAATGCTGGAGCACACTAAATGAACTGAAATCCCTTACTCGAACACAATCCAGGAAACCAGAGCCAAGTTCATGGTCTGCTGATGGTTATTTTCATCATATAAAGTAAAAATGACAGTCTTATTGTCTGAATTTGGAAGAATTTTTATCTTAAAAAAGATAAAATGGGTAACTGCTCTGTTTTCTAAAGGAGGTGTTCACAATGTCTGTTTTCTTTACTTTTAAAAGACTGTCTTTTCTCTGGAGAGAGTCGATTTATATTGGGTAAGATTGATCATAGAACTAAAGGTTTAGAAAATATTAAGGGGTTGAGTTCAAATTCGTTATTTCATTCAAACAAAAAAAAAATATATACCAATCTCCTGAAGAGAAATAATCCTTTCTAATAGAAAAATGCACAGGAGAGCAGTCATTAAAAATAACATGGACCTCTCTGTCTGTACAAGGGACTGGTAGCCTTTGCCCCTGTAGGACCAAATACTAAGTATTTTAGTCTTTGTGGGCCAGGCACTCTTGATGACAATCACCAGATCCTACTACTGCAATATGGAAATAGGCACAATGCAAAAGAACAAATGTGGCTGTGTTCCAATAAAATCTTATTTATGAGACACTGAAGTTTGGATTTCGTATGTTTTACCTGTTATAAAATATCCTTCTTTTGCTTTAAGCATATGAATCTGGAAACACCCTTCTCTCTGCAAAATAATGAGACCACAGGTGGTAGGCTACTTTTTGCCTCTAGCTATAGTTTGCTGATTGTGGTTTACAGTGTCAAATACTTGACTTTTCTTCCTCATGTGCTTTTGATTGGGTCTTAGATTTATCCCCTTTTGGTAGAGATTTAGGAATCTTGATTGCTGAGTTGGTAAAAATAAATGTCAGTCAAATGCTCTAGGTGTGTTTCATTGGTGACATTATTTTTGCCACCAATGAAACACACCTAGATCATTTTACTGAGAGCATATTCCTCATCATTTTTTCTTTTCTCAAGTAATAAACTTTGAGTGATGCTCCTCCTGACAGCCACATCTTGTCACAACCACTGTAAACGTCTAGTGGCCCAACACACATGGTGCATGTCCCCATGTGAACATTTACCCATGCAGCTGAGATGGAATTGTCTCTCTTCTGCCTTTTCTTTAACAGTTCTAAGGTGGTCTTCAAGGTCTCACCAGCTGCTCATACCTGTTGAGAATTTTCATAAACATTCTTTAGTGTAGAATTAGGTAGAAACATAGTTTTACCCCCAACCATTTATATGCTATCGCATGTACTTTTGAGTTCTCTGAAGGGCAGATTGATCCCTTCATTAATACATTGGTTAATTCCTCAATCACCCCTTTACTTAAAGTGTCTCTGAACATACACTGGTGGGTAACATGTACTGATGAACTGACTTAGTCAAATGTTCCTATTCTGAAACTTAAGATGCCATCTTCTTCGATTTTTATGCTGAGTATATTCCATTAGCTTTTTTGAAGAATTATAGAGAACAGAAGCATGTTCTAGTGGAAGACAATAAATGGTTCAGACCATTTACTTTAGCAATCAGGCCTAGAATAGAATTTTAGTTCTGATGCTTGCTTAGTGACTTTAGGGAAGTTGAATAAACTCTTCAGCTTCAATTTTCTCATCTTTAAAATGGGATTGATAATTTCCACATGACAAATGATAAAATAAAGTTAAATTATATGACCCACTCTGCATAACACAAATGGTACTGATTACTTGCTTACTTCGATAGAAATATGAAGAACATAAATAATCATGTAGAATGTGAAAAACAAAAACAAAAACAAAAACAAAAAACCTTTGGCATTAAGCAGACAATGCATTAAGGTAGAGGAGAAACAGATTTCTCCACACCACTGTCATCACTCATATCCACTCTCACTCTCTACAATTTCATCCTGCCACCATGGTCAGAGTGGTTTTGATTTTTGTCTTAATACAAATTTGATCCTACCACTCTCTGCTTCAAAACCTTCACTAAATTTCGTGGTTTTTTTGGATGGAGTCTAAGTTATTTAATTTGGGCTATCAGGCCTTACCTGATTGGGCCCTTCCCTTACCAACTTCTTCTGATTTCATTCTCTGTTTCACTCTCTTGATATTAGGCACAATGGTTTTATTTTATTAGCTCTGGCTGTGGAGCATTGACAATTGTGTTACCTTTGAATTGCATGCACAGCGTTTCTTTAAATGAGTTTGATCATGAATAATTCCCTTTCCCTTAGAAAACATGTCTCCTAAGTGTGCATTGGCACCTTAAACATTTTGCTATTTTGCCTTATGTCATTTCTTGCATAGCACCTGGATGAATGGTTGGCAAGACAGTAAAAAGCCACTTCTGTTGTTGGGAAGGAAAGAATCATTCTGCATGTAACATTGAACATTGTTTTGGGGGTAGTTGCCATCAAATTCTTCAATGCTTTTTATTCATTCTGTTGCTGTTCACGATCTGCAAAAGAGTACGGAGTAAATGGGTTGCCATCTGTCAAGCAGGTTGAGGGGTAAACAAAGCCCCTTCTCTGCTTTCATAGGCACAGTGGGTTCACCTTTGGCCATGGATCTCTGGACTGCCCTCCTCAGGAAAGCTCAGTAATAAAATGCTTCGTTTATTGGACATTTATTAATTTCACATAATGTATTTTATGGGATTTACCACAACAAAATCCTGATACATAACAGAAGGCTTTGCTGTTGTTTATCTTTATGGTTAAGGAGTTATTTCATGGGAGTCTTGTAAAATATCCTTAAAAAGTTGGTGTGTTGTCGACATTGAACTAGGAAGCAAGTACCCCGAGAGCCGGTCTAATACTTACCCATTTATATTACTTGAGCCCTTCATTATTTCTTTTCTATTCTACAGAAGGAACCATGAATTCCTTTTGTCAAATCAGTGAACTGTATGGTTCTACCCAATGGAAGAGAGGCAGAATATTGGCTGAGAACAGATAAAAGGACACACCCTCACTCCTAGGCTGGCAGTGGTACACTCTGCCTTGGGAAGGCTTCTTCATCATTATGTTGCATGCAGAGCACATGGAATATTCGAATAGGATTATTAGAATAGAACTAATTAGAATTTCAATTAGAATAGAAATGTTGGGAAATGTGTTGGTGTTTGTGCCAGGGAGGTTAAGCTTAGAGCAGATGGATTCCCTACTGTTCCAGAAGAGGTTATCCAGTACCAACACTTTCCAAATTGGTCTCCCATGCATCTCAGCCAGACTTTTAGAACAAGACTGGAAAGTTCCAGTGAGTGATTCTTTCTCTGGTATGACTTCCAAAGTTTCTGTTTGTGAATCAATTCCTTATATGTTTAAAGCATATAAGTAAATGTTTTTATTAAGATGATGACTCTAGGTTGGCTAGGAGGAGTGTCTGTGCTACAGTTTGAGTTACTGATGTTAAAAGGTGACCTAACCAGGATGAGGTCTTCACTGGGAACTCTGGGGACTCCTTGTAAAACAGATGGGTGTTGGTCTCTAGAGCTCTTATCCAAGGAGAGTGCATACCGCCTGTGCATCCTGCTTTTTTTTTGTAATGAAAGGGACACCTAGTAGCTTGCTCTTTTCAGTCACACTGAAAAATAGTGAGAAGTTGTTTTCAATGATGTCACTGGCTGCACCAGCAATTTGTCTAAGATATGCATTTTGACATTTACCCTGAGGATGATACCTCAGCCCTACATTCCTCATAGAACTTGAAGTTGAGCCTCACTGTTTTTTTCTATTATTATTATTTCTTTAAATATGCCGGGGGAAAAGAAAAGATGGAAAAGGAAAATTGGCCAACATTTTCCCTGTCAATAATGAAAACAAGACCAGGAAGATGGTCCCATGTTGAATAAAGACCTTGAACATAAAGCATGTTATAGCTGAGAAGTCTAAAATTTCAACAGCACAATGACATAAGTGTCTCTATAATGTATCTTCAGCTGATAGTATCAGGGGACAGAAGACATTCGAGAAAAGAGTAACATAAAAAGGAATGCTGGGGCATGTCATAGGTGGTGGCAACTATGAGAGTGCTATTTCTGAGCAAGAAGCCTTCCCCATCTTTTTTTCCCACTCCATCTCTAATTCAGCATTGAATTAAAATGAAAGAAAGAAATAATAATTTTTTTCCTTTTCAGCAGAAAATGTCATGGAAATGTCAGAGTTCTTTCTACGTGATCACATCTCTCTTAAAAGTTGATAGCCGCAAATCATTGAAATACTAACTACATTGGAAAATATTAATTCCAAGTAAAAGCACCATTGTCTGTGAGATGAACGCTGGCTTTAAAGCATTGGAAATGTGCTTCAGGATGGAGCACAACCCAGAACCTGTGAAATTGTCTGAATGTCCTTAAATTCTGATGAATTTGTCAGTTACTGACAGATTTATGTAATTCTGTCACCCTTGGGTCACTTTCTTTGGGCGTTCCATTCAGGCCTATGCTTCCCTGCCATTTAGACGTACTAGTAATTCTCTTTTCAAGATTCAAAGTGTTGGGGATGCCCACTTTGGAAAGTGTCATTTAAAGATACCACGTGGCAAGAATAGGGCACCTCAACAATCTGTGGAATCTTCTGGCTTTAGACATGATCTCAGGTCATGCAAATCAACATCTATTCACACTTTAAAGATCTCTGTGTCAGAATCTTGATCTTCTTTTGTAGACCAGGATCATATTTTGTTAAGTTTGTTGTCAGAATATCCTCTTCACTGCAGATTACAAGCAGACAATTCCTTTTATCCATGTAAGAGGACGGTAGATGGGATTTTTATAATTATCAAGGACATTTGATTTTAATAAGCACCATGAACTGAGAAGTACTGGGGATGAATTCCCAGAGATGATTACAAAGACCTTTGCTTGGGACCTTCAATAGGTTATGCATGTCTATGCTACTAAAAAAATAGCAAAGGTGGTCAGGGAGAGAAATAGGATGAGGAAAACTTTGAACTGGAAGTCCAGACATTTTATAAAAACATATATTTATTATATGTAGGAGATATGAAATAAACTGTAAAGTATTTATGACTAATTTTGGATTTATAGAAAAATTTCAAAGATAAAAGCATTTCCATATACCCATTACCCAGGCTTTTTCATTAGTAGCACCTTCTATTACTATGATATGTATGTGAAAACTGAGAAACCAATGCTGACATTGTGCATTCAGTAATCACTAACCTCCAGACTTTATTTGGATTTCACCAGTTTGCTCTCTTTCTGTTTCAGAACTCAAAGTAGGACATGACATTGCATTTAGTTTTCAGTCTTTCAGCTCCCACTGGTCTGTGACTGTTTCTAATCCTTTCTTTTTATTGTATCACCCTGTGGAATACTGGCCCCAGTATGAGATCTCAGGTTGGTTTAGACTGGACTATTGTATTTTAATATTTGTAAATGAATCTGAGTTGCTTACCTAAAGGAGAATGTTCTTATAATTCAAAGTGACCAGAAAGCCATGGATATCAGAGGTAGCTTCAAGAGGAAATTGAGGGAGATGTGATAGAGTGTGACATAAGCAATATTTGGAGAAAACTGCTTTTCCTTTGTGTAACCACATTGGGTTTGGCCTGTTACAATTGCATTAGGGAGGGGGAAAGTAATGATAGTCATCCCACTATCCATGAACAAATATTTAATATTGACTAAAACCAAATACTATGTGGCATTCAGAAACAACCCACCTCTCAAGGAGTGCATAATCTAGCAGAGGATTAGAAGATGCCTATCACCATACACTTCAAAATACAAATGCTGCAGGAACTGGGAAAGAAGTGTTCTTAGCTCTTTAGAGTCTGGAAAGTTAAAAGTAGTGGAAAGGTATTCTAGATGGATGTCAGATGTGTGGAGAAAGGTGGAATATGATTCCAAACATGCAAACAAGTGAGCAGTGAGTTTATTTTTGGCAGTAGAGAGAGCACTGCGAAATAAGATGCTTAAAGGTGATTTGTAAGAAAGAAGACTGAGAAAGGAACTTGAACAGAGGTTGAATTAAGAGCTTTAAATACCAGGCTGAGCGAATGACTTTTTCAATAGGCAGGGCTTATTCTGAACAGAACTAGACTAAGGGTATCACAGTCAGGAGAATGTTCTGTGAAGGTGATTCTTACAGGAGATCATAGTATGGCTGGAAGATGCAGAAGAATCCACTGTGAAGAAAATACTAAAAGGGTTTTTTTAAAAAAAGAAGAAGAAAGAAAGAAAGAATAGTGATGTGGAGGTTCATTTTTGATGGACTTCATTTGCTCATTAATTAAGAGGGTAAAAGTATGTGTGGAATGTGGGTAGGGACTAGTGACTGCTTCAATAGGTTATGCATGTCTATGCTAGGAGGCATGAAAAAGACCTAAGTAACCAGGGGTTAAACATAAAGACTGGCGAGGACCACATTTAGGATAGGTTTGATGTGAGGATACTGACATTTGAAGAGATTCAGTCAGTTGAGTTGGCTTATACCAACGCTCTTTTGAGTGATCTCCAGTGTGAATCTTGGTTCACTTCTATCTAGTAGCTCCTTCCTCCTCAGTAGGAGATAAGATAGAGTCCCAGAGCCCAGTGGTGCCTAAAACCATGAATAGCACTGAATCCCACATACACTGTGTTTTCTCAAACATATATGTTCCTATGATAAAGTTGAATTTATAAATTAGTTGCAGCAAAGGATTAACTGCAATACTAAAATAGAACAATTGTAACAATATACAGTAAAAAAAAAAAACAAGAATGTGATCTCTCTCTCTCTCTCTCTCTCTCTCTCTCTCTCTCTCTCTCACTGAACTCTACTCATATTCCTTCTTGTGCTGATGTGAGGTTAGGCAATGCCTACATGGTAAGGTGAACAAATAAGCACTTATTACACACAGTGACCATAACTTTTGCATTTTGAGGTTCAACAGCAAAAACTGCACATATTTTGTTTTTGTTTTTGTTCTTCCCAATTTCACGGATAGAAGATTCATTCCTACTATAGATCTTAGCAAACTTGGCATGTGGTTCTTTTTTCCTTATTAAGTTGAGAACTTTCACTTTTTCACTTATAGCAAGCCTGTTAAGGCTTCTCCTTGACATATCCAAATGTCAAGGATCAATTGCCATGATGGATGACAATTCCTGGGCCTTGGGGCCATCCATTATGAAGTAAAGCAAGGGTTACCTGGACCATGCACTAAGTACTGCAACTGTTGATATGATAATAAGATGGCTACTTAGTGACTGAGAGGGAGTGGTGTGTGCCTTGTGCATATGCTCTCCCAAAAGTGATTCCTGTCCTGGGCAGGACATGGGGAGCTTTCATTGTATTGCTTACAGTGGCGTGCAATTTAAAACTTATAGATTGTTTATTTCTGGAATTTTCCATTTAGTACTTTTGGGTAGTGGTTGGCCACAGGATAAAATATCTTGGAGACCATTTTTTTTAATGATCCTCTTCTCCTAGTCCAGTTTTGGAAGGGAAGAAGTAGGTTGCTTCTTTGTTATATTATTTTAACTTTGCTTTTTATTTGTGCTCTTGTTGTTGTTGTTGTTTTAATTACTATTGCAAAATATGCTGAACTGTTTCCTAGAAAAGAAAATAACAAGCATCAGTAGTGCCACAGCTTGTCAATGAGGCATGAAGTAAGCTTATTTTGCTTATTACTATTTTAGGCAGTTTTCAATAGCAAGAATTAATGGACTTGGTTTTGAAAAGCTGCCTGCCACATCAAGTAGCTTCTCATTCATTTGATCAGTTTCTATATAGCCTAAGGCCTGGCTCAAAGGTATGACAAAATACCTAATATGAGAAATTTAATTTTATTACAGTAAATCCGTGCTGAGTGTTAAACAAGGAATCATAGGGAAATAATTTCAATTGCTATGTTAAATATAATGCAGTCTAATTATTTTACATTAGAGACCCCTTAGTCATTAAAGCAGCAAGCTGCTATTACTATGAATTTGTGAGCAGATATCATCACTGACCTGATTCCTATTAGAAGGGAAATTCCCATCACCACTATCATTCTTTAACATAGAAAAAATTTATTCATTGAAACATTAAAAATGCAACAGAAGAAACTTTACAAATCACAGAATCTGGCCTCCTGGCAAATCAATAACTGTTTTTTTTTTCTTATTAATGATGGTCACAGACTGTGGTTTTGCATGAGGTGACTACATATTTTTATAGAAGCCTTTCATGGTTGGAGACTCTAATCTTTGGGGGCATCTTTTTATGTTTAACTAAAAAATGTCTTTCTCTAGTTTCAGCCCATTTGTGCTAAGTTCTCTTTTGGATATCTACAAATAAATTTAATAATAATTGCCAAAGCTCCTCATCAAATATTATAAAATAGCTTATTTGCTTAGTGGGACAACTTTGCCAACTAAATACCACTTCCTTCAACCATTGATAAGTCTCTTTTTTGGGGGGTACTGGGGATTGAACTCAGAGACATTCAAACACTGAGTCACATCCCAGCCCTATTTTATATTCTGTTTAGAGACAGGGTCTCACTGAGTTGCTTAGTGCCTCACTATTGCTGAGGCTGGCTTTGAACTGGCAGTCCTCCTGCCTCAGCTTCCTGAACCATTGGGATTGAAAGTGTGCACCACCATGCCCAGCTGATAAAGCTTCTTTGTCCTCATGGTCTTGGTCATCTTCCCTGGAACAATCCTTAGTCTCTCAAGTTTCATAAAGGAGTTTAGTGCACAAAAATGTTGTAATTCTTCTGCTGTGTTCTATGTAGGCTATACTCTATATTTTATTAATAGCAAGTATTGGCTGAACTTCTTTTTAGAATCTCCCTCAGACTTTCAAGTCAGAGCTTTGCGCCAACACATTCCCTAGGCAGCTTTCCCTAACTGCTTTCAGAACAAGATTCCCATAGTTTTTTTTTTTCCAATTGATTATCTTTAACTCTAAAAGTCAGTCATTAGTGAGCTACATTTCATCTTTGTGTCCATTGTTTCAATCTATTAAGAGATTCTTGACAACTTTGTTTGCATGGATATGTTTGAACATTTTGTTGAAGGTGAATATCTAGCATCGCTTGCAGCAAATGTAAATACACATGAGACCTTTTTTTTTCCTTTCTATTTATTAATTTTATCATTTTCTTTGTAAAAACATTGAACTTGAACATGACCAAGACAGAACTCTGTGACACTTCCTGCTTCCAGATACTGAGGGAATTATTTTGTAGCAATATTTGGAATTTCTAGGGTTCAAAGGATTTCCCCTTGAGTGTGGGTGATCCTATTTACCAATATTCTTTGGCACAATTTTCAAATTATTGAAATTCAACTAATTGTACTTGCCTTTCACCAAAATTAGTCTATAAATGAGGATAATGTTAAAGACCTTAAAAAACATCAAGATGTGTGTCATAGCCAGACTTCCTATACCTAGTCTTCTGTAAATTCCTATCTTAACAGAAACCTTGGAATGGAAGCACCATTTAACATAGTCATCCCACTTCACAGCATATACCCAAAGGACTTAATATCAGCATACAGTGACACAGCCACCTCAAAGCTTATAGCAGCTAAATTTACAATTGCCAAGCTATGCAACCAAACCAGGTGCCCTTCAACAGATGAATTGATAAAGAAAATGTGGTATATATACACAATGGAGTATTACTTAGCCATAAAGAATGCACTTATGGCATTTGCTGGTAAATAGATTGAACTGGAGACTATCATGCTAAGTGAAATAAACCAATCCCAAATAACCAAAGGCTGAATGTCCTCTCTGATATGCAGATGCTAACTCACAATATGGAAGGGAAGAGAAGAAGTTCACTGGATTCAACAAAGGGGGATGAAGGCAAGGGATGGGGGATGGGAATAGGAAAGATAGTAGAAAGAATCAGTCGTAACATTTCTATGTTCATGTATGACACATGACCAGTGTAACTCCACATTATATACAACCACAAAGACAAGAAGTAGTACTCCATGAATGTTTGACATGTCAAAATATATTCTACTGTCATGTATAACAAAAAAGAACAAATAAAAAAAATTTAATAAAGCAGTAAGGAACCTGGGTGAAAGCTGGAAATAGCGCCTGGATCATTTTTCTTCACAAAACAATCCAGACTCACTGTCCAACTGTCTCTCTGCTAGCTTTAGTCCATTGCAATACACAGTTACCTGTCTGTGAGAATGATCAGAGGCAGGCCCTGTCGTAAGTTAATGTCCACAACTTGCCTATTAAAACTCCTTCTACTCTGCTACAGGAGAGATTCCAGAGACTTGGATGTTTGGGTGAAACTCTTGCTTTCCTCTAGAATGGTAGAAATACCTGGAAGAGACTTGGAGCCCCTCTCAAAATATGTAGGAAGAAGCTGAGAACCCTGTTTCTTTTCAGGTTGACCACTTAGTTAAATGACTATGTCATGTCAAAAATATCTCCCGATTCCCTGTCCTGTGCACTTTTGGAAAAACTCTGAATTCAGAGACTGAATTTCTTTCAGTTTATCTTAGTTTTATGACTTGTAGCAAAATTTTCACCTTTCAAACACTTTCTATCCTTATCTTTGAATTGAAGAGGTTGGATATTTAGAATCAATGCTTCTAGGTTTAGCTTTCTGTTAATTGGAGAAGGGGTGAGGACAGCTTTACTAACTGAAGAGTTTGACTTGTTGAAATTCATGGTATTTCTGCAGAGCTTGGCATATAATAGGAGTCTTGGTTTCCCCATGTTTAAGTTAACCCATCTTGAGGATGCTCAGTCATGAAACTGATCCTTCACTAAATTTCTCCATATCTCTATTTACAGTTACATATAGAAGGTAACTGACACAGTTCTTTGGTGAGGAGTAATTCCTTCTCAAAATTTTGGTTTCTGAGATGGTTTGGTTTCTAGTCTCATTTTGATTTTTCATGAACATTTTGAATTACGCTAGTTATATATTAAGTTAGAATCATTTTTAATTTTTCTCTTATTCCTCTTTGAAGTTTTTTCCCTATTTTTTTTCTTTTTGGTACCTGGGATTGAACAACTGAGGGGCACTTGCCCACTGAGCCCCATCCCCAGACCGATTTTGTATGTATTTTAGAGACAGGGTCTCACTGAGTTGCTTAACACCTTGCTTTCGCTGAGGCTGGTTTTGAACTCTTGATCCACCTGTCTCAGCCTCCTGGCCACTAGGATTACAGGTATGCACCACCATGCTTGGCAGTTTTTCCCTCTTAAGTAGGTGATTTGTGAAAAAAAATAAAAAAGAAAAATAACTATAATGTATGCATGTTATACTTGCAAAAGGAATGAGCCAATATCTTCTGTACTATCATACACAACTACATGGATGATGTTGTAAACAAGGAAGGTATATCAGCTTGGATTTCATACTGGCCTTTCATGTATGCTAAAGGCAAATTAGTAATTTTAAATATCAAAGTTAAACTTTCTAACCTGGGATATTTGATCCAGAACTCTGACTTTTCTTTCCAAGTTGTTACCATCCAAGCTTTGGTCAGAAGAAGGCCAGGTAGGGGCTGGAGAAATGGCCACTCAGCATGAAGCCTGCAGCGCCAATTTTCAGGGCTTGTAGATTGTGGATTATGGGTGCAGTTAATAGGGAATGGCTGGTGACTGCCAGAACTACTGTCTCCCTTCCCAAGTCAACATTAACCACTGCTGCTCTTTTTCTTTAACTTGGTTAATGTGTTTAGACACTGCTGGGCTCCAAATACTGGAAATCCAGCAAACTGAATTAATCGATTTTCCTGTAACAGGATTGTCCTGTAGAAATGGATATTGCCACACCACACTGTGAACTGCTTAACACACACAGCTGAAATAACAGCACTGGTGATGTACTTGAGTTTGAAAAGGGGATTAGAACTCTGTGTCTGAAGATTGCCAAAGGAAGAAAGCTGTGGGCAGAGTTTGGGTCTCAGGGGGGCTCATTAGATGAAAATTAAGTGAGGAAGTCTTGCCTTTCTCTCGTCCCTTCCTGGACTTCCTGTGCCTCAGTCCTTTCTACCCAAAGCTTACAGCCTCACTGATACACTTTCTGTGCTTCGGGGTTTGGCCACAAGCAGAGCCATTGAGCAACTGGAGAGGGCATTGCAGTTTTGCAAAACAGGAGTTCCTGCTTCCTAAGGGCTGGGAGGGAGGAATATATTGCTGCTGTCTATCTGCTTCCAGGGCTCTAGGTTCTGCTTGGCAAGTAGTTCCCATCTGGACACAATTCAAAGTGTGAACTTGGATGTTTGCAGGTCTCTTTGCTTTTAACCAAAGTTGTCTCAGAGCCGATAATTACAATAGCTGAGGCCTTCTCGCACCTTTCTTTTAAAGAGAAGCTGATGAGCCATATTGTGTATCCAGTATTGCTCACATTGACGTGAAGGGGAAAAGCTGAACAACAGAACAGCACAATTCCAAACGATGATGCCTGACTCACCATGAGAGTACATGGTTCAGTCTGTATTTTTGTTTCCAAACTCTATTTTTTTTCTTTTTTGCTAATAATGAACATTTGCTTCTTATGAACACCCTTGCAGAGGAGAGACAGAGAAGGAGATGAAAAGATTAGGCAGCAAAAAGAAAACCATCAAAATCTAAGGCCCATATGGAATGTAAAATTTGTCTCCAAATATAAAGTGTAAGGAATTCAGAATGATACACTTCAAAGTTTACTTTCTATCGCCATTTTGAATTGTTCTTCATTTTATCTCAGTGAAGACCCCAAATTCTATACAGGAATGTACAAGATATTGAAAACAGAATTGCTTATTTTTTTTTATTTGATGTAGATAGTTAATCGCCAAGAGGAATAGAAGAGTGTATAGAATAGGTGAGTGATTCTCAAATTTCAGTGTTTACGAGGATCATCTGGAGGGCCTGTAAAAAGTGATTTCTGGGCCCCACCCAAAAGATGTTTGGACAGTAGCTCATATGGGTCCTGAGAATTTGCATTTTCAACAAGATTTCAGGTGATCTTGCTACTCAGGTGATCTCATGCTACTGACATAGGGTTTGCCTCTGCGAACAACCATTCTCATTTAACAGATTTATCCATATGGTGGCACTAACCCAATGGCCCATTTGGAGGATAGAAGACATTTTCTTTCTTTCCATCATTTCCCCTGATATATATATATATATATATATATATATATATATATATATATATATATATTCCCTTCACTAACAAACCTTTGATTTGGGGAGCGAAAAATAGATCAGAGAGGGAACATTTGTTCTTGATTTCTTGCCAATTCCATGCATCCTGGACCCTTCAGTGAAATACCTATGTTATAAATTCACAAAGGACTTGTAAAAAAAAATAAACTTAGGAATGAAATGAAAGGGTTCCATTTTCACCTAGTGTCCCAAATACTTCATTCCACTTCTCTCATCTTCTAACCCAGGGATCTGCAAACTATCACCCACAAGCTGGCTATTGCTCATTGTGAAGTGGTAATGCCTATGACTGCAATGCCAAAGTCGAGTAGTTGTAACTAAAATGAAAAAAAATGAGAGTGTTGCAAGCTGGTATTGGAATTGGGGTTGAGGAAGAAATACTAGAACCCGGTTGAGTATTCTACCATACATCCTCTTAGGTACTCAAAAAGGGAATTCCAGACTAGGAGAGTGGTCTACAGAACGCTCCTTTCCCTTTAAGACCACATCATTCTTTCATGATAATAAAAAGAGCATCAGGAACTGAATAATGGAAGCAGATGCATGCTCTTCAAAGACGTGCAGCTGAGGGAGAGTGGAGTTTGGCATTTACATTATCAGGAGACCTTCCTTCCTCATTGTTTTATTTCTGCAGGGTGTGAGGAGAGGAATGGATTATAATGGTCCATTTATTGCCTTCTTTGTTTTATTCTTCCAACATGCAGCAGACAACCATATTTTCTTGTGTGCTTTAATCTCATTACACAGTTTCTCTGTGACTAAAACCTTAAACTTACAGTACATAACGGGATTACATAGATTGGCTTATTTTCTACAATTTTCCAAACAAGGTTATTCAAGGATAATTCCTTGCGTAGGACTCTGGCCCCTTGTGTTCTGTTTTCTTCTTCTATTTTCAAGTGTTTCCATTTTAGTTTTACTCGCCAATTCTTTTCCTTTGCTTCTAACCTTCATTTTAAGATATTGTCTACAAGAAAAGGCAATACACACACACACACTCTCTCTCTCTCTCTGACAGGATAGCTTTAAAGCTTATCATAATGTCAGCAAGGATTTGGGCATTAATCAGCAATGCACATATGTGTATTGAATACACAGAGAAAGAATGTTATGACAAGAAATCCAAACAAGGATTCTTTTGAATCCGCAGCATTCCTCAGAAATAGTAGGTTATATGAAAGTAGTGGCATCCCCTCCCCCACCTGGGCTATGGATTCAACTTCAAGGGCACACAACAATTTCTTCTGTAATGAAAGGAACTTAACATGTACCTAGACAGTAAATCACACAGATGAGATCCCTCAATAAAGCATTTTCTCAAAGGCACTCCATTAACCAAGTGCATCCTCATAAATTGAAACAAAAATTAAATTAATCACAAGCATGCATCCTGTAATTAAAATTCCATATATAAATGAATCCAAATATAAATATCCAAATACAAATGAGTCCTTCTGTTTAAGCCCTCTCTTTCCAAGAGAGTGTGAGTGAAATGGTGTCATTTTTGTTGTTCCATAGTGTAGTTCAGAATGGAAAAGTCTCATTACCTTTCAGTGGTGTTACTGAGAAACCAATAGAGCATCAACTGTTTTGTAATGAAAGTTGGGGAAGATTTTATGGGAAAAGATTTTGGTATCAGGAGTTTATTTTCCCTACTGAAATGTGAGTGGGTTTTGTTTTCTTGTATTCTCAGTACCCCCCACCCCCGCCTCTTTTTCTGGAATTCTGGAACACTGTCATGAGAAGTCCCAACCACCAGAAGCTAGCTAGTGGTTTCACTGATGTTACAATCACATTTTGGTTTGGTGACCAAAATGCATGTTGACTAATCATCTGCCTGAGAGTCATACAATATTTGAACTAGAAGCATCATTAGTAGTGGCATTATAAGACAGGACCTTGGAAAATGAACTCTCATTAATCAGTGACACCTACCAGGTGAACTTCTGCTATGCTGTGATGGCTGGAGACCCAGGAGGACGGGGCAGCCTTTACCATCTCATTAAGGAGGCGAGACACTCACAGGCTTAACGAGGCAGAGATGCATGTGAATCCACAAGGGGTTTATGAGATAGTATTTCCTGAATTCAGAGAAAGAACTATGAGGTATGGAAGCTTTCCTAATGTGAAACTTGAGAGATTTTTTTAAATTATTTCAACCGTGGGAAAGAAGCATGACATTGCAGATGTGTTCATGGATTGAAGGATGCATTCTTTCTTTCATTCAAAGATCATGAAATATCCTCTATGCATCCTTCTCATCCTGTGCTTTCCCTCTATTATAGTGGGGTATGCTTCCTTCTCCTGACCAGGATGATCTTCCACCAGTGAGATACAATCCTTGTCCCTCCTGCCTTCTCCTATAACTTTGCTCCTATAGTTTCCCTCTTCCCTGTTCCTAGTTCATGAATTTCTCTATGTCATCATTATATTAACATCGTTTTGCACTTTCCATTATAATGTAAGTCAAAAAACAAGTAACCTCTTAATTACCGCCTACCATAGACACTACCCCAAACCCACTCCTATTCACAACCCAGCATGGTGGAAGAAACCTCTTCCGGGTCCCCATTTTCTCATTTGGCACACATTCTCAACCCCACCAGATATCCACCTTTCCTGTTCCACTAGCTTGGCTCATCACATGGAGCTCCTAAATGCTTGCTATAAACACAGCTTGCGCTAAGCCCTCCTCTTTTCTCTGTATACACAATCTTTCCAGATAATCTTTACTAGTATCATGATACCACATGTCATTTTTAGAAGCTGATGACAAGCAGCATGATTTTCTCTAGCCCTGTCCTTTTCCTACTGAAGTTACCAAACAGCCTGCTTGACACATTCACATGGATGCCTAATAAATACACCAACCTCTGTCTGGAGCAGTTCTTGACTTCCCACAATCTGCTCTTCCTCAAGGTTTCACACATTCAGAAAAACATAATCTTTGCTTTCCCCTTGACTTCTGTCCTACCCCATTCAATTCACAAGCAAATCCTCCCAGCTGTATTTCCAACCTATATGTCCGATCCAATCTCTTTCTGCATTTTCATGCCTAAGCTGGTCCAAGCTTTTAATCATTCTCCTGCAGTATTGCAATTGCCTTGTCCAATTGGTCTCAGCTTCTTTTTTCACCCCACTCCAGCCACTTCCAATTTTTTTTTTTTTTTTTTTTGGTACAACACAGCCAGCATGATCAAACCTAAATCAGATCATTGCCCTCTTAAAACCTTTCAGCTATTCTCTGATGCAGAATAAAGCTAATCTGGCCAAAGCCTAGAAGGTCATCTGGTGCTGACCGTCTACCTTTCCAGATGAATACTCTCCATTTATTTCTCAGTCCACCCCTCTCAGGCTGTACTCTCACTCCTTATTACTTAGATAAGCTGGGCTATTTTATATTTCAGAGTCCTTGTTTTATTGTGACAAGTTTTCTTATGTTTTCCTAAGTTTAATTCCCACTTTAAATCTTTCTTCCTCAGGCGTTTTTTGGTTACATTACCTCAAGTATGGCCAAATTAGCATACTTCCTTTCGTATTCTTTAGAGAATTTTTCACAATTTGCAATAGCTCTAAATTTTCTTTTTTACTATTGTCCATCTACTCTTCCAGTATTAAAGTCTACAATTGTAAAGTCTTCTTTCTGTTCTGGTCACTACTATATTATGAGCACCTAGAATTGGTGTGGGATGAGATGAGAGGTCAGCCAATACCAGGAACAAGTAAGATGCTTGTGTAGCACTAGGGATGTGGAGATTCAGAGACACCAACACTGTCTTTAAATTGCTGGTTAAATAGAATTATCAACTAATTCTTCTTGGGCCTCCGATTTCTTAAATGCAAAATGATCATGTTGTGATTATGAGGTGTTACGTAGGAAGAGAAAAGCAACAAAATACATTGTGTAGTCAGTGTTGCTCAGATGAGCTTCTTCCATTTAACACTGCAGAGAATGACATTTTCTTTCCATGAATTAAAAAAATAAATCCATTAGCTGCTCCTCAAAAGGCAAGGAAAAAAGCAAGTCAGGCAATTTTTTTCTTTTGAGGATCTTCTTATATAAGAGTGGTCTTCATCACATTTATGCTCTGCCAGCCACTGAGCCACTGTTTGGAAATGCACCTGATCATTCATTGGTGCTACTGTCCCACATAATCCACTGGCTCTTTCTGGTTTCCCTTTGACCAGGGACTAATATCCTGGGGCCATTCACTTCCTGCTTTTCTCTGCATGTTGGCAGCCCCCCGGTGTCCTATACATTTATGATCCCTGTGGCCCTCACTTGCTTTCAGAAGACTTTGGCGTTCTGCATAATTTGGCAGCTCTGCCTTGTAAGGTATTTGATGTGCTTATATAACATTGTGAGAAAAATTGCCTTTAACCTTTGCAATTCTCATTCTCCATCTCCAAGTCTGAGATTGTATCAACTGTGGAAATGGCTCACATCTTTCCTTTTGCTCTGAATTCTTCCTAAATTAGAGCACTTCAATTATGATGACTTTGGAGACATTTTTTTCTCTTTCCAAAGAGAAGAATCTTCAAAACTCTTTGCCTTGTGCTTATAAAAAATTCAGCATGCTTGGAAACCTTCTTTTATTTGAAATTCCCTAATATAATTAGGACCGTTATTAGGAAAATATTATGTGAACCAGTCACATATAACAGTTCTACCATCTAATGCCTCTTGCTGTAAGCAAAGTGTTCTTTTAACTTTGTCAATGCCTGTGAGCATATTCTGATATATAGTGTTTGTTTTTTAATAAACTAGACAGCTGGTTGCAAATATGTACCTGTTATAAACTTGCCTTTGTGTGTGTAACTATTCATGTAGTCATTTAGACACACAGACCTGGTTATAACTATGGACTTGTAGGTTAATTATAGCTGGTGAATATGCCTTTCTTTCAAGGGATAACCAGTCCCAACCCTACAGATTTTCAAATTGAAGCTTCAGAGTCTTGGGAGAACAGAGGCCCACAGGGAATAAAATGCTCTGGCACTTAAAGCACAGGTGGTGCTAACATTAACCTATGCTATGCATCTGTGCAAAATGGATGTCAGGTGCTTGTGGTGCTCCGAATACAACAGCAAGTCACACTTGACCTCCCAAGTACTGAGCATGGATATGCCCCACTCTCTGAAGCCATTCTTTTTAATGGTGTCCCTGAACAAACATATTTGGATTGGTGCAGCTGTGATGATATGATTATGGGATAGAGGAGATGGAGGAGGTGGTTTGTCTGCCCAGTTTCACAATTAGCCTACCTTTTCAAGAACTAGGAGATATTTAAATTAGTCAGGCTTTGTAAGAATCTCACAGGAAAGCAATAAATAATCTATCAATGAGTCCGTAAGTATGTGATATACAGTATTTTCTTCCATCTCTGACCTTAGAATGATGACCTTCCATTTTTTGTATAGTGATTTGTTAAAAAGGATTAAAGAATCCCCCCCCCCCAGTCAGACATGATGGTACACATTTGTAGAGCTACTTGGGAGGTTGAAGCAGGAGGATCAAAAGTTTGAGTCTAGACAGGGCAATTTAGCAAAAACATGTCTCAAAATTAAAAAGAAAATAATAAGAAAAAGAATTAAAGGGCTGGGGCTATAGCTCAGTGGAGAGCTTGCCTAGAATGTGTGAGGGCTGGGGTTTAAGGTTTAATTCTACTACTGCAAAAAAAAGAAAAAGAAAAAAAAACAACATCCAATTCACCGCCTTTTTGATTTTGATAAACAAGTTTCATATACTTTTGTTGAAAATTTTTATTTTCAAATTGAATTAAATTATTTCAGTTCAGAAAATTGTTACTCAACATATGGACAAGGCCAAGTTAAAACCCTGTACTCAGACATTGGAGTGTGTTGGGAATTACTAATGATGGGAGAAAAAAAAAACTATAAGAAATACTTCCAATATGTTTTTTGAAGATACTTTCATGAAACCTATATATGAATAAAAACAACACACTTATCCGAATAATACCCTTAGAAATGTAGTCAGTTATAGATGAAAGGAAGAGTATAGTGTAGGGGTATGCAATCTAGGTGTTTATCCTGCAATAGATTTAAACTGAGGTAGGCAAGGGCTATGGATTCTAGGGATCAGATTCTTTGCAGCTTGGATAATCTAGGTGTCAGGCATTACACACACACACAAAAAAAATACATATTTCCTCTTAGATTATGGGATGTGCCTATGCAGTCTTAAGCAGTTGGCCTTATTTGAGCCTCAGTTTCCTAATTTATAAGTGCAGTAACAATAGTATCCATATGAAATTTAATTAAGATAATGCTTATAAAATTATGAAGCAGAGTGCCATGCATATAGTAAAGCATGTGATGGATGTCAGAATGCCAGAAAATGAATAACATCAAATGCAAAGCTGCTTAGCTGAAACAAAACAAAGCTGATTTTCATTGGCTTCTGTACAGACATTTATGAAGGGGAGACTTAGGTATAATTATCTGAGGACAGTTGCAATTTCACCTGCTTAGTTAATTCTAACAGTATCTTTAGATAGAAGCAGTGAGAAGCTAGGACATATTCTAGAAGGTGAGGGCACTGCAGGAAGTGACACTCAAGCACAACTCCCTGATTCATGTGAGCTCACTCCCTTGCACAGGACAAGGCACCCCCACTTGAGTTTAAAAGGCCTTTACTAAGTAATGTTCCCAATAATCTTTGAGAAGTACCTTCTTGCCAATCTTCTAGAAACATAAACCCTGGAACAAATGCCTGGAATTTAGAAAGTTTGGGGGAGTTTGAGTCACAGGTCTTTAGTTGGTCCTAATCCTGCATCTTGGGGAAGCCTCTCTCTCATAGAAAGACCTCCCTTCTTCTCCTACCTCTCAGGTGTCTTAACCCACTAGTCTTCAGCATCTGTTTGAACACCCATTTCTCCACACGTGTTTTGGCCTGTGGAGAGTGAGCAATAGAGTTGTTCTAATAAAATGCCTTCAAAATAAATGCATTCAAGTTTGGGGCTCTGTTTTCTATCATTTATTATTGCTAACATGTAGTTGTTATTTAATTTTATGTTTATATTAAACATTCCCCATACCAACACGATAGCCACAGGCTTGACTAATAAAGAGAGTTAGATGAAAAAAAGAAAAAAAGCTTAGGGGGAAGGTTGCATGAACAAATGGAAATAAAATTGGTTATTTTAATAAGAGGTCTCCAAAATGGATGGTTTAAAAAAAAAAAAAAAAAAAAAGGCATCACCTCACACAGCCAGAGGCTCTTTCTTGGATTCTAGCCAGTTTATATTCTAGTATGGTACCATTCTTTTCATTACCCAGCCTTCCTCATTTAAGAAATCTTAACTGGGGGGAGTACGCTAATCTTATTTGGGCCCAGCCCCTTTTCTAATCTCACAATTTGGTGTCTGGCCAATTTCCACAGAATAGGAAGGCTTCCCCAGGGGACTCGGTGGGCTAAGCTTTTCCTAACTATGGCTTCCAGGCTCAGGCTGGTTATTTTTTACTGATTTTGTCACATTGGTCTGAAAAAGAGGTACATTGGGTGACTTGGTTTGCAACTCAATGTAAATTGGTTTATACATGGAAATTTGCTGATCATCTCACTTCAATTGGGAAAGTGTCCGATTATATTGATTGGCCAAATGAAGGTCTCATGGAGGTCAAGTGCATTTTAGATACTTCTTAAATTATCCTCAGTCATCCATCTTTGGAGAGCAAGTCTTGTCACAATGGCATGAAGATAAAGAAACAGCCTGTGTTCCAGGTCCTGGGGCTTCAGGCCCTGTGTAGCCCCAGGAAGTCTTTCCTCCAGTCCACCCTCATGGTACTTGCAATTTCACCCGGAAGCATCTCCCATATCCTCCTCTTCCAAGTAACTTTCATCCACTCATCCTTTCCAAGTCAATTTCAGTATCCTTCCTGCAGAGTAGTCTTTCCAGATTTCCAGGCTATTGGTCATTATCAAACTTGACCTAGAGCAGTGTTCCTCTGATTAAAAAAAAAAAAATATATTGACTTTGTAAGTATACGTTCATGAGGATGAAATTGTCTTAATTCATTCCTGCTTCCCAACTACACAGTGCATCCTAAGAAAATAGGAACTGTGTCCATTTTTGCTCATTCTTCTGCCCCCAGTAGTTAACATAATACTTGGTACTTTATAAGCAATTAACAAATGAGTTGAATGGATGACCTAAAGTACTATGAATGCTGGCGCCACCAGATTTTTTTACTAAAAATTGACTTGCATGAGAGCAATAAGGAGCCATAGAGAAACTAGTCCTCAATGGAATGCCAGAGAAATTTCTCTGTTTTGCTGTTGAGGAAGCACCTTGACACCCGCTGCTTCAAGGTTGAAATTCCTGTTCCACATGGATGGCTCTCAGTAAGTTCACAGTGTACTGAAATTGGACTCAACACATTTCATATTGGCTGCTCCCTTCTCTGTTATCCCTTCTAATGAATACATCCTGCCTTCTCTGGGCTTCAATTCCTGCATTGTGATTGTGAGCTTGCCTGTGGTTTCACATGCCCATTTGTTCTACTTCCTGCTAGTGATCCTTTAACTCTCTTCTTCTTATTTTTTATAGTTTGCCCAATATTATTTACTGTGTTGTTTATGTTTTTAAGGTATCTGGTTGATTGCACTTCCTTAATGGTCTTCATTGTCCTTTTCCTTTCCAAAGTTTAACTGAGGCAGATTTCAATTTCACTTGCAGCATCCATTTCTGAACTGTGGATTTTCTTTATTTCTGAACAGGATGTTCTTCAGGGATAATTTTAATTTTTCAAAAAACTGGTAATTAATTAGCTTTCTTCCAGTAACAATAAATATATAAATGAAAAGCATTGTGGATATAAGGACCAAAAATTTTATTTGGCCCTAACTTTTCTATATCTATTTATCTATCGGAACACATATTTGAGAATATATCCCATTTCTGGTTCATCAGTAGAACATGCTCACTCTTGTTTTCCGCAATCTAGAAGCTTCTCTCCTCTAGTCCTTTAAAGGATTAACCAGCACCAGTGATCATGAGGACTGGTTATGGTGGGTGCAGATAGGTGGGTACTTTAGATGTCTGTTATGTTTTGGATTTATATTATGTACCTGTGAAAACTGATGTATTTGGCAATTCAGCAATGTGCAGAGATGAAATGAAATTATTAAATTATATTAAGACATCCGTGGCTTAATACATTTGATGGATTAATTTGAATGGACTAAGAAGCAGTTGGGCATGGCTGGGGGAGGTAAGTTACTGAGGACATGTGACCTTGGACTATATCTGTCCCTGGTCCCCCCAACCCTCTGCTTACCAGCTGTCAGGAGCTGAATAGCTTTATTCTATCATACCATTTCTCCATGTTCTGGCTCACCTCAGGGGTCTGCCATCCATGGGTTGAGACCACTAAAAAGACGAGCCAAAATAAACTTTTCCTCCTCTGAGTGGTTCTTGTCAGTCACTTTGATCACAGAGATGAAAACCTGACTAGCACATTGGCCAAGTTCTTTTCTTTCTGCAGAAAAGCAAGCTGGCCAATCCACCCTGTGAATAAGGAAATGTCTTCCTGACTCTGCCCCTAATTAGCTGTGTAACCTCTGCTTAGTCGGTTCCCTTTACATGCTTTAATTTGCCCATCTGTAAAATGAAGGGGCTAAATTAAATTAATTCAGAGCTTCTACAGTGCTAAAGACCCTCAGAAAATTGATAAACCTGTGATCTTTCAGAAATCAAATGAATTTTGATTCATTTGCAACAAGATTCGCAGGTTGTGCTGTCAAATTATAGATTCCAAAGGAGGTGAAATCCAGGTTTAGAAAGTTCTACCCCAGAGTTCAGCAATTTTCCCACATGTCTCTCTCTAAAGAATGGAATATCCCCTCCCTTCTCCAACCACATTATAATAGTGAAAGAAATGCAAATAACAGATACTTTGGAAGATGCAACTGTAAAAAAAAAAAATGAGTAAATAGCACTGAAATTAAAGGCACTGGGTATTATCAACCAGAAATCGGACTGGAAGAAGACAGTCCCTGACTTGCAAATGAAATTGTCTGTGAAAAGTTAGCCTGAGCCATGGAAAGGGCACAGAGCAGCCCTGCCCATGGCAGGTGGATACAGTAGAGATGCCATGTGCGACATCCATGGAGATGAAATGCAGTATATGGGGGATTCTTTGTTTGGAGGAGTCACTCTCTTCAGCATTAAACATCTCATTAAGTGTCTTCCTTAATTTTAGTGATGTCCAGAAGCTTTCAGAGATAATCTGAACAGTCAGTGAACTGATGGGTCTGCCAGGGCATGAATAGCATAGATTGTTCAGTGTTTGCCCTGGGTCTATCAGCAGCAATAAATTTTAATCGGTTAGGCACTTTTCAAGCATGCTACTGTTTGCCAAACACTATTTTTGGCAGGCATCTGTAACAAAGCCTAATGCATTATGCATATTATTTCCATGGTATTTCATTGTATTAGCACATGTAGTATTTGTATGGAATTTTTGTAAATTCATTACCAAAGTATTATCATATTAATGACTGTGGTTAAAAAAGTATTAGAAAAAATATTAATATTCATAGAGTGTATACATCATATGATGGGGAAATGGGAATAATTTATTATCATTTGAATTTCAGAAAAAAATATTAGCATGTGTATGGGGGAAAATAGCATATAAAAGTATACAGCAAACATGAAAAAAAAAACCTGAATTACTTTGATGTTTCCCTGAAGACTGAATGTTCAATTTCAGAATTGCAATGACAATCTTTATTACAGATTAAATTACAGTGAGGAATTATTTTGTTTAACAGCATGAATTAGTGGTAGAGATCTGAAAATTGTATTCCTCTGAATCATTTTTTAATGTATACACTGATCTTCTAAATTAGGCTTTCTCATTTCTCTTTCCCTCATATTTCCAACCTTTCCCCATGTGCAAAGAGTTTAGACCTTTGAATTTTTAAATTTTATTTTATTATTGTTTTTTACTCTTTTCTTCTCTATATGCTTAGAGTGGGGAGATGACATAATACAGTAAAATATGGACTTGAGTGAAGTTACTTCAGTAATTAAATTTTCCAGTGAAGTGTAGGATTCAGCTCTATTGAATGTCTCTTGGCCTCACTCTCACTATTCTTACAACATGGGGCTATGGAAATTAGTAATGAATTATTTTCTCTATTCTACTGGAAATTGCATTATTTCCAGTGGTTCCTAGTACCTTGATTTGTCTTGTTCCTCTAAATTTGACAAATAATGTCTAGAGCACTCTTCCCTTTAGAAACTATTTTACAACACAATAGTTTCTCACTGTCAGAAAATGTTATAGCTATTCTTCTTTTCACAGGTTTTGATTCAGATAACACCTCTCTCTAAGAAGCTCAAAAATCTCTGCAAGTATTACTTTCTGTGGCTTCAAAACAGCCCTTTGATACAGGGCAATTTGTTCTCACTAGTATTAAAAGAAATGAACATCTCCTACCCAGCAAGGCACAGTCCTAGGCAATAAGAACTAAACAAAACCTTCAGTTTACCTCCTAGAAATATCAACCCAAAGCCATCCATATTTTGATAGCTACAAAAAGAAAACACACCCACTCTATTGCAAAGCAAAAAGTTGCTATGTGGTTTAAATTAAAAGAAAAATAATAATTTTTAAGGAGAAAGTTAATGTGTTTATAGTGATCATTATTCTTTCTGTGTATAATTGGTGTCCACATTTCTGTGAAATGTATAAATTCAGTCTTCACTCCATCTCATTCATAAAGGCACATCCAGTACAAATTTTACTTTAATATTTCTATGTAGATCATCCTTCCTGACTCAAGTTCCATTGTAACTATGAAAAAAATCAATGAGACCTTGACCTTGCTGCTCTCCTGTTTCATGTGCTAATTCTTAACTAGAATTAAACTCCCTCTGGGCAAAGATCATGGCTGTCTTAAGCTTCTTTCCCCCCAAACCCAAAGAAATATATTGGGTACAAATAGGGCATACAGCAAATATTTCTTGTTCATTTTTTTCTGTTTTTTTTTAAAGTGAAAAAAAATTCTAAATTTTGATAAAATTCTTCAGGGTTTAATTTCCTTAAACTATTTTCCTTTGAGGAAAAGGGAAATTAAATCATTCCATCAGGAATTGAAAATGGCTATCTATCCAAACCTCTCAAATTAGTGTGTTTTATAAACATCTGAAAGAAACTTCAATGCCAAAAGAAGAGAGGAGTGTTTTATAGATGGATGAAAAGCTTCATAAAAGGGGAGGAAATCAATGTCTCCAGACCAGTTGATATAGTCTCACTGCTGGGTTGTAATTTAAGAAGGGTTGCCTGAGCTGAGAAGGTTCAGACAGGAAGATTTTCTACCTGCCAAATTTTCAAGCTGTTAACCTAGTTACTACGGGTGCACTGGGATGCTTAATAGCTGACCTTCTCGAAGAGAATTTTGTGGTTGGTTTGAGTCAGAAAATACTATGTTCACCCCCTCCCTACATTTTTATACTCAGAAAATGAAACCAAAGTGTTGAATACATTATTGGAACATTTGAAAAATATGGATTTTTAGGGTAATTCATCATGCTTTGCAATACTTATTAAAATTAACCTATAGACCTTTCAAAAATTTCCCTTTCTTCTTAATAATATAATTCCTGAAGTCCTAATCATCAGCTTACTATGGTCCCCAGCCCCCAAAACTCCTTTATAGGAATGCCCACTACTTAGAAGCTGATTGATGGTTTGGAAACATAAGGAAACAGGAGCAGAAGGAGGTCATAGGCATGGCCCCTAGTTCAAGCTTGTCTCTATGTACAGGGTTGAAAGTGGACCAAAGCCTTTGGTAATCCTGCCCCTAGCTTCTCTCCCACCAAGGGCATCTAGGAAAACAAATGGAGCCAGAAGGGCCAGCAAAAAGAAGGTCATGCCCTCCCCTCCAGGATGCCTTGCCCATCCCTTCCACCTCTAGGAATGCCCAGTTTCCATCTTTCCTGTCTCTAGAGGGGTAAAGTATCCTTTTGGTCCTTAGTATGATAAAATGGGAAAGTAACACAGAGGAAATTTACTGTGAGAGAAACAATTTTTTTTCTTAAAAGTATATACTTTTTTGAACATATTATCAGAAGAGGAGAGAGGAGGAAGAGGAGCTCATATGAGGAAAGAAGTCACAATGACATAATGTAGTGCATGTTTCCAAGGAAAACATGCTCAATAATGTAGGAAGATCATAAGTGATGTCCACTTGGGCTGTGCTAAGGGGAAAGTGTCTGTTTACAGAGCCAACACATGAGCATCATGCATCCTCTTGGGCTATATCAGTATCAATTTCCCAAGATTATATGTACAGTTAGAGGCAGAAAAATATATCAGTGGCCATAGCTACTGAAAATGTGTGCAAATATTAGCAGAATTTGGTTAAGAGTTGTCTGATAGACTACACGGAAAACACTACTACACCATTGACCCATATGTGGCAGATTTGCCTAGGAGGCAGCTTCTCCTTTGAATATATTTTATGGTATATTTAGGAAAAAAAGTGTCGGTGGGGAGTATCTTACTGCTGTCTTTATTTGCTTATTTGTTTTGGTAAGATTCTGGTTTATCTGCTGATTTGCTCTTACACTGACTTTCCTGGAGACATTGTATTCGACTTTTACCTCCTGATGTATACAAAAGAGTCCTAAGATTTTGACTGAGATTCAAGTGGGCACTGGTGTGATTAAAAAAAAAAAAAAAAAAACACAGTCCTTTAAACTCAAATAGTTCATTGCAACAAGTTAAAACTGGAAAACGCAAATGGCCTAGATTTCGCTGAGAGATCACAATAACTCTCAGCTTTAAAAGGTTGTAGAATGTTCCAGGATCATTAAATTGTATACTCCTTTTCACATAAACAACCTAACCAGCTATTATGCTATTGTGACAAAATGTTGCTTCCCTAATATTTGTATTATGTCCAGAAGGGTATGGTATAAAGGCTCTTAGTAATCTTTTAAAAATGGTATGAGATTACTGGATATAATTATTGGCTTTGGAATATTTTAAAAACAGTAAGCACAGGGTGGTAGCTCAGTGCGAGAGCACCTGCCTAGCTCACGTTAGTCACTGGGTTTGATTCTCAGCACTGCATATAAATAAACCAATAAAATAAGATCCACCAACAACTAAAAAAAATATTAAAAAGAAAAACAGCAAGCATAAAAAATTAGAGCAATGGAAGTCATAGAGTGGAAGGTTGTCCAGAAGGAGGAGCATCTTCACCTTGGCTCATTTCGTAGAAGACAAAAGGAATATTCCAGATCCATCATAGAGGATGAAAGCAATAGCACATTCACATCTACCGTGAGCACACATCTACTAGGTGGCCTGTGCTAGATCTGCAGTAGTAGCAGAGTATTCAGTAAGTTCCTGACATGCAATGAAATCTAGTGGGAAAAACTTACCTCAGTCTGCCATTTGGGACTCCACATTTTGAAATAGCAACACTTTTTAGACATACAAGTCTTGTCTGTAATACACCTTCCTTTTTGTGTCTTAATTAGTCAAGAGCTTCAATTTCCACATCAGTGTCAGTCCTCAGAGTACTCACCTTTGGAATCTAGGTGCTTACCATTTTTTGGAGTCCTTTCAGACTTCCCTAAGCTATGTAAAGAAGAGGAAGGCAGTACTTGAGAACTGTTTTTCCTTTAGTTTACATGATGCCATAGTGGAAAGGAGCAACGGGTTTAGATTTTGACAGTCCAAGCACCACCTTGTCTGATCTGGGGCAAGTTCTTAACTTCTCTGAGTCTCTGTTTCCTGAAGGGACACATAGTAACCCAGCATACATTATTTTATCCCTATAGTATATCATGAATAAACTCTATAATCTTCCTGAAATGCCTTTTGAAGGTTTCATGAATTTTTTTTCAGTTCTGGAAATTGGATCCAGGGCTTTGTATAAGCTTGTCAAGCGCTCTACCAATGAGCTACACCCCTAGCCTTTTGTGATTTTTTAAAATTTTTATTTACTTGAGATAAAGTCTCACTAAGTTGCCCAAGCTGGCTTCAAATTTGTGATCTGCAGCATCCTAAGTAGCTCTACCTCAATTAATCATCAGCATAGTTTCTACATTTTGCATGTGTTCATTTTTAAAAACTCATATAAAAGAAAAGTTGTTTCTCATAGCATTTCTGATACTTAAGATGTGGGGGTTTTCCTCAAACCAAGGAGTGCTCCAATTCTCTGTGGGTGTCCTACAATTCAATTCAATCACCTGGAATTGGTGTAGATCACATAGGTTAAATGCCCTGTCCCTCAGGAATGCCCTCACTTTAAATGTTAATCACAAGTTCAGGCTACCTGTACTTCTGAGTGACCAGCTATAAATTGGAAGTTCCAAATTTAGGTTCCTTAGGTTCAGTAATTTTCTAGAATTGATTACAAAACTCAGAACTTAAGCTAAGTTTTACTGGTATATACTGGTATTTACTGGTATATAATAAAGTACATTATAAAGAATACAGATGAACAAGGACAGAGGATGTCATCCAGAAGGGCCCCAAGTACAGGAGCTTCTGTTCCCATGGAGATGGGAGGCATCAACCCCCCAGTACATGGATGCCATCACCAAACAGGATGCTCAACAAATATGGTCATTGGAAAGTTAATAGAGTTGAATCCATACCCTTTCCCTTTCCAGAAAGGAATTAGTGGTTGGGGCTGAAAATTCCAGTCTTCTAATCATTTGAACTTTTTTGGTGACCAGTCCCATCCGGAGGCTATCTAGGGGTTCAATCCCAGGTCAACTCATGTGTGATGGAAGGGGCTCAATATGAATAAGGAAAGACATTCCTTTCATTCAGAAAATTCCAAAGGTTTCAGGAGTTGTGCACAAAACCAGGGACAGAGAGCTAAAGTGTTTTCTTTTATATCACAATGTTATTCCACCTTCCAATACTGACCTTGCACATGAGCATGCCAGCAGTCAAGAGCTGGTCATCCATGATGAGACCAGAGCTGATTTGGAGGTTTCCATCTCTGCCTCATGGGAAGGTTGGAGTTTGATCCTCCTTCAGGTGACAGCCTTTGGCTTTGGCTTTCCAGCCTGTGCATCTAGGCTAGCTTCTGTCCACCCAACCTGCACTCTAATTACTTCTGCTCACTGCACAACTACAGGAGAGGAAGGACATTGTCTCATACCCTCCAGTTGTCAGCCTCTGAGCTAGGAGACTTGCTGTACCCCAGGGAGGTATGGTTAGTCCTTTCTATCTCGTGTTAACTAAGGCTCTTCCGTGTTGCTGATAAATTTTTGGTTGTAAGTCCAGGTTTTGCAGATGGACTCCATACAGGAAAAAGGCCTCCCTGAAATCCTTTAAGTAGGTCTTTAAGCAGGGACAAATGGGCCTCCCATTTCCATTCTGTCCAATAGCCATTTTGGAAGTACCATTGCCTGGTTCCATTTATTTAGTCCAAACTTTCATTGGGCAGGAATCATACTAAGGATATAAAGTTAAACTAAACACCAGCCTGTCTTCAAGGAGTTCTGTTTAGGGGGATAATTACTTCTTGTTAGACTTTGTAGTGTTTTTCAAAGTCATTTTGGTCACTAATGGATTCAAAAAACTCTGATCAGCTCTGGCTATGTAAAAAGGAGTTTTCTATACAGTGGGAAGGAACCCAGAGGCTATGCAGGTGCTAGACAAGGGGAATAGAGCACAAGTCAGCTTGTAATCATGAATAGATACTAGAAAACAATGGAATAAGTTTTAAATAGAGGTGTAATAGATATGATGGATTCTGATGCAAAAGATCCTAGAAATATCTGTGGAAGTGCTGACATGTGGCTCGATCTTCAATTAGGAAGAGGAAGGATATGTTCAGAAAGAAGAGGAAAGATTCCTGCTTAAGGGAAGTGTGTGAGTAAAAGCTTAAAAGAAAGGACAGAGGTGCTGTTACTCATCTGTAAAGGGAGTTAGTTGTGTTCTGGGCCCTACTGCTGTTAGTTCACAACTTAACTGTGCACATCTAATCTGTCTTACTGTCGCATTTGGTAGTTGAAAACAAACTCAACAGATTATTTACACCACCAAAATTGTCAAATACTGAAAATCTAGGCTTCCCACTTTCTACCAGAGAACTAGCTGTTAAGCACACCCGTGGCTGGAGTGAAGCTCTTACAGAAGATTGCTAGTTTTGCTTTTTATCAAATAAGAACATGTGGTTCATTTAGGTCAGAGGGGTTGCCCAGCATCACACAGTTATACAGGCAGTCCTGGGACCCATGGAAATGAGAGTTCTCTGCGGGAATTTAATGTCAAAGAACTTTGTGATTCTTGGCGTGAACCACCATGTGCAGAGGTCAGAGGAGAATTCTTAGCAGCTGAGATTCTTAGCAGCTCTGCCGAAATGCTGTTGTCCTAAGGGTCTCCTCATGCATCACACTGGAGACTGGACTGTGTGCCCCATCTTTGATGTCTGTTTCTGTTTTCAACTAGTCAAAGAAAACAGAATGAGAAATGAGAGAGAATAAACTTGGAAAAGTATAACCTCAAGGGCAAAAATAAAGACATTTTAAAAGAAAAAAATTCTATTATCTTCAAGATTGTAAGAAGACAGATGCCTTTGGGGCAGGGAGACCTTTGACATGCAGTCTTGCTAACTGGTCTAGGATAAGTGTCCTGAGAAAATACTTAGGTAGTTGCTGTTTAAGCATTACCTCTTTCTTGAATCTCTCTGATTCTGTATCTTTCGAAAGAAAGAAAGAAAGAAAGAAAGAAAGAAAGAAAGAAAGAAAGAAAGAAAGAAAGAAAGAAAGAAAGAAAGAAAGAAAGAAAAGAAACTTAGGTATTAGATGACTATTTGTTTCAATCTGAAGAAACAACCACATTTTTATCTTTTCAGCTTTCTTCTATGCTTTACCCCACAAAGGATTGTCATTGTAGAAGTTCCACCAGACATGGAGGCATTTATGGAGATCTTACTTTCCCCTTCCCTTCCTTTCCATTTTCCAAATTTGATGGATAAGATATTAGTGACTGAGCAGACACAGCCTGGAGTGGTGGGGTAGAAAAATGGGCCAGCAGGTTCTGTCAATGATTGGAGTTACCAAAACAAGAATTTTTAAACAATACCTGCAAAGGATAAGGGAAACTGTGTTCAAGTTTCTTGAAAAGGAATGCCTTTGATCTCTGCACTGTTACTAGCAGTGTGGGAATTTGGATCATGATTTAGAAACACTTCAGCAAGAGGCATGAGGGCAACGAGTGCTTAGCAGCATGGACAAAGTCAGGCTTCTGAAGGCCAGGTCAGGCTTGGACTCTGGTTCGAAAGCTTGCCTGACACTGACACAACTCTACTAGGCACTTAGGACGAAGTACATTGGCCTCCTGGGAGATGCTTTTTGTACAGCTGGTAGAAGATGGTAACTGGTCTAGAGTGGACAGTTACATGCCAATAAATATCTGGTTATACATCACAGCAGGAGAGTATTGATTGATAAGGTCCCTGCTGACCCTATAAGTCTTCAGCCCTATAAATTTGGCTGTGAGAATCCAATAAAACTGATGGAGTGAGCCATCACTGAAATGTTCCCGATGATCAGCAGGAAGAAAGAAAAGACAATTAAATGTAACAGCTGTACAGTGGCTAAGAACTGGAACTCAGGAGTACAACAGACCATGATTGATACTCTTGCTGTCACTATCTGTATAATCTTAAGTAAAAGAGTCCTCTGAGCTTTATGCACATGTAGAATCTTGGGATACTCACTGAGATAAAACTAAAAAAAAAAAAAAAGATGTTTCCATATATAAAGAACCAATATAATTCTGGCTCTTAGATATTTAATTCTTGATAAATAGAAGGAGTTAGCATTCAAGAATGACTACTGTGTCAATAAGAAACATGGCCATCATCACCATGAGCTCCCTTGCTTCTCTGAGTTGACTGTTTGTTCCTAGACTTTAATAGTCCGCTCCCCACCAGCACGCAGAAAACAATGGACGTTTCATTTTGCACAAGGGAATATGCATGTAATTTTTGAAGTGCATTAATAATCTATTTTAAAACAGTAAAAGAACTTTGACTAAAGTTTTTCTTCCAAATCCACATTAATGGGATTATATCTCTAAAAGATTCATAAATACACAGATGGACAGGGTAATTCTTCATTTTTTCAGCGAGCATTCATTTGAGAGCCTAGGGTATTTCAGATGGTGGTTTAGGACTGAGGATCCAGACAAAGAGAAGCTCATGTAGCTTAACCATTCAGGCACAGACAAACAATAAACACAGACATATACAGGGAGATGCCAGGCTGAAAGTCCCACAGGACAGCAACATGACATAATGATATTTTTTCTTTTTTTCACTTCCACAAAATAGATCTCCCTTTCATTGAAGAGATGAGAAATACTTATATTTAGAATTTTGAAATACAAGATGTATAAAGAATAATAAAACAAACACCCAGAGTCTTCCCACCCTAAATTAACAAGCATAATTCTTTCAGTCTTTTTATTATGGAAATAGTACGGAAAAAAATAGCTAAAATTCCTGTACACTCATTATCTCCTATCTCGTCTGTCACACTAGCCTCCAGCAACCACTATCATTAATTTTCTACACTTTTACATATACATATAAAAGTGTGAAAATTTTATATAAGAATATTATGCAGTTGATTTTTATCTTTTTTAACATAAATTTCACATAAATATATCATTCATGTGGCATGTACCTATCTTCGAAATTAAAGTTACACATTTGAATCTTGTCTACTGTGTAATGGAGATCATATCATATCATAATTTATCCATTCCCTAGATAATTAAACAAATATGAATAAAACGAATAGATTTTTTGAAAGAACATTGGAAAGGAACATGTTCATTTCCACAGCATTGGAAAAGTGCTGATGAGTGTCCACCCTATTTCAGTCCTCATTTGATATGAGCTCCGGAGAAGGGACACACAGTCATTGACTTTCAGGGCTGGAGAGGGGCACAGGATACATGATCATTTGCTAGCTGGTTGTGCAAGAAAGATTGAAAAGAGGTGGAAGAATCTACTGGTTTGAGATTGGGGGAAGAGGAATTAGAATTTGTAAAGCCTTTCAAATAAGACAAGAAGAAAAATAGTGCCCTAACCAATTGGAGGAGGAGAAAATGGCCCAAGAAAATTTGGGTGGAATGTGAAGCACAATTTCAGAAAAGAGAGTGCTCCATGGGCCCCAGAGAGGAGACTTGGGTTACAAAAATTTAAAAGTGCAGGTGAGACAAGAACAGGGGGACTTGGTGTCCCAGCTGAAGCATTCACCCAATCCATCCATCAAGGCAGAGGGTTTGCTTTCCTATAATACTGTGCTTGATGCCCATGGAAGAAAAGTCATCAAAGGAAGGCAGACCCTGGGTGGACAGATTCTTGGGCAGCTTAGGGTCAGGATTGCTGTGGGCAGGGTGAAGGCGTGTCTTTTGCTCAAAGATACTGCACTCCTCTTTGTTCTAGTACAACGATCTCAGCTCCTCCTCCCTCCCCTACTTTCAGGAACCCAACAAGAGTATTTTATTTCTCTATATTTTTTTTTCAATATGCTCATGGGAATTTCCTCAGCTTCCTGAAGGTGTCAAGCATACCACTAGCCTAAGTTCTAAAGGCACAGAGTGTAACAAAACAGATAAATCATGATGGAGGCAAATGGGTTTAACAGCCCTTTTTTGGGTTTCTTTGCTTCTACAGGACACTTTTTTCTATTCATGTTTTACCATCTTTGAATATGACAATTATTGATGGGAAGGTAGAAAAAGTGACATGACTCTTATTGCCTTGGAAATGCACAAGATATTGTGAGTGACCCCAGAGATTTAAAAGAAAATCATTGACATGATCCGGAAGCTCTCTTTTTAAGAAATGCTGTATCACAGGTGATACAGAGGGAAGGAGGGTAAAAATGTATGGAAAAATCATAGATATTCATAACCCTGACTCAAAAAGTGACTAACAAGAGTCAGATTCTGAGTATAAAGAACTTTTAGGAATAACTTGCTCAGCTTTTTGCTTATATTTTACCTTGTATGGATGACTAGATTGACATGTTATAAGGAATTTACAGTTAAACACATCTAAAACAGTTCTTTCAATAAATATGAACTGAAAACTCTAAGAGGTAAGAATGGATTGTGCCTTGGTAGAATCATCTTTCTTACTGGTATATAAAATACCAGCACATCTTAAATCAATGTTTTAAGCTTAAGTAGAGTAAAATAATGACTACACAAACTTTTAAACACTAGAATTGTGGTATACACAAAGGACATGGGAACACAGATCTTCTAGGAGTTCATTAGTGTTTGCCAGAGAGGAGGACACAGATCTAGGGAGATGAAGATGAGTAGAAGGTTTCCAGGCAGGAAAGAACATTCCAAGGAAAGGTTGAAATTTGACTTTTGTAAATCATTTACATATTTAACTTTGTTCCCATGAGCTATGAGCTCCAAGTTTTTTTTTTATCTTGACTGTTACTGGCATATAGATTCTGATTATTAATTTATGATTCTCAGTCTAAGACTAAAGACATTTAACCAGGTAGCTCTCCCTATTTCCATTGCCCAGGAAACAACATGCAGAACGGAATCTACTTTTAAATTTCTTGCATTTCAATCCATCTCTTAAGATTTAGAGCTTCAAGCCTTTGTATTCACTCTTTCCTGGTGATAAAATCTAAATTGCATTTTTAAAGGGATGCATTTATGCAGTTTCCTAGCTTACTTATCCAGGGCTCCTCCTGCTGGACAAATTATTCCTTCATTTTAACAGAGGCTGATGTGATACTCTTACCTGGAAAGGTAGCACCAAGTTGCACAATTAAAGAAGGAAATACCCCACATATTGGCAATAGAACCACATATATTAACTCTTGCTACTGAAGCCTATGATAGGTATCATGGCCTGGAGGAGCAGGCAGTCTGGTTAGGAAGAAACTATCCCAAGAGCAATATTAAAGCAGTAAAGGTAGATGGGATAGGGCTTATACAAGGACTTAGTGTAGTCATGACTCGTACTAGTGTGAAGCCATTACTGTTGGGTAGGAAGACAGCATTGGAGGAATGAGGAGAAAAGAGTCATTTACATCTGTATCTCTTTGCTGAGGTTACCATCACAAAACACTACGGACGGGATTGCTTAAACAACAAAAATTATTTTTTTTTCCCACAGTTCCGGTGGCTAGAAATCTAAGACCAAGGTGTCAGCAGGTTTTGGTGTCTCCTGAGGCCTCCCTAATAGCCTAGCAATGGTCACCATCTTTTTGTATCTTCATATGTTCTTTTCATCTGTTTGTATGTCCCTGGTGTCTGAGCGTGCAAATTTTCCTCTTCGTCTAAGGGCACCAGTCAGATTGGATGAGGGCCTACACCAAAGCATTGTTTTAGCTTAATGACCTCTTTAAAGATTTTATCTGCAAATAGAGCCACATTCCTAAGTTTTGGGCTATGAGGACTTCAACACGTGAATGTTGGTGTGTGTTGTAGGGGATACAATTAAACCCATCACACACCTTCTCCTCTCTGCAGAGTTAAATTTGGGGAGAGACTTGTGAGAGGTTCCAGGCTTTGAACTCCAGGCATGACAGCTTTTACAATAGCTTGAAAATGCCTCATGCTGCTTCAAGACTGAGGACCCCTCTTCCAGCAAAGGACTCTATTGCCCATGCTCCTTTCAATTGCTTTAATTTTTTTTATCTGCTGCTGCTATAAATTAAACCACCTGGCCTTCATTCCTCGTGCATTACCACAAAAATACGTTTGTCCTGAGTTGTAGAACTGAAGCATTTGTAAAGGAGAAAGTGCCATATTGGAGGGTTGAATCTGTACCTTTTCACATTAACCCACTAAGCACCTTCACCTTTAAGCAATCTCCTCTTTTATATATTGTCTCTTTCTTTCTCTTTTTTTTTTTTTAAGAGGGGAGACAAGAAGAACATAGACTCAGAACAGTAAATTAAAGTTCATTCAAGCACAGTTGTTGTTGATGAAAAACACAGTTCTGCTTGGTTGAAACGAGACACCAGGGGCTTGTTAAGCCTACTCGTCATGGCGGAACATAGAGTCAGGCAGTTTTAAGAGGAAGTGAAACCTATCTTATTTAATGCTTTGACAAATTAATAATTGAGCTGAAGAGTTTCTTCCCTACATTGAAAATGGTGAGACCTAAGTGGAATCTTTGAAACAGAAAAATTAACTCTCTTTGCAGCTGATTCCTGTGTCCTTGGACAAATGGACAAATGGGTTGTGCAGTTTAATTCATTGTCTTCTCTGAGCCATGGAAAAAATGATATTGATATTGTTTTATTGTGCCTATTATTAAAAATCTTTAAAATAGAAAAATAGCTATTTTTATTTAATGCAGTGTTGAAAATGACCTATAAAACCAACTTTTTATATGCAAATCGAATAAGTAATGATATTTCAAAGACATTATTACATGTATTACAAATCAAAGCCATAAAATGTTTGTCCAAAAATAACTTAATAAAATTGACTGAATTCTACCTTGGAGGAAAATTTAAAAAATAGTTAATCCATTGAAAACAAACAAAACACAATATTTTTTTAAAGGAGGCTTCAGTGATGTGCTTTTACTGAATTTCTTAGATTCCAACATAGATAGGCTATATTCCTGAGATCCTTTAGCTAACTAGGCATTTTTTTAAATGCTAAGCACACTTTGTCCCTGCCTGCCCCCTCCATTAAATATTCATATAGATATATGCAATATATTGCTGCTTTGGTTTGAATGTTCCTGTCTTCTATAAATTCTTATGTTGAAATCCTAACCCTCAAGGTGCTGATGGCATTAGGATTATAGAGCCTTTGCTAATCCTTCATGAAAGGATTAGCACCCTAATAAAGGAGACCCCAGAGGCTTCCCTCAATGACTGTCTGGGAACTCAGCAGACACTGAGATTCTAGTTCCTTGAACTTGGAATTCTCAGTCTCCAGAACTTTAGAACATACATTTTTGTTGTTTATATTCCTCCCAATCTATATGGTATTTTATTGTAGCAAATCAAATGGATTAAGGCAATTGATAAAATACAGGTCAATATAAATGAAATGTATATGTTGGATATTACCTGTTGTATATGCATAATACATAATCTGTTATATGTTGTGTGTTTTATATTATGCATGAGTACAGTAAAACATAAAGTCTGGTGTTACTAATAATCACTCGCTACCTTGCTTTTATAAGATGATAAACCATTAAGTTGATGCCAAGCCATACAATTCTTTACTATGTACATTTGAAATGGGGTATGATTTTCAAGCAAAGATAGAACTGATTTTAAAAATGACATGCTTATAGGAAAAGGGTCTGGATGCTTATCTTGTGTCTTGGTCTGGTGCCTGTGCATGAAAGCATTTCTCTGTCTGAAATTTCCCACTTGCAAAATAGGAGAAGTATATCCTATTTCAAACCGTGTCTCACAGGGATGTCTTTCTGGATTTCTGTGTATGCAGTACAGAATGTTAGATGCTTGAGAGGGAGAAGGTAGAATGAGGGTACATAGCTGTGATCAACCTTATATATATCTTCTTATTCCACCAAGGCAATTTAATTCACTAATGTTATCCCACACGCAGCCTGTGCTCTGAATAGAGAGTTCTCTGAGCACATCCTGTGTCTTTATTTTATTTGCTCAGAAAATTTCCCCTCTTCACTCCCCTTTTCCTTGAATTGAATTAAGAACTTAGAATGATCCCTCAATTTAAATATCCTGTAGCAAAGTATTCCTCCCACACATTTAAAAATTTACATATTTACTAGTATACTGCAGGCAAGACCAGGCTACAACTACTTCATGGCAAAATTACGTTTAAAAAAATTAATCTTCATGAACGTTACTTTATATACTGAGAGTCTTTCCATTTCTGGGAGCACGGAGCTTCCATCTGTATGTCTGAAGGATCCTGACACACTGATTTCTGCAGTTCTCCAGGAAGGACATCCTACCCTCTGAAAGAATGTCCATCATGCTTTGATGGTACCTCCTCCTCTTGGATGTCCTCAGGTCATTAGATGGAGGTGTCCTCACCACAACTTGCCACAGTGTGCACTAAGAGCTTTGCTCGCATTGTGGCATAATAATAGGAAAACTATTCCTGCTTCCTCACTGCCATCCTGGTATGGTACTTCTTCCTCACCTGTACCTGGAGTCGTATTTCCTCCCCACAGAGAACACTCCCTCTGCCTTGAGTCTTCTGCTATGCCTTGGCAGCTTCCATGAAAAGAAAAAGAGAAGTGAGGTGGTTTCCAGGGCTGCCCTCTGACTTGGGCCACCAATGAGACTCACTACAATCCTAGGCTCAAGACATGCTCAGTGGAGTCTGTTTAATACGAACATATGATGGATCAGGCCAAAGCCAGTCTTGACGATACAAGTATATTCTATTCTTTTCCTTCTCTTTAGTCTTTTTTCCGAGTTCCCAAGAAGATTGTGTTTGAGAGTGGCAAATAAGTAAAAATCAAAATGCATGCTCCCAAACATGATAGGTCGTTAATGTCCCTTTTGTTCCCCTAGGACAGCACACTTTCCTATGGTGACTCTCTTCTGGACACACATTTAGACACTCTTTGCACTATGTGCATCATATTCATAATATGTGAGAGTTTGTTATTTTCCCTTCTGTACCAATAGAGAAGCTGTAATGTTGGGGATTAAAGTGAGTGATCCAGTGTCATGTAGCAAGACTGAGTCCTTGCTGAGACAAAAACCAAGCTGTTCTCTGAGCCTCATGCTTAGTTCGCTGCATCACACTCTCTCTCCCTGATGTCCCCCACACAGTGTGAGGCAAGTGACAAATACAGTTTTTCAGCCTGCACAAATGCTCCCATTGGCTGAGGCCCTTCCCCTCTTGGCTCCTCCTGGCTGAAGATTGCTGGTGGAAATTATGCTGCTGGCTTTCGCCACATGGCAGAGGCTGCATTTCAGGGTTAGCTGCAAGCATTTCCTGGGATTTTAAATTAGAAAGATTTTGCTGAGGTCCTCCCAGGAGAGGGTCAAGGTCTCCTAAGTGCAGATGATCACTGTATTATATTAATAGTTGAGATTTTATTTTAACCAGCAGGGCTCCAACATTTCTCATGGATACCTGCAACATACCCAAAGGGATGTTAAGTTTTTCTTTTACTATGGAATGCCTGTCTTGCTTCAAACAGATCTGAATCACTTAGGGCAGAATTGCAGTGAGTTAAAGACAGCTGGGTTGGTGTACTTGTCACTGATAAACCAAGAGCTGCATGTCCTAATCCCATGTTGGCAGCAGAGATTGCATTGTAATTATATATTTATACATCTATTTCTACATCCAACAGTGGACTGCTCGTGAGTAGAAATTGTTCATTCCTTTTTTTTCCTGGGCTCATGAATGTTGTGGTTGATGAATTGGCTTCTATTGGCTAGAATCCATTACAGTCACTTAACCTGTCCATACCTCAACTTGTAAGGTGGTGGAGATGGAAGTGACAAATCATCCCACTTTAGTGATGTCATCCCACATTCCTACCCCTTTGATATGGGATAACTCTGGGTCTAATTCTCAGACAGAGACAAACATACTCCTAAGTCTTAGTTGTTTCCTAAAGAAGGCATTTACTCCCTATGTTCTGGAAGTGATTGTCTTGACTTTGGGTTATCCATTACAAAGGGAGGTGAAGCTGAGTTGTTTTCCATGTCACAAAACATTAGTGAGTAAGATGTGGAGTGTGAATCTAGGGCATCAACTGCTTCTGTCCTGGGTAGAAAAGTTAACGGCTTTCTCCCTCAGAGTTTTTATTCAAGTTATGGTTAATTCTCAAAGGGAATCTAGAAAGCAATTGGCTTGTTTTTTTTAAACAAAAGAGCAAATAACCAAAGTCTCAAAAGTGTCTTCCATCTTTACATGAATCTTTTCACTAAATAACATGGGGCACATTGTGGAATCCCCTTCCCATTCTTAATCAAGAGATGTCAATGGTCACAACTGGGACTAAATACTTTCAGTTTGTAGCACTGCCTCAGGACTTGGAAATGAGCCTTTGCTTGTCTGGTTCTACATTGTTATGATTATGAAATGTTGATTCCAAGTGAATCTGAGGAGCATGGTTAAAAAGTAAAAACTTAAAAAGTCACTTCTCATCACTTCCTTTCTATACATTTCCTTCCCACAAGAAGAAACCATAGCAGAATATTTTTGTGTGCATGCAAGTTTTATAGATTTTGTTGTATAGTAATTAGGAAGGTGAAAGGATTTTAAAGTCGTTTAGAGCATCCATTCTAGAGAAGACTCATTATTTTTCATAGTATATTTCTGTTGGTATTTAAAGAGCCACACAAAGCTTATAGTCTTGAAAATGGCTATCTTACAAATTGTTTTTAACCAGACTCCTTGGATTCCAATGGAGCTTAAATCAGTATTTTTTTTACTCATTACTTGTCCTTCAATACACAGCTGCATGTAAATTGAAAAGAAGCATCTTGATAATAATTTTAAAATTAAAAAAATCCAAAACAATGATGATGTTTTCGCTCATGACCAATGTGTACTTTTGATAAACATTTGAGAATTTATCATTTATTCAAAACAAAAACAGGTTTTGTAAAGCTTTCTACCACCAGAATGAGAAAGTAAAGTGGAAACAGATAGAATTCTGTAAATATGAAAGCAACCGTCAGATACCAGATTTGTCCATGAAGTTAGTACCAATTAGTGAATAGGTGTTTAAGGTTTAATAGTAAACCTTTCACTGTGGGAATAAATGATAATCCAATATACCAAGAGTGAATCTCCCAGGACCCTATACAAAACAAAGAAGTAGGACCGAGTGGCCTATGCATGTTGTTGCCTGGAGGAACCTGCTGATTTCCTTCCCTAGATCAGGCCTATGCAGTATTTCCTCTCAGGATTCTAAGCTAAATCTCTTAACCCAGTGATAAGGAAGTTCACTTGCACACTCTAATACCCTGATTTTTATTTGTGTTTATGCAATGCTTCACTGACGGAAGCTTTTTAAAATTTTAATCTAAAAAGTCATCCTAATAAGAACTCATAGAGTCAGAAACCAAATGAGCCAGACCAAAACAAGTGTGACCGTTGAACGTGTGCCAACATCCTGAACTTGGCAACGCGGTAAAGAATTTCACTTCCTAGTGATGCTTCACCTGGGCATTCCCTCCAGCACCACAGATGCTTTTGAACTCAATGCATTTATGTTTTGTAGTAGTTTTTAATGTAAAATTATAGTTAAAATAAAGAGGGAAGGGAGGGGATACCTAAGCCTTGTGGGAAGGGAGGGGATACCCAAAGCCTTGTGATAATACACATTCATCCTAATAACAGGAGCATTGATAAGGAAAATAGATATGAGAATTATTAAAAAAACACATGGAAAACTGATTAGGTATTTTGTAGTTTATTATTCCAATTTTGTAGATTAGACCACTGCAGTACGCTGATTAAGAGATTTGCTAATGTCAAACCACTTGAAGTTGTTTAGAACTTGAAAATGATCCAGAAGTTCTTGGCTAGCCAGTAAGTGTAGAGAAAAATTAGGAGCCAGTCCTTTGGAGTCCCATGTCAGGGTTGCTGCTATATCATGCCACAGCTTTGTTTGAGTGGTGAACATATCTGTAGGTTTCTAAAGGAAAGAGGGTCTCATGTTGCCCCAGGTCTTTCTACTATTGTTAAGTCTTATTGGCTTGACAATCAGAGATATTCCATAAATATATTACTTTTGTGTCCCTGCCTTTTACTTCTTCCTTTTTTTGGTTTTGTAACTAAATGGAGGAGCAACCAATCATCAATTCAAGTCCAACCACAAGGTCAGGAAGATAAAGCAGAAACACCATCCAATTACCTGCCCTGGGGGCAAGTGGACTAATATTGACTATTAAATTATGGATACGATTACACTGTTCTGGTTCAAGTTACAACACTTGTAAAGTCAACCCAAAAGAATAAACTTAGCTGAGGGTCACCCCTGGGGTCTAAGTGGTAAAATTGTGGCTGAAATCACAAAATAAAGGAGAAAATGTTTAATATGGCCCATTAGTCTTCCTTAACTAATCAAATAAGAGATTTTTATTTCTGTGAATTGTCACTCAAGTTGAGGGAACAGATTTCTATTCTTTTACCATGAGGCAAACATTATATTCATAGACTTGTTGGCACTTATGGGAAACAAGTTACCCCAGGCTGCCCTTCACCCCAAGGGACATGATGACATTTCAGAACTTTAGGGATAACTGTGTCAGGAATAAACATGCCTAAAGGAAGTAAGGATGACTGGCAGGAAGTAAGGATGTCTGGATCCCATGTTCTCTGTCTTAGTCCATTTTGGCTGCTATAACCAAATACCATAGACTGGGTGGCTCATAAACAGAATCTTTGTTTCTCATCGTTCTGTAGGCGGAATTCCCAGCTCAAGGTGATGGCAGATTGTCTCTCTGATGAGGGCCTGCTTTCTGCTTTATGATGGGTAAAGCAGCCCTCTGGAATCTCGTTCAGCAGAACACTAATCCCTTTCAAGAAGCCTCTGTCTCCTCACCTACCCACTGCTGCAATCTGTAAATTCCATCGCTTTAGGGGCTAGGATTTCCACATTCACAAACTTCAGACCATAACTTGACATACACCTCTCAATAGCAATGCGAATCAAACCAAGACAACGGAAGAACACATCCACTGTGTTAGGAAAAATGATTCCCAAAGTAGTATTCTATGGGCAGCTAAATTTTAAACAAGTGTCAGGACTTATTTCTAACTTTGAGATCTCAGATCATTTACCTCCTATGTAACCCTTCTCAGGAAGCTACTTGAGCATGTGCTTCTAGCAAAATGGGAGAGAACCAATAACAAGAATCTTCTGTAGAAAAGAAGCAAAGGGAATCCTCAAGATGGTGCTAGAAGGGAAGCTTCTAGATGACAGCCAAATGGCAGGTTGCTGAGACTGGAGTGAGATAGATGGTAGAGGTTCCAGGAGAAAAGGACCATTAAATGGTTCCTGCTGTATTCACCTTCACTGGGAAAAATATTGTCATTCTGTATGACCATTTGGGTCATTAATGACTGAAAAATATGTGGACAATTAGGGAATTAAAACGATTAGCCCTAGCTAAAATAAAAATTTGTGTAAGAAAATGTGTTTAATCGCATGCTATGTGTCTTTACGATGTACATAGTCATATTAATGAATATCATTTTAAAACTGCTACATCAGTATTGGGAGAAGAGGAAAGGGAAAGAATTTGGGATGAGTGAGATAGCTACATTCTCATTTTTTATAGTAGAAATGCACTTAACAATGTTTCAAATGAAAAAAAAATCAAGAAATAGGAATGTTATTTAGAAATAAGAGAAGAATTGATAAGAATTAAGAGTGGCCACTCCTAAAAAGAGTTGTTTTATGATTATAACCTGGAAGTTTAATGTGATACTTACTGTGGACGTATACTTTTCTGCTAATAAAAATTTTAGAGGAAAGAAATAAAGGGAACTTAGTCTGGATACAATCAGAGAAGATGGAATTATTTTGAGAGGAAACAATGGGTAGAAGAAAAATCTGGATTCCTGACAGACATGCAAAGGGACTTAGAAGACTAAATCTGGATGGCTGGTCCTGATAGCTTCTCTTCTGAGTGCTCCATATAAGAAGAGATGACTATTACCTACTGTTGTTTTTTTTTTTAAACTGAAGCAAATCTTGGGCAATGGTATGAAATTCATCTATTTGTTCTACAAATCAGTTCACTGATCTAAGTGTATTAAAGTGAAAATCCTGGTGACAGTATCTTCTCTGTGTTATGGCCATTCATTTAATTGAACTAGGGTCATGGAATAACTCCATAGAGGTATAGTGCCTGCAAGGGTGTTGTACTAATACCCTCCCTTCAATCTCTACATCCAAACCTAATCCCCAGAAATGGGGCAGGTCAGTAGATGGGTGTACTGGTCCTGTTTGGGATATGACTACAGAATGTTACATCATCCCTTTATGGGCCCCTTGGTCACTGGCTGTGTTTATAGCTATCAGAAAGCCTATCTCCTAGATCTGATCCTTTTCCCATTTCTAGAAGGCTATAGGCAAAGCCATGAACATCTAGATTGATGTGTGGTTTTTGGAACTCAACAGCCTCTTGTTTCTCACATAATCAAAAGCTGCGGGCTGATGGATTAAAATGTTTGGTTTTGCTCTACAATTTATTTACTTTAACAGGGACACGTCTGGGCATGGTTTGCTCCTATAAAAAGAACGGTGCTATGCTTTGAAAAAGCTATTTGTTGATGAAATACTAATTGTAAAATAGTTACCTCAGAGAACCCAAATGTAATTGCATTAAGTTTAATTACATATCATTAATTATGTGAAATATTTAAATTGTTATGTTGAATTGTGCTGCACTAGTTGCTGTACATTTTGCTGGTGTGTGGAGCAGATGTGCTTGAAGAGTTTGGATGTCATCCAGAAGTTAGTGAATTGTAACTGTTTAATGGGAGCCTGATTTATACCATCTATTGAAAAACAATAGTTACATATTTTCAGTGTTGCAGCAATATCGAGTGTAGGGATAAATTAGCTTATACCTCAGTGATATTTTGGTAATTATAGTTTACTACAAACTTCAAGTTTAGAAAGTCAAAGCACAATTTCTCATTTGAACCAAAAAGCAGTGGACAACGTTTCTCATTTGTTCTGAGGGTAGCAATTTCTCTTCTTGCCTATGAAGCCAACACTTTCTGTACCATGCCTGCATTTTCGAAAGGATCTAGAATTCAATCCAAGGTGCTGTTGCTTAGAAGTTCAAATACTCAAATTCATTCACTGTCAGTTTAAAAATGTTTATGTACTTCATTTGTATCAAATTCTCTGACATTTGAAAACATAATGAAGTTTCTACCTAAGGAGAATGAGAAACAGTTACAGAAACTAGCAGTGTAGATTTTGCTTTTCTGGCATGTAAGCAGGAAACCTAATATTTATAGGATCTGATGCTAAAAGAACACAATAATTGATCTTCAGTTTTGGTAAATAAACTGTAATTTCCTCTCTTAAAGAACATGCATTCATATTTACATCCATTTGAAATAGAGCAAAGCCGAGAATCATCATTTAAATAGAAATGCTACAGAAAGGAAAATATTTATGACTCATGTTTCTGTCAATCAAATACAATTTAAAATTTTATTTTATTTTTATCTCTTGTTAGCAGTACTTTTGCTCAATTCAAGTCGTTGTATTTTGACAAAATTTCATAAAAATTTGGAAAGCACAGAATTAATTTGTCTGTAGGAAATAACTTATTAGCACCACATCACCCATAGATGATAACATATCACTTCTGTTGCCTTTGAGGAGGATCTATTCCACAGAAGTTCATTCATAGAATGAGCTATGCTTATCATTTGAAGAGCCCACAGGTAAAATAGGACATTTTTTTTTCCTTCCAATAGAGGACAATTTTTTTTTTCTTCCAAAAAGATAACAATTTTGATAAAAAATCTTCAAAATTTTATCTCAGGAAATTGTGTAAATATATGTAAGTATATGGTTGTGTGGTGGGTCATCTAATTTAAAAAAACATTATTTGTAAATGATGTCACCTCCATCAGATGGTATGTATAATCTGAATGTCAAAATTTGTGGGGAGACAAAAGGATGACAATTCTGAGGTTCTGAGATAGAGTGTGGAAGAGAGCACATTTCTGATCAGGCTAAAGATGGAATCCAGTAAAGAGAGGAACTTTCAGAAGACTGGTGTTCAAGCAGGTTGGAAGAAGCTCAGGGTTCACTACTCTGGCCTAGCAGGCTTCCCAGAGCCATGGCAACTTGGATGGTCCCATCTTGCAGTGGAGGAGTTCCTCTGGCTACAGACAATGTCACCTAAGTGGCCTCAGCTTAAATAGTTGAGGTGATTCATGAGAGAGTTACTGTTATGGATAGATGCTGATTATCCACTTTGAACTGAAACTTGCCTTCTACACAGCACTAGTTCCATTCTGTTTCCTAACACTCTGTACTAAGTTTCGTCTGTCATAAGCCAATTCCTGGCTGAGGCCCTGGGAGGAGACTTTCCGGGCTCTTTGTCTTTCAGGAGCAACAGGGGTGTCAGAACTCATCTTTGAATCCCCCTTCTTCCCTATGACAGCTTCAGAAAACAAGAATAATTTATCCCTGACAGCTTTAGAAACACTATCTACTAATTTATGCACTGGTTTTCCTTAGATAATTGGGATCCGGTCACGCTTGGCACAACAGTCCCTGGCTTGGGGAGGGCCCCAGCCTACCAAATGCTGCCCCTGGAGAAAGAAGAGCCAGAGGGTGAGCAGATTGTGACTTTTCAAAACAAGAAGAAGAAGAAATGAGGGGTGGCAAGGAGGTGGGAAGACAAAGGAGGAAGCATTGATAGGTCATCTGTCAGTGGGCCTTGGTAGAGGCTGGTGGAACAATGGAAAACCACTTCAGAGTGAACAATGAAAGCCACAGTGCGTGTGCCACGGTAATCCAACAAAGGAGAAGGAGGATGTGTCAGCTATTGAACACATTCATTACGGGGTGTCTTTTTAACCCCTTACTTTTCCCCACTATTTTTCTTTTTGGAACATGTGGAGAAAAAAATGAATGAATCTACCAAGGCAGGAGGGGAACATAAGGTTGGCAACTTACTGGAAAGTCAAACAGGATATTTGCATTAAACACTTATTATTGGGATGGAGACTGTGTAGAGAATGGAAAAAGAAATAAAATTCTGCAGAGTTTTGGGGAATTTCACAGATCTGGAAATTCCAGAGAGGAAGGGCTCCTCCCTTGTTTTTATTTTCAATTATATCCAAAATAAAGCAGGATTAAATACTTAATTTGAAGTTTGGGAGAATAAGAAATTTCATTGATTTTAGATATTAAAGCTCTGATTCATAGACTGGAGGTTAAAAAAAACAGGTCATTTTCACATCTACTCGGGCTACATTTTTGTGATAACTGCAAAAGGAAAAGAGGCAAAAGAAAATTTTAATTAAGTGCTGTTAGTTCACAAAAAGATTTTTCATCTTGAAAGTGTCTGATGTGCTAGTCCATGCTATGAATTTTTAGATGAAAGTTTAAATAGAAAAATGTAATAAGAAGAGTCTAAGAAATTTCATGTGGTTTTAGAACAGTGTAATGCCCAGTCCCCAAATCTATCTTTGAGAATAAAGATAAATTTATTTTTTTCTTTTTGGGACTAGAGAAATTTATTTATTTTCTTTTTGGAATTAGGGTTCAATCCCTAATCCCAAAAAGAAAAAAAATAAATTTATCTTCAGGGGTGCTCAACCACTGAGCCACATATTCATTGTTCTGCCACCATTTAAAATTAAAAAATTTGGGGGACAGCGTCTTGCTATGTTGCTTGGGGCCTACTAAATTTCTGAGGTTGGCTTTGAACTTGCATCCTCCTGCCTCAGTCTCCCAAGCCACCGGAATTACAGGTGTGTGTCACTTTGCCTGGCAGAGTATAATTTATTTTCTTTGTGAACTTCTTAAATAATGGAAGGTGTAGTTAAAACTAATCTTCCCAATGTCTGATCAATTTGCCAGAGGTTCCTACAGAAGGTTTACATTTGTGTAAATGAAGAGTAGTTCATCTTTCTGCTATTGTTAGTTGGTTTGGTTTAAGTAAAGTGATAGAAGGACAATAAATTATTTTGTGTTCAACTCTTATCTCTTCATCTACATAGAAATGCCTGTGGTCACAATCAGTGTCTCATCTGTCTTCTGTTACCTTCCACATTGTGAATGCATATTACATAGATTGTTTGCTTGTTTATTTATTTGGAAATATTTCTTGAGCTACCACTGTACTAGGTTTTTAGCAGAAAAAAAAATCAAATAAATTGTCCACTTTCATGGGGCTTACTGTTATGGTAGAGGACCACAGATAGTAAACAGCAACTAAATCCAGAAGATGGTGTAACTAACAAGTAGTGCTTTGAAGAAATATGAGGTATTTTAAGGAAGTTGAGAACAGCAGGTGAGCTCTCTAAGTTCAGTGGTCAGAGAAGATCTCTGTCTCAAAATAACAATCAAGGAAGCAACTAAATGGGGGCAGAAACTACCTACTAGAATGTCTTAGGGAAGAATGTTTCCTGAGAGGGAAGAGCCCACCAAGGCTCTGAGGGAACAAGGATTGGTGTATTCTTCAAGCATCAAAGAACCAGTGTCCTGCAGCATGGTGAGCAAGCCAGGGGAGGTGGGAGGGGCTGGATCCTGTGTGTCCTTGCAGGCCCTGGTCAAGACCTTGAATTTGTTGGCCGACAAAATGTCACAACCTGTTTGATCCATCCTGTCTTTTTAATTTTAGAAACTGGTTTGGGGCTGACTCCCTGGAAGTGTATTTATATTTTCAACTGAAAGCTCTCAAATCTTCACTCTTACTAATACCAATGTTACCCATTCAAAGCCAAACTAGTCCCTAGTGGAGAAGACAGAAGATATGAGGAGCGAATACCAGAGCAAGGTGACCAACTCTACTGTTGGAAACCAAGGCTGACCAAGGATACAAAGTCCTAAATAACCCCAGGGGGTATCCAAAGGAAATCTCATTGCCTTTGGATAGTCAAATTATTTAAGTATAAAGTCAAGCAAAACCATGGTTGGAAAACATTAATAATCCATTTTAGTTCTCTTCCCTGTATGTAGTCATGATAGTCAAATTATCTATGTGGAACTCTAAAAGCTGCCAGCCTCTTACACTTTTGTGCTCCCAATAAATATTAGACTTGAGTGCAACTGTTCCATTCTGACTCTACTAAATCCTGTTGCTCTTACTGAGAAGAATTTTGTTTCCATCCAAAGCTTCCCCAGCAGGTCTTTGGCATCTTGCTTTCTTTCCCCTGTTGTCCTCAATGGAACAGTGATTACATATCATAACAGAGCTTATATTTACCATTAGCTTAGTGACCCCTGCTGGGGAGGCTTAAGATAATCATCCTTGGATTCAAAGTTGGAATTTCAGCAAAATAAATGCTCAGCTCTGAAACATGAGTTCTTCCTGATCTAGGGCAATGGATATTCCAAGTTGATCACCATTTGCACCACTAAAGGTTTCCAAAGAATCACCATCACTCCTGGGGAGGAACACATGAAGGAGTGTGTGACAATTCTGAAAGTGACATATTTGGAATGAGCACATCCCTCCCGGTTGTCTGCCTTTGCTCCCTCCCATTGTTAGCTTGTTCCTATGTTATTTGCTGAGGGGCACTTTCTGATCTCTTTCCAATGTACCCTTAAAAACACCAAAAGGCACAGATGATGTCATTTCCCATCAGAATGTCTTTCTCCTCATCCACAATAGCATTATTCAGCATCATATGCCAACCTTTTCCCCATCACATGTGCAGGACTAAACTGTTGAAAAGGGAGTAAATATCCCACAGAGCAGAGGCCTTATAGTATTATTTTCATGAATATTTAAAGAGCCAGATGCACTTTTGTCAAAGTGCAAGCTTCTATTCATGTAGACCTTTGCAAATTTTTTAATTCTCCCCATCTTCATCCCAGACCATTTTGCTAAAGTACTGTAGATAAATCAATATTATTAGTGAATATGGCCCAATATTAAACATTATGTGCAAAATAAGAAAATAGCAACACTTCACCTATTTTATTGCTCAGAATAACAAAGTATTAGTACAGAACATGGATATTAGAAGGTTAAAACTAACTTAATCATATTTAATAAAAACATTTCAGATGAAGATTCATTTTAAATGGTTTTATTAAAAGTTATATGGGTTTATATGTGTGTTTACACTTTAATTTACATTATAATCATCACAAGATGCCAATAGCTAGAAGGTAACCCTGAATTTTTTCACTAACTCCACAGTAAGTGGATTTTCTCTGTGTACTCTAATTTTTTATGGAAAAATTGGTGAAGGGGAATATATTTAAAAAGATAAAGAAGCCATAAAATCATTTGATTTTCTGTTCTTTCCTCCTTTCCTCCTTCCTTTCCTCTTTACCACCCCCACCACCCCCACTTTAAAGAAGACCTTAGATTCAACAAGAGTCCCACTTAATGCAGTTCATTCTGTGTCTAGATAAGTCATAAAATCTTGTTGCTTGAGGTGGTCCACATGCAGGGATGCTCCTGTAGCTCTAAGATAATGCATTTTAAGGAATTTATTTTGTATGGGTAGAAAGTGAGACCTTTTATATGGTAACAGCTCTTCCTATTTTAAACTCAACTCCAGACTTAATTTTATTTTGTCATTTTTCCATTAATGTCCTCTCTTTCAAATGGAATCTAGAATCTCCCATTTGTATTTATCTTCCATGCCACTGTAGCCTTCTCTGGTCACTGGTAATTTCTCAGTCTTTCCATGTTTTATGGCCTTGATGGTTTTGAGAGGTCCTGGTCAGAGATTTTGTAGAATGCCCTGAAATTTTGGATTGTTTGATGCTGGTCTCATGTTTAGCTAAATGTATAAGTTTTCTGAGGATGGATACAAGAGATATGAACTTGATGAAGATACCTGTGACCTTGCAGTTGGAGTAGTGGTATCTACAGGCCCTATCACGTGATGTTGATATTCCTTACTTGGCTGTGGTAGTGTTTGGCTAGTTTATCCACTGTAAACTAATAGTTTTCTCTTTCTGTGCTCTCTCCTTTGGAGGTGAATCACAAAGTGTCTCACCCTCAGAGGATGGAAGAGATTTGCCCATTTTGGTTGGTAGAACAGCGTGGATGGGTACAAGCTGTGGCCAGATTTGGATCACATTGCTAATCTTTTTTCACTGAATGCTCAAGACCTGTAGAAAGAAATATTGTCCTCTTGAAAGTGGATAGAATAAAACTGGGCAAACTTTTCTACCTTAAGTTTCTTAATCTGTAATATTCATAGTTGGTGGTGTCTCCACCAGGTGCTTGGAAGAAGTGGGTGGCATCTGGGCTGCACAACTGAGGACCAGCCGAGGATTGACCCAGCTACAGTGTCAATGACTAGGCAGAGGGGAATGTCACACCTGTGACTGTTTATATTCAAGGACATTCTGGGCTTTTCCCTGTGGCTACTGCAGTTTTCCCCAATGTGCCTCTGCCACACTTCCAGATTCACTGTTGATCAACACAAATCAAATGACCAAGTTCAAAGTCAGGGAAGTGGTTTTGTATTAATCAGGGTTCTCCAGTGGCACACCATCATATAATGAAGACTAATCATAACGTGTTGGCATCTGCAGTTGCAGAGGCTAAGAAGCTCCTTCAGCTGATATCTACAAGTTGGAGACCTAGGAGAGCTAGCAGTGTAGGTTGCAGTCCAAGTCTGAAGGCCTGAAAGCCAGGAGGGTAGAAATCATTCATGTTTCAACTCAGGCCATCAGACAGAAATAAAATTGCATCTGTGTCTGCATTTTTTTATCCTATTCGAGTGTTAACAGATTAGATGGTGCCCACCCATGTTGGGGAGGGTGATCTGCTTTATCAGCCCAATTTAAATGCTAACATTTGGCACCCTTAGATACACAACCAGAAATAGTGTTTCGCCAAATCTTTGGCACTACAAAGCCTGGTTAGGTTGATTCATAAAATCCTGTCATAGGAACCATACCAGGGAGTGCATAGTGGAACATATGATTCCCTAGGAAACCTTCTTGTAACACTCTACAGTTTGTAAAGAAAATGACCAAGTTGAGAGTAGAACCCCAATAAATCCTGCTTCAGTACCATCTCCAGTGTTGAAGCCAAGAGAGAGATTTTGTTCTTACTCTGTGTTTATTGAAGCAGGAGATCAAACTTAAACCTTAGAAAAGTTTTCAGCTATAGGAGTTAACATAGAAAGAGCTTATGTTTTACCTCTTAGGTAATTATCAAGTTTATTGAAGCCTATTGTTTCTTTAGCATTCTACAATTTTAATTGTATTGAAGAAATAAAAAGAGGCCTGGAATAGGACCAGTTTATCAGCTCGGGTACCATATTCAGATCTTCGTGCAGGTGGCTAAACTTCATCAAATGATGAATGGCCTTAGTTTAATTACCTATCAAATGAGGATGCTCTGTGGCCTTTAAATATTATTCAACCCCAAAATTCCTGTGTTGTATTTTGTTAGCATTAGTTTATACCTTACCTTTCAACTCTTATTATTTAGAAGAACTAGCTAGATGCTTAAGACTAGTTTGATACAACAATGGAAGAGTTAGCAAAAGCTGTGTTTAGTAGCAAAGAAATTACATAATCAGAGGCAGAAAAATGTTCACATCCCAGTTCTATTATTACAAACTTTGGGGTTTAGCGATCCCAAGCTTGTTTATTTATCTGTAAGTGGTAATAGTAATAGTTGGCACATGGGGCTTAGAGAGGATTAAATTGAGTTGGATGAAGTGCTCTGTAAGGCATGTGTCATATGGTAAATGCTTAATTAATGTTGTCTACTGCTATTTTAAGATAATTATTGATAGTAAAAGAAAATCAAATAAGTGCTTTATTCGATAATGCATTAATTGTATTCTCTAGTAATTACCACATGTCTGTAAATGACTTATATACACAGGGTCTGACTCATAGCTCAGAAATTTTTACAAACAAATCCTGGCTCCTAAGAGATGAGATGTTTTGTTTTTTGGTTTGGGGTTATTGTTTGTTGTTCGTTTGTTTTACAAATGAATCAACTGAGGATAACTCTTGCTCTGAGAAGTCATAGATCTCTGTGGAGCACAGGGGCAGAGGCAAGTGAGGCCCAGCCACTGCCAAGTACAAAGTTTTGTGTTTTTTACTTTCTCTTGGTTCTGCTTTCTTTTAGCAGCTGATGGACCTTAATATACCCAGCTCAGAAGATAGGAACAGACCTATTTTACTTACCCAACAATCTTTTCCTAGAGGTCTGTTTCCTTCTGTCTTAAATTTAAATCATCTGGGAGATATAAATTTTATTGTTTTAACTAGATTGCAAATGCCTTGAGGGTAGAGACAGCATTTTTGATATCTTCATTTTTTTAATGCTCTTATTATAGAAACGTGAGCATAGTACATCCTCTAATAGTTTTTAAATGTAGCACACAGAGCTCGAAGAAACAGAGAAGGGCAACAGCAAATGAATTCAGCCAACACTTTAAAATAGACATGACACAATGCATTTCGCTCATGAGGTGGTGTTTTAATTTTTATTTCTTGATGCAGAAGCCTTGAATTCTTTAAGTGAATTCTTCAGTCACAAACATTGCCCACCCTTTCATCGAGGTGGTGTCTCCAGAGCTCATTCACTGATGCTAAACCTAACTTTGCCCATAATCATGGGAAAGTAAGTGAGCACACATGAAAAATAAAAAAAGGAAGTAAAGTATTAGAAGGCCTGTTCTTGATTGTATTCAAAGGCTTAGCAGGCTTGGAAGAGTCTCCACGGCCAGGCAACCAAGAGCATGACTCTGGGCAGCTGCTATGCCATGTCTTGCCATCCTTGGCTTTGTGACTCTTCCATTTTGGTTGTTATTATTAATTTTCATTCCACTTATAAATGCACCCATCCTACCCTGTTTTCACAAACTAATATCATCTCTCACGGGTGAAGAAGGAAGAAAGGCTTTTCTTTGGAGATGAAACCATTGGCAACTTTCATAAGACTCGGGGACAGAATGAAATGTGAGTGACAGATTCCTCTCTCTCTCTCTCTCTCTCTCTCTCTCTCACACACACACACACACACACACACACACACACATTTACTCTCTGACAAAATGGAAGAGGAAAAAAAAAATGCCTTCCTGAGAAGCTGCCACACTCTGTTGTTTCTGATTTTCCACATGAAAGGATTCTATTTAAGCACAGGAGGGTCCAGATAGGTCGGCTTCTCCTTGAGCAAGTATATTAATACTTTTTCTCCTACAACTTGTAGCCTGATCAACGGCAATTATTTCAGTAGCCAGAATAGCTCAGGTTTCTGAAAACAAATAAATCAAATGCTTTTTAAAGTCTAGGCTAAGGCTAAATACATTACAAACAAACAAACAAAAAAAGATGGTATTTACTGCATGTGTCACCTTGCAATGGAAATGTGTATAAACCTCACAGATAGGCCCAGGAGGGCAACAGTGATGGAGACACCACTTCAAGCCTGAATGGATGGTGCTCTTGATTACACTGATCAGCATTTGCCCTTTCCACTGACATCAAAAACTCCACCCTCTCTCCCCAGGCCCCCCACCTGCCCTGGGCTGCTGGAATCCATGTGACAGCGTGGTGAGATTAACGTTAAGAAACACACAAAAGGCAGAAAACAAATAGCGCTGCTGCCATCTTATTGGTTGGCGTCCTCCTGGGATGATCTATAATCATTTCTTCAGCTTTGAAATCAGCCTCATGCTCTTTGGAGTAGTATTGAAGCTCCAGAGCCCCGGTGGGGTTTGTTTCTTCTATTGTTTGAAAGAGTTCATTCATTTTGCCATTAATTTTAATAGGGATAGGAGGTTGCTTTTTGTTGTTGATTTTAAATTTAGGAGAGAATAAAGCAGAACAATGGAAAAAAGAGAACAAACTCTGGCTTCTAAGATTTATTTGCAGGTCAGCAGGGTTAAAATTCTTTCTGTTCTACATGCAAGAAGCTAAAAGAAACGAAATTATTGTCCTCATTTAAAAATGCTCCAAAGCATCAGCGAAATCATTATCATCTCTGTGTGTTTACAAAGGACACACGAGTCTACGCACACACATAGGCAGAAGGGTAGTTCTTTACGAATCGCATGCCACGGAAGATTTAATTAACCTTTTCACCAGGAAGCCCATTCTGCCCACGGCCTCCATTACCCCCCTCTCTGTTTTTACCCTGTGGCTCCCACACTTTGTTCCGTCCCTCTCCTTTCATTCCCCCCTCTCCTTTTTGCCCATTCTTTCATCAATGATTCTATTGTTAAATTTGCCAGCTGACATCAGAGCTACTTGCTCTTCTCCATGTCCGACAGCAGGCACCTGACTTCCAGACTTCAGATTTTGCTGTTTCTTGCTTTATTGCACCCCCTATTCCTTCTAAATTTTTAATTGAAAAATCCATATTGAGCCTGGAGTCCAAGATCAACTGAAAAGTTTGGTAGGATACCAGGGATAAAGCTTTGGATCTTTTTTTTTTTTTTGCCCCAGGGCATAACAATTTCTGTTACATAAATATTATATGGAAATAAAAGCAAAGGCAATCCACTACAAAAAGTATCATTTGTTGAAATGGGACTAGGAAAGAATTGATTATCATAATTATCATTATAAGGTTACTATTATTATGATTGTGAGTTTCAGATATTACAAAAGACCTGGAAACACAGCAAGTGTGCTCTTCTGGAGGAGGGTGGTGAGATGATATGTAGATCAGCTTTACGTTTTTTTTTTTTTGTTTTGTTTTGTTTTGTTTTTTGATAATGTGCTCATTCCCAAGCAAACTTTCAGAAGTTATCATTTTTTTGTTGCTGATGACTTCTAGTTGTTTTTCCCACTGCATTTTCTCTAATCTTTTGTGAAAACAGAGGAAGGCTATATATTCACATAGCCCCCATCTTCTTAATGCCTGGACATGTTGGTTGCTAGGTTACAGAATGCTATGAGGGAAGTAGGGCCCATGGTGTGTATCTCTGATTAAGCAGAAATGCACAAACCTGGAAAGGAGAGTCGTCCTCTGAAATTCTATGCATTTTTGCTGAACCAAACAGAATTATTATTGCATGACAAAGTACCACTTAGCCTTATGGAACTTCCTGGCAGTTTCAGTTTAATCATTGCTGTAAAGAATCCATAAGTCTTGCTTAGTTATTACTACAAAATGGTGTAGTGGGTTTAGTTCCCTGAATCAAAACTTTGTTGTCAAGGATTTGGTCCCATTTGGATCTTTCTAGGTTATTAAAGTTCATCTTGCTAGCTACTTAAACTGAAGCGCTAATTTCAGATGCCTTGCATTCTAATAGCTTTAAAAAAAAACCTTTATATTTTGCATAAACAATACTGTGTCTACAATAGAAAATCAAGTGATCAGTATAAAAACAAAACAAAACACTACTCTTCAAATACCCTAACTTAATTAAAATAAATGGTTAGGCATTGTGGGAGGGTTAGGCAGGTATAGACTCATTCATGAAGCATTTCCTGGGTGCCAACTGGTCCTTAGGGGTCAGCAGTGATGTTACAGGAAAGCACACAGTCTCTTGGTCTCCACATGGGAGAGACAAATACTTCTCCTGTGGCAAATCTGAAGCAGAGCTTGATAGACAGTGTCTATGGGGCCCAGAGGAGGGAGCAGTGCAGCAGGCTCAGGGAACCAAGTGACTTCCAGGAACTCTGCTTTACAAGATGCAGGAGTTTCCTAGGAAAGAAGGCCAGTGATCTTTGCTGACTCTCCACGTGAATTCTCACTCCATTAACACAAAGCACTATTCTGGACAGAAGCTTTCCTGGACTTCTTTATCTAAATGGGTCCTATGTCCTGTATTCTCTCAGCTCTTTGTTCCCCTCCTTCAGGAGGCTGGTCTCAATTTGTAATTATATATTAAACAGTATCACTTAACACTTTAATCAAGATTAATACTTTCTCCATCATTATACTCTTAGCTCCATCATGGAAGGGACATAAGCTTGCTCTTACATTATTCCCATGGAACACACTGTGCCATGCCATTTAATAAATGGGTATATGGACTTGCAAATCCTGCCAGGTATGGAGGGAGCTGCCTCCCCTGCCTTCATGATGAGGGTGGTCTGGTTCATAGTTTTGTCTTTGACATTGCTAAATGAAATGAATCTTTTTGTGGTACACTGCCTTTCACAACCCTGTACCTACTATATATCTTCTATAGCTTTAGCCTTTTGTTTAACATATATAGTGTGAGGAAGAGCCCTTTTTAGATGAATTGTTACAGAAGAAAAATACCAGTTTGTTTTTTCATGACCCCAACTACAGTGCCTGAAGTCCCCTCAAAAAAAAAAAATCAGAAATCACTTATTATTGGTGGACGGAGGGGGTGAAATTTACCAAGAGCTTACCTCATATCAGTCTTTAGGCTCTCCCTTCAACTTACACCATCATGTATTTAATCTCTACTACAACAATATGATTTAGATACCCTGTTAGGCCCATTTTACAGAAAAGATGCCAAGTTCTAGACAGGTTCAATGATATTTTCTAAGCTCACAGTGAGTAAGTGGAAGAACTAAACATCAGTCTCAGGTTAGCTTGACCCCAAAGCCTGAGAAAACCCCAAAGTTTCTTCCCATAAACCCCATTTCTCTTTCTGTCATCATTTACCATCTGAATATTTAGAAGTGGTTTATCTATATCAACTATTTTCAGAGTTTGAACTTGCCAGTGTGTTTCCATGCATTATGCATCATGCATCACGGAAATGATGTGTCAGCAGCAAACACCAAAAGTTTTAACAATACTCATTTATTTGATTGATATTACTGAAATTCCTTATTCTCAATAGGGATAACACCAGACAAAATGTTTCAGAAGAAGTAGGAAAATTGTTTTGATGGATCAATTGTCTGGTTTGGGGCGAAATCAATGTTTTGTTGCTTCTTTGAAGCAAGGGGCCCTTCTGATTAGTTCCTTTTGTCAACATATATTATCAGCATATTGAGGAGTTGCTCCTGATTCTCAGTTTGGAGACTATCAGGTGCAGGGCTGCAGCAGTTGACTAGCAGTGAATGCACTTGAGTTGAATCCAGATCTAGTCTTGTCTTCAGTAATATGATTACAGAACTTGTGAGGCAACTCAGTTCTGACCTTCACAAGTAGGGATAAGTGACTGTTTTGTGCAGCTTCTAACATGAAAATTTGACTCTCCCAGTTTCTGATTGGGTTCTTCCCCTACTAAGAGCATGCTGCAATTGTTATAAAATATTTCAAGGTTAATTTTATCTTACTTAAATCTAGGCAGTTAATAATTTTTTTGACGTGATTTATTTTAGAACCTCTAAGAATGTGGTAACTTAATTTGCACTAAAAGCATTTAGCCTTGTGAAAGCCGCACCAAACTTGCCATTGCTAACTGTTGGAATATAGAGGGCAATTTACTAATGGGGTTCTGTGTGTAGCAGTTTATGGATTACCTAGCTTTACCCCGTTTGCTCATGCAGGTACTTTTAAATATGAACTGGTCAATGTGAAATGTTGAATGGATTTTCCTTCAATAGAATACATTACCTATATAGGTATAAATAAATAGGCACACCCCATCCAAGTGATGATTATTCTGTGGACCAGTCACTAGTGATACAAAAGTGAGCAGAGTAACAACAACAACAACAACAACAAAATCCTGTTGTGATGAAACATAATCTAGTGGGGAAAACAAAGCAATAAATGAAGAAGGATTTAGAGGCAAATAAATTCTAGGCTTAGAACCAAGGGGATGGGAGGAAGTTTGGTATATTCAAAGAAAGTGAAGAAGGGTAATGAGTCTAAAGAATCAAGAACAAAATGCTCTATGAGACTGGAAAGATGAAGCAGGAACTCGATTCTGCAGGGCAGGGTAGAGAATTCATGGTCCCCTCCCCCAACCCCCAGGAAACACCAAGAATCTGCTATGAGGTGTTATTCTGAGGATACAGAAATGAGCAAAGCTGATAAAGTCCTGGTATGACAGGTAATTAAAACTAAGCAGATAAGTATGGAAGATGTCATGTGGTGACCAAGTTATAGAGAAAACTGAATCAGATTAAGGGGAATCAGAGAGAGGGACTAGGCGGAAGAATCGCCAGTTTATAGAGAATACTTGGTAGGGTAAGGTGGCATTTGAACAGAAATGTAAACCAAATGGATAGTATTAAGGGTATCAGCCTTTCTGACTCAGAGCATGTGCTAAATCATTGAAGAATCTCAGGCAGAGAAGAGACATGATCAGAATATCAGGCTGAAAAAGACCATCCTGGCAATCAGGTGCAAAGGAGATGAGACTAGGCAAGAGTAGGGGTGAAGGACCAGGAAGGGAGTGATCCCACTTGCCTGGGCAGAGATGAGGTGGTTCAGACCACAGAGGGAATGAGGCAGAATCTGAATAAATCTCATCATTAGACCCGGTCTTTATTTCCATGTGATTCTGAGCGGCAGTGAGTGCTGTTTTTGAAAATAATCTGAACTAGAAAATGATTTTTAGGTATTTGTTTCCCCCTTAAGCCACTTTTCTGTTTTAGGCCTTATGTTTAAATCAAGTAATGATTTCAGGGTTTTCTAACACTTAAGGTCTTTGTAAAGAATAGATATATAAAAGAGACTTTAAATATATATATAAAGTGCTACATCATAGGTAAGCTGTCGTTACTCCAGAGTGTGTGGATTGAACACTGTAATTTTTTTCAGACTACAAGATAGGCAGCTGCTTATTCTTCTAAGTGAATAGAAAGTTAACATAAGGCAATGCAAAGAAACTCACAATAAAGGTTATTTATCTTGTAATTTAGCTGTTAAATGTGATTGAATATTAATTGACTTATTAGTTGAACTCACTGAGAAAACTCCAAATTTTAGCAGTATCTAAACCCTATGACTGAATTCTGTTTAGATATGGAGCTAAGTGTTCAATTCCATTCCCAGATCATAGGATGCTAAGTCTCTCCGCAGCCCCCCAAGAGCTCCATGTTGAGCGTCTTTATAATCTTCAGTGGCAGGGAGGGGAGGAAAGTACATCTCCAGGTGCACTATTCTGAAAAGTACAAGGAAAGCTCATCCCCTTCAGCTTCTTTCTGCCCAGGATGTGAATCATTCCTTTGTCCAGTGTATCCTAGTTGTATATGCTACCTGCTCATTAGTTACACGGAAGCCATATTGGCTATCAGATCTGCTTACAGTATTGCCATGTTTGTGTTAAGTGGCCCTTATGAAGTAACTTAATGATAAGTCCCTGTGTCTACTTCATTTACCTCATTTTGTGTCATCACATAGGTATTGTGTCATCTTGCATCACAGGAAGAAGGGTGGGCAGAATACTGTAAGATATTTTGAGAGAAGGAGAGAGAAGAAACCGCATTCACATAACTTTGATTAGAATATGGTGTTACAATTGGTCTATTATTGTTTATTAGTGTTAATCTGTTACTGTACCTAATTTATAAATTATGGCATATCATATGTATTTATGAATAGGAAAAAAGTAGTATAAACAGGGTTTTCTACTAGCCATATTTCCATGCATCGACTAAGGGAGTTGGAACTCACCCTTCACTGTTAAGGGAGCAAGGATACTATATTTCCTGTTGTAAAAGCTGCTCAGACTCACTTAAAACAAAGAACAACAAATAAACAAACACATAGTGGGATTCTACATAGATCACATGGATGCATTTGAATTAAATATTTCCAATTTGATATGAAAAAATGTATAGTTCTCATCTGCAGTATATTAGTTTGCTTCTAACCGGGGTTGTATCTTTGATGTGTGGATTTTAATGGTGTTTAAAAAACAAACAAGAAACATTTCATTCCTTGGCTTTGTCTATGAATGTTCTTCTGACTCTTTCTGCCCATTTATTAAAATAAACATTTTGGACAGATTTGGTTTATTAGCTTTGTGGCAAGATTATATTCCATGGATATCTGACCTTTGTTAATCATTGTGTGGCCCAAATGAAATAAAGCACACACATTGAAACAGTGAATAAGATTTGGGGTTAGCAAGTTTGATGGAATCACAACCAGTAATTTTAAAATGTGACTGAATTCTTCCCACAATTAAAATCTTTCATTATGCTACTTCAAAGCTAATTTCTTTCTTGTTTTTCTGAATAGTTGCTTCCATTAATCTCACTCTAGGTAATGATGGTAATGATACAATTATATGTAATCATTGCCTGACTTCAATATGCAACACATCAGTCCCTTTGTGTCGTGATTGTACAGCTCTCTGCAATCCTTGGATTTGGAAAATTTCCATCATATTATGCCAAGATCAGATTCAGAAGTCTCTGACATTTTGCATAACATCAGTCAATCGGGTGTTCCAACTGTCCCTTGTAGTGGTTGGGCAAACTCATCCATCTGGTTGGTGCCAGCTGAAGCTAGGGATGAAAGCAAGAAGCAGCTAAGCAGGGATTGTGCTTTACTGAGTTTCCAAAGCATCTGAAATATTCAGAAAAAAAATTACAAACAAAATCTTTTTAAAAGGCCTTCACGTGTACAGGTGGCTAATCTGCTTATACCACTAATGACACAAATTATAATCTAAGAGAATTTATTAAGTTTTTATGCCAAGTGAATATTTCTGAAATTCAAATCCATTTTCCTAACATTTATCACTAATTTTACTAGTGATTATCATTCAGTATTCATCTGTTCCTCAAAGTAAGGACAGGTAGATGTATGCCTCTAATTCTTTTTTTCCCCACTATTTAGATATGATTTTATTTCTTATGTTTATAAGACAGATTTTGTGCCAAACATATGCCCATTCCACTTAATTCAGTCAATATATAGGGTACTGTGTTTATGTTCTGATACAATAGAATGAGACACATCCATGCCTTCTGACAATGCACTAATAAACTAAATGTGTAGATTTAAGTTGTTAGCTCATCTATTATCCTATGATTAAGTTTTTCTTTTCTTTTGTTACCCTCTCAGAATATATATGAGGGATTTCTTGCCCTCTAGTAAATATTCATAATTTATAAGTTGACACTTGCCTATAAATTTGTTTTTTTGATCATTTTTTAAAAGGATATATTAAGACAAGAATATGATATGGATTTCTGTGGGTGGGATGATAGTCACATTGACCTCCAAATCCAAAATGAGTTTTTTAAAAAATCTCTATCACTCTATCTTCCCTCCATATAATTCTAAAACAAACCTTTTAATCTGTTCATATTACCTACCTAATTAACATCTAATAGCTTTTAAAGTACGTCAAATTTAAGTTGGTCTTCCCTCTCACATCTATCTGAGTCTTATTTAAATCTCTAAATAAATGCTAGCATTTATCAATGGCTCCAATTAAAACACGGGACCAGACAATGAGAGCTCTTGTGCTTCCTCTTGTGATTTCCTTTCCACCATGGCCATCAGTGACCAAGAATCGGGACATCTAAAACACACCGCAGCCCTCTTCCCACCCCTAACCTCTTTTGAAAACATAATTTATATTGTGCCTTTTGCTGCTGAAAATCTAGGGTAATATCTAAACGCCTTCAGTTGTGTTCAGAGCTCAATGTGGTATGTGGTATGCCCTGTCTTCCTCCCCAGATCATCATTCCCTGCCTCACTCCTAACTACTCTTTTTCCTTTTCCTTACTATTCTTGCCATATCTTTTTTGGGGGTGTCTTTCTTTGAACACCCCAAGGTGGTTCTTGCCTTAACTGTCTTTGCACTCATGTTCCTTCCAAATGAAATGCCCATCTCCTAATCCTCAGAGAGAGGCCTGTTCTGACCCTTTGTCACCTTCTATCATGCCACCTTGTTTTAGTTCATTCAGGCTGATCTAACGAAACTCCTGAATGGCAAGTCACTCCTTTCCACAGATCTAGAAGAAATGCGATTTCAGTTCTAGGGGAAGTATGTTAGAGATAAACATGGAGAGAGACAGGGAGTGAGAGGAAAGAGAGCACTAATGCACACATGGACATACTTACTCTCTCAATCCATTCTGTCTTCTCTAACCAAGTACCTTAAACTTATGTTTGACAGAAATAGATTTCTCATAGTCCTGGGAAGTCCAAGACCAAATTTCAACCTCTGGTGAAGATATACATTCTTGTTCATAAAATGCATCTTCTTGCTGTGTTCTCCAATGGTTGAAGGGACAAGTCAGCAATTTGGGGGTTCCACCTCCATAAACTAACTACTTCCCCAAACCTCACCTCATAAAACCAACTTATTGGTGATTAGGTTTCCACCTATGAATTTGGGAAGGGCGGAGTGAACATTCAGATCATTGCACATTTTATGTTCATTTTTGGGGAGAGTTTCAATATTTTTCTGCTTCATTGATTTACTTACGTGCTCTCTAAACTTATACTAAAATGTAAGTTGCATGAGACCAAGGGTGGTCTCTCATGTTTATTACTTATAACTGGTTCTTAGACATGTGGCATATAGTATGAATATGGTATGTGTTTGGTGAATCAATGAGCACATGAAGTACAAGACCCTGAAGACATAGTTAATAGCTGCATATAATGAATGTTATAAGTTGGAAAAGCAACTGATCAAAATAAAACTTCCCTTCCAACAGATCCATTAGCTTCGTGATAAAGGAAGTCCTAGAACTACTAGAATAATAGTGTTTGATTTCTCCACCCTCCTACCTCTCTTTCTTCCTTTCTCTGACCCTTATTTCTTCATTCCTTTCATTCCTTAAGTATTTGCTGTTTTTGCACTATTTTCACATCGTGATCTGGCAAGGAGGAAAGGTGAGGCGTTTTCAAAGGCCGCACTCACACTCACAGAGCTCCCACTTCAGAGATGAAATATGATATGTACATGAATAGCTATTAAAAAGTGGAAAATAATTCATTCTATCAGGAAGCTCTGATATGGAGTAGACACAGTCCAAGCCTTCTCCATGTGGGATGATAAATAGTTCTTGTATCAGCATTCACCCTGGAGGAAATTTTGCCTTCATCCAAAGGAATATAGGCCCACTCTATCCCACCCCAAGTGTCTCATGTCAGCACTGCCAATGTAATATAATTCAGCTATTCCTCAAAAGTTAGGAATCTTACTCTTGTTGCCACCTCTGGAATTTTTCATATCTTTAAGAATATGATGGTGTTGGATGCTTCATGTCCTTCTTTTCTAATGGTCAGGCTGTCCTCACTCCTCTGAGGTTGTCAGGTCCGCTGGCTACATCTCACCTTGGCGACATCTCCTCATGGGTGGGAGTATCAGAGAATTTTCCTGCAGTTCAGCACAGTGTTTTACACTGCCGACCTCTGTTCTAGCTGGACTCTACACCACTGCCTACAGCACATCACATCTCAGTTTTAAAAGAATTTTCCTACTTGGAGGCCCTGCTCACTTCCCTTTCATTTTCAAAGAAGCTTAATAGTAGCTGGTCGTGTTGAGTTAGTCCAAATGGGGTTTTCAAGATGAGGTGATGTTCTTGGGTATTCGCACTTCCAAAAACAGTATCCAAAACCCACACAGAGATAATTTAAGACCCCAGAGGAAAATCTTATTGCAGTCCATTAGGTCAGCTAATTATCACCACAGGTCAACTTTCACTATTTCCTGCGAGCTGTGCAGAAGTTTCAAATCAATTGAGCATGATCTGTGAGCTCCTTGGCACATCACTCTAAGAATATGAGTCCATGTGAGGTGGATTTAAGAAGGATGGAGATGAATCAACTTCTGTCCCAGGCAGAGGATGAAGCACTAACCCTCATGGGGAACTTCCCTTGATTATATTTTTTGCCAGTCTTTCTGCTCAGTTTTTCTCTTGAGAGAATGAGAGTTTGAGCTAGTAGGTGGCATCTGATGCAGTGTCATTCTTGTCACACTCACAACATGGATCACCTTGCCCCTCTGTGCCAAGTTCATATGAGATTCTTTCCTGGATGGTTGCTTTTCCTCCAGGGTGACCACTGTCTTCTTTCACTCTCCTTGACTATTGAATGCAATTAATTTAGCCAAGGTTTGGGACACACATCTCGAGACCCCAGCCCAACAAATTTTCTTTTTCAAATGAATGTGCTGTAGTTCAAATCTATCCTTACAAAGTGATTATAATGAAGACTTCCATTTAATCTAATTTGCTCAAACAATATATAGGCAGCTTCAATTTCTCTCTTGAAAAATGAACTAAATATTTTTTTAAAGTATATGGATGCTTTTGCAATTTAATTTAGGCATCAATATACATAAAACTTTGAAATGTATCCTGAGACTTTTTCCTTAATACCATGGACTTTTAGCAAGCAGTCTAAAAATATTAACAACAAAATAATTTTTGAAAACTCAAAAGTCAAATATTGCTACTAAAATGTTTTCTGGAATTGGCAATGGCACCTAGAATTTTAAATAACTTTAGAATTCAAGAGTGTACAGGAACAGTGGATGCACCCAGAGGCCCAGTGTTGACACATATGAACACTCAAGAGAAGCCAGATAAATCAGAACAAAAAAAAGGATATTGCACTCAAGGAAAGATGAGAAATAACAACAACAACAAAATCCAGAGAATGCTTGTTTTATTTTCATGACTTTTTACTTGTCTTTGTTCTTTCTCTAGCTTTTCTGATTCATGTCTGATTCAGGGCTGTTTAAGGATCCATTGAAATCTGAGGAAACCATGGGTCTAAATTGCCTACCATTTCCTTTAGAGCACTGTTAGAGGTGGCCAACCCTGGAGGCTTTGTTTGATAAGAGGTTTCTAAAAATATTTAGTGTTTTTTTTGTTTTTGTTTTTTGCATAGTGGATGATTTATAATGAATTTTTGCCCTGAGATGAACATAGTTTTAATGTTTCCTAGAGAAATATTTAGTGAAGAGAGAAATATTATAGGCACATCTAGTGTGAGACTCATGACGGAAGCACTTCATTGTTATTTTCCCACAACACGGAAAAGCAAATAGCAATATCTTCATTTTATGGATGTGAAAATGGAAGCCCAGAGTGATTACAGTTTGACTTCCTCAGGTATGTCAGCCTCTAAAGCCCAATTTTTTCTAAGACAAGAGACTGTTTAAAGTGTTCTATCTAAAGTACATTGCAGAAGTAATAGTAGCTCCTTTTGTGTATTTATGAAAAGATATGGCATATTTAACATTCCCATTGCTAAGCTTCTCCACTAAGCAACAGTAACTTATTAATCTTCCTCAATAAATCCTAAGTACAGAAAAGATTACGGCACTGTGCATTTATTTTGATTAAAATAATTTATGTAAATTTTAATTCACATTAGGCTCAGCTTTAAGCACCTAGAATATTAATTCAGAAACTAGTCTTATTATTCCAGATTCAAATGCAGAGTTTTGGCCAAGGACATTCAAGTAAACATTTTATCTTTATTAGCCATCAATTGGGAAGCATTTATGGAGTGCCTTCCAAACATTTGGAAGGAGCTTGTACCTGAAGGAAATTGCCATCTGTTGGGGCAATATGACTAAATCACATGAAGTAATGTGAGGGAAAAAAGGCAATTATTATAGAAATTCAAGGAAGCCAAAGGTGATGGGGAACACCAGCATTTAAGGAAAAGTTCAAGGAAGACATTCGTTTTGGGTCATCTTCAAAAAAATAGGGAAGTTTTGGGGCTGTGGCTCAGTGGTAGCACAGTTGCCTGGCATGTGTGAGGCACTGGGTTTGATTCTCAGCACCACATATAAATAAATAAATAAAATAGAGATGTATCAACGATTAAAAAATTTAAAAAAATAGGGAAGTTTGGGGGTATATGGAGAAGAATAGGGGATCATAGTACAAAGGTTTATATTAAGAAATTGTAAGTGAGGTTGAGTAAACTGATAAAATCCCAGAGAAAGCTTGTGTGTTATTAGTCTCTCTTCCTTCACAGACTGAAATCTAAATAAAGCTAGGGACCTTGTGTCCTTTCCTCACTTCATATCCTTAGGAATGCTGTAAGGACTTATTAAATACGGTGCGGCTCTTCACTAGGAGATGATCACTGATGAGTCCAGATTTGATGTGATAGGGAATGGAAAATATAAGTTAGAATATACAAAAGTAGATATCTACCTGATTTCAGTTAGTAAATACCTGTTGACATTATTGGTAACAATTTGCTGAAAAGATTCTGTTAATTTGGTTAAAAGTTAATTCTATAACTTAAGTATAAGTAATCATGGAAATGTGGGTAGAAGGGGTAGCGATGGGATAATGCCAAAGTATCCTTCTCCTTTGGCTTCTGATTTCTCCATTGTAGATTATCCTTTTAGAATCAGATAAATGTTAATGACTGGTTTGCATTTGCACTCCTCAGCTTGCTTCAATAAGAATGAAGTCAAGTCTATGTCATCTAGAAGCAAAAAGTCCTGAGTGGAAAGTATGCTAAAGATAAATGTGATATATTGATTCACTCTGTCAGTTAGTCATTGTGGTAACTGGCCTCCAAGATGATGCACAGTGACCTCTACCTCCTGGTATTTACACCTTTGTATAAGTCCCTCCTGCTGTGTGCCAGCTGGACTTTATATCTCAATTCTAATGAATAGAATAAGGCAGAAAGTTGTGGTGCAGGGCTTGGGGACTAGGTCATGAAAATCAATGTAGCAGTGCTTGCTCTCATGTGAATACCCCAGGGAAAGGCCCATGTGGCAAGAAACTGAGGCTTCCAAAGAGGTGAGGGAGCTGAGATGCAGATCTGGAAGCCTAGTCAAGACTTCCAAAGACCATAGCCTAAACAGAGCTTGACTGTAGTCCCATGAGGGACCATGAGTCTGGAGCACTGAGTCAAGCTGGGCACAGATTCCTGACCCTCAAGCACCATGTGAGATAACAGCAGTTTCTTGTTTAAAGTCAGTCAACATACCTGAGAACACCATGGGAAAGGCACTGAGGGCTGAGCACTGTGAGATCAGATTTAATTCCTGTCCTAAAAGAACTAAAAGGGGATTGCATAAAATAAGTGATGGACAAATACCTACCATAAAAGGCTGTAGGAATGGGGCTGCAGAAGCAGGAAGCTTTATGGCATAAGAGACTCTCAAGGTGGTTATTGAAGGATGAACATGCTTTGCATGCATAAAATGGTTGAGGATACCTCATATAAACTTTTTTACTTTATGGCAAAATTGAAAAAAAAAATCAAGAAATGGAACAGTTGAAAATCAAGGTACTAATTATATGACAAAAAGTGCATTTGCTTTATGGCTTTAGCAGTATTTTCACATATGGTAATTAATTTGATCCATACATGTGATGTGGGCAAAGAGGTCAGTGTGAGCCCCATTTTATTGGTAGGAAAGCTGAGGCTCTGTGGGACTCAGTGATATGCCTCATCACTCAGTGTTAAGTGGACAACCAGCTTCTGCTCTGTGACAACAAGGACACTGTATAAATCAATGCATGCAACGAAAGGACTTCAATTAATAAAACAAAAGTGCTAGAAGGGGTTGGGAAAAGTGAAACAGCTTTGGAGGAAGTTTTGAAAACAGAAATCTACGGTATAAATGTGTGTTACCCAGAAAGTCTATCTCCCAAGAGACTCCTCAGGAGGTGGATTTACTAACAACCGAAGTCAGGTCCCCAGCTTCGTAAGCCCTCAAACTGACTTCATCAGCATGTAGGTGGATCTGTCTCTCCAGGGAATACTGGCATTAGCAGTGTGTACAGACTTATTAACTTGTAATAAGAAATGTCACTGCCATGTCCCCAAGAATACTTTCAGGCCAGACTAGTTAACACATTCCCTGTAAGTAGACATTCAAGGGAAGCTCCTTTGTTACAAAACAAAAACAAAAACAAAAACAACCCCAAACCAACCAACCAAACAAACAAACAAACAAAAAAAACAAGGGTTGGGATTGAAGCTTAGTGATAGAGCACTTGTCCAGCATGTGTGAGGCACTGGGTTTGAGTCTCAGCATCATATATAAGTAAATAAATAAATAAAACAATGGTCCATGAACAAATAAGAAAATTAAAAAAAAATAAAATAAAAACTGCTGCTACCTGTGGGCTCCAATATGAAAGAGATGGTTAGAAGAATTTCTTGCCTGAGAGGTGGGGTGGGGTGGGGAGACTGAGGCATTCTTTCCTGTGATCAGGGGCCACCTTGCCAGGTCATCAGTCTCCTGGCCAAGACTCACTTGTTCCTCTAGATAACGGTACTTCTGTGAACCATTGTGGTAGTTTCCTAGGGCTACTGGAATAAGGTACCCAAAACTGGTGGCTCAAAAAGCAGCAGATGTTTTCCTCTCGGAGTTCTGGAAGTTAGATGTCAGCAGGGCCACACTCCCTCTGAAGACTCTAGGGAAGACTCTCTCTTCCTCTGTAGTTGGGTAACACCTACAAATCGTTGGCCTTCCTCAGCTTGTAACTGCTTCTATCAGATCTCTGAATCAATCTTCCAGCACCTCTTCCCTCTTCCAGCATCCTCTCTTCTTCAAAAAGGACACCAGTCTCAGACTAAGGCCCACTCTAAATCAGCATGACTTGTTCCTAACTTGGATACATCTGCAAAACACCTCTTTCTTTACATTCACAGATATCACGGATTAGGATTCCTTTTCATCCATACTCCAGGGTGGATTCTATCTGCATTTGAGTTAATTTGACCTGAGATCCTTTCTGCCCCTTTAAAGTATCTTTGCTTGTAACTGACCTGACATTTTCCATCAAGTACTTCAGGGAGAAGGAGAGTAGGAGAGGTCACAAGAGTCTCCCCCTAAATAACTTGGTTATTATTATTTATTTTTATTTCCAGATAGCAAATCTTCTCTCTGTTGCTAAAGGTGCAGTTGGAAAGTTGCTGCAATTGTTGTTCTGCTAAGAATCCAATAGTAGTAAAGGGAGTTTGCAGGAATGGACTGTGGTCCGAGAAGCAAGTCATGCCAGGGGAACTGGGGAGGAGGGTATGAGCCAGCCCCACCTTCATGCATACAAACCCAGAGCAGTGAGAGTATTCTTTATTTTTAATTTATATGTCAATGTGAACTAAAGTATGTTTGCTAAGTATTGAACTTTTTCTGTGTAATGTAAGTTGCTGCAAATAAAACTTCAAGAGAAATTCCCTGGCCTTCCATTGTAACCAGACCAGCTCCTTCTCCATCCCTGAACACTTCTATTGTTAGATCCTGCATTCCAGGCTTATTTGTGACTCTATTTTAGAAGCCATGTTCATTTACCACAATTCTAAGTTGCTGATGAAAAGGTACTTAGAATTATACCACACACCTTTTCAAGTGAAAAAGTCAGAGAGTAGCAAGTATAAAATAATAAAAGTATAAGACCAGGGACCAGAAATGATAAGCGTGGTTGAAGAAAAGAAGCATCCATTAGCAATAAAAGTGGCATTTTAGAAAGAGCATCTGTAGTCTAGAGGCGAGAAGAAACTTTGCTACTCCTGTGAGTTGTAACCTTGTACAAGTGGCTTGCCCTCTCTCCTCAACCTTATTTTCTGTAAAAGGAAGCTATTAATGAGCATATGGATGGTGGGTGGTGAAAATAAGATTTACTATGTTTAGAAAGGGAAATTGCAGCCCAGGCAGGAGGCAACTTGAAAGAACCCTGAAGTGTTGGATTAGAGTTGGAGACATTAGCGCGAACTTTTGATTAGTTTAATACAAAGACAGGTTCAGAGATGTAAATAAATTTGTGGGAACATACGGATTGCTATGCATACATGCATGTCCCAGCTCTGTACGTTAAGAGGAACTAGAAGAGACAATGGACCAGTACCAACAAGCACTTCCTGTGCTTCACTCTTGGCTCCTAAGTACTATTCTCCAATGAAAAGAACCATGGCTCCTTGCACAAATGGCTCCCTGATAACTGGAGCAGGTGAACCAATAGCATCCCAGAAAGCCAGGAGTTGCTCAAAGGAAACAGAAAAACAAAAGATGTCAGAGCGACACTGGACACAATATGGAAGTGCTCTCAGCTCTCAGAGCTGAAACCAATTTGAGGAACAAAATTAATAGTGTAGAATTTGATTATAACCCATAGTATTATATATATATATATATATATATATATATATATATGCACACACACATACACACATACACACACACACACACACATATGGTCTGAGAAGAAAATTCATGCCAGGAGATCTGAGGAGGAATATATATATATATATATATATATATACACACACACACACATATATATATATAATATGTGTGTGCACATGTATTAGTAATACTGAGATAAACAAATGAATATTAATAAATGGAGAAGGTTTAAAACTTTATCTGCAGAAAACCCTGATACAATTTGCAAAGGAGAAAAATAGAACTTTTCAGTCAGTACTACTGGAAGCTATCAGTTTAGTCCAGGGATCAAGTTTGATATCACCATAAGTTGTGTTAGCAGCATGTAACCCTTTCTTTATATGAAGTGATGATGAGGACATTTCACCTCTGTGATATTCTCCTCAACCTGTATCTCCAGCCTAACAATGAGGAAAAAAAATAGACAAATACAACCAAGAGACATTTTACAAAATCTGACTAGTATTCCTCAAAGGGAAGACTGAGAAACTGTCACTAAATAGTGCAAAGGGCACACGATAACTAGATATGATGTGGGAAAGGGCCATTTATACAAAAATTGGTAAAATTCAAATAAAATTTAGAGTTTAATTGATAGAAAAGAAGAATAAAATTTTTTAAAAAAGGAAAGAAAATCATTGGACCAGCTAGCTCGGTCCCATCCAGCTTTGGATTCCCTTAATGTTCTATTGAGGTGAACTACAGTGATATCTTAAAGGAGGTGATGAACTCGAGGACTCAGTGTTATTCTCTCCATTTTCCCCTAATTTTAAAGTGCTTCTTTCTAAATGTTTTCTTTGCATTCTTACAAAGATAAGAAATTGTATCAGGGCTTACTGCAGATAAAAGAACCCCAGACAGCAAACAGCCAATTATGCTGAGAAAGAGAGAAGGCAGAGCTGAGTAAGGAAGCCCGGTATTTGCAGATAATAACCCATGTATGTGAACATCTGTATAATTATGAAGGCATCAATGTCCTAGCTCTCTCCCCATTGAGTTGTGACTCTCAGGGAAGCCCATTCTAGTCCTAGGTGTCAATCGGCTTGTGACCTTGGGCAAGTCACATTACTCTGACTCAAATTTATTTATCTGTAAAATGAAGAATTTGATTAAAATTACCTAAGGTTTCAATTGTAACATATAATTTTACTGGCTCTCTATCATGTACAAATGGTAGAAATCTCAAGAAGTGGGAGAGGATGCCATGCCTAGGGCTCCACAGTGACACCTGCTGGGAGAACCAAGGATTATCTCCCTGGGAAATTGATTTGGGGTGAGAGGAAACCCATTTAGACTCAGTTTGGACATCAGCTGTAAACTTGGATAAAGTGAGTTTACCTCTTTTTTCAAGCATTACCTAGCATAGCTCTGACATTGCTAAAAATTAACCATGACAATTTAAGCAACTTACTTAACCTCTATGGGCCTCAATTTCTTCAGTTACAAAATGGAGATTAAAAATAATTACTTTGCATTGTTATGAAGATGAATGGAGCACATACAATTCCAGGGTTGCAATTTGTTCTGTAATTTTTTATCTGGTGGATGATGATTGGACTTTTCTGGCCTCCTGATACCCATCAAGTATTAAATGACAGTGGACCCTTCATGTTAGATGTTAGAGAGGGTCAAGGAACAGGTTCCTGGACACTCATATCTTTGAAATATACCTGAATTATGTCAACAGGATATATTTACTTTGTCCTAATATGAACTTAAAGGATTTGGGGAGATAGTATGAAGGTAGTCGTTGGCTGGACATGATTTATGGTTATGTTCATAAATCAGCAACTTGAGTCTTTTCTCCTGGGGGTAACAAAGCATCAAGGGATAAAAACACAGTTGTGGCTATGGCTGTGATTTAATGAGCACCTTAGTGGAAGATTGATAACTTGGGACTATTTTGAACATGTGTGGCTTTGTTTTAAATAGGTTTTTCAAGAAATTTCCTCTTCAGTCAAGGCTGTACATTGGCACGTGTTCTTATTTTATTGTAAATTAGATTTTCAATTATAAGCTGCTCAATCCTTCCTTCTGTACATCTGCCCTGCTCTTTGTGGCCACAGAGAGGGAAGGATCAGCTGCAAGGTGCCCCTGGGGCTCAGGCTTCTGGCAGAACAAGGAATCCCAAGAAGGCTCTGACACTATTTACATATTAAAATATATATTTGAAAAGGGAATGAAAAATGGGCTTCCATTGCTGGGACTTGAGTCAGAAAGTATTCCCAGACACACTTGGCTGCTCATGCCTCTCCATGTAATGCTGGGGTTTATAACTCCTGTTAACAGTTGGATTTATTTTTTATCTAGTTTTTTCATGTAATACTTATTGGGTCATTTGATACTCACCAGGCATTGCTATAGACCCCTCACATAGGGGGAAACCGAGGCACAGAGAGGTTTGATTTGCTCAAGTTGGTGACAAAGATAAGAGCCCTTCCGTGGCCCTCCAGTCCCCAGATAGATAGCCCAACCCACATCATCATCAGCTGGAAATCCATTATTATTGGAACAGTCCTGTAACTATTGTTTATAACATAGTAAACTTCCTGGGTTTTAGTTCACATGTGTTTGTTGTCTTTTAGTCAGAAGTTCTAAATCCTCAATTCAAAAATTATAACTTAAATGTTTGTAGTAAAAAGAATATTTAAAGAAACTTTGTGTCTCAGTGAAAATATTCTGAGTTTCCCAGAGGTTTCGACTGAGATCAAAATTTTGTGGAACAGAGTTGTTAAGAACCTCTGTCATATAGAGAGTAAAGTCAGACTCCTCAGACTTCCAGGAAACCTCACAAGCTGCTGCAAATTGTCTTTTTCATGTTCCTTGCTTCTCTAACCTAAGCCTACTTATCTATTTAGTTAACTACCAAAGCTGTCGTTGCAGGTCTTGCTCCCATTCCTACACGTGTGTAATTGAAAGTTGGAGAATCTAATTCTGGAAACATTTTCCCGTGCATCTCTGACACAATCATCCATGAGTAGTTGTTTGGGGATTCCACCAGACCCATGTCTATGCTCTTCTGTGGCTTCATTTCAAGGTCCTCATAATTTATGTGTTAGCATTGCACCTGATCACATCTCCCAAAATACTACACTTATGTCAAGACCCAGGTTAAATGTTCCCTGTCACTCATGAAGCATTAGCTGATTTTTTTCCACTGCAATTCTTTCTATTTCACCCTCTTAGAAAACATTTGGGTCTTTCTGTTTACTTTTAGCACTTCTCTGTGTCTCATTCCCTCAATAGAGAAGATGTGGATCTAGTCCCTAAAGTCACACTGAGCACACATTTCTTAGGACAGGATTGTAGAGCATTGAATCTCATTGTGCGGGTAACTTCAGAGACTTATGTTATTTCATTCTGGAGATGGGAACAAGATAGGTCTTCCTGTTTCACCTTGATCATAGAGTCCAGGGCTATGCATTTGGTTCTATTGCATTCTTCCAGATGTCCTGCTGGACAGCCTGATTTGGGGTTGAAGAGGAGAAGGAAAGGAAAAGGAACCCCTCATAATCACAAAGGAATTCTACAGGCAGTTGTCTTGTATCAACAGTACAACAGCAAGTCTTCAAAGTCTCATGTGATCCCATTTCTTTAACCTTAATTAGGTATACTTGTATAACTTTAAGGATATTTCACACTTCAAAGACCATATCCATTAAATCCCAACAATTATTTTAACTCATATATGTGAACATACTTTTGTTTTTGAATTTATCATAAAATAGCTGTTTTTGTTTTTGTTTGAGTTTTCATCCAAAAGTATCTTCATGTTATCACAGACTTATTCATTCAATGTCCAGAATAAGAACTTTGAGTGTGGGGTTTAAAGAGAGTTAGATAGATATAAGTGCATTGTTAAATAAAGAAATTGCAAATGCTATACTTCTAAACATAAAATTTAATACGGAATGTAATCATTTATCCAAGAGATTCCATTGAAGAACAGCTGTTTAAGCCTTCTGGAAGACATTTTTGGAAGTATGATTGAGAATCTATTTTGGATATAACAGGCACCTTCTTATATTTTCCTGTATTTTTCTTCATTATCATTAAAGGGTATCATCTGCTCTTCATTTTGTGTTTTAATTCGAATTCACACTCTTACAATAAGGTCACCTATCTTGGCACTGGGAAATTGAATCTAATTTTGGAATAAAGAGAGAAATCAAGATGTAGCTACCACTCATCAAGTTTAAGACCTGTGCTGAATTGAGTATCTTGCATTCTGTCACTTCTACTGCCAAGAAGCAATTCCTTGTGTTGAATGAAACCCTCAGGGAGTAATACAGCATTTCAAAATCAACGCCCAAGATCAGCTGAGAGGAAGGAGGTAACCCTGAGCAACAACCAAGTCATGAGTGGCTTTGAATAATCTGAAAGGCCCAACATTTTTGCTTGATCAAAAAATGGTTATCTTCTTGAAAATTATTTACTGTGATTCTCTTTCCTCCTTTAGCTTTGGGAAGAATATTAGTTTACTTCAGCCTCATTAAATAATGTATCTGCTTCAGAGCTGAACTACTTCAAATAAATAATACCTATTGCTTTCAGGGAGAGGGAAGTAATGAGGTTTTTCTCCTTTCTCCACTTCCTCCTCCTGCTTCTTCCTTCCCACCCCCGCCCCTGGCCCTCAGAGTCAATGAGAATCCTAACTCTCTCTATATACCTGATCATCTGATGATTGTGGATAGAATGGGTCCTGTTTTATAACCCCAGTAGCAATTCCAGTTCCATATTTTCTATATCAACTATATGTTAGATGAGGTTTCTAAAAAGAGTACTTTTAAAAGGCAGAATTTCCAGGGCATAAGAAATCTCTAGAGTGGCATTACCATCTTTTAGGACGGGATCAAATCATGTAGGATCAAGTTACATGTGCTTAGATAAATGAATAACTAACTGAGTGAACATGTGGGCTCTTCCCTAAGGATTAACTTTAAAAGGAAAGTAAATGTACAGAATTAAAACACAGTGTAAGTAAGATCCTCAGTATATATGGGTCCAGGAAATAACAATTCCCAAACTTTAGGGGTGGTAGGAAGGGAAGGGTGTAAGGTTTTTATTTTTTTGGAAGGATGCTAGAGACTGAGCTCAGGGCGTTATGCAAGCTAGGCAAGCCTTCTACCACTGAGCTAGATCCACAGTCCAGGGTGTGAGATTTATAGGCTAACTTTACAATTTACTATCTCAGAGCTCTTGGCATGCAAGCCAACTGGAACCATCCCATAAGACACTACCTCTCAGCTAACTTATGTGGTCTTCAGGTCAAGGATGGCTCATGTGTGTGAGGGGGTCATGCTTCAGTATCTCAAATGACCATGAATAGGGCCATGGCACCCAAGGGGTTTGCTCAGCACTTTGCCCTGAGACAACAGAGGAAGACTGTCTGGATCAGTCTCCCTCCCGCTCCAGATGTGACTGTGATGGTGGGAATGATGACAAGTCAGATGGCATCACTATAATTATCCAAGTGACTTTAGGAAGAAGAAATTTAAAATCACTGTTAGTCATCTCCAGATGTTTTGATCAATCTGTGGTTCAGGGGAAATGACAAATGAGATGCAGCCTGTTTGTTGGCAAATTCTTCCAAACCCTGTGCTCACATTCAGTGTCTGAGGGATAGGACAGTAGAAAGCCCCTAAGGTTTATGGTCCTATTGGAGCAACTAGCATATTATTAATTTTTTCCTCTCAATTGGAAATCAGTAAACATGAAGTCTATTGCCACATTTTAACTTTGTTCTTTCCCAATGCTTAGCAACAGCTTCATTGAAATATCATTCATATCCCATACAAGGAATCCATCAGTCATATACAATCCACGGTGGGTTTTTTTTGCTTGTTTATTTGTTTTGTTTACTCACAAAGTTGTGTTCATTTTGTTGATTGAAATGGCTACATTATTGCAGATAAATCTGTGAGTCTGGGTTTCCTCATGTATAAATTAAGAGTATAGCAATATATTCTTTAGGTTTCTTTTCAGTGATCTGTTTATGTAAAAAAGAACACACATCATCAAACATACCATTTTGAAAGAGCTTTATTCTCTCTCTTACACACACACACACACACACACACACACACACACACACACACACATATGCACATACACCACTGTTCCATGATCTCTGACTCAAATTTTCCTTTTCGTTCCAGTGAAGTCTTACATTGTTACTGTCTACTTGGAGTTTACCCCCCAGAACCCCTTCTCATGAATATCTGCTAGATTCATTCTGCCTTGACAAAGGCTGCCTTCGAGATACAGACTGAGATAATAGTTTCACAGGTATATTTTATCCCCGAGTAAGACTATAAACTGTGTCTGTCTCTTCCACACATCAATTGCCACTTGTACTCAGTGGATATTTGTCAAGTCTCTTATGTACAATTACCCACAAATAGACTTAGTATCTTAAAATGTAGACAAATTCTTCCTGTGCCAACTGCCAGTCAGCTTATAAAGGCTCAAATATTTTGAAAATAAAAGCAATCAGGAGTTTCCAGGGCAGAGAGTGATTGTTGTAATAGCAGCTGTGTACCTTAAAGCACAGTCATTAGTGCCCCAGTGTCGCACGGCAGTGGCTGACTTGCATTGCAAGTGCACAATTACATATGGCTCTCCAGTGGGAGTTAATAATTAAACCTGAACGAAGATCTGTATAACAAACATATTATCATGGTAAATTTTACTGACTGTGGTTGACTGTATCTATGGTAGCCTCTGATCAATGACTAATACTGTTTGGGAGATACTCTAGTTAAGCAACATATGGTGACGTCTGATAAGGACTTATCTAATATAATAGACAGCCGAAATCCATTTTTCAATACAGTCAGGTACCTTTATATTGTATTAGAAAGATTTGCAACTGTTTTTATTGAGCCTGTGATAATATAGTTATAAATTTCTTTTTTTCCTTTTTTTTAATTTAACAAGGTATAGGATCATTATTGATATCCTAGTTGTAGCAGCCATAATACTGAAATGTTTACCTATCCAAAAAGTTGGAAATAACCCTGGGAAAAAGCTTGTGTTCTCATGAACTGTACCAAAAGGCCAGCGCATGGAGTTTGCTTCCCCTGAGCTCTCTAGGACAATTATCAGCATACAGAAATACAAACAGGAGCTATGGGAATCTCCTTCCCCTACTATTCGACAATATCATCAAAATGCAGGTGCTGTAAACCATGAGAATATGAAATGTGACAACAAGAATATTTCTATGCCAGGTTTCATGTTTTCTTTTAGAAAGGAGCAAAAGAGTTAATACCCATAAAATATTCCTGAGACTCTTGTCCTTTTAGACCTTGTCATTGACATACAATGAAACCAGTGCCCATCTGAATGGCTGCTCTTTCTTCTTTTTTTTCCAGTTTCCAGGAGACATGGAATTCCTGGCTCATCTTTATCGTGTTGAATCTTTATTACTTTTTCCTGATCCCTATTCTTCCAGCTCAGTGAATCTTCCTTCTTTCTTCGAGGTCCCTGCTCGGCTGTCATACACCTTTCAACTCTATTTGCGATAATTGTCCATGAACTTTGTCTTCTTTCTCTCTCAAGTCTACCTAGAATTTGTAATGCAGCACTCACTCCTATTATCCTGACTCTTACTTTCATCATGACTAGCTTCAGGATCACACACCCTCACGGCTGCCAATCCCGTGACACTGTCTGATCTAGCCTTGAGTATGGTTCCTATAGTCCCCCACTTTTCTGAGCCAGTCCTGTTTATGTCTGTCTTAATGACATAATTGTGAAAGGCATCCCCCTTCATGGTCAGATGTTTTATTTTGCTGTGTGATATCTCTGCTTTTGATCTTCTTAACATTTTAAGTACTGACTGCACTTCTTCCACTTTAAAAAAAAATTGATATAATTTCCTATCTATTCAGACTAGACCTGTCATGGCCCTTGGGTTTCTTTCTTGCTTCCATTTCAAAATTCTTACCCCTTTGATTTGTGGACATTCACATTGCAAATTTTCATCCTTTGGTCAAACCAATAATGTGTTTCCTGGGGTCTATAATCCTAGAAACGTGGATGTTTATCCAAATTTTTCCTATTGTACATTTATCATTTCCATTATCCCTGGACCTAAATGTTATTAGTCCACCCATTTACATGGCATTAGTCATTTTTTTTTTGCTCCCACTTACCATAGCAGTTGTTGCACAACTTTAAATGAATTTTCTTCTTGTTCTGAAGTGAAAATTAAGTCTCTCAGTGGTAAACTGCTATACATAGACAGTTTGGTATGTTACTCCCACCTTTTCTCCAGAATCATAGGAAGAACTTTTCTTCCTCTAATATAAGGCTAATCACTCTCACTGTGATCTTCCCTTCTCTGCAATACTCCATCAATTATCCTCATTTTTATAATTCATCTGAATTTCTAATATTTCATTCTCTACAGGATCCTACCCCGCAGACTTGACATATGCCATTTCCTCTTAAAAACAAAACAAGAATATCTCTTGATCCCCACCTCTCCTCCATTGCTGCCTCTCCAATCCCTCTCCTTTCTTTCTGACACAGAACTATACCCTTCCTCATATTTGGCTATAATGGTTCCTTCCCTATACTTGGGTGCCTCCTACTGAGTCTATCCTAGCACATTTCATTGATGGTCACCCTTTTGTCAAATCTGATGCTGTCTTTATAGACCTCCTCTTACAGATTGTCTTTGGCCACACCATCCACAGTTTTTATTTTCAGCATGAAAACAACCTTATTTTTTTAACTCTTTCATTCTTTTTGAATTTGGTTATCCAAACAAAGCAGGTTTGAATATCAAGAGAGGTGATTAAATATTAGGCTTCAGGGTGAATGACGAAAGAGGGTCTGTAAATTTAGGATGGACTCTATGATTTTAGCCTCTTGAATTCACACTGCTTTCTCTGATTTCTTTTTATTTTGTCAGGTCCATGTGTTACCTTGAAATTATTGCAGAGGCTTTTCTTGGGGGTGGGGAGGTGTGTGTTCAGGAGACATGACTATTGCCTTAAAATGAAAACAAAACAAAATCAATTGGATAAAATAGGCAAAATAATGAACAAAGGTACCACTGATTGTTTTCCATCATTATATTGTGGGGGGAAATGGAAAATTAACACACAGGGTCCAGGAGTCCGTGACTGGATTATCTGATTTCTTTTCTCATTTCCCTCTTCCCAATGTAAGCTTGGAATCAAGGAGACATTTATATCTATATTCTTATGCTGCATCTTAAGACTAAGTAGATGTATATCATTGTGACTTCCTGATCATTTATGGCTTCCCTTATAATGCTAACATTCTATAGTTCTATAACAGAAAGTCTAACGAGGTTCATAGGTGTGAAAGGGCTTTATACATGTAAGGTGATATCATTACAAATCTCTGTCAACATCCTCATAAAGCTCTCAACCCTTATATGTGGTGAAATTCAAATGCAATAATTATCTGTCATCTAATGCTGCAGGAAAATATTTTATTTTTATACAGCACATCTTATTATCTGCTCTGTATCCTTAAATAGTCCCGTTTGTTCAAAAAGGAAGAAGAAAATGAAGATGAAGAAGACAGTGGGGTCCTGACTTAATAAACATTTGTGACTATCAAGAGTGATTGCAGTAGTTTTCCTATGCATAGCCATTTTTAAAGAAAAGTATACGAAGAATGTTTCTAATTATATTCAACATTTAGGAGAGATGTCTTGCTCTTACCCTGAAAGTTCAAGTTTTAATAAATAAAAATGGTGATTGAAGGCTTCCACTCAAGATCATGGGCTTTGTTGGAGGCACTAAGTGCTAAAGCCCACATTACAAGTGAAATAAAAGGAAGGCCCTCGTGATATAGGAACAAAACACCAGCTACCCGCCATCAAGACAGGATTACGGTGGTATTAGGAAGGCTGGCCTCTGTCTTTTTGTTTTGTTTGGATTTGGTCACACAGGGAAAGTTCCTTCTTATTCTGTGAATTCAGGATGCCCCCGTGAATGGAACATCTTGGTTTTACCGATGCCTTTTCAACCTTCGTATGTATTGGTGTAGGAAACTTTTAGGATTTACTTTCAATCTTTCCCATTTAGCCTTTTTGGAGTCTTTTCTTTGAGCTGGAAGATGTGTTGCAGCCTGGCCATTTATATTCCAGCCCTCATTTATGACTAACCATGCCTCTGGCATCGTTCATGAATCTTAATGTGAAGCTTTGGGGCACTTGGTTCCCAGTTGGTGAAATTATCCTGGGTATTGTGTCCACAGCTGTGTCCCTGGCATAATCCCTTAGGAGCCCCTTAAGGAATTATGCTATGCAAAGTGGCTCTAATATGACATAGCTGGTTTTCATACATGGACCTACTTGTCTCACTGCTTTCTGCGCATATTTTATATCTACCCCTCTCTTAGGGCTAGAGCTGGGAAGTTACCATTAATTGTTCAGATACCTTAATATGAAATTGGATCCCTTGAATTGGAGACTCTTGGTTTGCAGATTGGCTCATTAACAGCTGCAGAAACTCCGTTAACAGATTTCTGGGAAAAGAAAGGAAGAAGGCTAAAGGATTAAAGGAGTTCTAGGAATTCTGATGCTTCTTGAATGTGGCCTTTGATATTTTGTGTTTGAAAGGACACCAAGGTGGCTAAGAAGAAATGTTGCCCGTGTAAAACTGCTTCCTGTTGTACTTTTTTTTCCATTAGGGGACAAGGCAATGTGCTGGGCGCATAGGCATGTAATCTTTACCCTAAAAGAGCGGGATTTATGTCAAATGTTTATGTCAAATGTTTTCAAGTGGATAATTTGTCTGCATGAGAAAAATAAGACCTGGGAAACACTGGGGTTCTCTGGAATCAGTCTAGTGAAAGCACACTAGACTGGGGTTCTTAAACCACCAATCTTGCTCTAGTTTTTATCATATTAAACTCTGTTTGTTCACAGATTGTTGAGGTCAGTGTCCTGCCTAAGCCATATAGAAAATATTCACAAAACATCTGTCGAATAATAAGTGCATTTATAATTAACTTATTATAGATCTATGATAGAATTTGTTATTAGATTTTGAAGCTTAATCTTCATGTTCATGCTAGACATTTTATGACTTGATGTTCAAATGCGTAACAAAGAGCCTGGGGCCACTGGGCAACATGTGGATAGGAAGGATGCCCACGAGCAGACAGCTACATTTTAGCATGCAGGAAATATTATTTGGACATTTTAATTAGGCCACAATGGAAATTTGCCTGATCTCGGCTGCTAGTAAGCCTCTGTGTCATTCAGAAATGTGTACAGGGTACAAAGTTATGTTGCATCTAAACAATGACGATAAAAATCCAAATTGGAAAAGAAATTCTATGTCTACCAAAAAAAAAAAAAAACTCATTAGAACTTTGGACTCTAGGAACAAAGGTCAGGGGCAGTAGTCCAGCGTATTTAGATGTCTCTGGGTTGGTTCCAGAAGTAGTTAGAAATCAGCCCTGGTGTTAGAAATCAGACAGCTGTCCTCTAGCTATCCTCACAATAGGGTCAGACTAAGGTGTGAAAACTACCTTTATGATGAACAGTTATGTCTTGATGGTAGTATTTTAGGATTTTTGTGACCTTTTTAAAATGTATAGTTAGGTTTCTATTATTTCTTGGTAGCTATTTGTAAACATGGTTTCCTTTGACCTTGTAAGTTTCTGGGAAGCTATTTCTGAATCCTGTTTATTTTCCTTTTATCATCAAGTTTCAGTCTAATCTTTCCCTTAAAACCGAGCATTTGTTACCAAAAAAGAATCCAGGGTGTTGCTCAGTTCAAACATTGCCCAATAATGCTTTGTATTTTTCTTCAACTATTTATTATTTATTTATTTATTTACTCACTCATCCCTTCTCCACCCTTCACCACCAAACATTATACCAGGTGCTGTGCTAAGTACTGGTGAGGAAAATGATTGGCACAGCCTTTAAGGAGGTTAGAGTCTTCACCCACTGTCAACAAACACTAACACAGGGTGAAAACGTGTTAGAGGAGAGCAAAGTGCCTTAAACACTCACCTTTCTTAAGCTTGGGGTAAGGACAAGTGACCAAAGAAGTTCTCAGGGAACAGTAATGTCTAAGCTGAGATTTGAATGAGAAGGAGAGTTAACTAGGAGAGAAATAATGTGGACAAAGGGAGAAGGAACTGGGGTAGCGAAGGGTCCCCCAACATTCAAAGGCAAACAAGGGAGAAAGTGAAGCCTTTAATTAGACTGGGAATGAGGAAATTAGGAATCCAGCAAAGGAACAACAAAGATAAGGAGGGAAAGAAATGTAATACTAACATTTCCCCACTTCTACTGAATTTTATACTTATTATCTATATATTTTTTTTATTATTACTACATTTGCTTAATAGCCATTGTATGGTTAGTGAGACAAGATTCCTATAGTTTTGTCCTAGATTTGACAATTTCTAGGTGAGTGATAGTAACTAAGATATGTAAAATCAGGTCTTCTTTTTCATCTTGTGTCTCTAAATTGATTTGACATGGCAAAAATTTTTCTCATACCCCTTTCTTTCCATGTAAAATCTTTGTAGCTTCAGCATGTTTGAAAAAACCTGTGTAGCCAGTATGGAAAACAGTTTGGAGATTCCTCAAAAAATTAAAGGAGAACTATCACATGATTCAGCAATCCCTACTAAGTAAATATGTCCAAAGGACATAATATCAGGATGCTGAAGAGATGGCTACACTCCAGTGTTCAGTGCAGCACTGTTCACTATGGCTAAGGTGAAGAATCTGCCCAAATGTCAATCAGTAGATGAATGAAAAAGAAAACATGGTAGATACACACATTGCTGTGCCAGTCAGCCTCCAGAAAGATGGAAATGTTGTCATTTGTGACAATGTGGGTGAACTGGGAGGAAATTAGGCTGTGTGAAATAAGTCAGGCACAGACAGACAAATCCTGCGTGATCTCATTTATATGTGTAATCCAAAAAAAGATGAAGTCATATAGGCAGAGAGTAACATGGTGGCTACCAGGAGCTAAGGAAGGGGAGTGGATTATGGAGTGGATTGTGAAAAGAGTCAATTCTAAGGGTCCACACCACATACACACAACTACAAAAGATAGCTTAGTGAGATGAAGCAGATGTTAATTAGCTTGACTTAGCCATTCCACAATGTATGAATCTAACAAAAAATGCTGTGCACTGTAAGTTTATACAAGTTTATTTGACAACAAAAATTTTAAATGTAGAAAAAATTTTCAAGTGATACTTGAAAAAATCCTAATGCAGAACCAAAACCTTGGTAGACAGGGTCACATTCCTTGGCAGAGGCCAAAATCTAGGCTTTCAGAGATCATTTGCACAGACACAATGGAGGGCAGTTGGCAGCATGTGAACACAGAGCTGTAGCAGTGGCCCTCTGAAATTTTCTGAGACTTAGCCATGAATGACCTCCTGCCATAGGTCCATGGTCACTCCACCAGAGTTTGTGACTAGCTCAGCCCTCAGAAGGTGCAGAAGATGTTCCTTGGCTCATGTGAAAGCCAATAAGCTATTTTCTAAAAATAAATTAAAGCTAAGAGGAAAGAAAACATGCAAGAGAAATCGAATTTCTTTTGGGGATTTAAAAGTTACACATTTTAATAAAGTGTTACTTGCAACAGAATTGCAACAAACCTATCAAGTGATGAGGTTCTTTTTGGAGCTTGAGGAAAAGGATCCTGAGCTGAGTGAGATCCACGGCCTGGCTTGGGAGCCTTCTGTGTATGTATGGATGAGTTATATTTTTATTTTTTCAATTTGCTTGGGAAACACGTTAATTATGTCATCATTTTAAGGTTTAACGTAGCCCTCCTAATTCAGGGGTGGGAGCCTTTTCTGAATCTGTGCAGCTTAGTACCCAAACCTATGGGCTTGACAACTGGTGTTTTTACTCTTAGAAAGCCAAGAGCTAAACAAGCACATGTACATCAGATTCATTTTGCATCCTGTTGGTTTCTGGCCATCTGCTCTATTTTCTTTCTATTTCCACCCCTACTTTCTACAAGGTACCTTATCATTGTTAAACATGGAAGGATACCTGTAATTATCTCTAGTTTACAGGTAAGAAAAACTTATCCTTAGAGTATAAATAACTACTCCAAGGCCATCTGTCCAGGCAGGGGCCATTAAAATGCTAGTGAATCCATAGTCAATATTTAATATCTGTTCAGTTCCAAGTGCATATTCTAAAACATACAGAAAGATTGGCTTTTAAATTCCCAAATAAAAATCTGGTTAAAAAACATTTTCAAAAAGCAATATTAAGGCCTCAGCACAGTGGTACACATCTGTAATCTCAACTATATAGGGGTGTTGAGGCAGGAAGATCATGAGTTCAAGTCTAGTCTTACCAATTTAGAGACCCTTTCTTAAAATAAAAAGGGTTAGGAATGTAGTTCAGTGGTAGCAGGCCCCTCAATCCCCAGTACAACCCACACATATACACACACACAAATTAATATTAAAAGTTGGAGTGGATTAGGATAATACCATAGTGTCAAAAGAGGTCAAAGGAGGACATAGGACATAATATTACAGTCTGGTTCCAAATCTCAAGAGTACAAAAGGGCTAAGAGCCCATGCCAGTCAGCAATGAGATTGCAGGGCCCATGGGAAGGAAGGTGATCGGTGTGTGCTAGCATGGTGATCAGATGCAGGCACACCCATTAACACCCTCAGGGTAATGGCAGTGGTGAAAATGGGTGCTTTCTTTGAATCTCCCAGCATTAGATGTTTTTATAGAATGTATGCTGCAGTAACTGTATTTTGAAATCTCTTCTCAGTGAGTTAAATATGTTCCAAAGATTAATACCACCACTGAGTACCTGAAAGGATCCTTATCCAGTACAATTATTATTAAGTGAATTAAAAATCAGATTTCAAATCCATTAGAAAAACAGGCAAATTATGTGAATTTGACTATTCATAGGAAAGAAACCATGCAAATGGGTAATATGTATAAAGAAACATTTTCAATTCAATGAATAAGTAAATGAATAAAATTTTTAATAGCAAAAGATAGTTTTTTATTTTTTTTTTACTGTTAGAATACCAGAATTAAAAAGGCATAATACATTTGTTCTCCTGAGAATATGGTAAAAGAGACATTCTCAGATAGTAGAATTGCCTAATAGCAATTTTCTTGAAATTGATTTGACAATTTTTTTTAAAAACCTTAAAAACATTTACTATCCTCCCTGTTGACTCTTTGGAATCTGTCTTACAGAAATAATTAAAGATGCTGACCAAACTTTATTTACAAAGATGCTTATTGCAGTTGCCTTTTTAACAGTGAAATATTGCAAATAGCCTGCATTACCTTCATGGTTTCCATATGGAAATGGCTGATTATTGGGTTGTCATAAGACAAAGTGGTCTCTAGCTATTAAAATATCATCAAACAATTCCGCTGTACATGAAATATGTAGAGAAAAACATAGAATAAAAAATAGATGTGCAGTGTGACCTGTGTGTGTGCCCACACATGTGTGCATGTTATGTCTACCAAAGCATAAAGGGTGTACACAGGAATATTAACAGTAGTCTGGGGTCCTGATATAGTGATCATAATTTTTCTTTATTCTTCACTTTATTTTCTGAATTTTCCACAATATGCAAGTATTTTCCTGTAGCACACAAAAGAAGTGGTGAAGTTATTTAAAAATACAAACTTCAAAGAAAGATTTTGTAAGAGAGGTTATCTTGATTTAACTGCTCTCAGAAATAACCCCATGGTGTTCCCAGAGGCACATCCCTGTTCTACTTCTGACATCTGCATTTAGGGTCAAGGAAGGGGAGAGAGGATGTCAGCTGAGAATTACTGCTTACCTAGGAGAGCAGTTGGTCTCTGGGACATTTTATATGATTGATTAGGAGATAATACTCAGTAACCAACAGAATAAGTTTATTTTTCCAGTGAGCACATGAAAGCCATAGGCTTGATTATGTGTCTGATGGAAAACCACCTGAACTAAAGTAGACACTCCCTGATCTGTGCACCAGTCAGTCTATACTGTGGCTTTCTGTGGCTTTTCCCATGGGAGTGGTGTTGTACTTTACCCTTACTTATTTGTTTTCCATCTCCTTCCCATGGACTCTAGTGAACCTAAAGGCAGACACCCTTTCTCACAGCAGCATGCTCAAGACTGAGAACCTGGCTGGGTCATAGATGAGTCATAATGAATTTTTGTTGAATGATAAATAACTTAGTATTTATTCATGATCTATTTGTCAGGATTTGATCTTTAGTTTTGGTACTCTGGTCTTGACTTGCCAAGGCCTTTGGCATACTCTCAGATTTCAGGTTGACCATAGACTTAGATGTCAGGGAGGGAGTACTTGGCTCCTAAAACCTTGGCACCTCTGATTTCATTACTTGACTCAAGGGAAGGTGAGGTGTCACTCTTCCACCATATGCTCATCTTGCTGTTCTGATGCAGAAGAAAGACATGGGAAACATGCTATGGTTGGGGTCCCTGTGACAATTGCATGACATGGATTCCACCTGCTATTATTTTTGCAATACCTACTTTGATATCAAATACTTTTCTATATCTTTGGCCAGTACTAGCAATTCTAAATATGTAAGTTTCACTGTTCCAGTAAGTCCCACAATATCTAGGTGAATTATAAAAGCATCAAAGTCAAATGCTTTCCCACCTACTTAATTTTTAAAATGAGCAATATCCATCATATGGTTATATATGTCTAATGTAATATTTTTGGTTAATTACATTGACTTCTCCTTACTATTACTAGCAACCATTTGTAAAATATTTCATTTGATGCTGGGGCTATATTTATAATGATTTTCCTGCATTATCTACTCAGCCTTTCTCATAACCTCATGAGAAATATGTTTTATCCCATTGTACAAATGAGAAAAAAATGAGTCTATTACAAGTCAAGTGTGACTGATCTCCAAGTAGATAGCATTCTATTCATATTCTATGTAACCATCGTGAAATATTAAGCATCTTGAGTATTCTACAAGTACTTGGAGCTGGAAGAAGGCTCAACAGTCCATAGAAAATAGTCAAGTCCCATTGAGCAGCTTGATGTTTTGAAACATGCATGTTGGCATTCTTAATTTTCATTATCCAGGATTACATAGTTAACGGTGTTGCCTTTCAGCCATATGTCAATTGGTATCCTAATTTAGTCTGCTTTAAGCATGTAAGCAAATTGTGTGGCAAAGGCAGAGGGGAGATCTGCGAAGATGCTTTTTTGAGAGGGCTGTGAACATGAGGAGTCTCTGAGCAAGCCTGTGCCCCCGACACCATCCATCACCACGCATTTCATCGCTGGTCTTGAGTGGGCCTCCAGCTCATTCTTTACCCATGTCCTCAAAGGGAAACGGAGCTCACTCTATTCCATCTTTTTGAGTTTTGAATTAATTTTCCTAATTGATAGAGAGAGGCCATTTGGGATAGAAAACCACTTTAGTGCCTAGCTGGGAAATTTCTGAAAGCTCTGTTGATAGAGAGAGTGCCAAGGGATCTGGGGAAGCTGATGCCCGATTCTTTTGGCTTGTTGAGGTCAGGTCTTTTGTCTCCTGCAGTGTGTCTTTAATTTATCATATTCAGATACTATTACAGACTAGGAGAGGGAAAGGACAAAGTGCAACCTTGGCTCACATGGGCTCACAATGAAGATAGAACAAAACCAAACCAAAAGGCTGATATGGGAGAGTAGGGGAGTTCAAGAAGCATTGGATAACCATGGAAACCAGTGACCCCTTTAAACCTGAACTGGAGTTCTACAAGGAGGAGAGAGCAAAGGGGAGAGAATGAGAGCACCTAAGGCAAAAAGGACAAAGCTTTAAGAGACCACCATAGCCACCCGGGTACGGCTTGGGTCTTGGCCGCCTGATGGCCTGTTAATATTTTGAAGCACAGTCTGTAGCATGAGGAGGACATGAAGCAGACCCAAGGGTAGCCCCCATGCACTTGATGGATCTTTCAGATTCAGCTTCCTGCAGTGAAGTGTTTAATTGCCTCTGTGATTGAGATGATCATTTTTATTGTGCTCAGCCCTGAGCTGGGGTTGGGGGGGGGCTCCTTGGGCAAGTTTTGAATTTCAGGTTATTTGTCATCTCTTAGCCATTATCAATGGTGTGCTGTTACTGTCATCATCATTATCATCAGAAGGGAAGTGTTAAGCCTGTAATTACACGTGGCACTGTGCTAAGTGAAATGCAAGGAGGCACTTGGTTCTTGCCGGGCAGATGTGCATAATCAAAACATACTCTGTGCCAGGACAGGCCAATGTTACAAGTTTTTTTTTTTTTTTTTTTTTTCAGAAAAGAAGATGAAAACAGTCAGTAAGGGAGCAGGTTTTATAAATATTTAATTGCATGGGTTCTGCTTAAAGACCACAAACTCTCATGGGAGACTTTCACTCTATTTAAGAACTACCTCTATGCTACTATATGTTCCTGGCACAGTGCTAGGAATGTCATATGCATTTTGTGTAACCCTTGCAAGAGCTTTACATAATGAATGCTGTGATTATTCCTATCCCACTTAGTAAATGGTGCTACTAAAGACACTACTAAGGAGAAGCAGAGCAAAGGTGCAGCCCATCAGACCTCAGGGTCCATAGCAAGGATAGCATTTAAACCCTTTTGGAACATCCATAGAGTTCCACAGCAAATGCACTTTGGGGACAGACTTCCATTGCTTTGCACTGTTGGAAAATTTCAGTGAGCATCGTGTTTATAAGTGTATAAAATACATCTAAATAGACAGAGCAAGACAGAGCAAGCAACACTGGAAACAGTTGATTTAGTACAGTAGGATTTTTAAATTAACATTTTTTATTTTTGCAATATTAAAAAAAATAAAAAGCAGTGTAGCTGTGAAGGGGATAGTATATTGAATTGGAGAGGAAATACTATATTGGGAAAAAGAATGACATCTGGAGGGGGAATAAGTGAGTTGAGAGGATCTGATTGTTTGGATAATTATCTCATCTGTTTGAATTCTGATTATTTATAGGGATACATATCCCTAATACTAACACTGGATTACTGACTATTAGGTTCTAGTTATTCCATTTAAAGGAGTCAATGTATTACATGCTAACAAAGGATTATTTGCAAATTGATACTACTTGTGCTGATAATTTTATTCTCCCCTCTCACCTCTCTCTCTCTCTCCCTCCCCTCCCCATTTCTTTCTCTCTCTCTCTCTCTCTCTCTCTCTCTCTCTCTCTCTCTCTCTGGAAGTGCCAGTTAATCAAAAGAGAAATGTTATGGAGATTCCAAGTGTTGGAACATTTTGAAAAATGTTGCCACTTTTGATAGCTGAAATAAATTAGTTTCCATTTTCCCCTTAGTTTGTTTTAGATTTGGGGAAGTTCAAGCTTCTCTGGAAGGGGTATGTGTATGGTCCACATAGAATTCCTATTCCATTTGAAATATGACTACTACAAAGGGGAAGAGCTGGATTTCTAACTTTCTTTGCTACATCTACAGAAGTGACCTGAAGGAAATCATTCATTCTCCTCAGGTCTATTTCTTTGATTCTTTAAAAAAAAAATCTGCTTTGGTTGGTTATATCAGTGATTCTCCACCTTCACTGTGCATTAGAATAAATCAGAAAATATTTTATCATCTTGTCACGTGGACACTGTCCCCAACTATAATTACTCTGGACTGTCCCCATTTCTACATTTAAAAAAAAAAAATTCTCCTCTAAGTGATCTAATGTGCACCCAGAGCAGAAAATGTCTATATTACACGACTGCAAACAGTCCATCTTACGCTATTTCCATTCCTTTAGAAGAATGTTGGAATGCCCATCCTCTTTCATGCTTCCGGGTACTAATTCTCTTGCACAAATGAGTTTGAGTCACTGTATTCACTAATCAGATAAAAGATCTAACAAGATGCACCCAGTTCTCTATTGAAATCCAAAGTCAAGTCTATGACTGCATAGAAGGAATCAGACTGTTCACTCTGGGTGGCTGTGTTAACTAAGAGATCATAATTGCTTCTGTGGGAACCTAGTAGCCATACTTGCCATTTAATGCCTTCATCTTCAGTCCTTCCTTTCTTGAGAATAAGAATTGTTTTCTGCATAAAATTCTGATTTTGCCTTTCTTGGGGGACTGGAATGTGCCAATGAGGGTCACAATCATTGTCATTATAGGGAATACCTGCTATCAGGGAATAATTCCATATAAACAAATAATTTCTTCTGAAGTTCACACATGACTCTTGAGGGCCTCTGGGAGCCTCTGTCTTCCTTGACCCCTAACTACAGTTTAGCTCTCCTCAACCAGAATTGCCTTAGGCCAATATACTGACTGTGCATGGCTTGGCGTCCATTCATACAGGTTTCAAATATGCAATCTGCCACTCTGCCTTCTGCCCAGCCACCAGTTAGCACTTTATACTGATTCCTTCCCAAGAGAGGTGTTGTTTTCTGGATTAGTAGTCTACAAGTACAAGAAATTGCATTCTAGCTTAGAATTCCAGCAATTTGTGTTGTCATTTGTCATGGTTTCGATATGAGATGTGCTCCAAAGGCTCCTGTGTGGGATAATGCAAGAAGGTTCAGAGTTGAAATGATAAGATGATGAGAGCTGTCACCTAATCATTGGACTACTCCACTGATGGATGAATTGGGCAGTAGCTATTGGCAGGTAAGAAGTGGCTGGAGACAGTAGGTCATTGGGGGCTTGACTCTGGGGTTTATAGTGTGTCCCTGGTGAGCAGAGCTCTCTCTGGTCCTTGGCTGTTTTGTCCTTAGCAGCTCTCCTCCACCATACGCTTCCATCATGACTTTCTGCCTCATCTTGGGCCCAGAACTATGGTCACAGCCATCAATGTACTGAGAACTCTGAAACTGTGAGGCAAAAGAAGCCTTCCCTCCTCTGTGTTGTTCTTGTTGGGTCTTTTAGTTACAGAAAACTGTGAAGAAGCTGACTACAGTATCCTTCTTGCCCTGTCTCTAAGCAGGCCCATGATCTCAAGGATATGGCTTCCCCTTCAGTCTCTGTTTCCTCATCTGTAACAAGAACATTCTTTCTCCCTCTCTGACTCTCTCATTTCTGCTCAGGCCTGAACCCAGCTGCTCTCGGTTCATTTGATTTTGATCATCTCTCTACAGAGCCCATTGCTAGGTTTTGGCTTACAAGTCCCAATGCCCACAGGCTGTGTCTGCCTGCTGCAGAGAAGCGAGATCCCCTGGGATACTTCTTCCCCTTCTCCTTTGCATTTGAAGCAAGCAATCTGTCATTTTGGCAATCAATGGCACCTCGTGGACCCCAGGCGTCCTTGGATGCCACCTTTCTGGAGCTCTTTTCTGGCTCCCTTGTGAACCCCTGATAGACAGGAAGGGGAGGAGGCATGCTTTTGACTTCACCGGTGGACAGGGGAGGAAGCTGTTGAAGACATAATGGGATATGATGGTGGCAGCTGCTCACTGAAACCTCTGTACTCTCACATGTGGCTTATGATTGAGGGTCTGAGTCTTGTGTTTGGCAAGGTCTTTGTGTGACGGATGGTGAAGATAAGTCAGTGTGATGCCCAATTAAGAGCACCATACAATTACCCCTGTCCACACTGATGACCTGGCTGTCAGGAAAAGGCTCAGCCTACAAGGGGTTGAAGATAGGATTTTGTACTGGGCTACTATAGAAGAGTCTCACTGTAGAAGAGTCTCACTGTCTTCCATGTGATTCCATGATTCCTCAATGTGTTTGCCCAGTTGCCCTTCTTGTATGCACATGGTTTACTTTTCTTCAGTTTCTCTGAGCTAGCTACAATTTCGGTAATAGGTGAGCAATTTTTTGCATCTTAAAACTTTTATTAACTTGTAGCTTTATCATTCTTCACAGGAGGCTCTAAAATATTAACAACAGGGCAGAGGATGGCACATAGATGGTATAACAAGGGACCCAAAAGCTGAACATTGAGCTATTTCTCTGCCCAACCACTGGTTCCGCCCCCCCTACGCACCCCCACCCCCACCCCACCCCCCACCTCCGCACCCTGCACCTTGTGATTTGCTTATTTAGTTTCCAGAGAAATGTTAAGAAGTAGCACACCACATCCCTGAATCCTCTCCCTGGTGACAACTGACCGCAAGAGGGCTCCAGGGAACAGAAGTCAACTGTGCTTCTGCAAATTGGCCAAGAGTTGTCTACTTTGGTAAACTAGATGAGAAAGACTGGTCCACAACCTTTGGTGAGAAGGGGAATGTGATATTTAGTGGTACAAGGCTCATAAAGCTAAAGGAAAATGTTTTATTTTAGGTCATTAAACTCCACGTCATTTAACCTTTAAAACAGCACACGTTGTAAATCAGAAGCTCAGGTTTATAGGGCAGCTTATCATTCATTTAATAGGTGCTACTATGGCTTTTGAGGCTCAGGTCACTTCTAACCTTTTTTGGACTTAAATTAAGAGAATTTCTACATCTTGTTTGTTCCAGAAAGGAAAGGTCCGCCCACGTATGGGATTCTGTAACCTCCAGCCTAGCATTCAACCATGGTATGTCTCACTGCAGTCACAGACCTAATGTCCAAATGCTTAGAGAGCACAGGCAGTGAGATATCATCCCCAGGGTGCAGATGTCACCAAGGGAGCCATCTGATAGCCTCAAAACTACTTTTATGTATAATGGACACCAGACCCAATACATGTCTCTAGGGGACTTTTAACCTATAACATCACTCATTTGAGAGTTTCACTGGTGCTGATCTTCAACAGATAAAATTCCCCAAAGACATTTATTTCACTATGTTTTTGGAAATATGAGATGATTTAAATGGGCACTAGATGGAAGAAGCCATAGACAGAAGTACATTGTGCATGACTCCCTTTACATCAAAACTGAAACCAGGCAGGACATTTAATGGCACTGAATTGTACATTTAGAAAGGGACAAATGATAAATTTTATGTTATAGTATGTCACATGCACACAAAGGCCAATAAAATAAATAAATAAACCCCAGCATAATTTGTCTACTGAGTTTGAAATCAGAGGTTATGTGTGGCCTGAAGGAGGCAGGAGCAGGCTTTGGAATGCTGGTGATTTCGATTTGACATCTGTGTGCTGACCACACAGAGGTCTCACTTTATGAAGAGTCATTGTACATTATGAGCTGTACACCATGACTGGCATGGTTTTTGAGATCAATGTTTTCCTTTTAGAAAGCATTTATCAAATAAAAAATGTGCTCAATAAGTCTTAGTTGCTTTGATTTAATTTGACTGGGGTGTTGGTCACAAGTAGAAAAATTAATTCTGTTCTTTAGTCACCATGGGGATTTGGACAGAGATAACTGAATAAAATTATGTCACTGGATAATATTTCTATTATTTCTTTCTTACAAAAGTTGAATTAGGTTTAGGGAAGGCAGGGCAAGACTTTTTTTTTTTTTTCAAAATTTAAACCACACTCTTGTCACTCTTTGAAAGTGCTCTGGGTCTTTGAAGCTATAAAGACACCTACATTGTGGCAGCAGCCAAGCAGTCAAGATTAATCTGACAGTCAGCTGTGAGTTACACCAAGTATGTACTATTTCCTTAAGAGTTCTGCTACTGTGTAACTTTGTAGGAGAGTGAGGTTCTTGGCATGTAGCCAAGGCCAGAGAATTACCTGGAAGTGTGTCCTGTGTGAGTTGATTCTACTAAGGGGAAACTACACAAAGTAACCTACACTGACCTCTTCATTGCAAGATTCTATTGCTACTATTCTTCTGTGTATTTGTCAACTAATTTAGCAAATACGGGTCCTTATCTCTGTGTCCTATACTTGTTTAGTAGTTTTGTGGAAGGAAGTTATAAAGGTTACAGAATACTAAACCACTCCTCATAGAGTACTGTATTCATTTTATAAGGGTGCCATACAAAGTGCCACTGCATTGTATTTAAAAACGGATAAAAAGGTAAATATATATTATATATTACCTATATTTTATAGACTAGGGGACTTAAAACAAGAGAAATTCACTCCCATGTAGTTCTGAAAGACAGAATTTAAAAACCAAAATATCAGTAGACACACTTTCTCTCTGAAACTTGGAGGGAGAAGCCTTCCTTGTCTTTTCCTACTTTGGGGAGCTCTGGAAAATTCTCTTCACTCCTCAACTTGTGCCTGGACCACTCCCACCTCCACCTCTGTCTTTACCTTGCCTCTTTCTCTGCCTGAGTATCTTTCTGTGACCACTTCTTTTCTTATAAAGAAAACAATTTACCCTAAATTCAGAATTTTTTTTCTTGAGATCTTTCCGCAGGATCTATGTCCAAATGGGATCACAGTCTGACCTTCTGGGAGAATATAAATTTGGAGGATGACAATAATCAATCCACTTCAGATAACTTTCTGAAAATAAAAAGAAAAAAGAAATTCTGCAGGGATCTAAAATAAATGCAAAGTGGGTGATCAAGGGAATAGAGCTTTGTGCCATTTCTCAAGAATTCATAAATCAGGGCTTGGAGAAGGTTGTACATCCTTCCAAATTTTCAGTAATTACCTTTGATTCCTTGAGTTGTGGAGGGCACTCTACGGGACACAGAATGTAGGGTGGTTAAAGAAACAATCTGTTCTTGTGGCATTTATGGTCCAGTGGAGGAGACCAATGTGCATCTAAAGAACAACAGCAAGTCTATTGTGCAGAATTTTCCAAGGGCAACACAGCATACCATGAGAAAGATTCATGCTGAGAGTAGGCTCAGCTTTGGATTTGGTGTTCTGCCAGAAAAGTTTTAAATGCTGTTCAATCTGAAGCCAAAGGATGAATAGGAGTTAGCTAGGTGTGCACTGGGTGAGAACATTCCAGGTAGGTATAGTGAAGGCAGAATGGAGCCACTATGGATAGGACATGGTGAGAGGGAGGCCCCACAGGGCACAGGATGAAGATGGCTCTCAGGAACTCTGCACACCGTGGCAGTTCACATTCTGGAACTGGGGAGTGTTTTAGTCAGCTTTTTCATTGCTGCGACCAAAAGATCTGACAAGAACAGTTAGAGGAGGAAGAGTTTGTTTGGGGCTCATAGTTTCATAGTTTGGCCAACTCCATAGCTATGGGCCTTGGGTAAGGTGAGGCAGAACATCATGGCGGAGGACACAGCAGAGGAAAGCAACTTAGGACATGGCAACAGAAAACAAAGAGAGAGCTCTGCTTACTAGGGACAAACTATGAACCCCAATGGAACTCCCTCAGTGACCTACTCCCTCTAACCACACCCTAGCTGCTTACAGTTACCCTCCAGTTAATCCATCACAACGAAGTAAATCACTGATTAGGTTAAAGCTATCATCATCTCATAAAAAAAAAAAATTCTTGCATTGACTAACAACACATGAGCTTTGGAGGGGTGCCTAATATCTAAAACATAACAGGAAGTCCCCCTAACAGGAAAACCAAGAAAGTTTTAAGCAAAGGCATGGAAAGTTCTAAATCACATTTTAAGATGGTCCTATTAGTTAATGTTTGGAGAAGAGATAGGGCCAGAAAAGTTGGTACCTGCAGGCTAAATATGATAACAGAGTCAAGTGAGCTAGAGAAGAGTCCTTGGCAAAGAGGAAGCATCCCTGATCTATGATCTATTCCTGCTGCCTTAGCTGACCAGGAGGTTCCCAGTGAATTACTTCCCAGACTTGAGGCAAGCCTCACTCAAGAGATTTGTGCAGCCCCATTATTCATAAAGAATTGACTTTTAAAAAGATGAAATGAAAATAATTTTCAAATGGTTCTTATCTAAATTTCACTTTGTACTTTCTGTTCTTTTGCTATTAAATATCTGAAATGACTTTCAAGTTTGGAGTATAGATTCAGAATTTGATGTGGGCAGGAGGACATGTCCTATAGTGACTCTGGTGTGAGTTAATTAGGATCTGAAGATTCTATCACACAAGATGGCAAGACCTCTAGACAGGGGAGAGTCTGTTGGATCTATAAATATTGGCATATGTTACCTCTGAACCATCAGGATACCCAATGTCCTTCCAGAAAATGTGGCCTTCTCCTTTAAATCTTAATTGAGATGGTTTGACAACTACCTTTGTTCTCCATCTGGGGAGTATATGGATTTTAAGCAAAAGGAAGGCAATAATAAGAAGGTGAATAGAAAGAAAGATGTGTCCTACCCATGAAATAATTTTTATGATCACTTAACTTGTTATTAGAAACCATACAGGTAAAATTGATCTGCTAGATGTGCATGGAATCCTCTACTACAGGATCCTCTAATATCCAGCTTTTTCCTGCTGTGACTTACTGCCTGATAGAATGCTAGCATCCAACTGAAGCAAATGAGTTTGCTTTCCTGGCAGACAGAACCAACTTACAGAGGAATCACGTGGTCCTCAGAGCAGAAGTCCTCTCACAAGTACATACATACCATTCCAACCCAACACTGCTACTCCCCCCCCCCCACAAAAAAAGATATATAATCCCTAGAGATCATGAGGGGAATCTTGATGTGAGGTGGACTGAGGCAGGGATGGCCTTGGCAGAGGGCGCCCCAGCACCACTGCCCCATCTGCATAGGATTATCCACATGAGTAGGTTGCCTCCATTGAAATCAACAGGACCGTATGGCAATGTTCAGATCTGAAATTATTTTAAATGGGTTCCTGTGTAGTTACAACTCTGTACTTGCAATCTTTGTGATTTCAATTTGGAAAGTCATCCAAGTGAGTAATTTAATGTTGGGCTGTTCCTTCTGTTTTCCCTTCAAGCCCACAAAATTCTAAAAATAATGTTATTATGAGCAAACTTTGTGCTTAACAAGACAATGGGGGGTTACAGTTCTGTTTGCTCCATAAAAGATTAAGTCTGACTTGACTTTATCAGCTAGGTGCTAGGTTTTATGGGAACAAGCCCTACTTATATGAAGCCACCTCTTAACTCTTAGATAATATCTTATCTTGAAAGAGATAATTCAATTTATCTTCAGATATACAAGTGATTTTTGTCCTGAGGCAGGCGAGGTGGGAAAGATTTTACTAAAGGGCAGTCTTTCAGTTATTAGGATCACAGAGATTCTCCTCATGTGTGCCTCCTACACCCTGTTTTCTCTCCAAGTATGATGATCTCCTGTGTATAGAGATACCATGAATAACTTTTTGAAATTAAGTAGGATGTATTTTGCATTCCTTTTCACCAAAGTTGTGCATATACATAGTTTAAAAATCTTTAGAGTTCTACAAGGTTCGTTTTAAAAATATCATTCCTTTTCTCCCCACCTGGATTCCTTTTCTTTCTAGAAAATAAATAAATAAACTTCAAATTCTTATAATAGATTCTTATGGAATTTTTCTCCACTTCTCTAAGTAGCATGCTTGTAGCTCCTTTTCCATACTTCCACTTGAGGCGTTATCTACTGACTTCCTGCTTTGACAGATACAGACATGATTCCTTCATATCCACTCACCCATTCAACTCCATCATACAATTCCCTCTTCTCATCTCCAAACTTCCAATAAAGTTAAATCTTAATTTTGTTCAGAGTAATATTCCATGGTCACAATACTGAATCAGTGTACATGATGATGACTTTGTTTTCCTGGAGAATTCTTCCCCCTCTGGAGTTAAAAATTGCCTCATATTTTTTTTCTTGATTTTAATATACTTTTCTGTCCTCCACTTAAATCACTAAATACTCTCCAAATTTTGCAGACCTGTAAGTCTTTTCCTCTTGTGGAGCTCTTCTGCAAAGTGTCCTGACCTGGTTTTTCTGCAGAGGTTGGCTGCTATAAAGTGGGTGCTGCTGTCACTGGGGCTGACTTTGCCATCATTAAAAGGATTCGGTACTCTTTCCTTCTGTATTGTCACTGATTTCCCAAGCCCTTTAAAAACTTTCCCAAAATAATTCATAGAGGCTAAAATTGAAATTTTACAGTCAGAAAAGTGACCACATGAAAACCTTTTCTACCCAATAAGGGAACAACTATGAAGGCAATTTGGGGTATCAGGGATCCTCCTTGATCTCTTTCAAGATCTTTCAAGCCGCCCCCCAGGTCATAGCAATAGCAGTCTCTTAATAGCCTTTAAGAGATACCTGCCCACAGATGGCCACATTTCCTCTGAGGCTGGTGCACCTTTTGCAAGAAGGAGGGAATATAGACTCAGGGGAAGGTTCCTAACCAAGAAATGTGCAAACATGCAGTGTGTGCCCTGCTGAGAGCTATGGTGAACAGGATTCATCTCATTTCTTGCTGTGTACAATACTGCCCCTTGAAGACTCCATTCTGTCTTTGAATTGTGATTGTCAGAATGTAAAAGATTAGAGAGTGTGAAGATGGCTCAAGAGCTTCGAGCTCTTTCAAGAGTGTTGGTTAGACTGGAATACAACACAATAATGTTCATCTGAGAAATCATTACAGAGCAGTTTTTCCAAACAGTCTTTCCTGCTCCTACAGTTTATGCAATCCGGGCTGCTGTTTGTAAGAAGAAGATAGCAGTGTGTGCTGGCAATGGAGAGAAGCTGAGGTGTTACCAGGTGATGGGAAAGAGGGTTCGAAGAGCAGATCCAAATTGGGGTGGGGAGTTGAGTGTTTAGGACCATGTGCAGCTCATGGCAAGAAATAGTTTTATCTTCCTAGGAATAAAGACTCCATGTGTTAAATAAAGGAGATTGAATTGAATGGGCGACTCACTGGATACATGTCTAGTTAAGGCAATAGAGAGAGAAAAGGTACTGTGGAAATATAATATATATATCAGTTCTTCAATGTTAGTCCTTCCTTTTCTCAGTAGAGATCAACCTGCCTGTGAATCAGAAATCAAAGAGTATTGCTTCAGTCTGATACTAGAATGTCTTGATCTGCCATTCAACTGGTATATGCTCTTATAGCCACACCTTTGTGCTTAAAAAATGTCTTTTTATATAGATTATGTTATTCAATCCAGTGGAAGAGGATGAAATCCTAGTATATTTCCAAATCAAAGGTAAGTCAATAGAAGAACAAAGAGATAAATTAATTTACTCAAGATCACATTGATAATGAGTGATCACTTGTGACTGATATTTATCACAACTGACAACTGAGTGTTGAACTCTTACTGCAGTCAATGTGTTAAACATCTAATACAAAAGAATTCCCAGTAGCCCCAGCAGAGGAGTAGTGACCTTTTTCCTGCTTTGGAGTAGATAAAAGGGAGGATAAGAAAAGTCATATAGCTGGTACGTGGCAGAGTTTAAGTTTGAGTTGAGCTGTGTGTGTCTCCAGAGTCTGTGGTCTCAAACACTGTTCTTAACTTTGTGTCTGGAATCCTCCAATTCCCCTCCTATTTTCTAGTGATTTTTGCAGAAAGGACTGTTACTTTCCTATTGCACTCCATCTCTTTCCACCATGTTTCCTTCATATGCAGAAGCAGCTGCCAGCTTTGGAAACACTCCTAATGCTTAAAGTTTTTCTTGCTTAGAAAATCCTTGGGTACTTTCTAACTAAGAGTGTAATAAATAAGATATTTACCATACAATCCAAGATGGCTTGATGAAAGTCAACACTTCAATCGATGCTGGTGTTAGCACCTATGTTGATGTAGCAATAATAGATTTCACAGGGAAACCATTAAGAAATGGAAATCCAAAGTGATTGGTTTTGGAAATTAACATTTTCTTTTCTCTACCTTGTAGGCAGGTGACATCTTTCAGCCCTTTGCTGTCATTTAATGTTGAATAGAGTGCTAGTCTTTTGAAACAACTGTGGCTGACTAACATTTTTTAATAGGGTCAACAGGGATATCTCTTAATTTTCTGAGACTGCTCCAGGCTAGTAAATTAGCAAGTTTCCAAGAGATGAGATAAAGACTAGAAATGTGACAACCAGTTTCCACATGAGGCTGACAGTGTGATGAATAAGAGTTTCAGGATCCTGTGACTTTGATTGCTTTTCCTCCTCTTATTCGCTTTGTTCATCTCAGTACAACAACCAAAAAAAAAAAAAAAATGATCACAGTTGTAATATCACCTGATCCTGCAGTTGGACATTAAACATTTATTTTAAACATTAAAACTACTGAGCCTGAGAGTTTATGACCCACAGATACTTTTTATTTATTTATTTCTAAATTTTAATTTCTTTATGTTGAAATTGCCAAATCCACTGAATTGAAAGAAAATGAGATATAGAAGCTGTGACTTTTCATGAAGTGTAACCAAATACAGCTGGTCGGGAGAGCGTGAAAGGGGCATTTTGCTGGTGGTGCTGCTTGGAACGGCAGGGATAAAATGTACACATTTATTATCGGATGCTTTATGGTTTGGTTATGTTTGGATTATGGTTTTTAAAATATCTGTGGGTTTTGAAAACCCAGAACAATGTATTCATAACCCATGGCCCATCAGCTTTATTGTGGCTTTCATTTCATGGAGAAAGAGTGGGTTTGCATTGGTAATGAATTAGCTGTTTATTTTCCCAACTCTCCCATTTCATTACAGTGATGCAATCTATTCACCTAATGGTAGCCATTTTTTGTTTTTGTTTTTGTTTTTGTTTTTGAATTTTTTTTCTAATGTCTGGTCAATGCTTGCCTCAAACTAGGGTAGTTTTCTATTCAGGGTGTTGGTGGATAGCCAGAAAAACATGTAGCTTTTGTATTGATGAGGATATGATTACTGAGATTTGAAGTGACTTTTCTGTCTAATTATAATTAGGGGTGACTCCCCACTCACTCCCCCCATCTTAGTGAATAAAATAAAGAACTATTTTCAAGAAAGAATAAGGTGCTTGGAAACAATGAGTAGTTGTTCCTGATACAAATTATTTGGTTCTTATGGCCTTATAGTTAAAGATCTTTATTTCATCAAGACAGCTAACAGGCTCTGAGCACATCCTTCATTGAGTACACAGACTAAAGATTTCTCCATGTAGTTTCACTGCTTCTGTCCTCTGTCTCTCAGAGTGAGATAGCTTGCCCTTCTTCTCACAAGACTGTTATACATGAAAATGTAAAGATCATTGCATTTTGATGCATCTTGCAGGAAGGTAGAGAGGCAATGGAAAGAGACAAGTATAACCTATTTGAAGGATTATTTCCTCAACTCTTTGTTAAAATAGATGCACTATAAATGGAAACACACTGTGGTGTATTGGCAGGCAGGTCACTTGAGTCCCTGGATGTAGAGAATTATAATGCTGTGTCTCTGTCATGTTGTTTCATTCTGTACTCACATGAGCAATCGCAGGAATGCATCAGCTAGCATATCAGTTATGAAAGGGCCCAAATGAGGGCCTCTGCATGGATGAATCCCGATGGCCAATAGCTGACAGTGCTTAGAGTCCTGGAGGATGATTTCATTGACTTGTTGCATCTTTCATGCAAACAAGGATTTGACAGCTGTCAAAAGGGCAAATTGGTTTCAAGAATCCCCAGGGATCTATATGAATAGTGTGTATTTGGAGAAGTGATTACAAATATTAATGGTCTCTGAGAACCACAAATCAGAAAGCATGTGCTTCTGAGACCTGACTCACCATAGGGTCAAATTCAGGAAAATTGGATTTTTTTTTTTTACAATTGAATTTATCTAAGTTTTCTTCTTTCTCTCTAAGCACAATTTCTACCTTGAATAAACTATTACATAAGAGAGAAAGCATTAGCACAACAGGCAGTAGATAGGGCTTAATTTAATAGTCTGTTTTGTTGTTGATGTTTGGTAATTTGCTTGCTTTGCCATCATGGCCAAATTTATAAGGAAGCCCAGACTAATTATCAGTCTCTGATGTTACTGTCTCCTCTTTTAGTACACAGAAAGAAGAGCTTTCCCTACTTTTGATGTGTTACATGTTCAGATTTTAATGTAAGAAATTGTTTATTCTTGTGGAATTAAAATTTTGGATGATGCTGAATTTGGCATGGGAAATAATTACAGTTCTCAGAGCAGAAAAAGTCTAAAGAAGAACTGTGGCAGACACTGGATTGGATATTTGGGAGGCATGTGGATGGTCCTGGTTAACCCTTCTAATAGTTGAATCGTGGACCCTTAGATCTGGCAAGAACTTAGCAATCACCTTGTTCAAGCCATTTTCTGTGCAAAGGAAGAAAGTTATGCATAGAGTTAGAATTGTTGAAGGCCACCCAGTCAGGATGGGATGATCAGTAGAAGAAATATTGACTTCCAATGTTTTATCAATACCTTCAAATATTGACTTAGGAGCTGAGTAAAATCCACTTATTTCAAAGAATGTTTAATAACAAAGTTTCTACATAATGAATCTCTTTCAGTTGCTTTAATGATTTTTTTTATGGACATTGCATGTGATTCTTGTATGAAAGAGCATAAAGTAGAGGTCTTAGCTCGGGATGATATTGCTTCCTTGGTAATTGCTAGAGACAGTTTTTGATTGTCACAACTGGAAGAGGAGGAGGAAAAGGTACAAGCATCTAATAAGGAGATGCTATGAAGCTTCCTGTAATAGACAGGCAATCTCTCTATAACGAAGAATTATCTGACCCACAATGTCAACAGCCTCATCACCTAGAAAATATGGACTTAGAAGGTGTCATGTTTGAGAAATGCTACTGCATGCCTTTGTCCTTCGCTTTTCTTATTTTTTTTTTTCCCCACTGATCTATCATGGGTCTAAGAACAAAAAAACCACCAAATCAAGAAATAGGCTTCTATGGATCCAAATTCCTATTTGTCCCCATACTTGATATCTGTAAAACACTCTTCAAAAGTATATGAAATACTGAAGATGGCTGTTAAGTATTGGTCATGTGTCTTTGTGGACCTATTTTACATAATTAACAACCCGCACTGTTGAGCAACCATTGATTAGAATTGATGCTAGCTGTATGCGCAATATGGCTATGCAGGCTGACACTGATGGACTTTAGATTCCCTTAAGAAGATGAATAGCCACATGTGGACAGAGATTGGGAAGACAAACTAGCATCTAGAAAGACTCGGAGACTTGACCCCATTTTCATGGAGAGGCTGTGTGTGAGGTCTGGAAGTCACCTTCTGTGGTTCAGGTATAAGCTCACAATTTGGGGGCAGAAATAAAGTCACACAATTCAAATCTGCACCTCAGGAGGTAGGCATTTTCGAGCAACATTGGTCTCCTAGAGCAGTCTGCCTAATCTTTATCCCCTGTTGCAAACCAACCACTATACTGACAATACCACCCAACAAAAGAATGAAATTTGTCCATCTATCATTAAGATAATTGTTATTGATTAGTCCCCTAGTAATTTTCTGCTTTTTGTTTTCAGATGTTGGTTATAAATCACACCCACAACAGACACTGAGCCTGTATTTGTGTCTATTATGTGGTCCTGATAAGGCTGGGCAGTGTTTTTCACCTTTCTGATGCAAGTTATTGAGATTGATTGAAGCTGTTTGCCTGTCCCAGCCTAGACACGGTGTAATTAATGTTTCCTTATGTTAATTCATGCAAATGTAAGAGTATGTATTTGATTGGGAGGTGAGAGAACAAAAAGGATTAAAGAATTCACTCCAAGCTACAAATTAATTTATGGCATTGCTAACTGTCCTCTGAAGAATGAGGAATAGGCAGTGAAAAGAAAATAATACACAAGAAGAAAGTGCCGTTGCATGTTTTTCAGAACTGGTAACATAGTTAATGGCTACAAAAAGGATCTTCCGTCATCTGACAGGGACCTTGTCCATGCAGTTGATTCAGCAGGCCACATGCCTATCTCTGCCGGGAAATGGTTCAGTATGGACAATCCAGAGATTATTTCCTCTCTATATATACACAAGCACAAATGCATATTCATAGTAATTTAGAACCATACTGAAATTTTGACACAGTCATATGCAATTAATATTGACTTTGTGACATTATTGAAGGTGTAGCAGGAAAGCAGCTTCATCCCCAAACCAGCGATCAACAGAGCTATCACAATTGTTGTCTGTATTATTGCAGGTTTCTTCCTAATCTTTGTATTGATCATTTTGATTATTTTCTAATGTATTGTTATATTGATGTCCTGATTTGCTTCTCTATTTCTCTAGTATTAGACAATCACTGTGTTTCTGTGGACCATGATATCTAAAATTTTAATGATCTTTTCTTTGAATATTTTTAGTAATTTTTCTTCTGTTGAATTATTTTCTTGAGATAACTTCTTGGAAATGGAAATACTGGAGTCTATATCCTTTATGGCTTTCTTTACTTATTACTATCTTTAGCTACATTCACAACTCCCAGTGTCTTGCATATAGACTCAAAAATAATTGTTGAATTTAATTAATTCTACATAGCCCTCTTAAATGGCCCAAACTGTTGAAGCCACCTACTTAGTGGCATTTGTTTTAGCTAATTGTACATAATATAAGTGAAAGATAGTGAGCACCCTACCTCTAGGTAATGCTATTTTTTGTTGCTGTTCTTATCAGTTATACATGATGATAGCAGAATGCATTTTGACACATTATAGACAAATGGAGCACAACTTCTTATTCCTCTAGTCCTACATGATGCAGAGTTACAGATGATATTATTTTGAATAGGTTTTAAAAATGGGAAGAAAGAAACAGAAGGTTTAGAATATGTCTCAACCAGGAAGGCCAGGGCTACATGGGGTATCAGAGAGAAAACTCTAATATCATTTAGAAGTCAGTAGAGAATGGCGAGGAGTTGGGGGGTTATGCTTTGAAAGAGAGGTTAGAGAACTCAAAAATAAAGATGGATTGTGTTCTATGCAATATTTATTTGCTGGAGGTATTTAAGGGAAATTACTGTAAGATATTTACAACTACTGGTGTTATGTAATTTTATTTAATTTTGCTTATTTGCTTTCATTTTTGCTAGTTATTTTGGAACAAGCAGCTGGATGTGAATATGTGGTAATGTTCCCTTATTTTCCTGCTATCTATAGTTACTTTCCTGTTACAAAAGCAGAATAAAGTATTTGGTTCACAAAGTTAAAGATATTTACTATCTAGCCCTTTGTGGAAAAAGCTAGCAGACTTTATTTGATATAGAGAACCAAATCTAACTGTCAGAAATAGAGTTTTGAGTCAAAGTTAGTTTTTTTCAGAATCAGACTCATTCATTGGGCAAATTACAAAGCTCATCTTCAGGTTCAATTTCTTCTTCACTACAATCAACATGTGAAACTTTATCAGAGAGTTGAAATTTAAATAGGCTTGAGTATTGATCCACTAGTTTCTTCCTCCTATAAAAAGAAATGTTCAAAAATGTAATTAGTGTTTTGTCACTTTCATGTTGACATGATGTGGTCAATTGAAGATCCAGTATATTATGTAAATTTTTAAAAAAGTATTTTGAGTGAATTATTAATGAATATAACCAAAAATTACCAAGTCCATCTTCTTTCAATTTCCCTTGCTTTTCGCCATTAACATGCTGCACTCTTAGTTGCTGATACCAGCGGTGACTGCCAAGGTTTTCTGAACACATCTATCTGTGTCAAAGCACTGAACCCACCACTATTAAGCAGAAGGGCATAGAGTGTGAGTCACCGAGTGTGATGGAGCGAGAGTCCCCTGTGATCCCAACTCCATGCCTCATTCTGCCATTATTCTTCATGGACAAAACCCCAGTGGTGTTAATAGCATCTAAGTGGCTGCAGTCCTTTTTACCAAATTCATGTGTCATTTTTCACAGTCTCTTTGCAGATTGAAGGGGAAGTGTGATACTTTTTGGTCCACAATCTCCTTCCTTCAGACCCATCGCAGTTTTGCTCATTTGGTTTCAGTTCATTTCCAGCACATTCCAATGTGACCTGCAGCCATCCCTTTCCAGTTACTACCAGGAGGTGTTCCAGTAAACATTAGCCCTTCATCTGCTCCCAAAGAAGTTTCCACTGATGGGTAACAAATAATTAGATAAGCGTGAGACATAATTCTCTCTAATTTAACTAAACATACAGCAGTATGAGAGTAAATTGCACATTTCATATATAATATATATATATATATATATATATATATCTTCTTTCAACATAACTAATTCCAAATGTGGCTAGTGCCTAATAAGATTTCTTACCATCTGATAAATGGATTTCAAAAAACATTGTATTTGGGCTGGGGTTGTGGCTCAAGTGGTAGAGTGCTTGCCTAGTACATGTGAGGCACTGGGTTCTATCCTCCACATCCCATAAAAATAAAATGAAGCTGTTGTATCCACCTAAAACTAAAAAATAAATATTTTGAAAATATATAATATTTATAAACATCTGTACCATCTTTAAAACAGTGATAAATAGTTGGCCATGCATCCCTTTAGCTTGGCTAAAATAATGCATTATCCTGGTATAATAATAAGTTGATCTCCTTTTAGTCTCAATGATGAATGATTTGTGTAATAAGTTATTGATTTGCCCTAGTGATTGCTCTGGTGATTAGCATGAGATCAGTGAAAAGCAAAATTCACAGAGTCATAATCAACCTGTTTTAAAATTATCTACATTTTTTGTTATTTTTAAATTTTACTTTATTTTACATCCTGGGCAAAAATAGAAGATCGATGTGCCAATGTTCAACAATGATCTCATCTAAAAGCTAAATTTGAAATGATGGTTAACTATGTTACTGACATTCTATCTTGGGGCAAGGGTCATCTCATATCCAGGTGAACATTCATTGATGCCTTTAATTTCTGGAGTCTGTATATGAGCTCCTTTGTTCCTACATGCCCATAAGTAAGGGACTTCAGTTTGAGACCTGCAACTAACCAACCAAACTTTGGACCAGTAGAATTTTAATTCCTTTAGGTAGTTCTTAAAGGAAACCCAAACGTTCATTCCCCTCCTTTGTCCTCTTTTGGTTCATTGAACACAATACTAAAGATGGAAAAATATTCTTTCAAACCAACCCCACCCAATATAATTATTACTTATTAAGTGTTCATCACTTCTAAAAACAAACAAGAAAAGGGATTTCTGCATAATTTTAAGCATAGTTCTTGACTTTCAGAGAAAGAAATAAATGTAAATATATATGATAGATGAAAGCATTCTCTGGGCTGTATCAAATTTTGGAAGATCTGATACTTATAAATTCTTATGATCAAATGCTTTGTTCTTCATAGATTTTATTATGGCCTATAAACCCATGCTTCTTGGGATTCAGGTACAACCCTGAGGAAAAAATAAAGTTGGATACAGGTTCTCTAATTTTGTTCTGTTCTTCTAGCATTCCGAGGACATAGAATAATTGATTCTGTCCCTCGTAACAGATTTTATATGTACATGACAAAGAGGCTGATGTGCCCCAAATCTGCATTATAGATTTTCCAGAATCATAGTAGCTAGGGAGAAATCTGTATTAAATACTTTTGTTTTATTTGTTTGTTTGTCTATTCCACTTCTGAGCTGGTTTGACTCTAAACCTCTGCTTATTTAGTATACTTTTTAAACAGTATAGGGTTTTTCTTAAAAGAAAAAAAAATACATACACACACACACACACACACACAATGGTAACAGAACAAATTGCAGATGTGAATTCATACAAATCTAGATTTTATTACTAGATACTCCTTTGAGCTGTGTGACCTTCATCAGGACAATTAATCTGTCTGAGACTTTTGTCCTACCTGAAGAATGAGGTTAGCAATGTCTCCCAAAGCCAACAGGATCAAAAGAAGCAGCCATGAAAACCCTGAATCACTCTAAATTAGATATCATAGATATAAGAAAAAATTAACAGAGAAACATACCACTCTATGTTTGTAAACTACAACATAAACCTTTGATAAATTATAATATAACCCCAACCAATGATCTAATATGGTGGATATCCCCTATCTTCACCATCAGACCAACTTGGGCACAATAGGAAAAAAAGAAAACTTTCCATGTGCAAGGGACTTTTATCATTATCAATTATTTTTGTATCTATATTAGTCATTCCCCTGGCAATGCAAAAACAAGGGCATATATTTCATGCTGGTGTTTGTGTGTGTGGGGGGGGTGTGTTTTCAAACTGGAAAGAAAAGGAATTGAAAAGAGAAAAGAAAGAAGATGTTATTTATTTAATTATATTAAAAAGATGGTAACTGGTTTGGTTCAATTATATAAAATTTATACTAATGATGGTCTTAAAGACTACTATCTGGTAGATATAATACAAACAAAATGTTATAAAATAAAAAGGACCTCTTTTTATATTCTGTGATATCAAGTACTTGGCTTCTGATCTTAAGGTTAAAAAAGTCAAACACATTAAGAGAGAAGAGGGGAGGAACCAAGTGCTGCTGTTTGGGGTCACAGGTGATGGCAAAAAGGGATGTCTAGCTGGTGAATCGTGGGGGAGCCCACATTTGAGATGGAGACCTATGTGTTACACTCAATAAACTCAGCACATTTTCTGCCCTTGGTTTTGCTTTTCATCTGAAAATTGTGTATAAATTTCCTTCTGAGTGTTTTATGATAACACTCAATGGAATTACAGTTTCTATCATTCCAGGAGTCCTGATGTTTATTATTTAGATAAATATTAGGTTTTTACTGTTCATCAATGGTGGCTCAAGACATTATTCCATTGCTTTGTTTATTTTATTCTTATTAGAAATGTGGACAACGTTTGGTAACGATCCCATAAAATAAATTCATGAAAAGAAGCTAAATAGAAGCTTATCCAAAAAATGATTAAAATGAGAGTTAAGTGACATGGGTAACCTATGGGCCCCCATCAGTGATACTAAGACTGTTTCATAGCTCTTCAGGGCTGTTATGTACCCACATGTCTTTTGAAAGCCAGTAAAAATTACACTATGCCGCAGCAGGGAGAACTAGACCGTGCTGTCTTCATTGCAGTAAGAAAACTGAAGAAACAGTGTTTCCCTTCATCTTGAATCTTTCCTCATGTACGTTAAAGAACAAGGTTAATTAATACTGTTTTCACAGTCTTTGAAGCTTTTTAGGAAATGGTATGAAAACAGCATATGTTCTACATATCATCAGTAATTGGAATACATTTTCCATAGACTCCCTCAACTGTTCTGCCTGCAAAGCCTCTGGGAAGGGACGGAGACTGCAGGGGTGTTGGACAGGGAGGAGTTGGAGCCCAGGGGCTGGGGCACTGGATTAGTGGACTCTTAGAATGAGTAAGGTGGGAAGCTAACAGGCATTTGATAGGCCTATGAGGATATGTGTGAATGAATGCCCATAACAAACATCTCCACCTGGTCACACAGCCTGTGGACCTGTGTCCTTGCTAAAGCTTTTTGCATGGTAAACCCATTACTGAAAGGAATGGAGTATTGAGGAGCGCTCGGCATATGATAACAGCCCCAAGCTTGATCTCCTCACTATGAATCAACAGCATCATCCTTTTAGAACAGGGTGACAGCCCCTAGCCCAAAGGAGTGCCCTGTTTTTTACAAAAATGGCCTGCACATTTTTAAAAAATATTTATGTAAGTATCTATATACTATCTGTAATTTTACCTCTTGTTTTGTAAAGCAAAAAAAAATATATATATATATCTGCCATCTGGCCCTTAATAGAAAAAGTTGGGCATCTACCCATCTCAGAATTTATAAGGAAATGTTACAAAATAGATACTGATAAGCTTTATTCTTGGCAGCAATATTCAGTATTTCAATCATTCATAGTCAACCTAGGAGAATTAGGTTCATTTTTTTTTCTTTTTTGTTTTTTAATCTGTGTTATGATTTTCTTTCAGTGAATTAGGTAAAGTTTTACAAAATATTTATGTTTTGGCCTATATATGTTTGCTTAATTAACAGACTTTATTAAATATCTGAGTTAGGTAAGGGCTATTCAGGGGTGTGTGAGATAGATAAATATGATTCATTTTTCTTTCCTTGTGTTTCCATTATCATAAGAAAGAACTATTCAGAAACATGATGTGCAATAGGAAGCTCAAACTCAAGAGAGTTACAGTGAGAAGCTATCACCTCTGAGTGGGTCTGTCACTTTATTCAATGAGGACTTTTATCTCTGAAAAAGGCCCAAGACTAACTTTTCCATTTCATAAAATGGGAACCTACTGACGATTGATGTCTATTATTTGGCCTAAGATTCATAACTAGTTCTGAGATTTTATTGGAAGTTATCCCCATTGGATGTTAAATTAATGACTTCAGCGATGGTCCCAGCCTGCTAGTATGATATCAGGGTGCAAGGTGCCAAACACTGGGTTCTAGGGAAGGCTCTAATTAGACTTTGCCTAGAAATTACAACTAAATCCTGTATGCAGTTGGTCTTTTTAGATAACACATGCACATTTCTTCATCTCTTAGTTTCCCTAAGGTAAGGTCACATGAATAAGTCCTTCATCCTTGAAATTCCTATAGATAGTGTTCATAATGCACATATCAGGTATGGAAGTCCCCTCAATGTTCCTGGTCCTCCAATGAGACTTCATTCCACTCTGCAGGTTGTCTCCCATTGAGCCTAAACCATCATTTGAGAAAACAAGTTACCTAAGAGGGTCCTTCGGTAAGTGCTGATCACCTGAGCATTTTAAAGCTGACATGCCTGGTGGTAGTATCACTGTGGATTTTTATTTTTGATGTCATTCATGGACTAAGCAGGAAAATATCACCTTTCTGCTGAGACAAGATACAGTAAATACCACAACAACATGAATGACAGCCTTTTAATGAAATTTTTTAGCCTCCATTTTGAGAAAATTGGACTTGTTATAATACAAATGTTTTGTCAATCTACTTCCCCACATCACACTTTCTGCCACAATGTCAACCACGAGGTTTGCTGAGTTTTTAAGGTTTTCTCTGGACCTGTCAGACCTTTATGGAATTAATCCTTCTTGTTTGTAATAGGGGTTTCCACAAGATGAATACTTCATTTCTCATGAATCGTAATGAAGCAGTCCATGCTTTGTCAGCAGAGTGACCTCTGCCGTCTTTTATCTTCAAGAGAAAAAAGATTAGACTCTATTTTATGGCTAATGAAGAAGGTTGTTGGTCTCTTGGCACTTCCAGTAACTGTGACTCTTTTTGGTCTCATTTCAGTCTGTGCTAAACTGATCACAGGGTGATTATAGCAAATCTCTTCAGATAACAGATTTCCTCCTAAATTTGAGGGTAATTTTTGTAAGTACCAAAAGTGATAGATGTGAATTCATACACTGTTATTTTATTAGATCTGAAGATAGCCAGAAGTTATCTAGTCCAACCTCCTTGTTTTATTGGTGAGTAAACTGATTCCCCCTGGTATAGCCCACACCCAGAAAGTTAGTGAGCAGCACATCAGACAAAAACTTCTCCCCTACCCTGTGTGCTGAGAACTTTCTCCTGCGATTGGCTGTTTTTATAAATTACTTGTTTTATTGATCTACTGGAGGTCACTGCAGACTCTTTTATGAAGTACCCACATCTTTCCCCTCAGATCCTAAATGCTTGTACCTTTAAAACAAGTCCTGAATCTGACCATTTCTTACTATCTCCACTCAAATACTTTGGGTCAAATTCTATCATCTCACACCTACAATCTGAAAGTAGCCTCTTAACTGGTTTCCCTGCATCTCCTAGTGACCTCTATTCTCAACACACAACAAACTTTCTAACAACAGGATATCTCAGCCCTAGCTCTGTTAACGTTTTGGGGTGGATAATTATTTCATGGGAAGGTCTGTTCATCACGGATGAGTTGTCATGGCCCTAACCTTACCCATTAGATGACAGTAGTACCCCTCCCAGTTGTGACAATCAAAAATGTCTCCAGACATTGTCAAATGCCCCTCTGAGGGCAAAATAGCTCCCTAGTTGAGAACTAATACTTTAAAATATAAGTTGGACTGTTTCACTTTCCTGATCAAAACTCTAGGTTTCCATCTTTGTCTGAGTTAAAGAAAGTTCTTTTGCTTGTAAACAAGGTCCTAAGAAACCTCCCTCCTCTCCCATATCTTGCTCCCTGGAGCTCTCTTTGGCTCAACCTGATGGAGTTACAGGGCTTCTTGCTGTTCCTGGGTTAAGCTCATCACATTCTTTCTCCATGTTTCCTTGAGCTGCAGAGTCCTTCCTCAGAGATCACCCCACAGTTAACATCTAGGACTGACTGTGTGCCCCTAAGATCTATATGTTGGAGCCTCCCAGTGTGATAGTGTTGAGAGGGAAGACCCTGGGGAGATAATTAGGTTTCAATAAGGTCATAGAGTGGGGTCTCCACAGTGCAACTAGTGCCCTTATAAAGAGAGAAAGAGACAAAAGAATTTTCAGGCTCTGAGTTCTCTCTCTATCTCTCTCTCTCTCTATCTCTGTCTGTCTCCTTCTTCCCTACAAAGAGGACATTCTTTGAGTACTCAGTGAGTAATGGCCATCTACCAGACAGGAAAAGAGTTCTTAGAATAAAACCCACCTTGTTCGCATCTTGACCCTAGACAGGTTTAAAGCTGTGAGAAAAAAAAATGTCATTTCTAAGCCTCTGCATTTTGTTAAGGCAGCCCAAATCAACTAAAACAGCATTTTTCTTCATAATGTTCAGGTCTTTGCCCTAATCTTACCTTCCCCCAAGCCTTCTCTAACATCCCTGATTATTCCTATAGCTCTTAGTCTTGACTAACATCTTATGTATTTGCTCAGTTAGTTTGTTGTTGGCTATCTCCTGTTATGAGAATATAGGACCTAGAATGATAAAAACCATTATGCTGTTTGTTTTACTGCTGTGTCCTCACTCTTCAACAATTTCTGTTGTGGTAGGTGTTCAATAAATATTACATGAAAATGATGGTACGAGAATATTTTTAAGATCTTTAACACTTTTGTCAAACATTATAGTAAAAACAAAATAGTATTTCAAATGGCATTATCTCAATTATATTTTTTCAGTGCATGTTTTTCCTTTGGCCCTTATTTAATGTAAAATTTCATATTTAAAAAGCTTACTGACAAAATACTGTGATAGATGCATTACTGAAAAGAAAGCATTTTTTTTTCCAAAAGGTAGTGAAATCCATGGCACATAGTGCAAATCAGTTCCCTTTTAAGACACCTAATGCGAAACAATCCAATTAAAAATAGATGTAGAAGGTTCTTAACACAAACAGGGATCATACTTAGGTGTGAAATAAGTTTACTTCCAAATGGGTAAAAAAAGAAATCAGAATCAAGGAAAGAATAAATTTTTTTTTGGAAAGAACTACCCACAAACTTTAATGTGGTTTTCATTGAGAAACCTCAATGATGGACAATAATTAAGGGTATTTGCTTTTCTGTCCATGTTTTCTTATTTGTATATAGTAAAGAGAGGTAACTCTCTTTAATTAATAATAAGATACTAAATTAATAATAAGATACTAAAAGGTGACTGGTCCCTTCATTGGCATCTACAATGCTTGTCCACTTGCTGCCATTCAAATGGAGATGTCTTCAGCACTGGGTACTCCCTAAATCCTATTTTTTTGTAAGTAATCTCAAGAACCCTTTCAGTGGGCTAGTTGACAGTTCCACATTCATAAATGCCATTCTCCCACTACTTTGAGAAAAACTGATGAATAACACAAAGGAAGAGAAAGCTAGCTCACATTTTACAAAACTGAAAGGGGGGAAGGTTCAAACCTAGGGCAGATTAAGCAGCACATGAAAGTTTCTCTTTTAAGTGTTAATTTTGCATGAGGCCAGGGAAATGATAACCTAGATGTCAAACCTTGTTACCTGTTGAGCTGGTCCCATTACAGTTTTCCCAGTATCATACAACAAAATCAAGCTGTGGTTTAGAGATTTAGCTCTTGAAGCAAAAAAAAAAAAAAAAAAAAAAAAAAAAAGAGGAAGTTACTCCCCCATTCCAACTTGGCCCTTATCATTTTTCTTTACCATTGGATTTAGCCAGAGGACACTCAGAGGGTTGCCTGAGGCACACTTCTTGCCCTATAGAAACTTCAGATCTCCATGAAGCTTCTTCTGTTTTGTGGAAGATGCCACGTGTTCAGAATTTCTGATATGAAGCCGCTGGGTGGGCTCTCTGAGAGATTTCTGCTGGGGCAGTTACTTCTTGAACTTGCATTTTTATTTCCGAATTTTGTTCCTTGTCTTGTAAAGGGATGAGAAAAAGAGAATCATTGTGTGAAGAGCAAATCGGGTTCAGAACCTTTCCACATGAATATTTTTCGGTGTTGTACTAGGACACCAAATGTCCTGACACTAAAATCAATTTCCAGATTGAATCATGGTGGCTTTCCAAGACTTTACTCTTCTCTGTAGTTCTGTGACAACTGAGTCTGGTAGCAGAAATTCATATGCTATTTGCTTACTTTTGCCATGATCTGGAGAAAGAATTTCATGGGGGATAGGCTGATCAGATAAACTACAGAATGCCGAGCTAAAGTGAGTTTGGGAAGTTGGGCGTGTATCTTAGTGACAGAGCACTTGCCTTGAAATGTGAGGCTCTGGGTTCTAGTCCCAGTCCTGCAAAAATAAATATGTGAATAAATATATTTGAGTCTTGGGTAAATGACAAATAATGTTTTAGTTCAGGTATGTCCTATGCCATACTTATTTAGTATAAACGTTTGTTGATAAGAAGTTTAAATATAATTTGTGTGGGCTGGGGCTGTAGCTCAGGGGCAGAGCACTTGCCTCGCATGCGCTGAGGCCCTGGGTTCGATCCTCAGCACCACATACAAATAAACCAATAAAACAAAGGCAATCTGTTCATCTCCAACTATAAAAATAATTAAAAAAAATATATATATATATATATATTTGTGGTCTTAGTTTTAGTAAGCTAAATCTGGCAACTCTAATGTGGGAGGAGCTGTTGACTATTTCTTTACACTTTTCATTAAAACTTTTATCTAGAATTTCCCCATATTTTAATGATCCTTAATAAGTTCCCATAGTGAAATGTCCATAGTTTCCTGTCTGGTAAGTCTTTCTCTGCATTATGTAGATTCGAGAATAAGTCCCACAAAACCTGATTCATTTCTGATTTTCGTTTGTTAGTAATGAAAACTAAAGTGAAATGGCTTCAAAGTACATTAGTTTCTAGAAAGGACTGGAGTTAACATAGTCTTTTTAAAAAAGATGTTCACGTCCTTCGACAATTATTTTTACCTTGTTTCTTATTGAAGTATTTTTTAAAAGAGAAGAAGCACCAATATTGTGATAGTGACCAAGGGTTCACTGCATGGTGTGCATAGAAATCAATACCACGGCACTGGTTTTTGCAAAAAGAACTTTGTTGTGAGCAAAAGGGGCAGGAGGAAAAGCTCAAAAGGGGCTCTGCAGTTGATTGATTGGTTGTGGAGGAATGTATTGGAAGGGGGCGGGGCAAGAGAAGCAGCTTGTTGATTGGATGACCAAAGCCAGGGGAGGGGTTACAGGGTTCATTTGCACAGACAGAGTCAGTTCTCCTGCCTCTTCACTTGGGCTGTCTTTCTTTGGGGAGATTTTCAATCTGCTCTATGCAGGAGATTTTGAGTTTGTGATATCAAAAGGTCATCCGTCCGATGAACTGGCATTCTTCTGCAACATGTCCCTTGCTGAGAAGCTGGTCTCACACTCTTCTTGACAGACTCTGGAGGCTTTCCCTGAAAGACAACCTGAGTACTTTGTTCCTTTCCCTAAGAGATTTGTACCCGGATGTGGACAGGTCTTATAAACCTCACTGGAGCTGGCCCAATGGTGACTTTACACTTTTCCTCTGCGAGCTGAAGTTAGTCTTATATTAACACAAACTACTCAGAGGACATCCTCAGGCTACAGCAGAATAAGTGCTATTATGGTTTTGTCCATTGTGACTAAACTGGACTCAGGGGCAGTTGAGTCAGGTAAGGCTCTCAAGTTCCAAGATTCTGAAAGGATACAATTATACTGTGGAGCTAAAAATCTAATAAAAGAAAGGCATTGTGATAAAGAAGACTGCGTGAGCTAAAACTTCTTTGGGGAAAGGATTGTCACCATGATAACTGTTTAAAATATATCTTTTTATAACTCCTTGTGCAAATATTCCAAGAGGTATCCTAGATGTACAATCATGGAATTCTTTATTTTGGTTAATGAAGTAGTGCCATTTGCTGGTTACCATAGAGGTGACACTAGATACTATAAACAGTAGCCCTCTTTCTTGGCCCTTTCCCCACTATCTTTGGCATTTTAAAAAGAAATGTAAGTATTAATAAAATAAAATACATGTTGAAAAAGGAATTCAATTATTTGTTTTTTCTAGATTATCTCCATTCCTTCATCTCCTTCCTTATAGAAACAATTATACACATTACCCAAATGCAAAATTGTGCCAAGATAGTCTGAGGGGCACTGGAAGCCCCTTGTGTTAGTGCAGGTGACCAGGTGTCTTAGAGCAGAGATCTAAAGCTTTAGTTAATGGGCAAATCCCCTAGAGAGCTTCTAAAGCATGATTGTTTTTCTCTCTCCTCAAAGCTGCTCATTCAATAGTGGAGGAGGGCCTGAGTTTGTGTGTTTCTAACAGGTTCCCAGGTGGTGCTTCTGGGAATTAAATGCATATATGGTTTTATATGTATGTTCTGGCCCAAACTTTGGAAACCTTTCCAATGTTTGCTAGTCTGGTGGTACTTTGAGACCCATTCTGTCCTTGTGTTTATTCTTATATCCTAAACCCAGTGAAGTTCACATATGGTTAGAAGTTCTGTTAGAAGTTCAGGTACGGTTAGAAGTTCTGTTAATTTATTCCTTTGATTTAGCTTCTCAAATTCCCTGCTCCTTCCATAGCCTCACAAGTATTATAAGATTTTGTCAGAACTGAAGATCAGACTTACAGTTGCACATGTGTTGATGTTTGGTGAATGGAAAGTGGATCCTACTTCATCATCCATGCAATTGTTTAAATTTCTTACAGCTCTTTTCATTTATCATAACACAAAAAGAAGCAGATATGGTAGCATGTATTTCTTAGGTAAGAAATAGCATGGTTTTCTAAGACAAGATGGTGGTAGCATGTTTTGGGGGGTCAGTTATGAGTATTCGGTCATTATCAGAAACTCCAAGCATCCTCTTAAAGAGAGGGTTTTTATAATTAAATTTTATCTCTTATAAAAAGAGATAAAATCATGCATAGCAAGTTCTATGGGGATTTGGATGACATTTTCTAATCTCAAAATCTTTCAGGAACTTCTTTTCATCTCCATAGTATTTTTCATAAATTTCATTTTTAGCTTTTATTGCCTTAACTAGTAGCTTTTACATTTTGGACTCAGAAAGGGATTTCTGACTCTGTGGGGAATTATTTTTCAAACTCAACAATGTTTGAGATTGTAGATAAAATGTCACACTTTAAAAAACCCATTCCAGGTTCGGCTGCCCTGTGACTGACTGGGCTTTGAAATGAACAAGAATATGATAAGGAGAGCAAGCACAAAGGGATTTAGGCTTACGGAAACGTTTTTACCATTTGATCATTGGGGCGAGTTTGTAAAATACATTAGAATCTTTTCCATCTGTAGATACTCAGTTAATATACACTTGAAATGTCCTTGGCAGAATTATGTGTGATGCTCACTCATGACTGAGAAAACTAAAATAAATAGATGACAATATTTCTTCGTTAGGTCACCTCTACAGAATATGTCTTTCTCTAGTACCCTCATTAGAAAAACAGGGAAGGCTTTTGTATCTGCCTACAAGAAGATGCCTTGCAGAAGAAAATAAAGGAGAAAGGAAGAAGAAAGAGGGGTAAAATGAAAAGGAGAAAGAGGATGATTCTCTAATCTTTTTGAGACCAACTCAGATAAGCAAAGCTAGCCATTAGTTAAATGTATATATGGCGTTATATCTACGTTCTGGGCAAAGATTTAGAAACCTTCCCAAGCCAACGTCTGGGAAGACAGAGGGCTAGAGGATCATTAATTCTTATCTTGAACTCTGGTATCAGATTCAGTTGTACAAGTTTTTTAATGAATGGGCTTTTGGTACTTTCAAATATATTTCTCAAAAAATTATAACTGCCTTAAATAACTTTATAACAGGTCCAAAAGGATTAATGTTTTTACAAAACAAGGCTGGAAAATGTAGTTTAGGTTTCAAGAGTAATTACCACTGGGATTCTTAAACAAGAAAACAAAGCAAAACAAAACAAAAACTTGTCCTAATGGCTTGCTCCTGGACAAAAGCCCCACAGTTGTTATTCTAATGCAAGATCTGTAGGCTCCTGGTAAAGTAGGCATTTCAGTTTTAACTCTCAAAAGTATCTTATTGCTTTCCAAGGACCTCTTTCACCCAGTTCCCAGAAGAACTGGACTTTAATGGAACTCATGAATGCCCAAATTCCAGACCACAACTTTCTTATCTACAGGCTCAAAACTTATTTCAACTTGGCTGCCTCAATTTGATCATCTATTTATCTTCTTCTCCTCATTAACTCAGTGTAGTGAATTTCAGATTGATTCTTGGATGAACTGATTTGATAAATTATTTCATACTAAGATATGATAGAGTTTGGTGGGCAAAATCCCTCCAAGAGGGACTAGTCCTATAAGAGAAAAGGAGAGGTAGGTAACCCAAATTGAAGTCCATGTAATTAATGTGTTAGTGGAACATTATTAGACATCTATGGAAGACTTCTCAGGGGATGTAGAGGCAGCCTGTGTCTCACATGGGCTGAGACTTTGCAAAGGGAACCAATTGGAAACACATTTATTATTTTTCAAAGAACTCTTTTTGCTTGGATCTATCTTTTCTAAAAAGTAAGTAATGCAAATTACTGAAAGTCAGTCAAGAGGTACTTTTACTCCAGAGCCATATATTCAAAATGTAATTGTGATAAGGAGTACAAAAAGCTCAAATTGCCAGAGAACTGCAAGGGTAATTGTATTACGGAAAAGTTAATCTTTATTTAACTTTCCTAAACCATGTACTCATAGCACTGAAAACTGTCATAACTTCCTTGGTTCAGAGTAAGTGGATTATTTATTTGTGATAATGGGCACATATGCTCATTAACATGCTGTTATAAACAGCTGCATTAAATGTATTATGTGTTCTGTGACATAAATAAGGTGCTCAACATGAAGTTGTGTTTAAAATATGGGCCCCAGGAAGAACAAAAAAGCAATAAGTGCTTTTTAATATAGTTGCCTGGTCTTGAATTCTAAATTTATTTCTCCCTTATTAATGCTACCTGTATGGAAATTGTGTGTGTTATTCTAGTGAAATATCTTGACATTCAACAACATTAGTACTTCATTCTGCTTTCTCATCCTGAATGTAGCTCTAAGCAGGTGTTGTTAGCTTGTTTTTCTTTTCTGGAAGAAGAGGAGGCTGTAAACGTGGAAGAGGCGTTTGGAGCATAATCAGCTTACTCTTAAGCTTAGAGCAGGGTTCAAATGATGAATGTCTTCCACCTATTCTAGTACTCAACGTTTCCAACAAGATGTTAAATTTAAAGATCATTCAGTTCAACTCTCTCATCTTACAGATGAGGGAACTGAGGTTCTAAGGACTTACAAAAACCCTTGTAAGTCACTTATCTTTAAGTAATAAAGCTAGGACTGGGGGCCAGAAATCTGGACTCTCAATTTGATATAATTTCCACTAGAACAGGCAGTACTATAATTGAGTGCTGTTATGGTTTGGATATAAGGTGTCCCTCAAAAGTTCCTGTGTTAACACAGAAATGTCTGGAATTAAAATGATTGAATTGTGAGAGCTGTAACGTCATTAGTCCATCCCGATTTGAGTGGACTGACTGGGGGTGACTATTGCCAGCTGAGGCATGGCTGGAGGAGGTGATCACTGGGCTGTGCCCTGGAAGGTTATATCTCCCCTGTGTTCCCTTCCCCCTCCTCCCCTCTCTGCTTTCTGGATGTCACCAATGGAACCGCACTTCTTCACCATGACCTTGTGCCATGATGTCTTGCCTCACTCTGGGCCCAGAGCAAGGCTTTAGAAACAACAAGCTCCAAATACACTCCCCCTTCTCCAAGTTGGTCTTGTCAGATATTTTGGTCATAGTGACGCAAACCTAGTGATGCAGGTGGGGACACGGAAAGGATCTGTGGGGAGAAGGCCAGTCTGGTGTCACTTGGAATCCTTACTGATATCATTTACCCGAGGTTTAAATATTCTGTTAAAAAAATAAAAATAAATATTCTGTTATTTAACACTTGGTGGAGAGTAAAGTTCTAGTGGCTTTTTTGGGGGCAAGTGGCCGAGTTGGATAGAATAAGTAAGTGACAATGAATGATAGAAGATGGAAAATTTTTACAAAGTCCCACTAAAGTGCTCCTATATAAAGAGCTTCCTTAGAAAAATTAAGTATGCTACTGAAACTGAGGTTGTAATTTTGAGAATAATGAGGCTAAAACTTAGTTTAGTGGGTATTTTAAATGAAATGAAATGCTGCTTCCAAAGAATAAAGGACCCATATAGGAAAATGTCCATTGCTTCTACTGTTTCACACCAGGTAGTTTGAAAGAAAATGGGATTAAACAGTGGCAAAAAAAAAAAAATCATTAGACAGTACAAATGATTAAATATTGAAAACAAGATTCTAATGAACATTGTTGAATCTTTAGTCTTAGAGATTGTTCAAAATGAAATTAGAAGTGCTTGAATGGTTTGGGTATACACCTGTCTGAGTAAAATCTCAGCCCAGTGACTTCCTGAGATCATTTCAAAGTCTTCAATTTAACAACCAAGTGTTAAAACACAACACTAGCAGCCTCAAAATGAATATACTTTATACTTGCTTCAATAATTCAATATTCTTAAATTATTTTTCTATTCCTCCTATTGATTCTTTATGTTCATTTCTATTTATGAATAAAACCTTCCTGATGAAATCCCACCAACTCTGGGGTTTGAGACAAGATGACAAGTTCATAGTCAGCTGCAGCAACTTAGCAAGTTGCTTAACCCGAAGCAAATTAAAGAGAACCTGTCTCAAAATAAAAAAATTCAAAGGGCTGGAGAAGTGGCTCAGTGGTGAAGTGAGTTCAGTCACTGGGTTCAGTCTACACTAAGCTATCCATGTCCATTGGAAACAGTTGGATGGAAATTAAGACTTAGCAGGGATTTTAGATAGTAGTTTTATTTGCTTCTGGAAGTGGGATTTACTATTTTAAAATCCATCTGGACATTGTTCTAAATAACTCTGCTCACACTATTGAGTTGACTTTTAATTTCATGAAACACTATATCTGAATTGCTTTTTAAAAAACTGAATAGATACTTCACCTTAAGGAAAAGGTAGAAATAGTCCCCTGAATCTTCACCACAGTGCTGCCGACTGTTGATTTTTAATAGTCTCTGATTTAATTTGGGAAAGATTCATTGTTTATGTCTAAATTTTCAAGAACTGACTGATATGGGATGATGGCCATATCTGGGATTTTTGAATTCTTAATTTCTCATACATAGTATTTTGGGGGCCAATTTTTTTTTCATTCTTTGTGGCCACGGTGCTAAATCTTTTGTTTTAAATGCTATCCCTGATTTTAAGTTTATTTATTCAAGGAAACTTTTCGAATGCTTCAACTGTTTTGATGATATTTTTTAAAGAAAAGGAATTTAACGATCAGACTTCTTACATGAACATATTTCCATGTGCTCTTTCATTGCAGGTTTCCAAATTAAATCTTTCACATCCCTGCGCTTCCTATCAGAACCTGCCGATGCTGTCACCATGAGGGGAGGAAATGTCCTCCTGAACTGCTCCGCAGAGTCCGATGGAGGAGTCCCCATTATCAAGTGGAAGAAAGATGGCATCCACCTAGCCTTGGGAATGGATGACAGGAAGCAGCAGCTTCCCAATGGATCTCTGTTGATACAGAACATACTTCATTCCAGACACCACAAGCCCGATGAGGGACTTTACCAATGTGAGGCGTCTTTGGGAGAGACTGGGTCAATTATTAGTCGGATAGCAAAAGTTGCAGTAGCGGGTAAGTGGGTCCTTTATTTTCCTTTTTCCTATGCTATCTTTGTATTTATTTGAGGGGGGCAATAAGAAAATAATATTTGTAGAAATAATGTACATTTATTTTTTTAATTGAAAAGCAATTTTTATATGCTGCTAAATGAAGCTTTTGATATATGTATACATTGCAGAATAATTATATCAAACTAATTAGTATATGCATCCACCACTTCACATTTTTATCCTTGGTTTTTCTGTGATGAGAATGTTTAAAATGACTCTTTTTGCAATATATATATATATATATATATATATATATATATATATATATATTAAAAGTGATCATCAATCTATGCAGTAGATCTGAAAAATGTATTCCTTTTATCTAACGGAAACTGTGGACTTTTCAACAGACATCTCCCCACTTCCTTCCCCTCTACCCTCCAAGCCTCTGGTAAATGGTATTCTGTGCTCTACTTTTTGGATTCCATGTATAAGTGAAACCATGAATCCTTTGTCTTTTTGTGCCTAGTTTGCCAGGCTCACCCATGTCGTCAGAATATTAGGATTTTCTTTTTTAAAGATTGAACAATATTCTAGCAGATATACATAAATCTATATACATATATACATGTATATGTCGTATGCATATGCAGTGCGTTTTCTTTATCATTTCATCCATTGATGTTACTTAGATTGATTTTGAATCTTCACTATTGTGCATAATACTTCAATGACCATTGGAGTATAGATACTCCTTTGTTATTTTGATTTTTTTTGGATACCTATACTTACTAAGTAGTAATATAGCTGCATCATTCAGTTTACCTATTTTCAGTTTTTTTGAGGGACCTCTATGCTGTTTTCCATATGGCTGTACTAATTTACTTTCCCCATCAGCAATGTGCATTGTTAAGACAAAGAAAGGATGTAAAGATTCATGTCATATGGTCTCAACTGATTTTTGTCCTGAAATTAGCTTGGAAAACAGTTGAAGGACCTTAATAATCAACATAGTATTATGAAATTTTTTAAAGAAACCAACCTGTCTTATGTTGATTCACTGCTTATGTACATGGAAGGGCTTTTTGAATAGAAAAAAAATATGAAAAAAGTAATTTCCTAATTAATTCCTTTTTACTAATATTGACCTTTTATATGGTATAAGTTACAACATGAGAAATAAAAATTTCTATTTGTTTTTCCATATCTTGATTCTTGGCCACATGTTGGCTCAATGGCTGGATGATAACCTCAGTATATTTCTTTCATCTGGATATATTGAAGGCATGTAGACTCTGGTAGAATAGTGGAATATTCTGGAATCCATGACATTGCTATGTCTGCTCTATTATTTCGATCAGAAGGCAACTCATAATTAATTCTTTTGGCCCTTGCAGTGTTAGAACTACAGGGAAAGGAAAAGGATTTTTGCTTTTACTTGTTTCTATTATGATTCAACCAAATGTTGAGCTGTGATATATTTTTTAAATTTGATATGGAACATTAAACAAAGCCAACAGATCCAACCTGAAATAAATTTAAACCATCAAATGGGTAAACAGATTTGAAGGACTATTTCCAAACTTAATCTTTAATTCTTCATTTAAAAAAATGAGCCAGTAGGCTCTTAGTTAGCCCTTTAATTCTTTCCCAGATCTCATTCAGTCCAGTTTCCTCCTGTAGAATGGTCAGTGTGAGAACTCATTTTCAACAATAATAGCAACTGGGACAATGAGACAGGACCCCCACGCACACATGTGCTTGTGTGCACACATACTCATGCACTCTTCCATGTTGGTTCAAGCCTATTGAAATCCTGGAAAGATGCTGTAAGAACTATAACACATACATATTCCATCAGCCCTCGAACTCAGATTCACAACCCCATTGTGTGTGTGTTTGTGTGTCCAATTTCTTTTCTCCTTCAAGGACTCTGTTTAGACTGACTCTTTTGTTCCCTCAAAATTCCTACATTGAATTTCCAGCTTCCAATGTGATAGATAGTATTAGGAGGTGGGGCCTTTGGAGGTAGTTAAGGGATGAATGTGATTAGGACCCTTATACAGAGGGATTCAGAGAGTTCCATCACTCTTTGTGATGTGAGAATACAACAAGAAGTCAGCCGTCTGCAACCCAGAAGAGTCCTCACCACACATCAGTCCTGCTCTACCCTAATCTCAGCCTTCCAGCCACTAGAATTGTAAGAAATGAAATTCTCTTCTTTATAGGCCACATAGTCTATGTACTTTGTCTTAGCAGCCAAACTAACAAAGGCAGACTCTTTCATATCCATTTAGCCTAGAGATTTCCTCAGTAAAGATGTCCTGGTGATAAGGTCCTCACCAACAGATAGAGTAGCCAACCATTCTGATTTACCCTGAGTTTACCATTTGAAAAGTTCCCTGTCCTAGGAAGCTCTTCATTGCTGGCTAAAACTAGAATGTTTGGCACCCTACCTAGAGGTAACCCTGCCTGCTTTAGCAATGACAGACTGAAGAGACAGGTAAGGTGACATCCTGATCATGAAAACACTATCTTAAGCCACATGGGGACTTGTGAGTGATGGGTGTCTGAAATCTGATTAATGAGTATCAAGTGCAGAGAGGACTGAAAGTTGATGATAATTATGGCTGATTTAAGAGGACTAAGTGGAACAAGTGCTGAGGATCAGGCAAAGCTGCATTCCTAGAATGCTTCAGATATGGTAGAAAGGGCACAAGTTGACTTTCCGTCACTTGGGAATTTCTGGACTTACAGATCCCCCCCATCAGTTGTCTATAACCCAAGTTGTTCTGCTGATTCAAATGAATCAAGCTGGCATTTTGATGCCCTATTACAAAAGGCAGCTGCATCTGCCCTGTTAATGAAAATGGCCTGATATGTTGCAGTTTCAGTTTTTCTACCATCTAGATTCACTTTTATGTCTTCTCTGTTTCAATGGTGAAATGAAGAACGATTCCTTCCCTGTGAGATATTAAAATAAAGTAGCTTTGACTTTAGTATTCTGCACAAGGATAAGCTCACGGATTCAGTCATTGAGTTGCAATCTAATATTAGATTGTATCATTTCAAAGCAATAAGGCTGTTCACAGCATTTTAAACACTTACCATGCTGTTTGGCAACACAGAATACATCAATGTTATGTCTGCTGAGGTTAAGATTGCCAAACCACTAGAATTCACAAGGGGCATATATCTTCCTTGTAATAAAGACCATGGACCTGATTTAATCTCATTTTTAAAGCATTAACAGTCAATAAACCAGTCACTACTAAAAGGTAACAGTCTGCTTTGCTTGGGTAAAAAAAAAAAAAAAAAAAGTTCTCTAACCTCAGGTGTAGTGGCAGTGTAGTGCCCGTTTGCTAAAACGCCCCTCTTCCACTTTTGCTTTCTCAATGTGTCTTGATCAAAAGAAATGTAGCAGATGAAATGTAGCAGGCAGAATATTTTATGCAATGGTCTCGCCATGTGTCACTCATCCTGTTTTCTAGGAACTTCTCAAGTACTCTTTAAACCCTGAGTGCACACTTGGCTTATGCGGGAAGGAGAGTGGGAAAGATAATAGTTTGGATATGAGGGATCCCCCCAAAGCTCCTGTGTGAATGCAGAAATATTTGGAGGAGAGAAAATGACATCAGGAGAGCTGTAATCTAATCAGTCCATCCTAGTTTGAATTAACGGGGTGGTAACTGAGACAGGTGGAGTGTGGCTGGAGCAGGTGGGTCATCTTCCCAGTGGTCCCTTCCCCTCTCTCTCTGCTTCCTGGCTACTAGTAGGTGGCAGTGCCCCCCCACCATGGCTTTCTACCATGGTTTTCTGACACCTGTGGCCCAGAGCAATGGAGTTATTCAAACCTGGACTGAACCTCTGAAAGCCTGAGGCAACATAATTTTTTTTCTCCTCTAAGTTGTCCTCACTTGGACTTTTGGACATAGGAACAAAACGCTGATTAACACACCATCCAATAAGTTGTTAAAAGTCACAGTGCAACAGGTTAATGACCATGAGTATTTCTAGTAATTTTGAGTTCAATTAGTAAAGGATTCCTGGGCTATCAAATATACATTTGAAAGCAATTTCACCAGTACTGGCTGACACTTGAAAATTTCATTTTTCCCCAGTAAGTTTTAATCTAAAATGTTGAGGTCTTTCCTGCCATGTTTATATCTCTGTTTAGGCATAAGATTGATTTTGGAGAGAAGCAAAAATACACTTTGTTATCTATAATACTTCTTCCACCATGTTCTCTACTCTGTGCTTAATAAAGCACCTTAATGTTTAGTAACAGATATTTATCTTGCCAAAGAAAACATAAGGCTTTATGCCATATATGGAGAGCTCTGTCCTTGTCATCCCCTCTTTCCTTCTTCTCTTCCTCCTCTTTCCCCACTCCTTCTTCCATATTGAATTTGACCAGATTAAGCTGCCCTACATCTGGGCATATATAAATATACTCATGGTGGATTGTGTTAGATTGCTTTATATCTCAGGAGTCTAAAATTAAATTAATGATTAAGGACTTTGGGTTGGTAAATGGACTAATGGACTGTGCTAGAACATTGCATCTGACCATGTCCATCTTCCTTGTTCCAGATATTGCCAGCTCTCCAAGCCACTGGATTCTCTTTTCTTCAACATACAAAATAATAACCAATCTCTTAAGGCTGTAATGACTTTTAAATGGAACATAGTTCTATGGAGCAAGAGTACTGTAAATAAACATAATAGTGGTTATTTTAGCATTATTAGAATTTTTATTAGTCGGAACTAACAAATTTTAATGTTCCCATGTGATTGTGATTTTTTTTTTTTTGGTGGGGGAATGAAATATAGATTACAAATACTGAGCCTTAAATTTTGTAATCTTGGATCAGTTATCTTCCTTTGTGATCTCTGAACACAAAGTGACAAACCCTAACTTAGTTTTCAAGAAGTTGAAACTTACAGGTTTTTGGGGTTTTTTTGCAAGAAGTATTTAAATCCCTCTGACTGAAAGATTCATTTTTGATGAGTTGATCTATGATCATATCATGCAGTCAGTATAATTTGTGTTGACGAGATCAGGAGTTTAGGTAGAACAAGTATTGCAGTCATCCCTGATAGAGATTCTTAGCCATCTTTTTGTTCTCTTTAACGCCTTTTCAACTGAAAAATATTCACTGAAGTGGGGTTCATGGGACTTTGTCTAGACTGGGAGTTTCACAAATTGTCCCCATCCTCTAGGAAAAAAAAATTGACATTATTATGGTTTGGGTTAAAAGTATCCCCCTAGAACTCATGTTTTGAAGCCTTGGCCTCCAGTTCAGCAATATTCAGATATAGGGCTTTTAGGAAATGCTTGGATCTTGAGGGATTTAATTCCATCAGTGAATTAATACATTGACCAATTTTTAATTTGAATGGACTAGTGGGAGGTGGTAGGAACTATAGGATGTGGAACCTACTTGAAGGGAACAGGTTCTTGGGGACATTCCATTGGAGACTATATCTTGTCCTGTCCTTTCTCTCTCCACACTTCCTGGCTGCCATTCCCTAATTAGCTTTCCTCCACTATACCCTTCTGCCATGATGTTCTGCCTCATCTCAGTCGTAAAGTAATGAAACCAACCAGTCAAGGACTGATAATACAAAATTGTGACCAAAATAAATCCTTCCCCTGTTAAGTTGCTTTTCTTGGATGTTGTGCCACAGTGGCAAAAGCTGATTAACACAGATATCAATGTGAAAGAAAACCAAATGGAACAAAGCTCTCTGAATTGTCTTGAAAGACCCATTTTTTTTTTCCATTTTACCTGATATAACCAGAACAAACCTGTCAACCCATTCACACACTTACTTACTCATTCAATTACTTGCACACATGCTTCACCCACAGGCTCTGAGGGACACAATTGGAACCTAGTGTGATTTCTGCTTATCCTTCCTCTTCTGGGAATACAGTGGGAAGATCCCTTTTTAAGTAAAGTGACAATGACTGCAAGACACATTATGGAGAACTTGTGTCCAGGTAGCTTTGTCCTCTGGTAATTTTTGAGTATTTACATCTCAGCATTAAAACCACACTGACTTGCCTTTTGTGTTTCTTTAAAAAGTAGGTCTGCGTGCATTATCTCATAATTCTCAAAAAAAGTTTAGTGATATAGATACCCTTGTTGATAGCAGAGGGGGAGCAGGTAGGTGACTAGAAGCAGAGACTAGAACTTAGATTGCCCAAGGCTGGATGCACAATATTCTCATCACTTTCTCAATCTAAGGACATTGTGTAGTTTCCTGTTCAGTCATCTGTCAGTCACTTGTTTAAAATCAATTAAACTCTCTAAAGTATAACTAAGGGAAAACAATAATGACAACAATAATTGATTTTACTTATTAGTTGAGTTCATTGAAAAATATTAATTCTATGGGGAAATTATAGTATTTGAATGTTTTTTTTTGAGATGAGAAGACTTAGCTTTGATAGCTATATGTTCAATAATGACACATGATACATCTCTACTGAAAAATTGTGAACATATAGTTTTTAAAACAAACTCATAAATAGTCTTCTAGGAACACATTTAGTTTTTTTTTTTTTTTAATCTTTTTAAGTGGTTTTATAAATCAGGACAAGTTTTAAAAGGCCAAGTAAATTGCATTTACTTGAGTTGTTTTTTCATTCAGAGCCTGTTTTTTTTTCTTCCCTGTTACAATAGATGTTTCAAGATGCAAATTGTGGCACTGTGCTTTTAAATAACACAGGCATTGTAATTAAAATTCCCCTGTGTTTAAAAAAAAATAATTAGTTACTTGAGGAGTTGTTTCAGTGAATTCCCTTCCAGAATGCCTCCCATTTAAATGAGTTATGAAATAATTAGTGAAAGCATATTATGGTGAGAGAAGCCAGAAAGAAGCATTTTGTGAAATGATAACCTGACCTTTACGTTCTTACTTAAAAGGAAGCAGAAAAAGGAGCTTGTCTGAAAGGAAAGGAGAATAAACGACATCGCCTCGGGTCACTCAAATGTTATATAAAGGAAACAGCAAGAAAAATGCTCATATTCCTTCTCTCTACAGGAGCAAATATAAGAATCTTGCCTAGAAGGTCAAGTTCATCCATTGACACAGTTTGGAAAATGTATCTCAGGGCTCTTGAATACTCTGAAAATTCTGTTTTGGGAAGGTTCAGTTACAGAGCAAAGCTTTCCATTTTACACTGATAGGAATATTGTTTATTTTCAGATGATGAGCAGGAAAATAAATTGTTCTGACTCCACATCTCTTAATGTTCTTAAATATCTCTATTAAATGTTCCTATTGTTTTGTTGTTAAAACATGAAGGAAAGAAAATATAAGAAAGTAATGTGGCATTATGTGTAAAGGTTGTATGTGTGCTGATCTTATTTTCCTTGAATTTTATTGCCAGATAAAACTGTGATAATCACTAACATGCCTCCTTTGACTATTCACCCACATACCCCCACTCCTTCAACTTAAATAATTGCATCTTAAAGGGTAGGGATTTAGTTGCCACCTTCCTAAATCAATTAACTCTGCAAAAAAATTAGAATAGAAATATATGTATTACTGAAAAATATTCAGAGTGGAAAGACATCTTCTGCATTATAAAAATTACAATAGAGAACTTGACAGGGCTTTTTATAGTAGAAACATCAACAAAATAAGTTTTTAAAAAATCTTCCAACCTTTCATTTCCTTTTCTTTATTGTGTCCATGTGACAATGGGAATAGCTAATTATTCACTCCAATTTTAATCAGTATCTTAAGAGCACTTTCTTTTATTCATCCCTTCAGCTATCCACAGTGTGGGTTTTGCTGGTACTGTCATGAACATTGAAGAGTAATATCTAAAATAATTCTGTGATAGTAACCAAACTATTTTGAGTTCTAGAAGACCCCTCTGGAATGTAAAAGCTTGATTTTCTCGACAAAGGTGAGGCTAGCTAAGATTTAAGTCATAATCATGTAGCAGAGAAAAAGTAACATCTTTCCCTGACCTATCAGAAGGTCAGGGCTGACACCCCTGTAAGGAAAGACAGATTACCAAGAGAAAAGCACAGCAGATTTATTTAACCAGAGTCTTACTTGGCACAAGAGTCTGCAGAAATGAAGACCCAAAGACCTGGGTGTGGGAGAGAAGGACTGCATTTTAAATCTGATGAGGAAATGAATAGTTGTGTTGAAATATGATCTGCTTCAGTGATACAATGGTAACAATCCAGAGAGAACATAGTAAAACCTGTTTACTCGGCGGACTCCTTTCTGTGTGTCTGTATCACATTTTGTCCCCCCAGATATTGGGGCAGGAAACCTATCACATGAGGGTCTTATAACCTTTATTGAGGGGAGGTAGGACGGAGAATTCTTTTATGGATAGATCTCACAAAGACAGAGGTCAGAGAATGACCTCCAAGATGCCATATTTTGGGGTACTGTATCCTGTACCCTATCAATAAATAGGAAGATTAGGTAGCATAATTGCAAATCTCTGATGAAATTATGAATAATTATAAATTTAATAAGGCATTTTTTACTTTTATGAACCTATCTCTGTTACTGATTTTTTTCCCATTACACTTTTTATGTACATAGTAAAATGTACTACTTAAATTTAATATTATATGGAAAACTTTGAATTCAGATATTTATATTGCATACAGATTTTTTTCTACAAATTAAGAAGACATCCAAACCTAGAGAATGTTCTCGAATAAGTAATAAACTAGTTAGAGAAAATTATGGAAAATCTCATTGTATCTAGTACCTAAATCATTTTAATCTTTTCCTATCATGATCAGCAGCATATATAGGTGAAAGTACTGGATACAAATAGTGACAGAGGTACTTACTTCCTGAAGAGAAATTATTGTTTTTAATAGCCTAATTTTATATTTATAATCTATGTAATCCATAATAAGCAAACTAGCCAATTGTTCATTTATCTCATAATTATTAAACATCTATTATTTAGTGGATATAAGAGCCACCTATTTGCTGAAGCAGCCACATATTTGATGCAGCAAAAAACTTGTGTTTGACCTGGAATTATGAGTTTAGCATTAAAAAAAATAAAATAAAATAGTTACAACTATTTTTGACAGCAGTTAAATAACTACAATAGGTCACCAACTTATCTCCTTATTTTACAATTTGCTGAAAATGAACACACATACACACACAGAAATGTGAGTCCCAGTGTGATAGCCAAAAGTTGTTTGGAACATTACTGTTACAATACAAAAACCTGAGTTCAGAGGTCAAAGCCTTCTCCACTGAAAAGCTTGATAAAAATTTTCTCCCAGATGGGTATGGTGTACACACCTATTATCTCAGTGGCTCAGGAAACTGAGGCAGGAGGTTTGCAAGTTCAAAGCCAGTCTCACCAACTTAGTGAGGCCCTAAGCAACTTAGCAAGAACCTGTATCAAAATAAAATATCAAAAGGGAAGGAGGATATGGCTCAATGGTTAAGCATCACTGAGTTCAATCCCAGTTCCAAAAAACAGAAGAAGAAGAAAATCTCTCCCAGCATCTGAGAAGCAGCTATTTGTACACAAAATTTATTCTAGGTTCTTATCTGAGGCTTTTCTCTAAATGCAACTCGGCATGGAGGCACCTGCTCTAAGTGGGCCATATGGAGTTCTAGAGCTCCATTTCTGGAGGGCAGTTAAGCACCAAGTTTCTGCCTCGCTCGGAATCTCAGCGGGATAGAGTCAGAGTAACTGCATTTAAATTGTTTGATAGATGTCAGTATTTGGGGGTTATGAAAGCATGAGACGGTTTGTTTCATCATCTGTATATTTTCCATTATGATCTATTTCCATCCTCACCCAGCTCACCCAAATACATTTAGACATAAATACAGAAAACAGACACACACACTTCCCTCACCTTTCCATTTAAATGGCTCTTTCTACCTAAACCTCTATATCTTAAATCTATTTATAAACACCACAACTCTGAAACCTACCCTTTGATTTACAACCGCTGCACTATTGTTTGTTCTATTACACTTATTTTTCAAAATCACTTTTATGAATAAAAGAAAGGAAAAGAAAATAGTTTCATTGTAACCCTGAGGCTTTACTACCCTTACAGAGGAGGACCTATTAGGTTTGTTAACTGAGATTCCACCTGGAACATTTCTCCAACTAGAAGCCTATTTAAGAAAGTGTGTTAAAGATTAATAAAGCCTAGACAGCTTCAACATTAAATTTCAGTACTGGTTGATTTTATTGGATTGGATTTTTGTGGCCCCTCTTGCAAGGGAATTCATCTATAAAGGCTAGAACATGACAAAAAAAAAGCAATTAATATTTTTTTGATCCAGGCAGTACTTTTAGAAGTCACTTTAGATTCTCCAGTGTATTGGACTCTTTATAAACTAACATTGTGGCTTTATCTCCAAGCCTTTTTGCATTTGAGACCCTGCCAAGGAAGTACCTAGGTATGAAGAATTCAACTGTGAATAGCTTTGTTGTCTGAAAACCAGAAGCCAGAATTGTTTTACTGCCATTAACTGAGTGAATAGAGCTGGCTTCTCCCCTAACTTGCAAATGTCATTGGAATCTGTTGCTTATTCCCGTAGGAATACTGATGAGTTGACCTGCTAATGAACAGCACAAGATTTGCTGGGGAGAATCTTACATATACAACAACCTAGAGGATTGTATCTTATCAGAGTCCTGCATTTTCCTGTAGTGATGTGATTCTCTTCTGCTTTCTGTTAAAGGAAGTTTTGTTGTAGTATCACTCCATGAACACACTTGAGGTTGAGAGGACTCTTAGGTCTACACTGAAATTTCCCAGGCTCTAGTTACTGTCAACATGGCATTGAGTCCTATCAGCAAACCATAGAAGAATGGAAGCCTCTCCTGTTGGCTTCTGATGGTACCTCTGGCCTCATTTAATGTAATCAAATCCATACAACCCTTCAGCTTTTGTAGCAATCTGCTAAACCATGCCTTTGCCCACTTCATCCTATGTGTAGTACTTTCTAACCCATCATTCTAATTCCTATTTTTCCCCCACAAAAAATACTCAGTCTTATACAGCCCATTTTCTAGAATCTTTAACTGGCCCCCTAGGCAAGGAAGGGTGCCATCTCTGTGCTCATATTAACTGTGCTTTCCCCTGTCAACATGAAACACACTCCACTGTATCCTTATAATACACAATTCCTCAGCTGGGCCATGACGCCCTGAAGATACAGACCACAGTACCTCTGTCTTAGCTTCTCTGGGTGGACTGGCTCTTTAGAACCTTGATAGTTGAATGGTACCATGTGGGGTTTAGGAACCTGGCCTTCAAAGCCACACAGAGAGGACTTCAGAACCTATCTCTAGCCATTCTCTAGTTTTGTCCACTTGAACCACGTATGGATATGTCCTAGACCCAGTTTCCTGTTAGGTGGGTTTGAGGTGGCTAAGGGAACAAAGCACCAGGCAACCACCTACAGAACCACCTGTCAATCAGTGGGGTCTCCTGACTAAATATGGATCTCAGCAAGCTCCCTAAAAACCTCCCTTTCCTGTCCCAAGCCCTCCCTTCCTGCCCTAAACCCAATAAAAATTCCAATCCAGCTGAGACTGCGTGATTCCCAGGACCCCCTCCATTGGACTGGAGGGTCTCACCTGGGAGCAAATCTCAATAAAGCCTTGTTCAGGAGCAAATCTCAATAAAGCCTTGTTCAACAGCCCTGTTAATCTGCCTCCTTTTGGTCATTGGTGCCTGACCTTACATTTCCCATCTGCCAAATGCAGATTGGGATCATGTCTACCTTGTAAGGTTATAAGTTATAACCTTAAGTTATACTTAGTAGTGGGCCTGGAAAAAAGTAACAGTTCAATACATGAAGCTTCATGAAAAATAGAGAATTAGAACAGTATTGAAGTCACTGGCAGCAAATGGGATGAGGGAAGCTCCAGAAAGAAGTGCTGTTTTCCTAAGTGGACACAACTCCTGTTTCCTGCTTTTCCATCACTGGTCTGTTACCTATGCAGTGTCTGGTTCTTCCCTGGTCAGAGGGACCCTGTGTAAACACGTGGTGTTACACAAGCCTCTGTAAAGCTTTCCACACCAATACCTCCATCTGAAAAGATCAGGATTAATAAAATAACAAGTATGCTAGCAAGTCCCTGCATAATATTTAGCACACCACTTACTTCTCACTTGGTGAAAGTCAGATGTAAGTTTGCCATGGCTTTGAAGAGCTTCCTCTTCACTCGAAAACCTCAGAACTATCTTCTGCTTCCAGAAAGTCAAGTGAACTATAGGTTGACTGGTGACAGCAACTGACCTCTCATGTACCATGGAAGGAAATCATCACTAAAAACATAAAGATATTACTAGGGTTAAGCAATTTAGGTCAATGATGAATTAGATTAACAGGTGTTTTCATATAAACCTTAATTACTCATAACTGACATAGCAAATTATTCCTCATTTTATACTAGCAAGTAGTCATCCCATTTTGCCAGAGGATCTAAATTTGCTTCTCCCAACAAAGTTTTATTCCCCCCTCTTGCTCAATTTGTGTAAATATCTGTAATGTAAATGTTTCTCCCTTAAAAAGCTTCTTGAAAGAGTTTTCCTAGGAAATATTTTCATGATCAGCATTATTTACCTTATGTAAATAATTTCAGGCTTTTCCCCACCAGAATTTTTATAACTTAACCTGTCTTTAGAAAACGTGAGTAAGATTGCAAAATACTGCTGCCCCAATAAGCATTTTAGACTTTGGAAGGAAAATGTGAGTACAGGGTTGAGAATGTGTTTGAGACCCGGTGACAATAACAAGGATGTTTATAAATGAAACACACTACAAATGGCACCAGAGTTTGGAGGAGGAAAGCAATTTGGCAAAGTGAAAATGTTAAATGTTTTAATTTTCTTCCATGCCAGTAGAATCTTGTAAAACAAGGTGACATATTAAATTTTCTATACTACAGTGGCTCCAAGAGCCTGTCAACATTTTCATTATAAACTCTATTTTCAGAGCTTTATAACTCAGCTTTAAGAATTCACTCTGGCCTGACATTTGGAGTGCGAGGTCTTACCTGGGGAACATGTGTTTCACATGCTTTAAAAATTATGAGTTTATCCATTTCTCAGTTTATCATGAGTAACCTTTTCATACATTTCACTTGGTGGCTGGGCCTCAGAATTGGAGGTAAAGGGCTTACATGGGGTAGGTCTCTCTTGGGGGCAAAATGTACAAATGTGGGCAACTCAGGGCAGGGCTGCCCATCTTCATTACTGGGTCTCACAGTCACAGGAATCACTCAGTCGGTCATAGAGAAAGCAGGAGTTTTGTTACACAGCCCTCAGTGTTTTGGACTGACTTTGTGCTAACCAAGGGGTATACTACACCAAATATCTATAGAAAAAGTCCTTGATTGTTGGGCAATTTCTTAGTCTCAAACTGTCTATTTTAACATTTGTATCATCTGGTAGATGGAATAAGATCTTTACCCAAAGTTTCCTAACAGTCACTCTGATCTTGCTTGTTTGCTGTTGCCTCTTCCTGTGTGTGTCTGTATACCTGAGCTCTTATTTCTCCCCTTCCTACCATACTTTTTAGTCAATATTATTAAAAAATACAGAAACTTTTTTTTACATATTTTACTTTGGAATATCTAAAGTTAAATTTCCTGAAGAATTATTTTGTGGAAAGCAATTAGAGAAGAACAGGGGAGAACAGAAGGAAGTCACGGATGGGAAAGATACTTTACTATGTACTACCAGGTCTTGAAGAAGACTCCTTTGTTAGAATGGGTAACCCAAAGCATCAAATGTGGACTATCTAAAAAGATGTGGAGTTTCTTCATAGAAGATGTGGTAAAGAATCTACTGTTCTAGGTTTGTTTGGGATATTTTTAGGAAATAACCATTTTCTGGTATGTGTTAAACATTATTTCACTCGACCAAGTTGCATAATATTGCCCTGTGGATGCAATATTCACCAAATTGTGACAAATACCCAGTATAGAATCCCATCACTTGTTTCTATTTTATGAAGTCCAACATTGTGCCATTTACAAAAAAAAAAAAAAAAGAAAAGAAAAGAAAAGAAACATATTATTTATTTTCCTCATGGCTACTGTGCAGACAATGCTCCTCAGGAGACTGAGGTTTAAAGGATTTGCTAAATCAATGTCCATGGTAGGTTTAGAACATGAGTCTGAAGACTCCATACCCTTTTCTCGAATCTACAAAGCTTTTCTTTACATCAACAAGGGTATCTGTTTCTGTCTTTAATTTTCTGTTAGGATCATGCAAAACCTAACCTTGTAAGTGGTTTATGTTTTTCAGTGGAAGATGTTAGGGTATGAAGACCTTCAAATTGGGAAAAAAAGAAGTATGAAAAGACTTGAGGTCTCAAAGTAAAATAAGTTTAAGTCAAGAAACATTGAAAAATAAAAAGAAATCAATTTCTTTTTCCATTTCTCTCACTTCATTGTCACCTCTTTCTCCTCCCTTCCTGTTAGTCCCACTGTGGTGAATGGCTTCCTACCCATCCATTTGCCTGGCTAGAAACCAGTACAATGCAATCTTTCCTTCTCCCCTTCCCCACTATGGCATTGTGAGCAAGTAACAAAGTGTGTCTAGTCTCTATAGAGAATTCTTTCTTTTATTTGTTATTAAATTGTTTAAAATGTATTTTATTGACACATAATATTTGTACATATTTATGGAATATAGTAAATAACTCCATACATATATGCATTGTATGATGTTCATCAAGTCAGGGTAATTAATATTCCATCTCCTCAAACATTAAGCATTTCTATGGGTTGAGGGTCTTTGAAATTAGTTTGCAATATATCATATATTGTTTCAGGCTATAGTTACCCTAGTGTGATATAGAACACCCATTTCTCCCATATTAGTGTGTTCTAGTACCCATTTACCTAACCTCTCTTCTTCTCCTTACGGCCTTCTCAATATCTGAAGAACACTGTTCCACTGTCTTCGTCTGTGAAAATGATTATTTTAGCTTCTATAAATGAGTGAGAACATGTATCATTTGTCTTTTTGTGCCTTAGTAATCTTACTTAACCTGATGTCCTTCAGTTGCATCCATGTCAATGAAAATGAAAACATTTCATTCATTTTATAGTGAAATGATATCCCATGTGTATGTATATACCATATTTTCTTTATCTATCATCTGTTGATGGACAATAAGATTGGTTCCACATACAACTGAATGGTGCTGAAACAGACATGGAGCATAGCTGTCTTTTGGATAGAATGACTTTATTCCCTTTGGGTGTACACCCAGTAATGTGATTGCTGGGTCATATGGTAGTTCTATTTTTAGGTCTTTAGGAATCTCAACACTGTTTTCCATAGTGGCTATACTAATTTACATTTCCACCAACAGTGGATGAGAGTTCTCTTTTATCTATAACCCCTCCAATACTTGTCATTTTGATAATAACCAATAGCTACTTTGGGGTTGCATCTCCTTGATGACTAGTGATTGTGGTATTGAACACTTCGGGCCATTTTTGTATCTTCTTTTGAGAAGTATCTATGTGATTTTTTTAGCCCATTTTCATAATCAGATTATTTTTTTCTATTGGTTCCTTATATAATATGTACATGAATGACTTTTCAGATAAATAGTTTGCAAATATTTTCTCTCTTTTTACTGCCATGTTTTCACTTTAATGGTGGTTTGTTTCCTTGTGGTATAGCTTTTTAGTTAGATATTACCCTATTTTGCCTATTTTTTTTTTATTCTTACCATCTATGCTTTTGGGGTTTTATCCAAAAAAATATTTGCCTACACCAATGTCTTGAAGTTTTTCCACTATGTCTTCTAGTAATTTCATAGTTTTGGTTGTTACATGTATTTAGGTCTTTGATCTACTTTGAGTTGATTTCTGTATATGGTAAGAGATAGGGATATAGGGATCTAGTTCCATTCTTTTTCATATGTTTATTCAAATTTCCAGCACTATTTAAAGAACAGAAAGCTCTCTTCTTTCTGCAATGTATATTCTGTGCTTTATCAAAACTATGTTGAGTATATGTGGATTGATTTCTGTGCTCTCTATTTTGTTTGGTCTAAATTTTTAATTCATTTGAATAAAAATAAAGAACATGGTTACTGTATAATATAATAAGAATACATTTAGTTTTGTGAAAAACTGTTAAACTCCCTTCTAGAGTGACTGGACCATTTTGCATTCCCACTAGCAATTGAAAGTTCTTCTTGCTCATTCTTGCCAACACTTAATGTGTTCAACATCCTGGATTTTGGCCATTCTAATAGGTGTATAGTGGTATTTCATTGCTACTTTAATTTGCAATTCCCTAAAGACAGTTGTTGAGTATCTTTCCATATTTTTATATGCCATCTGTGTAACTTCTTTGGCCAGGTCTCTATTCAGGTCTTTGAACCATATTCTTTATTAAATTATACATTTTCCTATTGTTGAGTTTTAATTATTTTTGTGTATATTGTGTGATAGTCTTTTATCAGATATGTCTTTTGCAATTGTTATATCTCAGCCTGTGGTTTTTTCTCATTCTTTTAACTATGTCTTTCCTAGAAGATAAGGGTTTTTCATTTTAATGAAGTTCTTCATTCTATCAATAATTTCTTTCATGGATGGTGTCTTTGATCCTGCATCTAAAAAGTCTTCTCCATACCCAAGATCACTTAGAATTCCTCTTTGTCTTTTAGGAGTTTTATTATTTCACATTTTACCTTCAGAACTTTGATCCACTTTGAGCTAATTTTTGTGAAGAGTGTAAGATCTGTGTCTAGATTAATTTTTTTTTTTTTTGTCTGTGGATGCCCAGTTGTTCCAGCACCATTTGTTGCAAAGACTCTTTCTCAGTAATATTGCCTTTGCTCCTTTGTCAAAGATAAGTTGACTTTATCTACAAAACAGTTTTAGTGTGCTTATTTCCTTTTGTATCTATTATTACCATTGAAATAGAAGCTGATATCATCTCTTGCCTGCTTTTCCTACAATGATCTATTAATTAGCTTGCAATCTATTTCATAACAGAGGTTAGAGTTGTCTTTTAAAAATATTTGAAGCTGTTGAATGATTTCCAACTGATTTTAGAACAATTATAAAGCTTTAGTTTCATTGAAAATTTCTGCAAAAACTGGCTTCTCTCACCAACCCTTCTCTCCCTTCCTCTCCTTTTCCTCCACTAATAACTTTATTCCTGACAATTTGGGATTAGCTAATTTCTCTGTTCATTCTTTTGAGCTCTGTTTAGGTGTCACTTGCCCTAGGATATCCTGTTGAATTTTCAGCTCTTATTCCTAATGAGTCTCATATACTATGTCTTTAGTGTCCTTCATAACAATTACCAATTATAATTTTATTACTATTTGTCTAGCCTTTCCTTCCCCAACAGGGCTGAATGCTTCCTGGGTGCAGGAGAAACCATTCCTGTCATTCATTGCTGAATTCACCTTGAGCAAAATATTGCAGTGTCTGTGTGTCCTACTGGGCTTGTTTACAGTAACTAAACTTAAATTATCTATAAGGGTTTGGAATGGAAAATACATAGCAGGAGAATTGAGGGTTAAATTCAAGATTACTAGAGCCCAGAACTTTTCTGTTTATCGGGAATCAAGTAATCAAATCATCAGTCAACAGACTTTAGTCACCAGTGCAGGACCAACTTAAAGAGCAGGGATTTGGAAAGCCATAGGATAATAAATTTGGAAAAGATAAATGTCAGGACTCTTATAATGATGTTAAACCCAGAGCCTTTTATTTAGGATTCAACCATCTTCCTTCTTCATCCACCAAGTCCCATAGTCCAGAGCTCATTTTGTTCCTTGTAGATGATTTCTGACATGCCCAGGAAGATAAGACCATTAGTGTTCTTGTTCTCTCCTTTCTATGGGGACTCTACAGAAAAAAAAAAAAATTGGTGGCTTTCATCATTTCTCTTTTTAAGGAAAAATGTGTTTTCCCTTTCAGAAAGCAATTTTCCAATGTTCTGAAATTTACTTTCAAGTCTCAATGGGCCTGATTTACTCAGTGTCCTTGGGAAAGAGATGAGCCCTGGACTAGCCCAGGGTCAGCTGGTAACTAAGCACTAGAGAGATTACCTTAAAAGCACAAGTCCTGAATGGGACATGAAGCAGACAGGAAGGGAGTGTGTGTGTGTGTGTGTGTGTGTGTGTGTGTGTGTGTGTGTGTAGTTAAAGGTAGTAAACTTCTCATTCACATAAAAATAATATTTCACATAATTGAATACACTTTAAACTAATTACTTTCTGTTCTATTCAATTCTTTTAAATTACACGTTCAGATTAAAATGGGCACTTCTGACTGTTAGCTGATATTGGTAATCTCTCTAGTGCTTTCTCCCTTAGATAGCCTCTAGTTTCCTGCTGGAGGTGGAGGACGGACAGTCTCAGTGTTCCCTAGACACTAAGGGTGGACAGATAAACTCCACATAGAAACACTAGTGAGTCAATGTCCAGAACCCTAAGACATTTGGGATTGTCACAATCACTCATACTAGATGTTAGTACTGCACCAAATGCTCTCTAACCAAGGTTTCTCTGTGTTACTTTACCCATTTAAAGGAGATTAGAATTTCTTCAATATCAAAAACCTCCTACAACACTGAACTGTTTTTTTTTTACCTGTTTCTCTGTCTCTATTCACATCTCTCATATTTTAATTAACTCCTAAGTTCAGAGCTTCTCAGCTTTTGTGCATATCAGAATCATCTGTAGGAACTTGTTAAAAATACAGGATCCAGGCCTTGCCCTGCCTCAATGAGGTGGTTTCCTTTATTGGCTCTCTAGGAAATTCTGACCTACACCAAAGTTTAATGTACACAAGTTTTCAATTTTACAAAAATAACATCATGTTTGTTACTCTGTGATACACCCCCCCCATGTTTTTTACTTAATACAGTTTAATCCTTTTTTTATTGTTGGAAACTATTAACTACCAGATGCTCTTTATTAAAAGATGTTGTAATGACAAACACTTAGGTAAGTGATAATTTATCGATTTATGCTGAACACTTCTTGGTTTAGGGACTTTATGTAACTGTTATTCTTTCAAGAATATTTCATGTACCATGATTAAAAACACTTAGTAAACCATGAATACCAAGAGAATAATAGCTAGAGTTTATAAGTGTGCATTGTGGGGCACCAGTAATTTATTTTTGAGAGAGCCTGATTAAATGCATCTCTGTGGATTGCCATGGTTTATGGCAGAAGTGATGTTTTGATTTGTGTTAGAGTTTTAATAAGTTTAGAGTTGAAAATTTATTATGCCTTCAGTTTATTCCCTTTCGCTGATAGTTAATGTCCAAGGCACTTAGAGGAACTACCATGGAAATTCTAATAAAATATTATAAAGTAAAGGGTAAAAGGGTCAATATCAGAGTTGGTTATATTTCTTCCATTCTTTCTTGTCAGAAATTGAACCTAGGGGTGCCCTGCTACTGAACCACATCCCAAGCCCTTTTTTAATTAAAAAAAATAATTTTGAGACATTATCTCATGAAGTTGCTGTCTTCTAATTTGAGATCCTCCTACCTCAGCCTCCACATTGCTAGAATTACAGGTATACACCACGATGCTAGGCTTAGCTTGTTGTAATTTCTACCTAAAGATAAAACAACTCACATTAGTTAGGGTCCTATCTCCAAAAAGGATACAGCCCAAAGAAACACATTATCTACCTCATTGTTTTTGATTTTGTTGTTGTTATATTGTTTTTCTTTCATTATAAAGACTCACTGGAAATGAAAACTTACCAAGAAATGGTTAAGCATCTTGTCCCTAATTGCTTGCCTCTGAAATTCAAGTAGCATAGATCATGTCTTGCTCCTTGCTTGTCCTGGAGATTGAATGGAGATACACACACATACAACCACACACACACACGCATACTCATACATATATAGAAAAATATATGTGTGTGTGTGTGTGTGTGTGTGTATATATATATATATATATATATATATATATTTATATATGTATATAAATTCAAGCGTTGGCACATATTTTCATTGTCAAGAAACTTAACTTTTTTAATTGCTCATTTGCTTAGTACTCAGAGTGCCACAAACATGGATCCTCAAAGGTGGGTGGACCCTACGACTGGATGTGTGTCATGACACCTCAAACATTTTATGATTTTAATGGAAAGACAACTACATCCTCCAGGCTGCTGGGACGAATAACAGCAACTGGGTAGTACTTTGCAAAAGGAAATTACACTTAGAGTGGAAACGCCTGGACTTAAGGTCATTAGATGCCAGAAAATTCTAGCTTATATTTTAAGGATTCTGTTAACAGACATTAGATACTAGGGCCCTGCCCTTTTGCCTCTTGGTAATGGAAAATCTATCATCTTACTAAGAAGACATTGCAACAATTTTGTGATCTGAATGTCAGTTAAGTTGCTATCCAAAGGGAGGGAATCATCCTTTTAATTCTTTTTTTTCCTTTTCCCAAGAGTTCTATATCAAGACGATTCATTTACCAAATATTTATTCATCTCACCAACAACAGTTCAGGGTATGATAGAAGAAGTTTATTCATATTGAAAAGCTGAACCCCCAAAATAATAAAGAAAAACAGTGAGAGAGCAATAGGCGAAAGCTTGCAACATTTCCTTAGAAAACAGATGTCAGCTACAGGGGGAGATAGATGGATCCAAGCTGATGAAGTTGTAGCCAAATAATTTTCCCTGATGACAATCTCGAGAGATGGTTGTTAAATGTACCAAGTTGTAATTATCGAATTGCCGTGGGGTTTGGGAAATCTTTCTGGAACAGGAGTCCCAGATGTTTGTGATATTCAGGCTGATTAGGTAAACTGTGGCCTGGAACAGTGTTCTTCAAGAGTGTGGTCCCTGATCAGCTGCAACAACATCACTTGGGAACTTGTGGGAAATACAAATTACTTGGCCCCTTCCAGACTTATTTAATCAGAAACTCTGGGGGGTATAGGCCAGCAATCTGTGTTGTAACAAGCCTTCCAGGTGATTCTCCTGTACACTCAAGTTTAAGAACCACTGGCTTAGAGCATGCCCAGATGGATTGAAAGAGAGGATGACTGTTCATCAGCCTGGTAGCATCTTGAAGCTTAGGTATCTTGGAAATCCCCAAAGGAGGAGGCAAAAGGGAGGAGGAGGAAATATAAATAACTGTTCAGTTGGCTGTTTTCATAGCTGTTGTCATGCAGGGGCTCAGACCCAGGAAACAAGGTTCAGGGTTGCACAGGTGGAAGAAGATGCAAGACACAGTTAGGATAGTAGACAGGTTTTATTCAGAGATGGCAATAGCCTCTAAGCTTCAGCTTTAGCTTTGGCCCATCCAGTTCCATTTTACCACCTATTAGCCTCATTTTGCCCCTGAGTGTTTTCCATAGGTGCTTTTTATATGCAGACCAAACAAAGAAGACCCATTGCCAACACATTACACAAGGGGGTGCATGCTCACAAGTTAAAGTTCATGACCTTGAGTGTGTATGCTGAATCAGTGTTTCTGGTCTTGACTAAGCATAACATAGCTGGCTCCCAGCCCTGGTTACACACCTAAAACAACATAGCCTGCTGCAATCCTAGGCTAGGGAGCCTAACTATAGCCATTTGGGGCCTGCCCCAACAGTTATCTTCTTCCTAACCCATTCTGTGTAAAATGGGTTAGGAAGAAAAAAGTCCAAGATTCATTACTTCCAAAGTCAAAAAGGAAGGATTTCTTGAAAAACTATGAGTAGACTTTCTGGGAGGTCTAAGACAGTTTTCCCAAAAAAGAACCAGCTCCTTTAGCTTAATCAGCTAAAGCAGAGTATGACACTGATAGTCCTCCAACCAACAGAGATACACAGAGAAAGGTTTCCATTTGTTCACATTTAAATGTAAATTTACAACAAAGGGTCACCAGGCATGGTAAGAATTCTTGCTACATGAACAAGAAAGGCAATGGTGAACAGCAGGAGAAATAAATTAATCCCAGGATATTCAAGGAAACAGAATTTTTAAAGACTAATTAGTACTTTTAGAGAAACTCAGGAAATTATTGCATTCATAAACCAATAGCAACAACTCTGAAAAAGAAATAGAGAACAAAAGCAAGCTCTTAAAAAGTTTTAAATATTTTAGTAGAACTCTTAAAGAAATCAATAGAGGGGATAGAGGATAAAATAAGGCAAGTCTCTACGATTTGTTCTATTTAAAAGAAAAAAAAATGGCGGAGGTAAGGAAGAGGTAAGAGGATCAGGCCAAAAGTTCTAGAATATAGATAGCAAAAGCACCAGAGAAGATGAAATAGAATGGGGGCAGGAGGTACTTTTACAAAATTAGAAATAATTCCCCTGATATGCCTTCTAGTTGAAATGACCTGCTGAGTACTAAGTCAGCTGACCAAAGAAAATAAAGTTCTCAGAGAGAAAGGCACATACATGCACAAACAAATCCTGCCAAACACTACCACAGAGCTCCTCAGCACATTGGTCACAAAATGATAAAGCACTGTTTCTATTTCTGTGGGAATTTTTTTCCCCAAAATTAGAATTACATAAGTATCCAAATTATTGATCACATGTAAAGATAAAAAAGAATGTTGATACACAAGGGCTCAGAAATTACATATCTCAAACCTTTCCCAGGAAATTACTTGTGATTTCTCAGGTAATTACAAGGAGCCAGGAAATGAAAAGTCACTGATTAGTAATGTGGGTAGGACTAGTGTGTGGCCCGAGATGTGTCATGCAAGTACAATTTTGGATCCTTCTTAAATTTTGATATTTTATTCATCATAAGTTTTCTCATTATTTTAGGTATTTTTAAATTGCACTATAAAATGTTATTTATTTTGAAATTGAGGTTTTTGTTCCTCCATTAACTTTTGGGCCCACATACCTATCTCAGTAACCCATATCAGTCCTGAACTTGATGAGCATGTTTCCTGTGATTTGTTGCTGCTGCAACAAATCAAGTAGCACACCCTCATTATTTTACAGGTCTGGAGGTTGTAAGGCCAAGATCAAGGTAGCAGCTGAGTCACACCCTCATGGGGGCTGTGGTGGAGAATCCATTCTTTGCTTTTCCAGCCTCTGTTGGCTTCAGGTGTTACTTGGCTTGTATCTGCCTCACTCTGATCTGTTAGTGTCCAAGGTCACAATGCTTTCTTTTCTACTGGCCACCTTTTCCTCTATATGTCTGTCTTAAAAATCCTACCTCTCTCTTATAAAGACACTTGTCATTAGATATAAATCCTGCCTGCATAATCCACCATAATCTCATCTCCTGATCTGTAGCTTAACTGCATGTACAATCACACCTATACAAACTCCATTTTTATTTATTTTCTGTTTTACAAATAAGGTTTTATTCACAGGTTCTGGGGGATTAGAATGTGGACTCCCTTTGTTTGTTTGTTTGTTTGTTTCTTTCTTTCTTTCTTTCTTATTTTTTTTAAATGGGGGAGGCAAGTGATCTTTAGCTCACTACAAGTAGCAAACAGTAAATGCACAGTAAGAAAGTTAAGAAGAAACAATGACAGACACCTCTGCAGTTGACCAGTGATCATGCAGACCCAATTGGAGCAGGAGAAGGTCTAGAAGACAGACCTTCAGGAAAAAGAAACTTGCTAGACTTGGTGGAATAGTTAGGGGAATAAGTGAGATTCAAGTGAAAAAATTTTTTAAAGGAAGAAATCTGCATACCTAGAAAATTTAAGTCAGAGCAAAAAGTAAAAATACTCTCGTATTCCACTTGACATGCCAGCAAGAAATATTTACATAATTCTGAAAATATAAACAATATTTAATAATTCTGACCTTTGAAATCAAACTATAGACAAAGACCGAGATATTATTAAATCTATTTCAAAAAGGTAACAGTGTCTGTGGTAGAAGGTAGATGGTAAAAAGGAATAGAAACTTAAAAAAGTAAAGCATATGGACAATAATAGCCTCTTCTTACTAAATATGAAATCAAGAAATATTATCCACTTTTAGAAGCAGAAGAAATAAAAACTGCATGCATTATATTACTTAAAGTTCAATGGTAACCAATATAGGTAATCCAAAGGGAAATATACTAGGCACAGACTGGCAATATAAATGAATTAATTCCTCATCCATCATAGTAAGAAGTCAATAAATAAAGTTTAAAACTGATAAATAGGAAAAAATACTGTTTAGAGATATGATAGAAATCACAAGTGGAGATTTTAAAGTCCCTTATGGGAGTGAGACTATTGCATATAATGTTAAGTTCATTCTTTTTTTTTTTTTTAAAATATCTTTTAGTTGTCAATGGACCTTTATTATATTTATTTATATGTGGTACTGAGAATTAAACCCAGTGCCCCACATGTGCTAGGATAATGCTCTACCTCTAAGCCACAACCCCAGCCCATGTTAAGTTCTTTTCTTTGGTATTTTAAATGTGTGCATTAACACATCAGTAATAATAATAAAAATGCTTGTTCCAGTTTTTTCCATTTTTTTAGTTTTGTAATGTCCTTTAATGAATCTTGAGATGTATTTAATGAATAGTGTTATAAAAAGTATTTATTTTAATCTTACATTTTCTATTTCACTTCTTCTTAAACTCTTTGGGCCATTAAAGCTTCCTCCCCAAAGACATTTACTGATAATTTAGTAAGAAGCAATGAAATGAATTTACATGAAATATATTCTGAATACCAACATAAATTTAAAGTTAGACTCATAAACATAAAATTTCCCTGTCAAATCATTATAGAAGTTTTAAAAAGTTTTTTCTTTCAATGTGTGTTCCTATCCCTAATGCATACTGGCAACATGAAATTTGTGTACTGGAACAATTTTAACAAAGTACTATTTTAACGGGTTTTTTTTTTTTAATCTCAGTAGTGTTTTGTTTTTCTGCCTTACTTCTCTACCCAAAGGTCATCAAGACTCTTTGATTTATTATGTTTGAAAAGCTCTACAGTTACAGTTTCTGCATTATGTATCAAGTAGAGATCATTGTTGTATATGCAAGAAATAGAGTTTCAATTTCAAATCCCATGACAGTATCTTCTTGTTCTCTGCCTACGGACTGCCAGGATCATTCTTTGCCTCGACTTTTCCATGCAGTATGAACATGCCACATTAAGGGTCTTTTAATACCTTGTGTGTTTCAGGACTCCGCCCTCTGTATCAGCATTCTGTTCATCTATCCTTATATCAATGACATCATCAATTTGATGATAATAGCACTAAAATCAGTTGATGTTTTTCCAACTGTTATGGTTTGGATGTGAGGTGTCCCCCAAAAGCTCAGGTGTGAGACAATGCAAGAAGGCTCAGAGGAGAAATGATTGGGTTGATTGGGTTAAGAGTCTTAACCCAATCAGTGGATTAATCCTCTGATAGGGATTAACTGAGTGGTAACTGAAGTAGTAGGGAGTGGCTGGAGGTAGGAATTGAGGGCTTGGCTTTGGGGTATATATTTGTATCTGGCAGCTCTGCTTTCTGATTATGATGTGAGCTGCTTCCGTCAACCACACTTTCCCACCATTATGTACAGCCTCACCTCAAGCCCTGAGGAATGGAGCTGGTCTTCTGTGGACTAAGATCTCTGAAACTGTGAGGCCCTAAATAAACCTTTCCTCGTTTTCAGGTGTTCTGGTTGGATCCTTTAGTCACAGTAGGAAAAAAGCTGACTAAAACGCCAAGTATGTTTTTGCCTTTTATTTCAAGTGTGTATTGCCTGATACTTCAAGTAGTATTTTTAATTTAATTTTAGTTGTTTGTCTTTTATGTGGAATTCAATAGACAGATACAGGATTGATAGATAAATAGATAAAACCCAGGAAAGTTACATTTTTAAAAATTCTGATAATTTAGCTTGATACTCTTTGAACTTAACAATTTGAAAATTAATAAAATTCATGCTTGTCTTATTAAAAATCATTAATAATCCAGGCTGATTGTTATCTAACATCCTTTAAGATATATGGTCATTAGGGGAAAAAAAGAGTAATATCTTTTCCTCACCGCTAGCAAGATTTATGGCTGAGAACCCTATACTGAAAGACAGATTGATGAGAAAACATATACACTTATTTAAATTTTACAAGACATGAGAACCTTCAGATATGAAGACTCAAAGAAATAAGGAAAACTGAGGCATAGGAAGAATTGACAGATATGTGGCAGTTTGATTAGAGGATTTATTACCATTCATTTGTTCAAATCCTCCTTGGAGTCCCTATATGATAACCCTTATTCCGGTTATAGGGCAGAAACAATGTCACCTGAAAGTCTTCAGGAGAGAAAGGAGGAAGAAAGAGACTTTCTTCTCTCTGTTGTGTCCTCAATTTCCAAGGTGCTATCTTCTGGGGGAGCATTTCTTGCAGCCTACTAGAGGGAAATATAAGGAAAGTAGTCCTAGGTGATGGAAGGGTTGGGATTGCAGACCCAGAAAGTCGTTACACATTTCCTCACCTAGGAGTAGGGTCATGGCTCACATACCTGTATCGAGAGTAAGGTGAGTCAGAGAAAAGCATGACAGATGTATTTAATCAAAGTTATGTAGGACATAGAAGCTTTCAGAAACAAATGCCCAACACCCAGGGATGACTATTAGGTGTGATGAAGAATGGGCAGTTGTATAGAAATATGACTGGGCAGAAGGGTGTGATCTCATTGCAGCAGACTGAAGGGGGAAATCTAGCAAAGACTTTCTATTCAGGTTTTTCTTCATCTCTCTTTGCAGCATTGCTCTCTCCCTGGTCTGGTTCAGGACCCCTTTAGGATGAGGAGCTTGGGAACTGTCAGGGGAGATGTCTCAATCATTTTCTTCAGTTTTATGAATCTTCTTTTTTTTTTTTTTTGTCCTTACAATGTCCTCATCACTGAAAATATTAGGTACATCTGTATGTGTGTGAAAAGAACAAATAAAGTTTACATTATTTTGTTCTTTCTACCAGGCCATATTTTAAAGTCTGAGTGTTTAAATAAAGTCAGTTAGTTAAATATCATGACCTTGTTCATTTCTGATTCACTATGTGAGGAGGAATCTCAGCAATAAGAAACAATGCATGAATTTTAAAAAGCAAACAATTTCTGAATGCTGAAAAGGAACAAATGGAGACAGTGAGTGGAACTAGGAAAGGTAACCCTCTCTTCAGTTAATGCATTTCCAGAACTATGCACAAAGGTGCTTCCCAAACAAAAGGATCATTACAAAGGAGGGTGCACTTCAGACAGACTCTTCAAAGGACCCTTCTTTAATTCAACAGGCTGCTTCAAATGCAATGCATTTTAAAGTACTGGAAAGTAATGATACTACTCTCCCTAGACTGCAAAGGAAGACAATGTTAGTTTTATTGTGATGACTTTGGTAACATAGGTTGGTCTGTAGCATCTCCTTTGAACTAGCAGCCTTTTTTGGTTCTTGGAGAGGAGCTTACAGTATTTAGATGTCAGGAGAGAAAGTATGAGATTCTGTTTATTCTCCCCTGCACCATGACCCTGCCTTCTCATTCCTACATTTTTCATATCAGCCCAATCCTAAAATTGCTTTGACCCTGTACTAGTGCCCCAAGTCTATCCCTAAACCCTCTGCTTCCCTCCTAACTTCTTAAACTATGCCCACATCCTCTCCCTACTTTTTATTGTTCTTACCACACATTTGTATTTAATCCCAATCATGGTAGCTCCCCACCCCTTTCCTGTGGTTTGTGTTCTGTGGTCTCAGTTACTGGCAGTCAACTGTAGTCTAAAAATACAGTACAGTACATATTTTGAGAGAGAGAGAGAATATTCAGATTATTTTCATTTTACTATAATTGTTATATTTTATTGTCATTGTTAATCTCTTACTGTATCTAATTTATAAATTTAACTTTATCATGAGTCTGCATACTTAGAAAACAAATACAGTATATATGGAGTTTAGTTCCAGCCACAATTTCAGACATCTACTGGGGTTTCGGAACAAATCCCTATGAATAATGGGTGACCACTCAAAAATTCTCCTGGATTCTTGGCCTTTTTTCATAGTTTACTGCTTGCCAATTTTATACTTGTAACTTATTGAACCTGAACCCATTGCTCTCTTTCGCTCAGCTTAAAGGGAGCCTCCCCTCCTCCCCTCCAAGTTACCACAGGAGAGAAACATTTGCAAAGTTTTGATTTTTCACCCTCAATGTTCTTTTAAGAAGTGCATATTTCAGAATAATTTAGGGGACTTATTTTCCTATAGACACTTTAATTTTAAAACCCAACACTACCTGGAAGAACTAGACGACAGATTTGCTAAGGAATGTAAATCACCACAATTTTATTGTATCATGTAACCTGTTGAAAGTTCTGAATATCTTTGGACAGATGGTGCCCTGTTAAGCTCAAGGAAGCTACAACAAGAGACCATACTGATTCCCAGTTTGTCAGATGTTTCTAAAAAACATGTTGTATGTCATCATGAAAAACAGACCTACACCACAAGCACTTTCAGAGAGAAAATAGTCTGAGACACTAACATTTAAGAAAAGAATTGAAAATTGTGTGAGAAGTTCAATATATATAACCTGTCAATTTGAATGTGTTGGACAATCTTACTTGTTTCTCTAGCAATGGCTTTGGAAAGCAGTTTTACATTTTATTAAACTCTTGACTACAGTAAGCATGCTTATCCAGAACCCAAAATGATTTACTTTTACTCTGCTTCCACTTTAGAACATGAAGATAAAACACATAAAAACACTATTACTTCTCACAGGGTAGCCTAGTTTGACTCTCAGTACCCTAGCCACAGGCATATATGATAAAGATTAGTGTTAATAATGTGAATTTTTTTTTTTTTTGCTTGAGGCTTGGGAAGACTCTGTAATTCTTTCTGAATCGTTACAAAATTTAAATTGTATGCATTCTAATGTTGAGTGTATTTTCTGTAAAAGACTCTAGTGTTCAGAGACATTCTTGATGCAATCCTTGCTCTTAGGCATTGGGTAAATAGTTAACCACAGTCCTCATTCCCAGCAGCCATTGATGCTTTCCTTAAAAGACACGATTCCATCCCAGAGCTGCTTCAACATGCAGCAACTGCACCAGCAGTTTAGAGATAGGTCTGGCCCGTGGTCCAGGTCCACGCAAAGGTAGGTGACCCTGTGGAAGGCACTACACTACTGCTTCTCCTCCACTCCATTTTCTCATTGGTTCCTTGGAAAGGCTTCACAATTTTAAAGTGATTTACTGTCAAGTCATGTCTCTAGACTGACATGGGAGCACAGAAACCGTAGATTTGTAAACCTTTCTGTCCTGGTTGGAGAAAGTAGCAGACTAGGCTTTGCAGATCCTGGGAGGCAGTGCAAGTGTCCTTTTCGTAAAATCCACACATCTGTGAGTCCGAAGGAAGCTGTTTTAATTGATCAGGGAATGTGGGGTGTGTTTGTCTTTGAAGCTTCTTAGACTGGGGAAAGCCGTGGAGGGATTAAGTATGGGGAAAAGATAATAGAAATGGAGGATAAAGGGCAAGTTATATATTTGAAATAGAATTTGAACTCTCACAAATTCACACAAAATGTCTTTCTGTTGTGAAACTTAATAAATATAGGAATAGTTCTAACATTCTTTAAGTGGGAAACCAGCTTCTCTGTGGCTCCTTGGTACTTTCATTAATGGGTCAAGATTCAGCAGAGCACCAGACAGACCTCATTCTTCTTACCGCTGTGTTAAACTGTGCCAAGTTCTAGTGGTTGGAGATTTTTAAATCCTTGGAGTAGTGAACTTCTTATTTTATAAAAAAGAAATCAGAAACTCATTTAAGGGTAAATAATACTTTTGCTTTGTGACACGGTGCATGTAGTTTTTGCTCTTAGGTGTACAAGTAAGGAGAAAGCACAAAGAGGAGACACAAAGGAAAGGGAGGTTTCGTGACTTGCTCAGTATTGCAAAGCTGCTCATGGAGTAGAATCAGATGCTGAACCTAGATCAATCTCATGTTGAGGTCCCTACTCATAACCAGGAATGCTATATTCTGTGATTTTAGCAAGTTTTACCCAAACACCTGAAATTAGCCCACTTTGAAAATACTCGTGGAACTCAATTGGCACCTACTAGTTCATATTTGAGAAGCTATTTCAGATGCTTTGATGCCCAAGTGCTAGAATGATCATTGCCAGGCCTGTGCACAATATTCATATCTTAATAAATGACAGGAAAAATATTCCCAGTTTTTGACAATATCTTGATTCCTGGTTCTCTGTTAACAATTAGCAGTATAACAAATGATGCTCATTATAATTGAATCAGCTATAGACTTAGTGACTAGTTTGGGTAATGACAAGGTTGGAATTATCAGGTGTGGAGAATTCTGAATTTCAGTTGTTCTTCAACTAAATAATATTCTTTTTTTTTTTCACTTAACTGGGAGCTCCCAGAGGGCAGGAATGTTACTCTTCATTTTGAGTCATTGACAGTTATCAAAGTTTTAAGAAAGAGTAATTGTCAACAGACATTTGTGGATTTACCTTAAAGAATTTTCCCAAGTTGCACATTTATTATGATAAATGCTAATGGTATTCACTTTTTATGATATTTAGAGGATTAATAAAATTGATGTTGCAGGGTTCCCAATGAAAAAAAAAAAGATTTTCATGGGTTCTGTTCAGTATGCACCTTTAGCAAAATGTGTCCTGAAAGTCTGTAAGTCTTCCCCCGCTAATATTGTCATCCAATTGCCTATAGAATCAAATACAATATGGCATCCAATGTTTTAAATATGTCATTAAACAAAACATTCTGGTATTTTGATTTGGGGGGGGGCAGTCTTTACATAAAATGATGGAGTAGGAAAGATAGTATTCCATTTTTAAAATGAGAAATAATAGGAGCTGTTCTACAAAATGACATTCCCAGGGAGGTTTGAGCAACATCTTATCTCGGCATTTGTGTTTTATTCACCAACTCCATGTGTCATGAGTAGGATAGGCTGTACAGGTGAATATGACAATGATAATGTGTTTGACAGTACATAGAGTGTTGTCATCTTGGTTGAAAATGCTGCTGTGGATGGTGTGATTAGATGCAGATATGAATGTTTGAAAGAAATCTTTGTGATAGCATTTTCTACACCAAACAGATGTTGCATACCTTTTTATGGATCAGTGACTGCTCGTAAATACCAAAACATCCACCATGTTAACATATCACATTGTATTCAGAAGCACATTATGTTCCTGAGAGATTGCAGGCAGAATAGATAAGAGTGAAAACGCCGGAGATTTTTTTGCCTAATAAATCAGTTAGCTATTGCTGCATAGCAAACCATTGTAGACATCTGTGACTCACAACAACTGTTTATTTGATTCACATTTTGGTGGGTCAGTTGGGTGGTTCTTCTGGGGTAGACCAGGAGTCTTGTCTCTCTAATGTAGCAGTGATCAGGTGGGGTATTGATAAGGTGGCTTATCTATGGGTCTTGGTTAGAAAGATGGGGACTTTCTCCAGTTGGCCTCCCTTACCCCAGCAGGCTAGTTTAGGATTGTTAGCATGGAGGGTCCATGGAGACTGCAGGCTTTCAAGAGTGATAGTCCAGGTGTACAGATTCTGTCTTGTGAGTCCTTGATTGAAGACAAACCAGAATCTGTACATTCTACTGATCAGATCACATCAGAGAGCCAGAGGATTTTCAAGTAGAGAAATTCTCTTCTCCTTTTTGAAGGAGCAGAGAGTACAACCAGTTTTCCAATTTCCCATGGCTAATATTATAATTCTCAACCTGCTTCCTCATCTTCATTTAATTGTGTCATTTAATTGTAACCATAACAGCCATCACACACAGAGCTCACACTGTGTGCCAGATAGTGTGTTGCTGTGCATGATTTTACTCAATTAATTTTCACAATAACAATGAGAGTTGGACATTCATTGTCTTTACCTTATAGATAAGGAGACTGCTTCACAGAACTGGGACAACTATTTTACAAAACAATAAAATCTCCAAAAGGAGATTTCCCTGGTCAAATAAATGTGGGAAATGCAAAGTTAAACAATGACTAAGCATCCTGTAACTATCTACCCATCTATCCTGTGAGATAACTCAAAGTTTTGGATGTATTCATGTAAGTTTTGAGTTCTACAGAAGGGAAGGGTGTTAGCCACATTTTCCACATTTGGAATCTAGAAACCCTTCTTTTTATGGATGATCTTAACATCTTATATAACAGTAGCAGTCTGAAGAACATAGCTTGGAAAATGGGTATTATTGAATTTAGATTCTGAATAGTAAGCCAATTTACCCTGGGGTACATAGAAAATGTACTTCTGTCACCGAGAATATAAAGATATATGCAAAATACATAACCTCTCAGTTAACTTGCCTGTACAAAAAAAAATGACCTTATAGGTGTGAAAAAAATTAACTAGTCAGAGTAATGAATCAACTCCAGGTTTTGAGTCAAGTTTATTTGTATTGCAGTCTTCTGTCCCTCTTCTTTATCTTTTTTTTTCCCACCCCCTCTTCTGTTTGTATCAACGTCCCTCGGAGCAGTAACACAGTGTTAACTGTGCTGACAGTTGGTAAATAGTACTATGGCACAGCAATAAGATACTGAGAGAAAATTATACCTGTGTCAAATTGCTTCTGAATCATTTACCTCAAGATAGTCAAATTAGAAAGACCACCACCGAGACATACAAATGAGGTGGTAGCTTGGGGAAAGATATCTGTAGTTCTGTAGCATTCAGTAGCTACTGTTTAATTTTACTATTTTCAGAGTAACAGCCTTGAGAAAGGGGGATTCTGTAATTAAGATCGTGCTGTATCTGAGAATCTAAATATCCAGGCAGAGGAGGTAAGATCTTAGCATACAAAGCTTCATTTAAAATAAAGTGAGTGTGTATTTGTGTCTATGTACATGTGTGGGTATTACTGCATGATAATTACCCAAAATAGTGTGTTGCATATTCATACATAATTTGTATGCATATAACATAATTTGATCAATTTCAATGCCCAGCATCCCCCTCCTCCTTGTCCTCCACCCCTCCTTCTCCGGCTCTCTCCCCTGATCTCCTTCCTGTACTGTCCAACCTTCTATTTTCATAAGACCCCTTCTTTTCCCTTTTAGTTATTTAACTTCCACATATGTGAAAATATATGACCCTTGACTTTATGAACCTGGTTTATTTCTCTTAATATGATGCTTACGGATTCTATTCCTTTTTCTGCAAATGACAAAATTTTGCTCTTTATGGTTGAATAAAATGTCCCTTGTGTATACATACTATATTTCCTTCTTCCATTCATCTGTTGGCAGACACCTAGACTGGTTCCATGATGTGGCTCTTGTGAATTGTGCTTCTATAAACAAAGAATATGCATGCATGTATATCCACATATAATTTGCTGATTTGCTTAAGAGACAGAGCATATTCATTTAACCCATGTATTCATTGATCTCCCCAGGAGTTTGTGAAAAAAGAGATAATGACCTAATATTAACTGAGTAAATGTCAGTATTTTATTTAATCCTCATAACAACACAATGACATAGCTATATTTATCCTCATTTTTATAGATCAGGACTGGTAGGTGTCCCTTCTTACCTTCAAGCCGATTGGCACTTGCCACTTTCTGGGTGATGAGCCCTTTGGTGAGAGGGAAGAGAGATGGATGAATGGAGGAAATGCTGTTGCTAAGAGGAGTGGAGGGAGTCCTTACCCTTGAACCCATCCTGATCCAGCTCTCCAGAGACTTAGAAAAGCCTTTGTACTTGACTGAAGGGAACTCAAAAAATTCAGAAACCTGGGGAATCTGCTGGGAGTCATTCCCAGAGAAAAACCTCTTATTTCACACACACACAAAAACATTGATCTCTGTATTTCAGCCTGGAGGTGAAGTGGAGTTGGAAATTCAGAGGGTTTTGAGTCAAATTTGAAGCCAGCAGCAGCAATAGCAGGGTGCAGTCAAGGCCATTCAAACACATACGGCAGCTTAGCTGGGTACTTGGGACCCTCCAGCGAGAGGCAGTTTCCATATATTATCAGTGATTAATCACATAGAGGTGACCAAAGTTGTGCCTATAAGTTGGTTGGCTCAACTTGCTATTAAACACTATACTCACCATGCAAACATAATGATATCAGTAAAAGATATTTGAATATGCCTTGCAGTTAACCCCAATAGAGTTGACACCTGCTTATCTTTCCACATTATAGGATAGAGCAAACTTGATAGTGGAGGAGGATGAGATAATGGAAAGGATGCTTCCCATCCAAAGCAAGGTGGCTAATGGACTTGATGAGACCACATGATTAGCAGGCAGCAGGGCCTTAGCAACCAGAAGGACCAGACCTGCTTCTCTCTCTCTTTCCATTTTTCCAGAATGGGTTGTGCCAATAAATCTCCATGTGAGTGGCTGGTTTTATGTATACTCCAGATCTTTCTAAAATAATTTGTTTTGGGGAGAGAGGGTGAGTTTCAACGTTTTGGCCAGGGATAAAAGTAGGTAAAATTACTAAGTTCTGCAACAACTCTTTGCCATTTGTTTTTGGTGTTTTTATTAGTAAAATGTACCTGGTGAAGACAGTGCCACCATATTGCACAAGATTCTGTGAATGTCACATAAGCGGTCTCTGTATGATCATGCCTAGTAGCCTTGGTTGAAGAAGAATGGTGACAATTGTCACCACCAATTCTTTCAAAGTGTAACAAATAATAACAACCATATCTAATGTATTCCCATCTCCCCATGTGTCAGATTCTGTTAATCACTTTATATTCCTTATCTCATTCAGTGCACACATCTTTAGAAGTTGACTCCCACTAGTTTCCTTGAACACATGGGAAAATTAAGGCTTAGCAAGATGGGTAAGTAGGCCAAGGTCATACCATTTGTAAGTGACAGCTGGTCCATGATTTAAACCTAGGTCATCCATAGCCAAAATCTGTGCTCTTCTTCACAGAACTAAACTATGCCCCATTTATAAACTACTCTCACATAAATTACTTCATCTAATCCTTACAACCGCTCAGCTGGATCAGAAAGATCAGAGGTTTACATAAAAGAATGACTAGAATTGGTAGTTTGATATTTTTTTCCCCCAAGGTTACATAGCTTCTGGTTTTTTAGTTGAAACCTGAAAACTTTTAAAAAGAATAAATTCCTGTGTTTCTCCTAGTTGTCCACATTTCTTTCTTCTGATAATAGGTAGAATACACAACTTTTTTTTTTTTTTTACTGGCACAGAATTTTCTAAATATAGTCCCTGCTGCTAAATGAATGTTTAATTGTAAGCAAATTCTTTGCCTCTATGAGCCTTTGTTTCTTTGTCTCTGAAGTAAGAGTTTTAACTCTACCTACCTCACAGAGAATATGGCAAGGTTTACATTAAGACGGGCACAAGTGTGTCTGGCCAAGGGCTCACATCGTAGGTCCTCAGTGTATAATTTCTTGCTTTCCTTATGTCCACTCCTTTTAACTCAAATGGAGTAGTTTCAGGACAAATGAAATAAAAGTCAGCTTATATAACCCAATAAGAGGTATGGTATCTTAACAGCTGGTACCAAAATTCATCTTAGGAAAGGAACATTATTTGTCAAAATATCTTAATAAGCCATTGTGGAAGGTATAACTCTGAGGGCATAGAAGCCAGGAGACCCAGCTATAAAAAGAGGAGGTTAAATGGTTCTGGATAAGAAAATTATAGGAATTTTATGTTTCACTCCCAAAAAGGGAGGAGACAAGAGAAGGGTGGAGAAGTTGGGAGGAGGGAAAAGAGCTAAAGAGGAGGTGACACGAGGATACGGAAGCTGTGTAGACCCGCAGAATTCTTGTGTGGAAATTTATAGAAAGACATCTTAAAAATGGGAACACGTGGTCAACTCAAAACTGTTTACATTTGATTGAATTAAACTCTACTACAAAATCCAGTTTCAGTGAAGTCTATCATGCTTATGAGTGCTGGCTGCTAACCTGTTTTATATCCTATCAGGACTACCATGAGGAGAGACAGAAATGCATGCTGGAAGTCTAAGAGACCCCAGGAATGTCAATCCTCTTAGCCTTTTCAAACATCTGGGCATCTTAAGGGGTCCAGAGAAATTTCAGGATATCTCAGGAAATAGGCAGGCCCAGCTGATGTGAAGATTATGTATTTCACAGGAAGTCCACGTTAAATTCAAGAGACCGAAAGGTGACTTCAGTTTCAACTTGGGTCTGATATATTTGGAGGAAACAAATTAAAGACATTAAGAGGATTAAGAATGAAGGAGGTTAAGCCGGGAGCGATGGAGCATGCCAGTAATCCCAGTGGCAAGGAGGATAGCAAGTTCAAAGCCAGCCTCAGCAAAAGCGAGGTGCTAAGCAACTTAGTGAGACCCTGTCTTTAAATAAAATACAAAATAGGGCTGTGGATGTGGCTCAGGGGTCGAGTGACCCTGAGTTCAATCCCTGGTACCCTTGCCCCCCCAAAAAAAAATTATAATTGTGGAGGTTAAGGAGTTTTAGGCATGTTTGAATAATAACCCTTTGATAATGATATAGAAAGAGGCAAACAACAACAACAAAGATATCTTCTCCATTAAATGGTAGTATGGTTTGAATAAGCCAGAAATTTGCTGTGAGAAATCATTTCATGAATCTTATGTAGTACTTTTTAAAAGGGTAGTTGTAGTTCCACAGCTAATTTGGGCAGAAAGTAAGAATGTTTCCTAATACCTCCAGTCCCCACACAGGCAAACCTGCTCCACCATCTCTGGCCATTGAGGTTTTGTTGTTATAGCAGAAAAATCTACATTGACACACTGATATCACCCTCAAGTCCATCAACTGCTGTAGGGTTCACTCTTGGTGAATCTTCTGCTTTTATTTCATTTTGCTTATACTTGAAACATAACAATTGTACATATTTCTGGGGCACATTGTGGTGCAATGTACAAACTATGCAAGAATCCAAGCAGGGTATTTAGATATCCATCACCTCATGTATTTATCATCTCTTTATGGTAAGAACATTCAATATCCTTCTAGCTATTTTGAAAAATCACTTGAAGAAGTAGAGAGAGATTGGCCAATGGGTAGAAAGTTACAGTTAGAAAAGAGGAATAAGTCTTGTTGAATCTTCTTGGGTTTTGGTGTACAAACATCTGTCACCTTGTTAGGCCCATCCAATCATCTGCACCTGCAGCATGGTGACAAACCCCTCTGGGTGCATGACTGTAGGTCAGATATGGACAGCCACATTTAAAACACAGCCATTTCCCAGACAGGTGTTCTGCCTCACTGTGACCCTAATGCCCTCCTTCACGCTACACACGGTGCTAACAAGAAAGCCTTGTATATAAAAATATGAACGTACATGCTTGTTTTGCAATAATGACGGCAATATTGCAAGCCCAGCTATTAGTTTAGTAAGGGATCACAGACAAAAGATGCTTTAGGCTTTAAAGGAAGGAGGAACATTATTACAACTTTGTCCCCAGAATCTGCTTTTCATTAAATATCAGTCTGAAATAAATCAATTTCATCATACTCTTTTGCCCCTGGACTGTTGTTTTTTTTCAAAATCCATAATAATCTTATAACACTTGGTATTTTCACCCACTGAACTGCAAACAGGTGTTTATCCTCCTTGCCAAATGCTGCTTTAAAATAGGTGCAGATTTAAGAGTTTAATGTGATTTTATATTTTCCTATTATGTGTAAGCATCATCCAATTACACACCTTCTCTCTCAATCTTCCCTGTGCACATAGAAGAAATATTTCATTCACTGGTAGTTTGGTTCAGGCCTCCTGAGACCTATCCCATTTCATGTGTTAATTCTGACTGATGTCACATTAAAAGGGCCCAGGGGCCTGGCTCTGCAGTTGCTATGACCACTAATGCTTTGCGTTGCTAAAATCCACATTTAACTTCAGTTCTGATCCCTTCATCTTCCAGTTATTCCCTAGCAAGCTTCTCTGCATGGATGGGATTTCAGAAGCTGAGGTTCCTGATGAAAACTGCTTGCAACACATGTGCACATACACAGGGGTTCAGTCAGCATTTAGCCAATATCCACTGGGAGGTACTGCTGGGCTTAAAAGTCTTATTTTGTATTTTTGATGGAAAGTATTGGTGTAAGGTGGAGCTTTTTTCTACAAGGTGAACATTTACCAAATGGAGCGTTTTTGACATCCAGACCATTAGGAAGCACTGCATACGTGATGTTCTAGCAGGCAGTCTACAATTCTGACTGAGACAGTTGTTATAATTTGGGTCATTAAAGTCCCATGAAAAGCTCATACGTTAGGCAATACAGGGATGTTCACAGGGGAAGCGATCAGATTATGAATTCTATTATGTCATCAATGGATTCATTCCTTTGATGGATTAATAGTTTGAGTGGGCTACTCGATCATAACTGTAGGCAAGTGGGGCATGGCTAGAGGAGGTAGGATGCTCGGGTGACATCTGGACCATGACTTGTCCCTGGCTCTTGGCTCTTGCTCCACTTCCTGGCTGCCATGAGTTGAGCAGCTTTCCTGCATCAAACCCTTCTGCCATGATGTTCTGCATCATCTCAGGCCCAGAGCAATGGGGTGGGCCAACCATGCACTGAACTTCTGAAACCATGAGTCAAAATAGACTGTCCTGCCTCCCATGTGTTCTTGCCAGCTATTTGGCTCCAACAACAAAACAATGACTAACACAGGAGCCCATCAGGAAGATTTGGTAGTTTTTCTCTACAAACCTCTAAATTCACCCAAAGTTCAGGAACTATCGTTTTCCATGAATAACAAAAATACAAAATGGAAACAATTTTATAAATATGAAATATATCACTATTACAAAAGTAAAAGAAAACTTATGGTCAGAGAAAGGCATAAATAGAACCTCCCCATTTTGGAAGGGATAGGATAGAGATCACTAATCTAAAATGCCTGACTCTGAAGGAGTGTGCACCAATGGCTGCTGAGGGCACCTGGGGTCACCCTGCTGGATGGGCACCATAATTTAATTGTATTATAAAAACTCTCAGCTTGATCCAGCTGGTCACATGAGGGTGTACTGGAATTGGCTGCCATTGTATTTACCTTCCCCTTTGATTGGCAGTTTCTTTTATTCTCCCTTGTTTTTCTCTCTTTTCTAAATCCTTGGCGGGTTAGAACCCATGTACTCTGTGACCAGTTTTAGCTCTTCTTTAGCTGTAGGACTTGGTACAATGAACTTGACTAAAAGTGTTTCCACTTTTTCTAACTCTAGGTTTGTGTATAAAAGCTTATGCCTGTGTAATCCTGGTTTCTAGAGGAAGCCACCTGCGTAACAATCAGTAACTGTTTTTCTGTTGGTGTCACTGGACAACTACCTATCTCATGGCTTTGGGTGGAGTAGGATCCAGAAGAAGTTGCCAGAAATGAGAGCTAAGAATTTGAGAGCATCATTGGAACATTCAAAATTTGTCATCTTAGTAAAAATATTAATATCAAATCTTACTTACCTTTTGACAAAGAAGCACCCTAAAATGCAGTAAAACAAAATTAATCAGCATTACCACAGATTATCTTTTTTATTAAAAAAAGGATTTTTTAACCACCAAAAAGAAAAAGGAATATATTCTCAAAAAAGTTCATTTTAATGAAAATAAAGCAAATTGAATATATGTGTTTTATAAACAAAACACCAATTTTCAAGACCTTAGAGGCTAACATTTTCTAAAGATAAAAGAAGAGGTAACCGAGGTATGGGATGCACATAAAGAGGTCTAAAATAAGGAGGGGATTCACACCAGCACCATGACAGCAAAATGTGCTCAGAAATGGGCACTGAGTTGACTGATGTGCACAGGCAGGGACATTGTTTAGCATCTGAAATGGAGGGTGGGTTGGAGAATGTAGAGACAAAGCCGCAGGAATGCTGAGAATATTCCTGCAATACAGAATCCATAAATTCAAATGATGTAGAAAGTCATAATACTCAATGTAATTATATTCTCAATTGGGGGGAAAAAAAGGTTGGGGGGAACTATATTACATAAATTATTGACCACCTTCCCCTAAAGAATCAACATGTATACACAGCTATGTGCACACTGGCCAATGCCCTTTATAGTCCTTTGCAGGTTTTATGACTAAACGTGATGACCTATGAATATTTAAAGGATACATTTTTTTTCTTATCACTTTAGATTTTATTGAGTATGCGATAAAAATTCCATGTCAGGCATTATTAAGGGCAACATTCATTGGGTTCACTATATGGATGGCTAATTGTGAAGAATGCAGTCAGAAAGTAATTACAGAAAAAAATGTCAAGCTTCATAGCACTAGCTGTTGACAAAGAAAAAAAATAATCAAGAAAACTTTGTGACATAAATTAATGTTAGAAAATGAAATCAGCTTATACTGGGCAGCTGCTCATAACTTACAAAAACTCACTATAGAAAACTAATATTTTTATTTGGGTTGCAGATAAACTTATTTTTATACACTGAGTTGTGTAGCTGGTGGAACTATTTTGTTTTAACATGAGAGAAAAGTAAACAATTTAGCAGTACAGCTTAATCACAATCTTGGTAAACATAAAAGAAGAAGAATCAATATGGCAAATTACAAGTATTATGTGTTTCTTTATAGTTTTCATTATTTTTATCTAAATCTGAATAGGCAAATTTTCTTTTTAAAAGATGCTTTTACTTCAACTCTCGCTTTCTTATATAAATTACATCAATCACACTTTCAATTATTTTTTACCTTATCAACAAGAGACATTGGGCTAGAAAAGGAAGAAAAAAAAAAGAAGCCAACAAAACTTCTAAATTAATCCATTCTGAATGTTCTTTTTCAAATCTTAATTTGTATTTTGGATTCCGAGAAAGAAGCAAACCCCAAATTATTACAAATGGTAACTTTAAGTGTTTTCAATTTTAAAATTGTATTAGGACCAAGAACTAGCAAGATCTGCAGAAATGGTTCAAGAAGAAAAATGAGGTTTATGGTTAGGAGATCACTCCATGTTTTAGAACTTGATTGACAATATTTGAATTCAGTGTAGAGCATTTTTTTCTTATCAATATGCAGAATGATGAAATGAATGTTTTATAATGCACCCCAGCTGCCCTTTCTGATATTATTTTTGTTTCATATATGCATTTCACTCAGATTTTTAATTTTTTTAATAAGATCTCTCTTTAGGTATAAAATACTTTTTTCCCCCCATGATCAATATGTTTGCCATACTTTAAAGTACATGTATTCTCTAAATTTAGGTTGGCAAGTTAGTTGTTTTGTGAGGCAGGTAGGAAGATGAGAAGCTGCAATACAACTAATAATTCATTTTATTTAATGTTTGTCTTCAGGAGAGCACAAGCAATGCATCAGAAAGGCAGAAATTCACAGGTTGTGCTCAGCTAAGGTCTTGCAGCCCAGAGAAGAGAGAACTTGGCAGGGAAGTTACCACTCAGTTCAGCTCTTTCAACTTAAAAAATAATGATTTTTGTCTGATGCCCCCAAACCTGGAAGAGCCGAAGATCTGTTTATTCCAAGCCCGAGGGCAAGTATTTCCAGAAAACTCGGCAGCTTAAATAGCGCTTAAGAGTTTACATTTAATTAAATGGGATCCAGGTAATCAGGGTCTGAGTCTAAGAGGATGACGCTGTGGTCTTGCTGCTCCTGGTCACCCAGGGCGAAGCGCAGTTAAAATTCAGCAGATCTTAACAACCGCTGAACGCCATGGGGCTGAGAGTTTGATAGGACATCAGGCCTCTAGGTAAAGAAAGGACATCATTGACGCCTCTAGGTAAAGAAAGGCCAGAATTCTGCGGTGTTGGAAGTGGTCTCCTCCGGGAATCTGCAGGCAGAAATCCTGGGCTCCTGAAGCGCATAGCGGAGGGTCTCAGTGAACCACAGCACTGGGTGTGTACAGGACAGAAGCATTTGCCTTAGGGAACCCCAATGAAGCAGTGCAAGAGCTTAAGATGAGTGTGTTTTAAAGAACATAAAATAATGTAGGGTCTCCTTAATTCTCTACAATAAAGGTGGACTTAACGATCTTTCCCCATAAAACATTGCTTCATGCCAGGAGTCTTGCTGATACAGTTAGGCAGTAATTTCAAAACTTAGCGGCTGTTGCTCTTCAGTAGAATTGAATTGTGTTGCCTAAAGTTGTGTTTTCTTTTCTTTTCTTCTCTTTTCTTTTCTTTTCTCTTCTCTTCTCTTCTTTTCTCCTTCCTTCCTCCCTCCCTCCTTCCTTCCTTCCTTCCTTCCTTCCTTCCTTCCTTCCTTCCTTCCTTCCTTCCTTTCTGAAGGTGAACCCCAGGGAGCTTTACTCAAATGTTATTTGAAAAAAAAAATTATTGTTTTATTTGAATACAAGGTCTCACTAACGTGCTGAGGCTGGCCTCAAACTTGTGATACTCTTGCCTGAGCCTCCCGAGTTGCTGGAATTACAGACATGCACCACTATCCCTGGCTGTGTGACCTAATCTTAATACTTAATGCCATATAAATATGAATGACTATTTCTGGAAGGCGTTTTCTAGCATTTTCAGATGTTTGTAGATTTGTTTACTGTTTTCTTAACAGCAAAAGCCAGCTAGTTCAGGAAGAAAATTTTATGAAAATCGTAGACGACTCTATTCACTAATAGTGAAGTATAAGAACACAAAGGATGTTTTTGAAAGAAATTGAGAGGATATTATCTCCAAATCCTTTGCCTTATAACTGTGAAGAAGGAAAAAGACAGTTTAAAAGGTTTGAAATAGAAAAGCAGTTAGTGCTTAACTCAAGCGCTTCCTTTTAGTAATTAACAAAGTAGTACTGTTATAAATTGAGTTAGTAGATGTGCATGCTCAGGTACTGTATAGTTGCATTTAATTGCAGGGAATATCATTTGTATTTTATAGTCCAGAATGCTTAAATTGAGGAGTTTGGACAACCTCAAATTTCATAAGTTAAATATCTAGTAGACAATGTTAATAATATAGAGAGAAGATTTTTCTAGTGTCTGTTATATAAAAACAGGCTTTCTTTGTGATGAGTACAATCTGGATACATTTATATCTGCTGCAAACCAAAGAAGTGTCATGGAGATCCACATTAAGACCTAGAACCATATTTATGACAGAGCAAGAAGAAACATTTACTATGGTTAATATAGGAATAGATATTTTGCATACTTGGTATAAAGTATCTAACTAATTGTTTAGAAGGGTGTTATATACTTAAGAAACAGATTAACACTGTTAAAGACTTAAAAATCATGGACAAATACTTGAGAAATTCCACAAAGGAGTGGGCCACAATTGCAGTGAAAACATCAAGTGAAGTCCAAATATTAGGGTAAATAAAGGGCAAAGAGAGTGTTATCAGGGCAAAAGAGAAATGCAGAATGTGGAGGAGCTCATGAGTCCCTTGCCCTTCTGTTTGCAAGGTGAGTTCCACCTGAGTCATCAACTGTCATGAACCAGGCGTCAGGAAAGATTCTATAGCATCCAATAATATGAATTGGGGTATATTTTATAGAGACCATGAAAATATAAAGTCAGAGTCAATAAGAGGTGAAGGAAACACTGAGATGTGATTGTGAACTGTCTGTGTCCACTTGATTGGGTCATGTGGTGCCTAGCTATTTTTCTGGGTCTGTGAGGGTAGCAGTGGTCTACTGTTGTTCCTAATGGACGCTGGCCCTATCATACAGCCAAGTGAAAGCCGAACAGAATACAGAATCTGAGGAAGAGAGAACTCTGCCTGCCTGCTTGGTCTTTTCTGGTCTTCAGACTAGAATCCACAGTTTCAACTCTCCTGGTTTTCTACCCTTCAGACTCAGGCTGGAACTACATGTTGAATTCTCCTGGTCTCTAACTTGCTGTCTGTAGATCTTGGAACTTCTTCTTTTTTTAAAAAAAAAAATTCTAATTTGTTATATATGATAGCAGAATGCATTACAAATCATATTACACACATAGAGAATAATTTTTCATATCTCTGGTTGTATACAAAGTAGAGTCACACCATTCATGTCTTCCTACATGTACTTAGGGTAATGATGTCCATCTCATTCCACCATCTTTCCTACCCCATGTCCCCTCCCTTCACTTCCTCCTCATTGTCCTATCTATAGTTCTTCTAATTCTCCCATGCTCCCCCGCCCAATCTCACTATGAATCTGTCTCCTAATATCAGAGAAAACATTCAGCATTTGGTTTAGTGGGATTGGCTAACTTCACTTAGCATGATATTCTCCAACTCCATCCATTTACCTGCAAATTCCATGATTTTGTTCTCTGTTATTGCTGAACAATATTCCATTGTGTGTATATGCCACATTTTCTTTATTCATTCATCAACTGAAGGGCATCTAGGTTGGTTCCACAGTTTACCTATTGTGAATTGTGCTGTTATAAACATTGTGTGGCTGTGTCCCTGTAGTGTACTATTTTTAAGTCTTTTGGGTATAAACTGAGGAGTGGATAGGTGGATCAAATGGTGGTTTCATTCCCAGCTTTCCAAGGAATCTCTATACTGCTTTCCATATTGGCTGCACCAGGGTCCACTCTGTCACATCTGGATGCTTGTTTCAAACAATGCTGACTAGACTTGATGATCTACTATGAATAACAGGATGAAAAATGTCTACTTGCTGAGAGATGCTGTGAATGAGCAAAGGTCAATATTCACCCCTGTGATGTTTTTGTTCAAAAATAGTTGGGAATACAAGCTGATTAGAATTCAAAGGTTTGGAATATCAAGGAGATTTTCTCAGGCTCAATATGATGGGAAATGCAAGTAAGTTTTCTGCAAGTCATGAAATGAAGATAGGATCATATTAGAGTAACTGATTGTGCATGATGCTCTGGAGGGTAGGAAAACAGACAAGGTTAGTGAGGGTGCTGTCCCAGTGATCCATCAAATGATTAGGGTCCTTGCATAAAGTGGTGACAGGGTTAATCAAAATGAAGGTGTATTTCTGAGAGCTGCTTCAAGAGATGGGTCAATCAAATGTGTTGACTCATTCAGAATGGATGATAGATGAGAGAAGGGAAAGATAAGTTCAAAATTCTGAAAGGTGACTAGAAAGAATATAGTCTCAGGGGTTTCAAATTGGGGTATCTATTCGGGGACAAAATGAATAACTTTATAGTGAGAGATGGCATCCACATAAAACTAAATAGGTCTTAATAACTATAATGAAACATGGGACTTGTTAACTTTATCTGAGACTGAGTGGGAAGTTAGATAACATCCCCCAAATTTAGGTATTGAAACCTATTTGGGAATAGGGTCTAAAAAGAAGTGAGAGAGGCTAAATGGGGTCATGAGGGAGGGTCTCTGAGGACACAATTAGAAGGCATCCATCTGTGGGCTATTGATGATAGCCCTCACCAGGAGCTGAACCAACTGACTCCTTGATCTTGGACTTTTAGCTTCCACAACCATGAGAAATAAATGTCTCTTCTGTTTAACTACCCAGTCTGTGGTGTTTTGTTATGTCAGCCCAAACCAACTAACGCAGTGATGTCCGTGCTTACAAAATAAAATAATCACATTTACTCTGTCTAATTAATCATGGTACTTAAGGTACAAAACAAGATAAACATCAGTAGAGCAAATGTCATAATAATAATTGGTAACTATGCCATATCTCTAAGAATGGGACACATGATTTTAACTCCTTGCAAAAGACACTGATAACTTCAGCTGACTTTGCTTTAGAAACTTTTAGCTTGAAAATTACAGGGAATGATAGATCATGTCCAAAGGCCATCAGTGTTTGCACATTTGCAACAGGTAACAACATTGTTAGGGTATGAATACTGACCCACAGTGTTTAATGAAAGTGGAGGATAAACCAAGCAAACAACTAGTAGATAATGACAATAATAATATTAAGTGGTAATTATTGAGTACTTGAATGGTGCCATGTGCTGTCTACACACCTCACATGTATCATTTCATTAATCTTTATACAACCCTATTAGGTGCTATTATGAATCCCCCCAACCCTCTCCCCTCCCCCTTTTTTTAATACAATGGAACAGAGGCAAGTTGAGAATCAGTAACTGTTCACAGTCACATAGCTGTAACAGAAATGAGGACTTGTGGTGAATGAGAAGGAGCAGTGGAACTCCATAAATCCCACAAGTAGCCATTCTTGTAGGGGAAAAATCATACATTTTTGTAAGCTTCAGTTGAAAACTTGCAGTGGACCAATGTATCTTACAGAAGGAAGAGATTTAAGGCACAACGTATCAGAATTTTTACTCAATGAAAACATTCTTCTGGCATATGTGAGGCCCTGGGTTCGATCATCAGCACCGCATATAAATAAATAAACAAACAAACAAATAAATAAAAGGTCCATTGACAACTAAAAAAAATATTAAAAACAACAACAAAACAAAACCTTCTTTTCAGAGCTGCTCTGGGGGATCATCCAAGCTTATGATGAATATTACTGGTATGACAATAGCTTCCGGCTTTCTATGGACACCTTTTCCAAGGTGTAGAGCACTCAATATTACAGAATTCCTCTGTATGTTGAGATCATTTCTATCTATAACTTAATTTGCTACTCTTCTCATTTAAAGCTGACATTTATTGAGCACCTGCTGTGTTACCTAAAGAGCATTTATGACATTTTCCTATCACCCCAGTGACTATCAACAGTCCCACTTTACAGATGGGGACCGTGAGGCTGAGAAAGCTTAAAACATATGACTGGTGGTTTATATTTCAATGTATGCAGATAACGAAAATACAAATGTTCTATAGCCAATGCAGCTCCCCTAGGCCCCCAACTCCTCCTTGTCTTCCTGGAACAGCAGAGGGAAGCATCCTCCTATTTTCATGTGAGTGTCCTTAAAGATTAAACTTATTTTCTGTTTTTGATATAAAAGGTCATATTTATTTTTAAAATTAGTCCCCATTATTTTAGAAATATTTTGGTTATATCCTGCAGATTTCCAACACCATTTCGGCCTAATCCTTCCCTGAATGTTTTAGCTATATTTAAAGCATTAGCTAAATTTGGAAATAATATTCTGCATGTTATATTACATTAGAATGTTATCTCCCTTAGTTTAAATATTTTATTTTTTACTATTATCACTTAAGATGGTATTCATTGTCACAAATAAACAGTTTAGAAAATCAAAATGTGCCCAATATATAAATTGTTAGAAGATAAAAGGAGTAATAATATAAATGATCTGTTGATCCAGCAGATTGATCAAACTTTTGTGCTAATATATATCTTGATTTATTTCCTGAGTATTTTTTTCTCATTTTCATAAACTCTGCATTTGTACTATGTTGATTTTTGTGAATCATGCTTTTCTTTCTTAGCACTGAGAGCATAAACATATTATCAATACTTGGCCTCTTTGCGATTATGATTTGAATGGGTCTATGATATTCCATTGATTAGCTAACTTTACTAGTCCTTTAGTTATCATCTTTATAGAGCAATCCTATGTTAATTATAAATGATTGGGTGATAAATATCTTTGAAAATATTTTATTATCCTTTTCCTTATATTCTAAATTGTTTAAGGAAAATTTTTCAGAAGTAAGATTTTTCAACTGCAAATATTTGAAAAATATAAAATCATTACAGTCAGTTTCTCTCTGACCCTGGGTGTATATGTACACACATTCACATACTCTTGTTTATATATTTTTGAATTTGGTGTTTTATGCAAAGGATTTGTTGTAATGTATTCTTCTACATATAAATAACTTCTAAAACCAGATGCTTTCCTGCAATCACTATTGACACTGACCGGTTCTGATATTGTTTGTCAGTGTTTTTATACTGTTGAACTTGATTTTTATTGATTTCTGATCAGTCAAAACTGCTAATATATGTAATTGTCTGCTCTCTTCCTTTCTATACCTATCTAATTTTATTTATAGGAAGAATCAGCCTGCAATGTATTACTTCAACCTTCTCAAATATCTTATTTTACCATTCAACGCCTTATTCAAAATATTCCATCTACCCCCAAACCCTAGTATCCCTGAAAAAAAATCCTATTATTCAAAGCCATTTTCAAACATCACCACCTTCCTGAAGCCTTCTTTCCTATACCCAGCTATGCCTTGTCCATCTTTCCTTTTTGCCCTTGTTGTTTAAACCATCATTGCTGCTGCTTCATGCTGTATTATGTCTATTTCTGTTTATGTCTAGACTAAGGGATCCTTAAGTTCTGGAATCACAAATACACATGGTTCAGTTGTGAGCATATAAGCTAGATGTTTATGGGGTGAAGAAAACATGCATGTTTTCAAAGTCACATTTCAGAAATTAATTATGACCAGTAGAGGGTGTTATGGAAATGTTGACCATAGCTTGATACCAAACCTTGTCAAATTACCAAGGTTGTTCTCCCTTTGAATACTTCAGTATCATTAGCCCAAGCAGGGGTGACTGGAGAATGAGATATCCAAAGAAAGGAGAAAGAGAAACTGGGTAAAGCCACTTTGTGGAAGGCTTTGCATAATGTGCTAAGTGGGTTGTTATGAAATTGATGGCTTTTAAATGTCATGAACACACATGAAATGCTACATGATGTTGTTTTGAAGAGGTAGTTGGGATAGCTTGCTGTCGCAGACAAATTTCATATTGCTGCAAGAAACAGGATAAGCAGAATTCATAAACTAACATGAGAAAAAAAAAGCAGAGCGTAGGAAGTATATGTATCAAGTGGACAGCATTTTTAAAGTTAAGAAGCATGCATAAAATGGAGATATTTTGAATTCACTCATAATTCTGTGGTGTTTTTTGACTATATCAACAGGAAGGTCTATAATGAGATACTAAAAGATCTAAAACTGAATGAGATAAGGAACCCAAAACAGGCAGAAGAGGAAGATCAGCAGATCAGAGATCCACCAAGTGTTTTATTTAGTTAACATTTTAGATTTATTGTTGTTTCACATTATCATGAACTATCTACTCATTACCACTCTTTGCCATGACCTGCCTGGCTCTTCATTCAGAAACTGGTGAGGGGTAATGGGGGATTAAGGAAAACACAGAAACATTTAGAGAGAAGGGTGGGATCAGGTGGGTACTGTCCTCTGATGGAGGAACAGTGACCCAGAGCTGGCTCCCACACGTTTATTGTATAGGTTTTATCATCAAAAGGTTATTTGTGAGAAAGTCCCCGGAAAACAGCAGACTTGAAGTTCACAGCACAGGCAAGACAGTAGGGGTATCTTGCTAAGTTCAGAATCTTCTATTCCTAGGAGACAGTGTCTATGACTCAAGGTTAAAACTGACATTTCTGGACATTTCCCCAGAGAGACCCAGGGCCAACATGCCATAGCAAATGGGGAAAGTTAACCCTGTACTTTTGCACAGGGTCATGTTCACCCTATGCTCTCTAAGGGGAAATTCTAGTGCAAGTGCACCACAAACACATGGTAATCACACTTTTTGTTTCACACCAACACTCCCCACAACTCTTCAATGTACTAACCACATACCTGGCTGTTCAGAACATTCAGGGCCCAACCTGCTAAGAAATACACAACACGGCCTACTTTAAAGGGTAAAGGACATCAAAGTCAGTTGGTAAGATGAAAGATATCTCCATAGCAGCAACTGTTTTGAGAACAGATACTGAAGGGTGGGTTGATATTTGAATCATTCTATCAATTCCATGTCAAGTTTATGTAAGTCAGTTTTTCACACTATTATAGGATCAATTATGCAAAAAATCAGAGGCTTGCAACTTACACTACCAACTTAGGAAAACAAGCATTTAAGTGTATGTTGCAACATGGAAGGGGTTACAAAGAGATAAGAGGATGTGATTTCCACCCCTAGAGATGTTTCTAGTCTTTTTTAAAAAATTGTTTTTCTTTTAGTATATTTTTAGTTGTCAATGGACCTTTATTTTATTTATTTATATGCAGTGCTGAGAATTAAACCCAGAGCTTCACCCATGCTAGGCAAGTGCTCTACCACTGAGCCATAACCCCAGCTCAGGTTTCCAGTCTTTATATAGAAATATTTTACATGTAGATAACACACCCAATTTAGCATAGTACAATCAAGCATTGTGTGGTAAAATTTGTAGAGGTGTCCTTGTGAAAACAGAAGTTAAAAGATCAGTAGGACAAAAATAGGGATGGTAATTGTACTCCTTTACCCTAACTTATAAAAAGGGACATTAGAGTAGAGTTGCCAGCATCTGGGTTGAGGGAAAGAAAAAGAAGAGTTGGTCAGAAAGAGTTATGCAGAAAGACTAAGAATGGTCCATTGGATGCACAGCATGGTGAGTATAGTCAACCTTACTGTATTCTGTATTTGAAATTTGCTAGTAGAGTAGATTTTACACATTGTCATTGCAAATAAAAAGTTGTAGCTATGAAAAAAAAGAAAAAAAAATTCTCTCTCTTTAGATTCCAAAATATGCTCCTGCTAAAACACAATTCAGCAATATTATTCTCCCAGTTTTCAGGAGGATATTCGATTCTCAATTTTAAAATTGGTGCATATTTTTTTCTTATAGTTTTGGTACCTAAAATTTCTTGTCAAGATTAGAATCAAATGAAAAGTATCACACATTAGTACAAAATTATATAGCAGGCTATTTTAAGCTTATTATATTTATCTCATGGTATCTTCAAAGAGCATTGGGGATCTTTCACCTAAAGAAAATTAAATGCAATCACATTGTATGTTGCAGTTAATTGAAGATTAATCATCTTTTTAAAAAAGATGTTTTGAGTAAACCTTATTTTCCTTTTATAGAGGAGATTGAGTTTTTGTGCTGTGATCACTGTAGGGGTGAGCAGATTATTGGGTGAAGCAATTTCTACATTGCATGTGGACATATTTAGTTCCATTCACCCAACTTGATATTCCATTATGAAAGGAGACTTGGATGGCATAGTTTCTCCCATGCATTTGGTATGTGAAGAAGTTAATGAGCAATCTAAAAGACTTGTGCTTGTGGTGATTGTAGTTCTTAAGCCACAAGAATAGATAAACCAGAAGAATCTTAATAATGGCAATGATGAGACTTTTCTTTAGAAAGGATGAGGATGCTTTCATCCAGTCTGTATGGATATGCATGCACAAATGAAGACACCCACTGCCCTCTAATTGCATTGAACAACTACGCAGCTGTTTTTCTTTTTTTAAATAGGAAGAACTGAGAAGTATAGACGTTTTCAACATTTTTGTAATTGAGTAACACATTTGTGTTTGTTCACAAAAATTCTAGATTTAGCTCCAGGGTCCTTTCAAAATTATGCTAAATCCTACAATATAATTTAGCCCATTCAGTTAGACCACAGAATTGAACAGGAGAAATAAAGCATCTCCCTGGGATTGACCAGAAATTCTCACCTCCAGGTGCTACATTAAGTTCAGATGTGATCAGTAGCCACATCAGGAGAGTCAGCAAATTAGAAGAAATATGATCCATCCTAGGAATATATTGTGAGCACCTTAGCTAAGTCACACAGCAAACAAACCAATATTGTTCAGGTCTATCACCAGGAATGCCAGCTATTGAAAGTTAGGATTGAGGCTATTAAATTAGGAACCAGTCTGAAACCTCCCTTACAAATCCCTTTATTTGTGAAGAGTCCTGTCCTCCACCTTCTCTATGTTGGAATCTGAACAGGTGAACTTACCTGGAGAAAAATCATAATAAATGGGAACTGAATCTCCAGGTAACCCTAAGAGAAGCAAGCCTACTTGTTTCCCTGCAAGACTTCCTGTCTCGTTCTGTGAGATTGTTTATAGTTTCCCTCCTCTAAACAGCAGCATTCTTTCTCCCTTCCCTTTCCTTCTATTCTGTGCCCATTTCCTGATTGCCCAGAAGAAGGAAGTAATGAGGAAAGAGTGCTTTCAGGTTCTCAGCACCAAACCTTCCAACCTACCTACCTGCACCTAGGCCCTTGGGATCTATTTCCCTCCTGTCACCTCTGTGACTCCTCCTTGTTTCCACCCAACCCACCCCTCTTGGCACTACTTCCCCTCCTCCTACCAACCAAGGTCCATTCCTCTTTTTACCAATCTACTGTTTCATTTACTACACATAGGACCATTCTCCTCACTCTGAAAACATCTACCATTAAAGGAAGCTATTGGAAGCAAATGCCCTCCAGGTATTGTCTCATGCCTTTATTTCATTGATGATCTGCATCTTGGCCAAATCCAAAGCTATGTCTTTATCCTTATTTTATTCAGCTTCTCAGAAACTTTTGACCCCATTGAATTTCTCTTTATTGAAATTTTCTATATATTTACTTAAACCAATTTGCCTGCTTGTTAAGAGCTAGCACTGTACTGCATATTTCTAGGTCTTCCTGATGCTATCATATCCCCAATGTCTAGTACCTGGCATATACTAGAGGCTTAAGTCATATTTCAGCAGTCACAGACTTTAAAAAAAATCACATGAAATCATACAATCATAAACATTTAAGGGTTTATAAATAAAACATATTTTGGGAGTCAGAAACTTCTTACCATTATTCTGTCCAGAGCCAGAAGTCTGCCATTTAAATTGATAATTGAGCTTTGGAATCTCTTCATTTCCATGTGAAATGAATCCCTTCACTGTATCCTCTGAATGGCATAGCTGGGAGTGAACACTCTCCAGTTGACTTGGAATGAGTACGCAAATTATCAGAGGCCACCGAAGTTCCTGTCCTGTGAAAACACAAGAGTAAATTCGATCTGCTTTCCTAAAACTACAACCTAAAACAGTAAACCCCATATCTCCAGGTTCATCTAACAGGCTCCACCTCTGAAGTGCAATGGCCGCTTCATGCACCTCTCCTATGCCAAGTTCTAACAGTGAGAGGAGTGTGAGAGGTACCAGCCACCTGGCACCCCCAGCTCATTCCAAAGGTCTCCTTCCAGCTATTGACCTGAATCCTCCACCTTCGTTTTAGGATGCAGTTAAGAGATCTGCAGCTCAGAGTAAACTGCAGCTGAGCTGGGAGGCCTCTTTCTTTTGTTTATTTCTTCTTTCAGAACACAAGGAAACTAACACCAGGAATCCATGAAAATAATAGGCTCCTTCCAACCCAGATTCTTTACTCTGAACAAAAAGCAACCACCCATAAGCAACTCTGCCACTGACTGCATTCAGATGAAATGCTTCCTACACAGACCATCATAGACCCCCCTCAGGTTGAGGCCCTGGTAAACACTAGATCCACAGTTTAAATGAAATCATTTGGCAGCTCAACCACTTGGTGCTTCTAAATATGCTAGCCCTTTAACGTTCAGGCCATGGAGTGGTGGTAGAGATCTTTATTTTCACCCCTACACATGTTGTTTGGTTCAAGAAATTCATCCACAAAAAGTTTGACTATGATATATGATTCTAGATGCTTGCAAAGGTATTCGTTCTAGCATTAATGAACCATCTAGGCCATTAGAGGAAGACTGTTGGAATGCTTCAGAAGTAGAGTTTTTGAAGAATATAAATCAAAACAGGAAAAATAAATAAATGAACCAGAACTAATCTTCCCCCCTCCCAAACTTTCTTTCATTTTTGTCTTTGTGTACCTTCCATATTTACTGAAAATGTGTGGATTTGGCTGACTTCAAGGTATATTTATCAGTAGGCAAAATAGTCTTCACTGTTGAAAATATTTTACTTCATGTATTAAAGAGATATATCAGGAATATATTTTTAAGCAATGCATTTTTCAAAAAGTTAAAATTTTCTAGGATTGTACAATCCTTTGAATGTCAAAGAAATATTCTGTCTTGTGGCTATCTTCTATTTCAGTTTATAAGGTAGAAGATGCAATGAACTTAAGAATTTCACAAGGATTTTTTTCTAAGAGTAAGAAAAAAATAAGCTTTTCATAAATTGGAAAATCCAAAGATCAAAATCATAATTCTGATTAGACTTCCTGACAACCAGAGTTTCATATGGGATCTTTATTTACTGAATATGGACCTGAAACTAGGAGAGTCCCATGTTGGGACCTTCAGCAGGTATTGATCTAAGTGATGGGGTGAGGCCACCTGATGGTTTCAGGCCCACAGAATGACACATATGACAAAGCAAAGGGAATCAACTGTGCCTGCACATTCCTGCAACCTCTTCTACCTGGGCAGTGAGTTAACACCTTGGAGCAAAATCCAATAGGGAGCCATTCTTGGTAAAGAGTGGAGGTAAGAAAAAGTAAATGCGATTATTCTCTGAAGAAGATCAATCACAAATCTGAGGCCAGATAATATCTTCTCATGTAAAAGAATCTCCCTATGTGACTCGGTTTATCCTCAGGATGGTTTTGCCACTCTGAAAAGTGAATCACTTCTTCATCTTGATGAGGAAGATACCAGTTTTCAATGATGGCAAAAAAGTGATTCCTTCTCAGTTTTTACTTCCAGTAGAATCTACTAGAGATCTAGAAAGTTACTTTGTCCCCTTTGCTCGCCTCATGTCTGTATGTAATGGTAGATTCATTTCAACATGGTACGGAAAGATAAACAGATGGAAAAATACAAAGTGCTCTGTTTATTCTGCCTATTCACGAGAAAGGCCCTGGAAAGGCTGTCTAGACTGTGGACTCCAGCTGTCCGCCATGGGATGTTGGCAGGACTCCTGGGGGAAGTTAGGGGAAACAGAGTGATTGCTTTAGAACTATATTCATAGCTACTCTCTTGTGTGTGATTGTTCTTCAGAACCATTACTCTTGAATTTTTTTTAAAAAAAGCATTAAAAATCTTTCTAATGTTTGAATATTGAAAGGAGATGGAAGAAAAGCTAGGGGCTTAATCTTTTAGAGCTGGTGCCATTTTAGAGATGGCAAAACCCTTCATCTCAGTGAAAAGCGGTGGAGGATTAAAAATACCCGAGGTGTGACTGTGGTACCTGGTGGCTTGGGGACCAAGCCGTTTCTCAGCCTCTTAACTTTCGGAGCTGACAAGTCTCCTTTCTTTTCCACTGAAGGTCTAAGGATTGCATGATAAAGGAAAGCACATTGAAATAGGGGCAGGAAAATAAACTTGAATCTCTTTCTCTATTCACCCCCTGAACGGGGGTTTCTATAAAATTAATTTATTTGAATAAGGGGTTATTGTGGTAAATTATATACAAAGGAGTGGATAGAGTGGGTGTTTGTGCAAAAGGAGCACAGTGCACAGATTGAGACTGATCTAGGATCACACCTAAACATTCCAGCTATGAGGTATGGGTCAGCTGACCCTGTGTATCTCTTGACTTCCTCATTGTTAAAATGGACATGATTCTACCTAAATGACTCTTATGACGATTAATTCAACTTCTCATGTAATAGCCCATTGCCTTCTAAAAAGAAGCTGCTCTATTCTTCTTCTTCTAACAATATTAAACAATTCATATTATTCCTAAATTCTATATTTGACGTAGACCTGCATCTGACATGTGGAAGTTGAGAGAAAAATTTTTTTCCAGTTATTTGGGTTATACTATTAGTTTTGCAAAAATTATACTGTATAATCAAAATATATAATGTAAATCACCCATTTTTTTACATTAGTGAAAATAGACGAAAACATTATAATATTCTGAAGAAGTATCCCTGCCTTTTCCGTTTCTGCTAAAATTTAAACAATTGAATTGCAGACATCTGCAGTAAATGATCTTGATAGTTTGGTTTTGTTTATGTAAATCAACTTTAATTTTAATACAGTTGTAAACAAAGCCCTCCGATGTCCTGTTGCCACCACATCTATGGATGAAAAATCAATGTTTCTTTCAAAAATTTCCATACATGTCTCAGATAAAAGTTGCAACATGCTCACATTCTTCAAATATGACATGGCTGTTTTCAAATTCAGGCCCAAAAGCCAAAATATTGAGAATTTTGCAGTGATTTTAGTTTATAAATATTTCCACTGGGGAAAAATTGGCAGATAGTATGGTTACAGAAAATCCATAAACTGAATAAAAGTCTGAAATGACTCTTTCTCCCAAGATTGTCAAGAAATGTCCTCAAATTTTACCTTTGGGTTTTAAAAAATACTTAAATAATAAAAGCTGTTGGTTATAGCCCTGTTTTGTTTTTTTTTTTCTTGTGATGACCTTCTAAACATTTACTGAAGATGTTATATTAAGCTACCATTTCAAAGTTTTTACCACTAGCTTTAGATGGTTTGTATTTTGTTGTATAACACAATAGAAAACAATTTTTTTCTATTCATTCTGGCATGGATGATCTACTTTTCCACCAACAGTAGGAAATACCATTTATCATGTGAGAATGGTGTTAAGAAGCTATTGCAGGCACAGTAAGGGCAACAAGATAGGATTAGGAGTCCATGTGCCCAACTGAGTGAAATAAATTCTGCCTCTTCTCCCAAAATTTTGCTTTACACAGCTACTAGGTGACCCTAACACCTGGAAAATAGATGAAAACATTATAATATTCTGAAAAAGTATCTCTGCCTTTTCCGTTTCTGCTAAAATTTCAACAATTGAATTGCAGACATCTGCAGTAAATGATCTTGAGAGTTTGGTTTTGTTTTTGGAAATCAACTTTTATTAAATAAAGTTGTAAACAAAGCTCTCAGCTGGAACTGCATTCTGATCCTCATCCAGTAACACACCTCTCTCTCCACATACAGCATCCTCTAATCTGAACTCACAACAGCAATTTCTCCAGCCAGGTGATTTCTGTTGAAACACAAGTCTTTCTTAGATACCAGTGTTAGCTTGTGCCCCTTCTCTTACTCCCAGTAGATAGACTAGTAAGAAAAGTAGAAAAGCAAACTGCAAATCATAATTAACATGCATATTGTAGAAAATAATTAACCTTGTGTCTGAAGACTATGGAAGCAGATACAGAAATTTTCCTCTGTGCAAGTCATCTACATCTTCATAAAATATACTGGAATTTTAAGTTGTTTTTGGAAAATGCCATTCATTGTGCAAAGTATATAATTTTATCTTAGTGACTAGCTGGCTATAGCTTGGGGCATTTTTGGAATCTTAGGTTTAGTGATACAAAGGGCATATTCCAAATTTGGGTCATATTTTTAAAAATTCTTTTTTGTAGGAGTGAATCTTTTCTCTTTGAAGGAATCTTTAAAAATAGTCTGTTACATATTCTATAATATAATGAATTTGACCTTCTTTTGTGGTTAATCGTTTATTCAAATGTCAACATTACGGAGCCAATATTTCCAAGGTGATGGTTTTTGAGGAAGTCAGAATCAGTTTGGGTATATGAAATGCAGGGAAAATTAAAAGAAAAATTTCAGTATGTACATCATAGTCTAGCACACCCGGCCAAAGCCCAGAAGGAAGGGCTGCTCAGCCTGGCTGAGAAAACTTACTAAGTTTAGGAAGGTCCCTCAAATTCATTGGACTCTTGTCATTTACATTTCTTCTGGATCAGAGGTTTCTAACCCTAGTTGATACCCATGAACTCAGTCCTACTGGGACTGGTGCTGTGTCTAAGCATTCACTTCCTGAAAAAAACTCAGGGGTAAACTGAAAGAACTGGGAGAATATACACAGTTTTAAGCCAAAATTCCCTAATTAGAGACTCTAATAGGTACAAATTTCTGAGCCCTTTTGGGGGAGAGGCAGGTAACAGTATTTCAGATTGTTTCACATGATTTTTACATAGCAAAGCTAGCATTAAGTCGTGTATTTGCAAAGTATGCTTTGACCAACTCTGGTGACCATGGTACCATTACTTACTTATGGAGCCCAAACACTTTTGAATAAGTTGACTACATCAAAGATACCAATAGTAAATGAACATATACCATTTTTTTCCTACTCATTGGTATTAATTCTATTACTGGGAGTTATGGGAAATAAATCTAATTCCTTATTGTATGTAGTAACTCTTAAACTATTGTCAGCAATGGCAAGACTCCCATTTCAGCCAATTCTTTCTCTAAATGTTCCTCATTCTTCAGTCTGCATGTAACTTGGCTTAAAATCTTGAGCATTCTTATAGTTCTGAGTTTACCTGTGAGGTTTCTCAGGAAATAAAGGCTCAGATCCAGCATAAATCCAATTAGGACGGAGTTTACATGTGCCATCTCAGAACTCTCCTACTCAGGACCTATTGCTCTACTGTCATCGACTTGAAATTCACAATAATTTTTAAATAAATTTCCATTTTGCATAACCACTCAAATGTAATGAGCAACCCTGTGCCTCAGCTCTGGTATGATCTAGTTGTATAAATAGTTCACTTCCCCTGTTCTCTGTACTAAGGTAGCCTGAGTATGTGTTATCTACTTCAACAGCCCAGATTATTCTTTAGCTTGAATTCTATACACTGCCCAAAGAAACCCTGAGGTCTTATTCTACTATGCACCTACATCTCCTTGAAGAGGATTTTTTTTTAAATCGTTAGAGACAAATATGAAAATTTAAATTTATGGAAGTTAAGCATCATCTTTGAAGAGTTGGGCCATGGTTTCAGACTATTGAGATCTTATTAGGTTTTGATTGTTTTATCCATCATTTTTGTTATCCTTTTTAATTGCATGCCACTAAAAGACATTCATAACACCATGTTATAAAGCAATGGAAAAACATAATCGGAAACATTTACAAGGATGAGAGGAATAATGGTTTCAATAAATGCGATCTAATTGTTGTGGTTGTTTTAAAGCCATTGTCTCTGATTTCAATAGTAAGGCCATGATGGTCTTTCCCCTTCTTGCCTAGAAATACAATCATGGTCCTTCTTGTCATTGTGAGTTGGGATTTGGAGCTGCTTAGTTGTCATGAGGACCTCTGCTGAAAGGAAACACATTCCTAAAGCTGTATTCAGTAAAAGCTCACCTCAGAGGAGTTGTAATGGAATGTACAAATTGAAAATGCAGGGTTTCTGTCTACCACAGCTATGAGGTACTTTTGGTATAGATCCTTCTTCTGGTAACCATTTCTCTTCATTAGTGTCTTGGCATTGTGAGAGAAAAGATATCTGAGGACGCTGTAAGAGATCTACAGATTCATGACCACATATAATAAATGATTTCTGACTCAAACAATTATTTCTTGTATACTATGCTCATTATGGAAAGTTTTATGAAAAGTTACTTGTTCGGACCGGAGTTGTGGCTCAGTGGTTCGGTGCTTGCCTAGCATCTGTGAGGCACTGGGATGGATCCTCAGCACCCCATAAAAATAAACAAATAAAATAAAGACATTCTGTCCATCTGCAACTAAAAAAATTTTTTAAAAAGTAACTTGTCCAGTTAGGATGATGATGCTTTTGATCTCTACCATCTTTATGTCAAATGACAAAATCTGAATTAGTTTTCTCATCTACTAGATAAAACCATTAGGTTGAATTAAACAGTAGCCTGATTAGCTGTTGTCTCATTTTGATTTTTTAAAAAATATATATATTTGAATACTTTAACCATATCACAATTTAATCTGAGCAATTATTCACTCAGAAATACAGGAAAGAACTCCTCACTAGCCAAGAAACATGATATTATATTTGGGTCACCCCCACCCATATAAAGCTATATTCATGACAAAAAAGTCTGTTACTCAACATGCTTAGTGAGTTTTCTTTTTGTGCGGTAACAGATCCAAGAATGAGCTCACAGCAAGACCAGTGCACTGGTAGGAGCACCTACTTCTAGTTGCTGGGCTGGGGTACCTTGTTAATTGGCTTTAGATCTATTATTTACTCATCATCTCTGAAGTATAGGGGATATCATGGCCCATCACTGAAGTCTCTTTAATCCCCAACATTGTACACATCTGTAAATTTGTGAAATGCCTCCAGAGAGAGGGGACAGTATAAATGATTTATATTATTGATTCACTCCACAAGAAGGGCTGAGCTCAGAAATATGAAAGCAATTTTCCTATTACGGTTCCATAGTCTGAACGAACTACACTACTTGGATCTCAACAAGAGCTTCATTGCAGTGAAAATGATACTTTTAAAAGCTCATATAGGAAACGTGTTCACATGTGTGTATGCCTAGATCTACACATTCACTCATTCATTTTCCCAAAATTATTGAGCATATACTTTTTATCAGGTATTATTCTAGATGCTGAAAATACAGAAAAGAACAGCAAGGACTATGCCTTTATGGGCAAAGTAGTGACAAAAATACTGTACTAAAGACAAGTTGAAAAGTTAAGCTGCAAAAGAATGTGAAAGGCCTATTTTCATTTTAAATATTGTGGTCAGAGAAGTGTCCCTAGTGAAGATTTTGCAAGAAAGTACAAGCCTTGAGGATTTCTGGAGGGAGGTTGCCCTAGGCAGAGCCAACAGCGAGTGCAAGTTCTTAAGGGGGGATCTCACTTGTTTTGGAGAAACAGCAGTCAGGAGAGCAGGAATGGAGGTGAGTGAGCCAGGAAGAGAGGAAATTGAGGTGGAGAGATAACAGGAAGCCCTGTGGCCTTATGGCCCCGTTGACCACGTTAGGGTTTAAGTTATTTACTCTGAGTGAGCAACATTAGGAGATGTATTGTGTGATGGGACTCCTCTGGCCACTGTACTGAGAATAGCCTGCCTGGAGGAGCAGAAGCAGCAGATCCGGTAGGAGGCTACTGAATGATATTCCACCATCAGACATCACACTTCTTACAGTTATTCACAGAGAACTGCTTACGGTGCTGTCTGTAGCCTGGACTTCTGCTCTTCAATTCTTCACTCATTTACAGCTGTGATATAACTATTTAGTACAAAATGCTAAGTGCTTAATTCTTGTTGTACATTGAAGTTATGCGGTTCTAACTTTTAAAATACCTATGCCTGTTGGGACCGCCAAAGTCTACTACCTTTGCTAACTTCATACAGCCATGACAATCCAATTCTATTAAACAAAGGCACATGGAACACCTATTTTGGGTCAGGTACTGTTCTTGAGACTTGGGATTCTTTGTTTAACAAGAGAGACACGCATCTCTGTCCTCATGGAGTTACATTTTAAAAGATAAAAGACAGAAGTAATTGGCATAATAAATAAATGATAGAGCTTATTAGAAGATTATAAGTATAGTGCAAAAGAGAAAATATAGACCGTATAAAGGGCATAGGGTAAGTGTTGGTGTTAGTGGAATATTTTGGTTTAGACTTTGCAAGAAAAAATGAGATTCAGGCAGAACTGAGGAAGTCTGAATATTATGCATGGGGATTTCTGGTATATGAATATTCCAGGCACAGGAAACATGCAGAGACAAGCAACAGGCAGCTCAACAGCTTGAAGTCAGAAACAGGACTGTCATGGTCAAAGCACATCAAGGTGATCAGTATGTTGAGGGCAGAGCCATCAGTGGAGAATTAGCGGGGCATGAGCTATGAATGGAAATGAGGCCAGATCCTGTAGGTGCCTAAAGCCTATTGGAAAGTCTTTGTATTTTGCTTCATATGAAATGAAAAGCCAGAGGAAAGACAGGATCTCCTCCTGACATGCTTGATCAGCTCCAGCGTATCCTTCTGACTTTGCCATGCTGTTCTAGAATACAGGAAGGCGGACTCATTTTCCCTTTATAAGACACTGTGTGGTGACTGCTTCTGCTTCTGTCACTGTGTGGTGACTGCTTGGGATACTCTGCTGCAGCACATGTAGAGGCTAAATTTGGGATTCATGGACAGGGGCTCAGTAATGCTTTGCAAGGGGACAAAATGTGCAAAAAATGATGCCACACATTTGCTTATCGTGGCTTGATACAAATCTCATAATGGAAAGCTATATTTGGGGGCTTTTACTCAGTACAATTACAAAGATCACCTACTAAGAAATTTCCATTTACTTGTGTACCTGCCAAATTAACATACACTATTTTAGTTAGATTTCTGGGGGGGGGGTCTCACTAAATGACCCCATGTCTCCTGACTCAAAAGGAGTCCTACTACCTTAACAGATTTTCTTTCAAAGCTTCATGAGCTTCAATATTAATTTTGACACACTCTGTCTCCTATTTAGCAAAGCAGCAAATAGACACAAGGTAGTTATTTCACCATTATCATTGTTATAATCACTTTATGGAGAAACTTGCCAAGAACAATTCAAAGTAATTTGTGACTTCATTGCTCTTTTATTGGACATTAACTTTGCAAACAGACACTAGCTATGGGCCAAGTGGCTGAATGAGTCCATCGAAAGACAGATGGTGATTGCAAATATCACAATTTTTCTCCTAAAATTTTAAACTTATACATTAATGATGTATAAGTTTAGAGTTGCCATATGTATAGCATTCTGATATAGACAAAGAGAATAAATTGCCTTTTGTTTAACAATGAGATATTTTGCTATGAAAACCTTGGAAAGATTTGAGACATTTTGGAATCTCACTGCTGCCAGGAAGTGTTCCTCAGCTTTAATTACTCGAAAATATAATTAAACAAGTTTGAGAAACAAGGTCCTCAAAACCAAAGGTGCATTGGAAGTCTAATGAGACTATTTTGGAGCCATGAAGGTTGATTTATGATCAGCTGTTTTGAAAATTCCAAACCAAAACCATTTCTTTCACACTTTATAAAAGGATTCCCAACTCTAATGAGGACTGGACCAAAGTGATTAGGAATCCTGTGATCAGTGTTTAGCACTATCACCTGCCCAGGGGGACCAAAGATGTTTTCGCCTTCTAGAAAACCAGGGGTTCAGATCTGTTCAGCTCTAGGACAGAACTCTCAGGGCTCACTAACTTGAATAGATTCAAGGAAGTCTGTGGAGAAAATAGGCCTCTCACTGGTATCTTCCCACAGTGTAGAGGACAGGAATTCCACAGAGGTAGGAACACATTAGGCTTTGGGATTTTCAAAATTGATATTACCCTTCTTCACTATAGCATATGGCTCTGCCGGCAGTCAGCACCCCAGAACTTGAGCTCTTGAGCTTGTCTCAGGAAATAATTTTTTTAAAAAACAATTTGGTGTGTCTGACTCACCTGATATAACATTTAAGAAAGATTGTGTGTGTGTGTGTGTGGGGGGGTGTCTGGAGTTGTGGCTCAGCGTAAGAGCGAGCACTCACCTAGCACGTGTGAGACCCAATTTTCGATCCTCAGCACCACATAAAAATAAATAGACAAAATAAAGATATTGTGTCCATATATAACTAAAAAAAATTTAAAAAAAAGGAGAAAGACTGTAGCAGTGGCTCTCAGCGTCATGCCAGATCAGAAACATTAGTGTTCTTTCCGACCTTGCCTGAGGTTTCCACTCTAGATTTACTCAGTTAGAAGCCATAGGATGGGACTCAGCCAGCTTTGTTCTCACAAGTCCTCTGATGAATCTAAAACACACTGAAGTTAGAGAATACTGGTCCTGGACGAGATTTTTCAGCTTTTAGTGAGCTTTAGTGAGCTTGTCTTAAGCAAGTACCCAAGCTGAGGTGCCCCTCCTACCAAAAAAAAAAAAAATGAAAAATAGGTTGGATATAATATTTGTAGAATTTGTTTTACAAAATCTTAAAATCGCTCAATACAACATCGTCAAATTGTTATTTGGCGAATTAGAAAAATATACTCTCTAAGTGATACCATTTCTTTGATCAGGTCTAGTTTCCCCTGTGTTTAGATCAGACTCTGTTCTAATGGTCCACTGCATTCAGTGGACTTTAGGTAGGCATGAGAACCAAAGATTTGATTGGAAAAATGTTGACTTGCAATTTCTGCTGTGTGTATGAACGTATAGATGTGTGGATATGTGCATGTCTCTACGTGTATGTAACGTGCATCGGTGTGGGTGTTCCTTTCATGTTACTGCCCAGTATTAAAACATTTCTTCCCTCATAGAATTCTATGAAGCTGAACAGTTTGCATTTTAAAATTCTTAGTTTATTTTATTTTTCATAGGCAAAGAGTTCTTTAAACACATTTTAATTGGTAATTGATTCACTGACATAGATGACTGAATTTAGGTTGTTTAACATCCCCAAGAATATTTCGTAATTAATAGCGTTGGAGTAGTGAGTTATTTAATATAATACCATGTTTGGCCAAGGAAGAACTGGGCCTTTCCATAAATCCCGAAAGATATTTCTGGGAGAAACGCAATTTATATTATGGTTCTCTTTGTTTCCAAACAGAAGAATAGCTCAATTTTAAAGCACCGGTGAGAACGCCATGCTATTTCAAAGTGATTTACCTTCTAATTTTTTTTCCTGACTTTCGAAACTTGTTTTCTTTTAATATTAAAATGTGGATTTTAAATGGGGAAAATATGGCTGATAAACATTTTTTTTCTTCACACAGAGGTTAAAATAAACTGCTGATTTTACTGTGATGGAAATGTATAAGGAACTAAGGGATACTAATATACTATTTTATAACTGAATATTTTTGGAAGGCAGATTTTTGTTTTACTTTTGGTTATATTGTCATAAGCTCCTATTCCAGGTCCATAATTTTGATAGTGAATTGGAAATGATAGCTTTGAAAGACTTTTCACTTTCACAAATTAAAATGGATTCAAAGTATATTCATTAAAAAAAAAACCTAACCATGTACATGTGTGTGCTTGTGTACATGTACACGTACCGTGATTTTAAGATATATATGATTCTTAAAATTTGACACATTCAAAATTGATTTTTTTTGCCACATATGTTGGCACACACCTGTAATCTCAGTGACTCAGGAACTGAGGCAGAAAGATCACAGGTTCAAGGCCAGGCTCAGCAACTTAACAAAACTCTAAGCAACTTAGTAAGATCCTGTCTCTAAATAAAAAGGACTAGTGAGATAGCTCAGAGGTAAAGTACCACTAGATTCAATCCAGTACAATAAGAAGGAGGAGGAGGAGGAGAGGAGGAAGGAGGGGGAACGAGGGGAGGAAACCAACTGAATTTTAAAATGAGTATGCTTCAAAAATCACATTTATTGATTTCAGACTTCTTCATTATAAGAATTTTATTGTTAAAATATTTTTACATCTTATAACATTTAATAGTTTCTCAAAGAGGAATCAGGTCGACATCACGGGAAAGCACAAAATGAAATTTGTATTTCTTTGTTTTCAAATAATTAACAATTTGTGGATAAACACTATCAATTTGTCCTTATTTTTAAATTATATACAATTTTCACTCAAGTTTTCAGGAGATAGTATATTTAATATTTAGTATTTTCTCTTGGTTTACTAAGAATATTTGCTTTGATATTATTTTATTGAAGAAATAAATTAAAAATATGGTTCTTTCTTGCTTCAGAAAGTGTGATATACTGAATCTATTTGAATCCCTTTTTCTGGTGACTGATGGTTTGGAGTTGGTAAGAATCCATTTGATACTTACATGTATTAGTAAAATAAATAAATAAATAAATAAATGTTTCTAGATGTACACATTGTCAGTGATTTCACTAGTTGTAGTATTTCTGTAGAAGATTCCAGGAAAAGAGGGGAGGTGAACTGTTAACTTTTGTGATAAGAAATGGATTATTATAATTGCCATACTAGTGACTGTTGTATTCTGCTACCTTTCCTATACTCTACTATCCCCCTTCCCCTCCCCTCCCATCTTCTCTCTCTACCCCATCTACTGTAATTCAGATTATTATAATTGTATAAATGAATGGAACTGGAAAATATCATTGTATACCAACTGCTTGCTTTAAACCCTACAAGACAATAACTTTACAAGTATTTATTCAATTCTTACTGTGAACCTTATGTTATTTGGATCATTGGAATGTAGCATGTTAAATGGTCTTTAACCTAAGGGATACTAATATTTAGAGAGTTGATCATATGGTAACAGTGTGTAATAAATCGAAGCCATGTGTTTCATGAATGGTAAATTAGCTAGGAAAACAGTAAATGACCCAGGAGTTTGGAAAACAGAAACATGAACTAGAATGGTTCTCCAACCCTTTGAGAAACTCAAATTTGAGTTTGATGACATGTCATTTTTCAGGAGACCGGGAAACAGCTTGGTATGGAAATGAACTGTACTTATTTAATAGGAAATGTGAAAGTTACTGTGTCTAGATCAGAGGATGTTTGGAGGAATTACAGGGAAAATATCATTGGTTATGTAGAGATAAGTCTTATTGTAGAGGTGAAAGACTGAAGAACATGGAAGTCCTCTTAATTATATTTCAGTTTCTACAAAATCTTTTTTGTGTAGTAGGAATTATTATGCAGGTGAATCTACCTATTCTATTCGGTATTATGTGAGAGTAGCATGCCTTTGTTTTTAATTAATGCAAAAGTTCTCTATTAAATAGAGTAATGAAGTATGTGCACATGTATGCATGTGTGTCCAAGCATGTGTGTCTGCATGTGAGTAATGGAGTCCTCATTTATCACAATAAAAGGGGCAAATATGCACCTAATTAGGCATGAGGCAAGCAAAGATTGGATACAGTGAGCTTTGTCTCATATAGCTCTAGAGACATCTTTTTCTTCTGTACTAATCACTGGTGACGTGTCACATCATTGTGAGTGACAATTACAGACCTCTTATTAGAGCAGGTGATTGCACAACCAGGGAGATTGATGAGTGGATTGGTGTTTTCTCAGAAACCGAGCTCCTCCCTGCCAGCCCTCTTCTGACAACATTGCTGAATATTATCAAATACCTATTTAATGCAATTCAGGTAAAGCTTCTTCACTGGGGAAAACAGGTTATGATTGCTTAGAAATTTATGCTGAGAGCAAAATCCAGCCTGTGTCTTTGAATTGTATCATTATCCTGAGAGAGCTGTGCTTTTTTTGGAGTGCTTTGCCACTTTCTGTTTGTGTGACAAGGCCTGTGATGTTGAGGATCAGGTGTTACATTTTGTTTATACATGGAAAATACAATAAGTGGACAAATATTTTGCTGAAGAGAGCTTAGTTAATTAAAAGCTGAATGTCATACTCGTAACTTCATCCCAATTTTTGCACTTTCAATCGCCAGTACCTTTCAACAAAACCTGGTTCACCTATTCCTATTATAATTCAGTGAATTGGCTCTAACCCTTGAACAGGGATTCTCAAACTCCAGCCAACTAGAATCATCTGTAGGCTTGTAAAAAAACACAGAGTCCTGGGCCCTACTTCCATGGTGTCTCCTTCAGGAGCTCTCTAGAGGACCCTCTTTCTTTTCTTAAAAATTCCCAGGTGATGCTGATGTTGGAGTGAAGCTGTTTATCCAGAGGAGTCGCTTTTAATTGTTCATATTTTTTTCCCAGATATTCATCTCCTGGCTGTTCCCCAGAAGCTTCCCTAGGTCCCAGTTGTGCATAATTGTACCTTGAAAAATGTTTCACCTGTTTCACCTGCTGCTTTGATTTTTCTAGCTATGGCCTCATGGTCAATTTCCATGAGTCAATCAGGGATTGCTCTACCTAGAATGATGCTACCCATGTCATTTTCTTCGGTTACTTGCCTGGTTGTGTCGTATCCAGGCACTGTTGCAATCACAGGTGTCTCAATTCTTGCTGGAAGTATTTGTAGAACTATCCCCACTGTAACTTTGATCAAACTCATCAGCTTGGTCTTTCTGGATAGAGGATAGAAGAGAGAGAGAAAGAGGAGTACCATTGTCCAAATGGAAATGCATTCATTATCCTAACAAAATTATGGTTATTTTGACCAAATTTATCATCAGGTTGACTCCTGAGATGTTTATAATCCAAATTGCCCTTGAACAAGGTAAACGTAAATTAGTAAGGAACTGTCCTCTTGCATGTAGAAAAACTGAAGACTAAAATGTGAGATATTATTCTCATTTGAACCACGTGTATTACTCACCTATATGTATTCAGAAGTCTTTGTTTTAGATCTACTCTGTGCCAAACCCTCTTGGAGGTGATGTGGATACAAAGTCTGCACCTGGGGAGCTCATATTCTTATGAGGAAAGACATGATAAACAGGGAAGCAGAGGAGCAAACCACATAACTTTGTGGTGGTCGGGTCCTCTAAAGGAAGTAAAGCAGGAGAACATGATGCAGTGCAGGGTGTGGAGCTAATGGAGGTGGAATGATCTGCGCAGGTCTCTTGGAGGAAGTGGCATTTTGGTTGAGACCTTATCAGTGAGAAGCAGGCATCCTTCTCTATCTCAGTGCTAAAGGCCAGGTTAAGATTTGCAGTGATGGCAGAGGGGAAGCTTTCAGGGAGAGGAAATAGACAGCTGCAAATGTTTTGAACTGTAAATACTTGGGAACCTGCTGACTGTATTTTGGCAGATTATACATGCATAGAGTATATTATTCTATTTAGAATCCCACTCCTGTGGTTGTACGTAATATGGAGTTAACCTGGTCCTGTATACAAAGACTAGGAAAGTTATGATGGATTAATTCTACTGTCTTCCCCATTCCCCTCCCCACTACTTTCCCTTCATTTCCCTTTGTGTAATCCAATGGATTTATATTATTCTCCTCTCCAACCTCCCTTGTTTTATATTAGCATCCATAAATCAGATAGAAAATTCAGTTATTTCATTGAGAATGATATTTTCCAGTTCCATTCATTTAATGACAAATTTCATTCTTCTTCATGGCCAAGTAATATATATATATATATATATATATATATATATATATATATATATATATATACACACACACACACACACACACACACACACTACATTTTCTTTTTCCCTTTATCCATTAAAGCACACTTAGGTTGTTTCCATAATTTAGTTATTATGAGTTGAGCTGCTTTATAAACATTGATGTGGCTATTGTCACTGTGGTATGCTGTTTTTAAGTCCTTTGGATATGGACCAAGGAGTGGGTTAACTGGATAAAATGGTGGTTCCATTCCAAGTTTTCTAAGGAATCTCCATATGGCTTTCCATAGTGGTGGTAGCAGTTTGCAGTCCCACCAACAATGTACAAAAGTACCTTTCTCCCTACACACTCACCAACATTTATTTTTACTTGTATTCTTGATAACTGCCATTCTGACAAGAGTGATATCCTATCTCAGTGTAGTTTTAATTTGCATTTCTCTAATTGCTAGAGATGTTGAACATTTTTTCATGTATTTTTCTGCCAATTTTTATGTTTTAATTAGTTATACATGAAGTAGAATGCATTTATGCTCTTTGATATATCATACATAGATGGGATTTCATTTCACATTTTTCTGTGTACATGTTGCAGAGTCATATTGGTCATGTAGTCACATATATACATACAGTAATAATGTCTGTTTCATTCTACTATCTTTCTTATCCCCACATACCCACATTCCCCTCCCATCACATCCCTCTACCCAATCTAAGGTAATGCTATTCTTCCCTTGTGCCCCCTGCCTTATTGTGAATTAGTACCCACATATTAGAGAAAACATTCAGCCTTTGGTTTTGTGAGATTAGCTTATTTCACTTAGCATGATATTCTCCAACTCCCACCATTTACTGGCAAATGCCATAATTTCACTCTTCTTTAAAGCTGAGTAATATTCCACTGAGTACATATACCACATTTTCTTCATCCATTCATGTATTGAGGGACACCTAGGTTTGGTCATAGTCTAGTTATTGTTAATTGAGCTCCTATAAACATTGATGTGGCTGCATTACCATAGTATGCTGATTTTAAGTCCTTTGGGTATAAACCCTGGAGTGGGATAGCCGAGTCAAATGGTGGTTCCATTCCCAGTTTTCTAAGGAATCTCCATACTGCTTTCCATATTGGCTGTACCAATTTGCAGTTCCACCAGCAATGTATGAGTATACCTTTTCCCCCACATCCTCGCCAACATTTATTGATACCTGTAATCTTGATGATAGCCATTCTGACAGGAGTGAGGTGAAATCTTAAGAGTAGTTTTGATTTGCATTTCTCTAATTGCTAGAGATATTGAACATTTTTTCATACATTTTTTGATCAATTGTATTTATTCTCCTGTGAAGTGTCTGTTCAGTTCCTTAGCCCATTCATGGATTGGGTTATTGTTATTTTGCTGTGAAATTTTGGGAGTTCTTTATATATCTTAGACATTAATGCTTTATCGGAGGTGCAGGTGGTAAAGATTTCTCCCCATCTGTAGGCTCTCTCCTCGAGTTATTAATTGTTTCCTTTGCTGTATTTTTAACCGTTCATATTTCTTCTTCTGGGAAATGACATGATCTGCTTTATATAGGTGAGACTACAGACCTATTCTGGATAGTGAATTTGGTAAAGAAAGAAAAAAAATAGGTGGTTTAGTGAGCACATATTCTGATGCATGCCCAAGTTGCCAACTACTGTAACAGAGCACTTCCTTGTGGATTACATGAAGAAGAATTTCCTCCCATGCTTTCCTTCTAGGGACATGCCACCCAGTACAGGGAATGAATGGGAAAAATGGAGTTTGATTCTTGGGTATCTGCTTGAACATTTATTTAGCTGACTTTATAGTTCCGTTAGCTGAGATGGAAGTTGAAGAAATTTCCTAGGAGTAGCACCTTGGGAGAAATCAAGCGTTCTCTTTTCAATTTGGTTAGAATTGAAGTGTTGTTCAGATTTCCAAGTGGGAATGTCAAGAAGGTAATCAGATACATACGTGTCAGAATTCTTGCATAAGGCCAGAACTGGTGGACTACATTTTAGGTGTTTCACCATAGGGATAATAAGGCCTCGAAGGGATCCAAGAGATATGAGGTTTGTGGTAAGTCTCTTATTTTGCATATGTACTAGGAACTGTACAATGTAGGTCCACAGGACTTCTTTTTCTAGATTTTTGAAAAAATAATCCTATTGGTTCCCAAAACCGATATATAGAACAGAGCAAATAATAGCTAAATTAATTACCAACATGACTATTTGTTCTGTGTCTATGCAAATGGTTAAAAAGATCATACTAATTATTCATTAAAGAATTCAAGATTGATTTAGCTTTAAAAATGTATGAAGAATTTTTTTCTTACCTTTTTTTTTTACCTGCTAAACAGAGCAGGTTTCTTATGGAGGGTGACATTTTACATACCTATATTTGGATGCCAGAAGAGTATAAAGTGTGAGATCTCAGGAAGGCAGGTCTTAGCCCTGCATTGAAGCAGACAAAGACAAAGAGCCAAGTTTGAATGTGTCCTGGAAATGACAATTTTTTCACAAACATATATGAAGATGAAAGCATTTGAGTGATCCTAAAGCAAGCATCTCATTGTTCAAAGAAGTTCTAAATCTTTTTTTTTTTTTTACCATAGTCAGACAATTAAAACATATTTAAACAAATCCAGTGCATTCAAGACTGTGTTTCCGTGGTGTTCAAGACGATGAGTGATGTCTTAAACACCACTGCTTCTTTTCTAACATCACTTCTTATTTCCCTCTGTGATTCCTTTCCTTTCATGAATTTAGGAAGGGGAAGCCCATCTCACATGAGGCGTCACCGTGTCTGCAGCTTTTCATCACTCAGTGACTATTAAAATGCCGTCTGCTCTGCACCCGGGCTGGTCTCCATGTGTCAGTGGCTTCTGATGTCAGATTTAACCCAGTTGTCAGAAGCAGATTGCTAGAACAGATCTTAAGCATGTTCTACTATTTAAGGATTGACACAGGTGTAGCATAACAGGAAATGTATAAGGAAGAAGGAAACCATGTTTTTTTGTGGGGGCTAGACTCATGTTTCAAAGGCTATTTTTCTCTGGACAATTTAAATCCTTTTTAGAACAACATTAGCATGATATAGTATGGTGCTTACAAACATAGAACTGGTTTGAGGTCTGATGTAATGACTTAGGTCTCCCACCTCCCAAATGAATGGGCAAGGGAGTGTATCTTTCTTTGCCCAGTTTCCATGTTTGTAAAGTGACCACTCCACGGGATTATAGTGAGGATCAAACAGTATAGCAGATGTCATGCACTGAGAACATTGCTTAGAAGGCAGGACATGTCCTGAGCTTCAGGAATACCAGGGATGCGTTAGATGAACAAGTATCTGCTAAGGAGGATAAATTTCTCTTAAGATTTGATGTGCTGTTACATGCTGTCCAACAATACAGTGCTTGTTTGTTTTTTAAAGAAGGGGAATCTTGCCATGTTTATTCTGTATCTAAGTAGCATCCAGGCTGAGTACACTTTCTTTGACACTCACATACTTATCGTAATCCAAGATTGCTTCCACTAATGGTAGATAGAAGTCAAGAAGTTTCATTCTTCCTAATCAGATAAAAAGTAGAACTGGAAATTACTTTTTTTCCAAGTTTGACTATTTGATTCTGTTTCATGACAATTCATGTCCAAACATAAAATTGCAAATTAGCTTCATTAAGAAGCAGAGTGGTATCCTAGGAAGAATTAGAATTGGGAAATGTTTATTCCAGCCTTCATCTGCTATTTAGCCACCCATCTATTTATTTGGCAAATATTATCAAGTATGCTGATACATACTAGTCACTATTCTAGGTGATATCACAGTAAACAAAAAAAGTCACCGGTCTCATCTACTTTTCTAGTGACAGAAAGAATTTAAAAGTAAACAAATAAATATGTAGTAAGTGACATAGTGATGAATGCTTAGTAAAGTGCAAGTTGGTTAGGGTCAAAACTGATAGAAAAGTGTTTTACTAAAAAAAGAAATGTTATTTGACCTTACATATGCCCTTTAGTGTTTCTTATTGAATTTTTGTATGTGTCCAATACGTGTGTTTATGTGTGAGTGGGGGTGGATGGGTATAAGACTGGGGAGTTGTAGTAGCCTTCCAGTGGATAGCTATGATTCACTCGGGGTCCTGTGTAATAACTCTATGCCACTTAATATGTTCTGTATTTAAGAGATGTCATCTCCTCCTTTCTTTAATCATGGTCCCATTCTATATTTTCCATATGACATAATAATGTGCATTATAGCTGTTGCATTTGGCATGGTGTGTTTCACAGCAGTCTGTACCTATTTCCTCCATTGACCCACCATTATATCTATTGGTTCTTCATTTACCTAATGTATGTGGAGACTGCACCTTATACTAGGTCCTGCATTGAAAGATTCAGGTTGCTCTTATTATCTTTGTACTACAGTAAATAAATAAGGGAATAAGAAGTGATTGAAATAACTATGAACTAGTCCAAAGGAAAAAAAAATAGGAATATGGAAAGTTAAAGCTAAAATTTATTCTCCTACAAAGATAAACCATATTGTTTTTTTTTTTTTTAAATTCATAACCAGTCCTTTTCAACTCGAGAAGGTTGGGCTTCCTTTTGACATTATTACCCAGAGATGTCAATGAGAGTAGATCTGATTTTTTTAGCCAGCAAAAATCTCTGGACAAGAAGTTTTGAGTGAGTGGCTTTGTGTTTGTGCTATATGGTCAGCACATTCCATGGAGTCACTACAGAAAATATTCGTTGATCAAGGAAAGAGAAGAATTTGCCATTAGAGAAAGGCAATGTTTCTGCCTAACACAATGAAAAGACCTGTCCAAGAGGTATTCATCTGTGCTAGCATCTGACCTCCTTCTTGACAAGATGTCAGTGAAAAATGAACTCAGTGAGATGCATCCCAGGTTCCCTGGGGAAAGAAAGACACAGGACAAAGAGTAAGGCTTAAAAGCAGCCCTAGGGAAGGTCTGCAAACAATTTCCATGAATATTTCCCATGTGTCACAGGAGAAGGCAGCACATATTAAGAAGACTGAGCTGACCGGGTGTGGTGGCACAAACCTGTAATCCCAGCAGCTCTGGAGGCTGAGACAGGAGGATTGCGAGTTCAAAGCCAGCCTCAGCTACATAGTGTCACTAAGCAACTCAGTGAGACCCTGTCTATAAATAAAATACAAAATAAGGCTGGGGAGGTGGCTCAGTGGTCCAATGCCCCCGGGTTTAATCCCTGATATCAAAAATAAATAAATAAATAACAACTGGAGACTGAGCGTATATGTCCTCATTGGATCCCTCCCTGAGATTTGGAGAGACTCTGAAAGAAAGCTTTATATTGTCACAATTTAAATCTGAAAGATAGTTTAAGACAGTATAATTATCACTATGGGGGATACCGGCAATTTTCCTCCACTAAGTAGAAAAAAGCCTTCGTAACACAATGTAGCAGTGGCCAAGGCAGCAATCACCCCGATGAAATGATACTGTGCAGGCCACCTCCCAGCCCATAGGAGAAAGACCCTCCGAAACTGTGGAGTAAACATCATCTGGTGAGACACAACTTCCTGAAAACAAAGGGAAACCTCTGTTTTTCGGCTTCAGTTGCATGTAAAATGCTGCTCCTCCATACCGTAGCGATCAGAGCCTCCAAAATGAACTTGTACATAGAAGTGATAAAAGAAAAACTTAACATAGAAGTGTATTTAATGGAGTTAATTTGAGCAAATGACCATTCATGAATCAAGCAGCACTCAGGACCAAACAAGCCTCCCAGGCCTATTTAGTGGGCTTCTATCGGTGGAAAACATATGTGAAGAAATCCCTTGGGCATAATCAGGTGCAAAGTTCCCAGTTATAGGTTACTTGGTGTTTTGTGATTGATGAAGCCTAAATTTCATTTTTTTTCTTTAGACTGGGCTTCCATTTGATTATGTAGGAACCCAAGGTCCTGGAGCTGTTCCTGCCTGATGGCCACCCAATTATTATTAATTTTTAAGAGCAAAATCAATGACAAATGACATAGGTAAAGATGTTAATTTCAGTTGTTCATCATAGGGATTTAATGGATTGATTGCTGAAAAGGAACGAATTTCCCCATACCACTCATTTCACTCACAGGAAGCATGAATTGAAGAAAAGTACACAAAATCTCTCTTTATGACCTAGGGGTATGGAAGAAGAAGAGTTTCATGAAGAGGGCCTGCGCATTGAAAAATTAAACTTTAATACCCCTTCCAACACACACACACACACACACACACACACACACACACACACGGGGCTGCCTTTCTTAGTTGCTCATGGGAGATTGAAGGCATTTAGGAGGTGTATCAAGTCTAACCTATTCTAGTGAATGGCTGATGACTGGGCTTCAACTGCATACAGTACTGGTGGACGGGAGACTCCATCAGAAGGTAGAAATCATTGAGATCGGAACTGTAATTGATGGATATTCACCAGAGATCTGTGCAGAAAATGGGTGACTTAGGGTAGGGATGGAAGTGATCTACTCTACAGTCAGAATTCCCATGCCTGTGTTATGGAACACTGACTTTATGGGCAAAATGTATCCTTTTGGATATGGTACAATTTCTACAGAAATGGGCTTTCCACTAGATTCACTGGTACCTGATTATAATCCCAGTGACTCACATGGCTGAGGCAGGAGGATTGCATGTTTGAGGTTAGCCTGAGAAACTCTGCAACACCCTGTCTTAACATAAAATAAAAATAGATTGGAGGTGTAGCTCAGTTAAAAAAGTAATAAATAAAACCCTTGGATTAAATTCCCAGCACCAATAAATAAATAAATGTAAATAAAATATGTGGGTGTTCAATTTACAACCTATTGTTATTTTATTTTCTATGCTGCATGAAATCGCTTTTTAAAACATATATCTAGTAATATTTTATATTTTCAATTTAAACTTGGGGCCTGAAAGTTTTGATACCTTGCCATTCCCTTTCTGCATTGATCTCTTTGCTTCAGACCTATCTTTGAGTGTATATTCCCAGAAGTTAGGTCAAAATGTTGAGCAATCTCTAAGGCATAAATACCACACAATCATAATAACTGTCAGCCATTGTGCTGGGGCAGAATCTGGAATCACCCTGGTTAAAAGGCCTTGGTTAAGTGGGTACTTCCTCCCCAGGTGGTCCATGGAAGAGGGACTATGGTCCTTGGCTGTTAGGACAATAGAGGATACCAAATAGTAGCTATTTGATAGTAAAATAGGAAAATCTCATTATTTTGGCAAACAGTATCATCGTGATGTTGCATCAAATGAAGTTAGGAACCTCAAAGCCATCAAACATGACTTTAGTCTAGTTGCCAAATGACAATTCCCTGACAATATAAAGATCATATCATTAGTTCACCTCTGGGACTACTCTCCCTCCCACCCCCCAGTAATCTCCCAGTTGGGACAAATGTTCCAATCAAGGCTTAAAATACAGAGTGGCAAAAGGAAAGGCTTGATTCATGTTAGTATTTATTATGATTTTCCGGATTAGACCATTGGATCTCTTTTTATTACCCCAACCATAGAAAAGTCTTCTGCTGTGTTAATGTGAGGTAATCTGAAAAGCAAAAAAAGTACCCCACTTGAATGATATAAGCATCAATTACCTTTGTGAATTTTGAGCAGCTCAATTGCCATATTTTTTTTTCCATCTATAAAACTGGAGTAGTGATACTGATTTCTAAGATTCCCTCAGTTTTGGTACTTTGAGTCTGGTTGTATGAACTGATAGTAGTTAACATTGCTTATTTTTTATAAATTGCACATAGAAAAGTAGAGGAAGATAACATTTATTCTGCACTTGTTAAGATAAACAGGGAAAGGTTTACTGTTTTGCTTTCATAATGTTCTTGACTTTTAATTTTAATTATTAGATCAATTTACATCAGCATATAGTTCTGGAAAAAGGGGCATCTATCTTGATGGTTTAAAATAATACATTTTGGAATCAGTGAAACCTTGCATAATTTTCACCAAAGAATCATTTAAAATTTTTATTTAGATTGATTTATAAGTATTTCCTTTAATGGCTTTTGGAGTTTCATGTATTTATTTTCAGTTGTCCATGAATATCTTATCCATTAGAATTTATCCTGTTTGATTAGCTGTGGTCTAGCTTTGACTTTTTAATATTTTTCCAGATGACTTCCTGTTTGTTCTAACAATATTTATGGACTTGTTCATCTTTCCACAATACTTTGATATTATACATATTTTTTTCAAATACATTAAGTGGTTTTGGGACTTTTAAGTATCTTTCATTCATTTGTCTATATATTCAAGTTCACATACCTTATGTGGCAACTTATACTGAAATCTTGGGTACATTCTGCAACTTATTTATGATTCAATTTTCTTATTGTTAAGAAGGCAGCAGTAGTAGCATGTACCTCAGAATTGCTAGAAACAAGGAATAATATAAGGTTTAAAAAATTCATCATAATATCTGACCCATTCTAGACTCTTAAAAAATGTTAGATATTATTACCAATATGTACTATTAGTAATAATATCAGTGCTAACATTTTCTTCCTGCTGCCAAAATTTCATATGTATTTTGTAGTTGGTTTCAGTGCATACTGATTTATGTGTGTGTATGTGTGTGTGTGTGTGTGTGTGTGTGTGTGTGTTTTCTAGGAAATTTTTTGTTTTTGACAAATTCATGCAGTTTAAACTCATATAGTTTTGGAGAAAAAGCTCCCTCAATCTCTTCTACTTATGAGAATTAGTACTGCCCAGCAGGAATCGTTTATTCTGGATAGTAATGTGCTTCCTACTGGGCTGCTGTTGCCATATGCCCCCAAGTCATTCCTGCACCAGTTAATTGTGTGTTTTGGTTCCCTCTTGAAAATAAGCTAGAACTTCTCTCCTTTGGAAAACAAACCCTGACTCCCTGCCCGTGCCATTTTCACAACCCTGCCCACCGTGGACACTATTGGCCCATGTTAGTCTTTCATTCTACAACTCTATGGGGAAAACTTCAGTCATCACCCAGGATGGGCATGGTGCCCCTCGCTGAGCAGCTGAGATTAAATCCAATAACTGTGAAGTCTGTGCACACCTGAAGAGAGTATTGGAAAGATACAGCACAAAAATTCACAGGCTGTTTCACAACTTTTGTACCTGTTCTCAAAACAGAGTCTCAACTCTATTTTTTCCCCTAATAAACCATCATTGGCAACAGAATATGCCCCTCGCAGGAGAGCTCATAAAAAAGTAGCTTTTATATCTTGATTATTTATTTGAATTGTTTTTCCATCTTTTTAGAGCAGAGATTCCAGCATAGAATCTTAAAACAGAAGAAGGCCGGCGGGGGGGCTAAAGGGATACAGACTTGATACATACCAGCCAATAAACTGAACTTCTGATTTCAGGGTTCACATTTAGGTTGTTTAGCAGAGACATTACATGGGCTTTTCAAGACCAGAGATAACATCTTATAAAACACCACACCAATACCCCAGGTCCTGAGCAAACTAAAGATTATAATATCTAGATAGTTGTTGGGATTTGTTTGTTGGTTTTTGACTCTTGAATTTTGGATGGCAAGAATTAGATTTCGTTCTCCTGAAGTAAGGTCTGCTAAGTTCGAGATGTATTTCTGCCTTTCTGCTTATACCCTATGACAGCATCTCTAACATCATGTGCCCAAGGGCAGAACTTGAAGGAATATTTTCCATGGAAGTGAAGTAATCAGACAGTCAAAATTTGGAATCATTCCCAGTTCTTCGGAAGTAAAGTTAATTAATCTGGAAGCAGATCATTTGTGTATAAGAAATTCAAGAGAAGTGTAATTAGTTCAGCAATTAGCTTTAACTTTTCAGAAACATTTCTCAAAAATAGGCATTAAAACCTTCCTACCTCCTCCTTCTAACCATATTTTTAACTGGTTTATTACAGCTGATTGTTAAATATGCTGTCTCATTGCTTGATCAGGTGGTTGAGGGGAAAACTAATCCATTATTAGCTCTTCCTGCACAGTGAAGTTCTGCTCTATGTACATTCTCAATTGAGACTTACTCTTTGCTCTTAATGAGCCTATTACTAGGACGTGTAGTGAACACATCTTCCACCGACAATGATTAATAATGTTTCCTTCAGAGGGTTTTTTCCCCTCCTTCTATTCCTTAGAAAATACCTACCTACTTGTCCTCTGACTGGAGCTCACCTTCAAGCACATGCATATTTATGGTGATTTTGACAAAAGAACTGGAATAAAGTAGTTCAGCAAGTGGGACTTATGGAGACATTTCAGTTCAATTGTTTTTCAAAAGCTGGAAATTGTAGAATAACTTCTACAGTCAGATATCATTTCATATTTTTTCATGCATTCTAAATCCAGATGACTGTTTTGCAAAGTCTGGTCCGAGCAATTAATGAGTGCCTCGACTGTGTTGAATTTGTCTTTTTACCTTTTCCATATCAACAAAATAATGGTGCTTTATATCTGCATTAGTACCTCCTTTTTCCTCTTTATGCATCTAGAAATAAATGAAAAATAAATAGGGCTTGTATTATCATTTTTAAATTGCTAAGAAGGAAATGTCCAAAAGTAAAGGCTTACAAGGATACATTTAGAATCTGTCAGTGTCTTGGAGTCAATACTTGTGTCTTAATTCAAAGCAAAGTGATCCCCCCCAAAATATTCACAATAGGTTAGGAGGGGAATTTGAAACATATAGGAATACATATTTAGCTCTTTTAAGATTATGTTTATGTATCTTGTTTTCTTATTTTTATGTATCTTGTTTTTGGAATATTCTTGATGTGTATCCAATTTCAATGAAGTTTACTACGTATTAGACATATTTTCTGAAAAGTACGTAAGTCTTAGTCCAGAAGATATTTTGTTTACCATAAAGTGGCCCATTTCTAAGGCAACAGAATTCCCAGGGAGCCAACTCAGCTTCTGTTTGCAGCAACTTGGGAAATAACTTGAACACTCCAGTGAGTCACATTTTCTGCGGTCATTTTTCTTTTGTACCATGTTTGTGATCGTGGCCTACAGAAAGATATTTGGCTAAAAATATACTCACAGAGTTCTTATTATTGTTTTATATTGGCTCATTGAATTCACTATTTCCTACACATCAAAATTTCCTTGGCTTTCTTACCTTGCTTCTCTTTTCCGAGTAAATAGCAAGTTAAGAGGGAACCTGAAACTGTAATGTCAAGTTTGAATGTCAAGTTTGATGCTGAAGGTCAATAGAATCTGCATGAACCTGCTAGATGGACAGCATCTTCTTGATAGATACTCATTGAGTACTTCCTCTGTGTCAGAACTGATTCCAGCTGCTGGTACTGAAAGAAATGTAGAGCATAAATAATGGACAGGGAGAAGGAAACTTCCATTTAAACAATGTATTTTATAGTAAATATAATCTTAGAGATTGGTTTTAACCAGTTACCAAATGACCATCTTGTTATGTAGAGGCAAGTCTACTTTCTCTGGGTAGAATACTTGACACATTGAATATAGTTTTATGTGTATAAAACATATACTGCCCATACACACATCCTTTTTTAGATATTATACTCGGAAGAACTGATTGATTTTATTTTTTCTCATTTGAATAGCAATTATGGTACCATTGTAATACAACTTGAACTGAAAATTGGCCTTCTATCTAAAGAAAAAGAGACCAATTATAAAAGTGTGTATAAAAACTCAGTAATCTATCTCACAAGATTTAAAGGCATATCAAAAGAAGAAATCAAAATCATTGTGTATTTAAGTCTATGATTGATATTATTATTGATGTAGGATATTGCATCTATGTGCTAGAGCAATAATTTTTATCTTTTCATCAATTCCATATTACTTCTTAAAAAATGAGATGGTTGTTATTTATTTTTTCATATTTTTAAAAATTGCTCAACAAATTAAGAGTAGTAAGAGTTTGAAAGCTTAAAAACAAACAAAATCTATGGGCACTCAGTACAGTTTATGCGGGATGGTTTTCCTAATGCTCTATGAAAACAGGTAAAACAATACCAGGTGAACATCTTTTATTTATTTCTAGGGATGTTGACTATAGCATCTTACATAGTTGGTCTATGAATGCTACATAGGCACTTGAGATCCATATGAATTTATGTTGAACAAATAATCTAAGAGACATCAAGCTATTATTTTTATGTGGTTTCAATGGTTACAGGCACATTTCTTTAATATTTGGGGAACTTCTTTTCCTGCAAGTCACATAAATAATAAGCATGTGGCTATTTAGAAAATACTTATTATGCATAGTAGTTATTATTTTAAAAATCAGCATTTAATAAACTTGTACTGTGAAAATTGTGTTTATTAGCTTATTTAATCCACATAACCACTGTATGAGGCAGGTGCATTTTTAGCTTCCAGCTAATAAGTCATAGAATTGACTTGAGATAATAGTGATTTTTCTATTGTCAAAATTCCACCTATTGCCAGTGACATTGTCCATTTTCAGGGCTCACGCCTGTAGTTCCAGCAGCTGGGGAGGCCTAGGCAGGAGGATTGCAAGTTCAAAGCCAGCCTCAGCAAAATCTAGGTGCTAAGCAACTCAGTGAGACCCTGTCTCAAAATAAAATACAAAATAGAGCTGGGGATGTGGCTCAGTGGTCAAGTGCCCCTCAGTTCAATCCTTAGTACCGTCCACCCCACCAAAAAAACTTCTGCTTCTTGAAGTATCGCATTCATTGATTCCCCAAGTTTTTGGCTCTCCCCTTTTCCTTTTATGATGTGCTTTAGCTTGATTTGATTGCATTTTTCCAATTTCTCTTCTAAGATCAAGTGGCAGAGTTATGGTGACAGGGAGCTTGAGCTTTGGAAACAGCAGAGCCAAAAACCATAAGGGAGGAGACTCCAAAATGGGTAGGTCTGTAATTTGGGACTCTCACGTTGCCCTCATGAGACAGACTGCAGATGAAACCTAAGAGAGAGCTGGCAGCAAGTACAAGCAGTGTGAACTGGGGACATGAACAATTAAATAAAAGTCATCCCCCTCTGTCTGGACTCAAAAGATACAGAAAGCAAGACTCAAGGAGCAGCATCCGTTGCTACCCATTTATTTCACACAAGCATACTGAACAGCTTTTCATACAGTCCTTCATTAAATTCCACAACCATCAAGTGGAACAACACACCTTGCTGATGTGTAACTAGCAGAGAAGCTGGATGTCCTGACCTTCGCAGGAAAGCCCATGTCAGAGATGATGCTAGGAGATTGAGAAACTTACATCATTCCTCAGTTCACCTCCAGGAACTCAGACCAGAGTCACAGGACATAATAGTAAATTGTATGATGCCCAGAGCCTGAAAGCAGAATTTCTAATCCCTGCATCATGCTGTCACTACTCCTGGGTGAGGAATGAAGGGTATAGATCCTGTGAACAGAGAGGGTAGGAGCGATCACTGATGCCAAAATGGTCATATTGCAACTCCTGAGGAAGTCTGATATACACTGATGGAGCCTGCCTAACTCAGGGTCAGGAATTCCAGTCTTTATTATTATTATTATTATTATTATTATTATTATTATTTAATAAATGAAGTAAGGCAAGAGTCGTAGTTACAACTCAAAGTCCTTGCAAAAGGAATTTGGATCTTAGTTACCATTATACAAATAATTAGCCATCCTGTTTTTGGCCAATAGTATCCATTGACCTCAGTTTATCAGTTTGCAAAGTAGGAATGCTGATCATCAGGTAGTGTGATGGATGGAATTTTAATAGATTTATTATGTAGAGCTGAGGCTGTGTAATCTGTTCAATATTTCCAATGCCACACCTTTGTTTGTGAGAAGCACAATTAATTCTCCAAATAGATAGGCTGATTTGACATTTTGGGGTCCTATTTCGAATCAAAAAGGCAAATTATAACACCTCATTTATTCATTTCCCATAGGTTTGTATCCAGTAATATGGTGATCTGAGTCAGATTCTGAAATACCTCTCTTATTCTTGGTGTTATAGGTGTCAATGTTTGGATGAGTGGTGACTGCGGGATAAGGTGGGGAAGTCAGAGAAATTACCATTTCCCAGATTTATTAAAAATTAAAGTTGAGAATAAGTTTACCTTAGACCATCCAGGAAGATCACATAGATAATTTTTATCCCCATGTTTGACTCTTAGAAAAAAAATGAAAGTAAGAGTAGAGTCAAATTCCATCCCTAAATCATTAATTAGAAAACCTACATCTAAAACTGGTGACTTACTTGCTAGACTCTCACTCTGTGGGCAGTTATGAATTATTGCCAGTGTTTAGCAGACGAACAGCTCAAAAGCAAGGAATCATCTTCCAAGATCTTCTAAGCCCTGGCTTTTACAGAAGTTGTTTATTAGTTATCCATTGCATGGAGCCCACCAGCAGGGTTTGGGGCTGTGTATAATTCTCGAAAAGAAATATTTGGTGTCTTCACATCCGAAGGTGTTTCCACTGACCCATTAACATTGGGCATGCCTTCTGAGAGGCCTTGCTAGGACCGACTGTGTTTCTGTTTGTCAGAGCAGAGATAATTGATCCCCACAGGAGTGAAAGCGGTGACCTTGGCTTCCTAAGTGAAACTGTCAGAAATGTCTTCCAGGGGCAGCCTTGCAGTCTAGGCAGCCTGTGAACTCAGTTGCTAACAGTGGAATGAAGGGATATTTTGATCAGAAGGATATGATCTACCCCTTTGAAATCAGGCTAACAATGAAGGGTCACACTGCCAGGCTTTGGCTTCCCTGAGCACTCTGTGGAGTAACCTAGCCCTACCCAACTGCTCTCAGCTGTCCTGTCTCCTGGGCTCTGGGGTTTCTCACCCCCGATCTCTCTTTGTTGGTCAATTCCAGTTTCATTTTATCTTTCTTCATATCCCAGGATTCCACTTCTACTTACAGCAACCCCTGGCAAAGTACAACAGTTCCCTTCATTCCAACTCAACCAGGAGTAAGATGTAGAGAGGGAGAAAATGGATTATTTTGAGATTCCTTTTCTTCCTGTAATTTCTACATTCACAAATACAGTAAACACTATAATGTCTTATGCTGTGTGTACCTTTATAAAATTTCAAAATGATACTTTAATGAATGTCATAATAAGTTATTTTGTCAGAGAGGACATCACCATGATATGGTACAAAGGCCAGCCAGGGACTTTGGGTACAATAGTTGCAGGTTCAGCTCCAGGTCTACCAGGTATTTGGTACCAGGGACAAAAGCAAAGACCCATGAACCTCTCCGAAAGTCAGTTTCCTTATTTGTTATATGGGAATAATCACTCATAACTCACAGAGCTGTTACTATGTTTAGCAGTAATACTCATAAATTTAAGTAATACATTAGTTTTAAAGGAGTATGTGCATAATCTGGCAAATTATGATGAGAATGGTGACTGAGAATAACATTACAATTCAAATTTTTGTGGAGGCTTACTTGAGGCATGAGTAAAGGTAACCGTGATCATTCAATTTAGGACACAAAATATCTGTTTAAAACATTAGCATGCTGGAACATGCCTGTATTCATAGCTGCTCAGGAAGCTGGGGCAAGAGAATTGCAAGTCGAGGCCAGTTTCAGCAACTTAGTGAGGCCCTCTCTCAAAATTAAAAATAAATTGAAAATGAATAAGAGTTGGGGATATATCTCAATTGTAATGCATCTTGGGTTCATTTCCCCCCAAAATTAAGCCAATGTTGATTAGAAAGTCCATTGTATGACTTAAGCAGTTAATTTAAATATTTTGCATGTATACATTCTCGTGCATTATATATAAATGAATCAATTTCTTCTAATTATAAACAAATCCTTTTAAGAGTTTAATGAAAGTTCCAGTGATAACACCTGTAAATAGTTACTAATTTAAAATGGCAATATCTATTATTAATTTGGTAAAAATTTTAATGAAAGTTATTTTGTTAGTCCTTCCAGATCTTCATATTCTTGAAGAATGATTCTGGTTGTACTTTGAAAGTCACGTTGCTTGTGGCTTTGAGGTAATGATCAGTGCACTCATTGATTTAAGGACCCCCTTCCATAAATCTAAGTGTGGTTGGTGCTCCCATTGATTCAAGGACTCTTTTCCTTAAGTCTAGGGCACATACCACTCTTATCTAGAGCCCCTTGACCCACAAATTAGTAACAACTGCCATATAACAAATCAGATCTAAGTAATAGGAAATTCTGATATGACCCACAAATTCCTCCACCAGGCTGGTACTGTGGGTCGGGCTTGAAGTCAGTGGTTAAATTCTACATGGATAAGCTGATCCTCACTCTTTAATTTTCCTGCCTCATAAATATTTTGGTATTCAACTGATCCATCACCATTACATGTGATTTACTTTTATATTTTAGAAAAAAAAGTGGTGAAAAATAATATCATTATATTCCTTCTTAAATAGATTGGATTCTCTAGTAAAAACACTAAGTAAGTGCCTAATGGGGTGGGTCTGAGAGGAGAGTGCTTTTAGGAAATTCACAATGTGGACATGTTTGAGTAGCATCCTGCTATCTGTGCTCTAAAGACACATGCTAATGGATGGGCTAGAGTAGCATAATGAGCTCACTCCATTAAATTAGTTCTTTTTTTCCTGTTAAATATCTAAAAGAGAAAGATGGTCCACTTAACTAGGGAAAAAAGTTTTCATTTTAGTGCCGTAAAGCATGATGCATATTTCCTTTCTAATTTAATTTCCAACCATTAAGACTCAATTCTATAAATGACCTAGTGAGGCACTTGGAGAGATTAGAAAAGTATAAACTGAATGCCGTTTGTATTTGGCTGGCTAGACACCATGATTTTATATATAGCATAATTCGAATTTAACATCATATTTTCATGAGGCCACCAAGCTGAAGCCTGGTGACGCTCATGAACAATTACTAAGAAGCCCCCCAACAGAAAATGAGAATCGATCTGTTCTCTGGTCACTATTCTTATTAAGCATCATGTTGGCCAAACATTACAGTCACTGGGATTTGAACTTTTTTTTAAATAGTCAGTTTCACTCCTAGAATCATAGAAAAGGGTTACTTTCAGTCTGTGGGCTGAGAGAGAAGGATTACAGCTCTAATGAGCCAAATCCATGAAAATGAGAAAATAATAATCTCTTCATAATTAGAACTCCCATTTTAGACTAAATGTTGGCCATGAGTTTTCCAAAGAAGAAAAATCATTTCATTATTTGGTTAAAACAATATATGTAAATTAATGCCAGATTGCTTACTGGAAAAGGAGAATTAAAATGCTTTGGCTTGTTTTCACAAATATGTGCAGTGTTGGAACCTCATCTTGATTTTCTAGTCAAAACAATTCCTGTTCTTTCCTATGTCGTTGAGATAGCCGCGACAAATGTATCATCTACACAGGTAGCGGGTTGCTGTTTACTGAATAAAGCAGTCACTTCTAGTTGTTTTGAATATGCCCTGTCAGGTTTAGCATATATCTGTTTTGCAGATGGAGAAATGGAATATGGATTGGTTAAGGTTTAAAGAGATTCAACCACTGGAATCAGAATTCAGGAACACTGGCTCCTACTTTTCGATCTGTAGACTATCCCAAGGTGGACCAGCATCCATGACAGTGATGGGTGCGTTGACTTGGAGGACTCAGGCTGAACTCTGCTCATGAGAAACTTGAAACACACAGGAGCATGTATACATGGTGGTGTTTTGATGCCTGGACTGTCCAAACGTGGTGACATATCACTTAATGTCACTATATAATTCCAATGTGCTTTTCTACTTCTGGCTTCTCCTACTCCTATGGCATCTGCTGAGTTCCTTGTCTCTTGAGACTGGGCCAGTCTGAGCCTTACAAAGAGAGTTTAGAAGTCCAGTGGAAGATGAATAGCCATTTGGAAAACCCCATAGGAATGGGCCATCCCAGACGGAAATTTCAAGCTGAAAGGGGAAACAGTGAGGTAGAGGCTGAGTCCTCCTGAGTCAATTCTGTGGAAAGTCACATCACAGCAGGGGATGGAGGCAAAGATGGGGCCACTGAGGGGAGGCCCCTGCATGGGCCAAAGAGCTCTCTTGAGGTGGAGGACTTGGGAAACAAAAGTTTATAAAACAGGGACATTCTATAAACTTGGGTTCCGTTCTCAAAAGACCATTACTATGCGCCATCTCAGTTACTCACCATGACAATCTACTAAGATAGTCTAGGTATCTACAGACTCATTGTCCACGTTTAAAGATGTTAAAATGTCCCCTAGGGGTAATACAGCTGTTCTCAGGGTCACAGAAGAGGTTGATGTGAGAGCTTGACTTGCTCCTCCTGTGACTTATCCGTATATGAGAAATAACTTGGATTGATCTCATGCTGAGCCACTTTGTACAAGAAACAGGAGACCCACCCTCGCCCTTGGTTTTTAGTAGATTATATCTGATAGACATGACTGATAAGGTCAAACTTGTCCAGGAAATGTAATAAGGTGAGAACCTTCAAGGGAAAGAGTTTGGCTGCACTGACAGTTATTTTAGGAGCTAATAAAAATATTAATGCACTGACCTATGATTATGTTTTGTTATGAATAGAGGTTACTGTTCCTAAGAGAGAGCTTTAATCACTTTTAAGAGCTCAGTGATTATATGACACTTTAAAACAATCTTTACTACCCTTTATTACTTTTTTTGGTTGTTATTTACCCCTTGAGTCACTTTAGGTAAGAAATACAAATTATAAAAATTAATTAACCATTATGTTGACATAATATCATTAGACAAACTAATGCTAAGAAGGCTTTTGGAAATCTCCATCTAGTTCTCATTAATTGTGTTAATTCTATTGACAGTCTATTTTTAATATACTAATTATACTTATCATGATATTCAAGTTTTATAAGTTGTAACCATTGGTCCACTGGTCTTGAAATTACTACAAATATATTACCATATTCCCACAAGTCCCACCAAAGACACCCCTAAATAAACAAATAATTCTAAAATGAAGGTAAACTATAGGGTAATGGTCATGGGCTTTAAGGGTCAATTTTCTTCTATTCAAGCCTTTCTTCTTCAATGTTTGCTAGATTTGTTCTTCATGCAGTAAATAGTGTATAGAGGATGAGGAAAAGCACCTCTTTCATTTAGCATAGAGCTAAGTAAACCCAGCCCTATGTATGGTGGTCATCAGAGTCATGGATGTAGAGCCAAGATGCAAGAAATATAGAAATATCTATCAGGCATATAGACCAGCTTGCCACAAAGGAGTCTAGAACACAGTGTTTTAGGTTATTTCTTCCCTCCCCTATTCATCCTGGATCAAAGCTTTAACATTTAAATCCTTTTGGCCTCGCCAGCAGCTTAGCCCAGGTTGGGTGAATAAACTACAAGATGTCATCATTTATTGAATGTTTTTCCACAATTAAGGTATGTCATGTCTATAGTATCTTTTTTGATTTACCAAAAATGGGAAATAGAACAGTTAACAGTGAATAGGGCTAATTTGGCATAGCTTATTCTTTCCAAACAGCATTGCTCTCTCATGGGTACAGACAAGCAGAGTTAATAAAACAGTGGGTGGCATAAGTACATTACTGCGTGCAGATGGATATAGTATTGATGTCCATGATATGAGTTGGGATAAGAGACGGAAGGGAAAGTTTTATACAAGTAGATTATGAATGTCTGCTAATGAGTGATTGTCCCTCAGCTCAACATCCTACAAAAGAAAGTGGATGAGATGAAAGATTGATTCTACTGGGGTGTTTTAGAAAGGAAGGTATAAGGCTTTGGTCTAAACTCACTGTCTTTTAGTTCTTTTCTTATTAGAGCTTCATTCTCCTGTACCTTTGTTCCTCTGATCAAAATCAGTAAGTACAAGAGGGGCAAAAGGGACATTTGGGCAAAAGGGACATTTTTTTTTCATCCAAGGTTTGGTAATTTCAGTCTATCAAACAAACTGACAATGGACAGATTAACAGGAGAAAAGACACGCCAAATTATTACTGTGCGAGCACTCAGGATGCCACACTCACGGTGGAACTCATGGATGGTCCAAAGAATTGAACCATGAATGCCCTCTTCACAGGGGAGAAGGAAGTTGGTCTGCAGGCAACTTTAAAGGAAGAGTAAATTATTTTTAGGGAAAGTAAATGGGCCCAAGAATAGAAAACAGCCTAGGACAAGTTTGCCTGGACTCTGGGTACTGGATTAACTTCAGTCTTTTTTCCTTGTGAATCTTCTGGAGGATCTGATTGTTTTGAAGACAGAGAAACTTCAGAGAAAGCAACTTCCTATACTTTGGGAAAGGGAGCGGGGTGAAAGATGGGGGGAGAAGAAGAAGGAGAGCAGACCTTGTTTCTCCTCTATTTCAAAGAATTCAGCTCTCCAAGATATTATACTGTGGAGTATGATTTTCTGATCCCCAACAGTAGAGTACTTACTCTTCATTTTTTGTAGGAAAAAATACCCTCATATTTCATTCATTGAGAGACGGAGATGAGGTCCTCATAGATATCCCTGGTAGTAACACACAGATAATAAATTTAGCAAAACTGGCAAAAATTTTCTCAATGGATCAAAGTGTCAATATTACTCCTAGAGATAAAACTCAAAATACTATTGAGGTAACAGTGTTTAGAGAGATGACCTGAATCTTCTTATCTCATAGACAAATTACTAATAGTGATAGACAAATAAGAACCCTTTGTAGCTTAAAAAATTATTAAAACTTACTTAACTTATTAAAATGATTTTCAGAGCAGCCAAATTTTAATTCTGCAAAATAATTAAGCCATCATAATCAAAATTGGCCATTGTGAATATTAAAATGCTATATAGATATTTAGATACAAAAGTAAAATTGTGTTTGGTGTGTCATTATCTTTTTTAATTTATTCTAATTTGTTATATATATCAGCCGAATGCATTTCAATTCATTGTACACACACAGAGCACAGTTTTTCAAGTCTCTGGTTGTACACAAAGTAGAGGCACACCTTTCGTGTCTTCATACATGTCCTTAGGGTGATAATGTCCATCACATTTCACCATCTTTCTTACCCCAATGCTCCCTCCCTACCCCTCCCTCCCCTTTGCCCTCTCTAAAGTTCCTCCATTCCTCCCATGCTCCTACCACCCATCCCCATTGTAGATCAGCATCCTCATGTCAGAGAAAACATTTGGTATTTGATTTTTTCAGATTGGCCTATTTCACTTAGCATAATATTCTTCAAATCCAACTATTTACCTGCAAATGCCATGATATTATTCTATTTTAATGCTGAGTAATATTCCACTGTATATATACCACAGATTCTTTATCCACTCATCTACTGAAGAGCATGTAGATTGGTTTCACAATTTACTATTGTGAATTGTGTTGCTATAAACATTGATGTGGCTGTGTCCCTGTAGTATGCTGTTTTTAAGTCTTTGGGGTATAAACCGAGGAGTGGGATAACTGTGTCAAATGGTGGTTCCATTCCAAGATTTCCAAGGAACCTCCATACTGCTTTCCATATTGGCTACACCAATTTGTAGTCCCACCAGCAATGTATGAGTGTACCTTTTCTGCCACATCCTCGCCAACACTTATTGTTGTGTTCCTAAAAGCTGCCATTCTTCCAGAGATGAAATCTTAGAGTAGTTTTGATTTGCATTTCTCTAATTGCCAGAGATGTTAAACATTTTTTCATATATTTATTGATCGATTGTCCATCTATCATCTTCTGAGAAGTGTCTGTTCAGGTCCTTGGCCCATTTATTTATTGGGCTATTTGTTTTTTTAGTGTTAAGGTTTTTGAGTTCTTTATATATATTCGATATTAGTGCTCTATCTGATGTGCATGTGGTAACAATTTGCTCCCATTCTGTAGTTTCTCTCCTCACCTCACTGACTATTCTTTTGCTGAGAAGAACCTTTTAAGTTTGACTCCATCCCATTTTTTGATTCATGATTTTATTTCTTGTGCTGTAAGAGTCTTATTAAGGAAGTTGGGGCATAATCCTAGATGATGGAGATTTGGGTGCCATTCTTTATTCACAAGTGTCATTCTTAGAAAGTGATGAATTTCCTTTAAAAGTTCTTAATTTTTCATCTAGTTCCCACCCTATCTATATCACCTCTCCTCTAGGGGTCCCTATAGCTACGACACACATATAATTTATTTATTAACAACAACCACAAAAATAATGCTTATTGGTGATTTGGGAACTGATTTTTTTTTTTTAAGTTAGATGCAGCTATGAGATGAGGCAGATGAGAGGTTCAAGAAAAACAAAGTTTATTATACAAAGAGGTTCTAAAAAAAGGGCTTGACACACCACACAGGACCACATGGGGAAGATAATGGGTTGGTCACAGCCTTTTCCAGGATTTCTATGGGAAAGACAAGGCAAGGCAGAGTGACAGCTTAGGCCTGGGTAACCCTAAAATTTAGTTTGAATAATTTCTGTGGGCTTTGGGCCAAAAGATGGTTCCTAGTTTCCTGACCCTCGATCCTGGGATGATTTAGGTCCAGGAATATTACCTAGGCTACATGGGTCAGTTTGGGGAAGTAGGCTTCTGGATTGGTTAGTCTGCATTCCAAAGCAATTCTTTGTTATCAGTAAGAATTGACTAGCTACAAAAGGAACACCCTCCCCAGCCATGAAGGATTTTAAGATGTTAGAATATCACAATATACAGAAAATTAGAACATATTTACAATATAGGAATATTTTTTTTTCCGAAAAAAAAAGTTACTTACTAGTGTTTCTTACCAGAAGCAATAGAAATTTCTCCCAATAATTTTACAGATTCTTTCCTCAAAGTCATTGTTTGAACTTGGCCATCAATGCAGCACTGAATATAACTTGTTTTAGTTTTTACTAAAGAAATTTTGGTAGCATTATAATCTGTCTGTCTTCCTCAGAGAGAGAGAGTGAGAGATGTGAAATGTAGAAATGGAACGTGATATTCTCTGTACAATCAAAAAAACACTAAGAAATAAATGCAGAAAAAATAATCATGGGTAATCAAAGAGACCTGCAGTCTCAAGCATCATCCCCAGCTATTAACAAAAAATAAACTTTGTCAGGGAAGCACTGGTATAAAATATTCATGTTGCCATTGGTGCTGAAGGCAACCACTGATTTATTTGCAATTGGTAGTAAAGCATTCATAACCATGCTCTGACGCTCAGCCCTTAGAAACCCTGGGAGGCTTCTGTATTTTCCAGGTTTGCAGTTCTGTTGCCATTGCTATTGTTTTTATAAGGAGAAATGAGCTAGGCCTTGTCAGAGCAGACTATGGTATCCTTTGAAGCCTTTTGTCTCCAAATTAAAGTTAAAGGCAAGAAAATTAGGCTACCTCCCAGAGGCCAGGTGGTTCCCAGACTTTCTGGGGAATCTTCATGGAGGAAGGATCATTCCCTTCTGTTGGCTCTCTTGGACCCCTACAGGGTCAAAGAAATCTTAGCCCATAATGGCTTGTCAAAATATCCCAGGGCTTTGAGTGACAGCAATCCCAAATTAAAATGAAAAAAAAAATTGTTGTTTTCATCCTTTCTGATATAGGAGAGAAGAAAACTTTCCCTCCACCCACTGACAGTTTGATTGATTATGGAGTCCATGAAATAAACTGACAGGAGATGGAATAACAGGAGAAAAGACATACAAACTTATCTTATACAAATCCAAGTTCCACAAGATGTGAGCTGCTAAGAAGGCCAGATGGTAGAAGTTTTCCGAGCATGGGAATAAGGCCTTGCTTAGGGCTTTGGGGGAAAGGTGGCAACAAACTATGGTGGAAATGCTTAGGCAGAAAAAGACTCAGATTTTGTAGATCAGATCTCGCTCAGATAATAAAGAGGGTTCATCAGTCTGTGGCAAAGTCTGAGATGTCCACCTGCCATCTCTTCTGTAACACAGATTTTCCATGGTTGGTGAGCTTCTTGGGAAGGAGACTCATAACAATTAGATTTGGTTTTGGAAGCTGTATCTGCAGAGAAAGCCCTTCCCTGTTGGGGAAGGGTGCATAGGGAGTGTCAGGAAGGAAGAGGATGTGAGATTGGGTGTAGGAGGAGGAGGGCAGAGAGACCTTGGTTCTTCCTTAGTTGAAAGCACTCATCACAACAGAGAAGATATTCATGGGGTATCATTTTCTGAGTCCCAATACTTTTGTTTCCCTTCTACATCCTTATTCTGTATCCCATTGATTCTGAGGATTTGTTTTGTTTTTACTATTTAGTGAAACACCTTTTATCTAGGGCAATTCTTAAGCATGTGGGACTCCACCAAGCCTCTATGAGTAAGTCAGCAAGTAAATAATAGAGGGAAACTGAATCAATCCTTAGGTATAAACACAAATATCTCTAATTCAAAGTTTGTGGTCATTTTTCGTTTTTTAACTCACAGTTGGGAAGAATCTGTCATTTATTGATCAGATGCTTTTCCCAGACCCATCTTTGGCACCGGCTTATATTCTTCTTCTCAGTGATAAATGTCCATGTAGAGTTACATCACTAATTTATTAGGACTTAACTTTAATAACCAGTTTTACTGGAATTGGCCTGTAAAAACATAAATTCTTCACTTGATCGTTGCATCATTCAACCATTATATTATTAAGAAAGTCTTACATTTACATAAGAAGTCACAGTTTATAAAGGACATTTTGATGTATTTGATCAAGCAGTGGAACTGTGTTTCATGGTAATAATTTCCATATTATAGGTTTATAATTGCTGGGGTTAATTCTGCCTTTTAATGGCTACCAGAAAGAATAGTCAGGATCAGTGCTTCTCAGATTTGAACATGCCTTGTGAATCTCCTGGAGATGTTTATAAATATGGATTCTGTTTTAGTAATTGAGGGTGAGCTTCCCAGTGGTTAGAAAAAAAAAAAAAAAGGAAATACATGGAACCCAAATCCATAGTTCTCAGAAACTGCCTTAGAAATTTAAGCCTTCCATGTGTCTCATTTACAGTGACCACTGTTTTTGCTTTGGGGTTGTATCCTGAAATACTCCCTTGACAATTTATTGTCTCTTTCCTTGGAAATTCCATATCTCTAGAATCAGTATTGTCAAACATAGAGAATAAAAATGCCAGTTAAATTTGAAATTCAGATTAAAAAGTGGGTAAAATTTTGGTGTGTCTCTAATATTCCACGTGCCATACTTATACTAAAAACATTATTTATTTGAACTTCAAATTTAACTATCTTATATTGTATCTGCTAGTATTTTTTTCTCATAATTTTTTATAATTCTAACTACTTATACATGACAGTAGAATGCATTTTTGACACATCATATATAAATCGAGTATAACTTCTTGTTCTTCTGGTTGTACGTGGTGTAGAATTATACTAGTTGTGTAGTCATGTATGCATATAGGGTAATAATGCTCTATTCAGGCCACCAACCTTCCTACTCCCTAATACAACCCCTCTCTTCCCTCCACTCTGCTAAATCCAAAATAACTATATTCTTCCCTAGCCCCCACCCCCTTATTGTGTGTTAGCATTAGCATATCAGAGAAAATATTTGGTCTTTGATTTTGGGGGGATTGGCTTATTTAGCTTAGCATGATAATCTCTAGCTCCATTCATTTACCAGCAAATGCCATTATTTTATTCTTCTCTAAGTCTGAATAATATTCCATTGTGAATATATATATATATATATATATATATATATGTATAATAACTTCTTTGTTTATTCTTTTGTTGAAGGGAACCTAGTCTGGTCCATAGTTTAGCTATTGTGAATTGAGCTGCTATAAACACAGATATGGCTGCATCACTGTTGTATGCTGATTTTATGTCCTTTGGGTATAAACCAAGGAGTGGGAGTATCACTGTAGTATGCTGATTTTAAGCCCTTTGTGTATACACCAAGGAGTGGGATAGCTGGGTCAACAGTGGTTCCATTCTAAGTTTTTTGAGGAATCTCTATACTGTTTTCCCTAGTGGTTGCACCAATTTGAGGTCCCACCAGCCATGTATAAGTGAACCTTTTTTCCCCACATCCTCACCAACATTTATTGTTGCTTGTAGTTTTGATAATTGCCATTCTGACATAAAATAGAGTAGTTTAAGTAAAATCAAGAATCAATAAATGGGATGGATTCAAACTAAAAGCTTCTCAGCAAAGGAAACAATCAATAATGTGAAGAGAGAGCCTATAGAATGGGAGACAATCTTTACCACGTGCACCTCCAGGATCTATAAAGAACTCAAAAGACAACACCAAAACAAAAAAACCCAGTCAATAAATGGGCTCAGGAACTGAACAGACACTTCTCAGGATAAAAAATATGAATTGTCAAAAAAATATGAAAAGAAAATCAACTTATCTGGTAGTCTTACTTCAGAAACTAGTGGTTCCGTATGGATGGGTCTAGATCAACCTGAACACTGCTAACTTCTGGGCTGGATAGTCATGTTCTGGAAAACCATTCTGTGCATCATAGGAGGTCTGGCAGTACCTGGGGCTTCTGCTAACTAAATGTCCATAGCACTCTCCATGCCAAGGTGGGACAGCGAGATGTTGATATTTCTATGGAGAGAGATAAAAAGCAGCCACAGTTGTAACTCACTGGTTTCAAAGTTTGTGTGTGTATGCACTTTTATGTTTCTAAATTTTAAGGGGTCAAAACATAAAACATTAGGAACATTTTGGTCACCTATTGATTCTAGTCAAATATGATAGAATAATCTAATAGAAACTTCTTAGGTTCAGTGTAAGTTATGAGATTTTTTAAAAATTATAGGCTGTCAGGTGTTTTCTATTTATCTTCCTGTGAATTTTTTTCCCTCATTCGTTATGAATCCAATATGTATAACAATTAGATACTTCACACTTATGTTAATCATGATGTTCATGTCATCGTTTTCTGAATAGTTTAGTCCAGTCCTATATCCGTGTCATATACATTTGTTCCATTTTCCTGTGGGGTTAAATTTAAACTCCCTTCCACAGCATTTATGATCTTCCACTAACTTACTCCTCCCACCCAGATGCCCCCTCCTTTGGTTTTCCATTTTATTTCTCAGAGTTTCCCATCCACCCATCCATAATATCAGTCCATGCAAACCAAACTCATAGAGTCTAGTTTTTAAAGTCCTTTGGGTATAAACCAAGGAGTAGGAGATCACTGGTTGGTGATATTCTCCCATCAGTTTCTGTGTCTCTTAAGCAGTTTCTGATTATGTGCTTTCCTGGTCTCGCTGTCCTTCCACCCTTCCTCATAGCGATCCTGTAATGCATTCTGTACAACCTCATGCTTATAAAAACTGTATTTCTGAATCTGAAAAAATGCTGTCTTTGATGGCACTGTAATACATCATCCAAGGGCAGCTCCCCAGGTGTCCCCCCATTGAGGTATTTCCACATGTTTATTCTGCTTGGAATACATCACCCCACATGTCCTTTCCCGATTTCCTTATTTAAAATTCCCAGGGTTCCCAGACTCCACAATGTAGGAGCACATGGCAGAATACCTTTTCTTACTCATCATTAGGGTCACAGCCTACACTCTGTAACAAAACAGGTTAACAAGAAAAGAACATAACTAATTTATGTGATCAAAGTTTTATGTGACACAGGAGCCTTTAGAAATGAAGACCCAAACACCTAGGGAAAACTGTCTATTTTTGTGCTCCAGTTTGACAAAGAAGGGACAGCTATATGGAAATGTGACTGGACAAGGAGATGATGACCTAATGGTACTAGGCTGAGAAGGGAAACCAGTAAGGCCTGTCTGCCCATGTCCTTAGCTCTTCTGCACTGTGTGCCTTCCTATTACTAGTGAAGCAGGACAATTTCTGGAATGAGGGTCTTCTAGTCTACTCTCAGATAAGGTAGGTCACAGAATTTCTTTGTAGTGAGCCCTTAGACAAAAAAGTGGAGATGGCTTAGCGTGGTATTTCCAGGTTTGATAGCTGGCTTTGGGGGAAAGAGGTTCTAGTTTCTGTGGCCTGGGGGAGAAATGAGAATAGGAAAAAGAAGAGGGAGAAATAGACTCTGCTTCTGAATCCTTCCCAGTGTCCTTTAGTTCAAATATTCCGCATACTTAAGTGCTGTACTTTGGGTATTGAGTTTTGATCCCTAACATCATACTTACCCCTCTGTCCTGATTTTCCCCCATGCAGTCATGACCCTCTTTCATATGTTTTTTTTTAACCTATTTGCTTTTTTTTTTTTCTGAGTCCCCTTAAATGCATGTAAGTTTTACTAGCATAGATCATTGTGTCTCTGTTATTTTATTACACATTCTGTAGCATCTGGAGTAATTCCCAGCACATAGTGGGTGCTCAATATATCATTGTTTAACAGATAAATACATTTTCTGGAAGATCTGAAGGTATATAAAGGAAGAGCTGGCCTCATATATATTCGATCCATGAGAATATTAACACAAGAGTTTTAGAGAGACGGAACTTGCTCAGCTGCAGAACTTCTAACACACACCCAGACACAAACTCCTTTGCTTTATAATCCCATCTCAAGTTTATTTCACACAGAGGGCTTAGGAAGAAAAAGCTGAAAAACTGCATTGATTGCAATTTGGGAGCAAGGACACTAAAAAGACTCCCTTGCTTGAACTGCTGTAATACCGGGTGCTGCAAATTCCACAACTGCTGATATAACAAATATTATATTACTTGTTACTAGCTGAGCAGCTCCAGAAATCAAATACAACCTAAAGGAAAGTGGAAGAAAGCCATTTCATAAGGCTTTGCTTCTTTCTCCTTTTGCTTCTTTTATTGTCTTCATAAAAGTTGCAATTGGAGGAGCCAACTGCCCTCTGGGGCTGTGTCTTCATGGAAGGTTAGGGTATTAAGCAATTATTTTTGTGCAGTTGATCACTCAGGGCAAACATGCCAGATTAGTAGATGATTTTCCCAAGCATGTCAATCAACTACATGTGAAATCGGTTAATTTAGAGCCCCTGAGTTAACATTACCATAATCAAGGGGTTGGTAAACAGTTTTCTTATAAAGAACCAGGTAGTAATTACCTCTAGATTTCTAGGCTGTGTGACAGCCTCTGTTTTTTCTTTTTTCATAGCTAGTCGATGCTACCCTAATAATTCAAAAAACAGCCATAGACAATAGGTAAACAAACAGGTGGGACAGTGTTCTAGATGCATTCTGTTTAATAGATAGTGAAGTGTTAATTTGACATAATTTTCACATCAAAAAACATTGTTTTTCCTCAGCCGTAGTTGGTTTGTGTGCCTCACAGACATGGATAATAGACAAGAGTTGGCTAATGAGCTCTGGCTGGCAGCTCCCCGCCACAGACCGCTGCTTCCAGGTGACTGTGGTGTTCTCCCAGGCCCTCCTGCCGTCTGAGCAGGACCAGGTTGGCAAGGCATGGCCACAGTACAAGACTCGAGTTCACCGGCATGTTAAATGAACAGCAAGATCTCCAGTTAGATGGCAGCTTGACACAGGTTTCATGTAAACCCAATGTGGAGTTAGATCTCCAGTTAAGACCTTTTGGAAGTCTTGCACTTTTATCTGACTCCCAATCTTACTCCACAACTTCAGGCCTAATTAACGCAGGCTCATCTACCCTTATGCTAACTCTTCAAGCATTTTAGAAAAATCCTATGATTTCTTATCAAAACTATCCTTAAAATATATATATATATATATATATATATATATATATATATATATATATATAGAGAGAGAGAGAGAGAGAGAGAGAGAGAGAGAGAGAGAGAGCAAGAACATTATTTTCTGCCTTTGTACTGCCTGATGCTTGATCTTGTGTTTTATTCACCTGTGTTTTCTTATCTGCAAAAGCATCATTCCAGCAAAAGAAGAAGGTGCTCAGAGTTTAGTACTACGCAATTAGGACTTAAAGACATTGGAGTTTTCAACTCCTATTTTTAGATCTTATGCACAAAAATGGAATCAAGGATCACATATCCTTTCATTTATTAGCAGTTGTTTAAATAAGTAGCTTACAATTTATATAGTATTTAATGCTTTTATAACACAATTCTTGTGAATACTAGAGAATATTTTTCCAAGTAGTTATTTTAGGCAATTGTTTATTTCATTTTCTCCCCCAAAGAATGTCAAAAGTTGTAATTTGGGGTATCATTTTCTGGCTCCACATCTAAGAATTACACATTCTTCAGCTTCTGTACCAGTCAAACCATCTACCCTTACACTTTCTCTTTTCCCCTCTAAGCAGGACACCTTTCTTATGCTGCTCAGTGAGGAAATGAGTGCTTCTATCTGAGCAGGGGGAAATGGGGCTTATTCTTTAAAAAGAAATCTCTGAAGACACCGATAATGTATTTTCAATCAGTAAAATTAGCCTTTGTCACTTAATAAATGCAATGAGTCTCTTCTACCCATTTTATATCACAAAGGATTAAGATCTCTTGTCTCTTGTTTTAATTGGAGATTTGAAAATATGTTTTCATCTAAATGCATTAGCACTCAGCCCCCTCCCTCCTCCTTGTGCTTCCTGTCTGAAAAGCCAATTAAATCGTTTCTTTGCTGATTGGCTGGAAGCCTGTACAACTTCCTGGCTGCAGGCCATTAACACCCTGGCCAGAAGTGCTGACAGGAAGATGAAGAGATTTACACTCTCTGATTTCTGTATTAACAACAAGGACAAAACAGTATGTGGTCTTGTCAGTGGATAATACAATTTAAAGATATGATTTCTTTTTCCACAGGTGCATTTGTCTCTGAAAATTAGCAGTTCAGCTTGGTGTAAATAATAAGACATCTTCTCTGATGAGTTTGAATTATATTAAGCAACCTTTTATGGACAAGTTCAAGATTTATAAGACTATTATCATTTTTCTAAACAATAAACTGGATTCAGCTTATTTTTAGCTATAAGTTTTGATCAGAGTTTTTAAAAAATAAAAAGGACCAACAAATATGGAAAGTCTTATGCTTTATGAAAGGAAATTATTTACATATACATTAATGGTTAAAAAGAATTGTTTAAATCATTTAGTTTATTTAACATAAAATTGCTTTTTTAAACAAGTGATAATATGATGGATTTTTCCAATGAATTCTCAACTGATTTCCATAATAAAACAGATGTTTTCACAGTAATACATTTGAAGTAATTATGTGTGTGTATATATAAAATGTAGAGTGACATATATGTGTGTATGTATACACATATATATCCATACACACACACACACACACATATATATATATATATATATATATATATTTGACTAGACTTGCATAAGTATACATATACACAAACCTCTAAGTTATTTATACACACACACACAAACACATGTGTGAATAAACCCATTGTATTGTTCTGGCATCCCACCTATAGAGCACCTATGAAAACTTCAGTTGAGAATACAGGAACCAAATTTAAATTTAAATTGAGCTCTGTTTAAGCTTTTGTAGGTATCATATATATGGGATCCTGGGACATCATGTGTTATTCATATGTATAAAAAACATATAAACAGATATGTCAGTTGGGTATATGTCTATGATATTTGTTTATCTTCACCACCCCTTTGATGAAACCACTTTGGAATTCTGGAACTGATGCTAGATGATTCTTGGAGAACAGATGAAGAATGGAGTACAGATGTAAGATCACGTTTTCAGTAATGGATCAGACAATCCCCGTTGCCCACATGCTACCACAGAGAAATTGTAATGGGCTGAGAGAACACAAGGGAACTGAAGTCTGACCTTTCAGGAGTTTATAGAATAACTTTGGAAAGAAATGAAGATATTGACATAAAACCATAAGGTAAAGCAGGGATTAATAAGTAGTAAAAAATACATATTAAATCTAACTTTTCAGAATCAAGAGAGGAGGTCACTTTAAATAATGTACCTTATACTGTAAATCAAGTTTGTACAATTAACTTGCTTACAACACCTCTTCTTGATAGCTGTTCCAAAGATTAACCAGCTCTTTAGGGCCTAAATTATTACAAGTTGCAAATTCTAAAATCTAACAATGAGGATTTTCATAAATGGAGACAACCATCAACATAGTCTTCACTGAAAAGGACCTGTCATCAGAATTTTAAGATGAAATAAATTAACTGAAACAGATATTTTAGAGTTTGTTTAATAGATGGCTCTTTCTTATATGGGCAAAACAAAAATAATTACTCTTCAATGTGACAAAATTTAAAATAAGAATATTATTCTATGTCTTCACTCTGCAAGGCATGCTAAATGTTCAGAGAAATGTAGAACAATATATTTTATCTTTGAGCAATCTAAAACTTAATTGGATAGGAGAAGCATGATAATATGGCAACCATATCAATAAATAGCAATTGATTGCCAATCAAATACCAACTAGAATAAATTCTATGAGGTAATAGAGAAGATGAAAGGAAATATTTGATTTGGATCTAGAAGGTTGACTGGAAATAGTTGAAAGTTCAGAAAGTATTTATTGAGACCTACTACATACCAGGGACTGAGGACATAATATTGGACCATCCAATCAAAACAAACCTTGTGAGGTGGCAAAAGGCAAAATAATCAGGCAGAAGGGTGCAGAATGAGGCAAAGCTGGCGAAGTAGATGAGAAGGCACAGAACCATATTTGGGAGCTCAGTGAGAAGACCAGGAGGAGTTGGACATAAGGTTATAAAAGGAGGGTCATAAGGGACAAGGATTGAAAGGGGAAGATCTCACAAACTCAAGAAAAACATGATCTACAATGACAAATATCAGATACACAATTTGGGAAACAACTCTGAGATATTCAAAGTGTGCTAGGATACCTGCACTTAAAGTCAGGTTAACCATTTGTATATACTGGAGTGTAATTACCTTAAAGATATATATGTTATTCAAAAGGACCTTTGGTAGACTCTAATGACATCTTTATAGATGATTTAGACATAATATGCAATACAATAGCAGATTCCCCAAAAGGACAAATCTATATTACAATAAAATACCAATGTGTTGTCTGAATTGCCATTTTGGAGCAGAGATAAATGCAAATCACCCTAAAGACTATCATAAATTCTCAAATACTAAGATCAAAAAGAGTAAAATACATGCAAAGAGTTAATGGTGGGTGAGTCTTTGAGAACCAGAGCCCTATCTACAGTCAGAATAAATCAGAATTGATGACTCTAAGTGAGAAAACACAATAAATGACAAAGCCATTTATTTATAATTACAAACAGAATGGCTGTGAGTACATTTTTATAATAAAGGAATGTTTCTTAACTCTTTTCTTACCATGATTTCCAAGCTTATTTTTAGTTTCTTCTGTCATGAGCCCTCAAGATAAATGCTGCATTTTCTGCTAGACTAGACTCTCCACCAAGACAGTGATGGTGAATTTTCAATTTTTTCTGTGTCTTCAGTTTCTGTGTATCTATTACAATAGTTTGGTTAAATGATGGAGGACCACAATGTAAGATCTGACTGTATATCAGGTTGTTGAAGCACAAAATTACATAATTTTATATATGAAGGGATCTTCTTGAGGGTCAACATCTCTAGTCCTTTGCTTTTTGAGATTTAGAGATTGAGGTCCAGTAATATACTTGATCATTTACTCCTGCTCAATTTTTGATACAACAGCTTTTCCTTGTGTGTCTTATTCTTGCTGTTGCCCATCTCACCACACTTATCCATAAAACCTAAGCAAAATCACAGCCCAAAAATTTCATTTGGAAGTCCAGGTTCATGTATGACCTATCCCTCTCCTACATAAGCCACACCCAACAGGTCCAGTGGATCATAACTCAGAAGATACCTAGGCTCTCTCCTTTTCCCTGTTCACACTGCTGCCTCATGGCCTGATGCTGTATTTCCTTTCACATTGACTCTTGTTAACTTTCTGTGTGAGTTTCCTGTTTCTACTCTTGAATTCACCATCACACCTTCCAACTGTTCTCTGCCCAGGAGCAAAAAATTATCCTGCAGAAACAAATCTGATAGTCATTCCCTTGTTGAAAGTCTCTCAATAACATGCAATTGTAGTTGACATAAAATGCAAACTTTCTAAGATGGTGTACAACACCTGAATTTTTTACCCTGCCCACATCTCCAGTTTAGTGTTCTGCCCTGTTTATCTTTGCCCACTTCTCTGTTCTCTCTGATGAACAATGCTTTTTTTTTCTTTTTAAAGAAATGCTTCTTAATACTTTAATTTTTTGTAAGAAAAGTTTATGGATATTAACATTAGAAAAGATTAGACATAAGCTTGGAAACAATATTGTTGCTGATTCTATTAAAAAAAATGGTATGAGTACTCTGAAACTTTAGGGTTAAACCTGTCTAAAGAATTAGTATACTTCACACCACACACACCTACTGCTCAGTTCTGGCCATCTTGGAACCAAAGCAAAAATCTAGCTTGGCCTTCTCAGATGTGCCCTTTCTCCATCATTGTCCTTAGACCCTGGATCATACAACACAATTGGGCCTGGGATAGTGTCCCCACTCTTGGAAAATTTTCAAAGGAAGGTTTACTGTTCTCCAGCTTTTACTTCCTCTGCCAAATGATGGCTTGGAGAGCGAGCACACAAACAGATGTGCTGAGTCAATGATCCCTTCTGGCTCATGTGGTGGACTTTGATACAAGTAAGTTGGATGCACAGCTCAGCTAGTGAAGGAATCATTATGTCAGCTACAATTGGGGAGTCTGCATCAAACTACCAAAATTGTTTTTTAAAATAGTTTGATTTTTCTCAGGTTCTGAATACATAAGTTTGGAAATTACATGGTGCCAGGTATAGTGGTGCACATCTGTAATACCAGTGACTCAGGAGGCTAAAAAGTTCAAGGCCAACCCCAGCAACTTAGTGAGGTCCCACTCAATTTAGCAGGACTCTGTCTTAAAAATAAAAATGGCTGTTGATGTGGCTTATTAGTGAAGTACTCCTGGGTTAAATTCCTGACACACACACACACACAAAAATCACATGGTATATATGCAGTGAAATAGAAATGTTTTAGTTTTTCCATTTTTGTTGTGCAAAAGTGCAACATATAAATGCATTTTATTAGTTACACTTTCCCCCAGAGTAGGCACTTCTGAATCTGAATTTAAGTTATACAGATTTACCAGAGGCTTTAAATTAAAAAATTATTTCCACCTGGGTTTCTTCTCATATTATAAGATGGATTTCGTGGGAAGGAAAAAAAATACTAAAATTATGAGGGGAAAATTTGGGGCTCCTTTGGAATATTTGATGTAAATCTTAACTATATCAAATTAACTATATTAAATTATGTACTGAGATTAAGGCTTGGAGCTGATACTCCTCTATCTGCTCCCTCTGTGTATTGAAAACTTATTTCATGTAGTTTTCTCTTTTCTTTCATCTTTGTCTAAAAGTTCTAGAGATAGAACTCAGGCACATGCTTTCAAAGGGGAAAAATATGTTCATATGCTAAGTATGTTAGACCTTACCAAATCAATTTAGAGTAAAAAAAAATTGCCAGAAAATTTCAGCTGAGCCATTTACAGCTATGTGAAAGCTATAACTTACACTATTGTATCTTACATAGTCCCTAGTATATATTCAATTGGTGCTACTGGTAATAAGAAAAAAATTGCACTTGGTTAAAAGATGGACAGAAGATAATTTTATTGTTTTGAAACAATTTCAAAAGTTTGAAGTAATCATAACCCAACAACTCTTGTTTCAATGACCTTTGAAACTAATAATATGATTTCAGGTCAAATTTTTCTGCTTATGGATTTTCCTACAATTGGGTCTTTGTAATGTTTAGCTTAGTAAACATGCTGGGTTGAATTTTATACTGTTATTCTGGCATCCCTAAAACCAGAAGAGTGAATCATTTCCTGAACAGCAATTGCATGTTAACTTAACTGCCATGAAATACTGTCACATTATATAGCATGATATGACCTCTTATTCTAATATAACAGAAACATAAAGTTAACAATTATTGGTTTAGTAATATAGAGGTTAGTCAATATTTATTGAGTGCCACTGTGTACCTAGGAAGTAGTACAGGGATCATAGCTTCCAGAATTTGATAAAATTCAAGAAGTCTTTAAGGGATAGAACAAGATGGGCTTAAATATCATTCACTGCTTCTGTATCATTCACTGAATTATTAACTATCTCCAAATATGTTTATGGAATTTGGATTCATGGTTTTTGCACATGTTGTTTCTCTGTCTAGAATAGTCTCTTGACCCTTGGTTCAAAGGAAGACCTATTTGTTATTGAAAATCAATTCATATCTACCATTTCAGGATCTCTTTCCTAATTTTTTGTTTCTCATAAGCATCTCTGAGCATCATGCTTGCTCTGATCCCTCAGTATTTTTCACTGTTAATCACAGGGCATTATTCTTAATTATTTCCTTTTCCTACCAGACCGTGAATTCTCTGAGAAAAGAAACTACTACTATTCATTCTGGTATTCCTCAATTAGGATTTAGCCTGACATATATTAGATGCCCAATAAATATTAGTGTGGGTTCTCTCTGGAGAAAGAGATCAATAATAGAACAAACACAAACACACACTTGGACACTTGGATGAACAGATTGAGTATCCCTTATTCAAAATGCTTGGGACCCAAAGTCTTTTAGATTTTAGAATTTTTAAGACCTTGGGATATTTTCTTATAAATAATGAGGTGTCTTAGGGATGGGGCACAAGTCCAATCACAAAATTCATTTATGTTTCATATATCTTATGCACATAGCATGAAGGTAGTTTTATACAATTTTTAAAAAATAATTGTGTTTCATGGTGTGAATATTTCCATGTGGCTTCTCAAATGCTTAAAGCATTTTGGATTTTGGAGCATTTCTGCTTTGGGGAAGGTCAATCTATATATCTGTATTTGTTGATTAAAGACACATACATACATAGAGACTGTCAGAGAGAGAGAGAGATTTATTTTAAGGAATTGATTCAGTTCTCTTATGGAGGCTAATTGATTCAGTTCTGTTAAGGAGGTTATATTATCTGTAGTTGTCTAGCTAGAGATCAAGAAGATTCAGTCAGAGTCCAAAGGCAGGAACTGACCAGTGCCCAGCTAATGTATCATCAGGCACAGAAAGAGATTCTCTTTCATTCTGCCTCTTTGTCCTATGAAGGCCTTCAATGATTTGGGTGAGACCCATCCACATAGCAGAGGACATTCTGCCTTGCTGAGTTTACTGATTCAAATATTAATGTCACCCAGAAACATTCTCATGAACACATCCAAAATAACAATAAGTAATATTTAGCCAAGTGTCTGGTTGCCTATGGCCCAATCCCCGTAACATAAAATTAGCCATCACTTTGACTGACTGAATGAATGAATGAATGAATGATCTGGAAATTCCCAGGAGCTAATATCATTGGTGCTGATAGGGGTACTTGGCAGGATAATCTAGATAAATTATGGAAGGCAAAATGTCAAACAGAATATTATATCTTTTTTTTAGTTATAGATGTACACAATATCTTTATTGTTTATTTATTTTTATGTGCTGCTGAGGATCGAACCTAGGGCCTCACATATGGGAGGCAAGCACTCTGCTACTGAGCCACAAGCCCAGCACCTATTATACCAATTTTAAGAGTTTGCTTTCTGTTATTTGGATGATCTGCCTGCCTTCAGTTATGTGCAATTACAAGTAGGCCCAACAAATACCAGCTGCATTCATGCTCAACTTTCACGAGTGTTGTGACCGTTCATTAGCCATGCATGATAAGAGTTAAGCTTGATGGAAAGCCTGAGCCTGAATTCTGTAAAATTATTCATTACTATTGATTATAAACCAGGCTCAGGTTTTTTTTATCTGCAAAGGAGAGAATGAAAATAAAGTTATTGTCAAAGCTTATGGAGGTAAACATCTCTTCAGGAAATCAATATGCTCATGAAGAGTTGCTCGCAATTTGCTCTAAATATAATGCACTGAATGGAGTGTTGAGTCCTTTAGAAAGTTTATTTTTGTATTTTTTTAAAAATATGCTTATTTTAGAAAAAAAATGAGATACACCATTTTCCTTCACTTTTAACAGTGTTTAACATACTTTTCTATGGTTGTATGATGTTATATACACTGATGTACCAGAACTTGCTAAACAATTAGCAATTGTTCAATTAACCAATTTTCTATTTTTCAGTATTTTAAATATGTTGAATATATTGTACTAAATTTCATATATATATATTCACATATTTGTATAATTTTTCTTCATATTGGTGTGGATAGATTCCTAGGAGTGAAATTACTGGCTTAAATTTTTAATGATGCACATTGCCAAATCACTTTTCAAAAGCAATGTATCAATTCACACTTTCAGAAGCATAGCTAATTATCATTTAGAAAGGTCTGCAGTACTGATGATAGGCTAAAGTGTTATATCATTTTGGCTTATATTTACATTTTTTTGATTAGCTGAAGTGCTTTTTTCTATTTTCAAAGTTTGCCCTTTAAAAATTACTATAGAAAATCTTAAGGCAAATAGACAACTCATTATTGATTTGCATCAATTTGACTTTCCTCTTGACACCTTGCATATACATAGGTAAAGGGTCTGATTTAGTTGATTTAGAGATATGACAGCATACTAAGATAAAAGGCAGTTGACACTATATGGAGTTGACTGTGTGGTTCCATCTGTAAGAAGGATTCCAGTCTAACTTTCATACAGAATAATGGCATTGATGTTCTCTATAATTTCATTATATTTTATGAAAGATCTATATCCAGGAAGACAATACCATATGAGTTTGAGGAAGAGGTGGTAAAGCTCTTCATTATTTAATTTTGTGCTGGGAAGAGATATTTTATAATAACTCAGATGGATGAAAGGGAACTTATTAAAATGCTACATAAAACAATTCTTCCCAAAACTCCCTGACTCTGAAGGTAATGAAAGATGCAGATAGGTCAAGATGACTCATGCTTGTCTTATTGCTGATGATGAAATCAAGAAGACTAAGGCCATGAGTACCTGAGTAGAGTTGATACTTGATAACCACAGCTGGGAAAATTTGGTGAGTTCTCCAAACCATCTCTGGATACAGCTGATCCATTATAAAATTCATCCTTCAGAGTGTGCATGTTTCCTAATTCTTATAATGACACCATCATCCTGAGGATTTTATAAGAGGGATGATTTGGGGTAATCTGGAATCATTCTTTGGATTCAAAGGGCAAATAAGGCTGAATCTGGCAAGGCTGCAAGTTGAGATCACGAAAAACCAGTGTGCAAACTAGTTCTTGGTCGTCAGGACTAGTGGAGTCCCCAAAATGACTGCCTGCTTCTAGGTCTTATGAATAGTCAGTCTTCAATTGCTTCAAGGATCTGGCTCAGGGCCAGCTGTTCTTCAGAGCATGTTATGTAGGAAAAATCTTAAAAGATGACCATAAGAAAGACTCTAAGACATTGCATCTTGACTATTTGTGGCCTTAGAGATGAATTCAATGTGTGCTGCTAAACTTGCAGAGCTCAACTGATAAACTAACCATGTGTAATTTGCCTACACTATTTTCCTTTTCCTTCACATTTCTCCTATTTCAACTAATTGACCACATGGTTGTTTCTTGCAAGGTCACACACTAGGTGAATGTGACTGGCACCCCTGAGGCACACTTCCTGTACTCACATTATGAAGTCCACATTCAAGCTCTTTAGCCAACCACCTAGAAACCTATAATTTTGCCAATAAAATGAAGCAAAAAAAATTAGTAAAAAAATGAAGGGAAATGACATCCTCCGGAGGGACATGGGGTATAGAGGCAGAAATGAGCTACTGACAAATTCTGTAAACACCTTTTTTTTTTTTTTTTTTTTTTGTCTTTGGCTGCTTTTTGAGAAGAACTCAATCTAGAGAACTTCTCTTTGGCTTACAATGTTCTCTGCCCTTCAGCTAATTCCGCAATTAAATAGGGGCAAACTAAGTCTGGCTTCGAAGGGACTTAACCTCCAGGCTTTAATTTGGAGCAAACAAAGCATTTATAGCAGTTCTCCTCTGGCAGTTGCAGAATATTAGCACATTGCTGAATATTTAAAATCAAGGCATGTTTCCAACCCCAAGGTCTGTCCCCCAATTGATAAATCTCTTTTTATTAAATGGACTTTAATTACTTAATAATTAGACCTTCCATAGGAGAAGATGTGGATCCTGATAGTCTGCCAACAAGGCTAGAGGGCAAATCAGAAGAATATGCCATTTTCAGATTAGAATTTAAAAGAAGAAAAGAAGCCCACTCTGGGGTGCGTGGGTGGAGGAGAGGCCTTTCTAGAAACTGTGAGTCTTGGCAAAAACCTGGACTGAGAAATTCTTTGTTTCCACTTTCGCTTGAAATCCAAATTCATTTAGAATTGAATGAATGAAAGTGCAGGTCTAAGATATTCCAACTTTCTTTCTGCCTAGATCTGATGGGAAGATTTTTCTTAGTCTGTGTGGTGCATGTATGCATGGTTGGAAGCAGAGGGAGAAATTATTGTTCTCCTTATTTTAATTCCAAAAGCCTAACACTATTGAAGTCCCTCCAGATTTTGTAGCTTTTCATTCATTGCTATAGTGATTGTTTTTACCTCTTTCTCCCTCTCTCGTTTTTTAGCATCATAAAAGAAAAGCTCAAGTGAAAAATGTTTGCTGTTTTTGCTATTAACATTTCTCCTGCCTTGGTGACAGCAAACATTTTGGTTATCCCTTGGATCTGAAGACATTTGTATTGGTCTGAAGGAGAATGGTGGCTATTGCCCAAGCTGTCCCAGGTGGAGGGAGGCTGGCCCTTACACCTCTGATAATTTGTTCCTTGGAACACTGATTGAAAGAGGAATGGAAAATTTTATTCAAACTATCTACTGTTCTCAATTTAAACTTATGAGATTTAGGTCACATTTTCATAGATGCATTAGGCATAGACCCCATGCCCTAGTCTCTTCAAATGAAAGGCTCTAAGGTTGAGGAAACTTGAGTCTGAATATTAGCCTCAGCTCATTCACTTGTCCTGAGGAAATGACTGCTTTCTCCGTCTCACCTTTTATTCTTCCTTACTGCTGTCTCTCTTAGACTTCCCAGTGGCTGGGGTTGGAATATTTGTCTGAACTGACTCTCCTAAAAATAAGACATATTTTTCCATTCAACAAATATTTGATGACCAATTATTTGTCATGCATTGTGCTAAAGTGTTCATAGTCCAGGGTAAACTAAAACTGAATCCTGGTTTTGTAGAACTCACCAGTTAGCCAGGAAGATGGATATAAAGTATATTCCACCATTAATTAATAACAATGGAAATAAGTGGTACAAAGGAGGCTTATTATAGGAGTAACTGGTTTTATCTGGATTCAGGGAGACCTCTGTGGGACTGGAGAATCTGATGCTGGATGGGTGCTGTTAAATTCCAGATATTCAAGCATGGTTTTACCAAAGGGATAAAAAGAATTAAAGTTGGTTAGTGTTCTAGAAACAAATTGGTATTATGGTGTTTAATAGGCGTTAAGCAGCATTTAACAAAGAAACAAAGACAATGAATCATTTTAGTGATAAAATAGTGTAAGATAATAAATGAGGGATTCTTTAAAGAAATCAAAATAAACAGGGTGAGCCTGTTCCTCCACAGTAATCTCATAATGGCTATATCTCTTGCTAACAACATTTAATACTTACTGTATAACTATAATTTGTATTGTTGACATCAGTAAAATTTCTGATACCAAAGCCCAGGCACTTTAAGCACGTATTAGTTACTTATAAAATTGGAATTTAAAATGTCTGTGTTTATCACTTCCAGAGCAGGTGATGAAATGGAGCTTCCATATGTGTCTGATTTTTCCATATGTAAAGCAAAATGTTATTTTCTTTTTATAGTTCACCATTATTAATAGGTTCCTACTTTGTTAACCCATGGAAGAGCAGATAATGTCTAAACCCGCAAGTTGACTCTTGTGGGATACTGCCAACAAGTCCAGGTGTTCCTAGATTTAATACTGCAATGGAATCCTTGGCCAGGCTAGATGTGAAGATTGGAACCTGGACTACCGTCCTTCCCTGCAACAATCTTGACCTCTCAAGATGGAAACCCTCTGAGAGCACCAAAATAGGTTATGGACTGTTTTTAACAGTGTGGTGCTTCAGGTTGAAGTTGAGGAAGTCCATGTAGGGAGGAGCCTATAGTTGTCCTTCTGAATGTGCAGGAGATTGTCTCCAGGACATGCCTTCAGTTAAAAAAAAAAAAAAAATCGAAATGTTCAAGTCCCTTCTATGAAATGGCATAGTATTTGCATGGAACCTACACATATCCTCCCAAATACTTTAAACCATCTTTAGATTATTTATAACACCTAATGCAGTATAAATGTTATGTGAATAGTTGTTACACTGTATTGTTTAAATAATCATGACAAGAAAGAAATCTGTACATTCTCAGTACCTGTGGACCTTCTCAGTACAATTCTTTTTCCTGAATATTTTCAATCTGTACTTGATTGAGAATATGGAAGTGAAACTTATAATTACAGAGAGCCAGCTCTATTCACTAAACGGTTTACCTATTTCTGAGCTGCTGCTGGGGGAGCTAGAATAGAGAATCTTGACATATATAAGGAATTCTCTGTGAGGCATTTCCACCTAGATTGAAGAAATAAGGTCTTTTAAGAAGTATAATAATTCAGCACTAAATATTTTTTAAATAATCATACCACAGGGTACTCATTTGGAAGAGTTTTGCTTTCATACCAGTTATATAAAGAAGGTAGAGATAATCATAATACTTCAAAAAATTGTCCTGAGCCTAGGATGTAATTCAGGGGCATAGTATTTGCCTAGCATGTACAAAATCCTGGGTTTAATCCCCAACACTGCAAAATTTAATATAGAATTGTCTTCACGATTAAATGAGTTAATTTATAAAGGGACTTGGAGTAGTGATATTATAAAACTGAGGCCTGCCCAAAGTCATCCAGCTAAAGAAAAGGTGAAGTGGGAAAATGACCACAGGTAATCTGGCGCTAGGTGTGTGCCAATGTGTGTTGGGAAGTGATAGAGTCTGAATTCAAACCCCATTTTCAAAATGTGAAATTTTTTTTGCAAAATATTTAGAGTCACATAGACTCTCAACAAATATTTATGTATGTTTTTTCTTTCCGTAAATATTTGATATACCCCGTGGAAATAAAATGCAGAAAACAACACAAACATGCAAACACTTTTCAGACTTTTATTTATAGACTCTGTTATGGTATCTGTAAATTATGAGCACAATAAAAATTTAAAAGGTAAAGAGATGATTTCCAGCAAGGCTAGGAAAATGGTGATTTTTTTGTTTGTTTGTTTTTTTATTCAATACCTTGAGAGTAACTACAGATTTCATAAGTAGATGTTAGGGGTGGGGGTGTGCCTTTTTAGAGGAAGCACTACGTGAAGTGCAGTCCAGAGAAAGCCATGTTTAAAAGGGTCTTGGTAAGTTAAATAGATCTGAGAATTATTTTGCAAAAGTTAAGATGACCCTGAAAGGTACATTGTTCTAGATTCTTGGGTATATAATTAAATAAAACCCAGCCTTGGCAGGATAAGATAATACCAGAAAATTTGGGGAACGTTAGTTTTGAGCAAAGCAAAAATGTAGGTGATTTAGGAACACGGATGTTTTGACGGTGTTTGAACTTTCTTTGAGTGAGTAAAGAGTGGTAGGAAATTGGTTGCAATGGATCCAACATGTTCTGATGAGTTCTCTGCTGATCAGAGAACTACTTTTTTCATTATGAACTAATTAAATTTATACCTGTATGAAGAACAAGAATCATTGGTATTAGATTAGAGCATTAAATGACTTTTCTAAATATATTTTATTCTTATGAGTTAAATTGAAACTAATATTCATTACTAAATGTCCATACTCATGTAATGAAATGCAGCACTAAGCTGATAGCCTATAAATTCTTCTTTTGAGACTTGGTGGTTTGTGACACCTTCATGATATGTCAGTGCTAAAATTTAACCCTGTGTTGGGAGTGTTAATTCAAACCACATACGGTCTTGTAAACTTAGGTTACTTCTTTTGTTGTGAAGAGTTTCATTTGTAGAGGGAAAAAAGGAAAATCTATAAATCACTTTTTAAAAATTTTCCATTATGACAAATAATCAACTATTTGAAAGTTGCATTGTGTACTGCACACATTGCATTGTTAGCTTTTAAATAGGATACAGTTCTGACCCAAGTTTATTAAGATCTGAAATCACTATAGAGTGCGTATTGAATAAACATGCAGAGAAAGAGCCAGTTCCATTAAGTCTAATTATTTTAATATTCAATCTTGTGTCTTGTGTATGTTTCTTCTAGCCAGATGAAATTTACATAGGGAGACGATTGTTGAATATCATATGAACTACTTCTTTATATTTCATTCTGTCCTCTAGAACTTATTTCAAAGTCCATTTTTGAATGCTACAGATAGTCAGATATAAAATAAATGTTTTAAATTTACCCAATTTGTGGTCGAGAACCATATGTATGAATATTTATTCTTTATCAAAATACTTAAAATATTTTATTCTGCCATACGTTTATGAAATATATAACTTTTGGGGTATGGGGAAATTATTGTCAATTTTATTTAATTCACTACAAAATTTAAAAAAAAACTCACAGGGATGAAGATGAAGAAGAAAACTATCAAATAAAAAGTCAGAAATTTGTCATTTCTTGTCTTTCATAAACCTCACATATGCCATTATTTTTTCCAGTTTTGCTGTGTGTAGTATGTGCAAACCATCCCCTGTTTAAATATCAGTAGTAGATTAATATATGTTTTCCTTTTCTTTTGAACAGACTTAAACCATATACTGCAAACAACCTAGAAATTGGACTTTGAACGATGAGCCAGGGTATAGCAAATTCATTTTGTTTTTCTCTTAGTCAGTAGGTCTAGCCCAGGTATAGATTAGTTCTTCTGATAATCAAAGAATGGAGTTAGGCAAGTGACTGGCGCCCTCTGTAGTTGTATCTGTATTGTTGACCCAGGTAGCTCAGCGGATCCAAATTACAGAGTCTGTTTTGGAATCATATCAGTATTTAGTGCCTATATATGTTGACTACATTTCAGTTGATACATTAAAATTTGTATCAATATTAAGGTTCTTGCATCAATCATTCTTCTTAAAAAAATACCTTAATATTGCACCTTCAGGATTTTGAGTTGATTTGTGCAGGTGTTGCTATAATGATGGCAGCCTTCAGCATTCCACATGTGATACTAATGTAATTTTATACTTTTGGACACAGTTATGGTTCAAAGACTCTGATCACTGCAAGAGACATGAAATTCTACGTTCACCTAGGGAAAGAAAATTCTCTATAATATTTCTTATTGCTTCTCATATTAAATTACAATGTGGTTTGACCCAGGCCATTTTATGTTTGTCTTTCTGTCCCCAGCAAAAATTTTTTTTATCAGTTTATAGGGAAATTAGGTTTGGAGAATTAATCGACCCAAGTTCAAACAAACAGTAGTTAAAATGGAACACAATAGAGTTTGTTATCGACTAAATATTAATAGAAGAAATCAAAACTTTCTGACTCATTTAAGCCCAGACTTGGGAAATTTTGACATAATTAAATCTATAAAATAAATACCACAATAACATAAAATGTAATTAGTAAAACTTGATACAAACTTGAAATTGATGGATGAAATCAAGTTATACTGTGAAACGTACTTACAATGGAAACAGTCCCATCAAGATTAAAATGAAGTTGGAAATATCAAAATTTAACTGTGATGAATAAAAAAGAATCATAGATTTAAAATTATCAGGTACCATAAGCTCTAGAAAATAGAATTGCCAGTGATTTACCAATGATGATATGATTTATGTAAATGTGTTTGGTTGCAATCATCAAAAAGTAATGAAGGTTTTCATGGTCCAAGGAGTAGGTTCACAGATGTCCACTTCCTCCTAAAATGGGTTCAAGAGGGTAAGATGGAAATATCTTTTGCCCTTTCTGTATACTAACATGATGGAGAAAGATTCTTGCCATGCTTAGGCTTAGTAACCAGTTTCTTTTCTATTTCTCCCTTCATTTTCTGTCTGTGAGAATGTATCATTTTTCATATATTATTTCATATGAACATGATAGTGGTCATGTGAGTTAGCTATTATTCCATTTTTATCGCTCAAGAAATGAAACAGGTTACCAAAGGATGCATAAATAGTCGGGGCCCAGCCAAACTAGAAAAACATGCTATTCTAATTTCAATCCACTGTAACCATACCTGGCAAATACTGGTGATTATTTACCTTAAGCAGTGTACACATAAACAATTGTTCTCTGTTCTTATAATTGGCAGTTAATATTATACATCCTTCTTGAAACTTCCATAGTATGCTGTATGACCAGTCCTTCATGAATTCCCATGACTTCACAGCACTTTGTTCAAAGTTGGGTAACTGGAAGAGAATAGCACCAGGATTCAGAACAAGGTCCTGTTTATAGGATTGCCACAAAATAACTAGTGTGTTGAAATTCATTTCTCTGAGCCTCAGTTTCCTTATATGTAAAATTAAAATGGTCTTAACCTGCTCTGTGTATCTTCCAAAAAAAAATAAAATAAAAAAACAAGCAAGTAGAGATAAGTGAAAACATCTTCACAATTTTTTAGCCATGGAACCTACCTGCAGCATCTGACACCTGATGTGGTAACGTATGAGGAGCAAATGAGATAGATATGAGAAGATCCATTATAAGATATAATTTTCATAAAAATGCAAAGTGATAATATTTTTATTGATGATTATTATGCCTCATCAGAAAGATTGATCCCTTCTTCTTTGTTTTGCCCTTAGGACCGCTGAGATTCCTTTCCCAGACAGAATCTGTCACTGCGTTCATGGGAGACACAGTGCTTCTCAAGTGTGAAGTCATTGGGGAGCCCATGCCAACCATACACTGGCAGAAAAATCAACAAGACCTCACTCCAATGCCGGGAGACTCCAGGGTGGTGGTCTTGCCCTCTGGAGCATTGCAAATCAGCAGACTTCAACCAGGGGACATTGGAATCTATCGATGCACAGCCCGGAATCCAGCCAGCTCAAGAACAGGAAATGAAGCAGAAGTCAGGATTTTATCAGGTATTTCAGTGCTCTTTGTTCTCTTCAGAATGCATCCTCTGGAAGAGGTCAAACAACAAATTTTCCTTCAAATATCTTGTGATTGTTTTATATTCTATAGTGTACATTGGGTTTGTAGTTTATGATTTCTTTTTTCTCGCAGAGGCACTCCATGAGGGTACACCAAAAGCAGTTATTATTTTTCCATGTCTTGTTGAAATTTCTGGAAAACCAGGTTTATACTTTGGTTTCATTCATTCGTTCATTCACCCATCCTGTTAATGTTTAGTGCACGCTGCTTTGTGTAGAGCCCATTCCTGAGCATTTCTTGTGTATTATTTCATTTTTCTCTGATAACAGTCTGAGAGACCCTTGCTATCCTCATTTCCAAAAGATGAAAGACAGGATGAGTGAGACTAAGAATCATCCCTAAATTGATATTGAACAATCATCTAGTCATTCATTTACACACTCACTTCTGAGAAGCATTGTGCAAAGCACCAGGGAGATAGCAGTGAATAAAACTGACACAGAGCCTGGCCCATTGAGGTTCTGGGTGAACACAGACATAGAAATGATCACCACAAAGTGTGATTCATACTGTGATAGGGAACGTTATTTCCTTGCATCTCTTCTTTTTTCGTTCTCTTCTCTAGTTAATTTTTGACTGACCTCGTTGTCCTCTCCTAAATGATCAGAGGTTGGAATGAATGCTAAGGTCTCTTCCTTTCAGTGACTGCTGCTCTCACATGTCTATGTCATATCTACTTTCTCAATTATTTCCACTGCTAAGGCTTGGGTAGTCTCACTCATGTGAATCACAAACAGGCACACACTTGAGTAATTGGGATGAACTGCTCATCAAAGCACCTAGATGTTGGCTCCACTCTCTGTACCCTGTGTGTTTTTATCACAGATATTTCAGTTATGCAGAGAGTAAGTTATTTTTAAAACAAACTAGCAAATTGAAAGTTTCCTCATAGTGCTTTAAATAAGGACATCTTTAAAACTTCTTTCTAACTTTTTTTGCACATTCCATCCTCCATTAGTTACAAAGATATTTACTTAAATATGTTGGTAACTATTGGTATGATGGTTATATTCCATCAACCTTGCAGTGACTGATGCAAATGTAGCATTTATTCTGAACACATGCACGTAGCTATTTAGGCATCCATTACATTCACAAAAGTTTTAAATGCTTATATTCTTATATCCTTAATAATGCATCTGTTGAGTCAATCAGATGGGAAGCCAAGATAAGCCTCATAGAAAACTGGAAAGAATATGTTTGATTATGTTAGAATGCTAGAGGGGTCTGTTTTCCAGTGGTATTAAGGAATCTAGGTGGACTAATCAAATATTCAATTTAAAATGGATTTTGAAAGACACAGAGGCATAATCATCCAATCGCCATTTACTTTTATTTGTTCACTTTGTAAAACACATTTGAATTGTAATCCATGGAGATTTATTTAAAGCCGCATTGGTAATCTGGCTAAAAACAGGAAAGTTTTAGTGTATGCTGGAGGCAGGTAGGTATGTCTTCCATAAATGGAAACTAAATTATTTTTAAAAAGTAAGATCTAATGAGAATTGTTGTCTAAGTTCTGTGAATTCGCATATAACCTTCAAAGAATCATGGGCAGAGGTAATACACATGCACATTATTGTCATACTTATTATAAATATCCTATGCCCTGTTTTGAATACCATTGACTACCTAATGTGCTTGATCTTTGTCCTAAAGTTTAGTAAGTTGGCTCAGAGCTGATCTACATAGATCCACAAAAAGTACAAGACTCAGTGAGAGGATGAAGGATTGAATGCTGAAGCCTAGCTTTTCTCAGTTGCTTATTATGGTTCTCTCAATTTAAAAATCTTTCTTTTAAAATTCATTTTTATTGCTCCATAATAATTACACACAATAGTGGGTGTGGTTCATTAGGCCATATGTGAACAAGCACATGATGCAGTTTAAGCAGCCTCATTCCCCAGCACCTTTCCTTTCCCTCCCACCTCCCTCCGCCTGATCTGCTGCTCTACTCCACGAATCTATCATTTTAAAATTCATGTTAATATTTTCTGAATTAATTTCCATTTTCTACAGATACCAATTTAAAGCAGTACTAGATTATATACGCATATTATCCATCCTATGTTCTACAAAATTGGAAAGATGGGGTTACTTAAATAGAAACCTATCATATTAATAGCATGACATAAAAGCATTAAAAGTGACACCAGAATGGTCAACATTCAAAAAATTTATATTCACTTAAAGTATCATATTGACTGATGAAATTATTTAATTTATAAGGACTCACCCATTTTTAATAGAGTAAATTAGAATTAAAGATTGTAATGGATTTAAAAAAAAATAGCAATAACAACACACTCAGCATTGAGATATTTTCAAGTGTCTTACTGCATGTGTTGGGGAATATATGATGGATTGGAACAACCATTGTGGTTGTCAAGTTCACTTTATTCATGGTTCATCACATCTGAATGCCCAGCAGCAGATTGAATTGCAGAATTATAAATCTGCTTTGGGCACTAGGTTGACTAAAATAACTGCCCCATACACTGGAATTCTTATTTCAGTTTTCTTAATAGCCTAATTGAATTGCTTAGTTGGTAATTCAATCTATTGTTCATTTGTTTAACTACAATTAGATGACTCTGGACTCTTTATAGATTGGAACTAAATATCTGTATAACTCACGGCAGTGACTTTTAATGGAATGAACTGGACTAAAATATATTTTGAATGATTTTTCTCTATGGTATTTATTTTGTTGAAATAAATATTAATAGATACCTCAAGGATGTGTCTTATTTAAAAGTAAAATTCTGTTTTTAATCTTAAAACAAATAGTTTCATACTTTTTTCATCACTAAGAATTTCTCACCAACTCAGTATTGTATTAAGCTTTTTATATCCCTAAATATTATATTTCAAAATTAATTACACTCAGACCTTAGAAATATTGCAGTTCAGTTTCAGATTACTTCAGTGAATATATAGAACAAATTACACAATGTTTTGAATTTCTGGTGCATATAAAAGTTATTTTTAAACAGTGATATATTTTATTAAGTGTGTATTAGCATGATATCCAAGAAAACAGTGTATATATTTTAACTAATAAATACTGCTACAAAAAGCTAATGATCATCTGAACCTTCAGTGAGCCATTATCTTTCTGTTTTGAAGTATCTTGCCTCAGTGATAATAGCTGTTGACTCACCAGACCAGTAGTTGCTGAAGGTTGGAGGGGCTATGGCAATTTTTTAAAATAAGACAGTGGTGAACTTGGCCTTATACTGATTGACTGTTCCTTTCATTAAAGTTTGTCTGTAGAAGGCAATGTTATTTGATACCATTGCACATGCAATAAAGCTTCTTTCAAAACAGAGTCATTCCCTCTAATCCTGCCCCTGCTTTATCAAATCATGTATGTAGTATTCTAAATCCTTGGTAGTAATTTTAACAATGTTCACAGCGTCTTCCCAGGGGTAATATCCATCACCACGAGACATCATTTTCTTTGTTAAGCCACAAGAAGCAATTCTCCAGTTGTATCATGACAACTGGAGAAAGTTGTATCACGACACTATGGCAGTTCAGGCGCATTTGTAAGCATGATTTCTAATTCTAGTTTCCGTACTATTTCCACTCCTTGCTATTTCCACCCCATCTGTAGTTACTTCCTCCACGGAAGTGTTGAACCCCTTAGAATAATCCACACAAGCTGGAATTAACTTCTTCTCAGATTGAGTTATGTTGATATTCTCACTTTCTTTCATGAGTCATGAATAGTCTCAATGCTATATAGAATGATGAATTCTTTCCAGAAGGTTTTCAAATTATTTTTTCCAGATCATCAAAAAATGTCTCACTCTCTTTGCTAGACTGTGGCCTTATGAAATGTATTTTAATTAATAACAATAGAAGGAGAAATTGCTCCTGACTCCATGGATTGCAGATTGTGTGTTGTGTTAGCTGTCATGAAAACACAGTTAATCTCATTATACCTCTTAATCAGAACTCTTGGGTGACCAGGTGTATTGTCAATAAGCAATGATATTTTAATATTTGTAAGGAAGTCCCCCATCTGGGTGGTAGTCCTTAATGGTGGACCTCAAATATTCAGTAAACCATGTTTTAGATTATCGTGCAGTCACTCGGTCATTTGTATTAGTTAGAGAATTATATTTGTAAAAAGTGGCTGGGTCCATTCCCCTATAATCATACATGCATTGAATCTGACCTATACCATGTCACTCCTCACTCCCACCCAGCCCTCCACTGCACTGATCCTTCCCTTGCTCATTCATCTATCCATTCTTGACTGGAGCTTTCTACACACACATAAAGGTAATATTCCCTATGGCACATTTATATATGCACATAATATAATTCTGTTAAATTTATTCTACTTTTTCTCTACTTTCTCATCCCTTTTGCCTCCCTCTCAATCTCCTTATTCCACTTTCCTGATTTTTCCTATATCCTTATGATGTCTGATACCTTTCTTTTCCTTGTTTTGCTCTAACTTCCATATACAAGAGAAAATATCCAACCTCTGACTTTCTGAGTCTGGTTTAATTCACTTACCATGATGTTCTCCAGTTCCATCCATTTACCAGAAAATGCCATGATTTAATTCTTCTCTATGGCTGAATAAAACTCCAGTGTGCATATATACCACATTTTCTTAATCAATTCATCTGTTGATGGGCATCTCAGCTGATTCTATAACTTAGCCTTTGTGAATTGTGCTGCCATAAACATTAAAGTGGCTGTATTGTTATAGTATGTTTATTTTAGTTGTTTTGGATAAATACCAAGGAGTAGGATAGCTGGGTTAGATGGTGGTTTAATCCATAGTCTTTTGAGGAATCTCTGTATTATTTTCCAAAGTGGTTGTACTCTTTTGCAGTTCCATCAATAATGTATGACTGTACCTTTTTCCTCACATCCTCATCAGAATTTATTATTATTTGTATTGAGAATTGCCATGCTGATTGGCTTGAAACATAGTTTTGATTTGCATTTTTCTGATGGCTAGAAATTTCGATCTTTGTTTTCATTTATTTGTTGACTATTTGTGTTTCTTCTTTTGAAAAATGTCTGTTCTTTTGCTCATTTTGTGATTGGATTATGTATATTGTGTGTGTGTGTGTGTGTGTGTGTGTGTGTGTGTATGTGAAGTTTTTAAGTTCTTTATTTATCTTGGCTGTTAATGCTCTGAGCAGTAGGTTGGCAAACATTTTTCTTCCATTCTGTAGGTTCTCTCTTCATGCTCATAATCATTTCCTTTGCTATGCAGAAGCTTTTTAATTTGATGGCACCCAACTTATTGATTCTTGGTTTTATATGTTGAGCTTTGGGAGTTCTATTAAGGAAGTCACTTCTTACACCTATCCATATGATAAGAGTTTGATCCTACATTTTATTCTAGCAGTTGTAAAATTTCTATTCTAATTCTCAAGTCTTTGATCGTTTTTGATTTGACTTTGGGCAGTTTGAAGGAGGGGGATCTAGTTTCCTTCTTTTACATATGGATATCCAGTTCTCCCTGCACCATTTGTTAAAAAGGCTATTTTTTCTCCAACATACATTTTTAATACCTTTGTCAAGTATAAGATTACTGTAAGTAGGTATATAGATTTGTCTTTGTGTCCTCTGTTCTATTGGCTTTACTATTCGTATTTATGCCAACACCATGCTGGGTTTGTTACTATTTTGTTACTATAACTCTTCAGGTCAGGTACTGTAATGCTTCCTGCATTACTATTCTTGCTCAAGAGTACTTAGATTATTCTGGATCTTATTCTTCCAAATGAATTTTAGGTTGTTTTTAAACTTCTGTGAAGAATGTCATTGCTATTTTGATGGGGATTGTATTGAATTTATATATTGCTTTTGGTAATATGGCCATTTTAATAACACTAACTCTGCATCTCCAAGAACAAATCCTTCCATCTTCTAAGCTCTTGTTAAATTTCTTTCTTCAGTGTTCTGTAATTTTCGGCATAGAAAATTTTCACCTTTTTGGTTAGATTAATTTCCAAATATGTTTGTGTTTTTTGAGGTTATTATGAATGGACTAGATTTCCTTCTCAGCAGAATCATTGTTGGAGTAAAGATTTGAATTATGAATGTTAATCTTATATCTTGCTATTTTGATGAATTCACTTACCAGCTCTAGAAGTTTTCTGGCTTTAGAGGGGAGGGGAATAGATATAGAAGATATACCTAGAGATTTATCTTCAAACAAAGATAGTTTGACTTTTTCCTCTTTTCATTTCTTTGATTTCCTTCTCTTGCCTGGTTGCTCTGGCTAGAGTTCGGAGAATCGAATTGAATAGAATTGGTGTCACCCAGTCTTTGTTTTTACATGTACACAACAAAGGCATAGTAGATTCTTTATTATTTTCAGAGGGTCCTAAGATTTTCAGAAAGACAAATGAACATTGATTTTAACTTAAATTACCAGCTACATTAACACCTAATGAGAGACTCAGCTTAACCTTTGAAAGTTTGAAGCTGGGCATTGACTTCTGCCCTCTAGCTATGAAAGTTCTAGATGGCATACTCTTTCAAAGAAAGCTTGTGTCACCTGTTGTATGGTGCAGCCGCCTTCTGCACTTGTTTTTGCCGGACTTCTGAGTACCATATTATGAAGCCAGTTCTTTCCTTAAACCTCATGAGCCAAACTTTTCTGACCTCAAACTTTTCTTCTATGATACCTACCTCCACCCCATCTCTCAGTCTTCATAAAATTGAAGAGAATTCTGGCCTTACTCTGGATTGGGATTTGTCTTCAATGAATATTATGGGGCTGTTTTTGGTTTTCTAATCAGAATGATGGAACTTTCTCCAGGTCCTCAGTAAGGCTGTTTTGTGATTTTATCATGGCTGTGTTCACTGGTATCACACATGTAATTTCCTTCAAGAACTTTTTTCTTTGCAGCCACAACTTGGTTGCCTGGCACAAGAAGCCTTATTTTCAGCCCGTCTCAGCTTTGGATACACCTTCCTTTCTAAGCTTAATCATTTCTAGTTTTGATTTAAGGTGAGAGATGTGCAATTCTTCCTTTCACATGAACACTTAGAAGCTGTTGTGTGGTTATACATAAGTGGCCTAATTTTGACATGATTATTTCTCAGGGAATAGGAAGGATGGAAGGGAGGGAGAGAAGGGGGATGAGTCAGTTGGAGGAGCACTTAAGAAAACACAGTGCATATTAGTTAAGCGTGCTGTCTTATGGGCATTGCTCATGGCATCCAAAAGAGTTAGAATAATCCCATCATGCCAGTTGCAATGATTAAAGCCTTTTCATTATTATTTAAGAATTATCAAAATGTGACAGAGACATGAAGTGAGTCCATACTGTTAGAAAAATGGTGCTGACAGAATTAGTAGACCCAGGGTTGCTACAAAACTTTAGTTTTTAAAAAAGAAAAATTATCTACAAAGTGAAAAACAGTACAACAAATGGAGTTGTCTATACTATTGCTACAATCAATTTTTATAGTTTATACAAAGTAATGACCTCTAGGGGACACACTGTCTTCTTTGTATTTATTTAGTTTACTAACTTATTTACTGTCCTTCTGGGGATTGAACCTAGGGCCTTATACATGCTAGGCAAGCACTCTATAATTGAGCTACATATTGAGCCTTTTTATTTATTTGTTAAATTTTAAGATAGAGTCTTACAAAATTGCCTATACTGGCCTTAAAGTTGCAATCCTCCTGCATCAGCATCCCCAGTAACTGGGATTACAGATGTGCACCACCACACTGGACTCCAACATTATCTGCTTTTAAAGTTGACCATTAAGCCAGGTATTTAATTCACGTGCCCTATGACTAACATTAGACAGGAAAGGGTCAATTCAGGGAAACATACCTAGTTGCAAATGAACATGGTTAAGGAATAAATCAATTGTATGTGAAAAATTTCTTTCTAGAGAGTTACTCTTCTAGATCATAAAGGATGATAACTGTTTGTAGTGTGATCACAGTACATGATAAATGTGGAGTGAGAAGTTGAACTCACAATATGGAGAACCTTGAGTGCTATCTCTTGGAATTGAAACTGGATTCAATTAACTTTATTGATGGTTGACAGTTTTTGAACATTTTGGAACAACAAATACCCTGGCAAATATACACAGAAAAACACAAACAAAAATGAAAAACAAAGCAGATTAATGTATTACATTTTAATGTCTCATTTTTCATATTTTTCACTACTTTGAAGGATTTTTTTCTATAGTTTGCTTTTTTTTTAGTTTGCTTTTTTAAAAGACAGTTTTGAATAAACTTAGCCTTTCATAAATTTAAGGTTAATCTCTGTTCCTTTCTTATATATTCTTAGAAAAGGGAATATGTGATCATATTATATTTAAACCATGTAAAGTACAGGTTTTCTAGATATTTTATCAGATTTAATCTATATTACATGAAAGGGTCTGTCTACTACCTAGAATCCATTTCCATATATCCTGGTCATATTGAGTTAATATCATTCAATTAATGAGTATTTCAAATTCCCGTTTTGATTTATTATTATAGTAAATGATTAAAAGCATGAGGCCCAACACCAAACTGATTAAGTACCGATCTTGTGATCTTGTTTTCATCACTTACTAGTTGTACAGTTTAGAACAAGTTACTTGAGCCAAATTCTTTCTTTATTTGGAGTGCCATATATTTCATAGGGTGGTTTCGAAGGTTAAATTTGGTAGGCCAACTATATTTCCTAGAATTTTGAAATCTTAGATATTATAACTACTTGGCATTTTAGAACTTATTCAGTCTTCAGAAATTTTTTTCTCATGTCAATATTATTTACCTTCTAATACATTACCTGATTTTGACTCTGGGTATCTGAGTGTGCTTTGTCAACTGACAGTTACTTATCCACACTCTGTCTAGTTTTGCATTTCCTTTTCATATCTAAGAGGAACCAGACTTCTCTGCCATTATTTCCTCTCTAACAACTCATTGCTACATGGTTTTCACCCTTGTGTTTCCACCAATATTGTTTTTTCTGCAGTAAGATACAGTTCTAGGGATACTACCTAAGGAATGGGAGTCCAAAGTTAAATAAGCTTCTAGCATTTGATATTCAGTAGCCATTAGCAATTTACTGAATCCTCTAAAATCCTTAATCTCCTTTCCTGTTAAGGGATGAGGGTTGGACTCAGTCAGGCTTTCCACTAACAAGGATATAATGTGTTATTTCATTCTACATTCAGCCCCAACTTTGCCTTTATAATCCCACTATTCAAGAATTCAACTTTGTCAGAAAAACTCTGGTTACTAATACCCAGAAGACCATGTGGTGAAGCAATAACTACTGATGAAAGTCAATCTCAAAATAATCCAACCAGGGGTTGTCCTAGGTTTAGATGAATAACAATTTAGTTTTAAGTTGATTTATATTGTCACAAAAAGTATATGAAAAAAGATACAATACCCTTTATTATATACATTCTGACCAAGATCTGTGTCATTATGTGCTCCTCACTGACAGATGATCACTTTAGCCTGTCCTCTCTAGGAACCTGGGCTGGGCACTGCTCCAGAGTTAATGGACTATCATGTTATTTCAAATTTGTCATGGTGGGGCAGGTCTTTTAACCACTGTTGGGTGACCATTGTTTTACTTGGAGTTGATCAGATTCTATTGGATGCAACAAAATCTAATATCTTAGTAAGATAAAATGAATTTACTATGGATAGAAAATCTGTTTGATTTTTAACATTGTTAAAAAATAATTATTTGGCCCCTGGTGCTTTGGGGATCATCAATAAGGTTCAGGATTCCTAGTTTAAGGGATCAATTATATACTTTTTTTTTTGCTGTGCCTATAATTCTAATGTTACCAGTGATCTTCCCATCACCGAATCCAGATTTTTTTCTACTTTCACCCTTGACCTTAAGTAGTGTAAGGTATTGATTTTATTATCCCCTAATAGCTACCATTCCATGAAAGGTTACTATTTCCCAAAAGGTCAAAAGCAAAATTAATATAGTTGAGATTGTGTTCCCCATAGAGAAAATGGATATTTCTTGGTAAGAAGAAAGCCTTTCTTTTCCTGGAAGTCTGTTGGGTCCACGATACCATCAGTTATGGATTTACTAGGAATATGACATTTAGCAGCCGTGGGTGAGTAGACAGAAGGTTAGGCAACCTTCCCTGACTCACACACAAACTAGGAGCTTTCCCCAAGGTTATACAGATGTTATATCTATAACCTGCAAATGCAGGTGTTGGAAGAAAATAGTGAAAAACCCAGGAAAACTTGCTTTCTCCTCTGGTGTTGTTTGACATCAAATTATTCCATAGGCATAAAGAAAACATATGTAGACATGTTATGGGCACACCTTTATTGATCCAACCTTAAGTAAATAGGAAATAATCCAAATACTTCTGGTTCATTATCAAAAACAAGAGCTAGAATCAAAAACCCAAATTACTTTTCTGGAAAGTTTTAAGTGTTTCTTTATGCATGTGTATCAATTATGAAGTTTTTTTGATTCCCCCAAAACAACTTTGACATATTGTAATGGCAACATTTGTTTTCTGGGATTCTACTGTCAGCTGCAAAAAAAAAAAAAAAGTTTTCAAATCATTCTAAAAATGAAAAATCACTTCCTTCAGACCTGCTACAAAATGGAACTGTTAGACCAAAATTTGCCTGTGAGACAGAAGGGATAGAGCCATACGCTGGTGATAAGAATAGATGCTCTCCCTTCTTCCTTCAAATTCTAACTACAAATAGCAGTATGTGTGTGTACGTGGAAAAAGAAAGAGGAAATATGAACAGATGTAGGAATATTTGCAGAGAGGGAATGTCATTTTTAGAACTGAATTGGTGTAAATGAGGAAGGGAAATAATAGAATCATAGAGTGATAAATAATAGCTCCTGAGAAACGGCTCTCTTCTCCCTCTGTGTTCAAAGATGCTTGGCTTACAGCCAGATGGAGCTTTTCATTTTTTTTATTAAATAAAATCCAGTTCCTGTGATCAGTCTGGATTAGACTGATTTTTCAAAACAATCCCCACCCCACCCCATGCATGTGCACACAGAATTCTAAACACAAAGTAAGGAGCATCTTGGAAATTTTCACTGGGAACACATACTCTAGAAGGTGCCTGCTGGTATTTGAAGACTCATGGTACCTGTTAGAACAGAACTAGAAGGAGGATAACTCAGGAGCCCGTAGGTGAGTCATAGGTTAGCTTGAGATTGAGGGTGCTGGCAGAGAAAGCTAGTTAAATTAATTTGTAACTCTTATGCGTAGGAAGCCATCAAAGAGAATAGTGCCCTTTCAGTTCCAATGGGAAATTCCATTGAGTCAAGGACTTAATAAAGAATTTCAAGGAATGCAACCAGGAAAAAAACCTTTTTTTTATTCAGAAAGCATAAAAATTAAAAGCCACTACTGGTTATTTTGAGGATGAGTTATTAAACTGTGAAAAGTGACATCATTTTTTCTTGCTGACACATATGGTAGCAGTCCATAATTTAATTTCTGTATGCCTCAGTTATTCTTTAGATTCAGCACTGTAAATTTAATGTTGAGGTTCCTAAATAATAATTTTTAAAAATGGCCCCATCAAAGGAAAATTGTCATCACAGGGCGAGCGGGCATTCCAGTTTCCCAGGGGTGGTCACGAGTACACCCACGTCCTATGATAATTATGAGTTTCCTCTCACTCTAATAGGGTCTCAGGATGACTTCCATGGGTAGTCATGTGCCACGAAGGCAGGCAAAATCTATGTCTACCTGAGGCACTTAGGAAAACCTGTGAAAGTGGAAAGTGAAATCTAGTTTTTACCTGGCCCTATAGACTCACTTGAATGTTTAATATTAAAAGAATGTTAAAATACTTTTTAATGTTAAGAAGTTTGTTAAATGCCTCTAAACATAAAATATTCTCTCTACTTTTATGAATATGCTTTTCTTATGCTTCTTGAGGGTGTCAGCCCTAAAGATAGTTTTTATTTTTGCCTGTGTTAAGTGTAGACTAATGTGCCACATTAGAATGATAAAAAGGGCTTACTGACTTAATAAACACTTGCTGAAACACAAGAAGTGGACATACATAATTGTTGCACTATCTTCCCAAATGAAAATGAAAACAATAATAAGAGAGAGAAGGCAGAAGGAGAAGGGAAAATGCTAGGGAGGAGGGGGAGGAACATAAATATCTTTATACACTTTTACTTGAAAGATGCAAAATTATTCCTATGGTGAGCACGAAGGGTAATGAGCTGTTTGAGTCCCTGTGCATCAGTATGGCCACTGGATCTTCATGTTGCTTTTGAGGGGACCTGGAGGTCAAACCTACTTTAACACTCATGCTTCTGTATCTGCTGTACATTTCACCATGCCGCCTGGATGTCCTTGATGAAGCAGTACAGGCTACTAATTTTATTGAATCTTGATGTTAAGTGCACATCTTTTTTAATATGCTGCATGCTAAAATGAGAAATACACATGAAGGAAATCCAAGTACAAAGAGTTTTGCACAGTAAACACTTTTGCGATCATCTGAATTTCAAACCAAACTCTCTAGCATTTTATTTTCCTCATGGAAAAAAAAAATATATATATATATTTTACTTAAAAGGACAACCAAAAGAAACACTGTAGCTATTCAGACTTGGGTGCTTGTTAGATATTTTCTCACAAATGAACAAAGTGAACCAGTCACTTTAAGGAAAATAGTATTTGCTGCCAAGGATGAAATTTGTGTTTTAAAGCTAAAATTCGAAATTTAGAAAACTTTCTATCTGTCACTGGGACCTTGACAGCTTCCCAGCATTAAAAGTCATTTCTATTGGATTGGCGGTGATAGTAACAAATGAGATTTTTTGATACTCTATAATGATATGTGTCAACATTTGGAAGACCTGTCTAATGCAGTATACTGTTCAAAATGACCATTGATTGATGTGATAAAATCATGCATGGGTAAAAGATCCATCCAAAGTACAAGATAGAGCAATGGATTTTTATAACACTCCAAAATGTTTACTGATATTATGTCAGATTCCACATTGCAACCAACTTGCAAGAAACTGCTTGTTGAAATTTGGTATGGTGTTAAAGGATAATATCTACAATTATCTGAAAAGGCTGTCAAAATATGCCTTTCTTTACAGTTACATATCTGTTTGAAGTCATGTTGTTTTCATGTAATTCAATGAAAACCACATACAGACCATTGTGAATTAAGAAAGTAACATTATAATAGTTATTTTTAAATAAACCACTCATTAAATGTACTTAGAAAAAATGTAAAGAACTGCTTATGATTCTCACTAATATTTTTGTTTTAAAACTATAGATATTTTGGAAATTTTTTGATAAGATATAAGTATACATTTAAAAAATAAATTTTGATTTTGATTTTGGTAAATATTTGGAGCTATGACCTACATGAACAAAAGCCCTTTGGGGTCCTCAGTAATACCCAACAGTTTGAGATTCACTGTCTAAATAATTACTCTTTATTTTTTAATAGATTGTAGAGCAGTCCTCTCCTACTCAGATTAAGCAAAGTAGGCCAAAATTTCCATTGAAAAACAAGTTAAAAGGAGATAGAGTGGGAAGAACAGACAAAGACAAGGTGTCACCATATGGTAGTTCTGTTCCTCCAGGCAATCTGTAGACCCAGAAAGGTAGTACTATCATGGCCGTCCTTTACATGTTACTCTCTTGCACTGTGAGGAAGATTTACTGTACTATTACTCTGGTGACCCAGGAACCAAATCAAAGAATGAAGCTAACATCTTTTTTTTTTTTTTTCCAAACAGGAAAAAGCTAAACTGGGTTTTAGTCCAAGTAAATCATGATAACTTGGAAACAATTTAGAAAAATGAATATTTTGGGGTTTACTTGCATGAGCTTACATTAGATAAGGCTGCTTTGTAATTTTTTAATATGGAAATTTGATATTAGAAGAGAAGTCAAGTTTTGCTAGTTTGCTGGTGAAATGATTATCAGATATATTTTTTCAGGATCCACACATGCATTTTCCTTCCAGTTTTATTTTTAAATATGTTAAAATACACACACACAAACACATATAAAAGTATATGAAATGTATATACAGTTTAAAAGAAAAGTAAAATGTGTGTGTACCTATCATCCATTTATGAAGCCACATTACAAATTTTTTTTTCATTATTTTTTTCTTGTAATTAAACCATGCTCCTTGTTTACTGGAGAAATTCTTCCATTTCTCTTCACTTTGACTGGATTAGTTAGTGACTATACAGCCAGAGAACAAATTGTTTTTATCAGTAATTACTAATTTCATTCTAATTCCATTCAAATCAATTTAATCAACAAGAGTCATAAAGCTAGAATTTAAAGTTCACACTTCCTAGGACTTTTTTCCTCTCTACTATTTGGAGCTTAGAGACAAAGCTTTCATTGGATCTTAAGTATTTGCTTGAAGTTTTAGTCATTAACATTTATGATGTTTTTGGCCCTTTGTATAATTTCTATACACTTTGTACCACTAGAGTTGAAAATAACTCTCACCCTAAAAATATACGTCCTTTTGAAAATCTTTAGAAAATACAGAAAAATTCAGGATGAAAATAAAAACCACCCACAAATATATCACAGAAAAGTTAACTTTGTATTTTATTGTCTTAATTTTAAAATATAAGTCTGACTTTTATTGGTCCTCTAAAATATCTTAAAGGAGAAAAATGTGCAGATATCAAGTTGAATATTGTCTCTGCATATACTCAAGATCACCCTAGCAATTAAACTGAAATCAAACTAAAATAACAATGCAAAAAATAGTTACTTGGCATTTTAAATTTGGGGGGTGGGTTTGTTTTGTTTTTGTGTATATATTTTTTTATGTATATGTTTCAGTTATTTGTTGTTGAATAACAAACTCCTACAGAATTTAGCATCTTAACCTAGCAACAATTTCTGACAATTCTGCAGTTTACCTCAGCAATTTCTGGTTTTGCTAGGTCTCATTTATGTGTATTTGGTTGAGACCTAGGATGCAAGATTGCCTCTCTCATGAGTCTGGCAGTTGGACATGGCTGTTGGCTGGTGGCCTCAGTTAACATCTTTGTGATCTGTCACTCTTTATTTGGCTCCACTAACATGCTGGTCTCAAAGAGCAATCACAGAAACAAAGACCTCTTGAGTCCTTGGTTCCACAACTCACATAGCATAATTCCCAGCAAAATCTGTTTGTCAAAGCAAGATATAGGACCAGGCCAGACTTGAAGCACAGGGAAGTGAACACTCACTTCTGTCCTGGAGGAACTTCAGACATTCTGTGGTCATGCTAATCTGTGTTGTGTACTATTTTCATATGAACTATTTTCTTTGAGCTCTTTTGGGAACTTTCTTAATACTAGAATTTATTAGATAGAGAAATATATTTGGGGATATGAAACTAAAATCCCCTACCAAACAGTGAAATTTGCATATACATGATCAGACTCACAAACTCCAGTGCATATGAAGACATAGATAACAAGCAACTGAAATGAGCCAGGTGGGTATTGGCTTACTGTGGAATATATTATTTTATTTTAAATGTAATAGCAGAAAGATGCTTTGAGACAATAGGAGCCCTGTGATGTCAGGATATTTTAACATAAAGACAACAATTCCAGCAATTTGTTTTGTAGATTTCAACAAACTCATTCTGAATTTATGTGGAGATACCCAGAATAGTGAACACAAAAGTGAGGAAGAAGACTAGAGTCACGGGATGGGTAGGACCTGACTTCAGGACTTAGAATAGACAAGTCAGTATAGAATTTGCAAAATAATGGACAGAGGTGTCAATAGAACAGAATGGAGATCTCAGAAATATACCTACACAGGCCCCATCAAAAGTTCTTTGACCAAGGTGCAAAATCAAGTACATGGAGAAGGACAATTGGACATAACTATCAAAAACGTCTAGACATATATCTTCCATCTTTCATAAAGATTATCTCAGATGGATCTGATGATATCTAAATGTAAACCACAAGATTAATATTTCTAGAAGATAACATAGGAAATTGAGGTGATCTCAGTTATGGTCATGAACTTTCAGGTAGAATAACTAAAAAAAAATGCATGGAAGTAAAAAACAAGTTAGATTTTCTTAAAATTAAGATTTTCTACTGTTTAAAAAGTAGTACTAAGAGAATGAAAAACAGCCACCCACAGACAGAGAAAATATTGTATAATATGATAAAGGACTTATATACAAAATGCATACAGAACTCTGGAAACTCAATGGTTTGAAAGCAAACCAACCAATTACAAAAATAGGAAAGATATTTGGACACTTCAACAAAGGCTTACAAATGCAAAGAATAGCATATTAAATGGGACCAACAGCATATGAGGTATTATTGCACACCCAATAAAATGCACAACATATTAAAAATATGACCATACCAAATGTTGCTCAGGATATGGGTGCCAGGTACTCTCATTCCTTGATGCTGGGAGTGATATATTTATTACACAACTACTTTGGAAGACATCTTGCCAATTTCTTACAAAGCTAAACATAGATTTATTATACTTTACAATACAATTTAGTAATTCTACTCCAAGGTATATATTGATGCAATGGAGTTGAAAATTTTCTATATGTGAATATTTATGTCAGTTTGTTAAAAAACTGAAAACAGCCAGTGTCCTTCAATAGGTGAATAAATACATAAACAAATTATGATACATATATGCAATAGAGTATTACCCAACAATACAAATTAATGAGCTGTCAAGTCACAAAAATATTAAATGCATATAGCTAAGTATAATAAAATTCCATCTGAAAAGTAGCATACTGTGTGATTTCAATGATAGGATATTGTGGAAAAGGCACATAAATGGAAGAAGGGGTTGTGGCAGAGTGATGAATAATTAAACTTAATATTTTTAGGGTATTCAAACTACTCTACATAATACTGTAATATTGGATACTTAATATGCATTTGTCAAAATCTATACAAAATACAGATAGTCTTAATGTAAAATGCGGGCATTAGTTAATAATAGTATGTAAATATTGGTTCATTAATTGTAACAATTGTAACAACAATGTAAGATGTTTATAATACGGGAAACTGAGTGACAGGGGATGTGATCCGGTATATAGAAACTCTGTTCACTATCTGTTCAATTTTTTTTCAAATGAAAAATTTTTTTAAAGATATTCTAAAATTGAATCATTTTATGTTACATGATTTTGTTTTCTGATGAAGTATAGTCATTTGAGTTGAAATATTGGCTCTTCCGTAGGTAAATAAATTACCTGTCACTTTACCTGTCGCTGGTAAATTTTCTTTTAGCTAAAATATTACACTTAGTAGACCTTACTTGATGTTTTTCAAGGTATTGTAGAGCAGCATTTGTGATGTATGTGGAGGACACATGTCTGCTGAGGAGCAGGTGGTGAAAGTAAAGAATTTGAATAAATGGTCCTCTGTAACAAAGATACTGAGTTGTATATGCACATTTTAGGAACTTGTCCATTTCAGAAATTTTTTTTGTAAGCATTATTATCTTTTGAAGCATATTTGTTTAATTTGAAAAGTCATTTTGGAGAAAGGAAGTAAAACATGCCAGTAGCAACTAGCAAAGGTTTTGAGGCATTTTTCTACAATATTGGTTTAATGATGATAAACACATTTGGAAAATGCCTTCAATATTTTCATTGTGAAGATTATTTTTGTTGCTGGAACAACTAGAAACAGATGTGGCAAGACTGAGAAAGTGTGAATTTACTTTTTTTCTCTGCAAACAAAATAGATGACAAGTATAATCCCAATTATTAATTTGAGAATTGCAATTCTTATATTACCCTGTGGAGTTGGATCTGACAAATGGAAATTAATAACAACGTTAAAATATGTCCCAGCTTCCTTCCCACCTCAGTTCCTCCCTCATCTTCAGTACCCTATGCTGTGATACAGTTGGATCTAATCTCCCTCAGCCATTCTTCATTCAGTACAATCTTAGTTTTGAAGACTCCATTGCCTCATTTTCTTTGCATCGGGATTTTCCTTTGATTTTGCATCATGACAAATGAAAGGCTAATTCCACTAAATGCATTAAATTGAAAATTGTCTTAATTAAATCTCCTAGAGAGATGTGGATTTTAATGGAAACGTGGAAACTCAGCATCTTATCTTAAATACTTCAATTCAGAGGGATTGAAATTTGGTCAGCAGGTCATGTCAGAAAGTTTGGCTTGGGTGGAACAGTCTCCTCCAAGTCCACCTAACCTTGAAGACTAGGCAGGAGGACTGGTCTTCTATAATGGAGGGAAGAGAAGCTCTTCACTCTTATGGAGCTGAGCCCTGTGCTTAAAACTGTATTTTTTTTTTGCATATTCCATCTGTTGATATCTTAATGGCTTTGTATCACTTGAGTTCTCAGGTTGAATAACATGAGTTCTTAGGTTGTACAGACACTGTTTCAATTACCTGTCAGACAACACTAGTAATGCTGCATTCATAGAACAAGTAAATATGTGAGGTGAATATAAGGGTACAAGCACTGCTTCACCCAGGGGCACAGATCTAGGGACAATCTCACTGTTTGAAATATTTAAAAATTAAATATAAATAAAAGGTTAAGATACAACCAGACATTGTTAAAAAAACAAGCAAACAAACTTTAGTTATACAAATATAACTTCCTTTTTGAAGAAAGCTGATATTTTTTGCAAAATCTTTATATCCTAATCCTTAGAGCCTGTGTGCTATGGAGCACAATTTTTATTATCTATGTTTATCATATGTATCAAGTCACCAAAGCAATGAACGAGGCAGAAGAAAGTGGAATAGATGTTATTGGCACACAGACTGAACATATAAAATTTTCAGATGAGAACTCTTAGAAAATTACTAATAATGTTGTCTGTTTCTCTAATAGTGACAAATTAACAAGGTCCATAGCCCAAATGAGTCACCTGTATCCTCCAGCTATGTCCTTTGCCTTATGCCATGACATCTCAATGGCTAAAGATATCCCAATATAATCCTAGAATCTGGGGATTGGGGAAACTCTTTTAGGAGTTTATTCATAAGTTTCACTGGCGGCATCTTTCCATTTTTCTTTCTTTCCTCTCCATCATTGTGTCTTCTAAGGGGAAAAATGATTTCAGTTATGTCATTTATCTTGGAAATGTTGTTCATAAAGTATTTCATCCTGTATTTTTTCTTCATAGATCCAGGACTGCATAGGCAGCTGTATTTTCTGCAAAGACCATCCAACGTGGTGGCCATTGAAGGAAGGGATGCTGTCCTGGAGTGCTGTGTTTCTGGCTACCCTCCGCCCAGTTTCACCTGGTTACGGGGCCAGGAAGTCATCCAACTCAGGTACACTCATTTAGGATTTCTGTGAAATATGCATTGTTGTTTACTTTTCTCTAATTTGACACAAATGCCTAGAAATGCTAGGTTTCTCATGATCATTGGATTTTTCCCCTTATTCCTCCACATGATACAGTGTATAAATGGCATCTAACCACTGGCTTGAGCCCATGGGGAAAAGAGTCAAAATGCATAAGATCAATTCTGAGAGGAAATTGAGAAAGCCAGGATAGTTATTGAGGTGGTCCCATCCAAAGTCTTAAGACGAGGCATCTGGTTGATCTCATCCTAAGGTAGTGGAATGGAGAGGTAGATCTTAAACATTCTGAGCACACACACACAGAAGATTACTATGTGAGGTGATGTTTAGGTTAATTAGCTGGATGTTCATTCTCTCTCTCTCTCTCTCTCTCTCTCTCTCTCTGTGTGTGTGTGTGTGTAGACATTTGTCTATATATGTATAAACACATATTTCATCCTTTATACATAAACATAAAACATCACATCGCATTGTATAAATACATACACTTTTTTTTCAACTATATCTCAATAGAAAGGGAATAAAGAAACCGAAAATTCTGGATTTCAATATGTGGCATATCATCGTAATGTCTGAGCAATTCCTTTTAGCTCCAGTTTTGCCCATGACTATCCCAGCTGTAACAAATATTTAAGGTAAGACAGGAGAATGTGCCTGGTCTTGAATTACTGGAGCATTAATAATAAGATAGAGTTAGAAAGTGAGCCCTTCCTATGATGGAATACTTATTCTAAAACATTTTGATTAAATGGATCTCACTTAAGAAATTAATTTCATTGATTGGGAGGACTGGTGTACTCCTTTTTAACACATTTATTTTCTATGATGAGATAGGTCCATAGATCATATATTAATCTTTAAATTCATCCACCTTAAATATGTTCTTAGACAACAAATGTATGACATCACAACTTTTCTGGGATCATTAAAGCTTGCAAGAAATGTTACGGCCTCGGCAGACACATGCTCTTTGCATATGTTTAGGCAGTTTGGGTTCAGTATAAGTTATGGCTTCATACAAGATCACTGAATTGGATGTCAGGGCACAGAACATTGCCCTCCACTCTGAAAGAACCACTTCTTTGGACCCTGAGGCTCTCAAATTTAAAAGGGGGTAAATGGACTAGATTATCTGTAAGTTTCTTTTTTAGCACTGCAGTTATCCCTATTTTATCTGTCTGATTAATACATGCTGCCTTCCAGTGCGAGTAGTTTCCTTTGAATTCATTTTAGGTCAATAAGTGAGACATTATCAAGCCCCTCTCATACAGGGTTTGTTTCCAATTTTATGTTTGAGGTTTGCAAAATTCATTTAAACCTTGAGTACCTCGCCTGCAAACGTGTGTTAATTTACTGTATATATGCCTGGTGTCTTACAGGTCTAAAAAGTATTCTTTATTGGGTGGAAGCAACTTGCTTATCTCCAATGTGACAGATGACGACAGTGGAACGTACACCTGTGTTGTCACATATAAAAATGAGAACATTAGTGCCTCTGCAGAGCTCACAGTCTTGGGTAAGTCAATGACTGCAGATGACTTTACGTTGTCCTCTTCAAAATACACTTTAAATGCTTGCCACTGATTGCTTCCTATGTTGATTAGTGTGAAATCGTGAAGTCCCAGCACACCACATGTGTCCTTGCTGTGCTTTGATTAATTGCACAAGGGTTGAATACAGTGTGGAACACTTGTTCATTGATTAAAAGCAAATATATTACTCTTTAGGCTAATTATTCTAGTGATAAGCTGAGAAGTTCCCCAAATTACTATTTGACAGGGGTGTTGAACAACAAGTATAAGATTCAAAAATATCATATCTGGGGGGAAATATGTGAAGAAGAATATGGGGAAAATTGAGCAAAAATGGGCCTCAGTGGAAAAAGCAGATATCATTCAAGAGGACAGGACCTCTGTCATTAAATTCAGTGTTTTGGTAAGATTATTTAGTTACATGGAAATACTTAAAATGGACCCTAAAATCTAATAGAAGTAAGGAAAACTTGCACAATAAGAATATAATTTAAGGAAATTAAAGATACATTGATAGGTTCATTTTATTCAGAAAGGTGGGGTCACCTGTGTCTCTTTGTAAATTAATAATTCTTACATATAGTAGGTACTCAAGCAAATCCAAATTTTATCCTGTACTTCAGATTTCTTTTACCCAGTTTCATTTGAATTCAATTGTTTGAAGAAAGAGCCTCAGCATTTTTATTTTGCTTTCTTTTTTTTTTCCTATAACAACACTAAAAATTGTTTACTCTGTTTTTCCCCCTTGGGGATCAATATTTTTCCTTTTAAAGAATTCAGGACAAGTCATAGGCTTCAGTAGAAATGAAAAGGTATCATAAACTGATTATATATGCTTACCCGTATCATAATATTAATATGCTATCCTTCATCTGTTTTGGTTTTAACGTTAATTCATAAAACACTTTCAACTGTGCCCTGGATAATAATGCATATAACGCATTAGGCAATGGAGTTGCTCTTTCTTTCATCAAGCCAGAAGTATTAAATAAGAATTTGCAAAAGACTTTAGTTCTTTGGATTTAGAGGTAACATTATTTTAACTAAAATATAAGCTGTCTTTAAAATGGCAACAATTTCATTTAATCATATTTTGTAGCTTGGTGAAACAAAGAAAATTCAAGACTTTCATATTTTTAATGTAAAAGTATACTAACACTAAACAGTTATCTTAGAAGTGATCTTCTAATGTGTATTACTGATCATAATGCAAGTGTGGTTACAGAATAAGAGAATTTATATTGACATAATCAAATTTTTACTTGCAAATACAGAAGGTCAAATTTTGTGTCAAATTAATGCACAATGCAAGGCTTCATTGGTACTCCAGCTGTACATTTAACAATGCTGAATTTTGATGATAAACTAAATCAGCAAAGACCTACATGTATGTACACATGTATGTGCACACATATTGGCATACTTTTTACTTTATGAACTATGTAAATTATCTCTAAATAATTACAAGCACATACATATACAAACCAGTACATACATATACATGTGTTTTTATGTATGTTCTGTATAAACACACATACCATATATACAAGAAATGGCAATTATTTAGTATAAACATTGTAAGACGTGCTCTTCACAGTAGCCTATGGGGGTTGTGAAATTGGAACCCATTAAATAGCAATGCTTCTGTTTAATAATTTTGTACCAATTGAGAAATAACAAAAAGATTATGACATAGAGGGACTCAAATATCACCTTTATTTTTTTTTTAAATCTCTACCACTGAGCCTGTGATTCCTCTCCATGTGAGAGAAGCATGTCCATCTGGTCACTGGTGGTAGGGCTCCTGACAGCATGGTGTTCATTGCCTGGAGGTCAGTGGCCTGGGATTGCAGTAATTTTCTTTGGTCAGATGTGTTCCACAGAGAGAACAGGAGGTGAAAGGGATGTCTTTAAACTTCAATCTGATAGTTTGTTTGTGTCTTTTATCCTAATCTAACCTTCCTGACTCTAGGAAAGGGTGAATATTGGGAAGGGATTGGGGAAGCAGGAGTTTTATAAAGGAGCCTCCTCTGCATGGAAGGAAATGTCAGATTGAGGAAGAAGCTGTCACTAACCCTCACCCCAACATTAGGTGTCAATGTCAACCCTGCTTTATGAATAAGAGCATTTCTGCCCAGAAAGATGAATAAATGTCTCAAGGGAAGACTCAGGGTTCAAATTTATGCAGTCTGAGTCCAAAGTCCCAGGTTTCTGTGATATGCAAGACATGATTCTTGAATTTCTGTTTGGCTAATAATTGGTTATGTTAGTCACATTAAGTATAAGAACATATGGTAACAACCTTGATAGTAGAAAGTTTAGTGAAGAAACAAGAAAGAAAGGAATAAAACTATTCTTTGAAAATGAGGCTCAAACAATTGTCATACCATCTATGGACAAAAAGGCAAAGGAAAGGTAAATTTGGTATCAAATGTTGCTTGTTCTTTAACTGTAGCTTGTACTTTGCAAAGGTGTGCATCATTTTTATAATCAGAAAAATAACAGGAAGGTATGAGAAGAAGACATGCTTATGACTTTAAAAGGTAAAGAATGAAAATTAAAATAAAAAATCATATTTAAAAATCAAGATGATAAAACTTACACATAATCCATAGTCCTGGACTGTTCAGAAACACACACACACACACACACACACACACACACTCACTCACTCTCACACAGCACACATTTTCTCTATGTAGATGATGTACATATTAAAACTGTGTATTCACTTAAGGATAAATCATAGTATCTTCTTCTCTGTGTGCTTATATATATATTTGTATATTCTTCAAGTTTTCAGTTGTCAGACATTATTGTGTTTCTAAATTTCACTAAAAATAAAAACACTAACCCAATCATTCTTAATATCTGTAATAGTCTTAATATCTTACTATTGTTAATATCTTTCTTATTTATTTGCTTATATCCTAAGAAAAATAACTGAAAAGTCTTTATACTTTCAACGGCAGTGCCTCTTATCAAAAGAGTGCATTTCTCTGCTGGGCACAGTGTTGTACACCTATAATCACAGCAGCTCTGGAGGCTGAGACAGGAGTATCACAAGTTCAAAACTAGTTTCAGCAAAAGGGGTGCCAAGCAACTCAGTCAGACCCTCTCTTTAAATAAAATACAAAATAGGGCTGGGGGTGTGTCTCAGGGCTCAGTGAATGAGTGTCCCTGAGTTCAATCCCTGGTACTGCCCCTGCTGCAAACAAAACAACAACAACAACAACAACAAAATGCATACTTTGTCCCACAAAAATTTTCTTACCTAACAATTTTATAACTGGAGTCTCCTTATAATAATTTGGATATCTACTAAATTAAAATTTCCTTTTTAATCTCATTGGAATTTGCATTTCCATTTTGTGAATTTGCTGTCAGTATTTACACACTTATTCAAATATTCATCTGTATTTCATTGATTTGAAGGAAATTCCTTACATAGGAAGAACAGTAACTATTGTGTGGGCTCTATGTAGAATATGGAGCCAAGTCTCTCTTCCCACGACTGCTGGGTTTGTCACCTTTAGATTTTTCATTTTTATTCTAAATAAACTCTCTGTCCTCAAATCTGGATATGTTACATGTTGAATGTGCAAATGAGAAGTATTACAAATTTAATAGAAACTAGATAGAGCCATGTTTACATCTTGGATCTTGGTGGCCTTAGTGTTTTCCTTTTTGTTTGCTTGTTTTTAAAGAATCATCTTGGTAACTGGGCATGTATGAATTTCAAACATCTCCCATAGACCTTGTATGATTTATAACTACTCTAGAAAGCTTGATTCAATTCAGGAGGTGGTTGGAGTACTGTTGTAACTATTTTACCCTGGCTTTAAAAATGAATTTCGATATAATAAAATCTGTGACATAGTCTTTGACTCTTCTGATGTAAAGTTAGGGTCACTGTAACTGAACTGAATATATTTGGAAAATAGGATTTATTACCTTTTTAGAAAGTACACAATGAAGAGGAAAAAAAAACTTCACTATCAATGTTATTCAAATTTATTTTTCATAACTTTAAAAATTTAAGCCTATTTATAATCCCCAAAGAAATCTAAGCTTGCCCTTATAAAACTTTAATCATGCATTTTATCAGATTCTTGTTTTGCCTTTGAACCTGTGGTCCTCTCTTACACTTAGACTGGCTCTGAATGTGAACCTTCATGAACACAGACTTCAAATAGAGCATCATTTTATATCCAAGAAGATAAAGAAAAATGTCATTGCCTTTTACAGTAATTTCAAGGAGTCAGTATAATTAGATATAATTTGAAGCCTAGCATTTACATTGCCTTCTTCTAAAACTGAAAATTAAAATGTTCATAATCATTAAACCATCTGGGGAAATGTATACTAGACCAGATTAGTGACAACCTTGTTTAAAACAAATATGAAGAAGTTATTTTGCATATTGCTTGTAAGCCTTGGATCTATGAATACATACAGAGTTGATGATCTCTCATAGAAGACAGGAAGGGTCCTAATGAGAAGGGTAACCAGGGAAGCTGTCTGAAGATTGTCACCATAAAATATTTTGTTTAAATCCCTAATGCCACGATTATGCATTCTTTAAACCTAGTTTATTTTTTTAAGTAAAGAATGACATTTTATCCATTCATATTTTCAAAGTACCCTGCTGTCTGGCTCAAGAATTCTAGTCTGATTATAATTGGGGAAATATATCCATTCATCGTCTCCTACATCTGGTCATCCTGACCTACGTACACATCTTCATGCACATAGAAAGACAAACTTCAATAAGTATTCAAGAGATCTGCTACTGCTTTATGTCTGGATTGATTCAGTTTCTGGATCAATATAGAAATGCATACTTTAAGAAGGTATTTAATCTTTCATCAATACCGTGTCTGACTTTGTTGGGTCCTGTGCACTGTTCCTATACATGAAGAAGGAAATGGGAAAGGCTCTTCAGTGAAAGCCATCATGTGTAACACCAGTAAGAAATGAATTTTTTTTTAATATTTTGCAAAGTATTCTGGAATTACCTTTAAAGCTTTAAAGCTTTTGTAATGTATGCCATTCGTAGTTTATCTATATATGAGGATTTTCTCAAGGATTTGCCTTACCAAATTCTAGAGAAATATTGGCTATAGTTGGTATAGGCCGGTTTTATAAGATGCACCTAAGTTTCCTACATTAGCCTTTTGCACAAAATGGAGAACAGGAAACCAAAACTAAGCATTGTCTATGTCCTCCTATTTATGAGTGGCTTACACCACTTCACATGGTACTTGGGCTTAGACTTCTCCTAGGAAAGTGCCTTTAAGAAGAAGTTATTTGAGGCAGGTGTATCCCTCTTCAGTCCTTTCCTTAAAGGAAAAGAACCCTCAGGTCACCCTTTTGTCATGGTTTAAGGAGGGTAGAGTATACCCTCACCTTTCACAGAACTGTTCTTTAAGTAGAACGACAGCACATTCACACTAAATTATATTGAAATTTACAGTCGCACAGTCGCGTGGTGGGGATACCTTCTGAGAAATGTGTCAATTAGTGATTTCATTGTCGAGCACACGTTAGAGACTAATTTTACAAACCTAGATGGGATGGGTCAATCACTTGGTGTGGTCTCTTAATTCTTTGTAGTAGATGTGAAATACATGAGACTACAGCCTATGTAACACTGCATACTGTTTATAGTATACTTTCTTTTTTATAAGTAAACTTAGTATACTCTAAAATAATAATACGAAGTATTATTAAATACCCAAACCAGTAACATAGTCAATTATTATTATTAAGAATTATAGATTGCACATAATCGTAGGGGTTGTATTTTTTACTACTGGCAGCATAGTAGGCTTCTTACCCCAGCATCACTATAATCATGTGAATAAGGAGTCATGCTCCTGTTACAACAGCTGCAACTGAACTAGGTTAAAAACAAACACACACACACACACACAAAAAAAAAAAAACAAACAAACTTTTAGACTCCATTATAATCTCATGGGACCATAATGATATCTACAGTCTGTCACTTGCTGAAATGTCACTATACATATATATGTGCATGCACATAATGCGTACATTTATACATGATACACACATTGTATATTTCTAAGAAATATATCTTCAAGACCTATTTCTATATTCTTTGAAGTGTGTACACATATAGTATATTAACCTAATGGTTATGTAATGTAATGTATTATTATGTATTATGTAATGTATTATGTAATGTATTCATTATGCAAATAAACATATTACCAAGCTATTCAGGATGATTTAGAAATAAGATAAAAGTGAGTTAGGACAAGGATAGAGTAAGAGATATGGGGGATGGTAAATATCCCTGATAAAAACCATCATTTTATACCTTAGAATGGTAGAAAAGTCCAAAATAATAGCTTACTTTCTGCTGAGAAAACCTCTGCATAGAAATAAAGACTGTAACTAGATAGTGAGCTAACAGTCCAAGTTTCAGGCCCAGGTACACCACTGAGTCAGCGTTCTTAGTAAACCAGCAACCAGTAATTGAGTGCTGAACATTATACCAAGCAGTCTATGTGGCAGCTCCAGGACTCAAAGTTAGATGAAAAGACAATAAGATGGCAATTGCTAAAAGAGCCAAGGAACTATTTGGAAAGGGGGCAACAAGGACCCCTGAAAAAGCAAAGATGAGAGAATAGGAGCTGTAGGCCTTAGCCTTCTGGGCAGAAGGAAGTGTGTGAAGGTTTGGAGGTGAGCATGGGTTGGAAACAGGAAATGACTTGATGTGACTGGAGCTTGTGGGTAAAAGGGAATCTGATACCAGACTGGAAAACAGGGGTAGGTCCTGAGTGTTCCACCAGTCCGGTTGGAATTCATCTTAAGGGCAAGAGAACAGCATGGAAGTTTTCAAGTTATAGTTTACTAGTATTTTCAACTTGGCCATTATGTAATCCTCAATTCCTTCATTTGTCTAAGAATGATAATTACTCCTTTTAGGACTTGGTGAGAATTGGGAAGGGGAAAAAAATTATTTAGTATAGCAAGGCACAGCTTTGAGAGTTCTGGGAAATAAGAAATAAGGTCTCTTCCAGTTCTAACAAGAAGCCTAAAGCCTAGTTGCAAGGATTGAACAGACCAAAGCAAAACACAACTAAACAGCACAAATGTTAAAACATCCCTTGCACCCTCTCCAGACCCAATTTTCTTCATCTACAAAATGTATATAACAACAACTGGTCCTTTCATAATTCCCCCAAATCATGCAGGATCATTATAATGATGTCCAAATGAGACACAGACATATTATTGGCAGTCATCTCCAGAAACAGACCAAAAATTAGGATTGTGGCAGAGGGTGATATCCATTTGTGAAGCATTTTATAGTATTGCTTTCCTCTATGCTTCTTCACCCTGCTGTTTGTGTCTACTCCCCCCACCTCCCCATCCCCCACCCTGGCTCCCAGCTAGATAGGAAGATACTCAGACACAGAAGCCCTGACTTGTTTATCTTTGTAACTCAATCCTTGGTTTGTTGTCTGGCACATCTGAGTTTTAAATGTAGGCAATAACATTTGTGCATAAAACACGTTATCTTTCTATCTGAATATTTTCTAGCCTTCCATTGAGAGTCACGTTTTCTTCATGCACCACTCTTATGATCTGAATTGTCTCCTCTTATAATTTGTATGTTAAGGCCAGTGTGACTCTATGTGGAGATAAAACCTTTAGGTTAAATCAAAGTTAAATCAATTTAAAAGGCTACCTGCTAAGAATAATATCCTTACTAGAAAGAAATGACAGTAGAGGTCATCTGAGGACCAGAGAGAAGGTACCATCTTCACCCTGAGGAGAGAGGGATGGCTCACTAGAAATTCACACTGCTGCACCTTGTCCTTGTCCTGCCAGACTCCAGACTCAGAGAAAAGCATTTCTATGGCCTAAGTCACTCAGCCCAGGGTATTTTGTTGACTGTCAGAGAAGACTAACACAGCCGTGCAGAGAAGTTACTCTGTGCACTATACAAGATTCTTTCTATGCCCTAAAAATATCCTTTGATCCTTTTTTTTTAATTTTTTTTATTGTTGGTCGTTCAAAACATTACATAGTTCTTAATACATCATATTTCACAATTTGATTCAAGTGGGTTATGAACTCCCAATTATACCCCGTATACAGATTGCTGAATCACATCAGTTACCCTTCCATTGATTGACAAATTGCCTTTCTAGTGTCTGATGTATTCTGCTGTCTGTCCTATTCTCTACTATCCCCCCTCCCCTCCCCTCCCCTCCCCTCCCCTTTTCTCTTTCTACCCCTTCTACTGTAAATCATTTCTTCGATTTGTATTATCTTGTCTTACCCCTCCTTTCCTCTTATATGTCCTTATGTATAATCCTGAGGATCGCCTTCCATTTAAATGTGTGACAATGGAAAAATATATTATCAACATTACTTACATATTGGTAGTACCAACCATCTTAGTTATCCAGGTGTATGGAAAAATATGTCCTTTTTAGCATTGGATCCAAAATAACTTCCTATTGACATAGTACATTTTTAAATAATTCCAAAGTCCTTGTAAATTTGATATTTCCTCCTTTTTCTTCAATACCATCACCATCACTATCATTTAATAATTCCTAAGTATGAAGCACTAATTATAGTTTAGATATTCTCAATTATCCCAATTTGAATAGTAAATGTACTCTTGACTATAAAGAAGCTGGTTTTTGTTTTTCTAAATCCATTCTTATATATGGCTTGTAAGTTTAATTTTCTATGTACAAAAACAAATGTCTTTGCCTACCACCTTCAACTACCAGATGTATCTGGGAATAGAGACATGTTAACTCCAAATTGATATTCCTTTTTATTATTGTTTGTTTGAATATGCTTCAGTTTTATAACATTTTGCTGAAGAATATGCAATATTAATTGCTACTTTCTGAGCATGTGCAGAACTTTTTGGCTAAAAATGGAGAGCTGACCCAGCCAGTTGTTTGGAGAGCCAGCAGCTTATCTCCTGTGATCACAGTTGTTCATTCTCCTCTATTTATTTGCTCACCAACATTGGGTGTTAGCCTTAGGCTCTTAGCCATAAATGGGAAATAGTATCATAAAATACATTAATTAAGATAATATTTATTCTTCTATTGCTATGTGTAACTCTTAGTTTGAATGGAGTTTTCCCGAATTTACAACATCACTACCTCTGCCTAAGTAGTAGTCTTTAAATTTCATGTATATCTATAATTGCCCTCATTAAGAGGCCCCCACACATTCATATGCATTTAATGGTCATAGTCATAAAAGAAGTGCGTTAGGTAAGTTTATATTGATTATCCTTCACAAGTTAATTGCCAAATGGATAATACTGAAATTAGCTAAACCTTTTACTGTATAGGGATATGATCCCAAATATAGGCTACTAAAATCACACAGGGCAGAATTAAATCGGGAACAAAAATAATTTGTGAGCTGCTTCCTCCCATCACTGTAAAGATAACTTATCTTTCTTACTTTTTGGAACGAGGTCATGTTTGTCACAAGAGTATACAAAAGCTCTGCCCCAAATACTGTCTAAAAGATTCTGTTGAATGTATATATGGATTAAAAGAAGAAAATTGTACTTCAGGGGGTTAGTTATAAAATGTTTTGGTACTATATTTTCCATTTACATCTGGTAATGGAAATACTAGTTGGATTGGTGATGAGACTTATTTATTGACTACACAAATATTTATTTTAGGGTTTTTATGCTGGGCTCTCTACTCTCTTCCCACCTTGTGTTGGAAAATGCAGTTTGGATAGTGTTTTGCATTTATCCTTGAGATTGTTATGAATATAATTTTTTCTTTCTTAGATGAGAGAGGAAGAAAAGGCCCCAGAGGGAAAAGGGAGAGACTATATACTAATTCAGAGCATTAAAAAGGCAATCTAAGGATATGATTTTAATTAGCCCTAACAATCTAAGCAAGGTGAATTGACCATCTGTGGCTTGGAAAGAGGAGAATTGCTGACAGTGGTGAAAAGCTGCCCAAAGGGGCATTTCATGCCAAAGTTGTATTGAAGAACCAGAGCTACACATCATCCAAAAGAAGTTGACTGTGTCATGAGACTTGAGCTGAATTAGACAGGAGTGTTTTAATCAAGGACAGCAAGCATTAGCAGCAGTCTTGCCTGCCAATTTTCAAAGACTATGAAGCAGATTCTTCCTAGATGTTTCTTAATATACTGATTGAGTTTATTTGTCTGGACATCGTTCCATTTATGTGTGAAGTATTTCAGTATTAATACATAGTAAGGTAAATTTTATTGATTTATTGATTTTTTAAAATTATTAAAAATCTGGTATATTTGAGCAGGTAATCATCAGAGAATACCTTCCTCCACCTCAAATCACACAAGACCAAAGCTTCCACCACCACCTGGAGGCAGTGTACCTAAGGGCAAAGAGCAAACAACTTTAAAACCTAGTTGAAGTGGCAGACTTATTTTAAAGCTTTTGAAATTTCCACTTATATGTTGATTGATTCATTTTTTTCACTCACTTGACAAATATGTATTGACTATTCATTAATTTTCTTTACCTAATGCATTTCTTAAAAAAAACAAGCAAAACAAAATTTTAAAGATATAATTCACGTTTGTAAAATTTTGCTTTTAAAGTGTATTAATTAATGATTTTCAGTCTAATCACATTTGTGTGAGATACCTTCTCAACATCGTGATAAACACCTTTATCACCTGAAAAGTCTATCCCATACCCTTGAGCTGTCATCCCACCCTCATTTTCTCTCCTCTGTCAGCCTTCCACTCCTGTGCAATCACTTTTCTATTTCCTGTCTTTTTAGATTTTCCTACACTGCAAATTTCATATGAATGGAATCAGAATACATTTTCTTCTATGCAGCTTATTTCATTAGTATAGTGTTTTCAAGATTCATTCTTGTAGCATGTCTTAGTAAGTATTTCATTCCTTTTTCTGTCTAATTAATATTTTATTGTATGGACATACCATATTTTGTTGACCCATTCATCAGTTCATGAGCATTTGGAATACCTTCACGTTTTGGCCATGATAAATAGTGCTTTATACATACTTGTGCACACATTTTTGTGTGGATGTATATTTTCAATTCTCTTGGGTATATATAACTATAAGTAGAAATTCTGGTACCTATAGTAATTATGCTTAATGATTTGAGGGCTATTTTTCCAAAATAATTAAAATAATTTTCCATTTGCATCAGCATTGAATGAGTATGACTATTTTTCTAAATCTTTGCCAAGGCCAGTGTTAGCTAAGAGTGATTCTAGACATCCTACTGTGTGAGATGATAATTCACTGTGGTTTTGATTTGCTTTTCCACGTTGGGACATCTTTCCAAGGATTTTTTAATTTGCCCTTTGTGTATCTTTCTTGGAGAAATGTATATTCAAATCCTTTGTTCATTTTTTAGTAAGATTATTTGTCTTTTTATGATTTAAAAATTTTTATGGGCATGTGTGTGGAGTGAGGTGTGCCACTTTCATAGAAGTAGGCTAGATGGAATGCCACATGGAGGAACTTCTAAGGGCAGCATAAGGTCATCATATACATGAATGAAAAAATGTTTTATGTCACAAAGGCTATTTTGTTCTGCTTTGTTGCTCTTTTGTACTGACACTGGGCCATGGATGCACCCTGCCTCAATCTTTCCATCTGACATTGCATTCACCTATGAGGTGACCCTGTCTCATACCATGCTTCCATAATTCCTTATAATTCCACTAATAACCCACTGGGGTAGGCAGTTTCCCAAAATATTCATACAGTGAATTATAATTATATAGTTAAAATGATTGATTTCTCAAAAGAAGGGGTTGTATCTTAATCATTTTCATATCTCCAAAATACTAGTTGACATGGATTAAGTATTTAATAAAATGTGAAGAATACACATTTTTCCCTTTCAAAATTTATTTTGGATTTTCATACTAAATATTGAGTTTCAAGTGTGTGACAGAAAGTCATACTATAAATGCACTGGTCTGGAGGTCTATTCCCCAAAATTCACATATTGAAATCCTACTCCCTGAAGTATTAAGAGGTAGGACTTTGGGGACATGATTTGATCATGAGGGTGGATCCTCATGGTTGAAAATATGTCCTTATAAAAGAGACCTCAGAGAGTTAGCAGGATCTTGCCACTGTGTGACAATGCGGTGAGAAGGTCACCACCTGCAGTTCAGCACCCAACCATGCTGGCACCCTGATTTTAGATTTCAGAACTATGAGAGATAAATTTCTATTGCTCATAAGCTTCTCATTTTTTGACATTTTGCTAAAGCAGTACAGATAGACTGAGATAACATTCTTATGAGGGGAAAAAAAAGGATCTTTTGTACTCGATCCTTGGACTCCAAGCCTTCTATCTCTTTTAATCTATGATGTTGTTGTTCAGAAAAGCTGTTACTCTTAGTGCATGCAGTTTAACTGCACTACAATTAAGACATGACAAAATGTTCTAAACCATAATAAATGTTTTGGTAGTTACTCCCCATGAAACTCACTGTGGGTAAAAGTTCAGTGTGAATACAATGGACAAAGTTCAAGATTCCTTAATTCTGCAATTAAGAGAGACATCTAATAAAAAGGAAGAACGAAACTTCTTGTTCAGATAATTTGTTTTTATTACTAGATATTTCTAGCAAAAGTGAAAAAGAAACGAGGGGTGAACAAAGAAAGACCAAACAAGCAAAAATTTCTCTGTGGTCACCCCAGTTTGAAAAATGCTTCATTAAACAAATTTGTCAACTGCAGAAGTTTGCAGGGTTTCTAATGAGCAAAGCTTGGGAAATGTTGTGTACAGTTAGCAAGGCTCTAGAATCAAACCTATTTTTTTCTCTAAATTTTGCAAATAAAGGGGTGCTATAGGAGAAGAATCTAGCAATATCAGCAGCAAAGCTATACCAATCCAGTTTATATACAGTTGCAACTCACTCTATGCATTTCTATGGAAACTGCATACCCAATTAAAATAGGATTTTTGCCAGTTAATGGAAGCAGTTGTCATTTAGTTCTTGGAGTTCAGACCCATTACAAATTCTGTAAGAAGCAACATGATGCCATTTTAATCAGAACACAGTACTTCCCTCCTGCTAAGAAGAAAAAAAAAAAAAAAAACAACCAAACAAACAAAAAAGCATTTGTGATTTTGCCTCTACCACTTCTTTAGAGGACCAGCAATAAAAATAATTAGTCTAAGGAATGAGATTATGTAAGTCAGTTTTCCTTCCTATGTTCTTACATTCAAAAAGTAGTGAGTCAATCTGGCTGCTGCGTGTTCAGTAAGGATACTTTATCACAAAAATTCAGTGCATGAAAACAAAAGTATTTTAAATGAGCTGGGGGATGTGTGTGTGTGTGTGTGTGTGTGTGTGTGTGTGTGAGATTCTTAAGGGATGGTTAGATAGAAGTGGGGATTGTGCAAATAACATTGTGTTTCTCCTTTAGAATGAGAACTTCACTTGCAAAATATATTCAGAATTAAGAGTATACAATGTAGATATTTGCAGGAAGATAGATTGAATATGCAAGGAGGTCATTATGTAGATATATGCTAGAAAGAGGGACATTTTCCTTGTTTGATTTTTTAAAATAGTAATAAATGAAATTTTGGCTTCTGAAGAAGATATCAATGAATTTTTCTCTCCTCAATGCCTTTTTTCTCCTTTCCATAGAAACAGAGGAATAAGTCAGTTCTCATTCTTTTTCTCATGTCAGTTGTATGTCTCTAGTTTTTAATTTTTTTTCCTTGCTAAGAGCTTTATGCTCATCCATGCCTCCCTAAAATTAGGCACATTTGTACAGTAGTGACTCATCATTCATTCTACCCACATGTCTTACTCCTCTACCTTGTTTCCCACTGGGCTCCTCTAACCCCTTCTAGGGTACACTGAATGCTGTGACTGGGGAAGGAGCTATGAAGACCTCAGTGAGTCTGTGGGCTTCTTCTGTACAATAGGCCAATGGCACTTACTCCGCAGAGCTGTTACGTCATGAGGATTAGGCTCATTGGAAATAGTCCATGGGTGGGGATGCTCCAGCTTTACCTTGGATAAGACAGATATTGCATTAAGTGACATGGTTACCATTATTGTTACTACCCTCAGGTACATGCATGTTGACATGCATTCTCCTTGATTACTCAAACACAGAATAGCAAGGTCAACTCTTGTTAATATTACATCATAAGTTCTAGGTTTCCATGCAATTGATGGCTTTTAACACCTCCTGACATTTTGGAATGACTCAAGGAGAAGAAAAAAACTTACCAAAAAGCATGCTACAGGTGACTTTGAGGATAGATAGTAGAATTTAAGCAAGGCAATAAGATTCATCATAACATATGAACCAGAGTTGTGGATGTGGGGACTAAAGTGTCAAGAATGGAAGAGGATGAATTAAGTTTGGTGCTTGAAAGTTCTGTTTATCAGAGGGCTTTGGTCTGGATCAGAGTCTGCTAAACATGAAGCATTACATACATGTAAGCTATTATTTTTAAGAAAATAATTTGAGCTAAAATATTAGAGTTTCTTGAGGGATTTTAAGAAGCATTCTGCATTATTTTCCCTGTACCAAAGACTCTTTAAAAAGTCAACATTGTAAGTTACTAAGAAAACTGCCCAGAAAATAAGTGTATACAATTAAGTTTGCTTCATATAATAAGGAATACTTTTCATTCACATAAATAATGCATATGAAAACTGTCAAAATAAGTAAATAGTTTGGTTTAATTAATATCGCTTTTTGGTGTTGCAATATATTAAGCTGAGTCATCTGTCTTAAATCCTTAATTTTGCAAACCTTACATTGAATCTATAATTGTTCAACCTCCAAAATATATTTCAAATCTGTGTTACTTGTCTTTGTTCTGACTTCCCTAACCCTAATCCGGCTGCTCTAATCTGTCGCTTAGTACTCTCCTAAGTGGTCTGTCATTCACTCTTACTATCCTGTAATCCATTTTCACCCAGAATGATCTTGAGAGCAGATTATCAGAATATGAGATTCACCTTCTTAAAAATAAGCATTCCCAGAGAACTTCCATTTTTCATAGATGAAACTGAAATCCCCTTATCAAATCCTACAAATCACAATGGTATTGGGTATCTTCATCTTTCTAATTTTATTACCTCTACCTTTATACTCCAGGGTCTATCAATATTGACTCCTGCATTTTCTTTAAACACACTAAACAACATCCTGTCCTGAGACATTTGTTGGGGTAGCACTCTGTGTCTGGAATTCTCTTCCATGAGGTCTTCCCATGATGACTTCTCTTCCAGCTCAAGTGCTATGAGTTGTCTGTGTCTTTTCTAGCCAAATCGGCCTCTCCCAAGAGCTTTGTCCCACAATACTGTTAGTTTGTCCTTTGTAGTACTCACTACCCCCTGTTATTATCTCTTTCCTCATCCAGTGTTGCTTTCTGTCTCCTCAGTGAACTGTGAACTCCACCAGGACAGAGTCCTCACCTGTTTTATTATTATATCCATTATATCCACAGAAACTAAAAAATAATCTCCTGAATTAATGACATATTGCCATCATCATCCATATTGATGTTCTTGTAATGCACATTTATTAGGTACCCGGGATGTCCCAGGCAAAGTATCAGGTAATCATCTCAATAATCTATGCTGGTGATATTATTTCTATCTTCATTTATCCATTTTAAAGATGAGGAAATTGAGACTCATTGTCATTATCTGTATTATCCTCATTGTCATCCTCATTATCGTCATTTCAGGAAGGAGAACTGGAATGGGTATCATTTATTTTTCCTACATATAGTCAGAGGAACAGTTCAGTTAGATGTAGAAAAATCCAAGATAGGTGGGTAACCAAGGGAATACTCTGGTGGGGGGTGGAATATATGTATATGTGTGTATGCGTGTATATATATATATATATATATATGTACATGCATATACATATGTGAATATATGTATATAAAACATTATAGAATTTTGTTTAATTTTGTGTTTTTCCCCCAGCATGGTCTTCAGGACTGTAGCTTTGGCCTCACACATGAGCCTTTTAGAAATGAAAATTAATTGGCTTTGCCCCAGCGTGCTAAAACTGAATCCTTGGGGTGAAGGCCCAGGGAACTGTGTCATAATAGGAATACCAAACTAGTGAAATGCAAAGGAAATTGGATATAAACAGGACTAGAGGAAAATATTTATATTTCAAAATTAAACCAAGGGAACAAAAGTAGTTAGTAGGTCAGGTACAAAGGCATGGACTTGTCATTTAAATTCAAGTAAAGAGTGGGCCTTGATCATGAAGAAGAATAGTCAGGGTAGAGAACAGGATAGGAAGATGACTTAGAGTTAGCTAACATCTAGTCAGACTTAATGATCTCACCTTCAAGTTCTTGAGTATATTAGATTAGTATCAGAGCATGAAGTTGGACTAAACCCAACGTAGAGTAAAGGAAGCTCCAACATGGCTACGGTTATGTCCATTGAAATAACATGCACCCACTGAGAAAGACAGGCCATTATGACCATTCTGGGACAGCTTTAAGGTCATGGTCACTTAAGTTACCATGTGAGACACATGGATCCAACAAGAAGTTTTTGTAAAGCAAAATATTTACAAAACTTTTTGTGAATGGACAAAATCATAGCAGATGAAATTCAGCTGTGGAAAGTATAAGGTAACGTATCTGGGGAAATACAGTCCAAACTGCTGATAAAATGAAGTACTCTCTGATTTTGCTTATTTCTAAAGAAAATTATACCTGAATTGATGGCTGCTTGATGCATTGTGCCAGTGTAGAATGGCAATTCAACAAGTCATCCAAATGCTAGAGGTCACCATGATAAAATTGAAAAATAGAAGTGCATGATTTTATTAAATCTTGGAACAAAACTAACAATATTTTTTGTACTGGGAGAAGAATTCAAAGTAATATTCAGTACATTTTTGTCGGGCCACAAATAGAAAAGCCTGAAAGGTTAACAAACATTATCAAAGGAATGAAATAGTGAAACCAAATGAGAAGTAAAGAAAAAATGATTACTGAAAAGGGACACAATTAAATTCACGTCCATAATGGATACTGGAACATGGGCTTTTTGGACAAATTCAAGAATATGATACCTAGGAGAATGCTCTAGAAGCTCGAAGGTAGTTTTAGAACAAAGAATAAAAAGTATAGCACTTGCTAGAGCCGGTAATAAATTTATTGCTGTTGTTCTCCACAAGAGGTCCACAAAGCTAGAAAGATAATTGTAAACAAAAAACTATTTCTTTATGGAATATGAAATTTAAAATGGTTTATAAAATGAAGACTACAGATTATTCTGTATAATTCCTTTATGTTTAATAAAGATATCATTTAGACAATTATTTAAAATTATGTAACTTTGTGAAATATGAATCACTTATTAATGCAATGTTACAGTCTTTAAGTGTCTTTGGACACATATCGCCATGTATGTATATGAACATAGACATTCATACACTCATGCATATGCATGTGTAAATTTATATTTGCTTTCTTTTTCAAATAATTTTTTTGTCATTATGAAAGTAATGTAAGTATGAATTATAGGTAAATTTAAAACTACGGAAAATTAAACAATTATACATATATTCATTAACCAAAGACAACTACTAGTACTATTGTACTCTGCTATTTTCTATGTATGGTAATAATATTCCTTTTTTATGATTTTTGAAAATAGTCACAGCTTCCAGAATTTTGCTACTAAATATTCAGGCTATTTGTGTAAGGTAGATATTTTAAAATAAAAATTATATGAAATTACTAATATTCTGTGCTATTTAGTTTATCAGTACACACACACACACACACACACACACACACACTTATTTGTTTATTTTTGGTATTGTCAGTTGAATCCAGGGATGCTTTACCACTGAGCCACATCCCCAGCTTTCACTAAGTTGCTTAGGGTCTTGTTAAGTTGCTGAGGCTGGCTTTGAACTTGAAATCCTCCTGCCTCAGTCTCCCGAACCACTGGGATTACAGGTATGCATAACAACACCTGGATGGTTTTGCTATATATTAAAAATAAACTTAGTCTCTAGAGATTTTTCTTTTTCAACCAGTTGAAGAATTTGAGATTGTTATACTCATAAATTAAACATTTTTCTAGTTCTCTCTTCTTACTTTAAATATCCTACATTTTACTTAAAATATTTTTAATTTCTTTAATATTATATTCTATTTATTGTGGAAATACTATTTCAGGTGTGTCCTTTATTAGCATACAGTGGCTCCTGTCTTTGTTCATAGCTAATCAATTTGAAATACATTGCTTCTTCCAAGGAAAGATGGCTTATTCCTGTTGTTGTAAATTATTTTATGGGATATCTGAAACAAACATGTTCTGCCTTTGGATACTGAGTCATAGCAGTATAGTCTTAGCTATATTACTAAGCTGCATGAAAATTTAAATTATATAGAAGATTTAAAGCATTTAATATAATAAACATCTTGAGGTACCCATTCAAATTATTATTAGTTTATTTCCTCTGTCTTATTTTAAACCTGTGCCTTCTATTTCATTATTATTTTGGTGGTGTTTTTGTTTATATCTTTTGATAAAGTTCATTTGTTCCTATTTTAACAGTAACTCAGAACATAGAAGCACTACTAAAATTTTCTATGCATTTAATTTAAGATTGATACAAAGTTACTTAAATCTATAATTCCAAAATGTAAAAGTCTGATGGGGAATTTAGAATGTTATTTTTTTATTTAATAAAAAATTATAATCATTTTATTTTTGCTTCAAAATAGTACTTATTTAAAGGTCACATTTAGGAGTTTATTTTTGTTGTTGTTATTGTTGTTGTTTTGGGAGGTTTATTTTTGGTCCTGGTGATTGAGCTCACTGAACTACATTCCCAATCTTTTAAAAATATTTTTTTTTATTAAAAAAGACATAGTTGACATCTAAAATAGACTCTGAAACATATTATTTGAAAATTATGTGCTTAGCACTGAAGAGCTCCTAAATTTGTACTTTGTTAGCATTGGCAAGACCAGAGAGTCATTAGAATGACATTACCTCTGCATCCCTTTCTCCTTTGGACTCCACTTATAATAATACTTTGAGGACAAGAGTATTTAAAATCTGGGCTGGGGATGTGGCTCAAGCGGTAGTGCGCTCGCCTGGCATGCATGTGGCCCTGGTTTGATCCTCAGCACCACATACAAACAAAGATGTTGTGTCCACCAAAAACTAAAAAATAAATATTAAAAAAATTTTCTCTCTCTCTCTCTCTCTCTCTCTCTCTCTCTCTCTCTTTCTCTTAAAAAAAGGGTATTTAAAATCATTCTTGCAATTTGCCTTTGATATTTCTTCCTATCACCTATAATAATTGTGTATATGTAATGATGTCAATATAAGTATTTTAATTGCTTGGAGAAAGAACCAGAAGGTGACATATCAATGATGTTTAGTGAAATATTTTGGAACTAAAATAGATTTTGTGGGTATAAACAGTAAAAATGACTTATAATCTCCATATCTTTATCACTGCTCACTTTTAATTGATGCGTAAAATTACATTCTATATCACTAACACAGGGCCCATAAGTATTTTGAGGTAAAATGTAGCTACTTTAAGACCAAGAATGAACATCTCACGTAAGTTTTTATTTTATATTATTCAGAAAGACTGAAGGGAGCTTTCTTGGTCTATTTGGTAAATGGTAATTTTTAAAAGGTCTGGCAATATTTGGTTAATGAGAATGTCAGTGTTTGATAACAAGTTCTTTAAGTAGTTAAAAAATATTACTTCAAAAAAATATTACTTCTGATGAACAATATTTATCCATGTCCCTTTTACACAAATAATTTTTAAAAAGATGGAGATGGGAAACAACTTTGGTAATGTGGATGATTAAAGAATGATATTTGCCTATGTAAGAAGAGGGTGATGTTTTAGAAGGCTGGGAAGAGAACTAAAGATGTTCGAAAGGTCTATTGGATTGTCTGTACTTCATAGGAATCCACACTTCAAAGTTCAGAGTTCTCTAAGTCTGAAAGTTAAAGGCAGATTCACTAAGGACCAGGAACTTCAGTACCAGTTTTTGTACCCCCAAAACTGCCTGGGTGGCTGCAACAAATAGTCTCAAGTTTAAAGGTCAGTCTTTGGCTAAAAAAGCCAGAGAGGAAGTCTTAGTTTTTGTGCAACAGTTTTACAAGCAAAAGCATATGGAAAGCATTGATAAAATGATGAGTGAAGAAAAGGGAGGTTAGAAATCTATTGAAAAGAAATGGAAGTCCATTGCAACGGTGCATAATGTGGAGTGCCCAGACCAGCAGGAGCAACATGTGGGGGTAAGTCAGAAACATGGACTCTTGGACCCCACCCCAGACCTAGTGCAAAAGAAGCTTGAGGTGAAGAGAAGCAACTGTCCATATATGTTAGATGATTACGATACAGAACAACGACCAGGTTATAAAATATGTCAAGGGCCACTAAGTGCATGGATCAATAACTCCATCTCCTACCATAGCCTCTTGGGAATTGTTGTGTTGTAATATAAACATGATGATAATCTTAAAAGAATCATAAGTTTTATTACAGTTGTCTGTATACATTAGTCCTGTCAATTAAATAAGGCAGGTATCTTAGGTAATACATATTAGATAGCATTTCATCACCTTCCTTGGGGGCATTTGAAGTGGTAAACCTGCAGCTATCAAAAACACTAGGGTGTTCCTGAATATAAATGTTCTCATACTGCTAAATAAATATCATGTTATTGTGTTGTGACATATCATCTCTGAATGAAGATCACTCACAAATTTCTGCTAAATTTGACTATTACCCTCCTAGTCACACAACTCCCAAATCTTCCAGTATAGGTGCTATTGTTTTCTTTAAAAGTATGAACTTACATTTTGGCAAGAAAATATAGCTTTCCAAGATTTATATGAACAATGCTTGAGATAGATGATTTTTAAACAAGAGTAAATCTGTTACATTTTTAAAAATGCATTTTTCTCCACTATACAAATTTAATAGTGAAAAATATATGAACACAATCTGCTTTCCTAAATATTATGATTTATTTGTAGACTGAAATTTGCATAGTTGTTAGAAGAGATATTCTATCCAGTATATTACAAAAGGATTATACCTAAAATCGCAGTTACCTCATTTTCTATGACATTAGAAGTTCTCACTTTATGTATTATTACCTTCTTGTTTTGCTCTGAAGATACAAAAATGAAGAAAAGTAATATGTCTCTAAGCACTTTTGAGCAAATTACAAAAGAGACACCCATTCTTCTCAGTTGATGCCACCTTTCCCAGGGATATTGGGATTGGAAGGCTGAACTGAAGGCTGGATATCAGCCCCAACTGCGTAGGCAGGGACCTTCTGCCTTGCACAAGCTAACTTGGATTTTCTCCTAGTTCTTGTCCAAACTGGCAAGATGTAATATAGAGATTTGGTTGTTTGTTTGTTTTGACCTGAACAGTAGGTATAAACAGCAATGTTTAGTGGCCAGAATTTTCAGATTTCAAGATTTTTCAGAGTAATCTGAATTCATCTTAAAAACTAGAAACGGTAGCAATGTTGTTGAGTGTCCATCCAAATCTAATGACAATTGACCAGAGCTAAGGAGCAGCTTGCTCTCTGCAAGAATGTGTTCTCTGAAGACCATGATCCCCATCTAGTGTTTTCCTACATTTACCAGGCATCTGTGAACATCCGGGCTTATAATTTGGTAGAGTTCAATTTATCAATTCCTCTTCTACTAAACCTTTTCTCTCCAGATAGGTTTAGTAACTTTAACTCTGTGCCTGCTGAGTCAAGTATAGAGGTGCATATCAACATGTGTGACAGCTAATCACACCTCAGCATTTCTAGCTTTTCTTATACCAGATGATAAACGGATGAACTGAGATCTAACCATTAATCCCTCTGTGGATTTCATTGCTTACCATCTTCAGGTACATAATACATATTTGTTGATTAGGGAAACAGACTGTTCATTGAAAGTATGATAGAGGTAGAGAACCATATTTCCTGCTTCCCCTCTACTGAGCTACTGCCAACATAAAGCTGTATGACAAACTACCTTAGAACTCAGGAATTTTCAACAGCATTTATGTATTCTTCTGATCATGGCTCTTTAAGTTCATGATGTCTCCTGTAGGCTAAAAAGATTCATATTATAGTGTGGGTTGCAGCCTGCTCCATGTACTGCTTCTGTGGTACAACAGCCATAGACTGCAGGTCCATGAGGTATTCTGTTCTCATAATGATAGCAAAAATGCAAGAGGGAAAGCCCCATAAGGTGAACCCTGGGCTCATTCTCACTTTGAGACAACCTTCTGGCAACAGAAGCTTGTGTTTTCATTCAATCTTCTAACATCCTCATTGGCCAAGTCTATAGTGCAGGGATAGAAAGTACCTTCCAACACCTTGAAAGCCTAGCAGAAATGTTGATGTAGGTACGTGAAGAATTGCAACAAATAATCCAATTGAGAGCTGAAATTAGGGTCATGCAAGTGAGACTTGCCTCTGGTGCAAAAATCTAAGGGGATACCAAGGGACAAGATATGGCCCTTGATCAACTCCCCTCACTCACTGGACTAAAGATAGGACTCTTATCTTTTCTGGGCATTATTTTTTCCCAGTATTGGTCCCATCTGAAACAACACCTTGGCAGCAGTTACCAAGTGCTCTTACTTCTATTTTGACTCTGTGTTGGAATGAATATTTGCATTGAAACATATTAGGAATTAGATATTCAAGTCTCCAAGAATTTGACTAATATATAATTTAAGATACCCCAGAAAAAGAGGGCTCAAGGCATACCGTTTTTAATATAAAATATCTTCATTTTTTAAAGAAATAGTAAAAGAAAAAATTAGTAAAATATACCAGAAGACTTTCAGGAAAGCATGAATTACCCTTAACTAATACTAAATATCTCTGTGTTTATATTAGCCAACCCATTATTATGTCCAAATTCTGAATGTCATCGTCTAAGACCCCTCTGGCAGCACACTGCACACTCACACAACTATGAAATTTTCCTACAATGGGAAGTGAGAAGGCCATAGGAGATCTAGTACAGTGACAATTTTCCTCCTACTCTGGGTCTTTTTTTCTGAAGTTTTTCAGACTGTTACTGACCTCATTAGGTGGGGTTTAACCATAGGTATCTGAATATTTTTTTTATTGTCAGAGAGGCAAATTTCTAGTAATCATCCTACCACTTCAGTCTTTAAAAAGTTTTTAATTTTGAATGTGGAGTTTGGAAACTGGGTTCAGGCTACTTGTGGAGTCCATCTGATAGAAAGGGCCATCTAATGCCACACTGTGTGAGATGAGAGTCATGCCATACCTGGGTACCTGGGCTCCATGAGTCCTGTTCCCACTTTGAGACAACCTTCTGGCATCAGAACCTTGGATATTGAAGTCATATGTTCAGGAATTTATAAAAATTCTCATAGATTTTCAAGCTTTGCGTACACTGTGGTGGTATTTGTTAGGAGACATGTAAGAGTCAATAACTTCTGTTTCTTGAAGACAGAAAGGAATTTAACCATATAAAAATTATTAAGTAACAAACATAGAAAGAAGAGTATTCCTATAAGAGTTCTAGCTAAATAAAGTAAAATAACATTGGCAGCATAAGAATCTTTAAAGGAGAGTAAAAGAGCCTGAAAAGTCTGAAAGAATATTATTCCTGATTCAGGATATTTGAATATCTGCAATGTGGTATGATTTTGCATGCTACGATGACTTTCATTTTACTGCACAGTAACATTATAAGTACTCCACAGAAATCATTCCCGGACCCCTATCTTTTTCTAAAACTATTAAGTTTAATGAAGTCTTCAGTTAATTCATCCTAATTCTGCCACTGTAATATCTTTGAAATTGTGTATGTGCGTGCGACAGTTGGAAGATGTAATGGGAGTAGAAGCTTTTAGCATTATGCATGTTACTAAGTAACAATAGCTGTCATTTATCCATCTCTTTCTGTATACCAGGCATCACAAGATATTTCACATGAATTTATGCTTCACTACAATGCAGTAAAGTAAGCATCCATAACCCAATTTTACAAGTTAGAAAACTGAGATAGAAAAAGGGTTATTGGCTTGCCTGATAACTAACAGATGCCTGAGTCAGGATTCATGTGCTGGGTCATTCTTCCTGGACCCTGGATCCCTGCAGGGCTGGCTGTTTACTCACTACTCTGCTGCTGTGCAGAAACAGTTTCTCTTCTTAGGATTGTCCTAACAAACGTTACATGCCTTAAGGGCCAACTCATAGCAAACCCTGTGCTTATCATTCACACATCTCCTTCATCCTCAAATGATAGGTATTATCACTGTTCCCCATTTTATAGGTAAGGAAACTAAAGGGGGAGTTTAAATAAATTGCCTTGTTCATATATCTGGGAAATAGCTGAATCCAGACTCACACCCAGCCCAGCCCAGCTCTAGGAGTCCTGCTTTTGCCCATTATACAGAGCTGTCTCAGGGCATGCTGTGCTTTAGCTCTGATCCAGACACCATTACTGGTTAATAATCACAGACATTAGGCTTTGATCCCAGACATGGCAAACGCCAACTCCTGCTTCTTCACCTGTGGAGCTAGAGTTAATAGTCTGCCCTGTGTACGCCACGTCACTGCTGTGAAACCTCCACCAGAAATGAGAGCGGAAAGCTCGCCCTGCCAGCCTCTGTGAACACGCTGTCGGCAACCTGAGAGCTGACGGTGCTGAGATGATGTGTTTTGAATCTCATGCAACTTACAGGAGCTCTTGACTCTGAAGTTTTATAAACGCACATGAACTGTATTGGAAAGAGAAGAGCAAAGGGAGTTTCTTGGAAGTGGGAAAAGCTCTTCTTTCTACCCATTAGGGTCAGCACCAGTCCAAAGGTCAATCTGGAGGGTTCTGAAGGACAGGCAGAGAACCTTGGATATCATTCTCACAATTGCTTTCCTACTACTTGTGTCAGTGTTGCTTTCTTACTCCAAGGTGCTGCTCCTTGGAGCGAACAGGGAGCACACAATGCCAATGGCTGCAATTTCCAAACCATCCCTTAAGACTCTGCTCTGAGATACAGAAGACCTGAGAATATGTGATAATGAGATGACTGTTGTCCTCCAGCCCTCAGTGGTTTGCACTGGGGTCCTGGTCCCAGCTTTATGGAACCTGCAAGCCCGTTGGTGGCAATGCTCTTGTCAAGGAAGCAGAGGTCACGGATTCTAATGTTTTTGGTACTGATAGATTTTGCTTTCCTGATTGTAAAATTCTTTGTTATTTGGAGCAAAATTATATAGGAATCCCTGGTACTTATTTTCCAAGCTCTCTCTCTCTCTCCTATCTCTGTAATCTAAATTAGGGTATATATCTGTCATAGAAAGAAGAACTAAAAGGCAAAAGCCCCAGCTATAATATGCAGGAGCATTTCACCTGTTTGACAGGAAATATCTGAGCACCTCCTGACACGGGTAGTCTGCCAGATGTGAGGTGTGATTGGCTGGTTTCTATTCGTGAAAAACTTAAACTTTTTATCTTACCCTGTACTGCTTGGAGATAATAATATCTCTATGTATTAATTCATATGATCTTTTTGTGTTTCGCTCTGTCAATTATTTTGTATTTCTCTCTTCTCCCATCTTATTCCACGAAGTTATACCCAAAGTACAGTCTTTATGAAAAATTTCACAGAAACTTGAATTCTAACACTGTTTAAATTGAATAAATGTATATATACACACTCACACACACACACATTTGTCTTCACTGCTTCTGTTTGTATCAATACAAACTCATCAAAGGTCAGTTTCCTATCTGCCCCATTTCATGCAGCTGGCCTGATTTTTCCTCTGAATAAATCAGCTCTTTTAAAACTGTCCCTGTGTTATGGCACCTGTATATAAGCTCTTTGACCACAGAATAATTTAGTGGCAGAAGGTTCTAAACAAGATACTTTCAGACAAGAACTATGTGGGTTATATAACACACACCCAAAAATGTTTAAAGCAAACCAATGTGACCATGTTACTCCCACAAAGGAAGAAGTGTTATAATGGGTTACAAAAGATCTTCTTCTGTTTCACTTGGTGTATATTAGTACATCAAGATTGAATTCTCCTCCTTACCTATGATTTCTTTGAAAGGGATAATCAGTTTTGTTTTGTTTTATTTTGTTTTTTAAGTATATATTTTTAAGCAGTTTTTTATTGTTGTTAATTTTTTAAGTACATATTTTTATTCCCAATCATTTCCTTTCTGGCTCCTTATTCCTTTGTGGCAAGTTAGCTAGAAGTTACCATGCTACAACATGACATTTGAGAGCCCACAGGCCTTCAAAAGCTAGTTTGCCCTCGAAGCAGTGTACGCACTGAGAACAGATTCTGTTTCCAGGGATCTAGTCTGAGACTTTCTATTATACTAAGCTGCCTCCATAGGGCATGTTTATTTTACATGTCTTTGAGAATAAATGTATATTTGCAAAGTGGTATTGCAGACTCTTAAGGGAAAATATAATTTCCAACTGAAGATAATTAAATAGCCTGAATATTTTAATTAAAGTTTTATTATTCTCCAGATAAGTCGTTATGTCTCTAATAGTATTGTGTTCAATGTTGTATCATTGTTCCATTGAAAAATACCCTTACACTTCGGGTTATGAATACTAATAGGGTGGCAGGCAGGCATACATTGCTCTTCCCGTGAAAACAATATCCCAGTATAGAAGTTATTTATTTATTTATTTATTAATCAATAATCCTTTACTCCTATGATTAATAACAAGAGTGGTGTGCATCTGAGGTTGAACAGAGAGTGGGTGGGCAGATGTCCTTGTAGTAGTACGTTTTACATAATGTGCTTCAAAAGTTGGAGTTTGGTAAAGTTTTTTGTGCTAGTTATCATCAGGCAATCCTGTGAATAAGAATGCTTTCTTCATCACCCCCTGCCTCCTATTTTTTTTTTTCAATTGGTTAAGGTCAATACTAGTAGTTCCATTTTGATTCTGACAGATTTCACATTTCTTTTACACTATCTTCTCTCCTTCATTTGTTGAGTATCTCTCAGCCATTCTTATTTTTTTTCTTCTTCCATTTTTTACACATGACGGTAGAATGCACTTTGGCACCTCATACATAAATGGAGTATAACTTCTCATTCTTCTGGTTGTACATAATGTAGAATCACACTGGTTGTGTGGTCTTATATGCACATTAAGGTAATAATGTCTGATTCATTTTCCTATCCTTCCTATGCCCAAACCCATCTCCTCCCTTCACTCCTCTCTGCCAAATCCAAAGTACCTCTATTCTTCCCTAGCACCACCTCCATCATGAATTACAATTTGCAGATCAGAGAAAACACTGGGCCTTTGGTTTATTGAGATTGGCTTATTTTGCTTGGCATGATATTCTTCAGCTTCATCCGTTTACAGGCAAATGCTATGATTCCATTCTTGAAATTGATCTGTTTAAATTGTGTATGTCCTCCTAAATCAGTTTGGGTGGGTAATGTATCTCTAGAATTTGTCAATGTCTTCAAGATTTTCCTTTTTATTAGAGTATAGATTTTCAAAATATTTTCTGATTATCTTCTGTATTTCAGTAGTGTCTGTCATGATATTTCCTTTCTCATCACGTAGTTTAGTAATTGGAGTTTTCTCTTTCTCTTCATTAGTGTGGCTAGGGGTTTATCAGTTTTATTCATTTTTTCAAAGATCCAGCATTTTGTTTGGTCAATATTTTGAATTGTTTCTTTTGTTTCACTTTCATTAATTTCAGCTCTGATTTTATTTCCTGTCCTCTACTGCTTTTGGTGTTGATTTGTTCCTCTTTTTCTAGGGCTTTGACATGTAATGTTAGGTCATTCATTCATTGACTTTTTATTCTTTTAGTGAATTAGCTCAATGAAATAATTTTCCTCTTAGGACTGACTACATAGGGTCCCAGAGATTTTGATATGTTGTATCAGTATTCTCATTTACCTCTAAGTAATTTTTTATTTCACCCTTGATTTCTTTTGATATCTGTTTGTCATTCAATAGAGTATTATTTGGTCTACAAGCGTTAGAGTAGCTTCTATTTTTTATTTTATCATTGATTTCTAATTTCATTCCATTATGATCAGATAGAATGCAGGGTAGTTTCTCTATTTTTTGTATCTGGTAAGAGTTGCTTTGTGGCATAAGATACAGTCTATTTTAAGAGAAGGATTCGTGTGCTGCAGAGAAAAAAGTGTATTTGCCCACTTATAGATGAAATAGTTTATATTATGTCCATTAAACCTAAATTATTGATTATATTATTTAGTTCTATAGTTTCTTTTTTTGTTTTGTTTGGAAGATCTGTCCAGTAGTAAGGGAGGTTATGTTAAAATCACCAGTATTATTGTGTTGTGGTCTATTTGATTTTGAAATTGAGAAGGGTTTGTTTGATGTACACAGGTGCTCTATTGTTTGGGGCATAAATATTTATGATTGCTGTTTTCAATGCAGTACAGCTCAAGTATGTACAGCTAGTGCATTCAATGCGGAGCAGTATTCTATATGAGGATGTGCAAATTGACCAATGATGCAGATAAAGAGAATATTATTTGAGGGAATTGTATGGGATCATATATTGAGGCTGACCTAGACTTGAAGTATATCAACTCTGCATGAACAAGGTGTACTGCTCATTTCTGCCTGTATCTGGTATACTTTTTCATGTTCTCCTGTCTTTCATATTCCAGGTAGAACTGCCTTTTTATTTTTTTTATCTATTTCTTAAATTGTCTATGGCCTTACTTTTAAAATATTTTCCCTTGATTCTTTACATCTAAAAATGGAGTACACAATCAATTACTAAAAAGCTCGAAACAGTTCAACAATACTTAAGACAAAATATAAATGCCCCCTCTAACTATGCACTACTCCTATTTTCTCTGGACACACGTTTCTTTTTCTCACATCTTTAGCAAAAGTTACTTGAACCTACATGATCGAGAAAAAGTCCATGTTGTGCCTAAAGGAAGATGACCCTCGTTCAGAGCTTGATGTTTCCAGCCATGACCTTAACACAATTATAAGATATCTCAGGGAACTCATTTCTCAGTTGTAATATTTTTTAATGGTTTCTCCTCTGTGTGTATCTTAAGGTTATTGTGGTGATCACATAGAATGAGACATATAAAAGGGATGGGCAAATTAAAAGGGTCCGACCAATTTGAGTTACTGCATTTATTATATAAATTTGATCCTACTCAGCTCAAACACCCCCTCTCTGTGTAGCTTTAGACTTCCTAGAGCTCAGTTCTCATTCTCATAAACTGAACCAATTTACTTGTTTACACATTAACAATCATGTTTAATCAGCCAGAAGTAATTTTTCTCTTGAATATTATTTTGAATCCCATAATATTACATTTATATAACTCAGGTTTCTCACACCACGCTGAAATGTTTATGAGTTTGAGTCCCAAACAGGTCTCTGTTTTGACTTCCCCCAGAAGCACTCAATATTTCTTTTCAAAGAAAACCAGCTTATCAAATATGTGTTAAGTTTTAAATGAAAAAAAAATAATCCACATGGACAAGTTATGGAAATATTTCAAAGTCATGGTACACATGCTTCCTCTGCACTGAGATAGCACACCTTACAGTCCAGGGTGGAAGCATGGAGCCATCCTCACCCCTGTTCCTGCTGCCACACCACTGTGAGGCAGTGCCTGACCTGGGATGTGAATGCATAGTATTGACTGACTTCCTCCCCTGGGCTTTCTACTCTGTGACCTGGCCCAAATTCTCACACACAATCTATGGAGTGATTCCTGCTGGTTTCAACCTGTATCTGCCACTTCCATTTGCCAGTGTAGTCCTTTAGACCTTCCAGACCAGTGGCCTTTCCCTACCCACTGGGCCCTTCAAACACAGCATTGAGGCACGGACACGGACACGTTACCTATCCATTTGTGTCACTGACTTTCAAAGCTGCCTGAACAAATGGTTCGGGCTGGATTTATTTCAAAGCATTGACTACAGCAGACAGAAAGCTTCCTGCCAGGCAGTTATATTTACCACACAAATTTGTCAGCTTAGCCAAACATTTCAGTGTGTTAGGAGCAGAAATTTGAGCTGATTGATCTAAAGGGCTCAAACACTATGAAAGAGCTGAAGGTGATCAGTCTATATAACCATGCCTGCACAGCTCCAAATGATCATTAAATAAATGTTGTTTTTTGGAAGAACTGTGCTGCGGTCGCAATCCCCCACTCCCACCTAGATTCACAAAAGCAATCAGGAGTTTTTGTGAGTGTTGGCATGTTAAGCTAAAACACAATAGTGGTGTTAGCGATTTTGAGGTGCCCAGATAAACTGAAATTACACAGCAGAAATGTCCTTGTAAACTCTGAGAAAAAAATCATGAGATGCAGCGATCCTAGATTTCTTGTTTCAGCTTTCCCTTCATCTTACATGTACCTGAGCTGCATCTTCCCTGCTAGTAAAATGGTAATTACTCATTGTCATTATATTTCTGTCATACCCTGTTCACAAGTCTACAGTAGGCTTGCAAAAAAAAAAAAAAAATCTCCATGACCCAAATGCTATGGGAACACCTGTGGTGTAAATAATCCAGGAAATATGATCATTGGGATACTGGAAAATTTTCTGATAGTGAAGTTTTAGCATTGAGCATCTTTGGGTGATGAGGAAATTCTACTGGTCTTAATTGTCATACTGGTTACCAGCTTTACATAATTTGTCATTTTCCCGTTTCCTACAGGAGTACTTTAATTATGTCTGAGTTCTTTTCTTCTGCCTGAAGTCTTTGGGGGTGTAATTGAAGAAATAAAACAGAATTTTTCAGATATTTGAAATCATTTTAGGCAATAATGGCACATTTTATAGGTGGGTCTTAGAAGGGTCAGAGAAAGGTAGGGACATATTTGAGGAAGGTCTGAAGTATCTCTAAGAATCTTATAACCTATTAGGAATATGAACAGTCCAATTCATTCCAAGAGACTGTTGCCAAAATTCACATAATTTGTCAATCAGGGAACAATTTTTAAAAACTACATTATTTAAATTAATTTAATAACTTTTAATGATGGATCTGTGTATTCTTTCCATAGTCTCCTTCAATTCCATTTTAGTTGATTTATTATGAACAGAGAAAAGTTGTATAAATATACTAATTTTAATTTCTCTAATTAATCAATAGCTGAAACCCAGTGTAAGTCATAAATTCATAGAAACATTAAGCAGAAAGTGGAGGGTTCACACATACTCCCTGCCCCATATGTGCACATCCTCTTCCCACTGTAGACATCTAGGGCCACAGTGATGCATTTTTTACAATCAATGCATCTACATTAAAACACCATTATACCCCAAGTCCATAATTTACATTGTATACTCTGAGTTTTGATAGAGATACAAGGAAATGCTGTATCATATTGGTGTCATTCATTGTCCAAAGAATTCTCTTTGCTCTGCCTATGCATCTCTCCCTTTCCCCAACCCCCAGCAACTACTCATCTTTTACCATCTGCATAGTTTTACCTTTTACAGAATGTCTTATAGTTTAAATTATTCAGATTGGTTTCTTTCATTTAGTTATATGCAGTCAAATTTCTTTCATGTTCTTGTATGGTTTGATAATTAATTTCTTTTTAGCACTTGATGGTATTTGTTTTAGTCAGCTTTTTCATCACTGTTACCAAAGGAACTGATGAGAAAAATTTTAGAGGACGAAAAATTCATTTGGTGCCCATGATTTCAGAGGTCTTAGTCCATAAACGGCCAGCTCCATTGCCCTGTGCCTGAGGGGAGGCTTCTGCATGCCGGCAGGAGACTGTGGAGGAGGAAAGCAACTCAGGATTTGGCAATCAGGAAGCAGAGAGAGTTCTTGCTCATCAGGTACAAAATATCAATCTCAAAAGTACCTCCAGGGTGACCTACCTCCTCCAGCAACATCTTACCTTCCTTAAGTCACCTTCCAGTTAATCCACTCAGGTGGATTAAAGCACTGATTAGGTTAATGCTCTCATTAACCCAAATCATTTCCTCTAAACTTTCTTGTATTGTTTCAGACATATTGGGGGGGACACTCATAGGTAAACCTCAACAGTATCCTATCCAGTGGTCTGGATGTAGAACAGTTTGTCCATTCATCTACTGAAGGACATCTTGGATGCTTCCAAGCCTTGGTGATTGTGAAAGTGCTTCTTTAAATATCCCTGTGCAGGCTTTTAGGTAAACACAAGAATTCAGTTCATTTGAGTAAATATTAAGGGGCATATTTACTGAATCATATATGGTAAGAGTATATTTAATTTTGTTAAAACTGTTAAACTGTTTTCAAAATGCTGCACCACTTTGCATTCCCACAAACAATGAGTGAGAGTTCCTGTTGTTCCATAAACTGACTGATACTGGGTAGTGTCAGTGTTTTGGATTTTGGCCATTCTAATAGATGTATGCTGGTATCTCATTGTTTTATTTTCAAGTATCCAGTGATTTACAATGTTGACCATATTTCTATATGCTTACTTGCCACCTGTATATCCTCCCTCTATAATGAGGTACCTATTCTGGTCTTTTGGCCATTCTTAAAATCAGGTTGTTCTTTTCCTTTTTGTTGAGTCTTAGACTTCTATGTACATCTTGGGTAACAATCTTTTATTAGTTGGATCTTTTGTCATTAGCAGAAGTTTTCTCCTAATCAGTGGGTCATCTTATCATTCTCTTAACCTCAACTTTTACAGGGTAGAGGATTTTAATTTTAATGAGGTTCAGTTTTTTCACTTATCTTTTTGATGGAGTATGCCTTTGGTGTACTATCTAAAAAATCATTGTCATACCTAAGTTTATCTCAATATTCTTCTTTGTTCTCCTCCAGGAACTTTATATTTCAGTGTTTTAAATTGAGGCATATGATGCATTTTAATTTTCTTCTGGGGGTGTTAAAATTTATGTCTAGATTCATTTTTTTGGTATGAGTATGGTTTTCCAGTGTCATTTGTTGAAAAGACTCTTTGCTTCATCTTATTGCCTTTGTTCCTTTGTTAAAGATCAATTGACTGTATTTATGTGGTTGCCTATTTCTAGACACTCTGTTCTGTTTCATTGATCTATTTATGTAGCCTTTCATGGATGCTACACTGTCTTGATTACTGTAGCTTCATAGAAAGTCTTGAAGTTGGGTAGTGTCATCCTCTGACTTTGTTCTTCCCCTTCAATATTGAGTTTGCTATTCTGGGATTTCACTCTCTTCATATAAACTTTAGAATCATTTTCTTGATACTCAAAAATAACTTGATGAATTTTGGTTGGAATTGCATTGATCCTATCAATCAATTAGGGAATAACTCACTTCTTGACAACATTGAGTATTTTATACAAGACCATGACATATATATCTCCATTTACTTAGGATTTTGTTTATATTTTACATCAGATTTTAATTGTATTTTCATGAATAAAAATCAATTTTCAATCTAATATTTTAATTAAAGGGAGTAGTTCACTCTATAAAACCTAAATTTAATTTTAAAGTGATCAGAGATGTGAATTTCAAAAAGGAAGCAGGTAGCAGTGGTCTGTGGTATATATATTTTACCAGTTGAGTTCACTTATCTTTATAAAAGCAGAAAATAGCAGAATACATTTGCAATTTCAGTGCCTGAGGATTGGGGGAAATACCTAATAATCTCTGGGTGCAGATAAATTTGTACCCAGAGGGTAAATTATTTCCCGGAATTTTGAAAAGTTGTTGATATTAAAATAGAGATAGAGGGAGGAACAAGAATTATCAAATGGAAAATATTATAATAGGTTATGCTGTTATGGCATTTGCTGATAAATGGGTGGAACTGGAAAATATTATGCTAAGTGAAATAAGTCAGTCCCCAAAACCAAAAAGTTGTGTACTCTTTCTGATATGTGTATGCTAACCCACAACAAAGGGAGGATAGGGAGGGGGAAGTAAAGATGTTCATTAGATTAGACAAAGGGGAATGAAGGGAAGGGAGGAAGATGGGAATAGGAAAGACAGTAGAATGAGTCAGAGATAACTTTCCTATATTCATATATGAATACATGACCCGTGCAACTCCACATTATGTTTAACCCACAAGAATGGGATCAAAATTGTAATGGGTTGCACCCCATGTATGTATAACATGTCACAATACATCCTACTGGCATGTATACCTAAAAACAAATTTAAAAAGGAAAATACATCAATAAATGGAGAGCTATACTTCCATTGTATTCATAGAAAAAAATCAGAAGAGTTTTGTATTACAGTAAAATTGAAAAAAATGCTATTTTTCTGATGTTTTGTATTCTTTTTTTTTAAATTTTTAAATATTTATTTAGTTTTCGGTGGACACAACATCTTTATTTTATTTTTATGTGGTGCTGAGGATCGAACCCAGCACCCTGCGCATGCCAGGTGAGCACGTTACCGCTTGAGCCACATCCCCAGCCCCTGTTTTGTATTCTTTATGGATAACCTAGTGAGGAAGTAGTATTGATTGGTTGACTCTAACCATTAGTTCATATATTCCTTCATAAGATTTATTGAGAACCCATCACCTATGACCCATACAGTAAATTACACTAATAAATAATTGTAATATGGAAACATTGGAGGTGCAACAATTGCTGTTTTCAAAAGAAGTGATAATCTGAGGTAGATTTTGCAATATTAATTGGATCTTTTTTAATCAACAGGATATAGGAACTAAAGAACTATAAGAAAATAGATTAGTGTCTTCAACAAATATATATAAAATATTTGCTAAATACCAGCCATATAATTAAATGAATTTTGTAGTAATATTATTTAGAGATCAGAGATGGCACTACTAAATATTGAAAATATGAATGTAAGAGAAGAGCAAGGATGTATATGTGCATGGAGGAAAGCTAGCTCACTTCACTATGGACTTACAGTAAGGTTCTTCTGCAAAACCAGTGTCCCAGTCCAAGATCTATTGGAAGGCAGGAGGTATGGAAAGAACCCTGTGTTCTGCAATTAAGGGCTAAAAGAATGCATAGAAGATAAGTGACAGCAAATGAGAATGAAGAGGTAAGTGGGAATACATTATGCAGAGCCCTGCAATCTATAATGGGATGCTATGGGATAGTTGTCATCAAGGAAGTAATATGTTCATTTAGCTTGAGTACACTCACTTCATTATAAAGCACAAGTTGGAAAGTGTTTTAGTCTATGTTGTCGCTAAAACAAAGTGTCTGAGGCTAGGTAGTTCATGAGAGGGTGCATAGGGGTAGGAAAGATGGTGGAATGTGATGATCATCATTACCCCAAGTACATGTAAGAAGACAAGAAGGATGTGATTCTACCTTGTGTACAACCAGAGATATGAAAATTGTGCTCTATATGTGTAATATGAATTTTGTAATATTTGCAAATAGCAAATCAAAATTTAAAAAAATTAAAAATTAAAAAAAAAACAGAAGACATTTATTTAGTTCACATTTATAGAGGTCTTAATGGGGACCAAGCCTCCAGCACTTGAACCTTTTGAGACAATCTGTATCTAAATCATTATAGGAAGGAAGACAAGATTGGAATCAGGAACACCAATAACACTATTGAGAATTGATTGAAGATATCGTGATTTCCTGAGTTGGAATAGTGGTGTGGAATGTGGAATGCTACAGAAAAACAGGCACAAAGATGAAATGCACTAGAGGCATGGGCTTTGGAGTCAGAAATTGGTTTAATTCTTTGTCATATCAGCCTGTTATGTTTTTTCACTTTGTCCTGATTTTTTATTATAGTTTTATTTCATTTATGCTTTCTTTACTTTGCACATATTTGTATTCTAGGATATTTTAGATTGTCTGTCATCCATAGTTATGTGGTACTCCCCCCATTTTGCTGAGTTGGCTGATATTTCTTATGCCTGACGTGGCCTGTAATATCCCTTAATATGAGATTATCTTATTAAGGATATTTTCCTATGATGGGACCAAATGTCCTGAGTTGTAAAGTTCCCTACAGTTTGGAATCATCTTTTCTCCTTTTTAAGCCCTAGGGATTCAATGAATCTTGACTAATTTTGTGTTAATTTTTCCTGGCTTCTGATATTTTTCCCTTTACAATTATAATTTTTGATATCTTTGGCTGATTCAAAGTCAGAGGGACAAATTGCCTCCTCCTTTTTTTATCTGACTACCATGCTATCAATTTATATTATTACATTGATTGTTTTCCCCTTTTCTCTCTGATATTTAAAAGTTTTGTTTCATGGAATATATACATTTCTGTATATGGTGTTTATTTTTAAAAACATATTTTATTTAGTATGTTCAGAAATATGAGCAGTGAGCCTTTGACATGCCCTGTCTGCATATGTGGATTTTACCATGCAATCAGGAAGCTGTCTGCTGTGTTGGAATCCTTGTTTCAGTTTTAATTTATTATCTCTATGACCTCATGTGCTCAATACATGTAAGCGCTTTTTATCAATATTGTTTATCTGTGAACAGTGTAAATTGGAAATATGTATTTGGAAAGGCATTGGGAGAGGAAAGTCTAGAAAAGAACATTATCCTTATCAAAATGAATCAATAGTAGCTTTTGGTAATTGAATACATATTTTCAAAATATAGTTTTAAAGCAAAACTAAGACACTGGTTGATATTAGGAGGTAGAAGGCAGGAAGAAAATTTGTTGCAACATATCAAGTATCAGCAGTTGATGACCTAGACCAGGGCATTGCCAGTGAAGATGCAGATATATAAGAATACCAGGAAAAGAATTAACAATACTAGGTGACCACAGGCATTTAGTATGAAGATATAAAGATGACTCACTTGAGTGGCAGATAAAGAGCTGATATTCTAAGCTTGAGAATAAAGAGTGTGGCGAGGTTTGGGCATGAGTGGATAGGAGTGAGTTCATTTGCAGATACACTCAGGTTGAAGGGTTCACAGTATTTATTTCAGAGGTGCAAAAAGTGGTTGAAGTTAGAAATAAGGGGTTAGAGGTTATCAATTTAGTTTAATTCACATGAATAAATAACATTTTCCTGGGGGAGGGGTAGGAAAACTACTGTTGTAAGACTGGAACAGTGAGAAATTAAGTGAGTAAATAGAGTTCTAAAGTATCCTGTGTGGCTGGGTGTGATCTTAAAAAATATGGGGAAGTAACTACATAGCTGGTGGTTTTCTTTCCTGCGTTCTCACTGTTGAGCCATCCATAGAAAAATGCTTCAAGTTAATTGAAATTCCCGAGAGGGGCAGAGCTACAATTAGACCAATGAATACTTTGACCTGTGACTTTAGATGAGTTATTGAATCTTCTAACCTTAATTATTTTCAACTTTTAAATGTGGAAAATAAAATTTTATATATAATTTTTGCATGCACTATATTTTTTAAAAAAATCATTATACTGCCTAGCATGTGAGAGGCAAAACAATAACAAATATTTCTTAATAGTGCCAAGGATATCAAGATGTTTTTGTTGTCTTCACTGTGCATCTGGTTTACAGAAGGATATGAATATACTATCAGATGATATAAATTGGATATAGTATACTTTCAGAAGGCTGTTGGTGAATGTAGAGTTTCAGAAAATCAAGTTCTCTGGGGGCTCAGGCAGTGATTATGGACCATCTTGACAATTCTGAACCTTTTCTGAAACATTTGATTTTTTATGTGTATAGCTGTTTAAGCTCTACTTAGTCTCTACCCACTTAATCCTGAATGCTAAGAAATTACCAGAAAATAATAATGACAATGAAAAGCATACTCTCTCCTATGATATGAGCCTTAGGATGGATGAATGGATATACACACATACACCCATCCACCCACCCCCCCACACACACAGAGACATAAGCCTACATACATATACATATATACATTCACACACATGCATATGTGACATGTACATAAATACATATTTTATGTTTTATATATTTGGCCTATCTATGGATACATACATTAGGGTTATATATTAGGAGATATGTGTGCTAGTATAGTTTAATGTTGGTGAGAGACATCAATTGTTCTAGCGTGTATTCCCAAGGAGATTGAAAGACAGATGGTTCACATAGTGCATACTGTTAGACACTAGCTAAGTTCATCTGACCTTCCTTGACCCCTTTGTACCCTGTGTGCATCTTCATCTCAGTCTCATCTATGTGTCCTTAAATATGTAACAGGTGCTCAAAATTTTCCTAGAGCTCAAAATTTCCTGGAGTTCCACATTTTGAGATCTTTGAATGTTTGTAGTTTTTGCATATCCTGCATATTCCATAGTATTCAAGAATAACAGATTAAGAAGAGAAAATTTGTATCAAGTGAATATCCCTGAAGCCTTTTCCTGTAATTAAAAATTTTTATCATTTGTAATAAATTACATAAATGATTACACTTTATATTGCCCCCAGAAATAGGTTTAGAGCTCTACAGTTTCCAATTTCTGGGTTTGTCACTTATTTTTTTTTAACTTCTACATCTTTAATGTTGCTTAAGGCATGCTATCTGTTCATTACTAATTAGAATATTTTCTTTTTTCTTTTTATTTTACCTTTTTGAGAAACAGAACAATTTTTATTCACTCATGATGTTTTTAAAAACTGAGTTTTGTCACAGTTAAGTTACTGGGTCAGTGACTTCAATATCAAAATGCCATATTTAATTTAAGTATTGCCATGTTTCAGCCACACCTGGACAACAATCATGGAAGAACAAAATATATACAACTTTATAATGTTTTCTCGTATTTTAAACTGAATTTATTAACAAGCTGAACTTTAATATCTGAATTTCTTTGCCCACTTTTATTCCTTCAACAGTTACTCTCACAAAACAAACAGATTCAATTTCTGCAAATTCCCAGAGATTGTTTGTAATCCAGAATTTATCATTTGGTCAGTGTTGAAAGTAAATGTATGATGAGCTGTAAAGTATTTCCTGTCATGTTTTAGTATTATTTCATAATATTCCTGTTTTTTGTGGTAAGACTAAAGTGGGTCACAAACTCAATTTTGGTTCCTCTTCAGGAAGAAACTTACAATTTCTTTGATTCCTACAGTCATGACCAAGTATCCTAAACATATGCTTGTGTTATTAGAACTTGAAAGATCTACCAAAATCAAACCTGTGATATTGTACTCCTGCATAAAATCAAAATTTAATGTTGTGTACCAAGAAGTTATTTCTAAAGAAAACCCCAGTGGGAAAGATGTTTTCTAGGAGAATAAGAGTAAATTTATTCCATGTGTGTATGCAGATTTCTCTAAGTCATCTTTGAAAAGTAATAAGCAAGACCATGAAGCAAAGGCTGGAAAATCAAGTACGGTTTGATAAGCAAGAAACTTATGCAACTAAAGGAAGCCAGGGGCACACTATGTATATATGAGAAATAATGAAACAGAATGTTTTAGTCAGCTCTTTAGTTGCTGTGACTAAAAGACCTGACAAAAACAATTGTAGAGTAGGAAAAGTTTATTTGGGGACTCACAGCTCAAAGGTCTCAGTCCATAGACAGCCAGCTCCATTTCTTGGTTCCAAGGTGAGGCAGAGCATCATGGCAGAAGAGTGGGGCAGAGGGAAGCAGCTCACATGATGATAAGGAAGCAGAGAGAAAGACTACTTGCCAGATATAAAATTATATCCCAAAGCAGGCCCCAATGACCCACCTCCTTCAGCCATACCCTACCTGCTTTCAGAAACCACTCAGTTTATCCCATCAGGGATTAATTTACTGAATGGGTTAAGGCTCTCATAACCCAATCATTTCTCCTCTTGCACTGACTCACACATGAGCTTCTGGGGGACACCTCACATCCAAACCATAACACAGGATAAGGGCAGAGGACATTCCTCAATTAGGGGGGTAATTGTGATGGCCAGGTTGGTAGGAAAGTGCAGACATGCAAAGCTACAAATACACTCAACTGTTAACCATTTTGTAAGTACTTGTTGCAAAGAGAATTTTGACACTTCCAAAGCTATTTAAACTATTATATTTTTCTTTGGTGCAAGTACTTATATTATCTGGTGCATAGGGTCCAATATTGACAGCTATTCCAAATTATTTTCATTTTTTTTCCAGGGAACCTGAGCCTGATCACATGTATCATAATCTTATCCTATCTAAGGATTAATCAATTCCAAAACATTTATTTAGTACTTACCCTGCATAAGACTTGAGAGGTTAAAGACAAAGTGCATAATATGATACCTAACCTTTAGAAACTCAGTCTTATCATTAGACTCTAATGGACAGAGACAGCTTTGAAAATTAGTAATTATAATTACTATAACTACAGTTAGAGAGAGGGGTATATTCATAGGCTACATAGAATCAGAGGAATAAATAGTCACTTCCATCAATAGTAAATTCCACATTGCTCTTTTTAGGAGCTCAACATAAGGAGATTGGAAAGGGCAATGGTGCCATCTACTCCTTCATGTCTGTACTTTAATTCCAGAAGAATGCCCTAAGAAGTGAGGGGAGATTAAGAAATAGTTTGGCAACATTACAGCTAATGAAAAAGACTTTTAATGATATTTAATTTAAAAGTTAACTTTGCCTTGTTCACTTATGTTTATTTATTATTGTTTTCATTGTTTTTCTAAATATAGATGACAGTAGAATGCATTTTGACACATTATACATAATGGAGTATAACTTCTCATTCTTCTGGTTATATATGCTATAGGGTCACACTGGTTGTGTAATCGTACATTATTTTTTAAATTAATTTTTATTTGTTTTAATTAGTTATACAAGACAGTAGAATGTATTTATGCACTTTGATATATCATACATAGATGGGGTATATTTTCTCATTTTTCTGATTGCACATGTTGTAGAATCACATGGGTCATGCATTCATTTATGTACATAAGGTAATAATGTCTGTTTCATTCTACTATACCTTCCAATCCCCAAATCCCTTCCTCTCCCTTCACTTTTCTCTACCTAACCAAAAGTAACTCTATTTTTCCCTATGGCCACCCCATTGTGAATTAGCATTTGCATATCAGAGAAAACATTAGACCTTTGGTTTTTTAAATCATATATAATTTAAAAAATATATAATGATAGAAAATTCAACAGTGCATGAAGTACCCTGCCAATGGTGATAGAAAAGCCCTTGGTATACTTTTGTCTGTATGTGTGATTGTAATGTTTTTAATCCCAGTCATGGTTTACGGCTGCTAAGACACGAGTCTTAGCAGTGATTGTGCAACTAAGTGTATTTGTTTCTCACCAAAAACTTTTCCAAAGCTGTTCTTGTAAGATATTAGATTATTAGAGATCTATTTTATCATTAATGTTTATTCCTTTGGTTAGGTGGAGATTTTTAGGTCTTTGCAGAGACCCTATTTAAAAATAGTCTCAGAATTTCTACTAGCTTTTTATTACTGCTGTAAACAAATTATTATAAACTTGGTGGCTTAAAATAACATAAGTGTGTTCATTTAAAGTTCTGGAGGCCATGAACTGGAAATCAGTTTTAACTGGCTAAAATAAATGTGTTGGAAGGGCTACATTCTTCTGGGGACAATAGGGAAAAAATAACATTGCTTTCCTTTCCCAGCTCTAGAGGCTGCGTGAGCCTTGGCTACCTGCCCTTTCCTCCATCTTCAAAGCCAAAAGAATAGCATCTTTCCCCTTCTGGCCCCTGCTTGCATCCCTACATCCTCCCTCTCTCTGATCCTCCTGCTTTCCTCTTTTGAGGAGCCTTGTGATTACAACAGAGCAGCTGGATTGTCTGATAATCGCCCCATCTCAAAATTTTTAGCTTAATCATATCTACAAAGTTCCTTTCACGGGCTAAAGCAATGTATGCACAGGTCCAGGGATTAGGACAGGAACGAGGAGGGGGTCATTTTCAGCTTATCTAAAGATGCTATTTTAAATCGTGCTGTGATCCATTAATATTTTCTCAGAACATTATAAAGAAAGGTTCTTGATAAAGAGAACAAATATTAGAAATCTTTCCTAGACTAAGAAAAAATGCTAGAAAATATATGCTTGAATTAAAAAAATAATAATGCACTACAAAAGGGTAAAAGGGAAATTTTCTTCTCAAAACCCAAACAAAATAAAGCAAAATTAAAAAAAAAACCACGAAATAAATTCCATACTGCAGAATATTGTCAAGTGCCAAGTCCCAAGCAATGCCAGGTTCAAAACTTCAGCCCCTTTTCTTTTGCAGATGCTGTCTCTACCCACCTTGTGTAGTTAATATTCATGACCATGTAACTCTGAATGCCAATGACTGGTTTTAAAGTATGGTCGGGAAAAAAGTAATAATTGCTTTTTCGTTTCTTCCTTGCTTATTCTTTAAAAGAGTATTTGACTGTTTCAATGAATGCCATTAGAATTTAGATCTTAGGTTTTACATTTTTTTTTCTAAAAGAGATATAATAAAAGATATAATAAACTATCTTGAACTTTATATTACAGAGAAAGTGCAGTGTGCTGTAAATAATTTACATTTCTGATCCAAGATCCGATTATTAGATAAACCTGATAAGCAGGTTTTCTGTCTCTCAATTTAGTTCTCTTTCCAATAATTCATTAACTTAGTGATTTGCATGTGAGTTCAGGTCTCAGTGCAATGTATAAACTACCCATAAGCCTCCTGCTTTCATAAACTAGTTAATCTGAGCCAGGAGCATTTCCCTAGTATATTCAATAAACTGCACTCCTGTGCTTGGATCTGTGGGGAGTCATAAAGGATGATGATTCTTGTTGTCCAGAAGTACATCTCTCCGTTGCTAAAGAACTTGAAAATATCTGAGGTGCGCTGCTAAGAATTCTTTCCCAAAAATCCATAGACCATTTCTCATAGTAAACAAGCAGTCTTATCTAACCTTTTTCCCTTGCTGTTTCAAAACCAAGATTTTGCCCTGAAGCTAAAAGTCATTTGAGCAGGGGGGGTTTATCCCATGGCCATGAATAAAGAGACATTACTTACACACACTGACAACTTGAATGATTCACTTTCCAATAATGAGTAGCAGGAGGAGAGCACTCACTTATTTAGGCTTTAAAACACCCAAGAGAACAAATATAGTTTTTGTGCTGTTTTTGAATTGCTTGAGCATTCCATATACTTTTGAGAACTGGCTAAGATCGTGAACAATTTCAATTCCTTCTGTTTATCCCCAACCCAACGCCATTTTTTTCCCTTCTTTGCCATGTAGTGTGGTCTAGGAGATGGGTCCCAGGGTTCTGCATCTCATGGATTCCTTTGGCAGCTGGAATCCATTGGATTTTTCCCAGTGAGGGGCACCAGAAGGTGAACTTAGATAAGAAGATAGAAGGAAAGTGTTATAGTGTTTTTCTTCCCCATCCTCCTGTTGAGCCCCCCCTCCATTGGTATTTCGGGGGGCCCTTCCTCCATGATTCCTGCACTTAGTGGTCTCAGGATCAGACCACTATTCCTCTCAGGCCTACCAGTGTTCTTGACCATCTCTGGGTGTGTCCCCTAATCCAGCTCTCACCTTTGTTGTTAACTACTCTCTTCAATAAATTTTGTATTTGAACCACCTGAATTGAATTTTGTTTTCTAATAAGGCTCAGTTCTTGACAAGCATATTTCCTACGGTGTAAGAGGAAACCTCATAACCCAATAGCCAGTTAAGCATCTTTATAACCTACCTGTGTTCTGTTACCTCCCCATTCGACTCCTCCCTCCAGTTGACTCTGTAGTAATAACTGGGGATAGCTGTTGATGATAGGCAGGGAGAGGGTCTCAGAAGCAGACTGCCAAATCCCTGTAAAATTAGTTGATTCATGCTTTTTCCCAGCTGAGGATCCCACATTTTTATGGTTTTAACCCCCTTCGGAGGCTGTGGATAAAAAAATAAAATAACAACAACAAAAAAACCCCACATGATTTATAATTTAGTTGTTCAGACCACATATCTAAATAGATGGAGTGAACTTTGGCAGTCCAAAGCTGTTTTAACCCTTTTTATATATCAATTCAATTGTTGCCCTCCATGGTATTATTATTATTATTATTATTATTATTATTTATAACAAACCCAACCCAGACTTCTCTGTAGACTTTTCCCTATTATAAAGTTAACTGAGAGTGGATATCTCTGCTTATCGTACTATTCGTGATTTGAAGGTGATTTTCTTAATGTCACTATTCTGACCCAATATATCAGCAGCTCTTTGCCAAGACAACCCAGAATGTGGTATGTATCATATAGTTGTGCCCAAGACTTTGAATCAAATTGGATCATCTTAATTCTGCATCCTGGGTCATCTTGTAGTTAAAGTAATTCTTTGTTTTCTCTCTCACTTTTTAAAATTCTCTCCTGAAGTTCTTCTGAATCTATTATTTCTGCTAAGTTTACCACCCTCCTTTTCTTCTGATTCATCCTTTTTTGATTCTTGGATATTTTTCTGTACATTTTTTCATATTCAATATACTCACTCTCTGATAACTTTGAAAAATATAATTGGTATGTGTTATTTAGGATAAATAGAGATGTATCTCTTAAGTAACAGCATATATATTTATTTTACCAAATAAATACACCAAATGATGTACAGAAGACTGGAATTTCAGCAATTTTATTGTGGCTTCTTTCTGTTTCATACCTTTTATGAAAGCAAAAGTTCCATAATGTTATATGGCTGACATATAATGCCTGTTTGCATAGCTATATAATGCTTCTAAACTTGGGGTTTGAATAGTTCTTAAATCTTATCTTAACTAATAGTCTTTAGATATTTGAAATTCTTCTATTTGTATCATTGGTATCAATAGGAACAGTATAAATGGATCTTGGAAAGAGCTTTCTTCTAGTAGTTATTCACCATCTACAGTAGCCTGAGAATTGGGCTAGGCTTTTCTATCATAATGTTTAACAGAGCAGACTTCTGTCCTTCATCTGTCCCTTGAGGAGTCAGAGATATCTATTGTTCCTGTGATAAAGAATTTGAAACATGGTGCAGAAGTTATTAGGGTGAAAGGGTTAATCACTCTGATGAGAATGGCCAGGCACATTTCATATAAATGGTGTGGGTGTTGAAGGATGAAGTACAGTACATCCAGCAATGCTAAGGAAGAGGGTTACATAGAAGAGAGATCCACGCTTGAAAAGTCATGCAGACAGCAGAAAGACATAAGACTTATCACAGGGCTTGGCTGTGGGTGGAGATGGAGCAGCTCTGCCCTTGATCCAGAATCACTCCTTCCCTGCTCCTACTGGCTGTATCCTTTTGTTTTTCTTTACTAGCTGAAGATGTCCTCCTTCCATTCTACTTACCCTGTACTTCCCCCTTCCCATCCCAGCAAAGATCTCAAAAGAAAATTTCATATTTACCGCTTTCTCCATTTGCTCATTTGGTATAGCAACTAGATTTAAAGGATTCCATGAAATTGTTTTGTAAACATGGTTAATGAGCGCTGCGTTCTTGACAGAAACAATGAAATGGTTTTGGGCCTCATATTTTAGGGTTGATTGAAAAAAAAATAGAAGATAACTTGTAATCTCTACAGTTATTTTCATTTACTTTGGAAAATTTAAATATCAGATAAAAATGGGCACATTTTTAGCATAAGCCTGTTCCATGCAGTATTTGTGATGCAATAGGTTTATTTATGGTTTATTGGAAATTCCAATTGAACTGAGAGTCCTGTATTTTTGCTTGAAAAATATAGCACCCTTAAATTTTCCCTCTTTCAGATGAGACTCTCTGAACCACTTAGATTCTTCCCTTCGCTTGTAAATTGCCCATTTTACTAGTTCTTCTGATCTCTCTGCTCTTCTCCCTCTCAATTTCTCTCCTTCCCCCACCTTATTATTCTCCAGTAATGTAATTTATGGTGTTCCTTTCTTATGATTAGAAACCTGAAAACATTGTTAGAGTATGGTGAAGATAAATGACTCTTTAAAATCTTGAGGACAATGCAAAGCATTGTTAACTACTAAGCAAGTGTGGCAAATTTAATTTAACCTTTCAGATGTGTATGAATGAAAAAAACAGCATGCATTGAGCACAGGTAGTAGGGAGTTACCTGCCATTAATAAATGAATCCCTTTCGGCATGCTGCATCCTATGCATTGGAAGAATTTATGTTAGATAACAAAATTCTATTTGAAGCCTCTGTAGAATTATTTCTATTTAGTTAGTAACAAGTGGAGCTTGGGGTATTATTAGGCCAAATTACAACAACAGTGTACTGCTGTGTAGAGCAAGATCAGGGCATTTCTTCTATGCAGCATCTTTAAAAGTCTGGCTCCTAAAATTAATGTTGTGAAGCTTCAGTTCTTTTGAATTGAAACTCCAGGGAATAAGAAAGGGTCATAATTATTAGCTAGGAACTGATGCTAAATTTGTTTATTCACTGATTTTCCACCACTTTCTATAGTATGTAAATGAGATTTTTACTTAGAAAATACATTCCCACTCCGAGACAGATGACAGCTGTTGAAGCCAGGGGGAAAAGAAACCACAGCTTTTTCCTTGGCCCTCCTGTTTAGTGCAGTTTCCAAAGCTTCATTGAATTTCCCCAGAATCCCCCGCGCAGGAGCTTTCAATTCTGATTGATTAGTCATCATATCAGAGCTTACTGCCTGTGGCTCCCTTGCTACCAATTGAACATTATGAACTGGGCCCAGGAAATTAGCTGGCTCAGCACCATCGGGATGGTGGCCTGTTTAGCAAAGGATGTCTAATTCCCTGTGACTCTAGTTAGTAGAACTGGCAATCGAAGGATATGAATAGAATGTCTTCAGAGAGGAATCAGAAGTTGTTTTCAAAGTTTACAGTACTCCTGTGGGATACGGTGAGGAGTAGACACATCACACACACACACACACACACACACACACACACACACACACACACACACACCTGCCATTCACATCTTCCTAAAATTCCTGCCAGAGTAGTTACCTCCTAGCAAAGGGGGTAAGGAAGCCTGGAAGAGGGGACTCCTTCTGGTGGGAGATGGGGAGAGGTGTTTCTCCATTTTTATTTCTTTCAAATCTGCCTCCTTTGCCCTCTGATATTTTGCAGTATTCCCTTAGAGGCCACTCAGGTCACACCCTGGATCTGGATCTCATGCAAACCTCCTCAGACAGAAGTGGAGCTATGCAGACAGTTGGCCTGTGGCAGGGCTGGCTCATCCTAGGTGGAACCTGCTCCTCTGCTCTTGTCCTGGTGTCTCTTTCCAGGTGTGCAGTACTCACATACAACAAACTGCAGCACACCCCTGAGGCATGACTTCCTCAAGTACCCTTGCTCCAGAAACTGCTAGTATCTCCCCCCAAATATCAGAATCCCACTGCTTTCAGTACCCTGATAGAACATGAGCTCAGAAACAAATTCATATCAAGGTATAGATGGCTACGTTGGAAATACTATGGTACCTATCTCAAAGTGATATGGATTCAAAGCAGAGCTATGAGGAGAAAATATATGAACATAAAGAAAGCAAATCATGCCTATGAATCAAAATCAGTCTGGTAGATATCAGGAAGAGAAACTTTAGGGCAGGGAAATTTTCTCATTTTTCCTTCAAATTCTGAACTTTGGGTTGGTATGACTAACAGGAATAAACAAAAGCAAAAACATTTTTCACATTCATAAATTGAAGTATTATTTTTAATTGTGCCTTTCAAAACTAAGTTGCCTTGAGGTAGATTTGTGTAATATGGCACTAATTAAAACACCATTAAATAAAGATAAATAAGCTAAAGTGCTTATTAGCCTTCAATTATTGTTCTACTGTAGGATAAAACAGTCCTGCAGAGAAGCTCCACAGCTCTCAAATCAAGAAGCGGATGTGTTATCAGCTTTCTAAAAGATATCTCTCAATAGTATAGTAGAACCAGCAGATAATGGGAGGGAGGAGAAAGGAACAGTACTAGCGAATGAGGTAGATCCAATTATGTGCATTCATGAATATGACATAATGAATCCCACTACTATGTATATTATAGTGCACATATAAAAATATTTCTTTATGAAAAACATGCATGTGTATGCACCTGAAATTTTCTTTCATTTGTGAACATACACATCAAAATAGATATGTTTAAAAAGCACATACCTTGGATAATAATGTCCATCACATGCTACCATCATTTCTAACCCCACTCCCCATCCCTTCCGCTCCCACCCCTCTGCCCTATCTAGAGTTCGTCTGTTTCTCCCATGTACATGTATTAAGACATGAATTGGTGTGAATGTACTTTGTATACAACCATAGATATGAAAAATTGTCCTCTCTATGTGTAATAAGAATTATAAAGCATTCTGCTCTCATACATAAATAAAAAAATTTGATAAAAATAAATAAATTTTAAAAGTACATGCCTATGTTAACATATATGCTCAAATGAACAATGGGATAATAGATGTGAAATTAACATTAAGGAAGTAAATTCTGCTTCTTAATTTCCTCTTGCTTCAGTGCCATCGGCACAAATGTCCTTCTCATTTGAGGGCACACAGTGGAGCAGTCAGCATCCCTCCTCAGTGGGACTTGATGATGTTGTGGAAGAGAAGACACACTGGATATTTGGCACCCAGTGTTAAGCATGCTTGGTGTCCATGGCTGTCTTACATTTCCATCAGCCACACATGGCATGTAGTTTTCAATGGTTCTTTGCTAGACATCATTTTTATGAGGTGCATTGCACTGTGTATTACTGCATTGCAAATGGAAATATGTAAGATACCAGACACAGAGAAATGGGTTCAGTACCAAACCAGAACAGGGCAGATTCAACATGTATTTCTGGTTGGCAATTTAGAGTTTTTTGCTATTGCAGTGTTGAAACCAAGTAGATGATTAATCAATATTGGTTGAATGGGTAAATAAGTGATGAATAGATGCATTATGTATCTTTAATTGGGTCCGTTTTTAACCTGAGTCTTCAATATAATACAGATTACAGAAGATGGGTTTATAGTCATATATTTTTTAAAATTCAAAATTGTCATTTAATAGATTTAAGTAAAGAACTCCTAAAATTCCCAAATTAGTATAAATTTAAAAAGATTATTTAAAAATTTTAATATATTAATACAAATATTCAAATCATTACTGAAATTTACTATTTATTAAGTTATATTATTTGGATTTTATAGATTTTTTAGGGTTTGGCATGCAGAAATAAAATTCAGAACATATTTATGAAATATAAACATGGTTAAATAGCTTCCTTACCCTATCCACGTGACTTTGGAATGTAGGGCTTGCTCTTATCTCAGATCTTTCTGCTTCCTAGTAGCAGGCTGTATCCCACCCTCATGACTTTCATGGCCACAGTTCCAACCCTCTGCCTCTTCGTTTCTGATTACACAGTGTACTACTTGCTTTCTTCCCGCACACTTTGTGGCCACACATTCATAGAGAAAGATCCCAGCATCTGAAGAGACCCTTGTGATCTGTGCACTGGCTGCCTATCCAGTAGAGAAAGGTACTTTACTGTTTTGCAGAAGAAATTTCCTGGAGGCCAAAGGAGTAAATATGTGAGATTCAAAAGCTGATTTGAGTGAACTGGGTGGAGAGAGAGAGTGGGGACTAGACTTCCCAGACATTGTTTTCCTGTATTTTTGTTTGTTTGTTTGTTTGTTTTTTGTTTCTTTAACCAACACATTTTTACTTGAGGCTTGTTTTTCTTTCATTTATCTAAAAGTGATAAGACCAAAGGTTTTACAAAATTAATTCAGTGAATCAAAGAAGACTCCTTGAACATCTTCTCCAGGGTTTTGAGCCTTTCATGTGCTGGGTAAGTGTGTTTGAATAACAGATGGCCTTCTATGATAGATACAAAAGATAGGTAAAAATAGAGTTTAGTGTACTAATAATTTTTTATGACAATGTTGGTTTTCCTAAATCAAAATATTCTACATGTTGAAGAGCATAGTACACATGTTTATAATAATGGCTTTATTCTTATTTTCATGATGGAATAAGACTTTGGGATTCCAATTGTGTGGTTCCGTTTCCTGATAGAAATTTCCCTGCAGGTTGAGGCTCTGGTCTGTGTATTCTTGGTTGAATTTGGCAATGTGCAAAGGTAGACATTAAGCATTCTCTAATATTGTTCATGTAGACAGCAGAATGACCTAAAAGTCAAGACACCTGGGTTTTTATGTGTTACAGATATTGCTGGAGGGAGATAGGAGGTGCAATAGGTCGTCATTAAGGTCCATTCCAGCTTTAATAAGCTATTAATGTAATGTTGATTGTAAAACAGAAAATGTGCATTTTGTTGGTTGAAGGAGCCACATTTGCATGAGGCTGCCCTGAACCATTCCGAATGTTAATAAGTGCCAGAGGACTTGCAACAAATCAAAACACAAGTGCTGCTAAAATGAATTGATAAGGAAAAGAATGATTATTTTGCTTGAAAAGCCACAGGGTAGCCTATAGAATCTAATGCAGTGAGCCTTTCAGAACATATGAGAGTAAACACTAACACTGTTATGGGAGTCTACGTTGTAAGAAGAATCCAAATGAACCAATATGTTCCCTTGTCATTTTCCACTTGCAACATATACAGCTAATTTTTATTTTTCAGTTTTCATTTTCGAATAAAACCTAGAAGTGATGATGGCTGTGGTGGAAGAACCATGGCTGTTGGGAAGAAATTACAGTGTAGCATCTTGCCTTTAAACTTCAGAAAATATAATTGCCTTGTAGTAATTCTGTGTTAAATTCTATTTCGCTGTGATTTAAGTCACATACAAAGTACTCCATCCATCCAACATAGATATGTGAAAAGTGGGCTTGTGGATGTATTTCAAGGGAGTAATTTTGGTATTTCTTCCCCATCTCATACTCTATCCCTGAAAATCTCTACAGGAAGCATAAGAAAGGCGTTGTTACTTCTTTTGAATTGTCTGCTTTCTTCGAATCATCATTGCTGATGCGAAAGAAAGAAAGAAAGAGTTCTCCTTTTAATGGTCTTCTCCAGCTTTTTTAACAAAATATCACAGTCTAGGTGGCTGAAACCAAAGGCATTTATTTTCTCAGCTTTCTAGAGACTGAAGGTTCAAGATCAAGTACCAGCAGGGCTAATTTCTAGCTGCAGATTGCCTCCTGTTTGCTGTGTCCTTACATGATGAACAGAGATACTTTTAATAGCTCTTTCTCTTCTTATAAGGAAACCAGTCCTACTGGATTGGGGCCTCATTCATATACCCTTATTTCACTTAAAATACTTCTTTAAAGGCTCATATCTTCAAAAGAGTCACATAGGAGGTAAAGACTTCACTAAATGGATTTTGCAGGATGTCACACTTCAGGCCGTAATGACTCTTTAAAATTATTTTCAAATGTGATCTGTTCCACAAATACCTTAATTCAGCAACTGAAGATATTTTATCATTTTCATTTCCAAATGATGCCACTTGAAAAATAGAAAAAACCCAGTGTAATTTTCTCCCCTAAGAAAATTTGTTCTGGTATAACACTTTTAATTGTTAAATTCACTTCTCAAAGGAGAGGAGTAATAGACAACACATATTTCCACGGGTGTAGAAATGAAAACATACAGAGCTTATTCCTGAATCTGTATGTGAAAGGGACAGTTCTTCTGATGACAGCAGCAAAAAGAATAACAACCTTTCCTATTATATTTGGTTTCCCAATGTATCTTATCAATGTTCTTTTACTGTCTAGTAAACTTTCACTCATTAATTCTTTCTGATAAACTTTTGATAAACATCTACCATGAGTCAATTATTATTCTAGGCTTTGGCGTAGAAATGAAGAGTCAAGGTTCTCCCTTCAAGGATCTCAAAATATCCTAATTAGGATAATAAAATACATAGTCATGCTTCTCACACAGAATAAATTCTTCTTCTGTATTTGTCCTTTGGTTATAGTTTTATGCTATCATTTTTGCTTAGCATGCATCACTGAGTTCCATATTTTTCTTGGGACTTAAAAACAAAAAAGCAAAGTGAAATTGAGTGGTGAAATGTGTTCATCTAGAAAACTTTTGGGTAAACCACATCAGTGGTTCTTAACCCTGGCTATCCAGTAGCATCTCTTAAAGAGGTCTAAAAATATTCCCTGTCTGCCCCCAGAGATTATGATCCATTTGATTTGTGATGGTTCCTGTCCTTTGATAGATTTTAAGAGATCCCTGGTTGATTCAAATGTGGAGCTTGTATTGAAACTCCTGTAAAAGATGATGTCCAAGACGCTTTCCTGCTCTGAAATGTTATATCTCCATGGATTCCTAGGTTTTCTTTCCAAATCTGAAAATTAAAAGTTGGAATAATTTGGAAAACTTACTCAATCCTTTAACATGTGTTTGGGGCTATTAATGCTGCCTCTAAGAATGGATCTCTGCTTAGATATAATTTAGGATAATTTCCTTTGACATTTGATTTGAATAAAAATCATGGAGATTAAATAAAATTTGTATAAGTATTAAGTAGTTTAAATGTAGCCTATGATGCAGGGCATGTAGAGAAAGTGTCATGCAATTAATGCATACAGTGAAGGAGAGCCTTGTATATCATGCTAAGTGCTTCAGAATTTCTGTAGAAAGTACTGGTTTGTCATTTCCATTTCCTGAAAAATATTAAGAAATGAAAATGCCTAAAGAGAACTGTGTTTTAGAAAGATCATATGGAAAAGAGAGTGGAGAGTGGGTAAAAGAGGAGAAAACCAAATGCAGTTAGGAAATTGACAGATGATTGCAGCAATCCAAATGAGGACCAGAATTCAGTAGGGGATGAGAAAGAGAGAGGCGCTTAACCACTGAGCCATATCACCAACCCTTTTTATATTTTATTTCGAGACAAGGTCTTGCTAAGTTGCTTAGGGCCTACTTAAATTGATGAGGCTAGCTTTGGACTCATAATCCTCCTGCCTCAGCCTCCCAAGCTGCTGGGATTACAAGTGTACACCACCATGCTGGCTTCCAAGAGACATTTTGAATAATGTATGGAATGTGTGGCAAGTAAATCTCTAATTTGGGCAAATGGGTAGTCTGGTGAATCTATTAAGAAAAGAAAGAGTGGGCTAGGTTTGTGGCTCAGTGGTAGAATGCTTGCCTCAGAACCACATAAATGTAAAATAAGGATATTGTATCCACCTAAAACTAAAAAATAAATATTAAAAAAAGGAAAGAAGATGGGAGGGGCATGATTAGGTAATGATTTTGAAACATGCTGAACTTGTAGGACATTCGTGGAGTTGTTGTGTATAGTCAGAACTTAAGGAGAAAGGTTTGATCTACAGAAAACATTGTGAGATATTATAATTGCATTGAATAAAAAGGATAATGGATGAAATTACTCCTAAAAAATGTATGGTTTCATGAGGGAGACATGGATGAGACCTAAGTTTAAGGGAAGTAGAGAAAAATAAGAAATAGTAAACAGGCAATCCGATAAGCAGCACCTTGGACAAAGTAATGTTCTCGAGGTTGAATGAGAAAAAAATTTCAAGAAGCAGACAGTCTCTATCAAGGATATGTGATGATCACCACATATATTGAGTACCAAGCATTTTCTAATTGCAATTTCTAATTGCTTTATATTTATTAAGACAATTAATTAACACAGTAAACTCAGGAAAGTAGCTACTATTATAACTTCTTTTTGTAGATGAAAAAATAAAAGTGCAGAGAGAATCTTACCCAAGGCCACACAACCTTTGGATGGCACTGTGAGGGTATGCATCCCAAGGGTGTGATTCCAGAAGCCTTACCTTTAATGTCTGATGAACTCCCAGGCAGACGCAGAACGGGTCTGTGAATTATTGGTTACACTTAGAAAGCAGGCAGCGACCTCAGGAAAGCAGCTCTCAATGAATGCTGGATATCTCAAACTGTGGAAGGCAAAGAGGGAATTGAGTAAGGAAATGTGCACTTGGAATGCTTTGTGGGTGAAGGACTCACAGGACAAGGTGGTAACCTGAGGATGACTTAGTACAGAAGTGTGGTTATATTTGAAGACGGAAGAGGGGGAACACCCTTCAGTTCTGGGAAGAAATAGCTAAGAGAAAGACCAGAGGTGGAGATCCAGAATGTGGGTCACTGAGGAAGTGTTCTATGAAGGTAAAGGGGAGCCAGGATGTAAGAGGGAGAATCAGTATTGTCTTACTTTCTGGGAGAAGGAAGGAAAAGAGACATGGAAATTAAGAGCACTTTGGGATCAGAACATTGAGAAGGAATATTTACCCACTATCATTCCTGCCTATGAAATAGGAGGTGCAGCACCGGTCGGGAAGGTTACAGCCTTTTGATTGCACTCCCCCTTTGTCAATCGGTGCTGATATTGCTAACACACCCACTCAGCATAGGGCCATCTTTCTCCTTCGGCACAGTCTTCAAGATTTCTGTATTGAATTTGTTAATATTTCGTCTTCCTAGTCAAGAGGAAAGCCAGTCCCTAGCAAAACACCTCTCAATCAAAGAATGGCAAAGGACAGGCGCTTGCCTAGTTTGTGTCTGGAGTTACCCATGAGGAATCTGACATTGATTTGCCATTCGAAGCTGCATCTCAGTGTACTGAATTAGAAGAGTACCAGTGGGTAACACATCCAGTCAGATTGGCAGTGATTGGCCTGCCTGTGGAAAGGATGTGAACCGAATTCATAACACTTTCAACTGAAGCTGAAAGAACCTCGGAGGAAAGATGCCTTCAAATGAAATCCCAAGTGCAGACTTTCTCCCCACTCTCACTTAACAGGCTCTGTGGTTGCAAAGGGCAACTTCAACAACTTTCCACAGGCAGCCCAGTCACTGTCAGTCTAAGTTGAAAAGGAAAGGGGATGTGAATTCTCCAGAAAGCACTCTTCCCCTGAGACAGAGGCATGGCTTTCGTGTTCAATCACTGTGTTTAATTCAATTATCTGCCCCCGCCACCCGCAACTGTCTGCCTTGCAAGGAAGGTTGGGAGGAGAGTGATGTTTGATGCTTCTGCAAGTCCCCAAAGATGTGCATTCTTTATTAGGGAATTCAATAAAGGATGAGCTCTTACTCACCCAGCTTCTTCCTCTGGGAAGTCGTCATGGGGCTCCAGCTGTGTGCAGCAGGAGGATGACAGGGTCTATCAAAGCATTTAATTTTTTTATTTTTTATTTTTTAAGATTGGATTCAGCTGTTTTTTTTTTAAGGAGGGCTTTTAAAAATTCAAGTTAGATGCATATTCTTGGATGTGAAAACCATTGCAAAATCCTATATGACTCTAAAATTTCTAGGGTCTAGTCCTCTAGAGTTATATTCAAGTATAAGGGTTTTACTCCCTTCCTTTATCATATCTGTCCTCTTGTTGATTCATTTCAACTCACCATTAAGATTAGCATCTCTAGTCTGGCATAGTGGCACATGCCTGTAATCCCAGCAGCTTGGGAGGTGGAGGCAGGAGGATTGCAAGTTCAAAGCCAGCCTCAGCAAAAAGCCAGGTGCTAAGCAACTCAGTGAGACCCTGTCTCTAAATAAAATACAAAATAGGACTTCGGATGTGGCTCAGTGGTGGAGTGCCCCTGAGTTCAATCCTTGTTACTCCCTCTCAAAAAAAGATTAGCATCTCTACAACAAGTTAAAGAATTTTTAGTATTTTAGTTCAACTGACCACAGTAACTTTATTTTTAGCAATGATTCTACTTAAATAATGCAATCTAGATATTTGGTTGCAAAAGTCATTTTAAAGTAAAGGAGTCTTAAGAATTAGGTATTTCAGTATTTTTTTTCTTAAAATAATAATGCACACCCTTGTCAATAAATGAGTCAACTGGTTGAACTTTTCTAACTAAAAGAATCAAAACTGGTTGATTGGCGAAGAGAACTATCTCATTTATCTCATGAAACAAGTAACTCACAAAGTGAAGAAAAAAAATGAATAGGCCTTATCAGGGAGCATCAATTGAAGAAGTTAAGCTAATGTAGTTTTTGCATCAGTAAATTGCAAATCTTCTAGTCATTTCAGAGTTCAAATGTATCATGATAATTTTTCAATAAATAGACCAGTGATGCTCATGAAGATATATTATCAGTTGTTAATTTTCAGACTCGAATCTACAAAAAATTCTTTAAGAAATTCCCAGCTGAGTACATTAGTACACTCCTATAATCCCAGTGACTCAGGAGGCTGAGGCAGGAGGATTACAAGTCCGAGGCCTCCCTCAGCAACTTAATGAGACCCTGAGCAACTTAGTGAGACTCTGTCCCAAAATTAATTATTTAAAAAGGATTTGGGATGTAGCTCTATGGGTCTTATTTCTCAATACCAAAAGGAAAAAGGAATTCCCAAACCTTCATTATCATGTGCTTTCTCAATTTTGAGAAAACTGGCTGGCAAACTGAAACCTTATTCCATGAAGATGTGTTTTAATTACAAATGACCACTACACAATATAAAATTTATCTTAATATTATAGAACACCTTTTAGATTCCAATTAAAATTGAGGCTAAAAAAATGAAGCAACCCCAAACTGCAAAACTAGTGGAACTACAAGTTTATGCCTGTAGACACAATCTGAAAAACACTACTCCAAGCACTAGTTAACCAACTTTGGAAACTTCTCAAAAGTTCTTTCCTTTTTCATGTATGTGTTAAATTGCCAACTTTCTCTGAGCTTTGTATTTAATCTAGTCTCTGAATTCTGCTTCCAAGTTTTCCCTATTCTCGTGGGGTCTGAACAAAAATGAAAAGATTAACAAAAATGAATACCTTCAGTAACTCTCCCAGGGGTTGGCGGGCTGATTGTGACTTTTTTTTTCAATTCAGAACAGAAAAATATGCTTTCTTTGAAAGCTGATTTCATGAGGAGCTTACTTAGTGTTAAATATATCTCCATTAAGTGTTATTAACAGCTGATATTCATTGAATATCAGTTAAACATGAGTGGGAAGGACACAGTTATTGTTCTAATCAATCAATGAATAATAGTTCTTGTTCTTTTTTATGGAATTTAAGGTCACTGAAGTAGAGATTTTTAAAGAATATGAATTTATATTCCTCTGTAAATATTTACTATCTTGATGGGGAGAGTAGGATGATGCACATCAAAAGATAATGATCAACACGAGTAATTTCCAAAGAAATGGGTAAATTGAATGAAACAGATGCGGAGATGTAATGGAGAGGATTTGGGGGAAAGTGAAATTTACACAGGGTCTTGGAATGAAAGTAAGCTTAGATTAGATGCAATGAAGGCAGTAAAGCTTTCCAGGAGGAAGCATCAAAGCATTAGAGGTGGGAAATATTATCTGGAGGACAAAGATTAGAAAAGTATGGCTGAGTCAGATGTTCAGAGACAGAGAGAGAGCGAGCTTTCTAAGAAAACTTCTAAAAGACTTGCACCAAATGCTGGAAGTGGCTGAGCAGGCTGAAATGAAGAGTGCAGGGCACGGTGATGATTTGACAGCACTGAGAAGAAAGGCTTAAAAAGGGAAGGGATTTGAAAACTCAGTCCAGAGTAGTTGCTTATTTCTCTTTTCTATAGTGAAATGGGTAGAAGAGGGTGAAGGCATAGAGTTATCTTTCTTTTGCAGCTATATCCTCAATAGCAATGAGAGCAGGTCAGGAGATGACAGATGGAAGATGATTGCAAAACTAAGTTGCTCCTTACCTGAAGCATCCCTCTCCCCCAGGGCTGCATGGACAGCCCCGTAAATCTAAAGGTAGTGTCTCCTCCACCGTCTTTGTTTTGCCTTCTTGTTTGCCTCTTTGCCATATTGATTGCCTAGAGCACTATTTTTCAACTTTGTCTTTACCCACATTTGGTCGTAGATAATTCTTTGTTCTGGAAGGCCATCCTGTGCATTATGCATGTTCAAAGGCATCCCTGGCCTTTACCTACTAGATGCTAATAAGACCCTCCTTACCCTCTGCAAATGTCCTCAGACATGACCAAATGCCCCCAAGGGATAGAATCAACCCACGTAGAGAACCACTGGTTTCGAAAAAAAAAATAGATCATGCTGTTAAATGTAATGCACACATTTGTGATATGAGAAGAGATTCTTCCCCTTCTTAATGGTAGGGTCATTACTAGGCCATGAGTTTTGAGAGCACTGGAGGCATCAGAGAACCATGAATATGAACGATAATAGATTGATAGGACTTCTCCATTGGTACTGTCCAACATTTACTCTTTTTTTTCTACATTACATTCTTTTACATTTTTCTTCTACATTATCCAGCGATAATCTGAAACTTCCTATTTAACTAGTGAATTGCCCATATGCCTGATTTTCCTGGGGGAGCCCTGGTTTATCATTCTCTAGTGTAGGTACCCCCTTTTACCGGCTAAAGTGCCCCAGGTTGGGTGGCAAATTATATTATCATTCCAATATGGAAATTACTAGCATTGTGAGAGGGCAACCAGAGAATATTAGAAAAGAGAGGAGGGGTCATTTGTCTCTCTAGTTTCTCCAGGTAAAATGGGGAAGACACTGGGGTAAAGATAGGAAAGAACATTCAAGAATTAACCAGGAAAAGAGGCAGAGACATTGGGGAAAGGATATTTTATAGGGTGAGACACTGACATAGATAAATTGAGGAGTTAGACCAACAGGCTAAAATGAAAATCCAAAAGTCATTTTTGCAAACTTGACTTCAATTTTGATTCTACCTATCAAATTGTTATCCTGTCTGGCAAAATGAGCAGTGGCATTTTCAGGCTATAAATTCTAAATGTGACCAACATTTATCTTTTATAAAAGAAAATGGATTGATCACTATAAATTGTGCAAGAAGAATAGAAGGGTCAGTGCCTTAGCTATGGCTCTGCATGTGTGGTGATATTAAAATTCACCGATCACCTTCTTTCTTTCTTTCTGAATGTTTATAGCCAAGACATAAGTACAGAAGACCCAGCAAACCATTACACATATAGATTTCAAAGACTTGGGAAGAAATCTTATTTCAGCATCTGTAGTTGGTTTTATTAAAAGCAGTTTAAATTCCCCTGCCTAGAGCAGTTTGGAATTATAAAGATGGGCTGCTGAAATTTACATTTTAATTGAGGCAGAAGACAAAATAGGGCATGGTGCTGCATTCACACATTACAAGGCAGAATAAATAAGATATGTATCAGCTGGGAGAAAAGAAATGACTGGTCGTTTTTCACTGACTCCTACACTTAGTTTTTTTCATATGGCAGTGAGCTGAGTTAGGCCAGCTAAGCAAAGACAATTTTTCCAGTCAAAATGTTTACCATTTCAGAAAGTTCTTACATTGAACTATTTTCACACCATAAAACAAATATGCTAATACTCAAGCAGGCATGTATTTGTGAGTGCGAGTGTGCACACTGGAGTCTGTAAGATAAATAAGATATTTCAAAATATCTATAAATAACATGTTTGAATAAACTCTTTAGGAAATGATTTAAAATATGGGAAATAACTGAGAATCACAGACAAATGTAGTTTATCTGTTAAATGCAATTATTTGAAGAGTTGCTTTGTAGTTTTACAGATACACAACATAAGTTTGATAGAAATGAAATTTTTCCTCTATGAAGAAATTTTTTGTCTTGTGATTAGTGGGAAAGTCTCACTGAAGATGGAGAAGACCAAGTTTTCAAAGTTGAGAATTTACCTGTGTCTTAATCACCTTAAAAATTGTACCTACTTGTTCTTGTTTTCCTTATTCACTGTGCATTTGTTTCATTTGTAGAAAATCAAGTTGAGAATTCAGTTTTCATAAAGAAAAAATAATATGCAAAAGATGTATTATAATAAAAGCTTTTTACACTTCTGGTACTATTTTAGCGTCAAATGATTTTTTTTAAGAAAACTGCAAGATTTAAGCATTCTTCACCCTTTTGCTTGAACTTTCATCAACTTTGTATCTTCTATCAACTCTACATGTATTTTTTTTTAAAGAGGGGGAGAGAGAGAGAAAGAGAAAGAGAGAGAGAGAGAGAGAGAGAGAGAGAGAGAATGAATTTTAATATTTATTTTTTAGTTATTGGTGGACACAACATCTTTGTTTATATGTGGTGCTGAGGATCGAACCCGGGCAGCATGCATGGCAGGCGAGCACGCTACCGATTGAGCCACATCCCCAGCCCCTTTACATATATTTTTAAATTAATAAATTCTCTTTCTCAGCCATAGTTATAGATTAATTGTGAAATTTAAAACCAATAAGCCAATAAACATTACAGCAATATGATTATCCATTTATTTCTGCAGAGGTGTGTACTATGATTGGACCAGGGAAAGGAAATGTGTCATTCTTTGTCTCCAAATATGTGCCTCTTTCAAGCCATGGAGGTCAAATGGAATTTCCACTTTTAGTCAACAGCACTTATCTTAATTTTCTTTATAATTTGACACAGTTTTTCTTTTTGCTTCAATTTTAAAATGATGTAGTCTTTTAAAAAATAACATGCTCTCACCTTATCACTAAGATTATATATTTATTTTATATACTTGTTTCTGGTTTTCTTTTTTTCTTTTTTCTTTTTCCTTTTTTTTTTTTTTCTTTTTTTTTTTTTTTTTTGGTACCAGGGATTGAATCCAAGTGCACTTAACCACTGAGCCATGTCCCCAGGACTTTTTAATTTTTTCTTTTCTTTTCTTTTCTTTTCTTTCTTTCTTTCTTTCTTTTTTTTTTTTTTTTTTTTTTTGAGTAAGGGTCTTGCTACTTGCTAAACTACTTAGAACCCTGCTAAATTGTTGAGGCTGGCTTTGAACCTGCAATCCTACTACCTTAACCTCCCAATCTGCTGGGATTACAGGTGTGCAATACCCTGCCCAGTAAGATTATGTATTCTTAATCATACCCATTACCAAAATGAAAAGACTTTTTCTTAAAGATACCCTTGTTTCCCTCTGGATCACTTGTGGTCCTAACTTGTGGTGATCAATTTTCAGCTCTGTCCCATAACTGCCACCTCAGGATTTTTTCTCATTTGATTCCCAGTTCACACTCATTTCCTTATGCTTGTTATGTTGTTGTTGTTGTTTTCTTTTAACAAATATTTTTATAACTAAATTTGATTTTTTTTTTTTGTGGTACTGAGGATCAAACCCAGTGCCTCACCTGTGCTAGGTAAGCACTCTACCACTGAGCCCCAGCCCCAGCCCCTGATTGTTATGTCGTTTTGACCTCTGTCTGCCTCCTCCAGGTGCCAGCTTTTTTGTTTTGTTTTGTTTTGTTTTTTGTCTTTCTTTTTCTGAGACTAATAAGCAATGTTTCAGAAAGGTATTTGGAAAGCAAAACTTTTGAGTTGTTATATCAAATGTCATTATTTTATTATCATAATTAATACTGTAGTCAAAATTAAATTTTGAAGTTAAAATATATTTTTCCCTAAGAACAATGAAGACACCACTTAATTGTCTGATGACGTTCAGCAACGCTGATGAGATATATAATGCCAATCGGGTCTTCACCCTTTATAGGTGACAGCCTTTTCTTTTGGGAAGCTTTAGGGTGTTCTTTGAATCTCTGGAGACCAGCTATTTCATTAGGAGTAGTAAGGACCCTGCTGCTGCTGAACCACAGAACAACCACTTTATTTTTGAAGGGTTTCTGTAGATGTTTTTCAGTTCTGGGTTATTATTTTTACCCAGTTTTTTCCTTTGATTTTTTTTTCTCAGCCCTTTCGTTTTCTGTGTATTCTCTTTTGTTTCAGTCAGATTTTTATTTTGCCACTGTGACCCAAAGACCAGACAAGAAAAGTTTTAGAAAAAGAAAAGTTTGTCTCATTGTTTCTGAGATCTCAGTCCATAGACGGCCCACTACATTGATGGCAGAGGAAACCAGCTCAGGATATGCAATAAGGAAGCAGAGAGAGAACTCTGATCTCAGGGAAAAAATATGCACCAGATAGGCACAGGTACTATCCAGTTAAATGCATTCTCATCACCCAATCATTTTACCTCTAACCTTCCGTGTGTTGTGTCATACCTGAGCTTCTAAGGGACACCTCTGATATAAACTATAACATCTTAAAATTCTGATTGCAAGGTGTTTGGCATCCTGAGTTAATTCTCTATATCTGTCAATCTATTTATCAGAGTGTCCATCCATGTGGACATAGAATTACACTTTTGTTTCCTATAGTCCAATGACAGTATTTGGCTCTCTATGGGATAATTGGATGCAGCATTCCTGGATCAGCAGAGGATCCTGGGAGAGGTATGAGAGTAGCTTAAAATGCAGCCCTACGCCTGAAAATCATTAAATTTATTTAAAGAACCGTTTTTTCCTTCCCCTCCTCACCCTCCCTTGTTGTGGGATAGCCTCTGCATATCAGAGAGAACATTAGGCCTTTGTTTTGGGGGGACTGGCTTATTTCACTTAGCATGATACTCTCCAGTTTCATCCGTTTACAGGTAAATGCCATAATTTCTTCTTAATGGCTGATGAATATTCCAATGTGTGTATATACCACATTGTCTTCATCCATTCATCTTAAAGGGCACCTAGGTTGGTTCCATGGCTTGGCTATTGTTAATTGAGCTGCTCTAAACACTGATGTGGCTGCATCCCTGAAGTGTGCTGATGTTAAGTCCTTTGGGTATAAGCTGAGGAGTGGGGTGACTGGGTCACATGGTGGTTCCATTCCAGGTTTTCTAGGCAATCTTCATACAGCTTTTCATAGTGGTTGCACCAATTTTCAATCCCACCAGCAGCGTGTGAGTGAACCCTTTTACCACATCCTGATCAACACAGCTGTATTCTTGATAATTGCTATTCTGACTGCAGTGAGATGGAATCTCAGTGTAGTTTTAATTTGTATTTCTCTAATTGACAGAGATGTTAAAAAATTATTTCATGTATTTTTGCCATTCGGGAGAGGGATGGGGAAATAAAGACAGGAGAATGAATTGGACATAACTTTCCTGTCTTTGTATATAGATACACCAGCAGTAGAATTCCACATCATGTGCAAGCAACCACAAGAATAGGATCCTCAGTAGAATAAGGTATACTCCATGTATGTATAATAAGTCAAAATACACTCTACTATCACATCTAAATAAACACACACACACACACACACACACACACACACACCCATACCTATACCTATACCTATATATATTATTAGACTGCAAAATCTATTTAGGAAAGTATAGAAATTATAGATGTAAAGTTAGAATAATTTTCTTAAAGACAATAGAAATGTAACAGAACAAAAACAAGATCATGAAACAAAATTACTTAAGACAAAAAAAAGCAGTTTTACAATTTCAGAAATTAGATCTCTCCCTTGTAATGGTCACCTAGCCAATACCAGACAGTGGTGACTAGCAACTGGCAAAGGTATTCCTTAGACTTCCATCATTACCTGTTTACTTTCTGTATTTATGCTGAATATCTGAGGTTTTACTATAAAGAACAGTCCCTACTTATTAGAGCCTTTGTTCTTTGAGTGTTTTTAGTCATGGTTTTGCCTACTTTGTGTAAAATAGCAATATGATGCCACCAATTTTCACTCTTCCAGACAGACACCCATCCAAGGAAAGCTACTCCACTAAGGCTTAGTCATCCTCTCTTCCCAATCTTCTGTTCAGAGTTCTCAGAGGTTTATTTTATATTTATATGTATAAAATATTATTATTATATGTGTGTATACACACAAACACATAAATTTGAAAAAGAGGCCAAAGAAAATTTTAAGTCTGATATTTTACACAAGAAGCAAAAATTTCAAGGTACAGACAAAGCCAAGTACTGTTCACTCCTCTGTCTCTCTTTCTCTCTCTCTTTCTCTCTCTATATATGCTCCCTAAATAAAAAGCAGGAAAAGCAATCAAGCTTTCCCAAGGACAAGGATCTCAAGTTCTCAGCTCTTCTGCATCTGTCCCTGCATAGTGAATAACAGAAAGAATGGATAAGGCACAATTGCAAAATTATGTATATCTTCCAAAAAAAAAAAAATCTTCAGCTTGTAGACAACGAAGTACTCTATATTTTCCAAAAAAAGAAAAAAAAACAAATCTTTATCTTGTAGACAACAGGAAAATCAAATTGTTTTACAATCTAAAACCATCACCACGTGAATTCCTCATTTGTTAACCACACAACTGCTGCCAAACTGCAACTGAAATATCCCCCACAGTTAAATTTAGGAAGATAATGGTTTTTGGTCCTTGATTAATCTTCATCCATTCACATGTAAGATTTTTTTATTATGAAATCATTAATGTAAATCAGAGTGGGGCACCCACCTGAGAAACTGGGAAGTGGAACTCAAATGAACCTTTGGTCATAGTTGGTTGATGTCATCTGTTTGTGTGTTTCCCCACATTCCTGGGATCACAAACACCTAAACACCAGCACATCTTCAATTGTTCTTTTCTTCTATCTCAAAAGCCGCTTCTGATTTCCCTGATTAACTGACCCACATTTTGCTTTGAATAACAACAGGAAAAAAAATTCTAAACTGTCTAAACAATTGCATTTTATATACTGATTGCTTAACTTAATACATTCCTTCTACTGATATAATTTTCTTTTTTTATCAATATTTCCCAGCAAGAAGCCTTAGCTATTTAACCAGCAAAGCTGCCAATATTTACAACCTTTTATGTCAGTACAGAAATTTAGGTAATTTGTTTTTCAGTGTTTACTGAATATTTAATGAATATTTTACTTGGAGTTTTACTTGATTATGTTCTACTTCATTCAAAAATAATATGGAGTGTCTTAGGCATTATAGAAGATCATATGTAAAGAATTAGAATATGAGCACTGCATAATGAAAACAAATTTTGGCCCAAATTCTCTGACCAAATTGGAAAACTCCAAATGTTTACATATTTTTTTATGTTTCAAAATTTACATATTTTTATGTGTTTCTGTAAAAATAAGCAATATATTCTATCATGTCATATAATTATTATGGAAAGATAAAACAAAAAGTTCACATACAGTAGGAATATTTTATACTGAAACACTCAGATGATTGACAAATTTTTTATTCTATTTATGAAAGGATTGCTCTTCTGTAGATATAACTAAAATCCTATCAGAGATATTCTATGAGAAAAATTCACACATATTTAAAAAATGAAAATCTTCACAGTCGTGTAGCTTAATTTGTTTCTTATTCAATTCCCTGTTATTAAAAATTCAGTTGTAATAGCTATTATAAATTAAAAATCCATTGATTTGAAAAATATGGCAATATAAACATTGTGTGTGATAATCCATTTTGTACTCACATGTTTATGTTTCTATTAGCTCAAATTTTTATATTCCTGTTTTATATTGTGATTATATATTGTGCATATAAAAGTTTAATCTTTCTGTTAGGAAGGAGAAAGATGTGAATTGGTATGAGGCAATTTTGAATACAATTTTATATGTTCCAAAAGTAGCCTTGGTTGAAAAAATTACACTCTTATGAGCTCTGCTCCATCCTCAAAATAATGTGATATTTACTATTAGTTTGAATTGACTTCTAAATGGGGAAACACTATAGGTTTCTTTTACATGATTATTGTAAACAATCCAAGCAGACATCCTTTGTCATCTTTATCTTCCCGTATATTATAATGTTGTCTACCTAGAAAATAGATTTGCTAAGAGACACATAACAGAAAACATCTCTTCTATTTGAAATCTCTTACAATAATGTAATACTAAATCCTTATAAATATGCTCCTGTAATCACAGCTGGTTGGGGGATAAAGAGCAGAGTTGAATTCATACAATTTCTCCCTCTCAAAATAATTATACTTTTGGTCAAATATATATATATATTGCTTTGATTTTCAGTGTTTTGAACATAATTTTATTTATTATAAAATGCATTCTGGGAGATTTTTTTCTCTCTGGGGATTTTGGAAAACTAGTCATGAGATATTGCGAGGACATTATATCCTGTCTCCTTCTCTTTTCTTAAAAATAGAAGAAATAGGTCTGGAGGTGTAGCTCAGTGGTAGAGTGCTGGTTTAGCATGAGTGAAGTTCTGAATTCGATCCTTACTGCTGAAAAAAAACAATGATTAAATATAGATAAGACATGAACTTTGGGAATACAATGCATCTACTCCCACCGTCCACACACCACCTCCTTTCCCTTGTGTAGTTAAGTCAAGTTTCTTCTAAATAACAGGAATGATACAACTTATCATTATATGCTTTAAATTTTCTGTAAGTCAATACATTATAGAGCCACTTCTATGACTGCTGCTATGACTAGAGTGACAGGAAACAATTTCAGACTGTCAAAGTCACACAGGGACTGAAGATACCATGATACCCATTCACCCCGCAGGTAGAGAAAATGGCAGCTACTTGTCCTTGATCAGACAGTACCTGAATGCGAGAATATACTGCCAGAACTTTTGGTTAATATTTACCAAATATTAAATTTGTGGAAGATTAAATCATCAGTGGATATACAACACTTTTATTTGAAATAAAGAAGGAAAGATATTATAGTTTCTCAGAGTGAGAAAATTAATTGAAATGTGAATTTACTTGTTCAAGTTCTCACAGTAAGTGAGCAGTAGAGGCCAGGTCAGAAATGAGAGATCCTAGTTCCCAGTATAGTGATTGTTTCTCAGTATTAGCTCATCCTCTCATGTGCTACATAAAATAAAGTAACAAAGCAATCTATTCCAATTTGAAAAAGTCCTTCTTGTACCACTGTTGCAAAAATGCTGAAAAAAGATTGTTAATAAAAGTATGAATGTTTTGTATTCTCTCACCAACATCCAATTTCAATCTTATCTACCAATGTACATATTGATATTTTGAAGCTTATAATTGGAAAACTAGATTAGTTGTACAAGAAAGAGTTCCTATAGAAATAGATATTGAATAAACATGAAACCGATCACAATTTGCTTCATTAATAGCAAAAATAGTTATCTCATGCCAACAGGAGAATAAGTTAGACCACTACACATTTCAATGCATTCGTCTAAGCATATGCTGCATACTAATTTATTAAATCTTTATAATTAGCCCTTGATAAATATTGTTTTTCCTGGTTATTGATGAGGACATTTATGCTCAGACAGGTTAAGTAACTTGAAAAATGTTATACAACTAGTAAGTAGAGGAGACTACTTTCTGAACCTCAAGCCCAATTATTTATATTTGTGAGAATGAAATTTGTGTGTCAAAATTTATCAAATACATGGCTCAAATACAGATCCACCTCATCCATTAAACTTTCTCCATTTCTTAGATCCACATACTGTGTGTTGCTTCTATTACAATTCCAGATCCTGTGGTGTGTAGAAGCACAATCTAAACACATAATAACGGTCATTGTCTATCTTCATCTTCTAATATTTTTTGTTGTTGTTGTTTTCAGTCAGTGTTATCTCTTCTTTGCTATTCAAACTCCTTACAAGTGTGGACCATTTTTTTTTCTCTTGCATACCTTAAAACATCAAGTTATTTTGGAAAGATGGTAGACATATCCTGAGTTATAGCTTGAAATGCATTGTAGGAGGATAAATAAAGTATGAGTAATAACAGATTAATATGAGCAAGGTTGTCCCTTCTGGCTCTTTCTCTATGTGGTTTCTTTTGCCAATTCCTAACCATAGTACTATCCCAGCTCTTAAATTGTGCTTCTGATAATTTTTCTCTGAAGAAATATGCCTGTTAAGTTTCTCTCTAGATATCATTCCATCCATTTTTTGTGTAAAATTCCCAAACTTTATATCTAGTCCTGTTCTCTCACTTATCCTCCAGCTAAGTACAGGATGGGCTTAATGCTTAAATCATCATGTGTAAAGCTAACTCCTCATTTCATCTTTATAGTAAAATAGTTCTGCTTCTGTGTGCTAGTTAGTATTTCACCATTTGTGAGCACCCTCAATTAGTAATCACTGAGATTATTAATTCAGTACACTTTTACAAAACACTTATTGTATTCCAGAATATATAGAAAGTGCTCCATATGAAAGGGACAGTATGCTACTATTCCTTCCATAGGTAGCAATTAAATCAATCAAATAATCTAGTCCAAAGTGGGATATTTTGCCATAGAAATCTGCATGAGATGCTGAGAAAATTCAGTGTTTACATATATGTACTCTCATAATGTACTAAGCAAGGTAGTATGTTAGTTTAATCCTTCAAATAACTTTATATGGTGTTACTGCTAGGTGTGTAGGATCTCAAAGACAAGTGACTTGCCCAGTTCCTCCTGGCCTAGTCCTTATGAGTGATTGACTTGTGGCACGCTGTCATTCTGTTTCCTATGGTGTACTTTGATTTCCTACCCCATGGAAGAATGAGAATACAGGCTTCCCATGTCCTTGAAGATTCCCACACTTCATAATCCAGGGTGGGATTTATTCAATAATCCCAAGCAGCCCCCGAATAGTTCATTATTTGAAATACTGGATTAAGTGTGATGTGCTGACCCTGAAGGCAGAGTACAGCTCACAATAAAAGAGAACTTCCCACTAACCCATCTAGAAGTAGAACAGGTTGCCTTGTCATCTAGAAGTGCCCAAGGCAGGTTCTGGATGAACTCCTGCCTGGGAGGTAGACAGAATTTGTGCAGATGGCAGGATGATTGAATAAGTCAACTCAAAGTTTCCTTCCAACTTTTTTTTTCTATAGCTAATTTCTTTCTCTCATACCTCTGAGTCTATAGACTGGGATCTATTTAATTCTGTCTTGAAAAGATGCTAGATACCACTTCCTTAAGCCACTATTCTTAAGAGAAAAAGAGTTGCTATTTAAGGCAATTGTGCAAACTCATCATCAATACATACAATTCAGGACACACAACTCCCTTGAGCCCTTTCTCAGAGGCATAACATAGGACACCTTGTGTAGAATGAGTTTATTAACCAGTGTTTCTTACCATGAATATTTAAATGAGAGACTGTGGATCTACCATTGCCTCATGTATTTATGAATCTTGTCACAAGTGACTGAGTTGTCAAAGGATGTTTGGGATTGGAAATGGTACAGAGGGGCTGAGGTTGTAGCTCAGTGGTAGAGTGCTTGGAAAGTACTGTGAGGCACTGGGTTCAAACCTCAGCACCACATATAAAATTAAAAAAAAAATAAGAAGAAATAAAGGCATCGTGTCCATCTACAACTAAGAAAATATTTACAAAAACATTTTAAAAAAGAAAATGGTACAGAGTTATGATCTGGCATGGTTCAAGTTTAGATCTTGACAGAGATAAAAAAGATGATTTCTTAAGAAGCCCTGCAAATAATATGGACTGGGGGCATACAGTGCCATTATTCCTTAGAGCATATCTCTGCTGCTTCAGTAACAGAATTAAAACATCTACCTGGAAGAAATAAGTAACTAGTGGCTCCCATTTTTAGAACTTCTGTGAATTTCTTGTGATTTTTCTATGCCACCTATCCATTCTTTCCACTCTTTTATAGTCATGTTTGGATTAAGATAAATGAAGAGTTTCCCTTGAATCAGAATAAGCTTTTAAAGACCATAACTTATTTTGCCTTGAATGATCAAGCACTGCAACATGGAACATGTATTATCCTTAGAGACAGCTAAGTTGACTGTTATGCACACTGACAAAACTATTCAGCTCAATGTTCATAAAAAAGAATCTCAACCTAGAATAAATATAGCTGGCATATATCAGGAATAGTCCCTTATAAAATGCTAATATTAACATCACCCATCAGATTTTCTCTACGAATCAACCATCTAGATCCTTCCAGTTTCATTGCTTTCTGTTCTTACTGCCTGAATTTATTGACAAAACGTTCTTTTTAAAGACTATCTTTTGAGAGAAGTGAATAAAATAATAGGTTCTTGGCAAATATTTTTCAAAATTTTCACTGATTTCAGAATGTGAGAGCAGAGAAAGGGAGAAGACCTAGTTTTGATTCCAATTACTTAGAACAGAATGCTCTCTTTAATTTTTTTTTAAATGAGGATGGAAAAAAAAAATCCATACATCAAGAAAACAGAAGGATCCTGTGTGTCTAATAGTTGTTCGCATCTGTGATTTGCTTTCTAGGGAGCTGTGAAATTGTGATTCTCAAACTTGAGTGTGTCAATGTGGTGTGTGTGCTTGACCTCAGTTTATAAGATCATTAGTCCTATAAAATTGGTGGTAGCTGTGGGGCTTTTGCTTATAGAGTGGAAATTAAATTTAGTTGGAAAGATAATTCTAGTTAACCAATGAAGCCACAGGTTTTCAATACTGTATAGTATGATGGTTCATAATGTATTAAATGTCTCAATACAACACCTTTTGGACCATTCTATTATTTCTGAAGCAGAATTCATATGGTAACCTCATATACCAAATGTTTTAAGAAAACTTACAGTGGATAAAATTTCTCATAGTAAATAAATCTGCCAAACTTGATTGTTGCTCAAGGTTTTATTATTTATTTATTTAATTTACATTTATGGGCATTCAGGTAGTTTCTTTGAGAATGGGGGCATGGTTAAAAATGTGCTGAGATTTTTTTAACCAACACTTGTCATTTATTCAATAATAGTCACACCAGCAAGGACTAAGAAAAATTCCCATTACAAATATATATTTTTCTACTAAGCATGGTTCCCAAATGTATTTTAAAGGGACTGATAACACTTTGATACATTTTACTTTTCTATACCTAAGAAAGGTGACTATTAAGTAGTAACTAAATTAATATGATTTAATTAGTTTTCTATGCAGATATTATTTTAAGAAAATAAAATCTCTGTCATCATCTGTTGTTTGCTCAGTATATAATGTACATCTAGAATGACATTAAGAGACTATGCAGTTGAAAATCCTTCCATGCTTCATGGCACATAATGATACTCTTTATTCTTCCTTCTTTCTTGTATTTTTCTCTATCCTCTCCTCCCTCTGAGGCAGGATCTCCCTATTATGGCCAGGCTGACCTTGAACTTGAGATCCACCTGCCTTAGCCTCCTGAGTTGCTGAGATACAGATTTGCACCATCGCATCCAGCTCTTATCAGGCTTTTTATTAAGCAAAACTCTAGATGGGAAATATCAAGTTAGCAGTAAGTGATGATGAGCTTGGACCCAACTTTTATCCCAATTTAACTACCTACTAGCAGTGTAATCTTTTCACCTGGACCCAACCCCTCTTTGCCCTTTAGTGCCTTTCCTGCTGCACACTCCAGCCTTTTAAAAGTCTCCTGCTTTTGCTATGATGAAGTTGCATTCAGCTCATGCTATTATAGTTATTACTGAGTAATAAGTGTTCACACTGCTTTAAGTAGTGTCCAGCTTTTTCTCTGACACAATCCCAGAGTGTTTCCATATCTGTCCTGAGGTCAAATGGAAGCTGATTGAAGGAAATTGTATGTAGGGATCTCTGCTTTCCTGCCAGACACTGCATAACAGCATAAAATGACTTGGAGCATACACCATATACCATCAGTCAGTCCTCAGCATGTTAAACTTGTACCTTGAGGCATTTTATTTTATTTAGTTGACTGTTCTTCCTAATTACATTCTAGTTGCATTTTTAAGAGCATGACTTAGAAGTTATCCAAGGAAAAGCTACAGGAATCTTTATGGGATTTTAATTTTGTTTCAAGGATCTGTGGTGGGTTTTTACATTTTTTATGTTTTTATGTATTGGTTAAAAATAAATTTGCATTTCTTTAATCCCTGCAACTCAAAGAGGGTAACGCAGGAGGATTATAAGTTGAAGGACAGCCTGGGAAACTTAGTGAGACCCTGTCTCAAAGTAAAAAAAAATAAAAAGGGCTGAGGATGTGGCTCAGTGGTAAAGTGCCCCTGTGTTCAATCCCTGGCACCAAATAAATAAATAAATAAAAATTTTAAAAAATAAAAATAAGAAACCCACAAAAAAACCTTAAAATAGTAAAATAAAAATAAATTCACTTTGGATTCAAAATATAAAAATCTTGAAACATGTATTTGTTGTACTGAAGACAACAAGTAAGACACACACTATATCCACTGAGTAAAAAGGAAGGTGTACACCAAATCCTTACCTGGAGCAGCTTGGTCCCAATGACACCCTGAGCTTCACTTAGGAGCCATCTCAGTCAAGTTCCTTACAGGAATCCATCCCTTCTCCTGATTAGATTTTGTTCTTCAAAGCTGATGTGGGTAGATGTTTAGGCTTCTCTAATATGTGAGTAACATAAAGCTGGATAGGAGAGTTTGTCCAAAAGACTTCTTCAATATTTGAAAAGTTTTTAAGAGGTTAAACTATGGTTTTAAACTATCTCGATGAAGTATAATAAGCACATAAAGCCCTACATCTCAATTGAGAAACTTACGTTTGCCAATAGATGAGAGGAGAACCTTGACTTATTAGCTGTTGCAGTAAGAACTGTAGGATTCTTTCAGTTACGTGTGAACTTCAGTTGAGTCATCTGTCTATCATGAATGTGAATTTGAATTTATGTTGCGTTTTTGAAGTGTAGTCCTCAGTGAAGGAAATATCCTCTCATTTTTGTACAAGTCAAAACAAAACAGGAGTCTGAGTGCCTTGAAAACTAGTTTTACAAAGCCCACGAGAACACCTGAGTCCTACTTGGAGTCTCACAATGGGATTGTTGGCCTAAGCTGTGACTGTATTTGCAATGCTGTACTCTCCTGGGTTCTTGTGTAATTTTCTGTCTTTTTGATGTTCTTTCTGGACCTTTTTTCCTCCCCTTTGCCACCTGGATAATTTCCATATCGTGACCCAGCCCAGGAAGCACCTCCCCAGAGCAACTCTATCCTTCAGCCATAATTTCAACTCTCCGTTCCATTCCTTTTGTGATGAAAACTATATATTTATGTGTTAGTCAGCTCTGACCAAAATACCTCACCAAGATAACTTAGAGAAGGAAAATTTATTTTTAGCTCATGGTTTCAGAGTTTTAGTTCAAGGTTGGCCAATTCCATAATGGTAGGTCGGAGGTGAGGCAGATCATCATAGCCAAATTGCAGAAGGAAGCAAACCTGCTCACTTTTATTTGTGTGTGTATGTTGGGGGGGGGAGAGAAAGAGAGAGAAAGAGAGAAAAAGAAGCTAAGGGGGTCAAGATATAATCTCTAAGGGCACACCCCCAGAGACTACTTCCTCCAGCTTCACCCCGCCTGCCTACAGTTACCACTTAGTGCTTTCAAATTATTAATCCATCAAGTGGATTAATCTACTCATAATAATTAGATAATTACTCATAATTTAACCATTTTACCTCTTGCATTAACAGGTGCTTTTCAATGCTACCCCTTATCTAATCCATCAAAATTTAGTATACTATATTTGCCAGGATAAGAGCCTGTGTGTTCCAACAAACCTGCACTGTTCAATAAGTACAGTAGCCACTATCCACCTATGGTGATTTATATTTAAGTTGAATACAGTTAAAAACCGAGTTTCTCAGCCTATCACCATTCACATGCTCTGTGGCCATGCATGGCTAATGACTACCATATTGGACACTGCAAAAGAATATTTCCATCATTATTAGAAAGTTCTGTTGGCCAGAGGTGTGCTAGAATGAGTTCTTCTCCTTGATCTCCACATCCTCATGCTCTGAGCTAGTTTGTGGCATTTGGGAAACAGTTGGTAAGTGGTTGCTGGAAACAACTGAACTAAGAAAGGGTGGGTACACTTACAGGAAACAGAATCAGACTTGGTTTATGTTGGCTAGACATGAGGACAGAATGTCTAATTCATAGGAGCAGGGAGGCAACTTTGAGGTGGAGGAAAAAGCAGCTTTGTCTAAATGACCTACTGGAGAATAAAATGGGCTTCTGTGTTAGATATTGAGCTCTGGCCCAAAGTCATTCCGATAAAGCAGGTTGCTCACCTGTCAGGATGCCAATACAATAGATCTTTGCTTCACAGTAGGTGTTCCAAGGAGAAGAAAAAAAAAAAACCTGAAGCTCAGTTATTCTCATGAGTAACTTTGGAGAAGGTTTTGTGAAACTCTAGAGAAACTCTGACGACCTGACACATGTCATCCCTGACTGTCAGCAAGAATCCCTGCTTTGCTTGAGAATATTAAAAAATGTACATAATTGTCTTTTCCTGGGATAGCTTTTATTGAAACTGATCTCTCTCTAACATTTTGTGTTAATTTTTGTTTTATCAAGTAAAACTGTCTGAAGATAGAAAACTGAATTAAGGAATAAATACCCATTAGAAAACAAGTACTAACCTTAATAAACAAAGCATAATTAAGAAAACAATGTCACAACACATATCAGCAACATTGACAAAGAGATAGTAAGGAGCAAATCATACAGATTTTTCATACATCTGTGAAGTAAAAATACTCAACTGTGTTTGGGGGCTTTGCTCATAGTAGGTATTTAGTAACTATTGAATATAAAGAGACTGGATGCAAATAGGTCTGATTTTTTTCAAGCCTTTTTTGATTGGTGCAATGAAAGCCCCCTTCCCATTAATTAAACCATTCCAATAAGCTACTTTCAGTGTTTGGAGCAACAGTAATTTTTTGTTGCTGTGTTTTTATTACTGTTTTCAAAGACAGCATGATTCTAACTACCAAACTATAACACAGGCTCCAAAAAACATTAAAATAGCTTAGAAACAGTGAATAGTTTATAGATTGAAGCTATTGTGTTGCTGAAGGCAAGAGGCAAAATGTAGTTTTTTTGTGCATGAGGTTAAATGACCTTTGGGGTAGAATATTTCATCTTATTTGTCAGGAGACTTCTTCACTTTTTCATGTTTAGAAGGGCCTTCTCTGCTGATAGAACCTGCACTGGGTAAGCCAAGAGAAACCCAAGAAGAGGTTTCAATGAGGGAGAAAGTCAACTTGGGCCTTCAAAAGAACTCTAACCTTAAATCTGACAAAATTCTAGAATGATTTTAGGGAGGTTTCTTTTTCCCATTGAGTTGGCCTATGTCTCTGGTAAATGTAAATATACATATCCTCTCTTTTAAGACAGTTATAGAAATAAGGAAATTGACCAAGTAGTTCTTCTTAGGAGAATGTTTTAAAATACTGGTCTAATTTTTTATCAAGCATAGTTACGAATAGGATCCCTGTACATTAATTAAATGAGGTCATACTTGCATAAGGTATTCTTTAGCCCAATGCAACTGGTGTCTGTATGAGACACCCAGGGAGAATGCCCTGTGAGGAAAGAGGCAGAGATTCTAGCAATGCAGCTACAAGATGCCAGGGATTAGTAGCCATCATCAGCAGTGAGGTAGAGGTAAGAAGAGATTCTATCCCTGTTTGCACTCCAGACTGGGAGCCTCCAGAACTGAGGGGTAATAATACATCTCCCTTGTTTCCCTTGTGGATGATGGTAGCCCCAGGGAAAAAATAATGTAACACCCAAATTGGTTATCCAGTTCAGTTTTTTTTTAATTTCTAAATAAGATTTTTGAAAAGCAAATTGAATGTAAATGGATTTTGTAAGATCATGTAGCACATCATGCTCCAATGACTGTATCTAGCTGTTCCTTATTTCTTGCTTGGTAACTCAAAATTGGCTGCAGAAATGGGGAGGGAAGGAAGAAAATGGCCTGAAAATATAAGGAAAAATTGATGTTTTCAGATGTACAACTTTCTGAAGCCAAAGACTCATAGATTTTAAAAGTCTGCCCAAAAAACAGTCTAAGACTTAGACTCTCTTTGAACACCAAAGAGTTCAGAATAATCACCCTAGTAGGGAGAGCTGGCTGACTGTATTTTAGCACTTAGAATCCGAAAGACCAACATCTCAGTACCAAGAACTGAGTCAGTGCCAGAAATGTAGCCAGCTGATGACAGGTCATGGAAACCAGGTGGCTGATGATTAGGATTTTGCAACCAAGTAGTCAAATACAGCCATTATTAAAATGAGATTATTTCAATTTACATTTAAATGAATTATATTAAACATAAAGAAAGAAAACCTTATCACTTGTCACTTCCTAGTATTTTACTACATTTGGCTACCACCTATGCTCTCAAGGTCATTTATATTGATTGTATCTCTCTGATAGACCTGTAAGGATGTTATTTTGTGTCTCTTCCTAATTCCAAATTCAGTGACTTCAAGTTGGTAGGTTGGCATCAGTCAGATCCCAATGGAAATTGGCAAATATCACTAAAGAAGGCTTTCACTCCCCGGTACCCAATCAGGATGGCTTGATAGTATTTTCCAGGTTAGCACTAATTAATTGTCCACTTGACTAACTTTCCATTCTTACAGCCCTGGGATTTTCATGAATTTGGATATTATATAAGAATATTGGACTGTAGTACAAAGAGTATAGTACAAAGAGTGTAGAATAAAGATAAATAGGGCATTTTCTCATAAGAAAATTCACAGAAAACATGACATAAGAGTGCTTAAGTCCACTTCTGATCTTTATGATCATAAAACACTTGTTAGTCCTCTAATCACAAATTTTTGGAGGACTATGATGCCACTATTTTTCTTATAAGTCAGCATGATCAATTGTCCTCTTAAAGTGGATCAGGATAAAAAATGTTTATGGCCTCCTCAAGATATTTTCCTCTTTCTAGCCCAGATTTTGCATGATTCAGTAGTAGTGTATGGGTAATAGTAAATAAAATTTTGTATTTGAAATACAATCCTTTCTCTGGTGTGACTTATCTGGAAAAAAATTGGTACTCCCTTTGATTATGTTAAACTGATAAATTTCTCTGGGTTATTTAAAATAAATTATATGCATTTTTTAAAATTTTAATTCTTGTCTTTTAATTTTTGTCTTAGAAGCAAATGAAATTGGAGATAAGGTATAGCTCTAACACAGATTAAGGGAATTGTATAGGGTAATGTCTGGGAAAATTCCTCCTTCAAACTTAATTTTTCTTTAATTGTTTTTTCCTGGGATTTTCCATGTCAGTGTGACCACATGATGAGGAATTCATCCTAGTTACTTAGTGCTGGTGATTTAAAATTGTTTTCTGTAATTTTACTAGTCTCCAGTGTGTAACAACTATATGTCGCAATCTGATCAAGTTATTAAAGTCAAAAGAAACATTGCTGATGTTTTCCCCATGAGAAACACATTTTAAAAAGAATTTGTCTTCATTTTCATGGTTCTGCAATTCAGATAGAAATATGAATGAGTAGATTTTTACAAGATGCAATTATTTTATTGTTAACATTTACTGTATAGAGTTGAAAGAATTAACTAATGGTGCAGCTAATGCTGCTCTTCTCGCCATGCATAAATGTCAGTTAGAGTTTTGCAGCTCATGCAAATTTTGACCCTGTTCTCATGCAGAAGACTCCTTCATTATAGGATGTAGAAAAGTGTTTTTAGGGCAACGCAAATTAGGACTACCACATGGTGCACTGGTCCCAGTGATATGATCTTGTCTTGGGGAAACCAATGATCCTCTTCATCATCACATGTTGAATTGTGAAATAAAATACTCTTGCTTTACATTCAGTTGACAACACAGGAATTATGACCTTCTTCTTTAGATCATCCAACTTGTTTCCTGTGCAATGAAGAACACAGCTGTATGAACCTCATTGTTCATACACAAAATGGCCAGGAATATCCGGGGTGAGGAAACAGCTCACATCAGACCAATGATTACTATCTCACTTTTGGAGAAATTGAAAGGAAACTCATTTTTTAAATATGTATTTATTTTTTAGTTGTAGTTGAGCACAATATCTTTATTTTCTTTGTTTATTTTTATGTGATGTTGAGGATCGAACCCAGAGCCTCGCACATGCTCTACCGCAGAGCCATAACCCCAGCCCAAGGAAACTCAATTTTGATAAAATATCACAAATCTGCACATTACTTAATTATAACTGTTTTTAGTAATTTTTGAGAACTCTGGTAATAAGTATGACTGATGTTTATAAAACATTTGTTTTTGAAGATGCCTTATCCTTGAAATGAAAAATGGGAGGACAGCAGGATAGATTTGCACCTGATAAACTTGAAAGCAAGACTGAATGGCTCTCCAGTGAGGAGTTGTGCCTGCACAGTCTTTAGAAATGCTAGGAATGGGCATGGTCAAGTTTCCTTCCTCATCCTGTCTTTTTATACTGCCTACACAGAGAGAGCCTGCCTGTCAAGGCTTCTCAAGAGGCAAAGGAAACTCTACTTATAGAAATGTGTTTTATAGAAGCCAAGGGTACATAGCTTTAGGGGAAACACAATTGGTAATATGCTGAAAACCAAAAACAAACCTCCACAACTCACTCCTAGCTGGACTGTGTTAAAAGTATGCTGTCCAAGGTGCTATGTGGAAAGTGGGGTGGCAAGCTCTCTCCTGCATCCTCCATTCCTGTTTCCTCAGCAACTTGGCATCTCAAAGGCCAGGCCTTGGATGAGTAATTAAAATGCTACAGAAATCACTATCCTTTAATTAAATAATGGATTATTGAAGGTAAACCATTCAATACGTGATTGAAAATGCTGTTAAACTAAGAGGTCCCTTCCTTTTGGATCTATAATACACACTGAACCCAATAACACAGCCCTGAGATCACTGACAGAAGCACTGTGGATATGAGGGGAGAGAGGTTTCAGTGCAACTACACAGACACACTAAAATAGGTCAAATGTTCCCACCTCTCTTCAGCTGCTGCATTCTTTGTGATCTCTGGATGGTGTTCCTGCATTCTGGATATTATTAGTCATGAAAGCTACATGGTGCCTGGAGATAGCATGTACTTTCTTTTGTTTTTACAGAAAAGGAAAAGAGAGGTCTGGGGATATAGCTCAGTTGGTATGTGCTTGTCTCACATGCACAAGGCCCTGGGTTCAATCCCTACAAACACACACACACACACACACACACACACACACACACACACACATACACACATAAAAAGGGGGGGAATAGAGTCCATCCCTGAGGCTTCCTATCCCTTTCTCAGTACCTATTATAGAGATTGGACTTCAAGCTCCAATTTGTAGTAAGGGATCAAGACAGGATAGGAGGGAGATAAGTTTTTCTTTCATGCATGGCCTCAGAAAGTTGGAGAGAAGAATCACAGAAACACCCAGAACACCTCCATATGCACAGAGACATATCTCTTTAGCATTCACTTCGGCTTAGGCATTTGTGAGTGATCAGTTTTAATATTTAACTCATTTGGAATCTGGCTTCATACCAGCCGTTTGCGTCCCTCCAAGTTCTACGAGGTGTATTTGGCTGAGTTTTGATCCATGATATGCCATCTACATATACTCTCATTAGTATTCCAACCAGTTATTCTGTACTACTTAGAAAAGAGAGAATGTCACTTAACCTCATGGAATCTCTGATTCCTCAAACACACTAGGACTACTCCATCATGATGTTAAGAATGAAATTATTTGACACAAAGTAGTCAGAAATGTATTAGATTCATTTTAAGTGTGGTTTAAGGGGCCTGTCCTATGGTTGAGAGAGTCATTGAAGTTCCTGAAAATCTATGCATGATTTTTCTGTGTATGTCTAAAAATACATTTTAGATGCAGATTTTAACAGACTTTCAAAGGCTGCTTGTCTCTAATTTTGTACATCAGTTACCATTGAAAAATAACCCATTTTTATATTGGAAATATCTGCTTGCTCGTAATTAATAATTTAATACCAAATTAATAATAATTAATCAATTAATAATTTTAATAAAAAATTTTTGAACTTGAGATCCTCCTGCCTCAGCCTCTGGAGCCAACTACTGGCTTGGGTAGCATTTTTGAAGTAGCAAGGAAATATTTATTCCTTCTGTCTCAAATAGTTCATAAAAGCTACTTCTTTGGTTAGCAGAATAATTTCTTTGAGGTATAATTCTTTTGTTATTATGAAAGACGTTTTTAAAAATGTAACAGTGGAAAATGGGCTTTATGGCAATCTCCAATGTACTGTCTGCCCAACAATACCACCTCCTAATTTGGAAATCTGTGAGGTAAAGTGGTCTGTACTGCTGATGAGCAATTAAAGCCTAGATTGTCAAAGTTAATACTTGATGTGTTGTTGTTTTCCCTTCCTTCTATAAACTGTGCTGTATTAATGCCAACAGATGCCTGTGTGTGCAAAATCTGCTTATTCCTCTTGGTATCAAATTAAGAGAAAGGCATACTAAAGACGTTTCTGTTTTGTAATAAAACTAATTAAAGCAATTATCTATTTAATTTAAGAATATAATCTTTGACACTGGACAATTTGGGAGGGTGAGTCACACCTCCTTCCCACTTTTTAACTTTAATTATATTATAGGAAAGAAAATTATCTCCAAACTTTTCTATAGAGTATTATTTCAGTTAAGCTTATAATGAACACACCAATAAACACACAAAGCTGTGTTTGAAATCTGCCTACTCATAAAGAATATGTATTATGTATTGTAATTATTGGGGTTATTTTTTCACCCCAATAATTTAGATATGATATACCATATATTCGCATTATATACCATATTTTCAGTTCACTGGTTTTCTCTCATTAACAAAATCCATCATATCTTCAGTGCTAAAACCTGTATATGGATCAATGAAATTCCCATGGTATCTTCCTCCAAGTCGAATTTTATTAAGGGAGAGTCAGATATTACCAGGAAAAATTAGGCAAGAACACTCAGTTGTTAAAGTATTTTGGCAACTCAAATTTATGTGTCTTTAGTCATTAGGTAAAAGTGACAGCCATACTTTTTAATACCTCTTTGTGTGTGTGTGTGTGTGTGTGTGTGTGTGTGTGTTTCATTATATGAAAATCTAAAATCTAAACTGGCTCTATGTTTCAGTTTGTCTCCTCAACCTCTAAAGTGTGATTTATGAATGATATGAACCAAATTAAGGTCTCCCTCCAGTCAGGAGCCCTCTATTTGATTAGTTAGAGTAACTATTCCTAAGTATGGCAATGCTCATCATGAATCCATTCCTATCTGCTAGGATGATAATAAGTATAGGATACTAAGGTGTACATTATGATCCAGAGAAAACAAAATGTAGCAAAAACAAAGGTGATGATCCAAATGTAACCAAAAGAATATTTCATAGGAAAATATAAATTTGGAGGTAAATATTCCTACCTGCCTCCAGCAGAGATGCCAAACTCAAGAAGCCCAGATGAAATACTTCTCTGTAGAGGTTGTTGATAATGGTTTTGACAAAATGAAACTAAATCATGTTGCACTGTTAGTTTTGACTTATTTTGAGGTTGGTCATTCATGTAGGCCAGACAGGAAGCAAAGACAGATGTCAAGCCACCATGTAAGCACAGCTGTTTAAATTAGTTTCCTTATTACCTATGAGTTGCTCTGACCTTGTCATTTCTTGTGAGCAGAACACTTAAGTCTTGAGTCCTTTCAATAAACACCTGACAGCTGATCTACCCCAAGAGGGCATGACAAGGTCATGGTGTTTTGCAGCCTGCCTTACCCACAAATGATAACAGCCACTGGTTCCAAAAGAATGCTTTGTAACATATGATGTACCAATGCAAGTGGTATATTCAACCAAACTCATTAATTGTTTGTTAGAGGCTAATTTGAGGTAGATGATGATTGTGGTCTGTAGGAATGGCAAGGAGTTTTAAAAAACAAAAAACAAACAAATATCCTAACTGAAGTGAAACAACTAATTAAATTGTTTGTATATACGCCAAACTTCATACACAGGGCAGAATTAGTTGCATCTGGTGTTATGGAACTTAAATATCTAAAAGCTTAGTTGGAAAAGCACTGAAGTTGAATTATAACAGTTACGATAATTTAGGGAGATGTGGTTACTTGTGTAGAAATCCAAGTTGACAGTGATAAATGTCATAATAAATTTACGGTAAGTTTGGATGTGGGTGTCAGCCAATTAAATAAGCAATCAAACCACAAATAGAATTAGTTTTCTTTGAAGTGCTAGCTCCACGGAGAGCTCCATTACTTGGAAAAAACAGACAACTTGTAGAGGAAATCCATCAAAATATATTGTCTGGAACTAAATAAGAGCTGAGGTAGCAACTGTGTTTATAAGGGAGAGGAACCTAATTTGGAATCAAAATCAACTATTAAGTTTTAAGTAAAATATACTGAGATTCAAAGTCAAGTTACAGACTTGAGAATAAAAATAAATCTCACATTATTTTTCTGAATATATGTTTATACATATGTCCATACATGTATAATAGTGTGTATGTGTATATGTGTGTGTGTGTAAGTACAATATTTTTTTTGTTCTTGTAACAGCAAAATTTCAGTTCAGAAACTGCAAATGACTTCCAAAGCAGACATTAGCATGAACGTGTAATAGCTCATGGTATTGACCATGGCCAACTTGAAAATTGATTTATTTTCTAATTTGAAACTTGATTTATTTTCTAATTTGAAAACTTTCTTTTTACTAATTCATATGTTGGCAATGTTGACCAGCAGTTTTCTTTTAATTCAGACTGAGAACACTAAATAGTTACTTGGGCCTAATTTTCCAAAAAAAAAAAAAATACGTTATAAAGGCAAGAGATATTTTATTAATTCAAGATTGAAAATATGAAGTAGCTGCAGAATTTATGCACAATATTACTGAAGAATGAATCCAAATCACATATGTAGAAATCTTTGTGGTATTATAGCCAGGAAGTCTGGCTATAATATATTCAATCTGTGCTATGAATTCCATAAAGATGCTAACATGTTTAATTGTGTAGACTTGGATCACACCTTCATGCTATTTGATGGTGAACAGTTTATTTTGCTGACTTGTGGATTACTTTTACTATTGATCATTTTTATCTATTCTGCTTAATTACACTTCTGTTGATATCTTAGTAATTTCTACTTAATTTGCTTCCAAGGAAATGGTTGGAAACTGAAAGCTTTAACAACTTTCATTTGCTCCAGGATATATTTCTGTATGGTGGCATTTATCTGTTCTCAGAAGAGAATATGTTCTATACAGAAAATATAACTCTTTCTTACTCTACCTATCAGGTACTTGAAATGCAAAGCTTATTTGGTGGTAATTGAATTCTCACTATTTTAAATATATCCCTCCAAACTAAATTAGTAATCAATTCATGGCATAAATGTCAAATATTTTAAGCTACCAAATATTTTTCCAAATTAGTCATTTTACTAACATTGTCCATATTTCTAAAATATGTCATTATAACTCAATAAGCATTTGAAAATAAATGGATGAATGAATATATTACACTTATAGATATTCATAATAATTTATATATAATATGAAATTTCTCAAACTAGATAAAACTACCAATTTTGATATAGGCAAAAATGAAATTCTAGTAAAAATTCTAGTATTTATTAATTGAACAGTTCAAAAATGAGTTTGCACTTGCATCAGTAATGCTGAGTACTAATGCAATCAACTAGTGTATATTAAAACTCAAAACCCATGTTCCTAACTACAGAAGTTTAACATATCTCAAAAGAATAGATGTGAATGCCTAGGTTAGGATAAAGTGTAGTCAACCTCCTTAATGGTTCCCTTGCCACTCTGTGGACTTTTCGATTTATAGTATGTCTTCACAGTGTTTGTAGAGCTAGGAGGCACTATCTCTATGTGAACTGACCATCTTTTTGATCCCATGTAATGAAGCATGATGTCTTTCTTATTTATTGAGAATTCACATGAAAAAAAAATAAAAGAAATCAGAAGATACTGTATCAATTTACTTATAAGTTTTTACTTTCCTCTGATACTTGAAACATTATTTCAAATAAAAGATGGATATAAAATAATAAAAAACAGGGATGTTCTTCAAAATCCAGAATACTCAGTCACTATATTAAATTGCCCCTGGCATTACCAGTGGAGGCTTCGGATTGAAAATAGATCTCTATCTGTCTGTCTGTGTATCTATCTATCTATTCCATAAGACACCAAGTCTACTAATTATATTGATTATGCAGTAAGGAAATTGGTGATGATAATTACAGATTTAGGGTAAAATTGAAAAAAGAGAGAAAGTGAAGATAAGAAATAATCGAAGTCAGATTTGAAAATTATGGGAACGTTTTTAGACCCTATGTTAAAATTTCATGTCTGTGAATATTTCTCTACCTGTGTAAGTCATAGATGTTAGAGTCAGGTAGGTATGTATTCTTTATACATAGCACCAAGATAAAAGATCAATACCTGGATTAATAATCAAACTTTTTGGCATATAGCAGTCTTGTTTAGTCAATTTGGAATTTTTAAAATCCCATTTTCAGATGCTTTAAACCATCTGAACCAAAAAACAAATTTCTAGTATGCTTCCTGTATAAGCACATCTGCCCTGTTGGTTACAAAGATGATAGCACTGTCACTGGTCTAATCCTGCCTTGAACTTTATTGTTAAACTCCCAGAGTGATTTCTCTAGGTAGATGCAATGAAGCAGCAGGAATAACTCTGGGAAATACATGTGACAGATGTTTTTATAATCAAATCCATCAAATATTACTACTTTAAATACATTCAAAATTGATTAGGCCCACTCATGTGATCTTGCCTCACACTGGTTTAGTTTAGTTTAGTTAATGTTGCAATTAATCTTTGCAAAAATCTAATTCATCCCCAAGCTTCTTTCATGTCATGATCTGTTTGTGTAAATCTTCTGAAACAAAATACCCTGTCTAATTTGATCTGTAGTCGTGATTGAAAATAGCAAGTTGATATCGCTTTGTTGCTACAGTGATGTAATTAAGATGCCCACGCTTTTCTAATTAATCTAATCTAAAATTGCTTTGGATATTAGATATCCTAAAAGAATATAATGAATTGTTTTTCTTTCTTATCTCTGTCATTAGTCAAGAGAATTAATTTTGCTAAGTTTGAAGCACACCCAAAGTTTATTTGCATATCTAGATTTCAATCTAAGCCAGAATTTTCAAATATTCTCTACTATTTTTAAAGAGAAATAATCTCATGAGCCATTTTAATAATATTTAAATATAAGTTACAAAGATAAATAATAAATTATTGTTTGGAATTGCAGTGTATGATATGCCCATGCCCTAATTAATATTGTTAAAGTTAGGCATAATGCAATATAATGACTATAATGAATTCACTACAATATATTAAGTAATGATATTATAAATACAAATAAAGTATACAAATACATATTCCTTACATAATTATGTATAATATTTATTGTGTATATTCTATTATAGTCTACATAAGCAAATGTAAAGTGCTTTACATTGCCCATTGTAAGCAAAAATTTTTAAAAAATTTTAATCCAAAGAAGAAATATTTAACAAGTGGCAAGTTCATTTAAAACACATTAATAGTAATCATATTTCATTTTTAGTCTTTGGAAATAAGGAATCTCATAATTTTATCAAAATTATTTTAGTGTTAAAGAATGAAAACAGAGAAGGAGATTGATATTAATTCTCCTTTCTAATGTTATATAATATAATGCTAATGTTCAAATATGATATTAAACAGCACATCAAAATATAAAATATAAATGACTTATAGTAATATTAAATTGCCATAAGTTTTAAATTTGCGGATGAAACTACTCCTTAAATTATGTCCCTAAAGTCATTTTACAAATACTCTTGACTGTGAAAGCATAATAAAAGAACATATAAATAATAGTGAAGTTGATAATGTCAGTTATTGGCTTTAAGATATTTTGATATTGCATGTAGTTGAAAGAAGCCATTTACTCTGTAGTATTTGTATTTTATGAAAGCCTTTAAAATATTCTATGTACAATTTTATTTTTAATTAATTGTTCATATATTCATCAATTCCATTACTTTAATTGTCATCTATTCTCCATATTTGTAGCTTTGACTGAATTTATTTCCCTTGAGATTTAAATTCAGTATTCTAATTATATTTCTGCATGATATATTTTTTCTGATTTTTCAAAAAGGTTAAAACTTCAGTTCAAAAATTAGTTTTATATTACAACCATGGAAATGCAAAATAAACAAGGAAATATCCTTAAGCCACCAGGATGCTTAAATTAAAAAGACTAAGAATACAAAGTGTTGGTATGGATATAGAATAACTGGTATGCACATACATTCATTACTGATACATTGCAGAAATGAAACTATGGATGTGGAAAATAATTTGACAGTCTTTAATAAACATGTGCCTTCCTGGTAGAGTGAAAATTCCACTTAGAGGTATATTTCCAAGAGAGATGAGCGCATATATGTATAAAATGGCTCATAGAAAAACACTCATGGGAGCTTTATTCAAAGAAGTGCCAAATTAGAAACAACCCAAGTGTACATCAATAGGAAAATAAGCAGTATTGATAGTTAAACAGTAGAGTGAAGACTAATGATAAAAAAGAACACATAAATTGAGATGCATGACAAAGATTAATTCTAAAATATTGTTTTGACAAAAAATCTTATAAGTTTTATAATGTAAGAATCTGTTTTTATGAAATTTGAAAAAAGGCAACCCTTTTGATGATGATCATAGTAATTGTAGTTGTTATATCTAGGGGTAGATTTTAACTAAAAACAGAAATGGAGCAAGAGGGATGAGGATGTCTATCTTTCCAATTTGACAGTGTATTTGTACACAGGAGATATGCATGCACACATGAATATTAATAAGGCTATTAATTAATACATTGTGTCAAATGTAAATTTTACCTTAGCAAATAAAAGAGTACTGTTGTCACGTAAAAAATATTAGAATGCTTTCATGAGCACTGATTATATCAAAAACTTCAAATCTATAAAGGCTGTACAATCTCAGTCCGTTTCCTCTTCAACCTGACTACCATTGCTTTCTACTTAATTCTTATCTGCCATTTGATTATGAATTGTTTTTGCAAAACAGTGCACTTTCCATCAAAGGTCAAACACTCTGGTAATTCTACAGAGAAAAAAGAAAACAGATTAAAAATCAGAAGTTATTGCATACACTGTCTACCTCTAAAACTGAGTTTCTGTATTTGAAAATTGTTAAATATTTAAATGATCTCCACAACAGTAATGGATACTTATACATGCCAAGACTGTGCCATTTGAATAAAGTATCACTGTCCTATGACAATATTAATGAAATGAATACTATTTTTTTTTTAACTTCAGTGACCCATGGAGCTCTAACACAAACCTAGCCTCACTGACATCAGAGGAATTGTCCTTAGTACATATTCTTGTTACTTTGGGCATTCTGAGTGTAATAACACTCTGAACAAAACAGTTGGCTGTTGTCAATCTACCTTTAAGTCATTGAAGTGAATGAGAAAAATCACTTGCTTATTAGCAGGTTAACCACTGTACTTTCTTAAGAATATATTTTTAAATAGAAATTCTTTGGAAAATATGGGTAATTATTAGGGAGTTAAAGCTGAATGTTTCTCTACCTTTAAATGAAGAAAATTTGCAATTCGGAATATAAAGTGAAGATGCATGGAAGCATGTTTGAGGAGACCGATCTGTAGATTTTGAAGAAAAATCCCTGGATGTGAATGTGTCATCCTTAAGGATTATTTATAAAAAGAATGCCTGGGATATTGCATAAACATTTGAGTTTAGACAGAGGAAATACTTGGAGCACCAAAATGAGAGTCGTTCAGAAACTACTTTATGGTGAAATCTGTGTGGAGAAATTTAGTTATCCACCTAATGAAAATCCTGAGAGAACAAAAAAAATATTAATCCATACTTCTTATTTAAAATGACTTTACTTCCAAATAATTAAAATTATAATGCAACCAATACTCTACAAAGAGAAGGAAAACCCAATTGTAAAATTTAACATCCTATCAATTATGTTAGAATTTTAACAACAAAATGAAGTGATTGCCTTTGCTTTGCCTATAACTTTAGAAGTGACATATATATGACTTTAAGTAAAATCTTAAATGAGAACAGAAATGGCAAGAATCTGTTATGTAAGTTTCCCCTGAATTATCCATTTAAATAATGAAAATAAAATATGTTACATAACACATTTAAAAGTCATGACCTGCCAAAATGAGACTAAATATATAGAAAAAACTTCTGTTTATTGGATTCTGTTTGTTGAATTGTATGATAGAAGTTAAAGTACTTTTCTTTTGAGATTAGAGAAGTACTACAAGGAAAAATGCTCTGAAATAAAACATTTTTTGCAAATGTGTTAAATTATAGAGGAAATGAGTAAAGAAAATTTAATTATGTTTGTTTTCAAAATATTTTTCATGTTTGCCCTGTAATATTTGAACCTAGAAATTGAATTAAACATTTATGATAAAATGGATTTTACTGAGGTCTGTTTGCTCGTTGATAAGGACTCCCCCTTTGAGAAGCTAAGGAGTAGCTATTCACCTTCAACTAGAGGTACATTTATGACAATGTGCAATGGAATGCATTGAAAAATGGTTTGTAGATGTTCTTGCCCACTTCAATTTTATGAAATGAAATGTATAGTATTTGATTTTCATAGTATGATTTATCTTAAGTTGGGTGAAGAATTCACAAATTTTCAGTTCATTATTATACTTTTCCATATATATATATAATATATATGATTGCATGTATCAATAATTTCCAATAAAAAATTAAATTAATAATATGCCATCAGTTATTCAAAGGGGCACATAATTTAAGCAGGAAACCTTATTCTATTTCAATATTTATTAAAGGGTGTTATAGCTAATTGTTATTTTATGTAAGATAGTTTAGAAGGAGATTTTATAAATATCCAATCTTAGAAGTTTGTTAATATTTTAATATCCATAATAAATCCTAAATCCATGGTTACTGGGTACAGTAAACAATATAAAAAATGGCATTTACCATGATCCATAAGCACATAGAGGGCTGATAAAATTAGGTATAATCCCCCCATGAAGATGCACATATATTCATTCATATCATTATTAAAATATAAATTTTATTTTTTTGTTCTTTCTACAATATATGTATTATTTATTATTTTCTTCTAACCTTAGCCAGTGCAAACCCCTTATTTTCAAAAGAATTGCTCTTTGCAAATAGATAGCTATAGAAACTATTTTTTTAGCCTTATGAACTTTTTTATTTGTTCCTTTTAGCTATACACAACTGTAGAGTGTATTTTGGCAAATTATACATACATAGAGTCTAACTTAATCTTGTGGTTGTACATGGTGTGAAGTTACACTGATTGTGTATTCAACTATAAGGCTAGGAAAGTTATGATTGATTAATTTTCCTGTCTTTCCTATTTCCCTCCCCTTTCCTTTGTTTTCATTTGTCTAATTCAATGGATTTCTATTATTCCCGTCTCCAACCTCCCGTGTAGTGGGTTAGCAACCACAAATCAAAGAGAGCCTTTGACCTGTGTTTTTATGGAATTGGCTTGTCTCACTTAGCATAATATTCTCCAGTTCCATCCATTTACCATGCCATTATTTAATTCTTATGTATGGCTGAGTAATATTCCATTGTTTATATATACCACATTATCTTTATCCAATCATCTGTTAAAGCACAGGATCTATATTCTAATGCCTAGGTCCTTGATCCATGTAGATTTGAGTTTGTGCAGGTTGAGAGATAGGGTTTCAATTTCATCCTATTACATGTGGATTTTCAGTTTTCCCAGCACCTTTCATTGAAGAGGTTATCTTTTCTTCAATGTATGTTTATGGCATCTTTGTTTGGGATGAGATAATATCCCTGATGAACATTGATGAAAAACTTCTCAATAAAATATTGGCAAATCATATAGAAAAATATACTTAAAAAATAATGCACCATGATCAACAGGGTTCATTCCAGAGATGCAAGGTTGATTCAACATACAGAATCACTAAATGTAATTCACCACATCAGTAGACTTACAGACAAGAATCACAGTTGCTTTTGGGGGAGGGCGTGGACCAGGGACTAAACCCAGGGATGCTTAACCACTGAGTCAAATCCCCAGCCTTTTTTTTTTAAGTTATTTTGAGGCAGGGCCTTACTAAGTTGTTGAGGTTGGCTTTGAACTTGCAATCCTCTTGCCTCAGCCTCTCCAGCTACTGGTATTATAAGTGTGCACTACCATGCTTGGATCCTAGAGTTACTTCTAATGTAGGCTGTCTCTTTCTCTTGGGATTATGTGCTGTTAATGGTTACTCCCACCAGTCTCTTTGAGGACTCTACCACCTCTCTTAGACCTAAGCCTTCTTCCTTCCTGTTTATGAAGTACTACAACTATAAATAAAATCCCAGGATATATTTTGATATCTTGTACAGAAATATATTCCAGATTCTCTGCTTTCTTAAACCCAAATTTGGCAAACTAGGGTCTATGGAAGAAATGCAGACAGAGTGCATATATTTCCTCTCTAGTCCTTCATAGAAAAAAGTTTTCTTTGGTTCATATCTCAAACATATAGAATTACTAATTGTGTTTAAAAATAATATTCTTGGATACCAGGTGTCACACACTAAATGCTACAAACTTAAAATGATTGTGTCCACATATAGGTATGCTAAAAATGAATCCGTCTTGATGTAAGAAATGGGGAACTTGGAAGATAGCTACTTTGCTTAAAAGTTCATGCATATCTGGCCCCAGCTCACCTTGCTTTACTTGTCTGTGGAACATATACTGATACCCTTTCCACTTTTTCATGGGAAGCTAGAAATGTACGTTCTTATGTGAAAACTTCCAAATAAAAATATTAATGATGATTTAGGACATTCTGTTCTTAAAACAAGGATTCATCTGAATTTGACCATGAGTCATTTATCTATAACCCTACGACTTAAAATATTTAATTATTTTTCTAGGAAGCTAAGGTTAAACTGTATTGTAGAGCCAAGAAAAAAATTAACAAATTAAAAATGATTCTGCAAATTTCACATGAATTAAAATATGGATAATAGATTCCCTAATACATATATTAGTATTTTCATCAAAAGAATGGAAATGTCATTGATCAGGTATGTGGATATTTTCTTTAGAATTGATTTTGCACCAGAATTTATTTGGAAGCAGCAATAGTCCAAGAGAAATAGGTCATATACTATCTCTAATCAATAAGGCATGCTCCACACCTCTTATTAGTTCCTAACCCTCAATGTAAACATTAAAGCAATCTAACACCTGTCAGTACCTGTGGAGGCAAAGAGTAAACTGTAACAAAGATTATAATTCCATCTACTTGCATTTTTGTTTTAAAATATTTCCCAGGTCGACAAATTTTCTATTTAGAAGGACATGAGATCTATAGTGTATAGTGAATACATCAGAGTTCTTGTTTCTTTAGCTGGATAATTCAGTAAAATTTAATAACATGCCTTTGTGTATGTGTGTGTGTGTGTGTGTGTATGTGTGTGTGTGTGTGTGTGTGTGTGTGTGTGTGTGTGTGAAGGACAGGCGAATTTTAGGGAAGAGGGGAGTGCAGAGCCCTTGGGCTACTAATAGTTCTGACTGTTCTATACCAGAGGGGAAACAGGGAGAAACAGGTTAAGGAGCCTGGAGTGAGCCTTCTATGGCCTGTTGAGCTCTTAGAAGAAACACATAACCTACAAGCTGAGCTGTGTCTTAGAAGCCAGGGAGATGGAAGAAAACTATCCTGACCATTCTCTCCTTCCTGTTGAACCCTCCCATTGTGGAAGCCATTGGCAGTCTGGGGGAAAGGTTGCCTATTGAGAAGGTCCATAAATGTCAGCCTCCTAGATGGAGCAGGGTGTGAACAAGCTAGAGATTAGCTCTGAAGATGCAAAGAAAGAATACTCAGGCCAGTGGCCTTTCTCTCTTGAGGCACGAATGAAGTGTTCTGTCTAACCTTTGAAAATTGTATGGTCTTCCAAAGCTGAAAACACAGTAATGTAGAACATGAGTTGGGAGGTTTTTCTATAAAGCAATCGAAGTGAATGAGCTGTGAATGAATACTTGTGCACAGAGCATCAGATGTGCCTGTTAATGACTATTATTATATCTTGTTCTGTTATGTGTCTGGCGAGCCAAGAAGTCAAGTGAGGGTGACAGACACTGTGGAAACTGAAATACCATCCCCTTTCTATCCTCCTCTGGGAGCAAGTATTAAACAATTACTATTGTAAATCAACTTGCATATATATGCTTTGAAGGAAGGATTTCCATGGAGAAAAGAATAAAATGTTGTGCAGTTATTTATTTGCATATTCCCCAGTTGTGAACATAACTATTTAATTTTGAAATTCAATTGATTGCTTTAATCAGACCATACTCTTGCAGGTGTTTCTATACTAGAGCAAAATAAAGCACTTCACTGTTAATTCTAGTTGTAGGCTGGCCTGATAAGGAAAATAAACTTGGATGACTTGATGGATGTTGCACAATTCTGGAAAACTTTAATTAGTGTTTTGGGAAAAGCAAGCAGTTGGGTTCTAGCTGCATTGGGTTTTAAATGGACTTTATTCAAAAGCCCTGTTTTTGTTTTCACTTACAAATAATTGTATGGAATATTACTGTCTGTCCTAAAATTTGCAAAATTGGTTTCAATAACTTAGTTGCAATTAAAATATTAGGAAGGATTTTTTCAGGTGCTTTCAGATTGTATCAATAAAAATAACATCCTGCTTTTACGTGTACATTAATTAATTTTAGCACCAAACTTTATCTTAATGTTTTTGGGTTCAAAATCTCTTTGTTTATTATGGTACAGAATTTTGAAAATAACTTTCAGGAAAATAAGTGCAGTTAAATAAAAGGATTCAGCAAGAATGCAAATTTACAATTGGATTTAAACTAAAATATATGTTCTTATTACTGAGTGGGTTAATAACATGAGCCCTAGAGCCACAATATCTGGGTCTTGATCCCAGATGTGCCACTTATTAGGTTTGCATAGTTGAGCAGGTTGCCATAACTCTGTTTCATTTTCCTTATCAATAAAATAAGGATGTAATACCATCTCTCTCATGAGATTATTGGAAGCACTAAGTGTTAATAATATCTAAGTGCATAGGACAGTGCCAGGAATACAGTGAGTGAGTCCTTGTTAAATCTCAGTAATTCTTAGGTTTTCACTAATAAGGAAAGTATATCAATATTGAACTCTGAAGCAAAATCATGACAACCACTGGGAGAACGAGGAACTGTAAATTTATTTGAAAATCATTGTTATAATACTTTTTGGTGAGTGAAAAATATCAGAATCTGTCATTGTCCTTTTCTGGATTCATGGTATGAGTACTCATCTCTACAATCTGGAGGTTTGTCAAAATCATTAGTAAGGTGAATACTAAAATACGTTTCTTTTTCTGATCAGTTTAATTTATGATATTTAAATGTGATGACTGTAGAAAATCCTGAGATTGAGAAAAAAATTTACAATTAAAAACTTTAGTAAAGTATTATGTTATCCACCTGTTCTAGCTCATGAGAGCTGATTATGCACATATCTACCCAAGTTCATGCTCAATGACATCACCTCAAAGGGTCAACACAAACAATGAAGGAAGTACTTAAACTACACAAATTAACTAACACTGTGACATCAGTCATTTTGGGAGAGCCAGTTGTTAAACAGCTTTCAACCCATCACTACACAGTGCCTACACCAGAAGAGTCCAGTGAAAGTTTACTGAGCTTTAATATCTTTTTTGCAGTTTTCCTAATAGGTAATGTTGCATATTAATTACTACAGTATAGTGTGGACATGTTTACTGGTCTGTAAATGAATATGTATTTTGGGGGGGATACAATTTTGTGCAAGCCAATTCACAACATCATTGGGAAAATTTTAATTTCAAGATTTTTCTAAGAATACAGCTATCTCTCGATATTCATGGGGGATTAATTCCAGAACATCCCTGCCCACATGCTAAATTCCCTTATGTAAAACAGTTTAGTATGTGCATGAAACCTACTACATAATCCTCCTATATACTTTAAATGATCTCTAAATTACTTTAATACTAATACAATGTAAATGATATACAAGTAGCCATTGCATTATATTTATGAAATGATAATAAAAATGTATATATATGTTCAATATAGGCATTTTACCCCTGAATATTTTCCATCCATGTTTGGATGAATGCAATGGTATAGAACCTGTGGATATGGAGGCGTGATTCTGTTAGTTTACAACTAGGTTGATCTTTAATAACAGATCATTTCTAAAGGAATGTTTCTTTATAGTGTTCTGCTAATGCACTCCAGGCTTTGGCAGTATGTCATCAAAGCTAAAAATCTGGACCCTGGAGCTAAGTGAAACTATTTGAAATGTGCTTTGCCATTTACCAGCTGAGTGACTTTCAGCAATTTATTTGTCCTTTATGATATTCTGATCTTTACATCGTATATTTACCATTGTAGAATTTATGGGACTTTAAAGCCATAATGCGTCCTAGAGTTGAGCCCAGTGCTTGGCACTTCCACAGTCTTGTCTTCACGTGGATCTGCTTTGTGATCTGCTCTCCAGGATTGTACATGGTTGGCTCAAACCTTGCAATGATGGCTTCACTTGGTCTGTAGTTATTGGAAATAATTTATATCTCCTAATCTATAAATTTAATCTAAAATTTGTATTTACATGCCATGGGTTTACTGTAGTTTAAATTCATAAAATTTAAAGGAAGTTTTGTTTGTTATAGAAGTGGAATTTTATACAATCCTGTAATTTCTTTGGAGGAAAGACAAAGAATGACTAAAAAGTGATTTAAAAATGGAGAGGGTGGATTCTAAGAAACAATTCTAACAGCAAAATTTATCATTTTTTTTTCTTGAGCTCTTCAGGTTTAACTTTTTTAAAAAAGATTAAATTTTAAAACAGTTTACTTAAGAGATTTATAAAAGATGTAATACAAAACATACATATAAGACAAGAATCTTCATAAGAATAAAACTCCTTGGAATCATGAGAAAAGGATATGATTTTCTTTGGGGTAAGCAGTCCTGTACAGAGAGATGCACTAAGCTAGAACTTTGTTTTCCTCCTTTTCACTCTCTGAAGTACACGTCCACTATGAAGTTCCACAAATCATCCTATGAACATAATCTGTAAGGCTTCTGTTAATAAATACCATTTGCATATCTCTCAACAGTTTTCAAATGCTTTTTACACAGATTAGTTAAGGGAAACTTCCCATGAGCCAAAGAGTTCATCTCAAGATGAGCAAAGGTTTCCTCTGCTAAATCACAGGGAATGGGATACAGCAATTTGACTCAGCAAAGGAGACCCAATAGTATCTGGCATCTAAGCTAGGGACTATTTCATAATGACTGGATTCTAGTCCTTTGATCAATTTTTGAGTAACAGCAATACTTTAATTACTAATCCAATTTAAAATTCCTAAGCCTTGCAAAATATGTGTTAACAAATGTTAAATTTTTATGAGCAATGGGGAAAGGGATTGTAGTTGTTGTTTCTTAATAGATATAAACTTGGCAAGTCTTTCACAGTTAATAACATTAAGAATTTTCTGTAGCTAAGCATGTTGAAAATAAACCAGTTCAAATACTTATACCACCTTACTTTTAACCACCGTGTTTTTAGGAGAAAGAAAAATTTCTGTAGATTTTTCTTATCTAAATGCATTTTGATTTATGTAAAGTAAAGCATGAACACATGAGAGATATACTTTAAAAAATTGAAACATTACAGAGAAGGTCAATTCTTGAAAATACCTTGATTTGTTAAAAAAAAAAATTAAATTTTAATCCATGCCTTGTAAGTTTGGCCTCAATTTGGTGAACATTTTTGGAAAGACATAATGAAACAAATGATGTGTGAGCATTTTCTGGGAGTTCAGCTGGAACAGATGAAAATTCATTTTTTAAACACACACACACACACAAGCCATTTAAAATTTGTTTCCTGCCATTTAAAATTATTACTGAGCGAGAAGGTTAAAGACAGTAGACTCATGGGTGCCTTTTCAATGATACAGGAGTATAAACTGAAAGGAAAGAGACATGAAAGGTGAACTTGAATCTTCTTGGTTGAATGTATTTGTTAAAGACTGGTGTGATGTGAGTTGGGCCTCAGCCAATTATTAAACATAAATTAAACCGTAAGATGGAATTATAATTTCCAATACTAGAAAAATATCAACCCTCACAATGGCATGACTACTTCAGAATAAGATTCTAATAATTGACTCTTACCCCAAAATATATCTAGAAAGTCTTGCCTACAATAGTAGGTGAAAATTGAAACCATGCTAAAATAACTGAAGCTATTTAGACTGGTAAATTGAAGGTTCACTGGACAAAAACATCTAATGATATATGTAAAGAACTTCCATGTTGGAGATTATTAAGGCATAAAATTTGTCTTTATTGGTAAAATAAATTAAAATTGAGTTTGGGGTAAAGATAATTTTTATTTTCATTCAACACAAAAACCTTTATTGGGGCTGGGGTTGTGGCTTAGCGGTAGAGCGCTCACTCGCCCAGCACATGTGAGGCCCTGGGTTCAATCCTCAGCACCACATAAAAATAAATAAACAAAAATAAAGGTTATTGTGTACAACTAAAAAATAAATATTAAAAAACCCTTTATTAACATTTATAGATGTTTATAAGTAGAATAAGTTTCCTTATGAGGGGAAGCCTTTTTCTATAGATAAAATTTTCCAGCTCATCTTTTGTATCTTTTCCTGTTCCAAAGGCAGTCTTCTTAGTTGCCACTTAAATGATATAATTTGGAGAAAGACACACCATTAGCTTTCCATCTATTCACTAGGAAGCAATGTTTTTTGGAGTGCAATGTAATATCACTTGGTTTTATTCATTAAAATCTTCTCTTGCTCTTTAAAAAAAGGAAGTTTGAATTACATACGCATGCTTGGTCATTCCTCCACAACTTGCCACTTAACAGTCCACCCTGTCTTCAATGATGAAATTCAAAGAACTGTAAGGATGTTTTCAATCTGTCTCATAACATCCCACCATCAAAAGAATGTTTGTTTCTTCCAGTTACCAAAGACGATCTAAAAGGTTGTTTTTAATTTTCTAGATTTTTTAATTACTTACTTAAATAAATTAAAAAAAAGAAAATTTCCTGCACAGGCATGAGCTGAAAGATGCCCTTTGTCTTTCTCATTTCTCTTTTTTTTAACATGAACAGGCCAGATGATCATATCATCCTCCATGATGGCTAGGTGCTTTCCCTTTCTAAGCAGAGAAAGAAAAAAACAGTCAAGTTTGATTAAGCAGTGCTGTGACTTCCCTTGGAGGAATGGAGACATCTGTTTTCTCTTTCATGGGGACACTGACTGGAGAGAGAGCCACTGCTTGTAATGAATGTGGAAAAGTCTATCACAGCTCAGCAGTGAACAGGCCTCAGAGAATCCACACTGTTGAGAAATATTGTAAAGGCCAATCTAGTCCAATAACAACAATAACATTAGCATGAACAAACATTAATAAATCCATGATAGTTTATAAAGATTTCTAAGTGCATTAAGCACTGATATTATGTATATAGATACACAAACAGTGTCTGGATGGGAAGCAGGTGTTCAGAGAATGTCAGTGTTCTGCATCCATCACACAGCTGCAGACCTGGGGCAGAAAGGCACATTGCTTGATACCAGATCATATCTCCTTTTATATTTGGAGCCAACTTCCCCATTCGATACTGACTTTTCCTGAGGTTGAATTCCCAGACCCTACTTGAATCATCCAATGAGGAGGAACTTCATTACATCCTCAGGCCTGCCTGCCATATTTTTAAATGGCTTCAACTTTCATTTTTAGATTCTTTATAATTTTTATGGCAGTAAGATACAAGTGCATATTTTTTCCTCCCAGATTTACAGATTATTTCCATCTTTGACAATTGGGGCCTATCTCAAAAGAAAAATTAAGGTCAGTTATAGGGGAAAGGGTCACATTTTGGTAAACCTGGGATAATAGGTAATACTCTGAGTAATGACTGAAGTTAATAATTCATGTATTTTTTGTGCCAGGCATAATTGTGAGGTAGAAACTATTATTATTTTATTATTATTATTTGATTGGGAAAATTGGAAATTTTAAAGCAGCACCATTTCTAAATTTGTGGAGAAAATGGTAATCATCTTCATAAACAAGAGAAGAAGAAGAAGGGGTATCTTTTGGAAAATCTGAAAGCTCAGTCCATTGGGCCACAAAGCAATGCTGTGACTGAGCTGAAATTGAGACTATAGAGACAGACTCCACATGAGTGCAATCCTTACATGCAAACTATGTCCAAATTAATGATAAAATGTACTTTTACTTATTTTTAGAAAGGATTATGCCCTAAACATATTAAATGGCATGGTAGTTGGTGAATATAAATAATTTAATATTTTGAAAATAATTACCCAACACATATAACTATTTAGGATCAAATTTTGGTGTAAAGTTTTCTCATATTCAATGCTAAAAAGTGAGAATTATTAAATAATTTTGATGAATGATCTAGCAATGAAATATTCATCATTAATACAATTTAATGAAATGAAAGCCTACAGAAATTGTCATAAATTCTTATAGAAAATCACTAACAAACTCTTGACTTTGGATCAATCAGGAATATCATTTTGGCAAATTGAGAAAGTATTCAAGCTTTCTATTAGATTACTAATATGTACTGTGACATCTCCCTGGAAGAATAAATAGCAATTAAGTGTCTCAATTACAGAGATTCCAAATGTTTGTTAATTATGCTAATAATAATGATGATTATACATATAGTTTATATTTAACTTAGCATCCTATAACTAAAAGCTACCTAATAATTTATAATTAATCAAATATATCATTGATACCAATTATCTCTTCTACCTCTTCTAATGCATCTTCTATTTGATGGAAAATATTGAATCTAAAGGTCACCTCAGCCTCCTGCTGCTTGCCAAGAAAACAACATGTTAGCTGTACCCATGTTTTCCTGCTATAATTGCTGCAGAAAAGACAGGATGAATTCAAATAATCATAATATTTTGGAAGCTACAGAGGTGGTTTTATACTAGAACATTGCCGTCCTACTTCACAAGTTGTTAAAATGGAAATTGAAAGCATTTTTCCAGAGGAAAGTTCAACAGAAATGGTATAAAGCAATGAGGTATATGTGAAGCCATATATTGCATTCATTAAGGCACAAGGTTAAATATCAGGGAATTAGATGCTTTGTGTGGCAGACAGAATGCTAATTGATCTCAAGAAATAATTTTTAATTAAAAACATGAAAGAAGGTAAAACCAATAAGGAAGAATAAATACTATCTTTGTCTCAACTATTTCTCTTTCTTACCACAAAAACTTCTTTCCCAGCTTGGAAGATCTTATCTTATGGTAGGTTATTACACCTCTAAAGATATTTTCCCCATGGATAAGCTGAGTCAGTCTCCCCTGTACTGAACAATGGGTTCACCATTGCTTCTTCAGGAAGCTTGGATTCAAAACCTGGGTGAATCATTGCTGCCCTCCTCACTCACTATCCATTTCCTTCAGTGTGTAAATTGTGGATGAGTCCTTACTGAACTTCAGTTGTTAAAAGGTTAAAACTCAATGATTAACTTACAAGTACTTTAGAAATAGTGTTTTTTTCAACCAGAATGTTACCATGTTGTAATTATAGATGTATTTTGTTAGACAATATTTAATTATCCAGGCTATATAATTTGCTTACCTTGGGCATAAAGAGTCTTCAGATTAGGGATTGTTGTTTTCTCTTTGTTAGAAGAACAGATTCATCAACAGTCTCATTATTTTTATTGGCACTTATCCCTGTGATCTGGAGGATGGGTGAGGGTTATTGGATACATGGCAATGACAGACTGCCAGTAACAAAACACAGAAGTGTCAATTCATGGACAGCATTTGCTAAGTTGGTGGGAATAACTTGGTATAGAATCATTCTCCAGCTGAATGTTCTATAGCAAAGAAATTTGTGGGTCATGGTATTTTTTTCTAAGATCCCAAGGAAACACTCGCTTAAAAAATGCTGAATCAATTTCTTTTGGGGAATCATAGTTATCAAATTTTATTTCCCTTTCGATAACTGGCTTAAAAGTAGCCAAAACATATCAAAATCATTCAGAAAGTTTAACATATCAATTTAGGTATTGTATAAATAAACATCAGCTATGAACCAAAAATGAGAGAACTACCACAATACTCTATAATTATGGTGAAGTACCTATTATGTGCTAAGCATCCTGACATATATTTCTGATGTTTTTTCTACATGTTCTGATATCCACCCATGAAAGAGATGCCACCAATTTTGTCCTTTTATAAATACAGAAGCTGAGCTGGTGTAACTTGTCAAAGGTCATATAGTTGGCAGTCATGGCAGTCTAACCCAGTGACCAGGATCTGAATGAATTTTCAAAGGTGCTCTGCCATCCTGCTTAATATCCAGAATTTGAGGAACTCATATTTCAGAGATTCTGTAAGCTAATGAATATAGCGTTGGGGAAAAAATAACAAAGGATGCTAAGATAGCACTAATTATATAGTCCAAAATTCAACAATCCATAATTCTATTAAGGCACAAGGTTAAATATCAGGGAATTAGATGCTTTGTGGCATACAGAATGCTAATTGATCTCAATAAATAATTTTTAATTAAAAAAAATGAAAGAAGGGAAACCAATAAGGAAGAATAAATACTATCTTTGTCTCAACTATTTCTCTTTCTTACCACAATTTTCTCATTTGCAATAAGGTTAGAACCATCAGTAAAGGCTATTCCATATCGTTGTCATATTTAAAGTCTCTCAATGTATGGACTATATAATGCCAAGTTCATAATCCCTTTTGTATTGTGGTTTGGAGAAAGAGGAGATACCAAATAATCATCTAAGGGGAAGATTATAAGAAACACCAATATTAACTTCAGTGAGAGAAAACCCAGTGAGGAAATGATGACACATCTCAATATTGGAACTGGGCAGACTTTCCTGTGTGACCATGAAGAATAGGGTTAGTGCATGGAAGACACAGGAAGTCACCTGTCAGTGATCAACATAATGAACTTCCTAAACTTAGCACCATTTCACAAAATCCAACAGCAAAAAATATACAGGATACATTTCAGTGATGCAATTGAACTCAATCATAAACAAATAAAAATCTAATTGCTCTGAGATTTAAAAGCCCTCTCTGAAATAAACATTATCTTCAAGGAGATAGCCACGCTGTAAGTATGCATATTAGAACTTAAATACCGTAAGAGTGTCACAGATCTATCAAAGCTGTGCTTAAGGAAATGTATTTATCTTATAAAAAATCCATAAAGATCAATGGATTGTCTTATATTACATCCTACTAAGGCCAGGGGTAGGAAGCTGGGGCAGCCATTTCTCTATTCTCTATGCATGGACACCTGGTGGTCTCTGTTGGTTCTCTGACTGTGATGCTTAGAGGCAGCTACTGTGTTTTTTCATCTTTGATCTCCTAATAGGCTCTTTAGCCCCAATGACTATCCAGTCTTGAGCAGTCTGCTCAGGATAGGAGGACAAGGATCTAAGATAACCTCATTTGCCCTCCATCTCTCTGTTCCCTGCACTCCAGTGGAGAATCATTACCCAGGACTCAGTGTGAAAGAATTCCGGGATTCATCATGTTTTATTTCACTTTGTCCAGAGTCCCTTGAGTTTCCATCTCATTGGGTTTCAAAAGGCTTGTCTTTTCTTTTAGCAGAAACATCCTTTTTGGAGGCAATAAATATTTCACTGTCTAGCTAGACAAACTCAGAAAGGATCAAGGGGTAACCAGAAAAAAAAATCAGTTAATATTTCAGAGTATTAGCCTTTTGTACTTCAATTAAAACTCCCGGGACTTCATGATTGCTTCACGGTGACTGTTGTGAATAACTTCTATTGGGATATTATAGTTAGCTGCTGGTATTTTAGAATTTTCCATGGTATGTTCTTTGAGAAGCTATTCTATGAATATGGTTTTAAAATGGTAAACATTTAAAATATATGATTCAATCTTCTTAATCTGTGACAGTTTGCATGCCATATATGTTCCTCTCTCTACATACTGTTTTATTACCCCTTATAGTCCATGCCACATATTCAAAAACTCACCCAAAGTTTCACTATAAATTCCAGAGCAGTAAGAAAACTTAAACATGATGATATCTAAAAAAATTTTAAAAAATTCTAACAGAGGCTCTATAGATACTCGACTACACTTTGAAGTGAGGAGTATGAATGATTTGATCTGAGGAGCATGCTCTGTACAGTGATGGCAATTTTCCTTCAAAGTTAGTTTGCATTCGGGAAGGAGCAATGTCCAGGAAATGGAAGGCCAGTGCTGAGCAGGTCAAGCAGTGTTCTGCCTGTCCACATGAAAGGCTGGGTATCAAGAATCTTAGATACAGTAGTGCTAAATCCCCTGGAAAATCAATGTTTTGTAATATACTTGGGTATATTTGTATTGCAGCCATCTAAAAAGTTATCCATAGCACCAGGCATTTTCATATTCTCTTTTCTCTTTGTATCACGTTTTCTTTCCTTCTCTGTGTTCTTCTACCTTCTCTCAATTGTGATCACCAAATTCTGTAACTGGCATTGGCAGTAACTTGCACGTAACTGTAACTTACAGCACCAGACAGTATTGTTTCCACATCCTCATCTTCTATGAGAACTTGCCAAGGGACAGGAGCCTTATGTAGTAGGGAGGCCTTGGCCTCATGAGAGTCAGGTGGTAGTAGAGTGGAGGTGAAGGCAGATTAGCATTAGCAAGGTAACCATGGAGACCTGAACAATGTTACTTAGGATTACTGATAAAGAAATATTAAGGAACATTTAGAGACAATTCCATAATAATGGTAAGAGGAATGAATGTTTGTATGAAAGCCCAGGGTGTCCAATTTGAAATACGCTGGGTGTCCAAATTAATAACATCATAGGGAACACATTGCCCATGTTACCTACACAGGCCAGTTCAGCTCAGACAAATAATGCTATAAAGGGTAATTGGAAGTGCTGTTATCCAGATCAGAATGTGCCTTAGGTAACCATTAACAGGGCACTCCTTTGCCTTTGTTTCTTCCTTTATTTTGCTTGCTCTACTTTAGAATTTACATTATTTTTTATTAAAATTCATCTTGCATTAAAAATATATTTAATAATCATATTTCCCTTAGTCAGTTAATAATGCCCCTGCCTCTCAACTAAATGAATGTCCTGATTCTTTTTTCTGCTTAATTACTCAAAGTGGAAAAAATCATATAAATAATTTTATAACTGCACTAAAATTATGTATGAATAATATTCAAAGGGCTTTGCCAAAAACAAATTCCATTCTCAGTGATATTAGGAACTTGATAAGATTCAAAGTCCTAAATGATCATTTAAAATTAAGCTAGCTTAAATCTTCCCCAACCTATTAGCATAATAGTTCTTTTATTAATTATTTGCAAAGTTGATCTTTAAAAATTTCTCATTATTTAATATGAAATTTCCTAGTAAAACAATAGTCTCCATTTTAAACGGCATTCTTAAGAATCCTTCTACTGGTCTTCTTATGACATCCAAATATACTGACCATCTCATACAACTTGTACTAGTACTATTTTCATTACAAGGTGTTATAATGATGAAAGTAATTAGTATACTGCAAATAAATTGAAAAATTATTCTCATTATGCCACCCTACATTGTGATTATTATGTAACAAAGAATTTTAGGAATGGGAAAAAGTTACTTATCTCAAAGTTTTCATGATTTTTCTTCTCCTTTTTAGTTATAATATTATGATAAGAAAGTGCATATGAGTCACACTTTGCCTTTTACAATTAATTCATAAACAAATGAACTAAAATACCCAAAGGTGGTGTTTTGGCTAGTTGTAAGGAATTTTAAAATATCAGTACTTAGTTGACAAATGAAATACAGATATATAGGGGATAACATTTTTTTGCTTGGTGTGGTAAGAATAACATAAGCTTGTATTGGTGTTATGTAACAGAGTCAATGTTCACAAAATACCAGCTTCCCTGAGTGTAATACAACAAATACTTACTGTTTGTCTAGTAAATGTAAGTCATTCTGCTGGGAATTTTTCTAAGTGCAGTTAGAGTGGAATGCACTCAAAGTAGAAATAATCATTGGACAGGTTCATTCATACTCTGCAACTTGGAGATGCTTGATTTGTAGCCTTTAATATTTTCCATTGACATGATTTATTTCTATAGTTCTGTCAGTGGATTATGAAGAACATGAGGGCAGTTTCTGTGTCTGTCTTCTTCATCCTCTTCAACTACACAAACACAGAAATACACAAATACCATATACTTTTATTTTTTATTTTTTAAATCAAATGAGCCTCCAAACTCTCTCCTATTGTCATCATTGGACTTCCTCCCCTTATTCAGGATCACTACAGGGTCCCAAAGCACCTGGTGAGGCAGAATGCATGGAGCAAGCCCATTTGTCTTTGATCATTCTGGATCAATACTGGTCTCTTAAAACGAGTGTGGCACCTTTGCTTTTGTGCTGTTGGTAGTACTTGCTAAAACTAGGAGCCTTGGGCTTTAGAATCCAGCATACCTAAATATGTCATGCAGCCAATCTTCACATTCTGCCTTCTTCCCAGGGTGGAAGAGCAACCACTTTTAGTGTAGAGAAGTCTTATATTTTTCCCATGGTTCAACCATATCATCTTCTAAGAACTTCATTTTCTTCCTCACTATCCCCTATCCTAGCACAATTCACTCAGTTTTAGTTTTTAAAATAAAAGACAAGAAAGGAGTACTTTGGAATTCTTGAGCTTTCAACCAGTTATTATCCCTCCATTCCACCCCTTGAAGCAGGTCCACAAAGTTCTGAATACTTTGCTAGTATAAGAGAGCTAAAAGAACAGGAGGTAAATGCAGACATGGATATCTCAAAGTAATTTCTAACCATATTATGTACCTGGTACAAAGAAGACAATTCCACATAACAGATGCTCAATAATGAGAGTAGACAGAATAAATGAATCAACCTCTTTTTGATGTAAACAACGAGGGCTATTCTATTTTCACTTCCATTTAATATTCTGTCTGATAGTCAAGATTAGCAGCATACATCCTAGGAAGCACTCTTCTTTGAGCTTGAAATATTATCTCTATGATTATATAAAAAGCTCTTATTTGAATCGTTGTGAATCTTTACAGCACATTGGGTAATAATTAGAGGCTTTATTTTATAACCATTGTCTTCAAATTAGTATGTGATACTGTTTTCAAGATGAGGACTATTGAGTAACATGTTCTAACTCAAAGGAAACACATTCCTGATGGAAAGTTTAGGCACCATGCTCATAGAGGGGATACTTTGCCACAGCATAGTTACATGGCAAAGTTAGTTACCTATCTTTCACTGGGACCTAGCAATAGCATCTCTGCTGAAATGAACTCTTAGCAAAGACTATGAGGGGCAATGTGTATCTGCTCATTAGAAGGCAGGGGCCTGAATTATTATGTCACTGTTTTGAGCAGCAGTCTCTAGAACCACACATGGTGCCACATGATCTATGTTGTAAACAAGGGAACTCTTCTGAAATCTTTTCCAACGTATACAGTATGGTCCTGCTGTTGTGCTAAATATTAAATTAGGGTTTATCATCTTTTCCTCAGATTAAGAGACATTTTTGTTTTCACTTTGAAATATTAATGGGGGGGCAGTTACTGAAAGTGCAGGTCTCTAGAGTATGAGAGATGAAGATTCAATTCTCTTATGGTATTAAAGTGATAACTGGTTTGGATCAGACAGAAATGACCTTGAGTATTTTTACCATAGCCCAATCACTTGGTTTATTCAGATGTTAATAGATATCAAAGTTTGAGATGAAAAATTAAAAAAATAATAATTTTAACAAAATAAACGAGAAAGAAAGATTTTCAGGAAAAAATAATACAAAAATGCATATAACGTTACTATTTGCCAAATTTGTATATTCTAAATATCTAACTAAAGTTACTTTTAATGAATTTACATTTTTCAGAAGGTTTAAGTAATCTGAAGATATTTTCCTGGAAGTGACTTTTATCAGTTTTGCAACATACACTTAACAGCATGTGTTTTTACATATTTTGAAAATTGAAGATCAATATATTTGGAATATGTATGTGTAAATGGGCTTATGTGTGTGTATTTATTCAAGTTTAATACTTTGTTAATACATTGTCAAGGCAGTTTTATGTTATGATTTGAATGAGTCTGGAGACCCAAGAATGTGATATTCTAATAAATAAGCTGACTGACTAGCTGTGAAATAGGTAAATACAGTAAAAATATCACTCTCTGGAGGTCAACCACAGGCTGTCATGTTACTTGGATACAAAAGAAAATGTCACCACAGAGAAATGATACAAAGAATGTTTTCATCTTTTTTGAATCAAATTATGTTTTGTTTTTTTTTTTAATTTTGGGGGGGGCTTCTAAGATTTAGAATCTCCCAAAAAGGAAAAAGAAATGTCCAGTAGAATGAGAGGGTGAGTAAGAAGAGGGGAAAGATAGCATCGTGTTTCCACTTTTCTCTGTATAAATTCTTTTGTAGGATGAATGTAAAGAAACGAGAACATTAAAATCCCTTTCACTTGAAAAAAAGATAATTTTCTGGCAAATAGTTAAACTAAGTGTATATTTTTTCCCATTTGATTTCCCCATTGTCAGTTCTTTGGATGTTATACAGGAACATATTGATATAACCTTTCTTTCATGGTGTATGTGGTTGTTTGTGATTTGACAACATTTTACATGCATGGCATGCATTTTGAGAAAATTCTAATCTATAGCTGCATCGTCTTTGACATGATAATATTTCCAGGAGTTAGGAATCTTTTGTCTTATCAGTTGTGTGTGTGAAGTCAACACCTGCTGTCATATTTTGAACTGGTAGAAATAGGGAAATCTCGGTTCCTCTTGTTTAATATTTTTTGCATTGACATGGAATGATGACTCAGGAAAATGCACTCATGTAGAGATGCCCCTAGAAATGATGCTCCAGTGTCCCTTCGGGTACAAGCTTCCAAGTACAGAGCTGCACAGAGCAGACAAGAACTGTTTTCTGGGTTGAATTTTGAACACGGAAGCTGACTGCTGGGGAAATAAGTTAATAAAAAGAAAAACTTGCAGTTCAAGTCAGACTGGCAGTTGAGGTGGAAATGGTGACTCTTCCAGAAAACTCCCTCTGGCTCTACATCTGACTGTTCTCTGCAGCCCACATGAAGTCTTAAAAAATACAATGACATGTCTGGTTGTTCATACCGGCCTCTTAATGAGTCGGGAACTCTCTGCTTTTGGATGTCTTACATACTGGAGTCAAAAGAGGTAGCACCTCAGAAGTTAGGACTCATGGTGTGGCAAGTGACTGCAGACTCCCAAGCTGACTTGAGAGGGAATATATACTAACCTGTAGAATAAAATATCTGTGTGGGTCAGGCTTCAGGCAGAGCATAATCAAGGAGCTCAAAGGCAAGACCCCAGACAACTCCCAGTTACACTCTGCACCTCAACTCCCAAACACAACCTGAATAGAAAGCGAGCCAGACCTTGTTGATTGATTGGTCTGTCTAGGATGACTGCCAGCCTCTGGTGAGCCTGGCTGGTGTTTAGCCTTCAACCCTGTTTCTCTCTTGTACCTGGTCTCTGTCATACAGGTGTGACTGTTTCAGTGTCCTTTCTACTCCACCCTGCAACAAGTCTTCCCTCCCTCCCTCTTAGCTTTTGACTTTGCTTTACATTTCACTGAGAAAGAGAAGGACATGCAATTCTAAACTTACCAGCTTGGAGTTTGTGCCCTTGTGCTCTTCTGCCCCTTATAAGTGAACTGCCCCAAGTCCAGCCCTCCGTATGTGCCTTCTTAGGCAACTAACGCCACAGCTGTGGTACTTGTCCTCAGTTTCTTCTCAATCATCTACAGTTTCCATCTCATCCAGAGCATTCTCAATCCACATACAAATATGCTATAATTGTCTTCTGTTTTATTATTTTTTTTAAATGTACTTCATGGACCTCATTGTCTCCAGGCACCACCTTGCATCTTACCCATGGTCATGTCCCCAAGGCCAAAGACTCATTTACAGCATCTTCTTTTTGCCCTTTACAGCTCAAAATCGCATCGATTCTCAGTTCAAAATATAATCCAATCCGGAACCCTACTGTCCTTAACTACCACTCTCTTCCCCCTGGTTTGTTGCATACCTCGGAATTGGTCTTATTTTTACCCTTGTTATTCTACATTCTATTAAGAATTCAGCAACTCAAGTGATCCTGATCAATCTAAGTCCCTCTAGGTTGCTTCTTTGCTCAAACCTCTGCAGTGTTTTTCTCACTCTGCTAGAATAGAGGCCAGAGCTCTTCCTACAGTCAGTGAGCCCTGGGGAGTCTGGCCTCCGTGAGCTCCTCTGTGGCTCTTCCTCCTCTCATCCATGCTGCTCCAGCCATGCCAGCCCCCTGAGCTACTCCGTGGACCTGTCCCATGCATTCCTGCCTCAGGCTTTGCTCTTCCTTCCGTCTGCCTCATTGTTCTCATCTACTCCAACTTAGACCCTCCCACTCAGTTCTTCAAACTCCTTCTCCTTTTCTTTTTCATGCTTTTTATCCTCACTGCTTTTGTTTTCCAGCTCAGTAGAGTACAACGTAAGCTCCTTGGGGATGGGAATTTATCTGTTCTCTATAAAATCCCCATTGGCTTGATCACTGCCAAGACCAAAGTATTAAGATCAAAGTTTTAGGCCTGGCCTGAAGATTCTGGATTTCACTATGTGCAACATCACTTCATATGATTAGGTTCTCCAAGGCTGCGTTCAAAATGGAGAAAAGATAATTTTGTAAATATTCAGTATAATTGCAATTTGAGGAGAAGATCTCAAATATTATATTTCTCAAAGTCTCTTGCTTGCAGAGGAACATTATAGAACTATAGGAAAGCTGAAATGAATGTATAAGAACATCAGTCAAGGCTGGCTCCATTTTTTGGTACCTTTGTACAACGGAGTAGTGGGCAACCGTTACTGAGAGTGCTATGATTTTATTTTTTATTAATTTAATGATATAATATTTATATTTATATTTTAATAATTTAATGATATAATATTCATCCTAATTAATTTAAATAATCCATTTATTACAAAATATTTTTGATTTCTTTTATTTTTTTTCACTTTTCAATTTTAATTTACTATATGTGACAGCAGAATGCATTACAATTCATATTACACATATAGAGTAAATTTTTCATATCTCTGGATGTACACAAAGTAGTCACATCATTTGTGTCTTTATACATGTTCTTAGGTTAATGATGTCCATCTTATTTCACCATCTTTCCTACCTCCATGCCTCCTCCCTTTCCTTCCCTCCCCTTTTCCCCTTTATCCTATATAGAGTTCATCTAACCCTCCAATGCCCCCCACCAACACATTATGAATAAGCATCCTTAAATCAGAGAAAACATTTGGCATTTGGATTTTTGGGATTGGCTAACTTCACTTAGCATTATTTTCTCCAACTCTATCCATTTACCTGTAAATGCTGTGATTTTATTCTCTTTTAATGCTGAGTAATATTCCATTGTGTATATAGACCACATTTTCTTTATTCATCTATTGAAGGGCATCTAGGTTGGTTCCACAGTTTAGCTATTGTGAGTTGTGCCGCTATAAACACTGATGTGGCTGTGCCCCTGTAGTATGCGGTTTTTAAGTCCTTTGGGTATAGGCTGAGGTAGAAGTGGGATAGCTGGGTCAAATGGTGCTTCCATTCCCAGCTTTCCTAGGAATCTCCATACTGCTTTCCACATTGGCTGCACCATATAATTACAGTTATCTTATATTAGACAAAGGCACCAAAAATAATTGGAGGAAAGAGAGCCTCTTCAACAAATGGTGCTGGAAAAACTGGAAATCCATATGCATCAAAATGGAATTAAAACCCTATCTTTCACCATGCACAAAACTCAACTCAAAGTGGATCAAGGACCTAGGAATTAAACCAAGAGACATTGCATCTATTAGGAGAAAAAGTAGGCCCCAATCGCCATCATGTCAGATTCAGCCCCAACTTCCCTTAATAAGACTTCGATAGCTCTAGAATTAATAGCACAAATCAGTAAATGGGATGGATTCACACTAAAATCTTCTCAGCAAAAGAAACAATCAGTGAGGTGAATAGAGAAAATTCTCCATTTCCTTTCATTACAAATTGGGAACAAATTTTTACCACACACATGTCATATAGAACAATAATCTCTAGGATAGATAAAAAATCTTAACACCATAAAATACAAATAACTCAATCAATAAATGGGCCAAGGAACTGAAGAGACACTTCTCAGAATAAGATATACAATCAATCAACAAATATATGAAAAAATGTTCAATGTCTCTAGCAATTAGATAAATGCAAATCAAAACTACTCTAAGATATCATCTCACTCCAGACAGAAAGGCAGCTATTAAGAATATAAGCAACAATAAGTGTTGGTGAGGATGTGGGGGAAAAGGCACACTTATACATTGCTGGTGGGACTGCAAAATATATTTGATCTATGTTTTCTCCATTGTAAGCAATAATGGTCATTTTACATACAAGTCTTTTTTTATTATTTGTTGGTTTTAGATACACATGGCAGTAGGGTGTATTTTGATATATTATTCATACATAGAGTGCAACCCATTCCAATTTTGATCCCATTCTTGTAGTTATATATGATGTGGTGTTATACTGGTCACATATTCATATATGAGTATAGGAAAGTTATGTCCAATTCATTCTACTGCCTTTACCACTGCCATCCTCCCTTTCTTACCTTTGTGTAATCCAATGAACTTCTCTACTTCCCCTCCCTACCCTCCCTTGTTATGGGTTAGCATCCACATATCAGAGAGAACATTTGGCCTTTGGTGTTTTGAAATTGGCTTATTTCACTTAGCATGATATTCTCCATTTCCTTCCATTTACTGGCAAATGCCGTAATTTCATTCCTCTTTATGGCTGAGTAATATTCTATTGTGTACATAGACCACATTTTCTTTATCCATTCATCTGTTGAAGGGCATCTAGGTTGGTTCCATAGGTTGGCTATTGTGAATTGAGCAGCTATAAACATTGACTGTGTCACTATAACATGCTGTTTTTAAGTCCTTTGGGTTTAAGCCTAGAAGTTGGATAACTGGATCAAATGGTGGGTTCCATTCCAACTTTTCTAAGGAATCTTCATACTGCTTTTCCAATATTCAGTCTGACCAGCAATGTATCAGTGAATCTTTATCCACACATCCTTAGCAACATTTTTTGTTACTTGTACTCTTGATAATTGCCATTCTGACTGGAGTGAGATAGAATCTCAGTGTAGTTTTAATTTACATTTCTCCAATTGCTACAGATTTTGAATATTTTTCATGTATTTACTTTCCATTCATATTTCTTCTTCTGTGAAGTACCTGTTTAGTTACTTCATTATGGACAATTCTTTAGACATTTGCATAATTATTTTCAAAGTATTAATTCCTAGAATTTTTGAGATAACTGAATCTATACTTTATAAAACATATATCATCAGCCTGACTCTTACCTATGAAATTTTGTGGGGATTTTATCCATTTTTAGAGCATCTAGTGTTTCACTATTACAACCAATACTTCAATGAATACTTCCATATTTATTATCATTGTATCTAGCCCTGCTTATTTCCATTGGCTGCATTCCTAAATTGGGGATATTAGATAAAAATGGAATTATGCTTTTAAGGCTCTTCATACAAAAATACTTTATATGAAAGAATATCAACTTATATTTCAAAATTATGTAACAGTGCCTCTTTCATTTCAGTCTTATAAACACTTGGCATTAACTTTGAACAAAGAGAAACCTATAAAATATTGAAGGTTCCATTTTCCCAAATACATTAGGCTGTGTATCTCATCATTTATGGTATTATCGGTTCAGCTATAATGCTTGTTTTGAAAACTTGAACTTGTTTCCAAGTGATTGATATATTACAGAACAATTTGAGTGACATGCAAAATTTGCATGTTTTTTTAATGTGCTTTTCTCTGCAAGAAATGCTAAGTGAATAGAGAAAACTTCACCTAGCTGAACTGAGCTTTGAAATCTCAAATCTCCTATCTACTTTAATTCATCATTGGTTATGAGCCATACATATCCCTGTATCTGTTTTTGTGATTTTCTATCTTATTTCTGAAGAAACATCCTTTTTCCATTTCACTCTAGCATGTGATTTTTAGAAACATATATTCATTATAGGAAAACTGTATGTCATTTCAACATATATTGTAGGTTACATCAACACTGGGTATTATTTGTGCTTGTCAAAAGTCTAGATAAGGGAGCATTGTATTTGAGAAACTTACTGAGTCACTGTGGAATGCATTATGGAACCTGCTATACAACGTATGTTCACAGCCCCTTTCTGTTCCTTAACTGTATGCAGTGCAGGCAAACTTGAGATGGCCAGAGTTGCAATGGAAAGTTGCAAAGAGAAGTTGATATGAGCAATATTGGAACTAAATATCTCAGTTTGAAAAAAAAATATGCTTCAGAATCTTGGGGATGGTTCTTTCAAGCATGGCTTCCCATCTCAGTTGCAATTGAATCCTTCAGTTCCTCAGAAAGATAAAGATGAGTCCAAACTTGATATGCATTTGTAAGGTAGCAGGGACATGAGTATTTTTCAAGCAGGTAGTAGAGCACTATCCATATCAATCCTCCAAAACTGCAAACACAGAATTATTTTCATTGGTTTCAAGCAAGAGAGCTGACATTCTGTTTAGAAAGTAAATAATTTCAGGGCATCAGGAAAGGCCCTTTGCTCAAAATAGCACTGCCGTCTCAATCAATGAGGCTTAAATATTTCCAGGCTACAGTGACAGATTAAACTGCAAGCACAGCTTTCTCCGGATTTGGTTTCTTTGTGTTCCAATTTACATTCAGGTGGAAATGGCATAAAGTCTAGAAAAAGGGATAAGTGAACTAACCATAAGTAGTTGAAGACAAAGCTGAGAGGCACTTTATTCGAAGTAAACATGAGCAGAGTAACAACATATAATACCTCCTGAACAGGCAGACCATGGTTGGCCTTTATAATGTGACACCTTGTCTGTTGGTGAAAGTACCAGGAAAATACAAAACCTGTGGTGATTATTGTTTATGGCCATGAAAAATATTTCCACAGCCTTGCTCTGTTTTCACTTTGCATCTTTGCCTTTCTCAAAAGCCTTGAGTAGAAAAATATTTTTAAAGTGACACTTAGAAAAAGGAAGACATAAAATTTATCAGCCATGAAGAAATGAACCAAGCTTATATGAAAAGTGCAATGGATTGGTAGCATGCATAAATAAATAAACAAATAAAGAAAGAATCTTTGATCACACGAGAAGGCTACATAGGGCTACCTGAAGGCATGGCCTTTGCCATCAGGTGGAGCTGGGCATCATCTTGACACTCCACTGTGGGTTCACAATATGGAAGAAACCACCAAGTTAGCTGTCAGAGGCTGAGTAGATAAATCTATAAATTTACAGCCAATAAAAATACTACACAGAACTTAAAAAAAAGATTAAATGAAATAAAATTCTACAAAAAAAGTCTCATTACATCAGACACTTGGAAAAAGTAGTAAATGGAGGTTAACACAGGGATAAAATGGAAAAAGGAAAAATATAAAAATATAGCTCCCCCTTTGAAAATAGTTCTAAGGTCCAGAGACATCCAAAACATGCACTCCTAAGGCAATAAATAAATAAATAAATAACATTATTGTCACTTAGTAGTGATATCTTTTTGATTCATGCATGCACTCATTTAACCTTCAACAAATACTGAGTGACTATTTATTTCTAAGACACAAATCTACATTCTAGGGCTAGAACAAACTAGCAAATCAGTCCCTGCTCTCCATTTTCTTATAAAGTTAGGAAATTGGAACTAATAATTAGTTATTTTAGGTTTGGTGTTTTAGAATTCTGATTATTGGGAGTAATAGTAATTCATATGTAAGCATGAGTATTTTGTTAGGTTGGGTTGCTACTACAAAATACCCTAGACTGTGTGGCTTACATAATTGACATTTATTTTTCAGAATTCTGGAGGCTGGAAAGTCCAAGATTGAAGTCTGAGCAGATTTGTTCCTTGATAAGGACCCCCTCTCTTCCTGGCTAGTGGAAAGTCGTGCTCTCATTGTGTGCTCACATGACCTCTGTCCACTCTGTGCTGGGAGAGAGTGCAATAAATTGATAAATAGAGAGATTTTCTTTCTCATTTTACAAAGACACTAATCCCAATATCATGGTCCCATTCTCATGATCTAATCAAAGTCTGATTATCTCCTTACTTCTAAATGCCATCACATTGGGAATGAGTTCATCAACATATGAATTTTAGGGGGACACAAATATGAAGCCAATAACACCTATCCACTATCATTCCAGCACAAGCTCTTTTATCCTCAAAATCATCTCCATTAAGAAGTTATCCATGTACTCACCTTAGAGATGAAAGCGGAGTCTTAAACAGGTGAAAGAATTGTCCCAACCTTCCATGGCCACTAACAGCAGGGGCAAATTCAGACACTGCATTGCCAGCTGACTACCTATTCTTGCTTCTTTCGATCATGCAAAACTGTGCCTTTGAATATCATTAAACTAAAAGACCCAGAGCATGGTTTAGATGGGATGTTGACAAAAGTTGGGCAATTAGTGAAGGCAGGATTGTTATTTGATTCAGTAGAAATATCCTTTTAAAAAACTTCAGGCATGTAAACAAAGAGCATTTTGTAATAGAAAAGATGATTCCTAGGGACACAATTGTTTGTTACCCAATCAATTGTCACTCCAGAGGAAAAAAAATAATATCTCCAAGAAATTTTGAGGTCACCAAAACAGAGAGCCTTTCAACAGATCAATTCCATCTTGCATGCAGCCCATTAGTCTTAGAAGATTCTAGATAGATTTATTACAAAATGCCTTACAGCAATATGGTGTGTGTGTGTGTGTATATATATATATATATATATATATATATATATATATATATATATTCATTTTCCACATCCATTGGTCAAACTCTGCATTTACAGTTTTCTGGTTTGCTGTGTTTTAGCACTCAGAGCTCTGGACAATGCCAAGATTATGCAAGTCTAAGGAAATCTTCACCCTAGTAACCTCCAGGTGTTAATTTTTCTTTCAAATGGAAACATAAAATGTGCATCAATTTAATGGTCTCAGTAAAGCTCCATCTTTAAATTTTCTGTACTGCTCAACTTTCATTCTCCATAAGTGCTTTCTTTGCCAAGGACATTTTAGAGGGATTGAGGGTATTCACTGCATATTTGTTATTCTTGTTTGTAAAGGGACAAGGTAGCTGGGTCCTAGACTACCTAGACCAAGTCCACTTTATAGTGGAGATTGGAAGGAAGCTTTCTGTCTTCCCTTGAACCCTGGCCAGGAAATAAGCATTCCCTGTCATGTCCCCTCAGGCTTGTCTCCACATCTCTCCTCTGTGGCATAGGTCATCAGTCATTCTGTCTTCTCTTACTTGATGGAATCTCAGATAATTTTATATCTTAGTCACTAGGGACATCAAAATGTAAAGTACTGTGGATATTTTGCATTTCTCCTTTGTGTCCCAATGCACCTGCTACTCCTCTGTTACAGTGATCACGCCACATGGGTATTGAAAACATGCTCTTCCTCTTCCCCCTTGACATGTCCATTCCTTCAGATCATATCTACTGCCCTTGTGTCCTCAGTGCCTAATATGGTGCCTAGGCATATGCTCAGTGATGTTTATTTAATTAAATGACGTTGATCTTAGTATTGCCAGCGAGAGCAGAGGTAGCCAAAGACAGCAGACATTACAGAGATAGAAGGATGAAGCCTGACAGTGAGTAAACGCAGGATATGAAGGAAAGAAAAATCCAAAAGTGAAAAACATTTAAAACAAGCCTGGTGACAGAGCTAAAATACAATAGTACAATAAAATACAATAGTATAATTTCAGTAAAATAAAAATAATGACCAATATGACCAGGAACTATGCTCAATATGTTACATAGATTATCTTCCTGAAACCCAACAAAATAACTATTTTACTATGAGATAATTAATTAGAATGCATAGTAATTGACAAGAGCAGAATTTGGATCTATCCCTATTTCTTTGCATTCTATAAAATCATATTTTCCTAAAGTGTGATCCAGCAATTCCTCAGATTGAAATTCATATGAAAATGGTGATTTAAAACGAGTACTGATGGGTTCCACCAAAAACCTGCCACTGAATCAGAACCTGGTGGGGAGCCAAGAATTCTGCATGTTTAAAAATGCACTAATCAATTCTGATGGCATCTCAAGCTGTAGGACATTGTATTTAATTCAGTTTAATAAACCTTTATGAAGCTGTTGTAGAGTTTGGCTAAGGTTCTGAAGATATTGAAATCAACATAAATTTCTTCTTCCAGGGATAACTGGACTAATGAGAGAAAAAAGAAGAATAAATAGAGCATGACAATTCACTGTTCTAAATGCTTGGGTGGCAATAGGAGTATCTAGTACTTAGGAGGGCTACTCATTCTGGCCAGAGATAAATTTGAAGTGACAGAGACACAATTTAAAATAGCCACCAATTTCAAATGTGAAGTCTCAAAATTAGGTCAGGATTAAAATGGTGTCCATCCATGTAGAGATGCAATTGAAGGTGTGTGAGCAGAGAATACCAAAGAAGAGACTTAAAAGAGCAGATCACTGGAGAATGATATTGACCAAATTATATTGTTATTTTATGTGCATGTACAATCATGTAGCAAAAATTCTCACCATTATGCATAATCACAATGGACCAATAAATATATGGAAGCAATAATTAACCAGAAGATGAGGACCAACTCTTGGAGATTACTTCCCATCAGATGTTATCTTCTTCAAAGAATAGTTGTCTAAATAAGTGAACCAGTTATTATATAACCAGATTAATTAATTACCCTTTTGAATAGCCTAGAACTTCAGCTCACTGTGAGTTTTCTTTGTAAAAAGAGAGTTTTGAAAGTGATGGGCCTAACTTGTCAAGTTTTAGGTTAACTTTTCATAGACGAATATATGATATGACTGAAGAGCAAAGTGGCTCTTTGGATAGTTTATTTCAAAGTATGCATCTTAATGATTTTATTCTTCTAATTTAACTTTAATTGGGTGCTTTTGCTTGACCCAACTCTAGTGATCCATTCTATAAACAAATAAGAACCCACCCTTGCTATTCCCCGTAACACCCCCATCTCCTCCTATTCTGCAGTGCCATTTAGCCCTTCTTTCAAAATGATGCCTGTGGACATCAACATGAAAGCAAGACAGAGCTAAACTGCCTATTAATACTAAACTTTCCCAGAACAGAACGGCTAATGGCTCTGACAGCTTAAAACACATCTTATGAAGAGCTTGTGTTACTTTTCTTGTCAACTAACATCAGAATATGTTGAACAATAGAGATGAATTAATTGTCTCTAAAAACAAGAAAACACAACATAAAGTCTTTCAAAGATAAGATGTAAGTAAGACTGCTGAGAACCGTCTTTAAAACATAAAGAGGAATATTTTTGAGTTGATGCCATTTTGCCTTCTGTGGATGCTTGTTGTGTAGGATTAAAAATAAGCTAATAGTCTCTTTTGTAGTTGGGGAGGGAAAATAGACAGGTTCCCTATTCATAGGGCATAAAGTGATTATATGGACCATTAAAATACTTGCTAAGTATTTTTATATGTTGCTTGATAAGAGAGAAAGTCCATGGGTTGGAATTAGAAAGATTTCACTTTATCATCTATTCCTAACTTGTTCATCCATAAAATACAAGGAATGGGCAAGATCTCTTAAGATATTATAGCCCCCAGTTTGCCCGTCAAATTGTGTACTCAGCACATACCAATTTAGGATATAAAGCAAGAACTAAATTAAAGTTCTCTCCTCAAGGTAGTTGCAGCCTACTCATGAATTTTTTTCAAACTTCATCTGAAGTTTATGTTTACCTAGAAAGTGAAAACAAATAGAACATAGCTCCTTCTTATGTAACTTTAAACTTCTTATATAACTCTTAAAAGAATATAGCTCCTTCTTATGTCTTTAAACCTCTTACATAACCTTTAACTTGACTTGTAACTTGTTGGATTTATTTTTCTTTTCATGTTGGGGACATTTTTGGATCAACTTTTAAAAGTAAGCTTATTAAAATGGAAAGAACGTTCATATTTCAGGTTGCATTTTTGTTAAAGGCATATCAATGAGTATGAACCCATTCAAGGGCTACAAAATATAGAATAAATATTCTTATAGCTATATACACAGATATTCACAAAGTGATTTATGTGACTGCTTATATTTGGCATGTGAATAGGAATTAAATGTATATACAGGAACAAATATGAGGTAAATATGAATGACAAGTGTGAAAATATACCAGGGATATTTTAGAAGCTTCTGAGAAACACATATGTTTTTTTTTTTTAATCAGAGTCAACGGATGGATTATAAACTTTCTAACCAGCTTGCTTTTAATTGATGAATCATATGCTAAGTGCAATTATATGGATACTTCTGGGAATGAGAAGGCGTAGGACAGATTCTATAAAATTTGAAGAATTAGATGAAACATTTCCTCAAGCTTTTCTTTCCAGCCAATTCCCAAGGAGACTTAGTGGTAGAGGATTTCACTCTGAAATGCAAGAACAAAAAGTAAGCCTACTACAGTTAGCCTTACTTTGGGCTCTTGTATTTCATGGTGTAGAAAAGATTACAATGAAGCATTTCCATGAGGCTTGAAGAGTATTAGTTACAGGATAATTAGGGTCACACTCACACACCACATGCAAACACATGTATTTGTATGCTTATAATATACAAGGTCCTCTAAAATATAAGACCTAAAGTGCTCAATAAAAATCCTTTGATCTTTTTGATATGAACTACTATTAAACATGCAATAAATTTTATTTTTAAAAACTAATGCATTCCTTTATCACTTACCCTTAATACTTTGAATTTTAAGATTTGATGCCTATTCTTCCCAAACAAAAGGAATTTTGTAAGATCTACATGATTTAATCTGATTTACCATTATGGATCTCTCTCTCTCTCTCTCTCTCTCTCTCTCTCTCTCTCTCTCACACACACACACACACACACACACACACACAGACACAGACAAACATCCCCACACCCACCTCCCCTGCACATACATACACATTTTATAAGCATTCCTCCTTGGCTTTTAAATAATGGGAAAAATTGTTAAATAGACAATTTTCATTTACTACATAGAAGCATTCAAGTTTATTGAAGTTTATAGATTGGTTATCTATGTCGTGAGATCTTATAAATCTACTTCCCACCCTACACAGGTTTTTTTTTAAAGTTTCTGAAATCCCCACTTGAAAAGCAATGAAATTATCACGGAATCTGGTTTTATCAGCAGGGAGATAGCTAAGATTTGTTGAGGTCAAAATGTAGGAAAGAAAAAGGTGAATGGAGTCTCAAAATTGGAATGTAATCAGTGCTGGGAGCATCTTTTCACCAAACAATCTCAGAAGTAAGTCATTTGTGAGTGCTAGTTTGTTAGAAGCACTGTCATTTTCCAAGAAGATGTTGCACTAATTAGCCTTGACCTGCCCTTGAGTCACTCTCTGATCTTTATGAAATGCTTAGGTTGGTACTTATTGTGTTAAGCATGCATTAAGTCTAGTCAAATATTATTTTAGTGCTTATAAAAAGCAAACTGGCAGCTTTATTTTCCCTGTTTTTTTTTTTTTCTGAGTCAATGCTATATAAACTGCTCAGGCTGAACAGCATTGGAACTCCATATAAGTTTGCATTTTAGACTGACAGAATTTTAAAGCTTGAAACAAAGCTTGAGGATAATTTACTCAGTTTTAGCAGCAGAGAATGTTCTGTTGCAACTTTAAGTTCAGATGGGAGCTCAGTACATATGAGAGATGAAGAGGAAGTTATTTTTCTTCAAGGCATTTAAGGATCCAGAGAGAGAGAACTTCAGGACCCGACTGGTCCTGGCTACCCTTAAGAGATTCCTAAGAATTTGAAATCCTAGATTCCAATTCATCCTTCTAAATTTTCCAAGTAAGAAACCAAAGGCCTGGGCAGTTCCATAATTCCGTTACTTGCTCTGTGTGCATAACCTGCTCAACAGTGGAGCCAGAACCAGGAGTGTGTCCTGATGCAGTGGCTTTTCCCTGGGTGGTCCTGTATCTATTCACCCTTCGCTATGCTGGATGGAGGTAGAAAACCCTTTTGTTGCTCTCGATGCTACACAAGTTCCCATCAATGTTCATGTGCTTGTTACCAGCAGCAAGAGTTTCTCCCAGGTTTTTCCAAGTCTCAGTAGGAAAGTATAATGAAAGAAAAAAAAAAAGAAGATAAAAAGAGTTACCTGCTATTCATAGTTTATGAGCTATTTATAGACAGCCTTACAGTTTCCAGTGGGTTCTCCAACTATTCAAAGCTACACTGGTGGGCCCTTCTTGCAGGCAGGTGTTTATTTGATTATTTTAAAAAATCATTAGGAATTTTTAAAATATAAAAAAGGAGATACATCAATACTTTTTAAACCACTGTAACACTTGGGAATATTTACTTCATAAGTCTTTTACACACACACACATACATACACACATGAAAACTTTCAGGAAAATCACTATTATTTAAGATAATCCATGAATTTGAAATCTTCTCAAATTTCAGGATTTTATGCATCTTTCTAGGTAATGATAAACATTTGGACGAACAGGTAGAAATACCTGTGTAACAATGTAATGTGTTTCAGATACTGGCTTTAGTCTTTTTTAATGCTCATATTTTTAAGAGCATAATTGATGAAATCCATGCTATAAAAGATAACTAGTTCTCTTATACCAGAGATTAACATTCTCATTCATCATCTCTTTCCCCCATTTTCAGATGTTTGGTTAATGGTTGGTTTTACCTGTTCAAGTTTATAGCTGTGCCATTCTTTTCAATAACCTTCCTATCATGGTTTACTCATTCTTCTATATACAAATGTATCTAATGCTCATCACCAGTCCACTCACCATCTGTCTAACTTTTTAGTTTGATGGTATTATTAACTGCCTGAATTCTGTTACATATTTCTCAGTGCAGTCTATATCTGAGGGTGTGACTCTGTGTACACCATATCAGGCATGAAGTTCTAGGGTAACATTGCGACTTGGTCCTATGATGCTGGATATTACCATGGGGGATCTGACTCCTACTCACTTCCTATGGATAAGATTTAATTTTTACTTTTCTATCTGGATGTTCAAGTAATTCTTTACCCCTCAGAGTCAATAGTTTAAATAAGACATATCTCATTATTCAGAATCATGTATTCAATTTTTCCCCAAACTTGGGAGGATCTTTTAATCTGAAAATAAAGATTTGTCTTTCAGGGGAAATTTCCCATTCATTTTCCTTTGACTGTTAGTGGGTGAGCTTGTGAACTCAGGGCAATTTATCTTAACTGGCATCACATCCATTGTCTTTTTTCTATGAAAGCTCAGCCCTGAGTACTTCCTTTCCTTTGCCTTTTTATCCATATCGTCTGTCCTTGCCTCATATCTCCTCTATGTTGGTCACTCAATTTCCTGTGGTGTCTCTTCTGACTTGTACATTCTAATTTTTGTATTAGATCCCTAATGGTACCATTTTGGTCTTTGATTTGCTTCCTTAGTCTACACTTTCCCTTTTCATTTCATTCTGTCGTTTCTATCATTGAGTCTTTGATCTCTATTTTTATTGAATTTATTTTCATATAAAGTGAATCCATGGTGCAAATCCATTTTTTTGAGGATTTTCCCTCTGTTCCTAAACTTATATGCACTTCTTGGTTGTGTACTTTGTTTCTTAGGCTAAATTTCTCACCTTTCCTGCTTCTTCTCCCTGCTTATTTTCTTTCAGTATTGTTAGCTGTATTATGTTTCCACATTTACCAGGATATCCTGTATCTTATTTAAGCAGGTCTCTCCAGATGTTCCATTTGGTCTAATATCCTACAGGTTCCTTCTAGACTTTTTTTTTAACCATACTTCTTAGCTCCCTGCAGCTCTGGTTTGAAGGCTGAATATTTTACAGTTTAGGCATTTGTAAGTAACCAGCAAGGATGGTAGGGATGTAAGTTCAGATGAAGCAGCATTTAAATCCCCAGCTTTGGTGAATGGTGCTAGCCCCTGTTTTCCTCTATGAGAGAGGGACTTGTCCTCAGGTTTCCAATCTTCTCTTAATTTAATGGCATCCCAGGAGCCTTCACCTTAGTCAAAGTCAGCCCCATCTCTCCATTCAATCAACAAAGGAAAAGCACAGGCTGCCTAGAGATTTTGCACTGATTCACAATAAGAAGAGTTGATGAGAATGCTTAGACTTTCCCCCAAACTACAGGGGCAGTTCCTGAGTTTTAATGGCAGATAAAGAACTAAATCCTATTCTAATTCTCTGTATTGCTCCAGAAATGTCTATTTGAAAACATTACTTATGTATGTAATATGTGCATATGTGTAATTCACTATGCTTTCTTTCCTTTCTGTGGTTGCCAAGGTTTATTTTATGATATATATTTATGCTGGAACTTATTACTTCATTAGGCATTATGGGAAGAAAACTCAGTAATATGTTAGAATCCATCATCTCCTCAATTCAATGTGCTGAAAAATTTCCTCCTGCAGTGTCTACTACTAATAAGAAATTCAGAAGAATTTCAGTAATTTACTGTAACTCTTCAATGTGCAGTTAAAAATACACAGGAGTAGTTCTCAGGCAAGAAACATATTTTCTAGATATTTAGAGTTTCTACATCTTTCATTCTCAAAGGTCAACATGGCATCCTAGCATACAGTTGATTGAGGGTAGCATACATTTGATTGAGGGAAATTAAGAATTCTCAAATTTCTGTCAATACATAGTATAGCCAAGCCAATAATTTCTTATGACTGCTTATTGTTTTTGCCATCATACAACACATGTGTTAACATTTCTGTCTTGTATTCCTTAACACGTTTTCATTTACATTTCAGAATGAAAATTCAACAGAGAGATGTTGAATAAATTGTATAGGAGTGCATATATATTTGTGTATCTATTTGTATACATGGTATTTTAATATAAGTGTTTGATGAGATCATATACTTTATATAGAAGAATATCTATGAATATGCAGAATTACATGGAAGTGTGGTTTTGCACATGCACTCTCACACACATATTGAAACTTAGTTGTTGGTGAGTTGACAGTATCTCCTGAAGGCTGCTGAAAACACATGAATGACGTTCCCAGCCCCTTTGTTAACAAAGACATGGTGATAATGTCAGTCCCTATATAGCATTAGGATCTTGAGATAATCCTCCTATTATTTTAGTCACAGATTTGAGCTTCACAGAATCATTTGATCCTGGGCTCTGTAATTGGAAAGAAAAATGGAAAGCTGAGCCTGGGTTTAGAGAGAAGCAACCCTGATTAGAGGAAGAGCGGACTCTGAGGAAGGGCAATGGGATCATTTGTCTGGATGAAGAAAATCATGTGGAGAGATCTGAAATCAGTTCCTACCATACATGAAGGACTCTAAAGTCAAGGTTGAGGATCAGATGCTCTTTATCTCCACGGCAGAATTTTTGGACAAGGGGAAGAATTTCTCAGTGTATTGCACTCACAATAAATAATAATAATTGTGTGTGCAAAATAGAATTACAAAGGCCTAAATTTTCATTTCTCTAAGGAGATTAAAGCATTATCATTACCAATGATATACTGGCTTATCTTTTGGTGCTTCTAGTATTTTCTTATGATAATTGGTATCACGTTACAAGAAAAGTGCACTCATTTCTTAAATGCTGTTCCACTCCTAGCTTGTTTATAGTTATTACTCATCTGTAGTAGAGTTGGTCTATGAGACTGGAACCTCATTTATACCTGTTCATCTATGAATATCTGTCAAGGTCTAATCCTTTGCTTGGTCTTGAGGATGCAAAGATAGCTAAGGCAATTCTGGGGCTTAAAGATGTGATAGCTAAGTGAATTTGCATCCATATTGATGCCACAATGGGATGAATTGCTATCAAGTAACCTGCTCTTCAGTTATGTAAATTCTAGAAATGATATATTGACTTCATTTTGTGAAAACATATGCATAATTGAATATCCCACTTAGACATATATCAAGAATAAAATGTAGTGAATAAAATGCAGTTATATTAAGAGCATCCAACAACATTTCTTTCTTCTCTCTCTCTCTCTCTCTCTCTCTCTCTCTCTCTCTCTCTCTCCTTCTCTAAGACAAGTGTGAAACATCTCTTTGAATAAAAAATATAAAGAATAAAGTGCATAGCTACAAAACAGTCTTTCAAGAACTATAGAAGCGCCAAGCAATATTTATCAGAACAAAACTCAAGTTTGCTTTTATTTCCAATGTAAAATCCATTCTAAACATTAAAAGGTAGAACTCAGTTTAACCCAATCTAAAATCTTTAAAAGAATATAAACAGATGTGTGTAAGAGTCACTTAAACAGAGTACTAAGTAAATCTCAACAACCAGTCCTATGGTAGAGGAGAGGTGTGCAGACAGAAAAGAGCAAATGAGAGAAATGTTAAGGAGATTTCAAGAAACTTGTCTTAAGAGTCCTGCAGAGAAAAGTGGACAGACAATGTACCAGAAAATTCCTTGCAAAAAAAAAAAAAAAAAAGAGGTAGGGGAGAACTGTGCCTTTAAAGATCAAGATCAAGTCAGCTGAACAAAAGTTACTTTGGCAACAAAAGTTGGTGATGACTGACATGGGGTGAAAGAGTCATTTCACATCACTAAATGGAATTGTCCCTTAGAGACACTAATGACCCACAATCAGGATTTTGTTGGGATACATTCAACATGGGAACCTGAATACCTCCCATGGTGTGTATCAATAACCTTATATTCACTACAGGACAGCTTCCTTTGTAGTCATCTGAATGTGATGACATTTGAAACTATGGCTCCTTAAGGAGAAATGTCTCTGAACAAAGTTGTGATACTGCACTTGAAACAGCTCACTTGTTCAGATGTGGCAGCAGATATGTTCTAGACGCCTCTTTAGATAGCTTCATCCCAGAGAAGAATAATGGGTTTGTAGTCATCATTTCAACAGCAAATGAACAAACTAAGGGACCTGTGCACAGGTCCTGGAGAGGTAGCAGAAGGCATGTGGCTCTGGGGAAGGAAGCTGACTGTCACTTCTCATGATGGAATAGCAGCCACTTAAAGATCACGTTAATTTTTGCTTTTCCTCCAATACAATCTGTCCTTTTTCATGATTCTTGTTGATTCCTATCCAGACTGATTTGTATTACTGTTGTTAATTTAACTCACACTGCCTGGTTTGAAAAGTGCATTCTTTGTCATTTCCAAGAGCTGGGGTGACTCTTTTGAAAATCTATGAAATCTTATAGAAGCCCACGTAATACAGAAAATATTTATTTTGTGCTTTAAAATTGACCCACTTTTCTTATATACCTAAGTAAATGAAGAAAGAATAAATGACTTAAATAAAAGTAATAAAAGCTAGAAGTAAAATCCAAACAATAGAGAGCAGTATGGGTTATTACTAAGGAATAAGATTGATCAAATTATGTTATATGCATGTACGAATATGGCATAGTGAATCCAACTATTATGTATGATTGTAATGAATCCATAAAAATACATCTGAGGGGTCTATTGTATTTATTAGAACCAATGAAGCTATTTAAGTTGTTGGTAAGGATTCTGGAGCTCAAATCATAGAAGGTATCTTATTTTATAAAATTTAATGATTAATCATAGCATAGAAACATTTTAAAAGAAAATCAAATGCATTCAGACAAACTTTTACCTGAATTTAAGGTTTACTTATTCAGCCTCAATGACTGCCATCTAGAGGAACATCACATCTGTTATTATTTCTAAGTATGATAAACCTTGTCAAGATAGAATTGCATTTTTCCATATTTCTGTTGCTTTTTAGAGTAGTCATTTTTGGTCATTATTCCTTCTTTTCTCAGACCCCAAATAAAAGTAACTCTCCCTTTATGTACTACAAGTACTTATAGAGGTTCTGGAAAGCCAGGATCTGAGACAAATGTGAATAATGTGCTTTCAGTCATGAATTTTAACTATCTAAAGAAGTATAAATACAAGCAACATCTCCCCTGAAGTTGTTACCACATTGTACTCGGATTTCAAGTGGTTCTCTAAATGGATGCAGAGAATGCAATGGAACAATTTGATAAACTCAAAAATTCTTGGCACTTTCTTTTTATTTTTCATGAAGAAATTTGCTGCCAATAAGAGTTAAAGAAGTGAAATAGTTTCTTCCATAGCAGTGTGAGAGAAATGGGGCATCGTGTAATGTACAAGGGGATTTAAAAGAAATATAAAATCATGACTCAGGCCTTGTCTTCAAGAATGTTAATTGTGCTGGTATATAATTACATGGATTATAATTATAATTTATAATATATAATATAATTATAATTTGTTATAATAAATAATTATATAATTGAAAGATCCCATCAATAGTGAAAACCAAGAAAAAGATAATGTAAACTTCTTGAAACACAAAGTTCCATACAAGGCAATTCTGAGTTGCCTCTTGGAGAATAAATAGAATTTATATTATCTGGGAATGTAATTGAGGGAGGGACCCATGATCAGAAACATGCTGATGAAATATTACAGTCCATAGCTATACATAAGTTCATTTTGCTTGTAAGTCTCTCTATCTATAAAATAAAATAATTATAGCACATCATCCTAAATCTCCATTTTAACCATTGAATATTTTACTGGTACCAGGTAGGATTAGTTTGAATGGAAAAGATAACTTCTATTGAAAAGATATAATAAATGAAATCTGATTTGGTAAGTTTTTAATATGTCATGTAAATTATTCAATACAATTTAATAAGTTTGATCTTTATTCTACGGAATGAAAGCTTATGGCGATATTATGAAAACAAAGAATGTGATGAAAATTTTGTCATAATATGAAAATAGCTTTTCTCATTTCCCCTTAACTAGAGTTGCCTTAATCAATTTGTGTTGAGAATCTAGGACTCTAGGACTATGAAAGGTATAACAAAATTATATCCAGATTCTAGAGTCTAAGAAGCAATCCTTAAGTGGATGAATAGATCCTAGATGTTTGTCAATGAAAAGGCAAAGAGATCAAATAAAAAGAGAAAAATCAGATGAACTATATTTGTTTACTTCCTTGCAGAATAGTGTAATCATCCAAAATATATTAAGCAATGTATTAAGCTCATGTGAACATGGTAAAGCCTCTTTCCCTGAGGACTTACATACACATGCTAAGGTAATGTAGATGTAGGAAAACATACTGTCCAGAGAAAACCATGTCAAATTCTATAAAACAGTAAAAATAAATACCAAAATCTTTCCCTCTCAAGAGAGGAAAATGTCAAAAAGAGAAAAGCCAACATGTCTTTCTTGGAGAAGTGTCTCTAGTTTAGAATAAGATAGAAAGTATCAGGATGAGAAAACAGAATGTTTGAAGACTTGGAATCAGACTAGGGTCATGAACTTTTGTTTATTTGAGCATTGTGTACGTAAGGGGTTTGTGGATGATAAGTCTAGGGAAGTAGGCAGTGATTTGGTCATGCATTATTTAAAAGTGAGGCTGAAGAGCTTTTACCTGACTCTTAATCCGACTCAGGCTTATATTTTTAGACCTTTTCAAGCCCGCCCAAGTCATGTATTTTAATTCCTTTTTCTCAAAGGAGAATTTTAAGCTCTAAGACTATTTCTGAAAGGTATCCTAAAATAATAAATACTCAGACTTTTCTCCAAATAGCTACATCAATTTTTGCTATTTTATTTTATTTTGCTAGCATTTATTGGAATTTTATTTTTCATGATAAGAAAGTAATATGATTTGTGGATGTTTTCCATGACATTGTTCAAACTTCATCTTGGATCAATGTTTTTGTAGCAAAGGGTAAAAATGTACATTTTGTTGAGTTATTAGTGTCAACAGCAAATCTGGGTTGAACATATGCTGAGGATGAAACACTGTATTAAGTACTGAGATATGAGTAGGAATCATTAGCCCTTGTCTTACCATGTAATTTACTGATAGCTGATAAGATTGCCCAACATAGTGTATTTCAGAAAAGTGGGACATTCATCCACTGAGGATGCACGTAGTGCTTTTTGATGCTTTATCATCCCTTTGTAAATCAGAGAACCTTTTTTTTTTATTCTCACCTGCTACATGATATAGTGTAAAATCTGGAAAACCTGATATAGAAATAAATATATTAAGACATCCAGGGAATAAAAGGTGTCCATCATAAATGCTAAGAGTCTAAAAAACACGAGAAAGTTACAGAACATAGATCAGGACTCATCTCTATTTTTTAAGCAAAGACTAATTGTACTTATAGTATTAGCACTAAAATTACATGCATAAATCAAATCATGTCCATAATTAATCAGAAGTTATTATATTTTATTAATCAGTAAAAATATTTTGGGGGGAATTCACTATGTGGTCAACTATACATTATTTATTCTATTGAGAGTTAATAAGTAGAAAGATGATTCCTAAACCCCTTCAATTTGGGAAAGAGTGTGAGTTTCTATGAAACTTTTGAAAATAACAACCACTTTAACTTAATAATCTCTTTTTAAGGAATCCCATTATGTGATGGGTACTGTCCTGATTGATTTAGATACATGGTGTCCCCCAAAAGCTCACATGTGAGGCATTACAGGAATATTTAGAGATGAAACTATTAGATTACGAGAGAAGAAAGTTAATCAGTGGATTAATCCCTTTAATAGATTAATAATATGAATGGATTGATGGGTGGTAACTGTAGGAAGGCAGAGCATGGGTGGAGGAAGGAGGTCACCAGGCAGGGATTATTTTATCCCTGGATCCTTGCACTCAAGTTCTCTCTACTTCCTGGCTGTCATAAACTGAGCCACTTTCCATCAGGATATTATGCCTCACCATGGTTCAGAGTTATGGAGACCTTCTACCCTTGACTGGACCTCTGAAACTGTGAGCCAAAGTAACCTGTTCCTCCTCTAAGTTGCTCTTGTCAGGTCTTTTGGTCAGAGTGACACAAAGTTGACTGACACATCCGCTATTTTTGACATTAGGAGTGCAAAGAGGCAACTGTAACTGGAAAATCAGCAAATAACATTATTGAAAAAAAGCAGCAAAAGGCTACACACATACACACAAAAGATATGCTCACATATTTATGTGTTTATTTATTTAAATGTTTATATACAATAAAATAACTATGGTATGGGTAATGCACTCTGATATGCTTTTCTATTGTTGTATTAACTTACAATTTTGTTGATCTTTACAAGCATTAACTGTCCCTACCTTCACGTCTCATCTCTAGGTAATAGATGGGGGCAGTATGGGAGATCCTAGTGTTGAGTAGAGAGTCTGGAATTTAAAAACAGTCTAATCTGACTCTTAAACCTTCTGTTCTCTTTACTTTCTTCAGTATAAATTTGGTATTCTCCCTCTTTTTTTAATACTACTAAAATTTTCTATTCTACCTATTTTCATCTATTTCATTTGATTTGTATCTCCCTCTCTCTCTCTCTCTCTCTCTCTCTCTCTCTCTCGTGTGTGTGTGTGTGTGTGTGTGTCTCCAGATATGTACTTAAGTGTATATATTTAAATTTTGGTCTCAACCTAGTAAATTACTCTCTAGATACAATGTATATGACAAAAATTTGGAAACACTCTGATGTAAACATAATGAACTCAAAACTTCTGATAAAACTGCAAGCTCAAGATGGGCAGACTCTGGGAGTCTCCATGACCCCAGGAAGGAAGGAGTTAAGAGAGAATAGAGATTGACAACATGGTGCTCTATTTAAAAATAGCTCTAATTGGTTATCTCCATCATCTCTGAGACAGCAGAGACATTATCCTTCCACCTGAATTTTCAAGTGGCAAAAGAGACAATCATAGCCAAGTAGTTCAGAATGTGGGCAGGGGAGTCAGACTGTCTGGCTCCACAATTATAAGTTGTGTACTTTCAGGAAAGATATTTAAACACAACCTCTTAATTTATAAAATAGGGATAATAGATCCTGCCTCAGAGAGTTGTGGTGAGAATAATAAATAAAAAGCATTTGTACTAACAAATTGTGTATTGTCTGCTGTCAGGAAATATTGGCTATTGGCTAGTAAATAAACAATTCACCAAAATCTTTTCGAAAACTGAGAACAGAATTTAAAACATTCTATTAATATATCTCCTCAGAGACAGTCAATAAATATTTCTGATGTCTTTGGGTTCATGTCAGTAAATTTGGCCAAGAAATCAAAAATTCTTATTTTACTAATAATACTATCAATAATAAATACATAAATTTTTCTCCCTGTATACAATGTTTGGAACAGCTCTCAGACACATTTATGGTCATGTTTTTTATTCCATGAATATTAATTAATGCTTACCTAAATTAGCTTGACACTAAGAAAGAATATAAAAATGACTTAGAACTCTAAGTTCAAATTTTTAGTTACAAATGAGCACAACAGACAAGGAGAGAAAGAAAGAGATTGAGAATTGAAATCCTGGGTGCATTTGCTGACTCTCCCATTTTTCTAGAAGGCAATGGACATCATCAACTGAACATGGGCAACATGGGAAAGTTTTGCTGTTGGTGGTTGGAAAGAGATGATTTTTTGTTCTTTTAGTTACTCATTGAACATAGTTACAACAATGACAGAAACAGAGATTGGCTTTGAAAATGCCTACTAAAAATACACATCTATTTCCTGTGTGAACCAAGATCATTGCTGCTACGTCTCTGTGAATTTAATCTGGCTTCTCAGGCAATTGGAATATTCAAGTCTGACTTCCCTTTTAGTTTCCCCACAGAAGAGGAGGAAAATTACTTTAAAAAAAAAAATCTCTCCAAGGAATCGTTTTGAGGAACTGAGCCAGAGCCGTTCATTAGCAAAGATGTTATATATTTATAATATTTTTCAATTGAAAATTTTCATTATAGAGTGAGTAACTAGTATTCTGGTAATTAATAAATTAAATTAGCATCACATACCATGCTGAGAAAATAATTCAGGGGAGTGAAATACTACAATGGATGGTTGCTAGAACACTAGGAATGTGGCCACAGCAAAGATGATAGTCATTTCTTGTTCCCTATCACTATAGCTGGTTTCAATAGAGAATAAGTTCATCATATCAACTAAATCCTAGTGAAACTCTGGAAGGACAGGGAAACCTCACTTACTCATTCTCTGTGACATCTCCCTCAGCATAGTTTCCATAGGTTTAAATGCTTTTCAATGTATAGGTCAATTGGGTACAAATTCTTGGGTATTTAGAATACTTATTATATAGGTTCTCTTTTTTACCCAAGTTAATTTTTCTCCTTACCTTGTATTAAAATACTATTAACTGTAACTGTTTGCTTGTATTTGGGACATGAAGATGAAGATATATTCTACTGTAGTTATTGTGTCATCAGCTGAGGATTTGGGGACTGGATTGAATGGCAATTATTTTCTATCCCAGAGCAAATGTTTTTGAGGCTGTGAAGAGCTGGGCCTGCAAGTTCACATTTCCACTCACTTTTTTTTTTTTTTTCCTGTCTTTGCAGTTCCGCCATGGTTTTTAAATCACCCTTCCAACCTCTATGCCTATGAAAGCATGGATATTGAGTTTGAATGCGCAGTCTCTGGAAAGCCTGTGCCCACTGTGAATTGGATGAAGAATGGAGATGTGGTCATACCTAGTGATTATTTTCAGATAGTGGTAATTATCTTTATTATTTTTAATATTAGTTTAACAGCCCCATTTACTGTTTACTTTTTTTTTCCATTTGCTATTCTTTTCTGGGAAAATAAGTTTTTGTTGGGAATTTTAATGATATATTAGGAAAATATTCTGAAAAGTAAATGATTTCTAGACTTAGATTTTTGGGTGGTGGTGGTGGTGGGGGTGGTGTGCAAAAATAGCAACCAAACAGTCCAATCCCCTATTTTATAGAAAAGGCTTTAAACCAAACAAACAGAAAACACAGAGGGCCTTGACTTTCCAAATGGGTTCATAGAAAAGAAATTAGAACCCAGTTCTAGTCTATTGTAAGCCAGGATTTTCTTATTTCTTTAAGTTTTATCAATTGCAGTTAATTTTCAATAAGACACGATACTTACGATTTTGGTCATTTTACTTTGATAATAAATATAGATTTCATTTCTTTGTTATTTTTTTCAGATTGTACAAGCCAATTCTACATGAGCAGTAATAATGGAGATAGTGATAGTATTCATAGCAGTAATAGAGAGGCCATGAGTCTCAGAGTTCACATTTCTTTGTAACTTTTAGCATTGAATTGAACTGAAGCTAAAAGAAATCGTTCTCATGGATCCCTATCTCTTTCCTTGTGGGAGATAATAGGGATACTGGTACTATATTCAATGAGTTGTCATAGTACATCATGAATGTTCCATGCCTACCAATGTTGTTTTTGCTATTACCAACAGAATTCTTTGGTCCCTTGAAAATGCTTTATGCAAACTCCTCCTTAGGTGTAGGTTAGAATCAAAGCTTTTGTGTTCAGACATGAGAAATATAAAAAGCGCCTTCCCAATATCAAGAAAATTTACAGCTAAAAAAAAAAAAAGAGAGAGAGAGAGGGGTTTAGGTCCACATATCTTATGTTTGAAATACAAACATGACCCTGTCAAAGAAGACCTGTCTCAAAAGCCATGTCTCCCAAACCAAAAGGAAACTGATGTAGGTTCCCCTGTGGGGCCAGGCACCGACTCTCCCTATGATGTTACACTGGCTCTTGTTGGTAAATGCCTCTTCTACAATCAGGTGGCATTCTGAAATGTTCATCTCTTTGTGTATGTATTTTGGCATACCATACAGATTCTTCAGGAATAAATCCATAAACCATACTTTTATCACTTCTATCATCACTTACCATTTTTCACTTTTAATTGCATCTGTTTAATTGGTTGGGAATAGAGTAAGAGAGGGGAACATTTAACATTCGAATGCCACACCAATCCATTTCTTCCTTGAAGTGCAATGCTGTCTCCACTCCCACTGAATTAAAAATGACCTGCCATTGGGAAACTTGAAAAGTGTTCTGCATGCCTAAAATATATGGTACTTGCATATAAAGGAAATTGTTGAGGCCCTGAAGGACTCATGATAAAATGCGACATTTATTTTTTCTACAGTTAGAATAATCTTCCTCCCAGCATGACTCATTACAGCCAACCTATTTAAATGTTTCTTTTCTTAAGGTGAAAGAAAAATGTACATCATGTGCCTTACTCACATTAAATTGTGCTTAAAAATATTTCCTCAATAATTCCGAAATCTGAGAGCCATTGTGTGTCGAACATGTAACACGGAGCGCATATAGTAACTTATATGAGAATTGTTAATTAGAAGTTAGCCAGCTTTATCTAAGAATTTTACATCAGCTGAGAATTGACTACAAGACACTAAAAACAATTAAGAATTCCCCATGAGGTAATATTTATCTCTTAATGACTTCAGGGGAAGTGATTTAACATGTCTCACTTACTGAACTAATTCTTCCACTAATATTGAAGATAAACTCAGTTTGTATAATTAAATGCTATCTCTAGATCGTTTTATCATCCATCCTTGAATAAGATGGTGGCTCAATTTATTTTAAAAAGTAGTTAACATTGGTGTATTTCACCCATAGATTTCTGCAGGTGAAATATTTTGGCTATAGAACAATAAGACTTACGTAGAAAACAGCCACTGTACCCCTCTCTCCAAATCCTTAAAAGTTCAGATGTCAAAGCAATTACTATTTTATAGGATTTTTCAGATACTTTTTTGGGGGGATAAACAATCGCAAAAAAATATGTAACCTAGATATACTGTGCCTGAGAATTTTCAAAGATAAGTGTTTTGTTCGCATTCTGTCTTATTTTATTTTTCCTGAGTAGCTTCTAAACCTAGCTTCCTTCAATAATAAGTAAAGCAAGTTCATTTATTTGGGTACAAATCTTTGTTCCTTCCCTACCTAAATGAAGACCTTTCTTTTGACTGATAATTTGGATTTTGAGGATGAAGTGTTCTTTTCTGAGCATATTTTCATTGTAGAATTAGGCGGAATTGGTGCTCATGAATTCAGAAGAATGTTGAGAATGTATGACTTTCCCAGGTAGCCTGGTGCATATCTGTGGGGATGAGAACCCCCATGGCCTCCTTGTTTTTGTTTCTTCTGTCATGTTTTATTAAATTTTATTTTTGGGTTTATGGTCATCTTTTCACTTTGAGGATTTTGTTTTTACTTTTTAAATGATCTCATCTGCTCTTTCTCTCCGCCCCACCCCCACCCCCAGGGAGAAAGCAACCTACGGATTCTTGGTGTGGTGAAGTCAGATGAAGGCTTTTATCAATGTGTGGCTGAAAACGAGGCTGGCAATGCCCAAACCAGTGCGCAGCTCATTGTCCCTAAGCCTGGTAAGATGATGGGGACTTTGTCTGGGGTCTAGAGTCACAGTTATGCACGATCCACTTGTAAAATTCATGTTGCTTTCCTTAATTCTCAATACGAAATTATTTAATTAATTAAGGTATAGATGCATGTATTCCCTCTAGAAAATTTCATGAAAGTTTTATCTGTCTACCTTCTGGGAAATAAAAGTCACCATGAACAATAGGGCCTCTATTTCCAAGATAAACACTAAATTATTGTCATCTCTGTCTTTTGTAGTCTGTCTTTCTTCCCAGTGTTTCATATAAAAATGAAATAGAACATGTATTACATTTATATTATATGAATATTTAGTTATATATATGCATACATATAAATTTATGTAAGGAACAAACATATATTTATATAGACTTAAATTTGTGAAACTGGTGGAAAAAAAATAGCAGGAATAACCACTTAAAAGCAAGGTCAGTTATCTTTTCTTTTTTGCTACAATTGATAAGTTTTTTTATTCCATTCTGTTCTGTTGTCTTCTAGAGGGTTAAAATGGTGATGTATTGAAAACCACCATAAAACTATATTGAACATATCATATAATATTCCTATAGTAGCATGGTCCTCCCAGAGTTGACGGAGGGTACAGAGAAGGAAAGAAAGAATAAACATATGATCAGATTGATTGCTCTGAAATATTTAACACTAAAAACGTTAAAACATATTTTCTTAAAGCAGTAACTGAGCAGTTATTTACATAGACCCAAATACTATTAAATATTAATACTTTCTCTAAAAAGTTTTCATATCATGTTTGTTAGGTAAATTTCAATTTGGTTAGGTCTTCTTTCTGATATATCTCACTCTTGACTTCATCTTGTTCTGAAGTAAGCTTTATAGAAAGTAGTTGAAATATATGCAACATGGTCTTTGTTTTTTATCATTTTAAAATGGGCCTCATATCCTTTGTATCCCTGGTCAATTTTCTGAAGACTCACATAATGAAGCTCACAAACGTGAAACTTTATCTTTTCTTCCTGAATGAAAAAAATAAAATAAAATAAAAAGCAGCTACAGAACAATAGCCCCAGATGTGTAAAGGAACAAGACTATCTAGGAATAGAAAAAACAGTTAGCTCTGGTTCAAGAGTCTGATTTTTGTGAAGAACCACTTCTTTTCCCTCCATTTAGTGTGAGCTTTGTGTTGGATGAGCTCCATTTGTGTGGTTAAGTATGTTTTCTTCTGAAGAGCAAATAATGGATAAGTGAGAGAAAGGAAACCTCTAAAATTAGGATTTCCAGTCTGAATTATGCTTTGAGAACCATGCCAACCTTTAGTTGGCAACAATTAATATGGCCTTGTTGAAACTAACACTGGCTGCTGCACAACTCATCCAAGAGAGCTGTAGTTAACCTTGACTGTTGAACTAAGGACATACAGTGCAGGAAGATGTGAGCTATCACCTCATATTTCTTAAGCAGGTAGAGGTATCCCTTGTAGGCCTTGAGGACCAATGATCATCTCCTACAACTGTCCCAAGGAACGGAGGATTCGTCTTTGAAGTTCTGGACTGTAAAGAGTTAGAAGTTCTCATTTTGCTCTGTGGAGACACTGAGAATATCCTGTCTGTGTGTGTGTGTGTGTGTGTGTGTGTGTGTGTGTGTGATGTACACATGAACTCGGCTGGGGATGACTGTAACATGGGAAATGGACAACAGACTGTGGCTAAAATCTATCTGAAGCTGCTTTCAATGTACAAGGGAGAAAGGAGAGGTTAGCAGTGGGAAGAATCTGCATTTCCACCCTGGGAAGAACCAGTGTGTGTTCTATCTAAAGAAATCAGAAGTGAACATTTCAGGTTCAGACTGTGCCCCAGAGGTCCTGACTGCAGAACTATTTTCCAACCCAAGGACAATAAAGGAACAAAGCTGGGTATGGAGCTGAGCTGGGACCTGGAACAGAAAGTCAGACAGAAATTGCCTTCCCAACTTCAAGAAGGGCCAAGTGAAGGAATTTCCATGGTCCAGGGTCTTGGACAAATCCAATAAACTGTCCCACAAAAAGGAGGCATGCAGAGGCCATCTAGGATGGTGGGCTTTTGAGAAAACATGGTGAGACATTCCAAATCCATATTCCCAATCCTACATTCCAAATCCATATTCCCTCTCTGACCCTGGAGAAACAGAGGAAGGAAGGGGAAGCAGAGGAAGGCAATAGACTGAATGAACAGGAACACAGGGAGAGAGAGTTCAGCATCCCCTTTGCCTATCTGTGATCACAGGTCAGCTTTGTAAGATGAGGAGAAGCTTTAAATTGAATATTAGTTTAAAATGTTGATTTATATTCCACCAGAGTATATGTCTGTTCTTGTGTATGTATGAGTATGTAAATATGTATATGTTCCTGCTGTGCGATTTCTGTTCATTTGTTCATTTTGTTTTATTTTTAAAGACTCCAAGGTATTGTAAATTCTTCAAGGTATCTGACTCTTGGGGCCAGATAATTGAAGTACACTGCAAACAGGGCTGACAGGGTGTGTTTGGAAGAAGATAACAGGAAAAAAAATAAAGGTCTTTTCTTTTAAATACTCCAGTAGCTCAGATCACACCCACCCAATGAACCAGTTATAGACATTCCAATTCACTTACTCTCCAGGAAGCTGCAACAGGTAGTCCTATCTTACAGGTATCTTACAATCTTCTTGGGTCTTGATTTGCTTCCTTCTGTGTGATCATAAAGGAACAAGGCTCTCCTCGGTAGAAATGTCATTGGCCTCCCTGCTACCACCAGCCTCGGAGAATCTTGATGATCCTTTCTTCTCCCATCTAGGTGGTAGTGTGTTGTCAGCCATGCTCTTGGTCTGTGTTCATTGTATTTGGCATTGGATTAGGAAGAAAGGAACAGAAATGAAAACAAAAATCTGAAAGCGTGGACAGGACACCATTGTGACGGTCTTACATTTCCCCCTTTATAAATGATGGATTGCTTTTTCCTGGCTATTTAATCAGGTCTTCAAATAATGCCACTCCAATTCCTCAGAGACACAGTGTAGGCTGTGTGCACAGATGGTGGAGAGGCCAGCTATAAATATAAATTTAGCAAGGAGGCAGACTCTGGTGGGAAGAACATAGCCCTTTCTGTTTAAGTTTTGACAATAAACGGTCACCATGCATTTGGAGGCACATTGTGGGTCTGCATAGCCCAGCTGTTCGGCCTCGGCCTGTCCACAGGCTGGTAGCCGAGAGTTACTTAGGTAACCACAGCAATCTGCTCTGGGTGAAATACAGACAATAATCTGTTCGAGCCAGTGTCCATCACCAGTGAATAGCTATGTGAGTCTAATGAAGTTTCAGCATAATCTTTTATATGTAGTTAGCTATTCCCTCTTGAGCCACTAGTGACTTAGGAAATAAACTAAACATAATATACTAAATTAAACTTTGTTAATAATTTTTTTTTTCTTTTCAAAAAACAAGTTTGGGAAAAATACTTGAAATGCGTACATGTTTTCATCTAGGTAAAGATGGATATCAATGACATTTTAAAAAATCATTATCCCAGAAGAGGTTGTATTAGTAATGGTGTTCAACTAACCCTGTAACAACATATCACACTTCCATACTGCCATCCATCTGTGTGTATACATATTCTGTATATGTACACCTAACATACCCTCACTCATGAACACAATATACGTACACATATATACTCACATGTATACACACACACATAGTCAAACATACATGCATACGCAGAGGATGACCTATTGCATACTTAAAACTTTATGTGTACATCAAAAAAACATAGCCATATTATGTAAGTGGGGGTGAATGCAGGTTAAAATGGTTTAATTGATTTATATCATTTACAATATGTTAATTTTTTGTAAAACCTAGTTATATTTTTTGTTTTTAATTTTGATTATTTTTGAGAGGGTAGAATGACATAATGGTTAGAATATTGGCATAGAAAATTGGTAGGAATCATTTAAAGAGATTATCAAGAGCTCCAAGTCCACTATTAAGGAAATAGCCAGCTGCCCCTGACCTTAAAATGTATTAAGCATCACAGAATGTCACTTCCATAGCCAGAACTGGAAAAGGGTGAGAAGTAAGTTTAGATCTTATTGGTCTAGTAAATGGTGATGAATTAATTATCCCCTGGTTGCCATATACTTAACAGAAGTGTAGGTAGATAGTAATTAAGACTATTTGATAGCTGGGTGGAGAAGTTAGCAAGTATCTAGGTTTGCTGGAGGAGAGCAGAGAGCAGGAGCAAATAAGAGAGAGATAAGACAACAGATATCTCTGAGTTCCTTATTCTGATTCTAGCTGCTGGGTGGCATTCCACCTCTTCCTGGTGTCTACAGTGGAAAATCATCAAAAGTAACTGACTATAGAGAGGAGAACAGGAGGCCCATGGACCTGGGATTACACCTATGATAGGAGACTGTGTACCTGGAATGTGTCTAATAAAATGGCAGGAATAGCTGAAGATTGCATAAAATTATCATGGGAAGAAATGAGGTCTTCCTCATATTCTACTAGGTACATAAAGGCTATGAGGAAGGAAAATCCATATGATCACAGAATAAATGCTATTATAAATATTCCCTAAAATGTAGATTTTCTTGGGCAAGCTATCGAATCATGCCTTCTACATAAGAATTAAATATGCAATGTGTGTCTCATGTTAATATTGAACATTTTCTAATGTGAGATTTATTTTTTTCTCTACCCCTGGCAACAAATAGAGTCATACTGAAGTAGAGGAAATATATTGGTTAGACATTTAGAAAAATGAGAACTGTTATCAATTACCTGTCCTCCCCTGGAAAAGGTTACATATTACAAATGATGTTGAATTTTAAACATTTTATTAAGGCAGTATATCATACAGCATGAATTAGGAAAAATATTTAAGTCTGATCATGAACACTAAAACATAAAATCAAAAGTCTGTTGGATTTGCTTCCTGAGTTGTTTCTTATTGATAGGAGAAGACTATCTAGAAATCCAAATGGCAAGAAGATTATCTCCATGCATACACATATAATTATATATTGACTGCAACTTATGTTACTGTTCTTACTAAATGTTTACTTTTGCATAGTTCACTGGAATTACATGATACATTTGAAACTGATACATTATTATGTGAAACATTAAAAACTTATACATTAGTCATAACTTCAAGATCTGTTAGAATTTGTTATTTTAACAACACCTAAGCAACTATGTAAGAGAGAAAATGTAGCTAAAGTTAGGGATGTATTCTTAATGGTCACTAGTGGCCAATTAAGTTGATTTTCTGTCTCTTAATATGAGAGGCATTATTGTGATGTAAATACTTACTTGTGAAAGATAAAATTGTTTCTTGTTTTCTGTAAATAATTTAGGAGCCAATTTTATGTACTAGATGAATTTGTTAGTGAACCTGAAAAAAGAAGTCATTAGACAAAATTTAAAATGCTCATTAAAACCTGTTTCTCTTTAGAGTTCCATCTTTCAGTTTAAATGAATAAACTTAAGACTTGGTATTCTTGAAACAAATTTCCATTATGATCTTATAGCTCATAAGCTTTCTGAGAGTATTTTCTTTTACAAACATAAGCAATTAATTGTAGCCAAGAAGATACACAGCTATTTTTTGTGAAATGGTTATTAACTTCCATATATATGGCCATAAATTTATTCAAACAATTAAAAATTATTATTTTTGCTTGCTAAGGTAAAAATACAGATAAGAGGAAAGTAATTTATGTTCTTTTTTTCCTACCTTGGAGTTTTCCATGCCTTTGAGAAATATTGTTCCTCAATGTAGCAACTTTCCATGAGAGTTTCATTTATACGTAGGTTTAGCATAAATTGGTAATTTTATCTTTAACCATATAACATTCACCTGTTAGAGGAGATGTGTCCACATTTGAGCTCCACGTCTTTACCCTGTTAACTTATAGAGATTTAAAAATATACTGGAAAATACAACATATTTGTGAATAGATTCTTTGACAATATTGCCTGACATTTCCAAGTCTCTATTTCCTTAGCTGTCTCCAAGATAATTGTCTCCAAAATTTAGTGCAATGTATGTATTTAAAAGGGATTTGTAGGCTGTAAATTGCTCCACAAATGTTAGCTATTATAAAGTCCTCTGTTGTTTTTTATTTAGTTTCAAGAAAAATAGGAGGCATATATTGGGATGGATTAAATGATAGCTTTCTTCTAGAACATTTTTCCACCTACCAAGAAAATAACTAATGAACAAATATTTCAATGACAGTGACCATTTAAATTTTAGATTTTTTGTCCAGTGAACAAGGTTAAGGAAAAAGTCATAACTCAATGTATCTCTGGAAAGATTTGTAGCAAGGTTTCTGCTTCTTTTTAATGACTTGCTCATCCAGTTCTATGCAGGCAGAGGTTTCTTAGCAAATAAAGACTTGTCATTCACCTTGTCCGTCATTCAGTGTGCGCTTCAAACACAAAGAAGGCTCAGTGCTAATCAAGAGGATATGACTGTATGGCAGACTTTGAAATTAGAAATGAACTTGGGAGTAATATGAAATGCACTGAGACCAGTAATAACTGTGAATCCATACAATATGGAAAACTTGATGGAATCATAAATATTGATTACATCATAGTTCAGTGGTAAACATACCAAAGAGTGACCTGTGTGTGCGTGTGTGTGTGTGTGTGTGTGTGTGTGTGTTTAGTTCTATAAAGTCAGAAAAATGTTAATTTTTACATCAAACCTGAATATTGTATTATATTTTCATCTTTTAACTATAAATCAATCCCCTTTTGATGGGAGCTATTTACACACACATATATGCACCTGTGCGTGCACGCACACGCACCCCCCCACACACACATTCTGATATACTATCAAATAATTTCAAATTATCAGTGTAAAAGGAGTAACCGATACATAAATTACAATAGCTAAAATTACATATGTGCAATTTTTCACTGCAAATGTGATAATATTAGCATTGGTACAGCAATGTCAAAATAGCACTTATTTAAAGGGTATGGAAAAATAAATTACAATGAAGTCACAACAAAGAACTCTCCTGAACCCACAGGGAGCTCTTACTATTCTGCCCCCAGAGACAGGTGTGACTTAAGTGGACTGGCTCTGTTTAGCTAAAGGCAATTACTAGAGATGGATTTAATGAGGAGCCATCAGTCACCAACAAAGTCTCCAGCAGGAGGAATGAGTGTCACACCCTAAAGAGGAGACCAAGATATCAAATACAGTTCTCCCCTGTGCCACACAAGTATACTCACTTTATGAGACTAATTCTAGGAAGAAAAAAAAAACTATTCTAAGATGCAGGTCAGTCTTACACCCTGGAAAAAAAGGGTAAATGCAATTGGTATTGCCATGAACCCTGTGCTTTTTCATAGACAGTTGCCCTGAGTTCCCAACATTCTGACTACTGGGAAATGTCCTCTTTACACTTTCTTTCAAAGCTGTCCCTAAGTGAGGATAGAGAGCAGTGATCATGTGACTCAGTATGCCCATATGCCAAGCTGACTGAGCTTGGTCTTTTCTGCCTCAGTCACCTGCTCATCAGTGAGTTGAGGGGAAGTACTTACACAAGGTGATTAAACACACACAGTGCTGGGTCCCTGTTATTATGCCCCTCATCCTGCTTGAGCTTCATGCCAAGCATAACAGTTTTGTTTTACTGTGAATTGATGACAGTCCCACTTGACCTTATGACTTGATGTGCCTCAGATAACCCAGTTCATGATGAGCAATTCTGGATACTTGGCCAGTTGATTTTTGCCTGGCTGGGCACTTTTTTTCCTCTAACAGAGTTGAGTATGCTGCCAGAAATGAATTATACTTACCTGCTCCATTTGTCAGGATTTCACTGCAAAACCCTAAGAGTTTATGTTATGATTTCCTTATTGGGGCTTGTCATGATCTCTACACAGTTTTTCCCCTACCACCAATAGTATAAAGACTATTGGGAATTAGGTTCTTTGCCCCCTGTAGAACCACTGACACCATAGACTAGACCTGCTACACTGCCTGTTTTGACTGTGGATCACTCTACACAAAGTAGCAGTCTTTTCCATTATCCAGTGAGTGGATGAGAAGAAAATGCTGCCTTAAAAACCCAAATTCCTAACAGGCATTGTGATTCTTTCTTAGTTTATGGAAGTATGAGATATTAAAATCTCTCCTCATTTACAAATCACTTAAGTGCCTCGAAAATCTCTGCTGGAATGGTGAACCATCATGTGCTCACAAGTTTATCTCTCCCTTTCTGAGCATATGTGTTTTACCAAAGCCTCTCATAGACTTGCCTATTCTTGTTTAACAGCTCTGATTAAGATGATGTTATCAACATAATGGGCAAGTAGAACACGTTGTAAAATACCTGAATTGCCAAGATCCCTTTGGAGTCTACTATGATGGAACATGGAAGAGTTAACATAGCCCTGAGCATGAATGTAAATGAATGGTGATTTTCCATTTCCAGTGAATGAGAATGTTTTGATTATCCTTTTATAGGGATGAAGAAGAACACCTCACTATGGTTAAGCAGGTTTTATTGGAGGTCATGTTCATCTGCTCTAAAGATGTGACTTCTGGTATAACACACATGATGGAATGACCTTTAGTTAAGCCTGTGGTTGTTCACACTTGTTCTCTAGGTTAGGTCTGGTTCTTGTGAGGACCAGATTGGTAGGCATGACTATTGTTTAGAGCTTTCTGGGGGACACTAACCCTTAATATTTTCCCCAACATGTGGTATGATACAAAAATAAGTGAGATATAAAAGGGAAATATAGAAATATAAGTATGTGGTGGAATAAATACGTATTCTATATATTGTATAGATAGAATAAAATAGAGTTTAATGTTATATAATAATCTCACTTTGTAAGACAAATTTAAATAAAAGTTTATCTCTACATTTATATTTTTAATGGAAAATTACTGTCATTTTAATTTTTGAAATCAACTTATATATCTGCAAATAAAATAATAAGCAATATGTGTTGAAGCATATCAGGGGTTTTAGAAATGTGAATGGGATTTTTGCCTTTTACTTGGACCTCTTAGATAAAGTACTCAGAATGTTGTCTGCTCTTTTGAATACTTAAAATGTCTTAGGGGATGTTATGTTTGGATCTGAAATGTTCCCACAGTCTCAGTAGTGAAGGTTTGGTCCCCAGTACACCAACACTCAGAGGTAGAGCTTTTAGGAAATGAATGATCAAGAGGCCTATTAGTTCATGAGTGAGTGGATTGTCCTTTGGTGAATTAATGATTGGAATGGACAGTGGGAAGGTGGTTGAAATTATAGGCAGTTGAGGCATGGATAGAGAAGGTAGATCACTGGGGATATGCCCTCAGGGACAATATCTTGCTCCTGGTTCTCTCTTTCTCTTTCTTTGTGTGTGTGTGTGTGTGTGTGTGTGTATGTGTGTGTGTGTGTGTGTGTGTGTATGTGTGTGTGTGTGTCTGTCTCTCTGTCTGTCTGTCTCTTTTTTCTGGCTGCCACCAGCTAAGGATTTGAGCACCTTTTGAGTGCCATACCCTTCTGACAAGTGTGCTACTTCAGCTCAGGAACAAAGCAATAGAGACAACTGACCCTGAACTGAATCTTCTGAAAATAAGTCTTTTTTTCTTTAAGCTGTTTTCCTTGGGTATTTGGTCAGAGTGATAAAAAGCTGAGTAACACAACGGAGAAGGCTTTATGTTGGAATATTTTCCATCTAATGAGAAAATTTAGAAACACGTGCAATTTTTATTTTTTTTAATTTTAACTTTATTTTATTCGTTTATGTTTTTATGTGGTGATGAGGACTGAAACCAGTGCCTCACACTTGATAAGCAAGTGCTCTGCCACTGAGCTGCAATCCCAGCCCTGCAATTTAAATTTATGGAAAAGAACATGAAAACAGAGTTATAATCAGCTCTACCTAGGGTAAGGTTTATGTGAATGCAGAAGTAAAGGAGAATACAGAAGAAAACAGTATTTTCAAGAACCTTCTTACGTCAGATACCAGGTGAGAAAAATGCTATCTATATCAGTCCTTTCATTTCCCAGATAATTTAGCCTAAAATATTTAACTGTTCTTATTTCATATATTAGAAGATTGAAATTTAAAGATGTCAGATATCACCCTAATATCAACTGAGAACAAAGTGGTGGAAACCAGATTTGGAAAATAAGTATTGAGTCTTATCTTTCCTTGCCAAGTGCTGGGTGCATCAGAGTTTTACAATCATATATTAATTGGCTTCTCCCAAGAATCCAGTCAGGGAGGTACAATTATTTTCCCCTTACTTTTTGGATGAGGACACTGTTGCACAGAGGAGTTAAGCATTTTGTCTAAGGTCACAGAGCTATCAAAGAATCTGATTTTCCAACCTACTTTCTCAACTAAATATTTGATTGACTGACAGCCCATATCCTGCCCACATAGGAAACTGCTCAGGTGAAGGAATGGGTAAAGCTTGAGACTTGAATATAGTCACACTAGTTTGGGTATAATACATAAAGGAGAAAAGGTTGAACATAATAATTTATTAAAATTGGAACATAATATAAATTTTTAGGACTCTGCTAACCAAATAATGTCGGTCCAAATTCCCAATGTACCAGAGGTCATCACTACATGTAAGCTAGTTGTGTGATATGTCTTAAGAGTCTTCAAATGAATATCACATTCTCACTGCCAACTGAGAATCCACAGTTTAACAGGGAATAAATATGACAAAGCTAATCTTAATTATCAAATGCAATTAAAGCTTAGTGACTTGCAATGTCTATTAATTATTCAGTAGTAATGGGATACCAAGAAAATGCATAAAGACTTTTAAAACTTGGATGCAAATTATAGATGGTAGATGTTATTCAAAGAAAATTTAATTCTTTGAGGTAATGATCCTAAAGTTGAACAGAGTCAGTGCTTAATGTACAATTTTTTTTTGTTCTAATCTCATTTTAGAAGGATGATAGTACCATTTGTCACACAGAATAACAGGGCTTCTATTGTGTTAAAAAGCTCCATTTATTTTATTTTGCTCCTTGTTTTAAGAGAAAAGTTCCAAGTTACAAAATAAGTTTAAAAACCAAAAGAAAAGGAAAGTTTCCTTAAATAAAGTATCTGCTTAGAGGACTTCAACCTATAATACAGTTTCATACAAAATGACTGTAATAATAATTAATAAGCAAATAAGCCTAAATTTCTAGTATGTACTGTGCATACCTGTCTTTGTTATTTTGTGTCAAGAAATATCCACCAGGGAACCAGAGGTGACTCTGATTTCCCTGAACATTGACAAAATATCTTTTGTTTATTTAGATGGCTGCCTGAGTTTCAAATATTATAGAACATAAGCAAATTAACTTGAAATTTCAAGTGACCTTTCTTAAAATGCACACCATTAAAAATCAAGAAAAGTCAAATGGAAAAGTCAGTTCCCCGTATTTATTGATATTGCTCAAGCCAGTTTCTGTCTAATAATGACCTACTAGCTAATCAGATGGGATGGGATATTTTTGGTTCTGAAAGATGTCAGACCAATGTATATAGATAGAAATATACCCAAAAAATGAGAATATGTTTTTTGAACAAAGAAAGATTATTTAACTAATTTTCTCTTTAACACTATGACACATATTTGGGAGAACAAAGAAATAAATGTACTATGTAGTTTATTTACATCCTCTCCTGCCTCATTTTCTTGATATCTTCAATGAAAAGAGGCGTGGATGACAGAATTTGTGGCCCAACCATAAGCCTTTAGGTCTCATGAATTCCATGTCCAATTTCTAATACACAGACCACCTGTTTTCTTGACATACTTGAGCCTTCTTTCTCATTATTAATGTGAGCCTTTGAGCCCAATTCTGATCAGAGAGTTTAGATCTTTAACACACTTGTCTAGGTAGAAAAAGAAGACCTTTGGGGAAATTAAACTGAGAGCAGTGGTAAATACCTTTTTGCTTTTCTAAATCAGGAACAAGGAAACCTCTCACTAAACGTACAGTTTTCTTTGCATGAGAAGAGAAGCATTGTCCTAAAAGAACTTCTTGCTACTCTCGCCGAGTATAAGGAAGTTTTGAATGGAAGAAAGTGGCATGATTTTCAGGAGCTTGTAAAGACAACATATAGCAGGGAAGGTACACCAGAGACCTTTAGCAGACCTTTCTATGGGAGTCAGAGGAATCCTGTGCTAAGGACATCACATCTGAGCTGACATGGACTTTGAAATTGGAATCTGGTTTTGTCCAGCCATAAAGAAAGGCAAAGAGTGGCTGTCAGGAGAAACACTACACACAAATATAGGAACCTAGAGAAGAAGCAAAACTCTGTGTTCAGAGAATTTTGGGTGGTTCAGAAAGGTTGGAGAGAGATGAGGGGCTGGGTCAAAAGGGTCCTTTGGAATATGCAAAGAAAAGTGAACTTTTGTCCACGTGATGTGGGATGTTGATGACTTACATGTAAAAGATAGTTGTGTTTGTGTTTTTAAACGATGATTCTAGAAGTAGTATGGATGACTGATAGTTGCAGTGGCAAGAAGGAAGTCTGGGAATGGAAAAAAAATGGTTGGTAAAGTTTATCAGTAATGGATTGGGCAAGAGAATAAGGCCTTCTATCACAACAGTACAAAAAGAACAAGCAGACAGATGGGAAGGTCCTCAAAAGCTGGAGATGGCTATTAATATATATTCATAGATGGATCAGGAAGCTGAGGTGACTCCTAGATTCTTAACAAACTGAATAGATGGAAACAGCATTAAGTAAAAAAAAGAGGATGTCCAGGAAAAATGACTTAAGTTCGTCTCAGCTAAAGAGCTTGGACTGGGAGTTCATTGAGGGTTCATCTCTCCATCATTTGCACATTTTTGGGCTTAGCAAAGGGCTAATAAGGGCAGACTTTCAATGACTCATGAGGAGAATCTAAACATGAGTACTTTGTTTGGGTGGTTAATGGATACCCCAGGCATAAAGTAAGATGTACTAAAAGATGAAGCAAAATAAAATCTAAAAACTATAATTGAAAAGTTTTCACTTGAAATAGACAAAATATTCTGACTGAAAAAATCATCTGTTGCTGAATATATTAGATAGTTTGGAGCAGAAATACAGATGAACGCAGAATCTTTTGCAATATCCACGAGGGGAATAGTTATGGTCTGAACTGAGAAGCAACTATGCTCCTGAAGAGAAAGATGAATTCGAAGAATAATATGGAAGAGGTTAGCTGTTTGCATTTGAATTGAAAAGGAGCATTTGATGCTGACTGGGAATGCTGTAAGTTATTGGCATTGCTGATGGTAATGAAAAGCTTCAGGGAGAGAGTGACAGGGCCTTATTATGCATCCTTAGTTCCTTGATGGGATATAAGTGAATCATTCTCCTACTGATGAGATGATTCCTCCTTGCTGGACATATTTTACCGAGCTTTGAGGAAGGGATTCACTGTACTGCCATCTTGGAATAACAAGTTGAAGGATTGCACATTAGCATAAACTCACCATGAGCCCTGTCACTGCCAAGACTGGAACATATTGATTTGATTAGCCCTTAAATATCAGAAAGATAAGGATGCTCACATCTCTTTCTTTTTCTCTTTTCTTTGTCTCTCCATCTGTATGCAGTGGCACAGGTTAGAACTGAGAAATAAATTAGAAGTAGAAGGGCCAACTTTGGCTTTCTGCCACCTAGAAATCAAATCCATTTAATTTACCCTGACCATCCTTGTTATACTGTTAAATATAGACTAAATAGTTTAATATGGATTTATGTAATGAGTTCACAAATGGATTTTGCAGAGCATGCTTATTTAAGGAAATAAACATCTGCTCACATTGGCTTGAATCACATGTCTCTTTGTGGATTCATTTTGATAGAATGGATGGATTTTCTTAAAAATGATAAGATAACCTATGATCATTTTACCATCCCAGTATTTTTTCAATTGCATGAATCAGAAACAAAATAAAAAATAATGATCTAGAACTTCCAGCTATCTCCCAGGGAAAGCAGACTAGAGGGTAGCAATGCTAATGCTTTGTATAAATGACAGGATTTAAAATTTTTTTTAAAAAGTAGATGTCTTCTCTGTGAAACCTCCAGTTCTCACTTTCCCCTGTTCAATTCAGTGTACTTTACTTAAACATTAATTGTTTTGCTTAACTGCATGCAGCTAATTTGTAAAATAAAATTCCGTGCAAGTTTGAAGATGAATCCAGAGGTGTCTCTTTTAACCAGGCTGCTCCTTCCCTATCTCTGGTGGCCAAATTGGATGTAATTGTAGTTGGTGATGGGATGGCAACAGTGTCAGCCAGTCATTCTAGGAATGGCTACTATGATTTGTAATTATAATGTCCTTGATTCTGATTTAAATTCAAGAGTGCCTTCACATTGCTATTCTTTCCATTGAAACATGGTAATTTGAGTGTGGGGGGTTGGGGATGGCTAAGAGTCAGGGTTTTACCTTCTTGAAATTTACACTTTTTTCACAGTCCCTACAATTTCTCTAAGGCACCATAGACAGGGGAGTCCAGCTCTCAAGAATGGTAATTTACAACCTAAGAGTGCTTAATCTAAAATCTGTCCTTGTCAGAGGAGATCTCTGTGGTCCCGATGCAGCAGTGATGGGAATTTTATTTCAGCCTCAGTTTCAATTGGGGCTGTCAATTGTATTCTTTAACCTATCCCCATACTTATCAATTTATGCAACCTACAGGTCTTATGGGTCTTTAACATCATTCTACTTTTAAAATAAGAAGCACTAAACATAATGAATAATCTAATCTGCATCTGAAAACCTATAAACTCACCTTATAAGCATAATAACAACAAAGATTATTATAAAGGTTATGACTGAATCTAACTTTATTATTAATCATTTCTCCTGGTGATTAAAATTTAATTCTTCTAAGATAACTTTACCTCTGACATGTTTGTCTCTTTTTGAATATAACTATTTTATATTCTAAAATTATTTTCACTTTCATATACAATGGAGTGTTCCCTGTTTAAAAAAAAAAATCTTAGTTGAGGAATATCATACTTTTAGGGCAAAAACTGGATCAGGTAGCCAAAAATTAGGATAAATGTATGAAGTATTTTTAACTGCTTTTGCTTGGTAACAAATCTGTAAGGAGCATGTTAAAAAATTGCAACCTCAATGACATTCTATGCATTTTACATTTGCAACTATGCTTTAAACTCTAGATACCAGCCCTAAACAACTTTAAGGATACCTCTCCCTCAGAGTTTCCATGGAATTAGTATACTTTGGTTTACTTTGCTTTGGAAAGCATGGAGCCTAACTTTATTTCCCTCATAGTCTGCCATGGGATTAGTTACCTAGAGGTGTCTGTCTTCTGTGTAATGCCTGCGACTCCATTCCCTCATTTCTGTTATTCTGTCTATAGCTGCTTTTATGCTTAAATTCGAAGCATTTTATTCTTAAATTCTGCATCTCTGGGTCCTATTTATACCTACCTCTCTTACCCTGGGCCACTCATATCTACATGTCATATTCTACTAGAGGGAAATTCTAAGGTCACTTTTCATCTTTACTTTACCTTTTAATTTTCCCTAGACCATCATCGTCGTCGTCGTCATCATCATTATCATCATATTTATTACTCTCTGCTGTTTCTTTTAATTCAATTTCCTATCTTCAAATCTCAAATTTCTTTATACTATAATTATTCCAAATAGGAATGACAATTGGTGTGGTAGAGATTACATATTGATGGCCAGGGGTGAGATATACATGTAAAATTCCATATATTATTGATATGAGAGCTATCAGGTATCCAGGTAATATTGAAAAGAGTCAGTGTACTCACTTGAATCAAATGTATGAAAGATGATATGTCATGAGCTTTGTAATGTTTTGAACAACCAATTAAAAAAAAAAAAAGAAAAGAGTCAGTGTACAGATGTTGAACTCTGGATGCCAGGCATGGCTTAGATGGTAACCATTATGAATGAACATGACAATATTAAAAGGGTATACTGTATACTGAGTCAGTTTCCCCCTAAATTTTATAGAACTTTTAAGATTATAAGAACCTGAAATTTTAATAAGACCTTCTCTGTTTTTTTTTTTTGATTATTTGTTAGATTTATCCAATGAATGCTTAGCATTCTGAAAAAAATAATATTACTGATTCAAATGACTTATCTATAACCAGTGAGATTCTTTGCACACTACTTTTGAGAATGCCTGTGTTTTACTCTCTTTGCCAATCAAAATTATTTTCAAGCCTAAAAATGAAGAATTTATGATGACATACTTCTGTTTTGAGAGCATATGGAAAATGAAGCTGTTTGTTCACATGTGCATACAGACCTGATTAAACATTTGAGGTAATCATGCCAAGGGCCAAATCACTCCATGTTTCAGTATTTTCAACTCTTTGAGGAAAAATAGGACTGGACACAATGACGGAATGGAAATTGTTGTTGATAGCTTTGTTCTATAGCAGAAGCATCTGTATATCAATGAGTGACCATGGGTGTGCTGAATTTTTGCTGTCCCCTTGGTCAAGCTCAAACAACATTTTTTAGAATTTCCATCTGTTCACAGTTCTGAATTAACATTTAAAATGATATTTAGTAAGAAGATGTAAAGGTATAGCCATACTTCTTGGTGCAAGGCATGAGTTGTGGCTCATCTGCTCTTACATGTTGACATAGGCAAATACCCTGGCCAACAGCTATCTCCAACTCCTGGTCTAACTGTGTGTTTATGTCTGTGATGAAAATGTGCATGATTGACATGGATTTCAGTCTATCCGTAGAAGTTCATCTGAGCTTTGCAGATTTGAATTTGCCCTCATTTTCTCCATGTCCTGTCCCTCTTCCTTTCTCCATGAGTCCAGTCTCAAGATCCAGACTCAAAAATAACAGCTTTCCAAGTACACTCAATGTCGAGCACCCACAGTTTTGGGACATTCAATCCTATAACACCTTCTCAAATGATTCTGATGCTCTGATCAAATGCAGATTGATGGAATGAAAAAATGCTAGAAGCAATAAAAGCTATCATGAAACTCAGGAAATGAGTGAAGAACTACTAAAGAAAAAGATGCTAAAGATTTCCCATTGCCTAAGACAAATTCTGCTAACAATATTTGTTTTTACTCTTTTTAAATGAAAAACTAAAATTATCCCCATCTTAGACTTATCAACTATAAAATATGGCTCCAAATTTATAAGGGTCCCAGAAGGATCCAGAAGAAATAGCATACTTAATTCAAGGAAGGTTTAATAAGAGAACTGTTAACAAAGGTATCTGCAGGATATATGAAAACCTCAAGAGAGTGTAACAGTGAAGGGCTGTTCACAGCAGAGCTGTTGTTATCCTGTTTCTCAAAGTAAGGATTCAGGAAAGTAATGACAGAACTGCAAGAACAGAGAGTCTTTCAAAGAGGGATACCTTGAAAAGAGGTAGCCTGCACTGCGGGGAGGCAGGCAGCCTAAGAGAAGCCTGTATGGGGATAGGCAGAAATAAATACCCCAGGTTCTCTCTTATACCTCATTAACATTCCTGCCAGTACTTAGCACTGGGTGCACTCATAAAAACACAAAGATGGAGGAAGTCTTTCAGTACTTCCAGATAGTCAGCCTCTGATGGGGTAGAGAAGGGCAAAGAATATGAAAAACAAAAACCCCAAAGCACAGGATCTTAATTCTCTTTTCACACTTTTCCATTTCTATTGGAGAAAGGAATATTTTTGCAGAAAATCATAGATGCATGGAGAAAAGGATCAGTAAACAGATAGCAGAGTCCCTCTGCCCCAACCAGAGGAGTCCACATCCTTACCCTTAGGACCTTTGAATATAGTGTTGCATTGCAAAGAGGAATTATGATTGGTAACCAGAGGATTGTAAAATAGAGAGCTTGTCCAGGAAAGCCCAATGAGATCTCAAAAATCCTTCAATGTGGAAGAGGAAGGAAAATAGTGCAAGGAATGTGATATAAAAAGAATGCACATGCCTTTTCTGGCTTTCAGGAAGGAGCAAGGTCCCCCTAAGCCAAAAAAGGAAGGCAGACAAGCATCTACATGCTGGAAAAGAGAAGGGATGGGTTCATCTTTAGAGCCTGGAGACAGGGAAACAGCCTTGCCAATAACTTGATTTTTCCCTAGTAAGAGCCATGCCAGCCTTTTAGCCTATAGAACTGTGAAATAACAAATATGTGCTATTTCAAGACACTAAGTTTATATTCATTTGCTGCAATAAAGCAGCAATTGAAAACAAATATACTTGATTGAAGTTTTCATTTAATTTTGCCTCTACCTTTTAATCACCTCAGAAAATTCTTATAGGTATTGCATGATATTAAGCAAATGATTTTTTAAAAAATCTAGGGCCATCATTGCCAAGGGACTCTGTCTTACTATTTCATAAGACATAGGAACTATGAAAATGCAGGTTCCCTTTGTAATTCTTAGTTTAAATAGGAAGAGAATTCCTACCAGGCACCTTAAAATCTATTCCACTGTCCAGGAGTTCAGAGATTCCCACTCCTAGAACCATGGTCACCACTGAGAGGCCACATGAGCAAGGTAGCCATGGGGAATGGCCCTCAGGTTTAGAAGACCAAGAGTTCTTGTGTTTGTAGTTTGTACTGGAATTAATAAGTGAAAGTCGAGGGGTATAATAAAGATCTGAAGCAAGGACAGCATGGACCAGACCACCTACAAGATGAAAACTGTGTAAAAGAAAATGAACGCTAACTATGCATAGGCTGAGATTTTATTTTTCATCAAAATATTTCAGTATCTTAATTTTTACTAAAGAGAAATATCAGGACTCATTACAATTTATAGCTTACATAAGCTCCTAAATCCTCTAATTATCTCTTCAATGCTTATCTTAAAGAACCTACATGGGTGGTGTTATAATGGATTTCCTGAATTGATTACATGCTACCTAATCAGGAGTGGAGAAACCATTAATGAACAAGGTTTTCTTAGACCATCCTACATTACAAGCTGACTTCTATTTGATAGTGTACCTATTCCTTTTAAATAAAATAAGAACATAAAGCACAGGTGGGAAGATGGAGGCATCACTGCAACCTTCTCCAAAGCTACATTGTTCTAACAGTAGAACTTGAGCCTAGAGGATACCAAGTCACTCATTTTCAGACATTTGTCAAAATGGTGATTCATCATAAAGTAATCTCCCTTACTGTGTGCTTAATCATTGTGAAAAACAAACACAGCCTTTCTTTTAAGCAAGACAAAGTGAACACTTTGTTTTTTATGCAAAATCTGTACCTTTGTCATCTCAGCTGCAGTAGCAGTGTTATGGTAAATCATCAATACCTAGAGTTTCTGCAAGGCCACTGTTGTTTCCAGAAATAATTTCCTATTATTTTGTTACAGTTTGGTTGGTTTTCTCATGAATGAAATTAATGAATATATACTTCTCACTTTGAATATTAAAAAAAGATTAGTTATCAATGAACATTGACCTAATATTCCTGATAGGTCTATGGTGCTTGACAACATGAGTAAACTTTAGTTAAACCACTCTATCCATTATTTATTATTTAGAATAAATATGACCAGATATTCCTTATGGTAACGTGATCAGCTCAGTTGCTAGTTTTATAAAGCAATACAGTGCTAGTAGTCATGTATTTTAAAATAATTATTTCCCTTCACATGTCTTTATTCTTCTATCTTCCTTTCTCTAGAAAATCAAGAGTAAAATGGTGCTGGGAAGGGCAGACATCAAAGGCATCATGGTTGGTAGCTTCCACCTCTCCAATAAGCTAAGTACTTTGTACAGCTAGGCTGTATTAAGACTTTCCTAGCCCAGAGGCAGTTTTGCAAATTCCTTTTTTTCATAAAAAAGTTGCAAATTACATTTTATAACTTCTTTGATATAAAGAATACTATAATTTTTCCTGGATTACATTCATTTTGACTAATGGATTTAAAAGGAAAATTGGAACATCTTTATGGTACCCTAAAAGTATCATGGCCCTTACCACAGTACCTACCATATCCTGTGGGTAAGTTGGCCTCATTATAGAGCCATATTGTTGTAGTTTAGCTAATTGGCCCAACTTTCTAAATGCTTTGAAGTCATTTATTGCATAAGATATTGAAATAATTATTTCATATTCCCAAATTTCCTATTATGTTATCAATAATTCTTAGTTTAAAATTATTTTGTCATAGGTATATTCTGTAAGGTTGTGTCAATTAACATTTTAATCAATGGAGTCCTTCATTTTTATTAACTTCTGTTATTAACAGAAGGAATTAAATATTTCATATCAATGTCCAATGCAAACAGCACTAACATTTGAGCTTGGAGGTCCTGAGATTCCTACTCTTTCACACTTCCCTCCCTACTGTGCACCCTATTTTGTCCTAGGCCTCATGTTCTGACACACATGTTCACCAAAGTTACTACAGTTGTTGAGAAATCATTTTCTTTTTTTTAATTTTTTAATTGATTTAATTTTTTTAAATACACAACTGCAGAATGCATTACAATTCTTTTTACACATATAGAGCACAATTTTTCATATAAAGTGTGCTCACGCCAATTCATGTCTTTATATATGTAGTTATTTTTTTGCATTACAATTCTTATTACACATATATAGCACAGTTTTTCATATCTCTGTTTGTATATAAAGTAGGTTGACACCCAATTCGTGTCTTCATACACATACTTTGGATAATGATGTCCATCACATTCCACCATCCCTGCTAATCCCCTGCCTCCTCCCTTTCCCTCCCTCCCCTCTTCCCTATCTAGAATTCATCTATTCCTATTCCTCCCATGTTCCCCCTCCCTATCCCACTATGAGTGAGCCTCCTCATATCAGAGAAAACATTTGACATTTTTTTTTTGTAATTTCACATTGACTATTAAGATGTCTTTTTCTAAAGCAAGGAATTTGAAAAAAAATTATTAACAATAAACCTATATCTTTGGAGGCAAATTAGCTATCTATGTTAATAAGTAGCCAATAGAACTTTAAATAACAGTTCATGAGGCTAGTTCATTCCCTTTTTTATTGATATTTAAGATTCTCCTTTGAGGCTGCTAAGGGTTGGCTTAATACTATGACCTCCGCAGGCAGGGTTGAAGGAACTTGTGTTTTGGAGGGTGCTTTAAGGAATGTCTAATGTTTCCTGTTGTTAGTTTTGAATAACTTATTACTATTGCATCACACATTCTGTCATTCAGTGCAACCTACATATATAATATTTGTCAACACACAGCAGTAGATTGTAGGCCCTGACTAATCATCAAAACAGGTCCAATTGAGGGTTTTCTCAGCTCAATACATTTAAGCCAGTGATGGGTTTTGAACTCTGACCTCAGAGAAGGAAGCTTTAGGCATGTTAACAGGAGAGATCCGCCAAATCCCATCTGTCTGATCTTATTAGGATGCCTTCAGGATTTAGATTCTGACCTTCTATAATTATTGACACCTATTTAATTTATCTTTTCATCCATAGCCAAGCCTAGTACAGCTGCTATAGCACATGTAAATACATCACTGTTGCCAGCACGGGCTGATTGGCATTCATGCTCCAGTATCTTTTTTATTTTCTCCTTGGCTGCTGGGAGTAGCCTGAACAGCACAGAAACTAAAGAGCTTCATCTATTAGGCATGACAGATTTGTATTCAGCGGTAAACGCCTGACCTTGCTCAACTCTCTCATCCATTCCCATCATCCTCTTGCCAGATGAAAGAGTCGGCTTCACTCCTGCTTCCTGGCTGTTTCCTTGGCAACAATAACGGAGTCAGTTTGAGAGAACAACTAATAGAAGAATACCTTGGTAGTGGGACTAAGGTGCTTTAAAAAAGTCATCATTCACAGAATGATAAAGAAAGCTGAAAATTGGAATTGTAAAACAATAACAATCAGTGACATACTTTCCTTATTAACCAATTTCAATTTGCAGTAATATTTACAATTTTTTTCCCAAGGTATTTTAGCCTGAGGAGAGAGTATTTAAACTCTTAGTATCCATTAAAGTTATATGATGAGAACAGATTGCTTTTGTAATAAAACGTGTATTTCTTTTGATGCCAAATTCATGGGTAGAAGAAAATATGTACAGACAATGTCTCACCTGGGAGGGAGAACTTTGTAATAAAACATGTATTGTTTTTCTCTTTTCTCTTCTGAAGATAATGTGCCTTTTTTAAGGAATCGTACCTAGAAGATCATAAGCCCTCATATTTCATTTTCCTTTAAGATTCTGTCACTTTGAGCACCAATTCTTACCATCTGAAGATTCATCAGCATTCTTGTTTTGTATTATTTTTGATAACATATCACAAGGCTGTCAGAAATCTCAGAATCCCTGTGGAATTCTAAAATCTGCAGTGAAATTTATTGCATTAGCTGAAAGTAAACTCATACATTGTTTAGTGAAACTTTGTTAGCTTTTCACAGAAAAAAAAATAAATTCAGATTTCTTTAGTGTCAGTAAGAATGCAAGCACCAAATAGATCCAGTTGAGAGAGTTCCAGTGAAGAGACCAGAGGCTATTTGAACAAAATGTGTTCTTTTCTGAACATCTTCTATGATTCCATCATTATCTATTAGTTTTGCCTTGGGCTTAAAGAAATTTTAAATGATCTCACATTATCTATTTTTTCTCTTATTCTAATCTATGTTTTTTAATCTTAATATTTGCTGAGACCATTTAACATTTTGACGTACTTAAATAGTCTAATAAATTGTAGATGATGGTGATAATGTGAAAACATTAATTTAGATAATCTGCTCTAGAACTCTATATTAAATGAATGCTCAGCACCATTTATGGAATGATTATGCGTTGCTCTTACTACAAATGATGAAAGTACAGTTAATTTATAAGAATTATAATTACAGTTGGCAACAAAATTTAACAAGGCTTATTTGTTTCCTAATTAAAATCACATATCAGACACTTCCACTCCTGTTCCATGCCCCTGAATAGGGTGGACATCTGATTTCCAGTTGTTTTATAAAGATTAAACATAAATTCAATGCAATTATTATGGCTGATGTTCATTCAGGAGATGTGTTGAACCACATAAGGAAGCCCGAAGGAGGTGAGAGCTGGTGGGGGCCCTGTCAGAGTGCAGAGCAGAGTGCTCACAGGTCCCCAGAAGGACATGCACCTGGACTGTCTCTTCGTGTCCTTGTGGGAATTCTCTCTGTCACAGGGGAAGCAGTTATCTCTGCTGACAGAATTGTCCCAGAAAGTGTTTTAAATACTGTTTTGGAGCTGTTTTAAGAAATTGAAATAAGAATTCGTTTTCTTATACCTGCTATAACATATTACTACAAATTTAGTGGCTTAAACCAACAACAACAAAAAAATATTTTTAGCTTAATTTCCGGCGACCAACAGACTAAAGTTAGTCTGACTGGGGTCAAGTCAAGGTGTCCCTGGGTTTTCATGGTTCATGGCCCCTTGCTCTTATTACTTCAAAATCCTGCTTCTCCTCTACTGACTCTGACCCTCCTTCATTGTCTTTTAAAGACCCCGTGATTACACCTCAATAATCCAGGACAATTGCCTCATTTTTAGAGCCTGAATTTATTTATATTTGTCAGTATCTTTTACCATATGAGTTAACGTATTTAAATTTCGGAGGCTGAGGATACAATGTGCGATTTTTTTTTTGAGGGAGTAAAAATGTTATTAATTTCACTAGAGAAACACTTAGTCTTCTAATGTGTGCAGTGAGCCCTCAATAACTATTTCTCAGATGAATCAGTGGTAATGAATACATAGAAATGAGCAAGAAAAAAATATCACAAGAATGCATAAGTGCTTGTGATTGTGTCAAAAGATATGTAGCTTTTTTCAAGACTTTAGGTTAGGAGTGACCTAACAATTGCATGGTCCAATCTCCAGTTGAGGAGAAAGTAGATTTTCAATTTGGAGTTGATGGTTTGTTGTGTTTTGTCTCCTTTTTGTTTTTGTTTTTTCCCTCTGGGGAAACCCAAAATTAAGAGGTAAAGAAGATAACAGCTATAAAATATGGTAGTTGGAGACATCAAAAGAAATATAATGAAGGGGCTTTGCTTTATTGTGGAATTTACATCCTGATGATGGATTCTAGAACCTCTTTAACTTTTTATTCTAATATATACCAATAAAGAGAGAGAAAGAGAGTGAGGCAGAATGGGAGGAAGGAGAGACTAAGCAGAAAACCCAGCAATTGTTTAAAAATCAGCTTGCAGTTTATGATATGATAATTATTATTATGATCCTTGCCTATGATAGCATTACCATAATTACTATGCTAAAAATATCATAACTATTGTGTAACGAAGTAAAATGTGTTAATATTTAGAGTTGGTGCATCTTACACAAAATATATTCTCAAAGGGTTTACAAATCTAAATAATGTAGTTAGAAATTCATATCAAGAGAAAGAAAGAGAAGGGGAGATGGAAGAAAGGACGTAGTTCAGAGTAGAGGTGACTTTTTTTGGTGTTGGAATATAAGCTTTGAGGATGTGATGTCCTACTAAGGGTTGAAGTAATTAAAACCTTCTGTGGCATGAACAAAATCAATACTTTAGTAGCACATGCACTAATTATTTCATGGAGTAATTTTATATCCAATTGAGGACTGTTGTAAATAATCTTCAGTTTAAATATATACGTCTTCTATTTTCCGTTTTCTCTGTTGGTTTAGTTAGCTTTTTGTCATTGTGACCAAAAGACTTGATGATAACAATTTTAGGAGGAAAGATTTATTTGGTGGCCTAGGGTTTCCAGGTTCAGTCAAAAGATGGCTTACTTTGTTGCTCTGGGCCTCCATCTTGGCAGAAGGGCATGGGGGAGGAAAACATTTCAGGACTTGGCACCAGAAAAAAAAATGTAGGGAGAGACAAAATATATACCCCAAAGCACCATCACCAATGACCCATCTCCTCCTTCAGCCATACCTTTCCTGCCTATAGGTACCATCCAGCATATCCATCCAAATGGATTGATGACACTGATTAGGTTAAAACTTTCAAACCAAATCATTTCACTCCTAGATTTTTTTTTCACATTGTCTCACACGTGAGTTTTTGGGGAACACCTCATACGAAAACCATGACATCCTTCGTGAATATATTCAGAAATACAAAGTGAATCAGTAAACTGTCCATATATGGAGGGAACTGGTCCTTTTCCTCTCACTCCTTTCTGTCTTGTCTATACAGGCCACCATTCTGTTCCCACTATACCCTGTCAACACCTGCAAGGTATCTCTCTACTGATCTTAAAGTAGGATGAAGACATTGATTTCAGAATGTATGTGTCTTTCTACCAAATGCAAGGCATGATATTGTATAAAATACTATCTACATGCAAGGAGCTTAAACTATATCTGGGTAAGTAGATGAGAACACAAATAAATTAGAGAGACTGGATTGAAGTATGCACGTTTGATTTTCATCAAATGCGTATCTTTTAATGCATGTGAAATATACGTAGGCTTATCAGTGACAGAGTATATACCCCAAAGACATAGACCCAATGACCCACCTCCTTCAGCCACATATATCTAGCCTCTTATGATGATTATTATGATGTTGTAGTAGTTTGCTTTGGCTGCCATAACAACATTCCACAGACTAGGCGACTTAAAGAACGGCTACTTGTTTTCTCATAATTTCAGAAGTTAGAAGTCTGTGATCAATGTGCTGGCAAATTTAATTTCTGGTAATAGCTCTCTTCCTGGCTTGTAGATACCCACCTTCTCACTGCATTCTAATATGGCCTTTCTTGTCTGTATATAAAGAAAAACAGAAAGGGAGAGGGAGAGAGATGGTGTCTCAGCCTTTTCTTACAAGTCCTTTTGGATTGTGTTGCCCTCATTAAAGGCTCTATCTCCAAATACAGTCACATTGTGTGTTAGAGAAAAATGTCAAATTTGGGAGATACAATTGACTCCATACTAGATGCCTTCTCAGATAATACCAGGATCCCATAACACTCCACTTCTCTAAATTTCTATAGAGTTCATTTTTTTAAAGTTTCACAATTAGCAATTTATTTTATAATTGTTATTTAAGTATGTGAGTCACTATATCCTCTAAAAATTGTTAATTCAATGAAGGAGGATGCTATTTTCTGTTTTAAGTACAGAGGTTTTCCTTTTGAAACAATTTCAAACAGTGAAAATTTTTTGCAATAATGCTACACAGAATTCTTGTGTTCTTTTTTGTAGAGACCTTGCTCTGAGATTACCAGTTATCCCAATAGTCTCTTTGAAGCAAAATATAAAGTCCAGAATTACACATTGCTCCCAGTTTTCATATCTTCTAGTATCTTTCAGTCTGTTCCTTCTTTCATTTCTCTTTGCCCTTCATAAATCTGAGATCCTTGAGGATTACAAGCCACTTCTTTTGTGGAGTGTCCATCAATGTGAATTTGGCCGTATTTCTCCATGATTAGACCTTGGCTACCCATTTTGGTGTTAGATATGCCAGAAGTGATACTGTGCGATTGTCATTTTTATTTTTTTTTTAGTTGTAGATGGACATAATATCTTTATTTTTATTTATTCAGTTTTACGTGGCCCTGCGGATGGAACCCAGGGCCTCACACGTGCAAGAGAAGCACTCTACCACTGAGCTACCATCCCAGCCCTGTGCTGTTGCCTTTTGATTGCATCCTATTGGGCTTCATGATGCCAATTGGTACCATTGATGATAGTGAGATAATTTAGATCATTAATTTGGTTACTGCCAGTTTTTTGCATTATAATGTTATATTTTGCTCCTTTATAATTTGTATTTTGTGGAGAGATTTTTTGAGACTATGTAAAATCCTATTCTTCATCCATTTCCTTCCATTAATTTTAACACACCCTTATGTTTCTTGCCTAAATCAATTATTACTAGGAAGGTACCAAATAATAATTTTATTTTCTAATAATCCTCCTACATTTATTAGTTTGTCTTATACGATCAGAAGGATATTCTCTTACCCCTATTTGTTTATTCTTTCATATCCCTAGACTTAAGGATCCTAACTTTATTCAGTGGGTTATTTTAGTTAGGTTTTTTCTCCTGTAACAGAAAAGACCTGACAAGAAAAATTTTAGAGGACAAAAGGGGGCTGATGGTTACAGAGGTATCAATCCATAGATGGCTGGCTCTGTTCTGTGTGACAGGGGTGAGGCAGAATATCAAGGCAGAAGGGCATGCTGGAGGAAAGCAGTAGAACATTACCATCAAGCAGCAGAGAGAACATACTGCTTACCAAGAACAAAATACATACCACACAGACACACCCCCAATGAACTACCTCCTCCAGCCACACCCTAGTGTCAATTCCTATTACTATCTAGTCAATCCCTATCAACAGATTAGGTTAAAGCTCTTGTAACCCAATTATTTCAACCCCAACATTTCTTGTATTATCTCACACAGGAGCTTTTGGGGGACACCTCATGGTTAAACTGTAAGGTTGTAACCTGATTTTCTCATTCATGATTTTGATATTCAAATTGTCCCAGCTTTGACTGGTGTGAATCCTTCTAATTATCTAGGGTGCCCTTTAGATAGGTCTCAATTATACTGTAATCCAGATCTTTTCTAAAATACTTCACCACATACCTCAAAAAAGGTAACCGCATGGAAAAAAAAATCACATAAAATTTCGTTTCATCCCTCACATTGCTAGTTCCTAGCTAGGTAGTCATAACAATTAAAACTTGAGATTTAATTTCCTAATCTATAAAATGGGAATAGGGATTAATAAACTGATGTGTTAAGCAACCAGAGCTATGCTTAAATAATACTCATAGATAATGTTTACAAAACACTATTTGAAGTGTCTGTGAACTTGAAGGAGTCAGAAGAAGACACACGTGAATTTATTTTCTTTAAGGTATGAGTTCTGATTAAAGAAGAATGGTTGGCCTCCTCTTAATCTCAAATACTATAATAGTCACAGGAAATAAGTAGAGAAGAAGAAAAGGCTGGGTTAGCTATTGAAGTAGAGTTACAGAAGGGGAGAGAAGGAGGAAGAGGAGGAGAAAGAAATGACAGATGTAACCGGAAGGAAGGAAAGAAGGGAGAGGGTGACATCAAGCTGCTTGTGCAGGGGAGAAGAGCATTTGTCCCCGAATCCCTTGCCTGGGGGCACCACTGTTATATCTCCATAAGCCCTGAGCGCTCAAATCTGTGGAGTAGACAACAATCTCATTCTAATACTTAGCTTTCAAGAAAGGGTTGAACAAATAATGGCTGGTATGGGAGGGGGGTCTGTTAAGAGATAGGGGAATGGTTACTGTCATTTTAATTCTGGACTCAGAAATATTGTCCACAGGAGCACCTTTTGGGGATTCACTTTTGACTTCATGTGTTTTGGTAGGATCTAGACCATCGTGCTAGAGACAATGCTCCCAACCATCCCATAACCCTTTCTGCTTTATTTTGTTCTCCGCAGTTTTTGTTCTCTATCCAAAGGTGGATGCCTTTCTGACTTTCCTAACAACAGAGCAATTTTGCTTTATAAGTAAGATGTAATGGGAACAAATTGAGTGGGAAACAAAGCAATCTCGAAATACTCTCAAGGAGGCCTCTCCTTCCAGACAGTGTGAAAATATCAGAGCCAAAGGTTGATTCTGAACACTATAAATATATGATATACCTGTCTCCCTGAGGTGGGGTGATAGGCACACACACCAGCGTGTGCAGAGGGCAGCACGTTTGCTGGTGATGTCAAAGGAAGCAGGAAAGCCACTTAAGCCAAGGAGATGAGTAGTGAATAACTTAAAGAGCTAGTTATATTAAACTTCGGGGACTGAGTTGGAAGATAATTGCATGGGATGAAATGAGAGGCAAACTGGTACTTACTCCATAGCCCTTCTTGAGACTCTTTAATAGCAGTGCCAACAAAAAAATATTATTAAGTCTGGAGAAAGAGGCAAGGTGATCTTTACATACATAAGTCTCTGGACTGCTAGTCACACACAAGCATACTGGGAACAATAAGCACACATTGGTATTGGTTCAAAATATTTGATTTCCCATAAGGCTACTTAACCAAGACAACGTAGAGGACAATTCACTTTTTACTGACAGTGTTTGTTGTTCTTTGTTCCATCGCTGTCCTCCCAGGATGGGAATAAAGCAAAGTCTTGATTTCTGAGACACTGTTTGTCTTTACTGGAGATGCCATTGAACTCCTGGTGTTTCCCTAGGACATGTGGCAGTGACACTACCACTGGGCTGTTGCTGTAAGAGTGTTGACATTGATTTCTTTCCTCTTGGCATGTAGAAATCCCAAGTGCCCCACTGACCCGTTACCTGAGCCTGTAATTACTCTAGGAGCAGCGAATGAAAAGGGCATATCTCTTTTGCTTTCAGGAGATGACAGACTTGGGGATATAAGCAGGCCCTGCATTAAGGTAAATACCCCAGGAGAGCGAAAAGACTCCCAAGCCTTGACTCCTGCATCTTTGCATCACTCCAGGCCAAGCTCATTACCACCGAAGGCTGCAAATGTAGAATTGACACATGACTCTGAAAAGCCTTCATAAAGGCAGATCCTAGGGCCCATATTGGAAATTCAGGCACACTCACACTCACACACACACACAAAAAAAAAAAAAAAATGGTAGAATTAACTAGTTTCCTTTTTCACTACTAATTGAGTATTTTCATGCTTTATTTAAAAAAAAAAAACAACAAAGAATCAAACATGCATGATATACCTCAAAGTAGCTGATTGTTCACATTTATTGGAGCACATTCATTTTTTAAAGCATTTTTAAGTGAAATGAGTGATTAGTCCCATTATTTTTATTCCACAGGTTGTTTGAGTTCTAGATTTTGAAGTTCTTCCAAACTCTGAACAATTCTTTATAGATTACATTAAATGTCCTCTGAATAATTTTTTAAAAGGTGTGTGTTTCTTGGCTAATAACCAAGCTGTATTCTTGTGAATGAGCTTTGCTCCCTCAAACAGACAGACTGCCCAGCTGATTTTTAAAGTTAATTATGGTGCAGTGAAATCTAAAGGTCAGACCTTGTCTATTTTCCCAGCTTGTTCAATGCCATGGGCATATAGACACCAGATAAATCCCTTAACTGCTGACCCAACTAATAACTTTCCTCTACACCTTCACCTATTTCCTGTTCCAGGGTTTTAGCCTTTTTAGTGTGCTTTAGGGTCATTAGAATGGATTATCACAGAGCACATCACCCAAAGGCTTTCATGAAGACCCCCTTAGGAATGAAATCATAAAGTATACGGCATCTTTTCTGCCATTTGCCCCCAAGCTATCTATGTGTTTCATAAATTGCCTGTATTATTTCATTTTATCTTTACTGCTCAAGGAGAAAATTAAAATTCAGAGAGAATTTTGAAAAACATCTAATACTTAGGATTCGCAATAGTTAGCTCACAGTTTTGCAAATTTTCTTTTTTCTTCATTCATTCACACCATTTCTTGGTATATTCATTCAGTGAGTTCTTATCTAGCAATATCATCATCCTAAATTCCATGAGACACACAATTTCAAGAAATATAAAAACTAAAGTAATTACATGACCATAGTTCAAACTAGAAAATCAACCCTGCTTCTATCAGTATAGAGTGATAGACAGGGTACACACCATGTAGTCCGTAATGGTAAAAGCTTGAGGAGCTATAAAAGAATTCAGGGAACACTAGGAGACTACAAGGGAATGGAATCAAGGATAATATCTAAAGCAACATATTTTGTGTTTATTTATTCTGTATGTATCATATTTTTAATTCAAAATATTCACATGCAAATTAGTTAATATGCTGTATAATTCCCTATAAAAATCTGAAATCAACAGTTATGATAAAAAGGTGTTGAAATAACTGATCGTAAATTGATGGTCCCCAAATCACTTCTGTTTGATTTCATAAAATGCATGATCCTTTTAGGAATACGTCAGTTCAAATTTAAAGTTATTATTTCCTAATAATATAACAACGCTAATAAATTAAGAAGATAGTAAATAGGTTGTAATAGTTGGTGATGTAATAGTTGTTGATTTCCTCTGGTGCATTTTAGAATCAGATTTCAAAGTTAAGCATATGAATATGTTGATTACTTGCCTTAATTTAACTGGACCAATAACTGTGTGCTTCGAAGAACAATCTAGAAACAGGTCTGGGCCAAATGAGACAAGTGAGACACAGCCTGACTAAAGGGAGCCCTCAGTGATCAAGACAATACTTGAAGGCAATGTTTTTTTAAAAATCAAAATTATTACCAGAAATCTATGAACAAAATATCAAATTATTAAATACAGACAGGATTCATGTTACTGATTTTCCTCTTGCTGCAGGCTCCAATGTGGCTCAGCATGCCACTGATCTAGAACAGGTGGCACGTGTACCCTCCTGGAGTGAAAGAACTTTACCTCTGAGTTGTACCAATTCTCAGATTTTTTTTTAAACTTACCTCCTTGATTTTTTTTTTTTTTTTGGTAACACAATGCACACACAAATGCTCGCACACACACACACACACACACACACATAAGATTATATATTACTGGAATATTTCTGTTATTAGATGTTGAATTTAAGTGTGTTTGAAGAAGTATCGTTAGAGGTCAAACTGCAGTCTAGAAAATATATGTTAATTAACAGGTAAGTAAGCAGGAGAATTTGGCCTAGACTCCCTGATCAGTGCTCTTGCTAAGGTATCTTACTACTTGGAGCCTAAGTGCTCAGGAGGTTGAATTAGGTTATTTATCATTTTGAGCATCTGTCTATGTGGGCTCCTAGGAATTTCTATGGAAATTCAACTTAACCTTCTAGTGCAAAATGAGCACACCACAGGGGAGTTGACAATGAAGAGCAGATATATTAATTCCCATCTATATAGATTATGTAAATTCATTCCAGTTCTCATGTATTCATTTAAATGGGTTAGCATGCAAAATTTTAAATACTGCTAGAAATGGCACTACTTGGAAATTTGTAAATTAAATGTGTTGGTATATTAATTTGACATACTTAAAATTCCAGATCTTAGACAAATATGGTAAGAAGATGTGGCAACTAAAATGTTCTATATAAGGGGGAAATGTGTTTTTTCTGATGCTGTGTCTTGCCACAGAAGTTCCTTTGGAATCAGTTTAGTTTTCTCATACATCCTCGGGTGCTTGGATAAGACTCCAAAAACAGTAAGCTACTCTTGTCACCAACCAAAAATATATAAGTTCTCATGTTCTTCCAAGGGCCATTGGATTCATACCCATTTTTTTTTTCTGAACTTAAATTTCTCTAAAAAAGTCTTAGTCCCAGAACATCCAGCTTTGAATACACAAATAACTCTTCTATCTCGGGGCCCTTACTTTATTCTGAACCCTATAGCAGAGAAAAGATTAATATATGTATTTATTTGTACATTGTTAATTAATCAGATTTCAAACTATACAAAGAATCTAACTTATAGTGAGACCATGCATTAGCACCACGTGGATTGTTTTGAAAGAGTTTTGTGTTTATTTATACTCTTGCTTTATCCAAACTGTGAAACGTTATGCACATTATACGGTAAGTTACCTGATGTCACTCACCCTTTCTGGTTCTCTCCCTCCTACCTGTATATTCCATTTTTATAAGGCATCTTCTTAGCCTGGGAAATAGAATGCACTTTTGGGGGGCAGGTAATGGGTAATTTTCTTATCACTCTCTGACAATTTGTAGTCTCTCACGCCTGCTCTTTGCCATCATACCTGCCTGAGCAAATCATTCAAGTGTGACCAACTTCTGAAAAGTCCTCTTTAGTATATTTGTGAGTGCTGCCTCAGGCATTTTGTCTGCACACTTCTTTCACACCTCCCTGTGACCCAAGGTGAGGGAGTAATCTGTGAAGCAGAGGCTTTGAGGATGTTTAAAATCCTCGCCTGGCTTTACTCGATTTCTGTCATTTTTTATTTTATTTGACTGTGGCAGCTTCATGGATATATTAGAGCCCTCTGATATCACTTAGGGGAAGCTAATAAAATGCTTGACAGATCAGATTGTTTTCTGTTTCTTTTTATTGAACTTTTTTGGCAATTGGGCCTGATGGGTTAGGGCTCTAGGGAGGTGTCTTATTTCCCATTGCTGCTGAAAGTAGATTCTTAGCCAAAGACAGGTGGCATCTTAGTGCATCTTTTCATCAGCAAAATGCAAAGTGGAATGCTCTGCTTTCTTCCACAGCCTGGTTCTTGCTAGCTCACGGGACACATTTGCCTCTTTGCCTGCCTGGTACTGGCAGGGTGGATAAGGCATTTCATTACAAACTGAAACGCTGGGCACATTATACTCTGCAGGGCTGCACACACTTTTACGTGCCTTAAGAATCTGTTCATTGGGTACCGATTTGCATGTGTGTCTGCTGTAGGTTGGCCATGGGATAGTCCAAATATAATAGGAAGAGGAAACTCACTCTGGAACTTCTCATTGAAGTTCAGCAGGGAAATCTAATAATAGATTCCAAACTCTAATTTGAATATAAAAGAAAAAGTTCAAGAATTAAAGTTATGCCCCAAACAAAGAATCACTAAGAAGGGGAGAATAGGCACACAGAGCCAGCTTACCTGTGGCATGTTCTGTTTGGTAGAAATAGAAGGTCCTTACAGTATTCTTCTGTCATCTTGTGTGCCCTTCAGTTGGGCCCATTTTCCCGGACTTTCAAAAGAGATTGTTTGTCAAACTTTAAACTCTTGCCTGAAAACCTTTAAATTACTATTCTATACAGTAGCAGAATTGGATTTGAGACTTCTTATATCTAGAATTGTTGTTTCATACTTTTATCCAAAATGGAAACATGGGGGGCATGAGGGAGGGAGTGTTGGGGGGGAAGGTGAGAACACATGTGCCCAAGAGAGAGAGATCATGAATGTTAACCTCAAAGAGTTTATACTGAAGGTGGTCTCCCCATCAGAACTTCCTTAGAAGGTGTTGCCAGGTGGCTAGAGAATCCAATAAAGAAATAGATAAAGAAATGAAACTACTCAGAGATGACCGAGTGTTACTTCCCCAGGCAGTTTATTCATGTTTTATGAGATACTTCTTGCCTCATGATACCATAAAGTTTTAAATAGTTACTGCTTGTTTTCATGATTGCGGATATATCTGGAAGTCAATAAGCTAGGTGAGAGTGATGGTTATGACTTTCCTATGCCTTATTTATACTAAGAAAAAAATGTTTAATGTACTGATTTATTTTACCTTTTAGTTTTTGGATTTAATATTCTTTCCTGTTTTGACTTTTTTTTTTGGTTGCTTGTTTATATTAATCTCACTGTTCTCTATTGCTTCTTATCTGTTTGCATTTTTCTCCTCAAGTAGATAATCACTAGAAGAGTAATGTATCAGAACAAAATAAATTAACTTTAATCCAAGTGTAAAACTCAAAGTATTTTTCAGAGATGTAGAAACTTTAAATTTATAGCAGTGTTTTTAAATTTGCTTTCTTTTTGTTTTCTAGAATGAAATATAGGAATATATAGAACAGTGTGGGTACACACACACACACACACACACACACACACACACAGCTCAATAAACTCGGTTAATTTCCTCATCCAAGAAACAGAACATTTCCAGCTCCCTAATGGACCCCTCAACACCTTTCCAATCCCTTACTTGTTTCCACCAACGGAAGACAATATTTTGTGTTGTACTGAAATCAATTGTTTACATTTATTACCTTTGTACTCACCATGCCACCACCTGCAAATATTACAGGTGAGTTCCTGTTTTTGAGCTACATGACAGGGAACACCGGGTAGGCATTCCCTGGTGCCCACCCTTCCTCTGCACGTCCCCCCCGGTCTGTGAGTCAGTGATATTGCCTGGTTGTGTTTGCCCACTGGGCTGCTGCTTTGCAACCTGTGGTATCAGCCTGCCATACTTGACTCCTCCATTCTATCAGAGATGTGTCTTCAGATGGTTTCAAGCTTCTGGCTCTTAGGCTAGAGTAAACAACGATGGCGCGGTCTCTCCTGCTCAGCAAGCATGAGCCTTTCTGTTGGTTAAAGACGTGTGTATAAAGGCACGTTGTCAATCCCAGTAGGGAATGCCAACCTGGTTGCCAACGTAGCTGTCAGTTTTGACTCCCACCTAGGGTTTATGAGAGTTGCTATTACTCCATGCTCTTTGCACCTTCAGTCACTTTAATTTTAGTTCTTTTTAATGGTCTGGTGTACTATCTCACAATGATTTTAATTTACATTTCCTTAATGACCAATGAGGGCAATCATGTTTGTATATTTATTAAAATTTTAAGTATATTGTTTTGTGTGATGTTTGTTCATGGCCCTTGCCTATTTTTACATTGATTGATTCTCTTTGAGTACTGAGTCTGTGGGTCAGTATGGAGAGATGTGATTTCACATTCATATTTGAGTATTTTATAATATTCACGATTTTAATATCCCAGTATTTGATTCAGTATCTAGTATCTGATTCTTTGTAATATTGACTATTTTAAGAATCTAATATTCATTAAATCCTCTTTACTATCTCTACATAAAGTTTTATAGTTTTCTACATGGAAGTCTTTTCCATCTTGCTTTAAGATGATGCTGGAATTTCCGATCTTTGTCTCTCTTCCTCCTTTCCTTGTTTTCTTCTCTTTCTCTCTTTGCCTCTCCACTTCTTCCCTTCCATCACTTTTCTCCCCACCCTCTTCCTGCTTTCCCTTGCCTCCTTCCTTCCTTCCCCCTTTCCTTTTTTTTTCTCTTCTCAGCTTATTTAACCAGTTGGACCTTACAAAGAGTAGTGATCCTCAACCCAGGGGGTTTTGCTTCAAAGGAGAGTTATCAATATGTACATATACTGGTCACACTTGAGAGAGGACTACCAGCATCCAGGGGGTAGAGGCCAGTCATGCTAGGAAACCTCTGCCTGCCAGGACAACAATCCCCTGCCACAGGCACACAATGAAGAACATCTGGCCCCACATGTTTAGGATGCCAAAGTCCAGCATCCTTCAGTAGTGTTGCACAGAAAGGGCAAACATGGGCATCCTCGCCTGTTTGGACAGAAAAGGAAAAGTGTTTAACTTAAATAATCAGTATGTTGCAGTTTGCAGGCTTTTTAGTAAGCAAACTTGATAAAATTAAGACCATTTTCTGCTATTTCTACTTCACTGAGAACTTTTATTATGTGTCAGACATCATTTGCAAAAAAATGTTTCAGAATGCAAATTGAGACCTAGGGAGAAGTTCTCTGTCTCCAAATGGATTCACATTGCTTCTGCCATGGGATCCCCCTTCAGCAGAAATGCAGATGATTAAATGTAGAGCTTTGGTCCATATTTCTGGTTTATTTTTACATATATATGTAAAAATATGTATATATATTTTATTTATATATATATATAAAATACACCAATTGGATGGTGTAGCCCAGCTCCCCCTGCCATCCATGCACATGTCCTAATAAAAAATCCTTATAGTTCATCAAGGTGGTAAATCGCATCATCTCCAAGTGGTCTCTATTTCTCCTCTTTGGAAATAGCAGGTCTCATGAATTTTTTCACTGAACTCTGGGATTACTTGCTTGAGCTTCTTTCTTTCTATTTCCGTTCACAGTAATTCCTGTTTTTTTTTAATCTCTAATAACTTCAAGTGGCCTTGTTTTAAAATTTTACCCATTTAGTTTTTTTTTTCTAATGGATCTTAATGGAAAGATTGCTCTGAATTATCTAGTCTGCTATAATATGCAGTAGAATTTTTGTTTTGTTAGTGTCTGAACTTGTTAACTTATTTCTAGATAAAACTTTAAGGATGCTGGCATTGAAAATTCTGAAAATAATATTTGTAGGAATTAATGCATACTCAGCTATAATTGAAAATATTGGTAAGTTTGAAAACAAAGCTTGTATTACGTTTTTTGAGGCAATATCAGGGATTGAACTCAGGGGCACTCAACCACTGAGCCACATCTCCAGCCCTATTTTGTATTTTATTTAGAGACAGGGTCTCACTCAGTTACTTAGCTCCCAGTTTTTGTTGAGGCTGGCTTTGAACTTAGGATCCTCCTACCTCAGCCTCCCAACCTGCAGGGATTACAGGCATGCACCACCAAGCCCTGCAAAGCTTATATTGCTGAAAAATAATCATATTTATTTGAATATATACTTTGAGCCATTTTCTTTAAATTTCTATAGTCATAATTTAAAGAATGTCCAATTTAAACAGAAGAGATATTGAACTGCCTTCATCATCCCTGAGTTAGGAAAAGAATAATCAACTGATTAAAATGTGATTCTGGAATAAAGTGAGGTGGCTTTTTGCTCCCCAGTGTTTCAGCTGAATTAGCACAGCTTCATTAATTGTCTCATCACTACCATCAGTTCTTACATGTGTTGACGGATATGCAAAGCCTGCACTTGGCATTTTCTCTTTCTCTGGTTCATGTGGATATATTGAAAGACTGTTCTGTATCTTGGATGTAAATTGGAGATTAAGTGAAATCAAATAATTTACCAATCAGCAAGTTTTAAACCTTTGGGACCCTCAAACCAGACCGTGGAGACACAGCAGGACTTTTGTCCCTTTGGCCCAGGTTTAAGAGTAATATCTAAACTAGTCTGGAAAATATAAGTCAAAAAATGAAACCAATTTGAGGTTTAACTTATTTTTTTCTCCTGGTTAGTTACAGCAACTCAGAAAAAATGTCCACTCTCATATTTCTGCTGCTCTAACAAGGATTTTTACAATCTGAGATTATTAGTTTGCCTTTCAACAATACAAAAGCTTGTTTAAATTGCTTTAAAACAGGAAGAAAAAAATCTTTTCATGAAGTTTAGATTCTCAGTTCTAAATCTGAGCACTTATACTGACAAAATAAATATATGTCCATTTTCTAAATTTCCTCTGCAAACCAAACCTGTAACCCTGTTAGAATTAATTGAATAACTGCATATGCAGTAGAACCTCTAAGGATAATGAATCAGAAAAGAAATGAGAAAATGGAAATCCAGCCAAGCAGCAGTCACTTTAGACATTTTAGTTGTTTTGCAATTTGCAGTTTCAATTGCTGAAAATTCTCTTGAATGCTTCATTGTCTCACTGATCTACCAGGAAATGAGAGCTGTTTTAACGGGGGAGAGAAGAAGAAAACACCCATTTTCACTGTGACCTGAACATTGCTTTGATTGGACAGTGGGTATTGTTTTTACTATTGCTTTTGACCTTCATTGACTCTCCCATGTATTTAGAAGCCAGTAGAAAAATAATTTCCCCCAAGTAAGTAAAATCTTGTCTTGTATCTAGGAGGTATTATACTAAAAGTGTACTTAAAATGCTATGGAACATAAAGATGCTGCTAGCTGAGGAAGGAAAATAATTTCACTTTATATTTGTAGCTCATTTTCTCCTAGAAATCAGCGCTTTGGCATTATGTGAAAAATATCAATGGTAATGGACGTTTAGTGGTTGTTTTTTCTGCTTGGTACTTCATATTCATTTTGCATGATTAAATTCTCAAAATATAAGCATGAGAGAGTTTTTTGTTTGTTTGTTTGTTTGTTTGTTTGTTTTGTAATAGTTTAAGAACAATGAAGTACAAAGTGGTACCAGTTACTCCAGTCACTGAGCACCAGGATTTGAATTCAGGGTCCACCATTTTCATCAAGCACACTGCTGTGCAAGGCAGGCATTGATGGCTGTACGGTGACAGGATTCCAGGAATCCAAACAGTGCAGTCAGTTTACAAGAAAAACCCATAAGTTATAAGGTTTCTACTGTCCTTAGATTAGCAATGTATAACAAGCTAGAGACATCTAGCTCAGGATAGATCTGCATTTAACTTTGGAGTTAAATGCATATGTCTCTTGCAATAATGTGAAGAAAATCTATTTCCCTTCCCAGGATAGATCCCACATTAACAGCATTTTTCTGATAGAACTGGATGTTGTTCAGACTCAAAAGGGAAACTAAAATAAGGTCACAAAAAATGGTGATTTGTCCTTTACTACCTTGAAGCTTCTGAGCCCTCAGGATCCAATTGTATAATTGCTACATGTTATTTGTCATTTACTACTTATAGGACATGCCACTTAATTTCAAAATTGAAATTAGAATATTGACTTACTTTTCAAAAATCCCCTGAAAAAAAATCATCCTCTTTCACTTGGATTCTTGCTCATGACTGATTCATAGAATCAATAATATGCAGGGCCAGTATCATGAGAGGTTTTCTTTTAAATGAGTTTCCAGGGCTCCAATGATTCAAAAAATCCCATTAAGATATATTTTAAAAATTAAACTGAACCCAACAAATAACATGTTCCTGAATGCTTATTTGAAAAGAATGCAAAGGAGAAGGTTAAAGAAGTTGATGTATATTTTATTGTTTTTAAAATATTTATATTGGGTGAAAATTCAGCAAGTAGAAATCTTTTATTCAGAGGCTGCTCGGTAAATAAACTACACAACATGGAAGATTCATATTTATGTGGTTAGATATAATTTATTCACTGCATCTCAATACCAAAGAGAGGCTTAGAGTGCTTTAATGATGGACATGACAATTTATAAAACTTATATTTACCTTCATTTACTTTCCTTTTGGAAATCTTCTAGGCTTACTACTATATAATGGTTTCTATTTGACCTGATACTTCTCCTGTAAATCAGATCCTGTTATTCTGTTTTTTTTTTTCCTTTTGTTTATTTTGTAACTGTTATTGAGATGCCTTTACCTACCATGGACCCTCTTGTTACTGAAATACAGATGAGCTGCACTTATGGCAGATGATATATATTGTAATTAGAAAAAATTAGAATTTAGATTATTTTTAGAATCATGAAAATAAAAGCTTATGTCATACTTAGAAATTGTAGGTGTATTTCTTGTCTTAATAACAAACTAATCGTAAAATCCATGTGTCTACTTGACTTAATCTAAGGGTGACATTTTCTTTTACTAATTGACAACATTTTGAATGACATTCCTTCCTTTTCCATCACTTCCTTGCATATTCTTATATTAGTTAGCTTTTTGTCACTGAGATAAGATCACCTGAAATAACTAGAAGGAGGAAAAGTTTAACATGGCTTGACTTTAAAGGTTTTAGACCACGTTTGTTTGTGTCTGTTGCTTTGGAACTATTGTAAGGAGCACGTGGGAGGAAAAAAGAGACAGAGAGAGGAAAGAGGGAGGGTCCTGGAGTCCCCTCCAAGAGCACACCCTCAATGACCTATCTTCCTTCCACTAGGCCCCACCTCCCAAAAGTTCTATCAATAGCACCGCAGTCTGGTGATCCAGATTTTAGTGCCATGGGCCTTTGACATATGTTTACGATCTAAACCATAACAATTCCAAACTCAGGCTTACTAATGATGTTTTGATTGTACCTGTGTGACCATGTTAGAGTCACATCCTCCCTATTGATCTAAATTTCTAAATTTTCTGAAGATCTCATTCTTTCTAAATTTCAGTCAGAACTTTACAATATGTTCTATTCTTTTGAATGTTTAAATGGGGGACATGAAGATAGATTGTAATGTATTAAGAAAGAAGGACAAATCCATTAGCTGTCTGAAAGGTGGTATCTTATGAACTTTTCCAGTCATAGCTTGTGAATCATATGCTCATGTTGACATAAATTCCATCCTACCAAATAGTCATGCAAAATGCAAGTTGGTGGCATTTAGACTGAATCACAGCAGTGCTTTCTTTCTAAATCATTCCCATTTTTAATGACCAATTGACTTTTTTTCTTAATCCCTTTAAATATAATATCATGTGCAAAATATTTTAAAATAGTTGGGTATTGTTTCTGTATCAAATATTTAACATTAAAAAATGGCAACAGCCTAACAAATTGCATAATGCACTCCCTTGAGTATCAGAACTTGCATACACCAACAGAAGTCACATAAAAAGGTAAGTCTGTTCATAAAGCAAATTCAAGTTATTTCTCTTCTACCTTAGCTGCAGCATATTTAAAAACCCATTGTGACATTGAGAAAACAGTTTTGATGTCATTTTTAAAAATCAGAAGCTATAGTATTTTTTTTAATTGAGAGGGCTGTTAGATGTAGCTCAGTGGTGGGACACATGCTAACATGCATGAGGCCAGGGTTCCATTGCCAACATCACCAAAAGAAATAAAAAGTGAGGCATGTTATATATTGCACATACCAAGCCACTGGGTCCACAAGAGAACCAGCAGAATATATTCTTCTGCTAACTGGAGTGATATATTATTTACATGCAGATCAGCCACACTAGAATGAATTGCTCCCACATAGCTCAGGACTTCAAATCACTTTGAAAGACAAGGCCAGGTCTATAGATTTCTGTGCACCTTGATTACGTTTATGGTTGGATTCACAAATTTATAAAAATAAACCAGTTCATTTATTTGGGGCCAAATAGAATAAAGATGAAGAAATTTTTATACATTTGATGAAAGAAATATGTCCAAATGCAATTATTATTTATAACTTTGGAAGGAAAACCTACTGCCATCCATGTTAACACCCAAATCCTTGAAAGCTCCTGTTAGCAGCGAGTTGTTAATGTTTACCCTACTCCAAAAATGCATTAGAATTTTTAGGCTTTTCTTATTTAAAAATTACTTATGTTTACTAGATAACCAGTGATTTGAAGAAAATATACTTTTCAAGAGAAAAATCACACTTTTTATGGAGTGGTATTATCAAATGAATAATTTGTTGTAGGAACTTTAGAACCAACTAATTCACTGTTTGTAAAAAAAAAAAAAAAAAGGTAGTTTTCTGAGGTGTAAGAGATCAACTGGAATCTTTCCATCCTAACCAAAAAAAAAAAAAAAATATATATATATATATATATATATATATATATATAAACATGAAAACAAACAGACATAAAATAAATAGAAATAAAAGGCAATATTTCCACAATTGATATCTAAAATATTTTCACATAGACCTGGATATTTATGAAGGAATAAAAAAAATGATAATTTTGCATATTATATCTAGATTATTAAAGTTGGCATACACGTGTGTGTATGTGTGTGTGGGGGGGGTATGTTCCTATATAGTAGTGATATAGTAGTGCGGACAGAAAAGGGAGAGAGAATAGAAAGGGATAGTAACCTAATTTAATTAAATGACCACAGGGCAGATTTTTAAATCCAATTTCAAAACTGAACCATTCAGTTTTGCTCTTAGATATAATTCACCCTTACCAGTGTTACAGTTCTACCACTGGTTGTAAAACATCTAAACACTATAATGGTTTCATTTTCTTAGTTAAAATAACATTTGAGTTACAAATGTTTACATAACTATTTTGTACATAAAAATGATAAGGATTCCTTGATGATAAAAATATCTATTAGAATTCCCATCATTTAATATGTACATATAGCTTTTACTAGCATTAAATGGAACACCAACTTGAAATTGAAATTATTTCTTACTTGCTAAAAATACCATTATGAGGTGTTATAATGTTATGATTAAAATTTGTCTTTCATAAAAATGCTTTTCTTACTGATCCTTATTCTGTTATAATAGTTTTTATTTTTTTTACCAGTAATTTCAGGAATATATGTTATGATTCTGTAAAGAGACGCAAAAAGAATGAACCAGGAACAAATTCTTCTTTAGAAGGCAAAACAATTCAGAGTTGATGATGAACTGTTGGGTCTCTCTGTCCTCATCATGAGCTGAAAGAACCTGTCAGGCAATGTTAGATTCAGCTTACTTATAACTCACTAAACCTTTAAAATCCAGTCCTATTTGCAAGATGTGGAATGCCTCAAACATTAGTTAAGTGGTTTTGTTGGTCTGGATTTTACCTAGGATAGGGTCATTTGTTTTACCTACGATAGGGTCGTTGTTTTTTCTAATGGGCTATACACAGTTCCAACTATTCATTATTGAATTTTTCACATAAATCATGGAATTCCTCATGGGATTGAGATTGGGAATTATTAAAAATCATTTCGAACAAAGGAGGTTGCTTTATATCCTACTCAAAATCATGTATTTCTCCTGCTTTGTTCTGAGATTTTGCTTCAATTTCAATGTCAGATTTCTCACCTTTTTTTGATTTGTAATATATATTACTAACCTTTTCTAAAAAACTACACATTTATCTCACCCATCTCCCCAATTCCTTTGTCTAGACTTAAAGGGCATGGCTCCCATATTAACTTAGTTTTGAACAAGTAAAATAAAATTTCTTTACTCTTGAGACCAGAGTAGTTTGGTTTTTCAAGCAGCCCATCAAGTGAACTTTTAAATAACTAAATTCACATTGAACTATTTTCTAAATGGAAAGTTATAATCAATGAAAACCCAGTAAAATGCAAATGTAAATCCGTCAAATGTCAAAAAGGAAGATTCTGAGCTGAGCTTTGGAATACTAAGCATTTTTAAAATTTTTAATCTAAAGCATCCAAGTTTTATTAAAATTTGCTTATATGAGATAATTTAATCTATTTCTAAATCAAGAGTTAGTTTGGCTGGATTGCTTTAGTAAAAAATGGCAGTATTGTCCCCAAAGCTTACTTGCACTTTATGAAATTGCCAATATGCCATGAGTTTTGACCTATGAAAGCAACCAGTTCCATTTGGCTCCGGCTAAAACTGCCCTTCCTAAGCTCTAATGAGAAGGAAAGTGAGGAGAATGGATTAGAATAGGGCTTCAGGATCAAGATCTATTTTAGCTACTCTTTCTCCAGCCTTCTTTATGCCCCCCCACCCTATCTTTGCTGTTCCCTTATTGCCAATCTCTTTGATGCTGCATGTTCAGGGTCTCTGTCCAATTTGTACTATTGTTTCAAAATTGATGATTTCTCATCTGTTGCTTATATGCAGACAGCAATTGGAGAATAGAGAACCTTCAGGCTTAAAGGACTTTGAACACCGAATTAGGGATATTCAAATTCAAACACTTTCAATTAAAGATTTCCATTACTACATGGGTCAGCAAACTTTTTCTATAAGGGCCAGATAGAGAATATTTTGAATTTTCCAGGTCATATTGTCTCATCATAACTACTCTCTCTGCTCTGCAGTTTAGGGTCAAATGCAATCATAGAAATTATGTTAATGAATTCATTCACATGCTTGTGTTCCAATAAAATATTATTAATGGACACTGAAATTTGAATTGTGTATAATTGTCACATGTCATGGGATATTATTTTTCGTTTGACTTTTCCCCCAACCATCTAAAAATATAAACTGAAAAAATCCTGTCTCATGGCCTACAAACAGGTTTGGTCTGCAGGGCATATCTTACCAAACGCTTCTTTTTAGCATCTCTGAGAGGAGTTATTGAACATCATCAGAGATACCTAAGCAATGGTGAGACAATTACTATACCAGTTAGCACATTTCAAAAGCTCCATCAGTATTTATTATAAATATAGTGCATATTGTACAGCCTCTTTTCAATCAAGCAAAGACAAAAAAGAAGGCACCCAATAATATATGACAGTAACATAATTACCATTATTGTCTTCATAATCACTTTCAATGGGCAATATTTTTCCCAGCCACTTTCTATTTGTATTTTTACATTATTTCAATCATATTATACATGTGTCAAATACTACCTTTATCATATTAACAGTTTACCCAAAGTGTTTTCCCAAAGTATGTCATTCTATGACTAGACTTTTATATGCCATGCCAAAAGGAACCTCACTTAGGTGATTATCCCATACCATTCTTGGCTTTCACACAATTTTGTACACTTAGATAGTTTTCAGTTGTTTTTGCTATGCTGATCCATGTTGTGTATATTCTCAAAGTTTACATTTATTCTTTTGGGAAGATTTTCAGAAATAGTATTACAAATTCTGAACACATTATCATCTGTTGAATTTTCTGAAGTATTTTGGTGCTTGCATTAATGGGGATGATGTCAGTTCACTTCTTTATACATATCAGGCAACTCACTAAGCACTTTAAGTCTATTATCTCATTTAACAATCAAAACAATTCTATAAAGTAAATATCATTGTGCCTCTTATAGAGGTAAAACCATGACTAATATGAAGAGAATCCAGATTAGTAATTAGATCTATCTGACAAATTGAGTCACTTCATTGCCTCTTACCAAATTACAAATTTACAGTGTTAATGCACCCACATGATGGGTTGCTATTATTTTTCCTCTCTCCTTGTCCATCAGGTAGAATTCTACTTATATTTATTGTCTCATTTTAAATGACAAACCATCCATGAATCCCTCCCCAGACTCAGTGAGGCAGAATTTGTTTTTCATTCCTCTGTGCTCCTTTCTATTTAGAATAAGGGCTTATCACAGTGTATTATTTTTAGCATGATGAGAAGGATATTATGGTGTGCTTATGCTGTGCCTCCTGAATGATCCCTAAGCTTTTTACAAATATAGAGACCAATGTATTTTCACTGAATATAATCATAATGCACAGAGAGTTACTTGTAGTCTTCTTGACATAGGAATAAGTCCTTCTCTCTTCTAAAGTCCAATAAATCCAATGATTAGTACATGTCCTTGTTTTATCATTCTTGCTTTCTTCTTAGGTATTTCCTCCTTCAGGATGTGTCCTGGCCCAGATCACCAGCAGGAAGCTCAAGACTGAGCAAGGCATCCATACTTATACCCTAGCCTTAGACACCAGACCATGTCTGCTCAGGAAGTCTAGACAGAGCTAGGTATCAGAGACACTCTTGTAGAAATTAAAGCCCTCAGAAGACCCCAGACAACACAGATTTTGACTGTCAGGTTATTTATTATTAAAACATCCTAAAATGTCATAAGTTGAATGAGACATGATGTAGAAAATTATGTGATTCATATATTTTAAAGTTTGGGTTCCAGCTCCATCAATTTTCTCTTTGGAGTTTTATATGTCCACCATCATTATTATCAGTCTGCCCCATTTTCATGTATGAGCATCCGATAGCCATTGTCATTGTCATGTTATTGTAGAGTTCTCAGTAACCTCTCAGGCAGGTGCTCAGGGGGGTGCATCACCATTGTTGGTGCTGACTGCAGAACACGACCGTCTCTCTACATATTGTGGATAGTTTTGTCATTAACTCTCCAGCCTCTTTATCACACCTTGTTTATAGAGCAAGATTTGGGGAACAAAAGAAGAAGAAGAAGTTAGAAGTTGTGATTGGATACTATGAAAACTTAGCAAGATAATGTTAAGTAAAAACCGTAATATTCAGCATTACTCTAGAAATGGCATCCCAAACAATGTCACTACCCTGAAATTGTGAATGAATGATTGGACTTAGAAATTTAAACAGGGCACACATCATGCTACCTATCCAGGTGTATTTCAAAAATAATTCTGTTACTTAAATCTTAGAGATCTCCAAGCATAAACTTCAACTAACTAATTTTCTGTAAAGAATTTAAGTGTTGGTACAAATTGTGAAATGTGACAATATTGTATCTGAAACCTCATCATGTTTGTTATATAGTCTATATGTATTATGTGGGAAGGTTCTTTGTATATAATACTTCCCTTAAGTAGCTTAGTAAAAAGACAAGTATTTAGAAAATTAAGGTGCATTTTAAATTTAGAATGTAATTTGATATTTTTAATAGGTATAGGTTTTTCTTTAAAAATGCATTAGGTAATTTGTGATTAGTTGAGACAGGCTGTAGTTGAAAAAATACCAGAGCTTCATTCTTTAACACATATAAGAATCAACTTTTACTTAATAAAAAGATTCTGTATGTATGTTAGTGAGACAGTTATATAACACAATTTAACTTTATATTCTGCCTACCTTTATTCGGAACAAACTGTTTGAATTTACAAGGAAGTCAGGGCAAAATTGCCCTGCTAATAAGCACAGTAATGATTATGAATAATGAAAATTGGAATGCTATTATAGAATAAAGGCACCAGTCACTATGTATCTTGCTGCTAAATTATTTAAAGCCCTGCCTGCTAATTATATACTTGTTTTAAGTCTACATCTGTACATGTTAAAACTAGAATCACAGTTTCTAATCAGTACCAATTTTTCCTTCTTGACTGGGAGGGAGGACAATGTTCATGTTGAAAAAAATATGTCTCATGGTTAGAATGTTAAAAGAGAAACCATATTTAAATTAATGGATGTTTGTTTGGGGCAAGTGTTACTCCAGGGCAAAGATTACTAAGGAAGTTTTAGAGCTACATTGAATTAAGACCATTATAATTAATGGAATTGTTACTGTGCTATATTCTGTGGAAAGAATTAAGAGAGGAAATACATCTTATCATTAAGGGAACAAAATATGAATTACATATTTAACACTTCATTAAATATGTAGATTGCTGTGAAATCTGGTGAGGAAGTTAAAAAAGCTCAGATGCCATGAAGCCATCAGCCCACACACATTCATTTGTTCCATGTATGATAAAGCTCAGGAAATTAGAAAAGAGCCAAAGAAGAGCCAGAGTTAGTTAGGCATAAAAAATGGGACATGAGAAACAAAAGCAGATTCTTAGGGATTGATCATTCCAAAGTTAAATTAGGGACCATTTTAACATCTCTCAAATGCAAAATATTGTTTTGTAAACCATACATGAAATTATGTGGCGCTCCATGAAAGAGTGAAAATTGTGTTTGTATTATAGGACTGCCACATGAAATGATGAGGTTACCACCTGTTTGTTGCATTTTTGACCCAAGTGCACATTTCTTTTTATTCTCTTCCCAATCAGACTCACAAACAGCTAGAAAAACCTCTGTCTCAGGTGCATTGTGTAAGCTTCCAACTTGTATGCATTTATTTGTTGGTTTTGTTTTAAATGTGTGATTCCCCAGGGTTATCTTACATACTATAGTAATATATATAATTCTATTTCTAGTCTTTTTGAAGGTCAAAGCAATTCCTTTTTAAGTTTGCATACTGTAATTTTCTGAAAATATAATACAACACAATTACTATTACCTGAACATCTATTATGTGTTCAATTCTGTGGGTTAATGATTTTACATATATTATTTCTTATTATCTTAAGTCTGTGCTTGGTACAAATTTTGCTTATGGGGAAAAAAATCTATGAACCAGAGAATTTAAGTAACTTGTCTTCAGATACTGACTTAATGCATCATGCTTGTGGTCCTATAAATCTCACTCTGCACCTAATTCTACTGTTAAAGAAAAGCCATTCAATTTTTTTTTATGAAATGGTTTATTGTATGCTTTGAGGATCCATTCAGTTGTTAACACTTCAAGACTCTATGCAAACACTGTATAGAGTAAAACACAATTCAAAGATTCTCTTCTACCTTCTTCACAGGAACCGTGTGTTTTGTTTTGTTTTGTTTTGTTTTGTTTTTTATATAGTCATGTGCAATTTTATTTTTTTTCCTTATTTTTTTTTTATTGATTGTTCCAAACATTACAGAGCTCTTGATAAATCATCTTTCATACATTTGACTCTATTGGGTTTTGAACTCCCATTTCTACCCCAAATACAGATAGCAGAATCACATCTGTTACATACTCACATTTTTACATAATGGCATATTAGTGACTGTCTTAATCTGCTACCTTTCCTAACCCCTACTATCCCCCCTCCCCTCCCCTCCCACCTTCCCTCTCTGCCTCCTCAGCTGTTGTTCAATTCTCTCCCTTTTTCCCCCCCTCCCCCTTGCCCATCATAACCTCTTATACTTTTGTGTATCATTGAAAGTCTCCTACCATTTGCAAATCCTTTCCCTTCTCTCTCCCTTTCTCTCCCCCCATTCGTCTTTGTTTACAGTTAGTCTTTTCCTCATGCTCTTCCTTCCTGTTTTGTTCTTAGTTGCTCTCTTTATATCAAAGGAGACATTTGGCATTTGTTTTTTAGGGCTTGGCTAGCTTCACTTAGCATAATCTGCTCTAATGCCATCCATTTCCCTGCAAATTCTATGATTTTGTCGTTTCTTATTGCTGCATAATACTCCATTGTATATAGATGCCACATTTTTTTTTATCCATTCATCTATTGAAGGGCATCTAGGTTGGTTCCACAGTCTAGCTATTGTGAATTGTGCCGCTATAATCATTGATGTGGCCGTATCCCTATAGTGCGCTCTTTTAAGGTCCTCAGGGAATAGTCCGAGAAGGGCTATAGCTGGGTCAAATGGTGGATCCATTCCCAGCTTCCCCAGGAATCTCCATACTGCTTTCCAAATTGGCCTCACCATTTTGCAGTCCCACCAGCAGTGTACAAGTGTACCCTTTTCCCCACATCCTCGCCAACACTTATTGTTGTTTGACTTCATAATGGCTGCCAATCTTACTGGAGTGAGATGGTATCTTAGGGTGGTTTTGATTTGCATTTCTCTGATTGCTAATGATGGTGAGCATTTTTTCATGTACTTGTTGATTGATTGTATGTCCTCCTCTGAGAAATGTCTGTTCAGGTCCTTGGCCCATTTGTTGATTGGATTATTTGTTATCTTATTATTTAATTTTTTGAGTTCTTTGTACATTCTGGAAATTAGGGCTCTATCTGATGTGGGGGGGGTAAAAATTTGTTCCCAGGATGTAGGCTCTCTATTTACCTCTTTTATTGTTTCTCTTGCTGAGAAAAAACTTTTTAGTTTAAGTAAGTCCCATTTGTTTATTCTTGTTGTTAACTCTTGGGCTATGGGAGTCCTATTAAGGAATTTGGAGCCCGTCCCCACAATATGTAGATCGTAGCCAACTTTTTCTTCTATCAGACACAGTGTCTCTGGTTTGATATCTAGCTCCTTGATCCATTTTGAGTTAACTTGTGTGGCTAGTGAGAGAAAGGGATTCAATTTCATTTTGTTGCATATGGATTTCCAATTTTCCCAGCACCATTTGTTGAAGATGCTATCCTTCCTCCATTGCATGTTTTTAGCCCCTTTATCAAATATAAGATAGTTGTAACTTTGTGGATTAGTCTCTGTATCCTCTATTCTGTACCATTGGTCCACCCGCCTGTTTTGGTACCAGTACCATGCTGTTTTTGTTACTATTGCTTTGTAATACAGTTTGAACTCTGGTATCGCTATACCTCCAGATTCACACTTCCTGCTTAGAATTGCTTTTGCTATTATGGGTCTTTTGTGTTTCCATATGAATTTCATGATTGCTTTATCTATTTCTTCAAGAAATGCCATTGGGATTTTGATTGGCATCGCATTAAACCTGTAGAGAACTTTGGGTAATATCGCCATTTTGATGATGTTAGTTCTGCCTATCCATGAACAGGGTACATTTTTCCATCTTCTGAGATCTTCTTCTATTTCTCTCTTTAGGGTTCTGTAGTTTTCATTGTATAAATCTTTCACCTCTTTTGTTAGGTTGATTCCCAAGTATCTTATTTTCTTTGGGGATATTGTGAATGGAGTGGTTTTCCTTATTTCCATTTCAGAGGTTTTGTTGCTGATATACAGGAATGCCTTTGATTTATGCGTGTTGATTTTATAACCTGCCACTTTGCTGAATTCATTTATTAACTCTAGCAGCATCTTTGTAGACCCTTTTGGGTCTGTTAAGTATATTATCATGTTATCCGCAAATAGCGATAATTTAACTTCTTCTTTTCCTATTTTTATGCCTTTAATTTCTTTTGTCTGTCTAATTACTCTGGCTAGTACTTCGAGAACTAAATTGAATAGAAGTGGTGATAGAGGGCACCCCTGTCTTGTTCCAGATTTTAGGGGGAATGCCTTCAATTTTTCTCCATTTAGGATGATGCTAGCCTGAGGTTTAGAATATATAGCTTTTACAATGTTGAGGTAAGTTCCTGTTATCCCTAGTTTTTCTAGTGTTTTGAACATAAAGGGATGCTGTACTTTGTCAAATGCTTTTTCTGCATCTATCGAGATGATCATATGGTTCTTGTCTTTAAGTCTATTGATGTGGTGAATAGCATTTATTGATTTCCGTATATTGAACCATCCTTGCATCCCAGGGATGAATCCTACTTGGTCATGGTGCACAAGTTTTCTGATATTTTTTTGTATTCGATTCGCCAGAATTTTATTGAGAATTTTTGCATCCAAGTTCATTAGAGATATTGGTCTGTAGTTTTCTTTCCTTGAAGTATCTTTGTCTGGTTTTGGGATCAGAGTGATGTTGGCCTCATAGAATGAATTTGGAAGAGCTCCTTCTTTTTCTATTTCTTGAAATAACTTGAAAAGTATTGGTATTAATTCTTCTTTGAAGGTTTTGTAGAACTCCGCTGTATACCCATCAGGTCCAGGGCTTTTCTTGGTTGGTAGTCTTTTGATGGCTTCTTCAATTTCTTCCTTTGTTATTGATCTGTTTAAATTTTGTGTGTCTTCCTGTCTCAATCTGGGCAAATCATATGCCTTAAGAAATTTATCAATATCTTCACTATTTTCTATTTTATTGGAATATAGGGTTTCAAAATACTTTCTAATTATCTTCTGTATTTCTGTAGTGTCTGTTGTGATATTTCCTTTTTCATCCCATATGTTAGTAATTTGAGTTCTCTCTCTTCTTCTTTTAGTTAGTATGGCTAAGGGCTTGTCTATCTTATTTATTTTTTCAAAGAACCAACTTTTAGTTTTATCTATTTTTTTAATGGTTGTTTTTGTTTCAATTTCATTGATTTCTGCTCTAATTTTAATTATTTCTTGTCTTCTACTACATTTGCTGTTGTTTTGCTCTTCCTTTTCTAGATTTTTGAGGCGTAGTGTGAGTTCATTTATTTGTTGGTTTTTTTCTTTTTTTGAGAAAAGAACTCCAAGAAATGAATTTCCCTCTTAAAACTGCTTTCATTGTGTCCCATAGATTCCGGTATGTTGTGTCTGTATTATCATTTGACTCTAAGAATTTTTTCATCTCCTCCTTTATGTCTTCTGTAACCCATTGATCATTCAATAACATATTGTTCATTTTCCATGTGGTGTAGGGTTTTTCCTTCCTTCTTTTATCATTGATTTCCAATTTCATTCCATTATGGTCAGATATGGTGCATGGTATTATCTCCACACCTTTATATTTACTAAGAGTTGCCTTATGGCATAATATATGGTCTATCTTTGAGTAGGATCCATGTGCTGCTGAGAAGAACGTGTATCCACTTGATGATGGTTGATATATTCTATATATGTTGGTTAAGTCTAGGTTGTTGATTGTGCTGTTGAGTTCTATAGTTTCTTTATTCAATTTTTGTCTAGAGGATCTGTCTAATGGTGAGAGTGGTGTGTTGAAATCACCCATCATTATTGTGTTGTGGTCTATTTGACTCTTGAACTTGAGGAGGGTTTGTTTTATGAACGTTGCAGCTCCATTGTTTGGTGCATACACATTGATAATTGTTATGTCTTGTTGGTGGATGGTTCCTTTTAACAGTATATAGTGCCCTTCTTTATCTTTCTTGATTAACTTAGGTTTGAAGTTGATTTTATTCGATATGAGTATGGCCACTCCTGCTTGTTTCCGAGGGCCATGTGAGTGGTATGATTTATCCCAACCTTTTACCTTCAGCCTGTGTATGTCTTTTCCTATCATATGAGTCTCCTGAAGGCAGCATATTGTTGGATTTATTTTTTTGATCCAGGTTACTAGCCTATGTCTCTTGATTGGTGAGTTTAGGCCATTAACATTTAAGGTTACAATTGAGATATGATTTGTACTTCCAGTCATGCTTCTTTATTTATTTATTTTAGTTTGGCTAATTTTACTTTTTGGTTATTTTCCTCCCCCTTTACTGAGCTACTTCCTGCTATTGGTTTTGTGCACTATTTTTCAACTCCTCTTCTTGTAGTATTTTGTTCAAAATACTTTGCAGTGCTGGTTTTCTTGCTGCGAATTCTTTTAGCTTTTGTTTATCATGAAAGATTTTAATTTCGTTGTCAAATCTGAAGCTCAATTTTGCTGGATACAGTATTCTTGGTTGGAATCCATTATTTTTCAGTGTTTGAAATACATTGTTCCAGGATCTTCTCGCTTTCAAAGTCTGTGATGAGAAATCAGTCGTTAACCTAATTGGTTTACCCCTGAATGTGATCTGCCTCTTTTCTCTCGTAGCTTTTAATATTCTCTCCTTGTTCTGTATGTTGGCTCTCTTCATTATTATGTGTCTTGGAGTTGGTCTATTATGGTTTTGAATGCTTGGGGTCCTGTAGGCTTCCAGGATTTGGCAATCCATTCTATCTTTCATCTCTGGGAAGTTTTCTATAATTATTTCATTTAATATGCTGTCCATTCCTTTGGTTTGAATCTCTGTTCCTTCTTCTATCCCAATGACTCTCAAATTTGGTTTTTTTATGACGTCCCATATCTCTTGAATAGATTGCTCGTAGGTTTTAAGCATCTTTTCTGTGTTGACTATACTCTTTTCAAGTTGATAAACCTTGTCTTCATTATCTGATGTTCTGATTTCTACTTGATCAAGTCTATTTGTAATATTCTTGTTTGAATTTTTAATTTGGTTTATAGTTTCCTGTAATTCTAGGATTATCGTTTGATTTTTTTTTTAAAGATCTCTATCTCCTGGTAGAGCTCGTTCTTTGCCATTTGAATTTGTTTGTTTAATTCATTTTCGAAATATACTTTTATTTCTTGGACTTGCTGTCTCATGTCTTCTCTAATATTCCTTTCCATTTGAGTTAGGTATGCCTTGAGTTCTTTCCCTATCTCTGCTTCTGATGTTTCTATGTCCTCCTGTAGCATTAAGTTGTCTTGCATTGTTGTACTCCTTTTTTCCCTTGTTTTCTCATGTTGTCCACGTTACTTCCCAGCTCTTTTTGATTGTCGTGTTTCTGCTCTCTTCTATAGCTTTGTTTTGGTTCTGTATTACTCTGATGTCTCTCCTTTGTGTTGTTAAACTATGCCTGCTAACTTGGATTCCGCTGGGAAGGGTATTCTGACGTCCGAGTTCCAGTGACAACACTGCTCTGCTATGGCGGGCCCCAGGCTCCTTGCTGGGGTGTCCTAAAGGGGGGTGTGACTGGACTGCCTCTGTTTGATTTCGGTTCCCAGTCTCGGCGGGCAGGCAGTCTCCAGCCGCCCAGTATCACAGGCCGCTGGCAGGTGATCGGTCGTCTGCGGGCAGCGTTCTCCTACCGCCCAGTTACGCAGGCAGTGGGTGAACTGTCGCCGGCGGGCCTGAGGTTTCCAGCCTCCCACTGGCCAGGGTCTTGCCTCTAGTCTCCTGGTTTCTCCTGTTAGTCTTGGTTTCTCCTGTTTTGTTGTTGCAATCTGTCGGAGAGTGGTGGTGGATACTTCAGCTTTCCCAGATGGTGGCCGCTGATTGCCTCAGTGGAGTGTCCGCTGTTTTGATGTTGTAGTCTGTTTTGATGTTGCAATCTGTCGGAGATTGGTGGTGTATCCTTCAGCTTTCCCGGATGGTGGCCGCTGACTGCCTCTGTGGAGTGTCCCCTGTGGGGGATGGGACTGTACCGCTTCCTTCCCCTTCTGAGATCCCGTACTCGGCCCAAGGATCAGTGTGGGCTTGGCTGGCGATTCCACCTAATGGCAGTCCCTAATCTCCCTGCTTGCTAATTAATGGCTTCTCTGCAGCGCCACTCCTTCTGTAGCCTCGGGGCAGGCCGCGCAAGTTGGCCTAGATCTCCAGGGTCCTGCTGCTGGCTGTTTTGATGTTGCAATCTGTGGGAGAGTGGCGGTGTATCCTTCAGCTTTACCGGATGGTGGCCGCTGACTGCCTCGGTGGAGTGTCCGCTGTGGGGGATGGGACGGGACTGTACTGCTTCCTTCCCCTTCTGAGATCCCGTACTCAGCCCAAGGATCAGTGTGGGCTTGGCTGGCGATTCCACCTAATGGCAGTCCCTAATCTCCCTGCTTGCTAATTAATCACTTCTCTGCAGCGCCACGCCTTCTGTAGCCAAGGGGCAGGCAGCGAGAATCAGTGGGCTTGGATCTCCGGGGTCCTGCTGCTGGCTGTTGGGATCCCCGGCACTCTATCCGGAACCGTGTGTTTTGGAAGTATGAAGTGGACTCTTTCAGTTGCTCCTACTCTAATATGCAGCAATTCACCCCCATTGCTGCATAGTTTTTCGGCAGCTGAGCAAATGATGTCAACCTTGTCAATCATCAAGGTGACTTAAGTATAAATTAAATACAAGAGATTGTTGGTGACATTGAGGTCTGCTGACCTGAAATGCCTTCAGTCTGTCACAGTTATGAAGCTCAGCACTGATTTTACTATAATTGATGTAGAAATAGAAATAAAAGTTTCTGTAAGCAGTATATTACTAATGAATTCTCCTTTTCCTTCTTGCAGACTTGGGGTATCTGATAACACTGTAAACAAATACACTAGAATGTCTCAAAACTGAACTGTAATTAGTGCAGGTGTATAGGTAGAAACCCTGTAACTGCTACATATTTTACAATTGTGTTTCTTCTTCTTTGTGAAAACCTCTTTTCTTCAATATTTCCAAGGAGAATACCAAGTTTTGTTAAGATATAGATTTATTCCATTGGTTCTCTATTATTTCTGTAAAACTCAATGGCCTAAAATAACTTTACCTTGGAAAACATGTAGGAAGCATGATATACTGGATTAGCTTTGGTTCACTGTTTGGCATTAGATTGGACCCTTTAGCAGTCAGAATCAATTCAGGCTTTAATTAAATTTCCCTTAAGCCTGACCTTAAAGAGAGGATGTCTCAGGACTTCTCATGTGTCAGCATGATGGTTATTGATGGAATGGACAGAAGGAATGGGAAAACCTTTTAAAATCAGTTATGGTAAAAACTCTATTTTGTGTAGCTGCATGTTTTGTGAACATCAATGCATTCTGAACTTGAGCCTTTCTAAAATTATTCTGTCTCCCTTATCATGTACTATTTTGCCAAGTGCTCCTCCTTCTTCTATCTTTGCTACTTAGTCATTTTCTTGGGATACAGCACCAACAACAAAATGCTTCTGTGCATCTACTGTTTGGTAAGGCCTGTGATTGACACTGGACATGTTCTGATCAACACACACATTGCTTCTGCTCTTGAGGAGTCATATTCCAATGTGAGTGACAGGTACCCATTAACAACACCCCATGCATATCATAGTAAACTGTTATAATTGCCACAGAATGCATGTATAATATGTAAGTGGAGGGTGATGGAAGAATACATAATAGTGTAATAGCAAATTGGAAAGGGTTTGGGAGATAATGAAAGAGGGAATCCAATGCAGGTTTTGCTAGGGAATTAATCTGTCTCTCACTGAAGAACTTCAGTCATTGAATGCAGTGGTGGGGAAGATGCGGATGACCCAGGACCAGGAAGCAATGTAGACAAAGGCTTAGGAAGGGGAAGAGGCAGGGCTTCCAGGAACTGAAGGATAGGGGCAGGTCTGCATTGGTGAGAAGGTGTGAGTGGGAAGGGGGTTGAAGGGGTAAGTGACAACACTTCCCAGAGGCCACTGAAGGTTAATCTAAGGATTTGATAGATATTCTCCTCAAATCCCAGTTTATTAGAAACTTCTCTGTGCAATCAAGCCTATTGGGTTCTTTTTGTGGCTTCTTAGTTCATTCCTAAGGCAGTTTAAGAATGCTTATTTGTAAAATAGATTTCTAAGTAGAACTATCTTTTTTCAGCAGTCATTTTCTGCTTTAGAATGGCTGATAATGAAATTGGATCTGTTTTATTTGGGGCCTTCTTGGTTTCCCTCTTTCTATTGGTTTCTTTGCCTGCTCTTTAAAGCACTCTTCAGTTCTGGAGTCAGTCTCCATTCCTCACCCCTCTATGATGATAGCACTCCAACACGACACTGGCCTTTTATCCACGTTTTCTTGTTATTTCCATCTCATCTTCCAGTTCGTTCTCCTTGGCTTCAATTAAATCCCGTGTAGCCCTTCCGCTCTTGCTTTCTTTACTTTCTGGAGGATGAAATCATTAGTGAGGCACATCAAGAGCATATCAGATGATCGGCTCTCAGGTGAATTGCACTTCCAGCAGATGCACAGGTAATGGGCAGCTTTCTGTTGCTGGAGTGCCTTCCCTTTGTGCCTTTTGTTAATATAATACAGAAAAGGTTGGCCCAGAGACTTCCCCCATGCCAGTGGCTAGGATTCCATTTCCATTGTAACACCTCTGGTTCTCTTTGCTTATGTTTCTTAACCTGTTGCCTTCTAATGTGCTTTCTGATTCCTAAAGCTGGGAGCTTTTCTTTTAACTGTTTATCATTGTTATTATGTATTGGTTTTACTGTGGAGCTTAATGAAATATTCAATGCCCAGTGTTTGAAAAGATGGGAGAAAAGACTGTGTAAGAGCCAGGGAACAAAGGTTAACCCTTTAAGGACTGCAAGACATCTCCATCAGAATGCTCAACGGGGTGGGACTTGTAATCATTTGCCCAGGCTCTTAGAAGAAGAGTTCATGGGAAAGTCATCAATCCAGCATGTGACTACAGATGGTGGGGATGGAGATAAAGATGTTGTATAGCTAAACATGTTTAATAATTTCCATTTAAAAATATTTTAGCTTTAAATTTATTATTTAATACATTTTCAATCTATAGAACACTATAATTTATTCAAATTAATGGAACAAATGAAAACAAGCTTAACAAAACTATATATTTATTTTGAAATATATATATATTGAATATATATTTTGAAATATATATATATATTGAAATATATATATATTTTTTTAATATATATTTTGAAAATTATTTTTAAGTTAAGAATGAAAGCTATGTACCTAATAAGCAGTCAAGCATGATTAGGTGTGTAAAATTCTACCATGTTCATAGTCAGTCATGACAGTCTTATGGGGTTCTTCAAAATATTTTGTTGAATCGACAAATTTGTTTTCTGTGGCAAGGGGAAGGAATGGAAATTCTCTTTCACTTTTTGAACTGTGTAGTCTTGTGATCCCACTAGGAGTCACTTGCTGTGGGAGTTCTTGAAGATAATCTGTTACTTGTTCAGAAAGCTACATCTCTCTGGAAGAATCCTACCAGGTTGGGCGAGGTCAGTGCTCACACATCCAATCTGGGCTTTTTACACACCCCTAAGTAACATGGTATTCTCATCATGATGTATCCATTTTTAAATAATTTTTCCAAACATAGAACATCCTGAAGATTTTAGCTAATTTTCATCAATTACACTTATATCTTGTAACTTTTTTTAAACCTGAAAGAATTTTAAAAGAAGTACTCCAAAATAATCCTGAGAAATAATCTTTCATCAGACATCTGGTGCATAATAATTCTTTTTAGTCTGCCCAAAATGCATGTATCATACTGAAATTATATTTCCATGATGTTAGGAGTTTTATTTCATTATCCTTCTTGCAAAATAGCACCTTCCTTTTTCACAGTACATGTCTTATCCCATTAATATCAAAGCAGGGAGCTCAATGCATGACAGCTGTCACAATGATACTTTCAGCATCACCTTGACTCTTACCCTTCCAAATAGGACTTTGAAAAGTTTCTGCACAGGGCTCCACCAACAAATTTCCCTATCTCCTGAAATTGTGTATTCTTATTATTCTAGCAATTTTCTCTTGATTAGTTATCCCTCTCATAGGCCCTTCCAACACTTGCTGAATTTGTTGTTTGGTTCAAAGTGGTGACTGAACAACCTGCCACTGTGGATTTTTCAGGTCTATTTATGAGATCCAACAATTGATTCAGAGGACTAAGCTCTCATGGTACCGCAGTTACCTTTGTTCTGATTCTTGAGGCACTAAGCAGACATCTCTATCCATGCCAGTCATGCACAGCTCATTACCACAGCCCCTGATTGCACCCATTAACTCTTTTAATGTTATTGTTGTCTAACTTCACACGCCTTCCCAGATCATGGACAAGAGTGGATGGATTAGTAGACAGCCTACCTTTATTTTTGGCAGTGACTGAAATACATACCACCTTCCTTCAGGAAACTCATATTATAGGCAAACACACATGAAAATGAACTTCAAGTTATTGAGCACATCCAAGAAAAAGTGAAAGACACTATGTGAACCTTTGAGAAAGGAACCCCACCTGACAATAATGTGCTTTGAAGAGAAAGTGATGTGAAGAAATAGAGGGGGCCCATAATAGCTAACCAGATGAAAGAGTTTGGGCCTAAGAGGTGGGGATAACCTAGTATGGGTGAGTCCAAAAAGACTACAGAGTTTTCAAGTTGTGTTCTATACAAGCTGAATATTGTAAATTTACTATTTTTAAATGTATTTTGCCTGTGAGCATCAGGCTCCTTGTTTTAGATAGATCATTTCCTAAGTTTTAACCACAGAGATAACTATTTGTGCCTAGAAGCTTCGAGAAAGCAATGGAACATTGTCATGTCCTAACTCTCCTGAGATAGTACATTGCCTAACTAGAGTGAGGCAGTCCAGCATGATGTAACTTTAGTAAGCTTGAATGTACTTTCCTTTTATTTTATCACTGAACTCAGGTTATTCATTGTGACAGTTATGTGAGGTACTGCATTGAACTATTCTTAGGACCAATTAGTATTGTCTTTCAGGTTTAAAAAGCACAGGAAACAGATGATGGAGATGCAGATATTTTGGAAAGGCACAGATATAATGGTTTGCTTTGATTTTTTTAATTGGTCTTATTTGACCACCTGTTTGTTCTACACACAAAGAAAATTGTGGAAAATATAAAGGAGCACAGACTGATATCTCAGGGAGAAGTGTTCATTTTGATGTTCATGTTCTTTGTTGTCATTGTTTTCTTGCAACTCTGGCATCATCCAGATGCTGGGGTCAAATGAGTGTAAGTGCGAAAGAAACTGCTGTGACATTTTAGTTGACAGGCATAATTCTGACATGTAAAAATCACTGAGAAGGAAAACAAAAATTGAAATTCACAAATGGGAGCTTAAAATGAGGATCATGCTGTCTACTTCAGAATTGCTCACTTGATTAGATATCCAGTCTTCTTTCCAAATATAGCTGAATTCAAGGGTTTGTGAATTCACAAAAAGGAACACATGATTATATGAAGGTGTTTCAGAAGCCAAGGTCTGGCAGGTAGGGATACCAACCCTAACCCTAACCCTAATCCTAGTCCTAACCCTAACCCTAACCTTTTTAGACTGAACGTGTTTTAGAGGTCAATCTTGGAGACAATTTTTGGGGGAAACTTCTACTCATGTAAGTGATACTCTCAGAAAGATGGTCTGGTTTCTTGCAATGATCATGAGGTCATCCCAACAGGGCTTCTCATAACCTCATACTTTCTTGGAAACCACCCTTCTAAGAAGCCCTTCATTTGTCATGATGTTCTCCATTACACTGGGTTCAAAATACTTCCAGTGTTTTCTCAGTCTATTGGGACTGTGGGGATTCATATAAAATGGTCCTGATTCCCACCAGTGCTGTAATGGGAGACCACTTTGACTCCTAGTGTCACCAGTACCATTAAAGGATGTTTGGTTTAATTTGCGTTACATAGATATGGTTTTGTTTGGCAGAAATAAAATGTATGACCTTGAACTAATGAGAACTTTGCCACTAAAATATATCAGCTTTAATATATACAATAATATTTTTTCCAAGTACTTACTTTGGAAAAGTATTTTGAACATTTCTGGAATTTTGCCTTCTAGAAATGGCTGCGGAGTTAACTGACAAGCTGGTCTGAAATCACTGTAGTTATTATAGCTTTAAGCTTTGTTGCTCATGTTTTCTCATGAATCCTCAAAGTGGGCAAGTGAACTGGGATACATAACTATTTAATACACATGGCACAAACTATTTGAGTTTGTTTTCTTCTTAAAATCAATTACTCTTAAGCATCACAGTCTCTCATAGCCAATATTTATATGCATTGGACTCCAAAGATAGTTTTCAAATAAAAGTTCCAAAGTTTTTTTTTTAACAGCCCGAGCTTCTTTTGAACACTTGTAAAAGCTGCCCAGGTCATTTCTTGAAAAAAAAACAGCACTCATTTTTGTGTATTAATCTTACAAATAATGGAGATCTAAGGTTATGTCAGGAATATGTTATAAAAGTAGTGCTCACAAGTTCTTTTTGTCACTTACTGTGGGTGAGAAAGCATGATTTCTTTTAACTTCTGCCCTGTAACATTTTGCTAAAAATGTTACATGAATATATTTATGTGCTCCAAAATTCTTTTTTATTGATAGTTTATTTTGCCAAAAATAATATGGCCAATCTTCATGTGAGGGGTAGCATAGAAATTCTGAATGCACAAACTTGGCTTTGAAGCACATCCTTCCTTCCAACTTTTGATGGCAACCTTGAGACACTGTACACTTCTCTTTTTTCCCTCTTGGATCCATTTTGTCCTAATGACAGTTGTGACATTTGAGGATAGATTATCAACTTTTGGCATTTGCAAACCATTTCTTTTGAAACTCTATGAATACCCAGTGCTCTCAATGCACCAGAATGTTGAGTGTATAATTTGCTTTGCAGTAACTTCTAGAATTAGTTGCATTAACTTTTAAAATTAGTTTCATTGTTACTAGAGAAATATAGAAGCTTATATTTTAAAATCTATTAAGCTAAAAAGGAAGGGAGGAGAAAATGAAGGAGGAAAGGAACAAAGAAAAATTGGATTGCTTTAACCTCGGTGGCTTACCTCCCTGAGACACTCATTTTCACACTTCATTTTTTGCCTCTCCTCTCTATTCCTAAATAATATTTGTATATAGATAACCTTCAGATATTACTGATTTTCTATTATGACAGAGTAATATGTTAATTATTCTACCCCTCGAAATTTTCATCCTCTGTCACTTTTAATTTTTAATTGGGGCATAATTAATATGCAATAAAATACATACATATGAAGTGTTTATCTTATTAAAATTTGATTTTTATGCACCTGTGTAAACACCATCATAAACAAGACATAGGATACTTTTATTCCTCAGGAAGTTCTCTCAAAGTCTTATTGGGTAAGCTTTCTCCCAACCTCCTTCATATATACACACACCACCCTAATTTCTAATGTCATAAAATAGTCTTATCTGTATTTACATTTTATACATATGGAATCAAACAGTATCATCTCCTTTGGTTTGTCTCCTTTGTTTTGTCTTTGGTTTCTTACCATAAAATGTGAGATGCTTATCCATATGTGTATCAATGGTTTATTATTAAGAAGTCACAGTTTATTTATTTTTTGTCTTGGATATCTGGAGCATTTCCAATTTTTACTATTGTCAGTAAAATTGCAATGAACTTTCACTTAGAGATTTTTGTTAGCACCTATGTTTTCAGTTTTTTCTTGGGTTAATTCATAGGAATAGAATTGTTAGGTTATGGAAAAATGGATGTTTTATTTTATCTTAAACTCTAGAATAGTTCTAGATGGTGACTAAAGTCAAATGCCCTTTTACAATCTTCCAGAAATGCATGAGAGTTCTATTCTTCTACATCCAAATTTAACCCTAGACTTTTGCCAGTAGTCCTCATTTCTTTATGTTTCTTGTGTTATCTGTTTCCTCAGTTTCCTTTTTACTTTTGTCTCTTTCATATTGGGGTCATTTTACAGATTCTAATTATCCTTGTCTACTCATTTATATTTTTAAAATGAAGCACTGAATTTGACTAGAAACTGTTTGTAGGCAAATCATCAACTCCTTGTCTTAAAGGAGTTGGTTGGACATCTGATTTTGAGAAGGGTCTTCTAGACAGAAGTTTCTTAGATAGTCTTTTCTCTGGGGAACTTCAGAGTCTCCAGAGAGATGCCCTCTTATCTGCAAGTTTGGATCTATAATTCTGTTTCCCAGGTGCTGGAGTTAAGTAAGTAAAGAGGTGTGGGAGCCCCATTCAATGTGCAGATTTTATTTAGTTTCTTTATTTCTCCTCTGAAGTCTCACCATTCCTTTTCCGTGTGTTTGATTTCTCCATTATAAGGGTTTTCTAGATAATTTCCCTACAGGATATACTTCCCTTCTTCTGCTCAGGGTAAAGCCAGTAACCTGGCATATACTATCAGGGTAAGAATGAGAGCTAGGTGTGCATAACACAAAATTCCAGACAACCACCACATTTTCAAGTCCTGTTTCATTGCAGTCTTTTGTAGAACCAGAATAGCCTGTGTGAGTCCTTGGCTTCCCATCAACCTCACCTTAGTGGATTTAGGTTTACTTTCCTTGCTCTGCAAAATTCTCTACCACAGTCTACCTACCTTCTCTCACCACCTACTATAATCTCTGGTTATAGGTGTTACCTACTTTCCTAAAAGATAGAGTTTATTTCTTGTTGTTTTTTTTTTTGTGATGTGGGCTTAATGTGTTTTGAATTTTTGGTTTTACATGGTTTCACCCAAGATATTCAAATTACACTGTACTTGATACTTGAGAGGAATTGAGCAATGGGAATGCTATAGTATTTGCTGATGAAGAGCAAATTTAGTGCTTCTGAAGAGCTAAGTTTAATGGGGCCACTCTGTTCATTTTCAAGAATGCTTGAAAGACTGCTTTAGAAAATGACACAAAGGAGCTTCAGAACCATAGATTAGGGGTGGCACCCGTCCCTCTTTATCATCATGAGGGTTTGGAGGGTAAAAGTTCAAACAAAAGATACATTCACCTTTTAAAATGTAAATGAGCTGCAACATCAGCATAATTTCTTATGCTATCTTTGAAAAAGAAAAACAAAAATACACTCACAGTTTTTTCTTTCTCCTCTCAAGAAAGGCTTTGAAAACCCATAATTATAGAATTTATTAAGGAAAAAATTACTAATAAATACTGTTAGAGAAGAATACTCAAAGGTTTAAAGATTGCCAGCCAAAATACCTTATTTTTAGACTGAATCTTGGAAAGATACTGCAGAACTTACTCTCTGACAAAGATAAAGATAAAAATAAAGATAAATTAAGCATATTGGTAATAAGAGGGAGGATAAGAGCTGACAAATTATTGACATTGCAGGAGGTAACCAAGGAAGGGTGTGCTAAAATGACACTTTGATGATCTGGCTGTGTGTGTGATTGTTGATGTGGATGATCAGAGGGAGAATTCCCCCCAGGTGTCAGTCAACATATATAATCAAGAACCCATGACATGCTAGTCACTGTGTGGGCTATAAAGAGCACACCCATGATTTCTAAGAAGATTAGTTAGAAGAGGCATATTCAAATAAAGAGATGACATAAGGGAAGAGACACTGAGTGCCAACTAAGTGACACAGACAGTAAATACTACCCTAGCTCAGAAGTGACAGAGAAAATCATAGGTAGGTAGAGAATGGAGTCTGCACGGGAGAACAGAATTCACCACTGGTTGTAAAACTAAATCTGCATGAATCAAAATGGATGATCTAAATTTTGTAGTCTGTAAAGGAACTTGGCAGACATGGTATCATTATCTCTAAGTGAAGCTTTTTCTTTCTTTTTTTTTTTTTTAAGTCTTTACCTTTTGGCTGAGGCTGAGATAGATTCATGCAGTTTATCATTGTCTAGTTGATAGCAAGTGTTTGAGAGATTTTCATGATGAAAGTATCTCTTCTTGCTTTATTTATATACTCACACGGTCACCTTTGATAGCATGATCCCAAATTGCCAAATTTGAGGACCTTGGCAGATGGAGACAACGCTATATTCAATTTTTGTTCCTCTGCTTAAAAGTAAGCAGGTTACCCAGGGAGAATTCAAAGTAAAAAAGAAGATAAGGAAAACATCTGTGATTTGTAAAATCTGCCAATTCCTGGGATATTAATATTCTCACCATGACCAACTCCAAGCTACCAACTCAGGTTACTGAGACTTGGGAACACTGGAACAACATGAGCTGTTCTGAGCTGCTGCAAGGTCACACCAGCACACTGCTGAAGCTGTGCCATTCCTGACTCTGGCCAGTGAGGTGTGGATTAGGATAATGCTCAACACTGCAGTCCTTCTCTTTCCGTTCTGATCCTCACTGGGTCTTCCTACTATTCTTCTTTTTCAGATATTTGTCTCTTGCGACAGCAATGAAAAAGTCAAAGATGCTCTCTCTCAATATGTATCTTGTTCATTTAAGCTGTCAAATGTAATTTAGTTTGTTATAGAGAACAGTAGTGTCTTGTTGCTTGAGTGGACTTGTGGCTGTGATGTACAGAGGAGAGTAGCATTTGGACCCAAAGTGCTATGCAGGGTTTTTTGCAGCTATGACTCCCTTCTCACCCAGGCTTGTTACTACAGGGTTCATCTTCTGAAAATACAAGTACTGAATCCAAAAAGTCTTTGCAAAGAACTCATAACTATATGTCTCTAAAGTCCATTCCAAGATTATATATATTTTTTAAGTACCAGAGGTTACACATAGGGGCATTTAACCACTGAACCATGTTCCAAGCCCTTTTTAATTTATTTTTTATTTGTAGACAGGGTCACACTGAGGTGCTTAGGGCCTCTCTAAATTGCTGAGGCTGTCATTGAATTTGTGATCCTCCTGCGTCAGCCTCCACAATTGCTGGGATTACAGGTATGCACCACTGTGCCCAGACAGATTCTTTGCATTATATTTGTGTCCTTAAATGAATCTGGGGCAGATTTTATAGAGATGTTCAGAACTTTGAGTATCTGCACTGTAGGCTCAGTCCAGTGGATGGATGAGTGTGGACCCTTGTTGTCTTGGGACACTGTGCTGGAGTCACATACGTGTGCCTTATTCCTTCCCTGGGGATATTATTCCTTCCCCAGGATTGTTTCTGGTACCTTAACCTGTTGATCAGGGAAACTCTCGGTAATACTCTCCACCACTTTACTGGACCATTTGGATTCCATAACTATTACAAAAGAGAGAAGAGAGCAAGTGATTTCTGGTTCATATCTGCAGCTCCACACATTCCCTTATCAAGGAGGCTTGACAAGGAGTCCCCCAAAGTTCTCAAATAGGAAACTACCCACTTAAGACTCATCTAGATAAAAGCCAAGGATCAGAACCAGGGATGCAATCATAATGCCAGTTATAAAGAGTTGGGAAAATAATACAAAGAAGAACAAAATTCAGAATTCAGATGCTGGAGTCAGGAACAAGTGAGAGTTTAGAGGAATAGAAAGGTTGAGAGAGAAGCCCTGGATATTGTCAGAGAACTAGAGACAATTATTGTGTGGTGGGGTACAATATATGCACCATATGTATTTGCAGCCAGCCATACTCAGAGCTAGGTGGAAGGACAAGTTAGGGTGTCTGCATTTTAAACACGTCTCTACAGCAAATGACATTTTGCTGTGCTGCAGTTTTGTTAGAACATCAACATATGTGTTGACAAGGCAAAGGTGTATTAAATATCTTTATGGATAGTCAATCCTAATAAAGCAGGACATGCACTTAATTATAGTCATTTAATGGTGATTTTCCTATTTTAATTATAGTTTTATATAATCTAAGCATGATTTAGTTGAATAATAATAAAGTAGCATTTATATGCTGTGTACGAGAAGAAGGTTTTGGATTCTTTATACTTCTGAATTACACTCTCATTCTGAATGTATGTAAATAATATACTCCTCAAGAATATTACATTGCTAGAGCTTCACACTGCACTTAAATATTAAGGAAATTTATTTGCAGGTTATTGAAGATAGGAAGATTCACAAAACTACTTGAGCAACATATTCATATTGTTTACACACAAATCTGAATTTCACTCAGCCTGTTGGTGGTTTACTCCCCAAAGCCCCAATGAATGCTTTAACTCTGAGTTTGGAATTTGACTCTGTGGTAGGAAGACAGTAGTTTAAATGTGTGTGTGTGTGTGTGTGTGTGTGTGTGTGTGTGTGTACTTACATTTGGGGAAGAGTTCTTTCCTTATAGTAATTTACTTTGTGAATTTATTTGTGCCTGGGGATTTCCAGAGAAAGACACATTGAACTCAGTTTCTGACACTGTGTCTAGAGGTGGCACTTGCAGAAGCAAGAGTGGCACTCACAGATGCAGGTAACATTTCCAAATTTCAGAGACAAAACTGAGGATTTTCTTACCGTCCCTTGATAGCTGATTCTTACTCTTTCACGCCAGCATTGTAACTGTTGTCACCTTTTAGAGTGCCTCTGGGGCATTAGTAATAAGTTATTAACTGTCCTATGTTTAGGCATCTTTTCTGAAAAGAGAAACACCACCAGGAAACCATGATTGCTACAGACTCTAGCTCATTTTTTTTTTTTTTTTTGTGCCTGTGGAGGACACATCCCTGTAATGGTGTTCCAGGTCTCTTTTCACCAGCTGTGCTCCCAGTTCCTTGATACTCAGCTAATTGTCACACTGGAGCAAAAACTGTGCCATTCTCTTGGTTTTTAGGACTCAATTTAACTGGTAGTTGGGAATCACCAGGAGGGGCCAGGAAAGAAAAGAGGCTCCTTCCAAGGATGATATCACTTGGCAGTGAGAAGCTCATCAGGGCAAGCTGGAATAAGCAGTTGAGAAGGCAGGATTCATCACACTAATAAATTTCCATTGCAGTTGTGGATTAAAGGTACAGGGTAAGGGTGCCTGCTGAAGAACCAAATTCTATGAAGGAAATATGATGAAATATGACATTTTGACTTTTATATTCCTCATTCACAAGTCTGTACAAATTATCTAGAATTATAGGAATTACTTTTCATGAGAGTTATTGTTACGTTTTGATCTAATCTTCCTCTTCCTATGTGGCTACAGTTAGAAATAACTGCTTCCTAGGTCTGAAGACTACTTTAACTAGGTTAGGTATCATGTTCTTCTTTTCCCCCTAAATATTCCGAAGTTCCTTGATTTTAATTATTTATTTTAGTTTGCATGAATGAAGGCTAGAATTGCTGAACGTAAGAGCAGAATTTCATTTCCTAAGGGAACATGTGTGTGTGTTTGAATTGCTCTGAATCTACAAGCCATGTTTTTACTCCACTTTTTCTAGTTGACTAATTGATTGTGACAGGTGTCATCTAAGCTCTGCAGCTCAGGCTGACCTGATACTAAGGCAGAGGCATAGTAAGCAACCTCTGTTGATGAAATAGAAAGGCTATGCTTGGTTATTTTTCCTTATTGATTTTCTGGTATATGATGTCAGTTAATTACTAAGAGCCATTCACTGCATAAATGTAAGCAGTCATTATGACTGTATTTTCCATTGATTTTTTCTCCTACAAGCATGATCAGTTATTTGTTCATTTTGAGCTGAACATAAATGTATACATCTGTGGTTGTATACACATGCGCATGTGATAAGGTGAACACCATATGCCCATGAAGAATAAATTCCCTATAATGTAGACATGGGTATGTGGGTATGAACAGAAAAAGAACAACACATATCATTGCAATGTTGTAATTCATGTTTATGCCAACTTGTACCAAAAGAGGGACTTGTAAGGTATTGAACTAGGTTAGGTATATCACATTTTTTTTTTAGTTTTTCAAGACAGTGAGAAAAATTATAGTATTTATATTATGTTATGTTAATGGAACGAAGCCAAACATAAAAAAGTACATATGTATGAGTCCACTTATATAAACTTCTAGAAAATGCAAACTAATCTATATTGACAGAAAAAAAATTACAGGTTTCCAGGAAGTGCAGGTGGCAGGAAGAAAGGATGAACTCCAAAGGTCATGATGATACTTCTGCAGCTAACGGATATGTTCTGTATCTTGATCAGAGTGCTGCATTTGGGAGTTCATACATCTGTCAAAATTTACCAAACTGTGTACTTCTAATGTTTACAATTTGGTGAGCAAAAATCATACTTCAGTATAATTCAAAAACTGATATCTGTGTCTCAGCATTTAAACAATCAAAGAATTACCTTAGATTTGTCACATCACTAATAATATTAAATGATTTGTGCGTGTGAGATGTGTTAGCTTTTCACAGCTATGAGAAATACCAGACAAGAACAGCTTATAGGAGAAAATGTTTATTTTGGCTTACAGTTTATGCTTTTGGCGGATTTAGTCCATAGTTGGTCACCTCCAAGGCAGAAATATCATGGCGGAATGGCATGGTAGAAAAAGGTCATGCAGCTCATGGCACCCAGGAAGCAGATAAAAAAAGAGAAGAGCTGGGGAGAAGATAAACCCTTCCAGGTTCACACCTACTGAGCAGAGTCAGGCTTGTCTGTGTATAGTGCACCAGGTCATGAAGGAGTTAACACACCTCTCCTTAGAGCTGTCGATTTCCATCTTCCTCATCAGGAAAATAAGACCTATAATTTGCAAAATGAGTCCATATGCTTGAACAGTGACTGAATGAGAAAATGAAGTATTTTAATAATTAGCTATTCAAATTATTTTATGGTTGCCTACTGTTCATAAAATCAAAAACATAATATAAAATAACATAGATCATAATATTAGTTACAGATGTCAGCTTCCTCCTCTTTTTCTGAAGAAAAGGTGTTAATGAATTACTCCAGACTGATTTCTGACATAATTGCCAGGATTGTACAATATATCATTCTACATTTATGCCAGCAAATTAGCATCTGTGATTCATACAGTGGTAGCTTTCCTAATTTTATCATGCACTAAATACATGTTGTTTAGGTTTTCAAAATAACAGGTGGCTCTATACCTTCTAGACTGAAGAGAATTTACAATTCTGCCATTGAATTAGTGAATATTTCAAAGATGACACTAACGATATGCCTGTGGGTTTGCAGCAAAATAAGGTTGCAACTCTTGACAAGCTACTAAATACTGCAAATGCATCCATAATTTGAGCATGAGAAATACAACTTTTAATAATTCTTGCTCCCTTTTTTTTCTAATGTATTTTTTCATGACAAGTACACAACACTCAGCACTTAATATTCATTTTCTAATACCAGGAAGGCAGCTATAGATGGTGTCATCAGTAGAAGATGTTTGTAATATTTTGTGTTTGTAATATTTCTGGACTACGTACAGAATCACTTCATCAAAGAGCTCAGGTTTGCAGACCTTTTCTGCCATTTTATTTTTGAAGTTGGGTGCATTTCTGTACTACTCAAATGCTTCCAAAATACAAATTTGCACTAGGACCCACTTACTGTGAACAGGGTGACTTGTATAACACCTGTTGTATAGCAATCAGAAAAAAAAAAAAGATGGTACAATTCCTCATTTATGGTCAACGGATGTGTCTTTTTTCTGTCCTGAACTGCTCCCATGGGGCTTGCATCTCAGAGGGCAAAGAGCAGTGTCATTTCTAATGATGTAGCTGTCCTCCATTATGAGAAAGTTATTAAGCATCCTTCTTCCTGAATGGAAAAGAAAATGATAGTATATGTTTATTTTCTTTGTCTTTAAAGGAGAAAGTGGGTGCAAAAGAGGATTCAAGTGTTTGTTTAATGTCATGCACTGATGAACATGGAATCAGTAGTTGTGAACTTGTGATCTAATTTCTAGATTTGTTTGTTTTTCTGCTAAGTATCTCCTTTTTACCTCCTGTGCATCAGGAATTCCATTTGTGATTTATAAATTGTAGCTCCATTGACTCTTAAAAGACAGTCCTAGAAATTAAGTAGTGCTACTATCATCCACAAGTTGCAGGTAAGAAAACTGAGGCATAGAGAGGTATAGTAAATTGTGTAAGAGCCCATTACTATGTGGTGGAGGGAATTTGTCTCTGGTGTGTGTACTTAACTACTATGCCCTGCTGCTTGTCATTCCCACTTGCAACTTTTCTTTATCCTCTAGATCAGAAACACATTATGTAATACCTGTTTTGCATTAGTCCTTTTTTTTGTTGCTATAACAGAATACTTGATTCTGGGTAATACATAAAGAAAGAGGTTCATTTGACTTATAATTCTGGTAGTTGGAGGATCCAAACAGCATGACATCAGTATGCTGGCAGTGGCCTACTTGATTGCATCTTCACATGGTAGAGTAAAGGAAAGGGTAATAGCCAAGTGCATAAGTGGTCAAGCATGGGGGACTGGTCTTGATTTACAGCAGTCTATTCTTGCAGGAACAAATACAGTCAAAGGAGACCTAATCCACTCCACCGAGAGAGGCACTAATCTTTTCTTGGGAAGGAATCCCAGTGATGTAATCATCTCCCAACAGGTCTTGCGCCTTAAGAGTCCACCACCACCAAGTACCATTACATGGGTCACACATGTGCCAGTTGGTAAAACTTCGGAGAGCACAAGCCATATCCAAAGCACCATGTCTATGACTACTACAGCTTCCACTGTCATATTGACTCAGTCACCTGGGAGGGCAGAAGTGTGAGCTTCAAGAGGGGTGTGGTTGCTTATTTCCTTTGTTCTCATCACCTGGACCAATGCCTGACACCCAAAAGGAAATCCGCTAGAGTGTTTTGAGTGAATAAAATGATCAGATGATTTGATGGTTGAGTGTATGGATGTATAGATTTTTCCCTTGTTTTAAGGAAACATTTAGTCTAAAATGACAGACCACAATTTCTGTGAATGAATGGTTTTATATCTTTTTATTCTTTCATATTCTATGAAGAAACTTTCTATAAAAGAAACTGTTCCAAAACTGTTGGGTGAAACAGATTTGCTCAGTTTTGAAATGTATATTAGAAAAACATATGTTAAACCCCAAGTTAAACAATATTTTATCTATATGGCTCAGTCTCAATTTAGATTAATTTGATAGAGGTGAAAATTAATTCTTTCATAGAAATTGTCTTACCATGTTTTAGAATGATGTTTCTGTATGGGGAGATTTTTCATGAGCAGCAACTGAGGATTGGGATAAGGAATCTATGATGGGAAGTCTTGAAAGAGGCTATCCCAGACTCAAAAGAGAACATTAATATACTAGGGTTAATAGTATTTGGTAGTTTTGTTTTCATATTCTGATCATTATAAAAAATAATGTCATGTTTATAGATTAAAAACTAAGGGCCACTCAATTTTATTTTTTCAGACAGAGGTAGGGACTTATTCAGAAAGGAAAACTAATACAATCAAGAGAGGGGAATAGATTTTTATATAAAGACTAATATATGCTGAAGGAAAGAGAGGAAGAAAATGTCAGTGTGTGGTGATGTATGAGGTTTGGGTAATTGTTTTAAGATTGGAAAGATAAAGCCTGAGAAAGAGAATTTCAACAACATTTATAAAATAAAAAAAGGACACGATATGTGGTTATTGATTTATTCAACAAATTCCAGCATTCTGTACCCCAAGGATCTACTCAAAATTTAGAAAAGATCGTTTGGGGATAAGTTGTAAATATATCTCATAGCAGATAATAAATTCAGAGGGAAATGGTACAGGAAGTTCCCTAATAAGTCACTAAGGTAAGTTACGAGATTTTAAATACACGTTTTTGATTTTGCAATTCATATCATGAGGATCAGTCACATCTTTATGCAGTATGGTCCCTGGTGAAACCTCTATCAGACAAAAACCTCACCAGATTATTTATTGCATTAGTAACTATAGCTTCCTTTTGACAGAGCTAGTTATGCAGACAAAAGATGAGAGAAGATCCTAGAGATTTATGTACTGTTTATTTAATGAGGCTAAAAAAAAGTGAAATCATTTAAATCAATGAATGGAGAAGCAAGAGAACAGAGCCATGCATGGGTAGCTGCTCCAGATAGCTGGGCTGTTTCTGAGCCAACCCAGATGAAGCAAAGGGCAGAGGAAGTATAAAGTGAATCTCAAAATTGTTTATCATAACTGGTAATAGACAGAGATTTAAAAAAAAACACCTCTCAGAGGAAAAAGAAGTTGAAATTGCTAGACAAACGTCCCTATCACAGATTGGCTGGAGTCAAAACTGGCATATGTAAATGCCACTTTAAATTATCTGGAAGTTCATCCTAGATTTCAGCGATCCATGATATTCTTACCCTGGACCAGTATGAGTAATGAACTGTGACATATACAGTCTTAGAAACACTATTTTAACTACCAGAATGCCATGGATTCTTCAGGTTACTCAATTCTTTCATTTGAGAGAGAGAGAGAGAGAGAGAGAGAGAGAGAGAGAGAGAGAGAGAGAGTGTGAGTGTGTGTGTGTGTGTGTGTGTGTGTTTCTTCTTTGGTAATTTTATTTTCCAGATTTCCTAAAGCAAGTTGTTCTGCTAATCATTTTTGCCTTTCTCCTCTCAACAGTCATGCTTTTGAATTTTATTTCCATGGTTACGATTACTTTTCTTGCCATCTTTGATAGTGTTTCCAGTCTTTCTGAGAGAAGCACATTGAACTCCAAGCCACTCAAGCTATGTTCACACACTCTAAAGCAAATTGTGCCTGCATGTTAAACCAGAACCTGAGACTCTCCCTGTGTGCTAAGCTGCCTTGTGACTAGCTGGGTTGTTGTTCTCTGGAAATTCATCAAGCAGGCTTGAGTACAACAGTCTGCCTACTCTGTCGCCTTTGATTTTATTAGCTCTCTCATGTGCTACCTAAGAAAAATTGGATAAAATGGGAATCTAGTTGGAATCCTGTGCATTTCTCCCTAGGAAGAAATACAAAGTGGACACACAGCCAGACTGATGCCAGGTGATGCAAAAGCATCAGTGTGAATCATAAGTGCTCTGGGTGGCTGACACTTCTCAGATAGATGGCTGCAGTCTGAATGCTTTGTCTCTTGGGTCTGCATTTAGAAGGAGGGCGGTGTGCAGCCTTTTCAACCCTCCACAATTAATCTTTCCACACTGGCTGATAGATGTTAGCTAGGACCACAGTATGAATTCTGAAGCTGAGCACTGTCCTTGTGTCCTTGCCCTTGTGTTCCTTTTTTACTCTTCACAGAATAAAATGGTGCACTTCTAATACGCAGTCATTGCTTTTTCATGCATCTTCGTAGACTATGTTTTGTTTGTTAAAAATAAAATCAAACAAACCCCCAGTAGGATTAGGATTGAACTTCAACTATAATTAAAGCTGTAGCGTCCCCCATTTAATTTTTATATGTTATGGAATGATTTTAGATTTATAGAGAAGTTGTTAAAATACAACTCCTATGTACCCTTCCCCCAGTTTTCTCCATTATTAACATCTCATATTACCATGCATACTTGTTAAAACAAGGAAACCATCCTTGGTACATTTATATGATCTAGACTCTAGTCTCATCTTGGCTTTTATCTAGTTTTCCATGAGTAGCATCTTTCCAACTTGGAATTCAATGCACGTAACTCCCTTGCATTTATTCATCCTGTCTCCCAGAGTCCTTTTCTTTCTGCAATTTTTTTGTCTTTCCTGGTTTTGCTTGACCTTGACTGTCTTGAAGAGTGTCAGCCAGGTATCATGTAGACTCTCTCCGATCTGGGTTTGTTTGAAGTATTTCTCAACATTTACACTGGGATTGTGGGTTTTAGGAAAGAATACTGGGAAAGTGAGGAGCCCTTTCTCATAAGATAATGTCAGGAATAGGTGATGCCCTGTGACATCAGTGAGGATGAGAACATTTGCTAGCACTTTAGAGAGCACAGGTTGATTGCTCAGAAGGAGTCTAACAATAAAGCTTACAACATCCAGCTTCCTAATCCTTTTCCTATACCCATGAACACTGGACCTAAGTGAAGATAGTTTACATGTTTGAAATATGGTATAGCCAATGGAAAAAAAAAGTTTTCTCTGAATTACCTCAATATTTTTATCTTATTTTGCAGTCATCTAGAAGTGAATGGATTCTGTCCAGACTTGGCTATAGTAGTGAATGAACTGGAGACTAGAGTTAGTCAGTTTTCATAACCATATCTTCCTGCTCAGCTCAGAATAGCTACAGAATTCCAAACTATGGTTTCAGTAGGGATTGCATTGAGCTCTGAAATCTATACAGCTAGTTTTTCCCTCTGTCAAAAAAATGCACTTAGGAATATAACAGATCATTTGCTTTTTGCTTTAAATAAAAGAAGGTATGCAGATAAATGACCCCTTCCTCCTTGTAGTACAACAAGAAAGTGAAAATTACATTCTTGAAGATGAAGACCACAGTATTTTAGTTTTTGATCCTTTGCTATAGTGATGTTTTTATTTTGGAGGAATTAATAGTTATTTTGAGTAAAATATGAAAATCAAAATATTCAAAGATATTAAAATGAAATTTGTATATATTGATACTAACTTCTCAACTCTTCAAATTCTAGCTTTCTTATATATCATTTCTTTCTCTTGTAGAGTGTAATTGATTTGTAATAGCTGTTTGCATATTAGGAATGTGGTTACTTCATAGTAGTATTGAAAACATTCTTCTAGATTGCTATTCACATTTTACTCCCATCTATTATACTGTTCTGCACAAAAATTGCAGTTTAAATGCAATCACATTTATCCGTACTTTGTTACATCTGATATTGTTATATTCTTAGAGATGCCTCCCCACTTTAATAACAAGTTTATATTCAGTTCTGTTTTTCTTGAGTAGTTAAAACATTTAAACATCTTAAAACATTTACTTCTGGACACTGCATTCTGTAATGTTGTGCTTTCTGACCCTCTCTTCAACATAAAATGGAAATTAATTATCTCAACCAGGGTTGCAGAGAGAGTAAATGGCAGACTGGCTCGAGCCCAGCAAACTCTCATACTTTCAACTGCTGTCAAGAGTTGCCTTTCATTGCCTGGATATTTATTGAAATTTATAGTGTGAATTTCTATCCTCACACTATTGAGCCTTCCTATGCAAGGACAAGACATGCTTTTGCTTAATATAGAAGATGATGTTATTTATTAAGATGGTGAAATACATAAGACAGGGGTTGCTGCCATTTGACTTCTATATTTTTAGACTCTCTTTTTAACTCAAAGTACTTTGTGAATATTATCCACTGTACTTTTTACGTTTATGGTCATGTGGAAGAAGAATGCTTTTATAGTGTTTTGATATTAGAAAAAAATCAGGGGCAGGAAGCATTATGATGATGTCATCTAATCACCTTGACACACAATTTTATTGATTTAACCTCATAATTTCATACTTTATGCATAGTACCTATACAACCAATTTATATAATCTGAATGTGTGTCTTATTAATTTGAATTAGATATGAGTCCCCCAAAGACTCCTGTGTTGAAGGCCTGGTCCCAAATGCAGTAATATTCAGGGACTTTGAGAAGTAAGAATCTAGGGAAGTGATCAGATGATGAGTGCTTTGACCTCATCAATGGATTAATCCATTGAACAATTCATATTTGATGACTTTATTGGGAGGTGGTGTAAACTAGACAGCGGGGCCTCCTGGGAGGAAGTATGTCACTGGATGAGAGCCTTGGAAGGCTGTATCTTCTCCCTAGCCCCCTTCCCTCCCCTTTCTCTGCCTGCTTTATGGCTTCTATAAGAACAGCTTTCCTCTGCCACACCCTTCTACCTTGATGTGTCTTCCTTGGAAGCAGCAGAACATGAACCCGGGGTGAAATCTCTGAAACTGCAAATTAAAATGAAACCTTTTCTCTTCAAGTTGTTTTTGTCAGGCATTTTGTTCCAATGACGGGAAGCTGACTAACATAGTGTCCTCACAAAATTCATATCAAAAACTGCCTGTCATGGTAGTAGTATTAACAGGTGCATCCTTTCCTGTTGGGCTTGACTCTCAGGAATAGAAAAGTATCCTTATAGGAGAAGTTAGAGGGAGCTACATTGCTTTTCCCACCATGTGAGGATACAGCAACAAGGTTCCATTGTGGAAGCCCTCCCGAGGCATGAAATCTGCTGGTACTTTGAGTCTACAGTTGCCAGTCTCCAAAACAGTGAGAAATAAATATCTGTTGCATATAGCTTACCAAGTCTAGCATATTGTATTATAGCATCCTGAAGAGAGTAAGACACAGGTTTTACTACCTGAATATAATAGTGAGGGTGTCTTGAGTGCCAGATTATGTCACATACTTACATGAAGTAGTTTTAAAGAAAAAAAAAAGCATAGACCAAAAAAAAAGAAACAGAAAGAAAGAGAAGAGACAGTAATGAAAGGTATTGTTTTCTCCTAGCATGGCCAACCCTTAGTAGTGACCTCAGCCATTAAACATTTACAACCTAGAAGGCATTTACCCAGCTGTTAACTTAAAGAGAATACCACTGTGACTCAATCTGTTTTTACTGCAAAAAAAAAAAAATACCATAGACTTGGTAGTTTATAATAGAAATCAATTTCTCAGAGCTCTGGGGTCTGGAAGTCTGTGATCAAGGTACCTGGAGGTGGGTTTTCTCCTGAGGGCTGCTATCTGTGTTCTTGTCTTTGTATCATTTGGAAGGGAAAATACTGTGTCCTCACATGGGGGAATGGATGAGAGGACGGTCAGGGTAGGGGATGAATTTGTCTCAAGCACTTTTATAGGGGTACCTTATGATCAGTCGCCCCCAAGGCTCAAACTTCCCAATGCTATTGCACTGGGGATAGTGTTACAACATGAATTTTGGAGCAAATAAAAACATCTAAACCTTGTCTCCTAATTCCAATCCCAGTATTCTTTTCACTTTGCTCAAAAGAAAAAAATATGTGCCCCCTGTCACTTCTTAATGATGAACATGGGAATATAGGTCAAACATCTATGTTTCGTTAGCTACAATAGCAACAGAGGATCACACTTCAACTTGATCCATTTGTTAAGGTCTATGAGCACCTGTGTCCTGTATTTCAGGATTCCACATGCCCTGTTATATTGAGAATCATTCAATGAATGTGTGAACCATATTTATATCAATAAGAGTCTCCAGGTGAATAACATATTCAATGATTTTTTTAAAGAATCAAGTAAGACTTTTTGAAAGAGTTTTCAATCGAAATTAATATTATTTCACTTAGATTGACAAATGGATACCCTTGCATTTGATGCACAGCCACCATTTATGATTATGTGTTTTTCTGCTTAATCATCTCTGAGAGTTGTTCTGTTTGCCAACTTCATGGATTTGAGGTATGAGTGTTAGGTTCAGGCCAGTCCTCTTCTTTTATGGTTTAAAGCTTTACTATCAGTTTCCTCATTGCAATACATTTAAAAAGGATAAGAACCATGTTTGCAAGTAACTACCTGCTCAGAATCCTGTTCTATATCTCAGAAAAGCGACTAGAACCAAGCTGGTCAGGGCCAGTCTCTGTCTCTCTTGTATTTCTTTCTCTCTCTCTCTCTCTCTCTCTCTCTCTCTCTCTGTCTCTCTCTGTCTCTCTCTCCTCTCCTCATGCATATTGACCTGGAAATACAAACCCCCAAAGACCAGGGATTGAAGGGCACATGCCTCATATATATTCTCTATGTCCTGTTGTCTTGTGGGGGCTCCACAGCAGTAACATCAAGCTCTACTTGTACAGCCTTAATTGGAACAAGTAATAATTTATCTTCATTTTATACCCTCTTCTATTCCCTTTATTTTTATTTCCCTTTAATTTGCTTCAGTGGCTATAAAATTCAGGGATGAGTAGCAAGGGGTGATTGCCAAGCGCCCGGCGCACAGATGCTTCATAAACCTCCCTATGCTACCCTGCCAATGCATCCTTGGCCTACAGAGCATCCTCACTCAGCCGGCACCATCCTGTCCTTTGAAACAGTATTTAGTGAGCCTGTTGTTCTGAGACTCTGGATCTTAGGGAAATTTCAAAAAATTGAAGCTTGCCTTTCTGGACAATAAGCATTGCCACAGATACCCTTATACCATACCTTTAAATCAATTATTTTAACATTTACTTAAATCCCATGACAGTGTTGAAGTTTGCCATTAGTAGAACTCACTGAGCTATCAAATGTGCTTAGAGCATTTTTTATTGATTTATTTGGTATTTTAAAAATCAAAAGTAGTTCCTACAGTACCAACTTCACCAAAGGAAGCAACTTAAACTTTCGGTTGTCTCTTAAGTTTTATTATCTTTTACTTGCCTTTATTTGAGTTTGTTATTAGCAATATCTTGTTGCTTAACAAACAATAAAATAAATACACTCCCTGGCAGTAATTCAATTTTTTTTCTCTTGACAACACAGCGTGTCAGCTATTACACTTTAAGAGTATCTCATCACCGATGGAGATTGCCTGGGAAAATTTTGTTCTTAGAGCCTGCCATGCTGAGGATATCCGCAGCACACGTGTTCTCTAGATGTTCTTCATGGACAGAGAACAGGATTGCACAGCAGCCTGGGACAAACCACCATATGGCTGGGATGAGGGGAAGGATGATAAGTGCACAGGAGGGATGGGAGGGGAGATGTCACAGCTTGTCAGTCTTTATCCCCAGAGAAAGCTTTGGTGACAGGGGAATGATTGAAATGGCACATTTATTGTCCCTGGGCATGGAGAAGGGATAAACAGTGACTAGGAATTCAATGAAATTCTCTCCAGAAAAAGGGTGGGCATAGACCAGGGTAGAGACTGGGTAGTAGCTGAGCCCCCCTGCAGTGGGGGAGAGATGCCAGGAGAAGACATTGATGAGAGAGGTGATGAAAGGTGGCCTTGTGAAGCCTTGGAATGGTGACAGATGGGAAGGGTATAATGATTAGTGAGAAAGTGCAGAGAGAGAAGCCCGAAATAAAGTAAATATGTAGGAGCAGAGATGTCAAATAATAGAAAGAAAAAGTGAAATTAAAGATGGATCTTTCTTTGCAACCTGATAAAAGATAGAAGGAAGGACATTGTGGTGACCAAGTACAGTCATTGCATGGAGGAAGCACCCTCGTCCCCAACTTACTTGACCTCTTGGATTTAGCTCAAATACTTCCCAAGGCCTTTCTGTTAGGGAGGGTTCTTAGGTAAAATGGGCTAGCAGAAGTAGCTTCTCTGCTCCCTGGATCTTAAAATAAGCAAATCATTACAGCAGCCATCCACTGAACACAAATCATAATCGAGGTACTGAGGGCAGTCTTTAAAATCCATTTCTCAGTATCACTTAATAACTAAATGTCTGGATCAGTTTTAAAATGTGGTAAGTAAGGCTCAGAGAAGCTAAATAGCTTTCCAGGTACAGAGTGTCAGAAGAAGGATCCAACATCCATGCTATATAATTGCAATTTTCTAGTCAAATCCACCTGTTTGTATATGGTGCTCTGGCCATTTCTCCAAGCTGTCTGCAATTTTGTTAAGTATTGAATAAAGTATTAGAAAGATGATTTTGTAAATAAGCAACTGGTAAGAAGGGGATTATTGAAAGTATACAATGTATGTTTTCACATATCAACAATATACAGATTTGAGCATAAAAATCATTAGTCGTGCATGCCAGTTCACCAGATATTATTTTTTCCTTATTTCATTTGAAAAGACCTCAAACTATGAGAGATATAGCTACCTCTGTTGATATGGAAATACTTTCTAGAACTTCTCAATTCTCGGTGTGGCCATAGGAAATCTTTCTTAACACTCCATCTTCACCTGTCAGCGCCCTTTGATGTATGTTCCGGGATGAGAATCACACTTCTTATAACAGAGCCCCAGGTTCTCTTCTGGATGCAGGGGTCAGCCCAAGCCAAATTCTCAGGCTTCCTTTTGTTTCTTAATGAAAGAATTCTTTCCCTTAGGAACTATTCCTATTTGAAGACAGGTTCTACATTGTTTGGCATACAGTTGGATTTCAAAGAAGGTTGTCATAGATTTTCCTTTCTCCATATGTTCCAAAATGAAATATTCTCACCTTAAACCTACATTCCCTTGGAAACTTCCCGAGTTCAGCCTTTAATTCTACTTTGTAATCTATTAGCAGATTAATGGTGATTAGGCTAAGTAGCTTACAATAAGAGCTTGCTTCTCTCTCCGTACATATTTTCAAATACTCTACAAAGTTCTGAATGAGCATCTTTTAGCCAAAGTCTACAGATTACCTTACAAATTTGGAAAGCCTTTTCTTTAGCTAAGCCTGTAAGAATTTATTGGGTGCTTGCAATGTGACTTATGTACACTGATAATTGGGGGAAGTAAAGTGGTGAGGGAATAGTTTAGACTTGGTTCCTGCTTTAACAGAGAATGCAGTTTGGTATAGAATATTAAATAAAATAAGATAAAATGAGTAAATGATTCCAGCACAGGATAGTGTCTTGACAGGAGTGTTCATCTTATTGTGGTTCTGTGAAAGCCCAGAAAGGGTAGGGTCTAAGCTGGTCCGGAGGCAACTGAGGTGACACCTGACCTGAGACTCGCCTGAGAAGCTCAGGTGGGAGCAGCAGAGCAGTTGGAGGAGGTACCGCAGCTCAGGGTGGAGCACATAAAGTAGCAAAGCAGTGAATATCAGGGCTTCATGGAACTCAGCAAATTCAGCATGGAGAACTAAGAGCCAAGTCTGCAGTTAATGTCTTTGCAAACTCCTTCAGCCTAGCTCCTCATCACTGGACGCTCTCCAGCTGGATCCATTCTGTTTTATCCTTACCAAAAAAGCAGATAGCAGGGCTGGTATGGATAGAGAAGTGTTGGAGATGGGAGGACATAGGTCCTTCAGGGTGAAGCCCAGTAGAAGAATTATGAAAATCCTTTCCCCTCTGGGCTTTGCCAATGGACTCCACCGTGCCTAGCACAAAGCTTTGTACACAGTGATTCTTCAGTGACTATGGAATGGATTAAGGATTGGATGTGTAAATTCATTTTACCAAAGGAAGTTCATAGGATATACGATCCAACTGCGTAGTACTATTGTTATGAGAGTTTATGAATAGTTAAATAGGCTTCTGGGAAGAGAATAGAAGTGATTTAGTGAGAAAGTGTGTTCTAATGTCTAAACAATATACTTCTGAAAGTTCAAAATGGAATTAATTTGTAAGTAAGAAACTCTCAAACCTTTTATTTTGTATATGTACACCATATATCCTGAAACTAGTTGCTTGTGCTCTGAGGTCAAAATCCATTGCATAAAAATAGTTTCTCAAAAAGACAAAATATAACAAACAGTGGCAAGGTTGTGGAGAAAAGGAACCTCTCTTACACTTTTGTGGAGAGGTAAATTAGTACAGCCGTTGTGAAGAACAATTGCGGAGATTCCTCAGAAAACTAAAAATTGAGCTACTGTATAATCCAACTATCCCACCACTGGGTATATGTATACACACACACACACACACACACATAACTGAGATATATACATAGATATAGATATATAGATAGATAGGCAGATATGTATTTATGTATAACTGAGATATGCATTGACAGATGAATCAGTGAAAAAGATATGGTATATGAAAACATACAATGGAATATTATTCAGCCATAAAAAGGAAATTCTGCCATTTATAACAACATGGATATAAATAGAGGATATTATGTGCAGTTAAAAAGGGCAAAGACCGAGTACCACACATTCTTGCTCAATGTGGAAACTTAAAATGTTGATATTATAGAAGTAGAGAGTAGAATAGTAGTCACTAATGGGTAGTGGAGGAAGAGGTTGGATAAAAGTCACCAAAATAAGTCTACAGAGGAGGAATATGTGCTAGCATCCTACAGCATAGTAGGGTGAATGTAGTACACAATAATTATGATATTTTCATAAAAAAATAGAAGAGATGAGCTTGGAGTTTCCCAGCATGAAGAGATGATAGATGTTTAAAGGGTTGGAAATGCTAACTACCCTGATTTGATTATTACACATTTAATATATGTATCAAATTGTCTCATTATACCCCATAAATATGTATAATTATTTAATATCAATAAAAATAAGACTAAAAATGATTTTAGCTTCACTATAACTTGATAAGCATTCAATAAATATTGGTAATTCATTTTTAGATACTAGTCCAATAAGTAAATTAAATTTAATAATATAGAGTATATTAACTTCAGTCTCATATTAATTTAAAATAAAAATTGTTTTAGCATTATTTTTTAAAAAAAATCTATATTTCTTAATTTTACTAAAGTTCCTCAAGAGCCATTTCTCTTTGAATTTGAAAATTATGTAAAAAACTTAGAAAAATATTCTTTATAATATTTAATAATAGAAACCTAGCTTATTTTTTTTCAAATTTGTGAAATTATTTTCTGTAAACTTTAAACAAATTTACATTTTATCCACTGTTACATGTGGACAATAAAACGCTAAAGTTTGATGTCAAGGAAAAAGGAAAAAAAAAAACAACAACAACAGATGTTAGCCTTAGAACAATTAGATGTTCCTCTAATTTCACTAATATATATATATATATATATATATATATATATATATTTTTATATTTTATTGTATTAAATATTCATGCTACGGGGCTGCAGCTATAAAGCAGCTAATTGATTTGGTGGCCACACATATAGTATTTTAGGTAGTAGCATGGAAAATGAAACAGAGATAAGTCTCTTGGCTTGTTTGAAGTTTAGTGCAAATTATTTCTTTTTTTGTGAATACATCTTACCTTTCACATATCTTGTACAGAACTAAGGTAGTGTACTATTGATGAGCTCAGAGACAAACATCTAAAAACACTTTTTATTAATATGCAAAAAAAATCTGGTATTGAAAAAGATTTTGGTTTTAAAGAAAAATGTACCCAACAGCATAGTTGTTACCAAGGCTATTGCACTGGACATAATCAAAATGTTGTTAGTATTTTGTTGTTTCCAAACTATTCTTTGGATTTGCATAACTTCAGAAGCCACATCCTATTCCTGTATTTTGCTATCATAAAAAAAATAAATAAATAAAAGGTATGCTTAAGAAAAAGACCATGTTGTTATCCTGTGGCAAATTCACCTCCTCTTCTCCATGACAACAGAAAAAAGAAGCTGTAACCATGGTAACAGTAATGGTCCAAAGAGATTAGGGCCAGGCTGGAGATTAGGCCTCCAAGAGCAAAGAAAAGAGGTCCTGATTGGTTCTTTATTGAGACCTTATTTGAAGACAAGTTACTGTTGAGAGCAAGCATGGGGGATTAGCACGAACAAAATTAATTCTGCTGTATAAAGTAAGAAGCCATTCCTTTGTGAAAAAACGTGTCACTCCTTTTTCATATAACGACTGTTTAGATTGAAGTAAAGAGTCTGTGATTAATTCTATTCTGAGCTTTATCTGAGCCATCTGAGTCTGGTCCTGCTTTGTCAGAAGCGACTCCCTCAAGCCTAGAGAGGACAGCGGCTATCTGTGTGCAGACTGCCCTTTCTGCTCCTTGGCAGGCTCTGGGTGGGTCCGGATGGCAGATCATTTTTGATGATGGTACCCAGATGTGGGAAAGTGATTGGAACACTTTTCTTTACCCTTTTGCAACTTGTTTTTCTAATGTTCAAAAAATTCTCACAAAGGTTTCTCCATCATGTTTTTAAAAGTTGTTTTCTAAAGAACTTGAGTGAACATCTCGTTTTCTTTAAACTAAAAAATTTGTCTTATGACTGTTTTTTTTTTTCATATTAAAGGATGTTGTCCAATTGACTCCCAAAAAGTTGATACTCATACAAACCCACTGACCATATATGAGGTGCCACACACTGGCCCATGTGAGCTGTTAGGGAATGAAGGTGATGTACTTACTATTGGTTAGCCCAGAGACAAATAGAGGTCTAAAAACACTATACGTTAAACATGTGAAAGAAAAGATCTCTGATATCTAGAAAGTATGTGGCTTTATAGAAAATTTAGCCCAATAGCATAATTGTTACCAAGGTTCTTTAACATTGGACATAATCAAAATATTATTATATTGTTGTTTCAAAGCTATGTATTCTTTGGACTGAATTCACTTTGGATATCACCTCCTTTTCCTGGATTTTGCTATGATAAGATTTTAAAGTCTTGCTACTAGGACAGGGAATTTTTAGCCTTCATTTAAAGGCATATTTATTTTAACATTTGTCACTTTGGTTCTTTCTTTTGAATACAGGCATTTATTATTTTATTGGTTTGACACATTCTCCTCTATTATAATGGTAACTATTGTCTATTAAGGATTTTGCAAATGCTTTGGTTCAATCTTTCTGATGGAAAAAGCACCTAATAAGACAAGAGGGAAAGAAGGAGTTAAGTGATGAGATGGGCATGTTACAGCAGGGGAACTGCTTGAGAGAAAGTTTTGGCATCTCTGTGGCATGTCCTGCACTGGCTCCCTTGTTCCCCAATGGGATTGCCCTTCAGTTTCCCCCACTGATAACCATCTAAGTAACTCCTAGTGTTCCCACTTTGCCCTATTTTACTTCTCAACTCCCCCCCTTGGTGTTCTGGGGTCACTTCCTAAATAAAGTGTCTGTCTCTTTTTTTCTGAGGTCCAGTTCAGGAGAGAACCCAAACCAACACCCATGGGGCAGAAGCCAGGCCAGAAAACTGATTAAGGAATTTGGAGTTTGCCCTTGGGATAAAGGGAGGATATTCAGGGCAAATAAGTGGCTGAGTGATATGAAAACAGAGTATGTGTATAGGCTTATTCTAGATGCTCTACAGAGCAGATACTCGAGGAAGGTGAATTTGTCTCGAGGCAGAGTTGCCTGGAGACAATCGTGGCAATTCCGGTGAGAGAGCAGAGTGCTGTGGACACCATGTGGCAGGACAGGGAGATTTCCAAGATGTCCAGAAGGGGCGGTTCTAGAATGTGCTGAGTGGAAAAGAGTCAGGAATGGAGGATGCAAGCTTCAGAGGACCACGTAAACACAGCTAAAAGAGTGGCCCAGGAGGTGAAGCAGCCTGAGAGGGGGAGGGAGAGAATAACTTCAGCTCAGCGTGCTGGGTTAAAATGTCTATTGTATGGGAAAGTAAAGGTTGTTGTCAAGAAGCTTAACATCAGCCATGTTTTTGACAGAAGCTCCATGTCCAGACGTCCTTCTTCTCCCCTCCCGATGCCATCACCATTCTGCTGCAAAAGATTGACTAACTCACTGCCAATCTTCCATTTATTTCAAATACTGTGCTGATCAGGCAAGCACAGGGAGATTTTTATCTACAAAGAAGTAGTCAAAGAATCTATGGGGCCAGAAATCACTTTGAAAGCTTTCTGTCATTCTTTAAAATCTCTCTTTCTTTGTATAACTTGTAAGAATTGTAAATTGATAATGTTTCTGGAACCATTGGAAAATGAGGTCTTCCACTCTCCTCCACACAAGAAAGGATTTTCCAGCTCACAGAAGTTTAGTTCACAGCAGGAATACTGACTCAGCCAGCTCCTGTGTAAAGTGAATGTAAGAATGGAGACTGATTTTGATAACGACTAGAGAAAATGGTCTGCCTATAAAAGCCAGTGTGAAGATTATATGTAGGTGAATGTGTATTTGTAGTTTGGAGCTAAAAATCATTCGAGCAGATGAAACATATATTCTCTGGACTGGGGGAGTTGAACAAAGAAAACAGAGGTATCTAGCAAAGATGAATTCCAAATTCACACATGCAGACACACCCACTGTAATTAATAGAAGAATTATTTTACAGATTATAGATGCCTCAAATATTTGAAAGCCAGTTTTCAGATTGTGGATGATTCAGAGTAATTCCTATGAATAGCCCTTGTTAAATTCTGCTATAAATACAGTGATTCTTTATAGGGAGAGGGCAATTGTATATCATTAGGTCTTGCAGAAATTTTTTCTGTTGTCTGCATTATTAGCAGGTAGTCCATGAAAATTTCTATTTTTTTTGTTAGTTCCCATCAGCTTCAAACAACATATTATTAATATTATTTTTATTATTGAAAGTAATATTTTAATTTTTAAAATAACAAAGAATGTAATAATAATTGTGTATACATTTATGAGGTACAATGTGATATTTTGAATATATATGCAATGTGATATGATTGGATAAAGTTATTAATATGTATCAGTTAACTCACCTATCATTATTACAGTGAAAGTTACTATTTTAAAATATGCAATACATATTATTGACTATAGTCACTCTTCAGTGCAATAGATTTCAAAACTATTTCTCTGGACAGAAAGGCAAATACAGTATGATCTCACATCTATGTGAAATCCAATAAAGTTGAGCTCATGAATGTACAGAGTAGAATAGGAGTTACCAGAACTGGGGAGGAAGAAAATGGGAAGATGTTAATCAAATGGTGCCAATATGCTGATAGACTTCGACTTTTAATTTGCTGTTTTTAATTCTGTGTCATTCTAAAAATACATAAATAAACTACTTTGAATTGTATCAATCTGAACAAAAAGTCCTGAGTAGATTAGGGTTTCATGTAGCTACGTGGTTACCCAAGGCATTTACTCACTCAGTTGTGTGGTAAAAGACTGGCATCCCAGGGGTTGACCTCCCAGTTACAGTGTTACTTCAAGTCAGCTTATGTGCACCTGCTTGCTCTGTGTCTTCCCTACTGTCAAACACCTTTGAACAATGAAATCAGTATTTTAATGTAACAACTTGTTTACAGAATTTCCTTAAGTGTAAGAAAAGAGGATTACAGTGTTTGTCAGAAATCAGATGACTTCACTGTTGATTAAAACTCTATAATCACATTTTTCTAAAGTATTCAAACATTTGTAAATCTCTGGGAGATTATGCCCTGTTCTTTTGCTTTCAAAAAGACTCAAAGATTAACTTTGACAAAATGGTCACTGTACATTGGATTTTATATTTAAAATATCTTAAATTTATATTCTGAATTATAATAACTTTTTTTTTTTTACTTCAAATACGGACATATGAGCCTGGTACAGTAATCCCAGGGGCTGGGGAGACAGGAGGATCACAGGTTCAAGGCCAACCTCAGAAATTTAGTGATACTCTCAGCCACTTAGTAAGACCCTTTATCAAAAGAAAGAAAGAAAGGGCTGGGGATATACCTCAGTGGCAAAGTGCTCCTGGGTTCAATGTCCAAAGCTAGAAAAAGAAAATAGCATACACACACACACACACACACACACACACACACACACACGAGGGTGGATGGATAGATAGATTCATTCATTTATGTGTTCGTTCTGCCATTCATTCATTCTGCCTCCCTCCAATAAAGACTCAGAGAAATGTACTAATTACGTAAAATAACTTTGTTGTGCTTTCAAACACTGATATGCCTCTTATTCAAGATAATTTTGTCATAATTTGATGCCATAAGAAACATGATCCTTTTACAATATGGAATTATATACACATGTCCATAGTGAGGTCTGTCTGGAACTCATGTGTTGGTTAAAAATTCACATTACCCGATTTCTTTCCCTATTTCTTGCCTAAGAAGACTTTGATTTTCTTTTGTCATGAATCCTGTAAGTAATAAAAACTGGACAGATACACAGTGCAACACTTTATGCTATTAATTAGCTACCGTTTTGAGACCTAATGAGTTCAAATATATATTAATTCCATTTATTCTTCTTCCCATTGTTTCTGTGCCTTCCTTTGGGATCTGTGTGACAAGGGAGGGCAACTTGCCTGTGCTTGTCTGTAGTTCAGCTCTGTCTGTCTGATTCCCACTTGCAGCACCAAGACCTCTGACAGCACCCCACCCCCTTCTTTCTCCTCAGCCATGCCAAGCTCCAGCGTCCTCCCGTCTGCTCCCAGGGACGTCGTTCCTGTCTTGGTCTCCAGTCGCTTTGTCCGTCTCAGCTGGCGTCCACCTGCTGAAGCAAAAGGAAACATTCAGACCTTCACTGTCTTCTTCTCCAGAGAGGGTGACAACAGGTAGGTGCTACCAATAAATCTCAGCTTCATCCACCTCCACCGTACTCTTAATGCACACATGGGTTTTGGCAGTAGGAGGTCTTGAGCAAGACATTTGGAGACCCTGAATTCTCTCTTCTGTCCTTCCTCAATGCTAAATGGATAGGTGTGGTTTATAAAAGCAGCATTGTTCACAGAATAAATTAAATCATTTACATACACTTGCCTTGAGAAAAAGGCAAGGATGTGCTCTGTGATATCAAGTTTTTATTTCCTTGATTTCAAAGTGATAAACAAAATAACTAGGCTAGGCATTAATAGAACAAAGTATAAAGAGAACCACGTAGCTAGTTTGTAACCCCAACTCTATTGTTGATGTTATGCCATCTCAACAATGACCTTTCTCAGTCTTATTCTACTCTTTAATAAGGAGAAATAATAATTATCCTTGCCTTGCATGATTTTTGTTAGGATAAAATTAAGGTTGGTTCTTATGAGCCATAGCAGAAATCCCTAGTATTTGGTAGAAATCATTGTTGTACATCCTATTTTTGACTAGGCAACAGTGAATTGTATGTGACTGCTTTTAAGATAGCCATTGTCTGTTTGGGTTTTTTTAACTAATATTTTCTTCTTAAAATATATCACCATGTTAAGATTTTGAAATTTGGTTTTTAGATCTTAGGTAGATCTTGGGTGTTGGCTAAGTTCCACCTGGGGAGGAATAGAGATTCCTGTGCTAATCCTCTAGCCTCTGGATGTGTGAGTGCTTTGAGCACACAGCTATCTCCAGGAATTCCTCAGAATACACAGGGTATCAGATGGGTGTCCTTGAGAGAGTCCAAGATGCTGCAGTATGATCAAGTGGTGCAAAACAACTCTACTCACTCTGGGCCCCAAAATGATTTTCTTTCTAGATGACAGAATAGTTAAAGTATATCCTTTGAAAATTCCTATTTTTCATTTGCAGTTTGACCTGACTTTAAAATGAACAAAATAGAGAGAAACACACAGCCTAATGCTAAGATCATTTATTATCTTATTACCAACAGCATTTGCTTTTGTCCTCTTTCTGCAACTAATTCCGCGCAACATTATGACACCTCGTAGGACTTTTGGACCTTAGTGTGTGCAATTGTGAAGCCTGGGGTCATAGATTTTGCCCAATCATCTCCATGCATGTAGCTGGGTTTCCTGGAGGCACATTTAATTCAACATGCCCCGAACCACACTCGCTGTCTCCTCTTTAAATATGTTTTCCCATTCTTCCCGTAGTTTATGTTAGTACCTTCCCTCCAGCTGACCAAGCAAAAAACAGCTGATATTTTACTCATTCTTGCCTCTCACCACTGCCATTCATTATCAAGGCCTTTCAAGTCCACCTCGGCTCAGTCCACCGTGCATCCTTTATTCTTACTTTAATCTTCACTCACCTGGTCTCTGGAAATATCTTCTTGCCATCCAATCCATCCTCCTTATGTTCAGTAGTTATCTTTTTGAAATACAGTTAGGATCACTCACTCGCTGCTGAAAAAATGTGAATGTTCTTACATTTACATATAATGATATTTCTGTGTAAACACATGCACAGAAACTTCCATGTTTCTTTGAATGGACGTCTAGCCCCAATCTATACATAGGTAGAGTGTGGTTCCTATAACGCAAAATGTTTAAAAATATTCCACAAAAGTCCACCTGGCTGGATTTGAGAGTGTTCTTACCATTGACCCGATGTATTAGTCATGAACAAAACAAATAACACCTCTCCTTTAGAATGGATGAAAACATAAGTGCTACCTCTCAGGCTTCCCATGATTGCCAACGGAGGGAATTCAGGTAAAGCATCCAGGGCGGTCACTGCACACAGGTAGAGCAAAGGGGTTGAGAATGGTGTGAACTGAGACACTGAAAGAGAAACTGAGAACAAGACTCAGAGGAAGGAAGATGAAGAAGGAGAGGAAGAAATATTTTTGTGTGAATCGTTTATTTTCCTAACTGCTCAGTTTCCTGTTTATAAAATTAATTTATCTTTTCCTCTTCTATCAAAATCTTCCTTATCTTTTAAGCCTGAGCATCAGTCCACCATTCCCCAGTGGTCTCTCACTTCCAGGGTCACCACGGAGTCCTCATCTGCATTCATGAAAGTGTCTGCATTATCCCCATTTCAAACACCCTCCTCTGGACTCACACTCCACACTCTCCTCTTGCCATCTTTCATGTTGATCTTTTCCTGCAGAAAACCTTTGGTTCCACAGGGATTTATATACTTCATTGATCCTGTGGTGTTTTCCTGTCCCTCATCCTTCCTGTTTTCCTTCACTCATTATACAGTTAAAATTGCACGGGCAATTTTAAACCCGTGCTGATGCACACCCATGTGATGGTTTCCACTCTCTTATTTCATATCACTTGTGTAGCAAAATCTAACAGGCAAATATACCTCCCCATCAATCCTGGGGGTCATGTCATTGAATCCAGCTCAAGGAAAGGTATCCCTGGGCCCACTCACCTCACTTTAGTTAGTAGCCTCTAATTTGCCTCTTGATGCCACTGAGATTTAAGCTGCAGTCATGTCAGCCTCTCTCACATGTACTCCTAACCATATTTCATGCCTTTCCCCCTCTTCTTGCATGTTTAACACTTTCTTCATTTTCTTCTTTCTTTTTCAACCTTATTTGTGCTTTCCTGGAAAATCAGAAAGGAAGTGCTACAAGATTCCAGGCCTGATTTATCTACCCCAATGAGTTTTTAAGCATGCAATCCGTATTTCCTTAAGTTTCTATTTAAAAAAAAAAAAAAAAAAAAAAAACTGGGGCTGGGGATGTGGCTCAAGCGGTGGCGCGCTCGCCTGGCATGCGTGCGGCCCGGGTTCGATCCTCAGCACCACATACCAACAAAGATGTTGTGTCCGCCGAGAACTAAAAAATAAATATTAAAAAAAAAAAAAAACTGCCTATAATTTTCACCAAGGCTGAACTTGGTATTAGAATTTATCCTTTCATGAAACATGGGAGAGCACATCTTCTGCCATTTTTCTCTCCTACATCATTTTCCCCCAATTGGGGGTAATATCTATTAGCATAGAAGAATGCAGTTGTATCTTCCATTGCTACAAATTCTCCCTTGATGCTACAGCTCTCTCCTCCACTGCTCTATGCTCTTCTTCCTTTTATAACAGTGTGTCTTGAATTGTCTAGCCACTCCACACCCTCCTATTCCAATCATGACTTTGCCCCTAGTATTTCCTTGCACATGTTCTCTGATCAAGATCCACCAATGACCTCCATGTTGCTAGACCCTGTAGTTAGTTCCTGGTCCTCATATTACTTGGCCATCAGCAAGCTTTGTCTCATCTGATTACTGCCCTTTTCATGATATTCACTTTTCATTTGGTTTCCATTACACAAGCTCTCCTAGGGCTACTCCAGCCCCCTCCAGCCGTTCACTTTCGAGTTCTTATACATTTAACTCCCAGTCTCCTTGATCTGTGAATATGGAATTACCCCAGGACTCAGGCCTGAGGGATCTCTTTTCATGCACTTCATAACTTCATATTCTATCCATGACTTTATACTGATACAAATCTAAATTCATATCTCTGGCCCTAAAATTTTACCTGCTGTAAAAACTCATATATCTATTCTCTTACTTGACTTATCAAGATGTCCCATGGTATCTGGAATTTATGGACACAACCAAATACCTCTTTTCCTTTATCTCCAACTCTTCCCACCAAATCCATACCATTCCAGAGTTTTCATCCATATTTTTGAAATTTCACCATTATCATGAATCAATCCAAGATTGTTGGATTAATTCTTAGATTCTTTGTTTTGTTTTGTTTTTTTCTTTTCACACTCTATATCAAATGCATCAGTAAGTTTTGTCAGTATCATCAAAATATGTTTGAAATCCATAAACCTATATGATATCTGGTATTTTCTATAAAATAAAACAGAAAGAATGGCTATGATTTCACATTTTTGGCTGAGTGTTGGGCACAGAATAGTTCATCCTGTTATTCTAGTTTACTATTGCTTCAGTTTTACAATATAAACTAAGATCAGGTAAGCAAATGAAAATAAAACATATACTGAGTCCTAATTCTCCTTACCCCTTCTTAAGGTATGATTATGTCTCATCAAAAGTTATTACTGTAACCAGCCAATTCTGGCCTCACCATAGCAGTTGAGTCATCCATTTAAAACACAAGTTGTATAATGTCATTTCTCTGATTCAGAGCCCTCTAACGACCTCCTGTCTCATTCAGAAAATTAACAGAAAACCTTCCTTCCCTGGCCCCTTGTTCCTCCTCTGCCCTCATCGCTCACTGTTCTTTCTGTTTTCCTGTTTGCCCACTCCTGTCCTGCCTCACTGGCTCCCTTCAGTTTGCCCTCTATACCAAAAGGCTCTTCCCTTCATATATCTGTATTTGCTTTGAAGCTTGCTTAGACTGTCCATTGTACCCTAGACACATACGTGGATCATTCCTGAACCTCCACTGAATCTTTGCTGAAATGTCACCTTGCCTTTAAGGTCTTTCCTGGCCCCCATCATTTCCTGTGTTCTTGCTCTCCACCAGAATATATTTATGTGAAAAGGGTTGTTTTGATCTCTTTTATCTACTGAGCTATTTTTAGCACCAAGAGCAATGCCTAATACCCAGTAGACCCTAAAGGTTTGTTGAATTGAAGCCCTAACTGAAATGTCAAGTACTATGTGAAAGTTTCCACAGTCCCGCAATTGGCTTTTCCTTTATCCCTTCCCTTCATGTTGACTGCATTACTACTATGATATTTTACATCATGTTTTATAGTTTATGTTTGGTCAAATATATATGTATATATTCCCTCCCTAATGTTTGAGAATAGGGCTTATTCCATTCCATACCCAAGTGTGGCACCATGCTCCATGTAGAATTTTACTGATCAGAACGGATAGGGTTAGGATCACAGAGAAATAGGTGTGATCCTCTTAATAAATATTTTCCTAATAAACAAATTGTTAAAATAAATTGTGTTACTGAACAGCTAAAAAAAAGCTGAGTGCAGTTCAGTAAAATCTTATTAAATTGAGAGAAAAATAAAAGTTGATATTAAAACTTGATTCCAATATTCCCATTTATTTTCTATTTTCTGGCTCTCAACTAGAGTAAATATATGCCATATGTCTCTAAGGGTTAGCTGTGATGTTTGTTTGCTCTTGTAGGTTTATTTAGCTCCTCAATACAATAGCTTTCTAAAAGGTAGCAGGTTTAACTTTTGCCTCAGATTAGCACTAATTTAGGAAAATTACTCAAACTCAGATTATCATTAATCTGTCTGACTGGTAAATGATGTCTATAATTCAAGTGCAATATTGAACATTCCAAAACCTAAAAACTGGATATGGGGTAAAGTGATTGCTTCTCATACATCTGATAGTAACTACAAATCATTAGAACTAAAGTGATCTTTGAGATCAAAATCTGACTTGTTTCCATTTAAACATTCAGGGATTGAAGCTCAGAGAAGGGAAAAGTTCCATGCCCAAGACCATAGAGGTAGCATCAACCATGATAGCAAGCAATTGTTGAGCACTCCCTTTTCCAGATATCAGCCTAAGCACCTTCTATCAATTTCCTTTCATAATCCTCACAATAAAGTATTATGGAGATGAGACTTGATAGAAGTTCCCACCCCTCATATGGACCTAAGAAGTAGTAGAACCAGATTTTAATGTAAGCCTGAGTGCATGTCAAGTGTTCTAAATCCCTTGCTCCTTTAGTGGACTAACATGGAACAGAACTAAACTTTCTCCATATTTATAGAATCATGACATGAATTTCTTCTGAATGCTTCTTTCTAATCGTTTACAGACTTAATGGTGAAGGTGATCTGTACCACTTATTTGCCATTATTAAATCTCACTAATGAGTTTTATTCATGTAAAGGACTTTATACCTTTCATTTATTAATCTAAAAATTACCTAGGGAATGTCACACAGCATAGTTTATAGGTTAAGACTCTGTGATTATAGAATTGAACCACGTAGATTTGAACACTGAGTCTGAATTTTTCCAGCCAATGGCGTTGGGCCAGTTCTTGGTGACTTGTTTCCTCATGTGTCATAATAATAGTAGCTGATATATAACATTGAGCTATGTGTTAAATGAAGTTTTTTGAAAGTGCCTAAAATACTTTTCCTTTGCCTGGTGCACTCAGTTCTTGTTGACTAGTGCCATGTGCAAATTATTGCGTGGGTTGGAAATTAAAATGAATGAAATACAGAGGCCTTTCCTGACTCTTGTTTAGTGAGGAATTTATTGCTTTCACAGGCATTAGGCCATTTGATCCTCAGATATTGTGGTTATGATAATCACAATTTTAGAGGTGAATCTGTCTAGAAAGACTCAAACATAGGGCCTCAGGAGCTACACAACCAGTAAATATTAGAATTGGGATTTAAATTCAAAGTTCCTAGTCCAGTGATCTCCTTACTATACACATACAGTAAAAGATATTTCCCCAAAAGAGGTACATAGAAAGTACAGTGGGAGTTTATATGAGCAAATTAAAGCACATTTATGAGCATCATTCACTTTAATCCTCACAATAACACTGAGGTAGGCTGATAAGGGGCTGGTATCTCCACTTTGCAAATGAAGCATGGAAGACTCCAAGATTGCCCTGATGTGTTCAAGGTCACACACTATTTTGCTATAGAACAAAGGCTAGAGCCAGGTCTTCCAGCTTTCAGCGCTGATTCTTTCTATTGCTTTATGCTGCCTTGGAAAACCTCTGCTCACTGCTCAGGATTAGAGACCAGCTTTGAGTGATTGACATGGAGGATTCGTTTTACAATTCACTGTGCATTACATTTTCAACATGGTGTTTACATATTCTTTCCCTGCTCTTCAGAGTTGAGGACTCTGCAGCTGATGCAGCTTGTTATCCATGAAGGGAGTGTATTGTGATGGAAAGAGGACAAGATTCAGAATCCAAAGCATCATATTGGCCCTGGCATGACCCTTGTCAAAGTTAGCCATCATTTCAGGATCTCTGCTTCTTTGTCCAATGTGAAAGCCTGGCCCTTTTATCTCATAATATTCTTAGATGGTCAAGTGAAAGTAGAGTGATTTTTTTTTTCTTATAATGGATTTAAGGCATACTGGAAAAAAGATGCCATCTTTAAATAGCATATGAAAATGGGTAAGCCATTATTTACTTAAACAATAAATATTGGATAAGCCATTAGTCACTTAACAATAAATGTGAGAGTTTGTTTTTTTTTTTTTTTTAATGGTGTCAAGCACTGGTTTGAAAATAGTAGAGAACTCAAAAATTTCCCTGGAAGGCATTTAGAAATCTTGGGAGGATCATCCTACTGGTGAATATTTACATACACACTGAGTTAAGAGCCCTCTTGGAGAGGAACATGCTTCTATGAGAAAATGTAAGTGTGTTTGTATGGTTCTACCAGAGTCAGGAGAGTAATCTTAAGAGACTTCAGTGGGTGGAAAAGAGGGGCTTAGACCAGAGGTTACCTAAATAGAGGGCAGAAGACAGGCTGCCACAGATGTCCAGGCAGGAGATAATAATCACGGCTCAGATGAAGGGTCTGACAATAGGGATGGAGAAGGGGAAACGAAATTTGAGAGATTTATATTAAGGAAACAAAGTGGTTAGGTCCAGTCGATGAATTGCATGTGATTGGTGAGGGAATGGGAGGTGCCAAGGACAGTTGCCAGGTGTCAGCTGTGTTTCAATGTAGAAAGGGGTGCAATTCTCTAAGATTGGGGTGCTGGAAAGCATCAGGCTTGGGAATGAAGACCACAAGTTCAGTTTCAGGCACATTGTGTTTGCCATACCTGTTGGAACATTGTAGCAGGGAGGTTAAGAGGGGTCTCAAAAATAAGAGTCTGGTGCTCAGAGAGGACTGGGTCAAAGGTGTAGGTCAGGAATCTGGCAGGTGCAGAGCCACTGCAGCTAGAACAGAATGGCTCATCCCAAAGAATCAGAAGAAGAGGACCCAGAAATGAGTCATGTTCATCCAGAAAATAGAGGCTGAAATTATGCAAAATATATAATTTGAAACTAAAATCTTTCCCTACCCCCATCCACAAAAAAGTTGCTTCAAATTTGTTGTTGCAATAGCTATGTGTTATATAATTAGTCTCCTGGACCTGTACTAACATTGATGCAGAAATTATATTAAGCAAATTTTTGAAAAGTCTGTTCCTAGGTCTATGTTTTTTGCAATTTGAGGAAAACAACAAGAATTTTTTAACCAAAATTTATTGGAAGTACTAGAAATGCCTGTGACAAGACAGACTCTGTTTCTCCTTATGCTGTATCTGGCACTGAGTCTTCTCAGAATCTCCTTCCCTCTTAAATGGCAGTGCTTCCAAAATCCACAGTTTTAGAACAGTCAGGGACAGAGGACTTAGGGTAGGGGGTTATTACTTCTATCACCATGAGCTCTGTTCCAATAAACACCATATGTCAGTTTTAAAATATTTTCATTGTTGTACCATTCTTACACTCCTAAAAGAAATAAAAATGCAAGTAAAATAGATACAAAGGAGATGCTAAAAATCTTTTCATCAAATGTAATTTCTTCCCTACCAAAAAATGTTAATGTAATTGTCTCTCATAGAATCAACTAGTTAGGTACTAGCCACCCTCAACAGATAATTTATTTGCTCAACTCACCATCTTAACTAAGCATTAACACCCTGGTGCACTTAGCTAAGACAGTATGTATTTCCATGTGTTCTAGAGACTAGAACATAAGTTCTGAACTCAGCTAAATAAAACAAAATGTAACAAAATAAAAAACCAGAGATAGGAGATTTTCTACTCTCAATAAAGAATATTAGAGTAGAAAATCTTTGAGTAGATCCCATTCTCTTGTTTCCAGGTATGAAATCAAGATTCAGAAAAGTGAAGGAGCATGGTGAAGATGACCCAAATAAATTGGGATGGGACATGAAATCAAAATCTAGCTTTTTAGGCATTTTTTATTCAGTTACTATCCTAATTTTTTTTTACATTTAGTTATGCATTCATTGAAAAATTATAAACATCAGCAACACTGCTACTTTTTATACTCAGTCTGTATAAATGCTGAATGTGAACAAAATATGTGTGAAATATGGTTTCTCCTAAAGTAATTCAAAATCAAGTCAAAGAGACAGGCTTGTCCGTTAATATAGTGACCTATGGGCTATACTCAGTGCATAAACCAAGAACCACCAAAATACTAAGAGAGGACATTTAATGCTGCTTGGAATTACATGAAGTGATAGTAGGAAATAGAAAATTTCATTTGAAACAAGTTCTTGCCAAGTTGAGAAGGAAGTCTGAGTCCAAAGAACATAACTCCAGGCCGACTGAAATGGAACAAACCAAACCAAAGGCATGAGGAGAAAAGGCAGAGGTAGCCAGGGGCATGGATGAGGCAGGTGGGTCATTGCAGAGGCCTGTGAAAAGGTTTGGTCCACACGGTGAAAGTCTCTGGACCATCCCAAGGAGGTGAGATTGTATTAGTTATAGAACATCAGCCAGTTCTAGGTCATGTGCATGGAGTTGACAGAATATGCATATTAAAAAAGATGTCTGTAAATAACAGGTAGAAAGAATTAGAAGGACCCATGACAAAGAACTAGGAAAAGCTGCTATTATAATCCAATACATTGCAAGAATGTACTAGAGCAGGGACAGATTCCAGGTGCAGGATTAGGTCTCAGTGAAGCTCCCACAAGGTGCATTCATTCATGCTACCACATTTGACTTCATGACTCAAAATGTGTCGACACTTAACAGTTACACTGACTGAGATCAGCAAAGCAGCAGCATCATTGTTACTGCATCAAAGTGCATGCTTCTAGAATACAGGCAGGTGTTTTCCAAGAAATCAGGTGACCTGACACACCTAACACTAAAATTTATAAGAAGTCAATATTTGTTTTTTACTAACTTCTTGTGATCTTTTTGTAATGGTCAAAGAGGTAAGTTGCCTGTGGTTGTTTCTTAGCCCAAGGAGTCAGACTTCATGTATTCAATATTCTGGATATTCTACAAGTAAATTCACAGGGAATGGATTCTAGATGGCACAGACTGAGCGGTGCAGATTTGAAGAGTAATTATGTCTTCAACTCACTGGATTTCCCTGAGAGGCAGCAGAACATCCTCACACGATAATTGGGCAAACTTCTCACATCAAGGGTTCACCTTTTCTCAGAGCTCTAAGTGTTTATCTGCCCATTTACACAGGAGTATGGATTAGAGTGAGCAGAAAGAAACCCTTAATTACTAAGTGCTTCAGTGTAGAGATGATGGAGTCTAACTACTCGAGATGGTCTTGTGTCAGGCAGTTACGGGGCCAGAGATACCCAGCATAATCAGCTGCCCTTCCAAACCCAGACCTTACTTAACTGTTGGTAAATAAGGTGTGATGCTTTGTTTACAGCTAATAAAGCCTGGAGAACAAAATCAAAAGCCTCCTGCTAACCTTTGCAGCTTGTGACTGAGCAAATTGTGCAGGATAATATGGCAAGACACGCTTTCTTCCCGCAATGCATTTATGTCACTTCAGCAGTTGGACGTCACCCCCAGTAGTACCCAAGAAAGCAAAGGGACAGAAGCTTGGCAGCAGAAGCCCAGGCACCAGTGGGGACCTCAGATGCCACAGACATTCGGAGCTGTGCTGAGCATCTCAGGGAGCTCCTCTACTTCTCTAAGCCTGTCAGCAAAGTCCCGGTCCCTACAAACATTCGTTTTCACTAGTGGAACTGGTTCAGTAGTTCTGTTTATGAACTACTGGTTTAAACTTATGTCTCCAAACCAAATTGATCTATTAGAAAATATTAATAAGGTTTTTGTTATTGTTATTTGGGAAGCAGGCCTACATGACAGTGAAACCTTTTTGTGTGCTTTTTATCTCCTCAGAAGACTGGTTCTACATATTTTGTAGACAAGTCCTCTTCTTGGACTCAAATGTCTTACTTCCTAATGATGTCCTGGTGGTATTTTATTCTAATGATAAAATAACAGCAGCGACTGCCATTTATGAAAGACTCTGCGTTGTCTCCTGGGCACGGTGGTTTCTCCTTAAGATGGTTCACATGCAGCATATCATTGGAAAACACACCTACGTAGAGTCTTACTGTGACCTCACTTGGCTGTGAGGAGCAGATTTCAGAACAGCACCTAGCATTGAAGTGCATCAGTCATTGTGTAAGATGACTCAGAGCCTACGTTGAAGAATCCAGTGGTTAGACCAGGGTAGTGCAAGCATGTTATTATAAGAGGGATGTGATGTCCTGAAGCTAGGTTTGCTGAGCAAGCGCAATGAATATGTTTAGATTGTATTTTACAGAGAAATGCCATAGAAGTGTTTTCTAAAGGTGCTTTGTCACAATTTCTGTAAGACTGAAGCAATTCCATCTGTCCATATCAATGAGAATAATTTGTGTGTGTGAATATTTGTATTTGGGATATTATTCAGAGGTTGATGGATATTATGGAATTCTGAAACTGTCTTCTCATACAAGAGAGTCTTTTTTACATATGAGTGATATTTTCATTATGTGATCTTCAGTATTCTTACCTGGGCATGTTCAAATTTTCTCACCTTTTGAATCATTTGAGGAACACTATTCAAGGGTTATACCAGCAAGATCTGGAACATAGTGGGTTTTATCAAAATTAGTGTGTAGGTCTAAAAATAAAGTCACTTTTCTTATAGATGCCAAAGAAATTTAATATGCAAATCTGATCTCTGATGACAACTACAGTGTTGAAAGTCCAGAAAAGATATCATGGAATGATTCAAAGCAGAGGAGAGACAACTCCTCCTCACAGTGTTTTCCAAAGACACATTGTGCCTCTGTCCCCTTTAGGATACCATATCTTCTACCCAGACCTATGATTCAAAGAGGTCCTTTGTTTCACCATTATTATTGAGTGATGTCAAAACTGGATTTAGAGGATAGAGTTTTTTTATTTCTATAGTAACTGTGATACCCACAACTGTAAGTCCTGTGGGAAAGAATCATGTAATTTATATTAATTGCACATTTGTGTCTATAAAATAATGATAAACTATTCTATCTATATCAAAGGACTTGTGAGGCAGTGTATATAAAATTTCTGATGAAAATACATACAATCTAATTATGAAGGTTTCCTGTTTAAAATTAATTATTTAAATTGTACAAATTTATGGAATAGAGTGTAATAATTATATATATATATATATATGTGTGTGTGTGTGTGTGTGTGTGTGTGTGTGTGTGTAATGATCAAATCAGGATAATTAGCATTTCCATCTACCTCAACATTTAAAAAAATTTTGATTAGCACATAATAAGTGTGCATATTTATGAGGTGTGGTGTGATATTTCAATACATGTGTGTAGTCTGTACTAATCATATCAGGGTAATTAACGTTTTTTTCTCCTTGCTTGGTGTTTGGAGTCCTTGAATTCCTACCAGTTATGCATAATATACACGATAGTTTATTGTGAACTGTAGTCACTCCCTGTGATGTACAACACCAGAACTTATTCTTCCTATCTAATTATATTTTGCTCCCTTTATCTAACCTCTCATATTCCCTTCAACCCATCCTTTCAGGATTCTACAAACCACAATTCTACATTCAGATTGGCTTATATTTTTAGCATGCATTTATGGTGTTTGGTTTTCTGTAACTGACTTATTTCATTTAACATAATCTCCTTCAGTTCCATTAGTTGTGCTGAAAATGATATCATTCTTTTTATGGCTGAATGATATTCCATTGTGTATATAGGTCATATTTTCATTATCCATTCCTCTATTGGTGGTTATCTATTGGTTGCTTCCATATACTATTGTGAATAGTATCACACTAAACGTGAGCATGCAGTTATATTTTTGATATGCTGATATTATATCTTGGGATACATACCTAGAAATAGGGTAGCTCAATTTCTGTTTTTAGTATTTTTTTTAATGTTGTATTTTGTTCTAATTATTTAGATATGGTAGTAGAGTTCATTTTGACACATTGTATACAAGTAGAACACAACTTCTCATTCCTCTGGCTGTACATGGTGCAGAGTCACAATGGTAGTCTAATCTTACATGTATATAGGGTAATAATGTCCATCTCATTCCATCATCCTTCCAATCCCCATGCCCCCACCCTTCCCTTCACTCCCCTTTGCACAATCTAAAGTTCCTTCATTCTTCCCTCCTCATCCTACATTATGGATCAGCATCTGCTTCTCAGAGAAATAAATTGGTCTTTGGTTTTTTGGGTTTGGTTTACTTCACTTCACATGATATTCCCCAGCTCCATCAATTTACCAGCAAATGTCATAATTTAATTCTTCTTTAAGGCTGTGTAATATGCCATTGTGTATATGTACCATATTTTCTTTATCTATTCCTCTATTGAAGGGCATCTAGGCTGGTTCCATAGTTTAGCTATTGTTAATTGAGCTGCTATAAACATTGATGTGGCTCTGTCACTATAGTATGCTGATTTAAAGTCCTTTGGGTATAAACCTAGGAGTGGGATAACTGGATCAAAGGAGTGGTTCCATTCCAAGTTTTCTAACAAATTTCCATACTGCTTTCTAGAAAGGTTGCACCAATTTGAAGTCCCACTAGCAATGTATTAGTGTACATTTTCCCCCACATCCTCACCAACACTTACTATTGTTTATGTTCTTGAAAATTCCCATTCTGACTGGAGTGAGATGAAATCTTAGGGTAATTTTGATTTGCAGTTCTCTAATTTCTAGAGATGATTGAAATTTTTTTTCATGTTTGGTGATTGATTGTATTTTTTCTTCTGTGAAGTATCTGTTCAATTCCTTAGCCCATTTATTGATTGGGTTATTTGGGTTTTTGGGAGAGGTGTGTTTTTTGAATCCTTTATATATTCTGGAGATTAGTACTCTATCTGAGGTGTGCGTAGCTCCCATTCTGTAGGCTCTCTCTTCATGTTATTGATTGTTTCCTTTGCTGAGAAGAAACTTTTTAAGTTTGAATTTATCCTGTTTATTGATTCTTAGTTTTACTTCTTGCACTTGGAATCTTATTAAGGAAGTCAGGTCATAAGCTGACATAATGAAGTTCTGGGCCTACTTTTTCTTCTATTAAGTGCAGTATCTCTGTTCTAGTGCCTAAGTTTTTGATCCACTTTGAATTGAGTTTTGTGCAGGGTGAAAGATAGAAGTTTCATTTCATCTCACTATATATGGATTTCCAGTTTTCTCAGCACCATTTATTGAATAGGCTATCTTTTTCTTCAGTGAATATTTTTGGCACTTTTGTCTAATATGAGATTACCATATTTATGTGGGTTTGTCTTCGTGTCTTCTATTCTGTAACATTGATCTACATGTCTATTTTGGTGCCAATACCATGCTGTTTTTGTTACTATTGCTCTGTAGCACAGTGTAAGGTCTGGTATGATGATGCCTCCTGCTTCAATCATCTCGCTAAGGATTGCTTTGTCTATTCTAGGTCTCTTATTTTCCCAAATCAATTTCATGGTTTCTTTTTCTAGTTCTATAAAGAATGTCATTGGAATTTTAATAGGAATTGCATTAAATCTGAATAACACTTTTGGTAGTATTGCATTTTGACAATATTATTTCTGGCTATCCAAGAGAATGGGAGATCTTTCAAGCTTCTAAGGTCCTTCTCAATTTCCTTTTCAGTGTTCTATAGTTTTCATTGTAGAGGTCTTTTACCTTTTTTTGTTAGATTGATCCTCTAGTAATTTTTCTTTTGAAGCTATTGTGAATGGGGTAGTTTTTCTAATTTCTCTTGCAGTGGATTCATCACTGATTGAATAGAAATGCATTTGATTTATGGGTATTGATTTCATATCCTGCTACTTTGCTGAATTCATTTATTATTTCTAGAAGATTTATGGTGGAATTTGTTTTTAGTGTTTTGAAGAGGCTCCATGCCTTTTCCTAATAGCTGTACTAACTTCCTTCCTGTATGAACTCCTTGTTTTCTACATTACCATCAACATTCCTTTTTCTTTTTTCTTATTTGTTTTTTTTTTTGTAATAGCTCTTCTGACTATGATGCGATGACATCTCATTATATTTTTGATATGTATTTCCTTCATGGTTTATGAAATTGAGCATTTTTTCATAAATTTGTTGACAGTTGAATTTATTCTTTTGAGAATTTTCTACTCATACCATTTGCCTATTTTGCAATTGGATTACCTTTTATTTCTATTGAGGTTTTCGAGTTCCTAATATATTTTGAATATGATTATGGAATCAGATAAGTAGTCCATAAACCTTTTGCCTTTTCGTAGGTTCTCTCTTTACCCCATGGGTAGCTACCTTTGCTGTCCAGAAGCATCATAGCTTGATCTCATCTCACGTGTCTATTTTTGCTTCTGTTCCCTGTTCTTTGGTGGTCTTATTTAAAAAAAAAAAAAATCATCACTTATACAATATCTTGAAGGGTTCCTCCTGTGTTTCTGTCTAATAGTTTTCATAGTCTCAAGTTTTTACATTTAGGTCTTTGATCTTTGGATGATGAGGTTCTCTTTTAAAAAGCAACTTGCTGGCCTAACTGTGTTTAGTTTGGTAGGGTATGGCAGTGCAACCTGTGGTATGTTGAAGTATCATACAGTGTTTCTTATATTTGGCTACTTTGGGTTATACTGAATCCCATCCAGACCTCCCAGATGGGATTCATTATGCAGTCTTTACCAACATAACACTGTATTTCTAAAAATTTGTCTAGCCTCAGGCTATGTTTAGATTCATATTGTGTGCTTTTTCTTTGTAGTTCTAACATGTACATAACATAATATTTGCACTTTTAACCATTTTTAAGTGCACAATTCCATAGCATTAACTTTGTTCTCTCTTGTTGTGCCACCATCTCGCCATGTGTTCACAGAACTTTCCATCTTCTCTAATTAAACTTCATACCCATTGATCAGACCCTGAGCCCCCACCTGAGGAAACCACACAAAGGTGCATATTTTAATTATTTAGCTGTACTGGTTAAAATTATGTTGGTGATAGAACAAGCTCTAATACGTATAATCACTCAAATCTCTACTTTTGACTCTATAAGAAATAAAACAATGTTCTAATTGACAGTTTTTCTCCACCAGCTCTTCTCCAAAATTCTTGTAAACTTGTAAACCTCTCCATGATCAATGTGTAAAATCTAAGCTCATCATGCTTGGCTATGTCAGGTCCACAGTAAAGGAAGAAAATCTAGAGGGTTAGTTATATGCAGTGATTTTAGGCTCAGAGTGAATCAGCACACATCACATATACTCAATCATATGTCTTCATCCAGGGTTTAGTAGGCTGGGAAATTTAGTCTAGCATATGAAGAAGAAGAAAATTTTGATTTAAGGATGAGCTAGCCAGGTTTTGCTGCATGATATTTTGAGTGTACATAGGCTCAGTAATCATCATTCATGCCACTAGGAACAATTTGATTCTTCTTTTTAAAAAACTAATTTTCCCTGAGATAAAAGTAGGCTTCACTTTAAATATCTCCAAAAATAAAATAAAACTCCATGACACAATTAAAATAAACTTGTAATTCCATTGAAAGCTAAGAGATATTATCTAGGGATAGAAACCTTAACAAACAGTGAATAGTTGAGCATTTCTACTTTACTCAGTTCACAATTATATGTTAAGGGTCAATGAAGATATCTAGGAGGTCTAGAATCTTTTGCATCCTTAAGGAAAATTTCAGTAGTTCTCATGTTTACTGATAGCATCCCTATTCATAGTTTGTCTTCTCTTAAAGTATATCTAAATCCCACCAGGATCAGCAAATCCATTTGTTTACAACATGGAAGACGCATTTAATTGGTAAAATGTATTGAGCTCATGTAGAAGAGACTTGAAGAAAAAGGAAAGCAGACATTTTTGACTATTTCTCTTCACACAGAAAATAATTTCCTTCCTTTTAATAAGTGCACTTAACGTATCCACAGGAGCCCAAGCTCCATACATACACAGGAACACTTAGCATCTGCATTTTCCTTTCCTACAAAGAAAGAAAAGGCATAAATGCATTTGCTGGCAATACTGACAAAGACCAATTTGTGGAATAATTGAAACCTTGATTTCTGTCATTAGCCGGATGGGTACAAAATGCATCTTCCTGTCTACATTCCAGATGCTTCTTCTTATTTTAATACCTCTTTGTTTCTCATGAGTTTCGAATTCTTAATTGTAAAGTGTCAAGGGAAAGTCTTTAGTTTGCAAGTTGCATCAAGAATGACATCAACTTGAACTCCCTGAAAACCTTGCCACCTTTATTTATCGTTCCTTTCAAGTAGTTTATTTTCCATAGTAAGCCTCCGACCTCTTGATTCTGTCCCATAGTCATCCATAATGAGTGAGCTCTTGTAACCCCAGTAAAGGTCTGGGCCCAAAGTATTCATTTTGGAAATAATCTCTCTGTTCAACCTTGATTTCCTAGGGAACGAGCATTGAATACGACCCAGCCTGGGTCCCTTCAGCTTACCGTGGGAAACCTGAAGCCAGAAGCCATGTACACCTTCCGAGTTGTTGCCTACAATGAGTGGGGGCCAGGGGAGAGTTCTCAACCCATCAAGGTGGCCACTCAGCCTGAGTGTGAGTATGAAAAGGGAGAGGCTGTGTTTAGTGAGGATTCCTAGTAGAACTTCTTTGAGATGAGAAAACGGAAGGCAGGGGTTTGAACCAACGTGCTTAACTTGAAGGTTTTCATAGGAAAGCTAACATTTTGACAGATGGCCTCCTCACTCAGGCCTCATTGTCCACAATGGCAGATTAGAGGAAACCATGGCCCCATTCCTCCATAGAGCTCACATCCTCATTTCCTAAAGTGACTCCCTGCCCAACAGTATTTCATCATCACCACCATTGAGTTCAATCCTTCTCCGTTGATTTTTCTCACATTTTCTGGAGTTAGTCTGGGCCGGTTTTAGCATCAGAGGTAAAAGAAAAATGGCATAAAACTTCTAAATACAGGGACTTTTAAAGAAGTTAAACAGGCAATAACAACTGAAGAAGATACCAAAGGCCAACTGAGGCCCCAGAAGCATGGGAGACGACCTCCACTGGACTGTCTCCTTGACTTCTAACTTGAATCACTGTATGAACCTCATTCATCCCAGAGTAAAGCTGTAAAACAAGTTACAATTCCATACTAGCAACTTTTATAAGGGAAGAGCACCCAAATTGTTCATTTAAGAAATATTTCTGTACCTTAAATAGTTTTTTTTAGTTTTTCTTATGGACCTCCAATGTTATTTAGAATGAAGACTTACTAATAAGTTTTCCAGCTTTATATTTTTAATTAAAAATTCTATTCTAAAGGTTAATTCAGTGAGTAACTATTTGAAACACACAGCCTTATTTTAGACACAATTTCCTGTGCTCCTCTTCTTTTCTTCTTTTTTTTGTCAAGTTCTTTGTTTACTTATTTGTTTATTTTCTTTTCAATTAATAATATTCCTTTATTTGTATTCCTATTGGTTTTATGTAAAACTATGTTTCACTTGAAAATGACTTCAAATGCTTTTGGAAGGAGATAAAATATAAGTTAGAAATGTGACAAATAATCTCTGTACTGGGTTCACTTCCTGGGTGATTTATATCAGCATGTCAATGAAATCAAGATAGGCCATCAGAGTACTGGTTGATCATCTACTCTTGGCAAAATCCTCATCCTTTCTTCGTCTTAGCCAAGATTGCCCTGGCAAGATTGATATATTCATCCAGGCAAGGGCTAAGACTTCCAAGTCATGTAAATATTTGCCTCACAGAAACAAACTCTCAGACAATAACTTCAAAAACACAGTAATGTATACAGGTGTCCAGAAATTGTCTGAAAATATAGGCTCCCAGGGAGGTCTGGCTAAATCAGTTGCAGGATTCGGTGCACAATGAAAATGCAAGGACACTTTTCTGAAAAATTAAGAAATGTTAACAACTACAATTAAAGCAAGACATGAAGTCAGTCTTTACGCAGTTTCCCTCTAAGTGTGAGACCTTGTCCAACTTTGCTGGTTGTGCACCCATGAAGCTGGCCCTGATGAGGTTTCCGCTTGTAAGAGCGAGTTGTTGCCCTGTGGATTTAAGCCAGTTTCCATTTCACAATGTCCATGTTAATTTAGCATTTGAGTCCTCAGTCTCTTCGTTGATTTAATGCTTATAGTTAATATATGGAGAATAAATCATTTTATGAATATTTGGCTTTTTTGATTAATAAAGTTCAGTAAAAATCAAATTAGGCATATACACATGTATGTATGTGCTTGTTTATATGTATATGATGTATATGTGTATATATATGTGTGTGTGTATAAACATACATATATATGGTATATGCCACATTGTACAAAGATTGACTTTAACCTCAAACATTCTATCAAGAAAAGTTTTGTTCAGTTTTCTAATATGAAACTTTAAATTTAAGCATTTTTAAAAAGATCTAATATGTACAGGTATCTGAATTCTTTACCCTAAACCTAATATTATCTTAGAATTGTTTTATTGTACTTTTCATGGCTGACTAGTCATGATTACATTGTATTTCTGATAAAAATCATAAGTTGTCAATCTTGCTTTCTCAAACTGAATAACTTATTTTTTCTTCTTCTACAAATATCATTGTTCCTAAACATCCAACTTAAAAATATTTTCAACTTTTTTCTCTTTTTTACTTTTTTTTAATGACAGTATTTGTAAATCAAGGGACAAAAATATTTTTCTTTTTAATACTAACTACTGAATATGAATATCTCAATACATAAGGCTTGTATACAGCAGCATGTTCTGCAATTTTTAATGTAAGAATTTTTAAAAGCATCCTTATTTGTATTGCCCATAGAACATTAACTGTGTGAGACAAACAACAGCATACTTCAATTTATAGTTGTATATCATGAATAGCTACTATGCTCCTAATACTATTCTGAGTCACTTAAGGTGCTTTAGAAAAGGCAAATACCTGTTAAAAGTAATGTAGTTAGGGATCTCATAAACTTCTTGGGGAAGTGAAAATTCTAAGCATGTGACAATCAAAAAAAAAAAGTCCTTAGATAAGAGAACTTATAGGAAATTGTTAGATGTGTTAGATGGAATATAAGCTATTCTGAGTCATGCATTTGCTTCTGTGCCCCTTAGCTGATGGTCACAGCTTATTACATAGTTATTTTTTATGTCTACACTATACTGTACTTACTTCCTCCAGTCACCCTTGGGTTGCAGAGAGAGCCCCAGCAGGCTTGCACTACATTTATTCCTCTCTATGCAGAAAGCAGTGTAAGAAGTGTGAGCAGAAGTCTTCTCTGGATGCTTGCCTCTGTGTGTATTTACTTTGCTTAACAATTTACATAAAGGACCATGAGACAACTAAATAGTAACCACTACAAGTCCAATTGAATAAGACATGTTGTTTTGGTATTGTTAGAGCATATAAATAATAATTTCTCCAGAAAATGAAAATGGAGAACCTGCAAGCTTTAGAAATGTGATGTAGCCTTGACTATTTTTCATTAAGGGCAGCGGTAATGGCCTTAGAATGCTCTTCATATTTTAGCCTTTATTAGCACTGTCTTTGATCACCTGTTTTTAACCACTGTATGCAGTAGCGATTGTGTCTGTGGGAGGTCTTTGGCTTGGCTGTGTTTCACTACCCTCATCATGGGCTAACTCACCTTGTTGAGCAGGTAGGTAGAGGAGAACACTTCAGCCTACAGAAGAGGTCATGCAGAACACTCTGTGAAACAGCCGACTCCTTCATTTATAATAAAAGCATGCTGTAGTTCACTTGCTGTGTTTATTACAGACATTAGGATAAATAAATTATATTATCATGACTAATAGGTGCTGCATGTGTATTTTATCTTCTGTTGTTAACACCAAATACCATTTGGCAATTTACGAATATTACTAGGGAAAGGAACACTTCATCTCCTCTAAGCCTGCTCAAAAATATGCCAACTGGCAAGGGAAATGGAACATTCCAGGGATCCTCTGTCTCCTTCCTTTCTCTCCTCTTCTCTCTCTTTCCCCTTCTTCTAAGCCCATCTTTCTGTCTTTTAGAGGAAATACCAAGGTTGATTTCATTATTTGGACTAGGCAAGAGGGGTAGAAAAAAAATCAATATTTCCTCTCGACAAAATGATTTTATCTTTTGAAAATGGGTCTTGTCTGGGTGTGCATTTGGTTGCTTCTTTTATCACCATTTCTCCAAATGTGATGTAGAAATTGTGCACTAAAATTACATAGCTTTTATACAAATTGAATTTCAAGTTTTTCATGTTATTTGAAAATATCAACTCTATTATGGAAACCATATTTTCAAGGAATAAAAACGGAGGGGAAATATGTCTGAAATATAAATCAGCCAGCAACTGTTTCTGAAAGTGCATACATTTTACAGTAATCATTTAAAGAGATCAACAGTCCAAGATCCAGTTTATGAAATAATCACCCGGAATAGAAAGACTTGATTTATATGAAGGCTCTGTCCTCTGATTATATCTCCCTTTTGCTAAACCTTTGCTCTTTTCCCCCTGCCTTTATGGTGTATAATTTCTTCACTGTATTATCAGCCAGGATTTAAGTCCTTGCCTGCTTAAGACGTGTCTAATCTTTTCATACCACATGTGGCGAATTTTTGAATTATTATTTGGGGTCCTATAAGATGCTGTTAAGGCAGTTTAATCATACAGGATGTTAAAATGGACCACATATAGGTTTGAAGGCTTGGGTAAGAATAGGAAGCAGATTTGCTAGACCACAACCCAATTATCTATAAAGCCCTTTTATATTTAAGATTTGTAAGTAATATTCTTAAGTCTATTATAGTCTTTACACTAAAAAGATGAATGCAAGCAGCCATACCCCCAGGTTGAGTGACTTTAGAATATGTTATGTAGAGGTATAGCTGTATTTACTTTTTTCCCTCCTTCCCTGGATTTAATTTTTTTAAAAAATATCCTAATAGAGTTCAACTAGTGTGGCGATTTTGTATAGAATAGAAAGCTCGTATCATGTTCCTGAATATTGCTACTATATTCTAGATCAGATTTCTTCACCTCAGTTCCCTGAACTAGAAAGTGGAGGTTTTATTTACTCTGCCTCTTCCCAGGTTGTAGAGATGAAATGAGGTCTTGCATGGCTTCAAGCAGGCACTCAATAGAAAGGAAGTTCCTGCTGTGCCTTTGGAATTCTGCAGGGTCAAAGGAGAGCAGAATTCCAAAGGCACAGCACTAAAAAACAAAGAGGGATCTCACCAGGGTAATCTCCTAGGTAAATAGGCTAATAGAGTGCCTTATTTACAGCTTGATACTGGCTCTTCTACTATACAAATGTACAGCCAGCACTTTTATATATATATACTTATTTTCATGTTTCTCGTAGTCCTTCCTTACAATTTGGCAAGATGTCATAGACTGTCTTGTCTTCAAATGTTGCCCAATGTATATCTTAGCATCCCCAAATAAATTTGCTCAGTAAATACTGTATAACCTCATAAATTGTGCCAGTCTTGCCATTTTATGAATGGTTGGTTAGCTAAAATATGCCAGTAGAATCTGGTCTGTACTTAAAGTGTGGGGGAACTGTAAAATATCAATTATTGTTGTTTTAACATGATTCCATAAATTACATAAGCCAAGTTTATTACAGTCTGTCCAGTCAATTTCCTTTATCACTAGGGCTTGTTGACAATTATTAAGCACGCTGCAAGTGATTTAAGCGACTGTTTAGGCTGACTACAGTGGCAAAATTGACCACTAGGCAGGTAATTGACAGTGGTCTGATTGCCTGGTCACATACATGGTTAAAAATTAAAGATAAGTATTGGCATCCTATCTCAGTGTACAGACAGACTCGTTATTTTTAAAAGTCTCTCATTGCAAAATATGTTTTCAAGTATTATAAATATAAGATGGGAGACGTTAAAGGCTTATGGCTTGGCATCCTTAGCAGCAGAAGTCTTAAGAAATCCATTTGGATTTAATGGTCAATTAGGCGAGGTATTATGTTTTTTATAATGGCATATGTTAGTGGAGGAATTGAAGATAGGCTTAGGAGGATGGAATGTTTAATCACCACTGGAAGAGTTCAAAGTAAACATGAGTCACTATGTTCTTTTGAGATTTATTTAAAAATAATTATTTTGCTTCATTGTCCAGTACAGTAACCACTGCCCACATGTGATTGTTTAAATTTAAATGTCTTGAAATAAAACTTATAATTCAGGTTTTTAAGTCACACTAGTTACATTTCAGCTGCTCAATAGCATTTAAAATTTTAACAGAATTAAAAACTAAATCTCCGACTGCTCAGACTTGCTAAGCTCTTGGCTATTGTATTGCAGAAAAGTTTCAAAGGTGACAGAAATTTCTATGGTGCAGCAGCAGCCTAGACCCAGTCAGTATATGAGACTGTGAAAGTCACTCATACATTGCCTTAAGTCAAGGAACGAGAGGTCTAGCAGAAACCAAGTAGAACTAAGAATATATTTAACAGAATTAGTTCCCTCAAATATTGAAAAAATGATGAAAATATGTTTTGAATTAATAGAAAAATTCATTTTAAAAAGATCAGAGAATCTAGAACTGAACTCCTTATCTGCTTATTTACTTAAAGTTATTCAAATACTTTGTCATGCTAAAAAAATGACATTATCTTACAAGGTTCAATTGAAGGTGAAGGTCAAAGATAACTAGTTGCTTGGGTTAACAGTGGTATAACAAGTTCAGTTTCCCTAACAGCCCTTTACTGCCTTTTAACCTGTTTTATTTTGAGCACACACCATAATTCAGGCTTCTTCAGTGGCTTATAACCAATTATCTAGAAAAATTATCTTCGTGAGAAATGATATCGGAAAAACTATTTATTTCTTACTGACATTAAGGGATATAAGGAAAGGAAATGTGAAGATGTTCAGAAGTTCTGCAGGTGGATTTGCTTGGGATTTAATTGCCTGGTATGGTATGGTTATGTGCCCTACTAAAAATGAAAGCAGGTTGCTTGTTAAACTGAATTAGTGCAAAAGTCAAATTGAACATCTTTGGGGATATTGTCATCATTCTGGACCAGCTGAAAAAAAGCTCTATTCCAAAGATAAAACAGCTGAGCTGAGCTGTTTTAGGGAATCCTTCTATGGAAAGCTGATGAACATGACTAATGAAGAGTAAAGATAGAAAGGGAATGTGGCATTTTGCCACATATGTATTTATACACTCCCCCATCTTGCGAGCACTTTTTATCTATAGTGTCCATAAACGTTTGTTTAATCAAAAATTGTGATGTTTCAAGCCACCTATAAAGTCTTAGGGATAGAAAATAAGAACGACAAGATGATTTCTGTCTTCATCTGTCTGCTGCTGTCACAAAATATCTGAGGCTGGATAATTTATAAAGAACACAGGTTTGTTTTTCACAAATCTATAAGCTGAAAAGGCTGAGATCAAAGGCACTGGCAGGTTTGGGGTCTGATGAGAACTGCTCTCATAGAGGAGACCTTGTGGCTGCATCCTCCAGAAAATATACACACTGGGTCCCCATATTGCAGAGAGAACAGAGGGGAGAAAAGTGGGGGAAGGGCTGAGCCTTCTTGGCTTTCTTGCCTCTTAAAGAGCTCACCTCATAATACTTACGTGTCAGGGATAAAGTTTCAAATCTTAAAGGAGACAGGACTCAAATCATTCAAACATCCAAGATCTAGGGATAAATTTTTGTTGGAAACGTACCTATAAAATAAATTATTCTAAATCTATCGTTGGAGCCAATTAATTTACTCTTCTCAACCTAAAGTCAGTGATATTGGCATTAGTGTATGATTAATGTGTAATTTAATGCATATATAACTCACTAGGCAAACATGTTGGCTTTTAATGTAAAGTATTTTAGTGCATTTTTAAAAGTATCACATCATGAAATATACTGTTGACTAACATGATATAATACCCAACCAAAATTAAGTAAAGCTCAATTTTTAGTCATTTCACACTTGAATGGATTTTTTAAACTGCAGATAATATTCTACTGTAAAATGATAAATTTTACATGTTACACAGGAAGTCAGTAATGTGACAAACTATCACTCTCTAAGTCCAAAGTTCCTGCATTGCGTTATTTTAACAAAGGTATTTTTTCCTACTTTGGAGAAGATAATCTGGCAGTGGCAACCCCAAGCACAACTGTCTAATATTCGATGGAAATGCTTCCTGCTTTAGCTTGCCCAGGAGACCAAATCAAATCTAATAAGAAATTGGATTGGGACAAAATTTCTGACCACTGGATATTTTACAGGAAGAAGAATTGCCATAGGTTGAAATGAAAGATTTTAAGGTGATGACAGCGAGTGCTTATAGTCATAGCTATTACTATCAAAACTCAGATGTTGCCATTCGTTTCTGGAAAGAAATGATCATGGGTTTTTGTCCACTGAAAGTCAACTGTGGAACTCAGCCCACAGTCAATGCAAGTAACTCATACCTGACACCTTAGTTAAATCTGCAATCGATGTTCCAGGTACCCCAAGTAGAAGCAGAGTGAAAGATGGTTAGGAACAGTGATTTCAAAGGATTAAGAACCCAAACTCAGACTGTTTCAAATTTCTGGCTTTTTCCTGTACTAGCAAATATGCTAATTATTCTGTGCCACAGTTTCCTCACATGTAAAATGGAGATAATATCTATATTGCAGGATGTTGTAAAGATTAAAAGTAAACCTTTAAAATAGGAATACAACAGTACACCTTTAATCAGTGACTCTTATGATTAAGTGAGATATTTAGCCTGCTTCTGGCATATCCTCAGCCCTCAATAAATGCTAGCTATCACTATGATTTTTCATTACTTGATTCTAATTATTGGTCATCAGATCATGTTTCTCCCAAATGCTTTCCTTCTCCTTTAGGCTATTTCATAAGCATCTCCTATTTCTCCTTAAGATTTTTATTAAATAATTTCTAAGAACAAAAAGCAGATCCCAGCTAATTCATCACATTGTTCAATTTTTCAGCCTGCATGAGTCCATTTCTCACCTTCCAAATTTGTTTGAGCCTCATCATCATTTCATTTATTCATTCATTATATTCCACACACCTTCATGGTATGCACCCAGAGGGTTTCTCAGTACCAAGAATTCAACAGTTGTGTTTTTTTTTTTTTTTAAAGAGAACTTAGCCTTATGAAGTTTATATTCCAGTGATGGAGAAGGGTAATGAATAAATACAAATAAAAGCATGCAGAAGAATAAAATAGTTTACAGGGGCAGAAGTATAGGATGAGGACAGAGATGATCCTAGGTAGGAAGGTCAGGAAAAGCTTTTCTGAATTAAGAGTACTTAAGGGGACACCTTGGCAAATTTGAAGGGTGTTGGAAAATATCTAGGGGAGACATCTTAGGTGGGGCAAAGAACACTTGCCAAGATTCTGGAGAGGAAAAGCCAACTGTGGCTGGGTTTGGGCAGAGCAAATAACAGGGAGTGGGGCAGAGGTGAGTTGAACAGCATCAGGGCCTTGTCAACGGCCTCGTCAAACTCTGAAAGCCACAAGAAGGAATCTGGATTTCACCATCCGTGGAGGCATCTGGGCAGGAGGGAGTGACTTGATTTGTTTTGATATTTAAAATGGAATGGGAAAGTGAATGCAATAGTTTAATCCAGAGATGGCTTAGGTTTCTGTGGTCATTTTGGAGGAGATGAGGACTGGTAGAATACAGGACACCTTTGGAAGATAGAAACATAATATGCTGCTGGATGTGGTGTAAGAGAAAAGACAACAGTTAAGTGTATTGTTGAGTTGGGGCTTCAGAAAGTAGAGGAGGGGCAGCTCTGTTTATGGGGATCAGAAAACTGAGGAAGAGGCTGATTTTGAAGGGTGTGTAGGGAGTGGAGACATGCTGGGAAAATCAGGACTTATGTTTGTTTTAACATGTTAGGTTTGACTGTTAAATGTATGCAGGTATTATTTAATTAGAATGCTAGCTCAAAGCAAGAAATTAACAATTCTTTGAACATAAAAATGAAAGAACCTTCTTCATATAGGCAGGCCAGTTTCTATTGAAGAGAAACAGTTAGCTTCAAATATTGGCAAAGATGGGCAGTTACTGGAAAGACAAAGAGAATTCCACATGTATCACAGGGTATGCACATTGCCAGGCACAGAAGATGCTCAAATAGTTGTTGACCATAGAGAAGTCCCCATTTTGGAAATCTTCCTGTCAGGCCTGGGAAGTGTAATTTAATGTGGCTGATACCAGAAAGAAGAGTCCATTAAAAGGTAGACTCAGATCTTCAGCCCAGTCTTCCAGCTGCCAATATTTTCCAAAAGATCAATCCAATAGGGGCAAATTAATGCCAGGGTAAGTATTAGCCGAGAGCCAGCTTGTTTTCTGATGTGTACTTTGCCTACGTTCATTAAACAGGTGATTGAATTCTGATGGGATGTCAGTGCAGGATGATCCACAGGTTGATTTTCTATGACTGCATCAGAATTGTACAGACAGAAGCCTGGTTTAGGGCCGAGTGAAGGCCACAGAATTAAGAAGAAAATCTTCTTTAGGCTTTCAATATCCCTTTCCTATACTTCTCTCATATCTTGGGGATCTTTGATCTTCCGTTAATTAACGGCACCAAAAATGCAAAATATTTACCCAGTGTTCTAAAGCATACAGCTAAATTCATAGAGAACTTTGAGATGGCAGCTTCTAATCATTGAACTTTACACAGGATAAACATGGGGACCAGAGTGTTTAAGGCCAATCAAAGGGTGAATCAATAAACTGGTGGGATCACTACACTTATATTGAGACTCCTGGTTCACCAATGATGTTAAACAGCAGGCCTGAAATCATCACAGTTTTCTTTCCGCAGTGGAAACAGCATTAAGCAAATAGAAAAGAGGCCTGAGATCTATCTATTCTAGACTGAGATCTTATCTGTATTTTCAAGATATATTTTTGAGGAAGTCACTGGCCTTTTCTGATTCCCACTTTATTCTTATAAAATAAGGATCATACTATATGTATTAATTTCCTAGGCTGCCCTCACAAAATACTGCAAACTGGGTGACTTAAAACAATGGAAATATAACCTCACACGATCTTGAGCCTAAGAATCTGAAATTCAGGTGTCAGCAGGGCCATCATTCCTCTAGAAAAAAAAAAAAAAAGGCTTTATTATCCTTTGTGGCTTCTGGTGGGTGCTGGCTGGCCATTCTTGCATTTCTTGCCCCGACCTTGTATCCCTCTACTCTCTGTGTGTATCTTCACATGGCCTTCTCTCCTCTGCATCTGGGCCCTGTGTGTCTACACCTCTTCTGTGAGACACCAGTCATACTGTATTTAGGATCCACCTTAATCCAGTAGGAATTCATCTTTGCTAATTGTACCTGCAAAGACCTTATTCTAAATAAGGCCAAATTCTGAGATTCCATGGATTTCTGGTATCCCGTTCAACCCTTTATACTATCCTATAGATGTAGACGTATAAATAACGTGGATTTTTAGTAAGAGTCCATATAGTCTGATTGAACAGTAAGCGGTTATTTAGTGAAGGAATTACCTTTTTCATTTCAAAATCATTTTGATCATTGTCTCTCAAGCAAGAAGGAAATATTGGTGTTAAGTGACATTCCAATGTTTTTAAAATCATATCTGATATATTCTTCTTCCGTCTCCTTCTCTTCAGAATGCTAACTCTGCCCTGTAAGCTGTGGGACACAGCACTTCCTGAACTGTAAGGAGGGCAGACTTCTAAGGCTGCGGGAGGACACTGATACGCAGAGTCCATAGGTACAGTTGACTGAAGCTGCAGGTGGGATCACAGGAACCACACACTTACATTTCTACTCTTTGACCTTCAGTTGATAAAATCCCCTGTAATTCTTTCCTCCCAGACACTGATGCCACCATCTGGACTCTGATTTTAACTGTTATGATCTGAAATAGTAATTCCATGTCATTACCTTAAAATCTTTTGACTTCAGCCCATAGCTATTCTCTGTACCTATAAAACAAAATATTCTTGGAGCAGGAATCCTGGCCCAACCCAATTCCTACAGAATACATGACAAAATTAAATGTGACAAAGCTAATAGTATCAGGGGTGGGGACTGAACCTAGCATAACATTCCTGGCACACTGTGTGTGTGTGTGTGTGTGAGTGTGTGTGTGTGTGTGTGTGTGTGTGTGTGAGAGAGAGAGAGAGAGTGTGCACGCGCACAAATGGAGATTAACCACGATAATTTTGGGGAAAATGGTAAAAAGCAAATATTAACTACATTTTAACAATAGTTCTTTAATGAGTTTGATTTTCCATCAGTTCACCATTATTAAAATTAATTCAGAGAATATAATAATGACAGCATATTATTTTTGAAATCCCAACATATTGAGAATAAGCCAGTGTGGGGTGAGTTAAACTAAGCTGAGGAACATTCTAAGTACATAATTTCTACTCCTTGCTATAAATCTCCTCCTTGATCTTAACCCTCAGCTGACTGTCTTTGTTTCCATTCCCTCTTCTAAATGCCTTGTAGTAAAATCAAAACACTACTTCCATTTTCCTAATCAACTTGTAGTTCAGTTCCAGTTCTTCAAAAAAAAAAAAAAAATGCTTAGGACTCTCAGAAATGAGTTGATCTCCCTTCCAGAGGCACATTTCATGTTTCATCATTTAATATCACACGTGAACATAAATAACAATATGAGAAATTTAATATCTCACTGACATTTTAGATTATGCCGCAGGGTTTAAATTTAGTAGCTTGTTTAATTTTATCACTTCAGGAAATGAATTTATTTCCTCAATGTTCTTATAGTATTTTTATCAATTTCTTTGGAAGTATTGAATTACCCTCCCTCCCCATTCCCATTCAAGAAGTTTTCAAGCATCCTCCTAGGGCTGCCTACACCTGTGAAGTTCGGGAAGACAGCCACTAGTCACAAGTGACTATTGAGCCCTTAAAATGTGACTGGCATGAAGTGACATACGCTACAAGTGTAAAATTCAGCATGTTAAAGATTTAGTATAAAAAATAATATATTTTTTTAGATTTTGTATTAATCATATTTAAAATGATATTTTAGATGAATTGAGTTAAATGTGTTATTAAAAACTAATTATACCTATTTAAGTTTTACCTTTCAAAAATCTGCCTACTAGAAAATTTAATTAGCATATATATATATATATTCATGACTCCTTATCTTTATATTAGATGATGGTAGCTTATATGTATATCCTTGTGTTTTTTTAAATTTATATATGACAGCAGAATGCATTACAAGTCTTATTACATATATAGAGCACAATTTTTCATATCTCTGGTTGTAAACATAGTATATTCACACCAATTTGTATCTTCATACATGTACTTTGGATATCAATGATCATCACATTCCACCATCATTAATTACCCCTTGCCCTCTCCCTTTCTCTCCAACTCCTCTGCCTTATATAGAGTTCATCCATTCCTCCCATTCTCCCACTCCCCTCAGGCAAGAAGTCAAGGAGGTTGTCAGTCTTACATTAAGTTGAATTTCAGAGTTATTGTAATGCAATTTTTCAGTTGGATCAGTCTCAAAGCATATTTTTTTCTGAAAGAGGTGTTTCATTCACATTTGACCATTATATTCCTTACTTTGTTATTTTTAACATCATAGCTGATAACATGAATTAAAGCCATTTCTTTATAATTGATCTGACACTTTATAGTACCAATGGAAATAAAAGTAAATGAGGTGAAATTAGCAAAAGGAGAGGGATATTTGGCTCTGTAGCAGCACACTGGTGTTCCTATGCTCAGTTTTACCTAAAGTCTCTCTCTAACTTCTATGATTTACTGCTGAAGTCTGTCTTCTTGCAGCTATCTCTGAACAAGCCCAAGTCTTCCAAGTGGTTAATAAACTTCTTATCTTTTGAATACTGAAAATAAAATAAACTTAATCTTCAGGGTGGTTCAGTCAGCAGACCAGGAGCCTTTTAGATGCTTTGTAGAGATACAGGCCTACTAGGTTTTCTGCCCTTTGTGATTATCAATCTTTCTCTTGCATGCATGTATGTGGAAGAGCATTAAAAGTGCTTCTCGGTGATAAATGTCAGGGGAATCACAAAGTGAATATTAATTTCACAATTGTCAAGGTCAGATGTGCACCCAGGTTCATTGTTATTGGAATTTTTATTGTTGCTGCTGTTAGGAAAGATATTTAATCTTGGGCTCTCCTCCACCCATGTGTCAAGAAAGTAAGTGAGCAGATTTTTTTAATATGCACATACATTGCTAAGAAAGAAGTGCCTTAGCACAGTCTGATCTATTAATTGAGACGATTATTTTGAAGGCCTTCAAAAGGATCAAGGTGTCGATTTAGAGGAGCTAAATTGAAGTAGAATAAACAAAAGATCACAAGATCTGGAAACCAGGGTGATGTTCCTGAAAAGCAGGTGACTATCTATGGAAAAGGAAAGAGAAAAAAAAATGTGCAGAAGAAATAAATAAAGAAGGTACATATCTGTGATAAAGACATTCCTAGAAGCAGAGTGTAAAATTAACTAACTGAGAGTCCAAGAAATTAAAAGAGAAGGAAAGATGGAGAAAAATACTAGGTCATGATGATCTATATGGGGATAAATAACCAGCTGGACATGTCTGCATATAGTCAAGTACCTTGAACCCCATGTGGTGCTGAAGCTGTGATAGTCACCCACGCACACGCCTACACCCCACATACCTGCCCAGTTTAGTCTCTCCCAGTGCTTCCCATTTCAGAATAGTCCACTAAAATACCCCAGCTGGGCATATCCACATGGTAGGAGTCATGCTTGCTTCTGGTATGGTCTTCACTCCCTCATCTCCAGCCCACATCCTGTGGATTTTACCTTCCACACAGCTTCTAGATGCATCCCCTTCACGGCCTCTCCATCTGATTTTCTGATTCTTAAAATATCAAAATCCTCCCAAGACCTTTAAAGACTAGTCTGGCCTGTGGAAATATCTCCTACTTCATTTGGACTCCTCTCCTCCTGGCTCCTGGTAGTCCTATCACCTTTGACTGTGAGTTCAATGGAAGTTTTTTCCCCATCAGTTTTCAGAGTGTCTGGCCCTTGAAACATTAGTTAATATTTGTTGAGCATTTCATTGGTGCCAGGGATCAATTCATAAATTATTGATTATGAATCTTCACAACAAAACTACAAGCTAGAAATTGGTATAAACCCCATTTTTTTAAAGATAAAGAAATTTCACTTCAAAGATAGTGAGCAGCTTGGCATTGGTCTAACAGCCTGAGTGAAGGTTCTTCATTTGAACACTGGGTCTCTGGAGGGTATGTTCTTGACTGCTGGTCTCCGTTACTGATGACTTGCTGGATGAGCTTGGTTGGCATTTCCTGAATCGGAGTAGGCCAGAATTCTGACTTCTATGAAACCTGTGTTAGGGGAACAAAGTTCTAAATTTCTTCCTTAATTTATAGTCCCTCCCCAAAGAACCAGTTTACCCAAGGCAGTTGGTTATCTTTTAAGGCCTGGAAATAGATAAACAATAAATTTCTTCCCCAAAGAGATGGTATCATTTAAGGTAGGATCGTTTTGCCACTTTGTAGAAAAAAAAAAAAATCTGCTCACTTGACTTTCTGCAGAAGCAGAAGATTGCTACTTCCTTCTCTAATAAATGGCACTGGGGCCCTTTTATAAAAAGCAATCTATACATGTCATTTATTGCTCTATTAAAACTACAAACATCAGATATTGATTCTTCCCCTACTGACCATAGTACAAGCCAACTTCGAGAAAGGTTGCTGGGATTTAGTTACATTATCACCATGGGAAACACAGTGGATTCTGCATGAGCTGAAGACGTGTTTCTCTGATGCACATCTATTTATAGAGAGCTGAAATTTTTGTGTGAAGAAATGCAGTCTTGAAGTACACATGAGTCTCAAATCAGTGTAAACCAAGTGAGAGGCCAGCAAATGACCTTTCTTGGCCTTTGTGTTTGTGACTCTTCTGTAAGAATTAAACATCAATGTATTGTCTGCATATTATGGAAATAAAATAACAAAAATGACAGCATGTGGGTTATTTATGAGGAGGTGCAGAAGCTCAGCTTGTATTTGTGGTGACTCTTCAAGCAACTCTGGGCTCTTTCATGAAGCATTCTCTTGGCCAGGTTTGGTTTATAAACAGCATCTTCTGGTCAGGACTCATGGTACTCAATTGGGCATCTGCATTACAGGGTTTCTCATCTGTTCATGTTTTTCAAATAATCCTGAGAATAAAGACAAGAATACTAGTTCTTCTAAGTGTCTATGGAGAGAATGAAACTTTGGAAAAATTTACGGAACTTGATTTTAGTTTACACTCTATTATCTACAGATTATTTTGTATACTTTGTTTCAAGATTTTCTCAGGAGTTCAGAATTTCTACACCACGGAGCTATTATAGTTTCCTATAATTCTTACAATAACTCTGTGATATAGAAATTATGAACTCCTGAGAAAATCTTGTCCACAGTTGGGAGGGTTTTTAAACTTTATTACATTTTCCTGAGATTGATAGAACGTTCTTTGATTTGCTGATACCACTCAACAAAATAGTAAGATAATTTAGTGATAACTTCATGCTTTGGGGGAAAGTGGCTTGCTTCCTTATTGTAAGAATGTAAAGCCCTATAACATCCTTAATTTAGTTCACCTTGGAATTATTCTCATTATGTTAAATTGAAGCTCTCATCAGGAAGCCTTTCCTGAAGGACATTTTTCTTGCTATTCACCAACTTGTAAGTTCTGTTCTGGAAAAGCCAACATAAAGACCATTAACCACCAAATTCATTCATATAGATATTTTCTGACTCATTGGATTCATCCTACATTCTTGAACATCTCTGTCCCTTTTTTCATCAGTGAAATTCCTCATTGTTCTTCAAGAAGTGCTTGTAACTGAACCCCCCATTTTACCCATCCCTGATTTCTGTAGACTTGTTGACAGGCAGGTTTCTGAAACACCTTTGTACTTAATCTTCTGCTCTTAGCCTTGATTATCTAAGTTCTGTTATTGCTCTTCAGGTGTTTGGTGTGTGTTCTCTGTCTTAATACATTCTTTGAAAATTTCTACCATAATAAGATATTTCAGAGTGCTGGAGAAAGCACTGAATTCTAAGCATGTGCAAAATATAATTAGACTTTAAAATAAGATGCTGCTTTTATCTAAACTTTTCAATCATAATGGAGAGTAACCAGACCTGTGCTATTTGGAGGGGGAAAAACATTTTTTAAGTCAGATCAGGCTTATATGACATGAAGACTTCATTAATATGTAACATGTAACATGTCTGGCTAGAAATTTCTTTTCACCTTCAATGTTTGGTATTTTAGGTGATTTTTCTATGTCATAAAAACATTTGCTGGGCTGGGGATGTGGCTCAAGCGGTAGCGCGCTCGCCTGGCATGCGTGCGACCCGGGTTTGATCCTCAGCACCACATACCAACAAAGATGTTGTGTCCGCCGAGAACTAAAAAATAAATAAAAATTCTCCCTCTCTCTCTCTCTCTCTCTCTCTCTCTCTCTCTCTCTCTCTCTCTCTCTCTCTCTCCTCTCTCACTCTCTCTTTAAAAAAAAAAACAAAAAAAAACAAAAAAACATTTGCCTTAGACATTGCTCAGAAATCTCCAGTTTAAATCATTTGAAATGTCAGCTACAAAGTCAGGAATCTTCACTACACTTTGTATTTCTGGAGATTAGCTTTGTTTCACAAGGTCAAATAGCTTTACATACTTTACCAAGATATACTACTACCTGGTGGTATTAATGAAAAATCTGAGCTACCTTCCTGAAAGAACCTTATTTTGGGGTCAACTCCTGAAATCATTTTTAGTATCCAACCACTTCAAGCTCCGAATTGAATCATAAGAAATCCACTTTCAGGACTACATTTCTTTTTCAGGAGCTACTTCTATTAAGCTGTCAGAAATACCTATCACTTAATATACTGGCATATATATGTGTATATAAGTAATATATAAATGATGATATAGATCATATACATTATATGTGTTTATCTGTATCTAGATCTATCCTTTACATATTTATACACACATATACACACAGTGGCACCGTTGAGTAGGTCATAAGTTAGCAGAGAGTGCCTATTAAACCCGAAAGCAAAATGAGCAGGTAATAACTGCTTTCTCCAATGAAACCTTGTCAGACTCCTGTGGTTTCATATTAGAAACCTACCCCATAGTTTTTGCTTCTTCCTTGCCAAATTACTGTCATATCTCCTAACTATGTATATAGTTCATTCAAAAAGGGGTTTCATTATGTTAATAATTACATTGCCTGCAGGCTTTTTGATGTTGCATTCCCCATACCGAATAGAAGCAGATTTCATAGAAATATCATTAAAGCTGTTAACTACAGGAGAAAAAAAATCAAGGAGGCAATCAAAGCATGCACTTTATTATCAATAAATGCAAGTAGTTTCAGAAATGGCTCACATTTGAAACATGTTCATTGAGGAAATTGTTGGCTATAGAAGCTATTGCTTCAAGTAAGAGAGCTTTGTGATGTGAATCCATTTGGATCACTTCAGATAATTACTTAGATTTGTTGGTATCCATCTTTTAAAATAGTCTCAAGAAGAATTTTTAAATTAGTAAACTGATAAAATGATAGAATCATCATCAGAATTCTGAATTGAGGGCATCTCAATTATAGGTCATTATTTGAATGACAATACATGTGACAGTTTTTTCTTCCCCTGAATCCACTTACTTTAGTCCTTAAAAAAAGTGTCTGTTAAATTTATGATTTAAGAACATTAGGACTCCTTGTACTACATTGTCATTTTGAAAGAAACTTTAAATATTCAAATGTTCAACTACATAGCCTCTGACATTAACATTTGTCTTCATTTTGAACTTCCCGCTGAGAAACATCAGTTTAATGGCTGAGAGGCATCAGCCTCATTCCATATTATTACAACAGCAGCATGACTTGATTCTTCTAAAGCTTTTTCTTTGAAACCCTTATAGTCACATTTATATTTCGAAGGGATTCCTTAAACTCTTGAGGTTTTTTGAGAAACATATATTTCATAAATCATAATTTAGGTATTTCAAAGTCAGTCAGATGAGCAACTAGGTAGATGAGTATTAAATAGAAAAAAAGGGGAAGGAAGGAAAGGAGGAAAGAAGGAAGAAAGGAAGGAAGAAATTAATTCATTTATATGAGAGGATTTCTCAATCACCAGAAGCCATATATCTTGTAAAACCTAAAATATTTGGTAAATTAAACCAGATGAATTCAAATGCCTTTGAAATACTCATAATGTGAAAAATGATATAGCAATCTAGTTTACAAAGTTATTTCAGCTTTGAAAAACACTAACATTTGAATAAATGTTATAGATGTTTCTTTGAAATGAAATCATTTCCATAGTTCTTACAATAGCATAAATAGAAACCACTACAAGTCATTCAACGATAATCACCGACTGTCAGAACCAAAGCAAACCAGAGATATTATCTAATTCATCAGGAATTAGAAATTTGGGAATCATAGGCACTGTAGACCACATTCCTCCAAAAATGTATGTTGCATTTGTGAAAAATTGTAATCAATTTCAGAGGGTTCTTAGACTCCTTGATAGGGGCAGTTCCCCCTCATACGTAGAGATAAGAATATCATACCTCCTATCATCTATAATTATTCAACTGTAGCCTATTAAACCATGGTAGTTCACTCTCTAATATGCATGCACACATACAGTCTTCCATATGCATATGTGATAAACCATACTACGTTAAAGATTTGACTAGCTTTTTTTTTTTTTTCTTGCTACTGGGAATTGAAACCGGCAGTGCTTTCTTTACCAACAAGCTACACCCCCAGTCCTTTTAATTTTTTTATATTGAGACAAGGAATTGCCAAATTGCTAAGGCTGCCCTTAAACTTGCAGTCCTCCTGCCTCATTCTCCCAAGCTGCTAGGATTACAGGCATGTGCCACCATGCCTGTAGCTGACTTTTATATAACATTATTCAGGTTAATATGCAACAAGGTTTCATTACAATGTGCTCTGTTATCCTATAAATTTATATATAGTCAGAAATTAATATTCCCAGTGCAAGTAGTGACACATAATACATCTCATTTATTCCAACATAACTATTTAATTTGTTCTTAGATATAGGTGTTATGATGAATTTGTACTGCAATGCAGTATTGAAATTTTAAAAGGTGGTTGGCTAATCTGGCATTGATTGATGAGTTACTTGCATAGATTATGTATCTATTCTGAAATCTTTCCATTCTTTGAAAAAACAGGTAACTTGAATGGAGATGGAGAAAAATTAGATGCAGTTTGCCACAAAATTATTGTCCAACTGAGGAGATCAGTGGAGACTATTAAAGACATCTTGGAAATGATGAGCAGTTAAGCCCATTAAATTTCTTGACTGACATGCTAAAATGTAATGAAATGGAGGGCAAGAGCTGTTAACTGTATTGATTTCACATCTAATTCCCATTCTTGAACATTTTTCGAGTCTCCCTTTTTGTTTTCTTGCTTGCAACTCATATGCATATAACATTACATATGTAAAATTATATAAATTATACTTCAACCCACTTTATGGGTATAACTGACTAAATGTACAAGTATATACAAGTATATACCTATATACATATAAACCCATCATTAACATTAAACAATATATTATCCACATATATAAGTCAAGGCTATAATTCAAAGGGAAAATACGAGGGAATTCATGAATCTGAATTTGTAGTGCTGTTGTGAAGAAGAATAAGTATTTAATAGCTACTGTCGAAACTCGCTATCCTGACACAGGAACGTTGTGAAGAAGAATATCCTACATGCAGGCAATATTTTGCTGTAAATCAGAAGGCTGTTGTTTTCTGAAGGAAATATATGTATAATTTGATGGCAATGCATGTTTTGATATTTATATTTATTCAAACCAACATAGAGTTATGACATTTTTATTCTAATATATGAGAATATTAAACAAAATCTACCAATACTATCATATCATAAAATAAATTATATTTTAAGTCAAAAGAGTGAAAGTATGAAACAATTTAATATTGAAGGATAATCTTTTCTTAGGAGAAAAGGCAATTCAAAACTACCACAACAAAAGGAATGTTCTTGTTTGGCTAGTAACTTGTGCAAGCACTTCAGTGGCTTATGAGTACTTGAACTAAATGCTCCAGTGGCTCCTTTTTATTTGCAGTGTCTATTATCTCTGTTTGAAATCCTTCTGGAAACCCAAGCACACGTTTCTCCCTAACAGTATCCAATGACTATAAGGAAGGTGGACAAATACACTTAATGAGTAAATGGTTAGGGTTGGCACTAGTCATGTGAACGAAGTCCAAATTAAGGTGATAACTGCCTGATATTCTGTAGTTGACAACAATTAACTACATGAATATAAAGAAGTTACAAGATAGGGAAAAGGCTCCGAAATTCACAGAATAGCATGGGCACCCCCCCCCCAAACACACACACACACACACACACACACACACACACATTTCTTTGCTTCTCTACAAAGCCGTTACATACTGCTCAGTTGCTACTAAGTTGAGGTGCAGGATCATTTCCTTCCCCTTTGCTCCTTAAAACTTCGAGTCCATATGAATCACTTCCGGTCGCCTCATTGTGCTTTAATGAGCAGGAGGAGCAGACACTTCCCAAACATTATCATCTGTCCCCTTCTCCCAGACATCCACTAGTTTTTAGTCTCCCTGTCCTCTGGGGGTGCAAAATCAGGTCTGGACTTTCACCTTTTTGAATGTTTCACATCTCACCACAGAAATGGGATTAAAATCTGAATAGTTTCTTCCAGATGAAACTACGTTGATGACAAGTAGTTCTCTTTCAGTTAAGCTATAAGAAAGCAAGAAGGAATGCATTTGGCAACCACTTGACACACCATTGGGTCACACTTCTATGTTCTGTGTGAACCGTGTTGAAATCCCAGGTCCCTCCCATTCCACATTTATCTTCTGCAAGCTCCTGGAATTCAGAGCCTTCATTCCTTTCTCTGTCTTTCTTACTTAGAGGAATAACAAATTTCATATCAGAAATGTTCTCTTTGCATTTTTTATAAGTATATAAGTAATCACAAAACCATACAAATTATTTGTTTTTTTTTACTATGCTTTAAAACTTTAAAATACTATACTGTGATGATTCAGGAAACAATGTTCATAGACAGGTTTTTATTTATTTATTTATTTATTTTCCCATGAAGCAAATTGACTGGCTTCATGGTCTCCATGGTCTCATGGTCTCCATGCTTCCACATAAACGAATTATATCGTGTAAACTGTGACATGAGATAAGACTCCCGGCTCTTCGGTATTGTGCCCTTAATGTTCTCTTTGCAGAATACGATGTGTCATAGAAAAACTACCCTTTCCTGGAAGAGTACTGGGGTGGGAACACTCTTGTCTGTCAAATGTCCAACTCTTGGGGACCAAGGGTCCTCCTGTGGAAGAAAGGAAGTTGGCAAAGGAAGGGAAGGCGAGGCCAAACAGAGGAGAGGTGGACTGGAATGAGAGGCATGAAAACTCTGATCAAAATATCAGACGAGATCGGGCGCGTTCAGGGTGGTATGACCGTAGACTCTGATCAAAATATCTATGAAAGCACATGTCAGTATATAAACATGAGAGTATGTACGTATGCACACACCCGCCCGTGTCTTATCTCTGTGCCCTGAAAATACACGAAGCAAAGCTGTTAAAAGTAGTAGTTAACCACACGTAGCATTCTGATCTTGGTCTTTAATGTCATTCTCCACTACCAAGAACGAGAAATCATGGGGAAAACATCTGATTCCAGAGCTAGGGTAGGGTCAAGATGGATCAGAAAGAAAGGAAATACTCCACTAAATGAAGAGATAGACCACAGGGACAGAGGAATGAACTTAAAGAGAAATGAACTTAAAAAGGACTTCACAGGTCAAATCTGGGACAATGTGACCACAAAATAATTAAGGATGATATGACTTATAAACCATGAAAAGGTAACAGGTACAAAAATAGAGATGTGGGTTCTTACAGTAAACATCTGAAAATTTCTGCATCTTGAAATACCTGGTCAGAAGTGCTGATTATGTGATTGTGGACTTGTTTTATCCAATTTTGTTAATAAGCAAGTTACTTATGTGTGATTAAGTAAAGTCATAGTCATGAGAGAAAATGGAACACTAGAAAATAAAATTAAAAACTAATCCTAAAAATAATTTTAAAGAACGAGAGTCAAGCAAGATTTTAAATTGCTGACTTAAATAACAACCATGTGATAAATTATCCATACCTGTGTTGCCTATTTGAATAATAAATGGAAATGTTCAAGTACTCTAATTGTATTTTCTCTCACAGGCAATGGTATACTGGTAGAGTGGAAAATTATTCAGATTAAGAATTTAGATTCAGAATCCCACCCTTTTCTAACATTACCTTAGTTTTTAATACTTCTTGGCCATTTTCTTTAAGAATAAAATGAAATAAGTAATTCAATTAATATAAGTTTTTACTTTATTTTTAAAATTAAGTGAGTCTAAATTTTCATTAATTTTTATATTTTATTTATTGATATCCATGTGGCTCTAAAATTGTACATTTTGCTATTTTTTCCCTTGAACTACAAAAGTTGCAAGTTTATTTGTTTTGCAGAAGTGAACCCTTTTATACTAATCAATGTGTTTTGTACACAGTGCAAGTTCCAGGGCCAGTAGAAAACCTGCAAGCTGTATCTACCTCACCTACCTCAATTCTTATTACCTGGGAACCTCCTGCCTATGCAAATGGTCCAGTCCAAGGTTACAGATTATTCTGCACTGAAGTGTCCACAGGGAAAGAACAGGTAGGTAAGGGCATGAGTCACACAGCCTGTCTACTGGGTGGCTCTCCAGCTAGAGACGAAGGAGACCTGCAAGCTCCTGATACGGTTCAGTGTTAAACATATTCATTGGATAGTGGATTAATTCTAAAGTATTTGTTATTGAAAACTTTAAGCAATTTAATTGAATTCTGTTGTGAAAAAGGCAAATAGACTGTAAGTTGAGGTTAAAAGAGATTGATGCTCATTTTGGGTTTGAATATGCAGTAGCCTGGGCCAATGTAGGTAACCACATTTGTGTGCACCCAGAGATAGTGTACTTTCCCTACTTATGGGAAGGAGGGAATGCATCTGGATATATTCTCTCTCTCTCTCTCTCTCTCTCTCTCTCTCTATATATATATATATATATATATATATATATATATATCCTTAGCCAGATGGCTGTTAGGTTGTTGTTTTTTGTTTTTCAATTTTTTTTATTTGTTTTAACTAGTTATACATGAAAGTAGAATGTATTTATGCACTTTGACATATCATACATAAATGGGGTATAATTTCTCATTTTTCTGATTGTATATGCTGTAGAAGCACTCAGTCATGCAGTCATGTATGTGCATAAGGTAATAATGGCTGTTTCAGATGGCTGTTTGCATTCTTCCCAATCAGACTGTTTCTATCCTCACCATCACCCTCCTCCTTGCATTTTGTTTCTAATTTGTTATTAACACAGATGCCTGAAAAGAGGCAGATTGGCTGTTCAGGTTTTAAAGCTAGAGTAAATAAGTCTTTGAGAGTGACAAAGTCAGCAATTCTCTTTTGTGACATTCGTATGACTGTTGAGATATTTACTGCCAGACCACCACCTTCATGTGGAGAAGATACACAGACAAGTGGATAGCTGAATAGCAGAGTGGCCTCAGGAGCTGAGAGTGCTCTGTTTTGTGAAGGTTGCCAAGCATAAGGTGGTCTCCATGCTTCCACATAAACTGCATTTGCAGTAATTTTTACTTCAAATCCTGAAACAGGGAGCTGGAACTATATAGCACCTGCCTAGTGAATCCCAGTATCACCAAAGAGAGAGAGAGAGAGAAAGAAAGAGAGAGAAAGTGACCAATATGAAACAGTTTAGAGTTCAAGTCTAGTTCCAAGTTACATGATAGACAGCATTCAATAAGCTGCTTCTATGTAATCCTTCTTCTTCTTTTTTTTTTTTTTTTTTTTTTTAGCACCAGGGAATAGACCCATGGATATGGGGTGCTTAACCCCTGAACCATACCCTCAGACCTTTTTATTTATTGGTTGATTGATTTTTAATTTTGAGACAAAGTCTTGCTAAGTTGCTTCAGGCCTAGCTAAATTGCTGTGGCTGGACTTGAATTTGCAATCCTCCTGCTTCAGTCAGCAGTCGTTGGGATTACAGGGATGCACCACCAAGCCCAGATTCCATGCCAATTTTAACTATTATTTTTTTTACTACCTCTTTGATTCAATGTTCTATATATTTTAGTCTTCAGTAATTCATTTCCCCAACCTATTTAAAAAAAATTCAAAACCAATGTCACCCAAGGCAGATTGAGTGTGAGATCGTCCTGGAGAGCTAAATGAGGCGATCCTCTGGTGAGTGCTGGTCTGATCTCCCCAGCAACTTTCACCTTCAGGACCCCATTGACTGCAGCTGTGAAGTGCCAACAGTTTCAGCCTACATCTCAGCATTTGGGGAGATACAAACTGTGGCAAAGTATCTGAGAGTTTCAAGAGCTGTGGGTACATGTCAGCAAGCAATGGAGCAAATCTATGGATTCTTGGTGAATTATTCCATTTGAAGTGGGAGCCAGTCTCTGTTCCCAGGGCTCTACAGCCACCTTCTGCTCATCAGGGATTTGCTGTGGGTGGAATAACTGTTACCATTCAATGCACTGGGTGGTATTAAACAAATTGGAACTTAATGGCTACAAATAGAGCATAGTGCTATTTTTATAAGGAGTCTATAGAGCAGTGTGGGCTCAGTGGGGGAGTGTGTGTCACAGGTAAGGTTTTACAACTCATTATAGGCTAGAATGAATGTACTTTAGTGAGCAGGAGTCTAATGTCCATTTCAGTGATTGCACAAAAAGGCTACCCTTCCTGCTTTAATGCACCTCCTTAATAACAGTTTTGACGTTTTATGTCTCCAGAATATAGAAGTCGATGGGCTATCTTATAAACTGGAAGGCCTGAAAAAATTCACGGAATATACTCTTCGATTCTTAGCTTATAATCGCTATGGACCAGGAGTATCTACTGAGGATATCACAGTGGTTACACTTTCAGATGGTAAGTGATAAAGAGTGAAATTTCATTCACACATTCGCTATAATAATGAAATACTATTGGCATGTATGTCTTAGATTCCATTTTCAAGGCTTCCTGACTAAAATTTTATGGAATATTTTAACACAAATTAGAAAATTTTGTGAACTCACTAATGCTATTATCAAACTTAAACCTTCTGTCCAGGTATGTACCCTGAGTCAGGATATATTAATAGGTCCTTCTTAAGGTGTGACAGTTGCCTAAGAGCTCAAATAATTTTTGTGCATGTTTTTATTTCTATAAATGCTCTAATGCAAACTCATTTGTGAGTGGACTAATTTGGCATGCTTCTGTTATTCCTCATTCTAAAGGGCACAGATGCTTTAAAGTGCTATCAGTACCCCTAAATAGCTCTTATTTTGAAAATATAAGGAATTAGCCCAAAATATCAACCATTAAATGTATGAATAGTAAACATAAAAATGTATATTTTAATTTTACTTTTTCTGATGAATGAAGGATTAGACTTTGTTAATGCTATAAAAGAGAGGAAGGAATCCTGGTTAAGAGAATGGATTTGATCAAGCAGTGGCATGGAAAACTAGAGAACTGGGGATAATGAAAGTTGGAAAAATCTAATAAAAAAGTGAAAGTAAAGTACAGCAGAACATGGTATGGTATGGGGCCAGTGGAGACTCAGGTAGGTTCAGAAATGTAGAGATGACCCCCATGAATCTAAAAAAAAGATAAGAAGCTAGCTCTTTTCCGAAATAATTACCCTTTTAGTTTACTTCTGTAAATATTGATATTTTTTTTTTTAAAAATCACTATAGCTTGTGACTCTTTGAACAATCTATCATTCTTGAATCTGGCAAAGTATCTGGGTGGACATTGCACAGGGCATCAGTGGAATAACAAAAGACATGCTCGTGATAAAGGACAGTGCAGAGAGAACACAGGAGTGATGCTCATTTTCAATTTCAATTTTAAAATGTACTTTACATGTAAGGCCACTTCAGTATCAGTTTAATGTAATTCTTCTGCCCATCCATCTGATTCTGTTATTGGAGACAGAACAGAATATTGGCAGAATAAATTATTTCACAACTTATAATTATAAAAATAAAAGAAAAACAAATGAAAATGAATATTTTACATAATTTATGTAGATTTTATTCACACTCTGAACTGTAATGCTGCGGCCTTATTCTCCACTTTGGTTTAAATGTCATAAGTGAGAAAGATAGATTGTTAATCATTAGTCTAAGAATTAGCTTCTGGAAGTGTGCAGTGGTTGAGACTTAGAAAATGTCTGTCACTAAAACAAAAGCATTTTATGACCCTAACCCCAATAAAAAATCACTGTAGAAGAGACACTCAATTGCCTCTGTCCGATGCATTTGATAGAAGAAAGCCAGGACTCTGTGGTCCCCTTGACAAGGGCACCCTGACCTCTTCACATGCATTTTTACAGTCAACTCCTCCCTTCTAATTTACAATCTAAACTTGCACTCCTGGCTTCCACTGGCTCATTACCTAGCTCTCGTCTATCCACTTCTATCTAATGTTTTCTCTTTTGTCTTGAAGCTGTTCTTGCTGAGGTCACACACCACATTTTGATGTCTTTAGTCACCTTTAATAGTCATCTGCTTCCCAGTCCCAGTCATAGGGCAACTTCTTTGACTTTTTGTATGTTCTAACAGGTAACTGTTGTGAAAATTAGATGGGCTAATCCATGCAAGCACCTAAAACAATGCCTGACATACATGCAAGCTTTTAATAATACTTATCTACACCCGTAGATATTTGCTTTTTACATTAAATGCTTCTAAATACAAAAGAGGTGTTATATTCATTTCTACCTTCTTCCTGACTCAGTAAATATTGGTTGGATAAATTAGACAGGTTCATCCAAACTATACAAATGTGTGTGTGTAAAAATTAATCTTGGGACTTCCCAGTTGTGGGGTTAATTTAATAAATGACTGTGCTTAAATGCATCTGCATTGTAAAGAGCATCATATATCTTATTGTGTTAGAGGAATCCTTACCATAAAATTTACATCAGGGAAGAGAACAATGTAAAAAAAAACAAAATTAAGTATAATTTATTTTCTGAATTAATTATCCCAGTGGTTTCCCAGTTCTGCTAAGATGCTTATAAATATTTTTTATCCAGATGAGCCATCATTTCTAATTTAGCTCTGCTTCAATTGTTTATCTGAGTAGAAACATAATTTTCATTCAGATTCCTCCATCTAGTGTACCATTAGGTTTACAATGACCCACTTCTTCAAACCATTGGGACTATTTAGCACGAGATCATATCTAATTTTGCAAGTTTTCTTTTTGTCTTCCCCAAACAGTTTTTCTTGAACTACATGATATAGTAAGGTCACTAATACGTTTTATGAATGAAGTAACAGGAATTTCCATGCCATCTTGTTCCGTGTCTGAAAGCAGAAGGACCCTATTTCATAGGCAACCACCTATAAAAATCTGCTTATTATTGCCATCACTGTTAACACTAATGTTTATTGAGTAGTTGCTAAGAGCAAGGCCTTGATCTAAGAACTTTGCATTAACCTTTAGCCTGACAATGCTATAATTTTCTCTACTGTTGACAAAACCAAGTCAGAAAGGGAGCAAAGCTGGTAAGCGGAGGCAGGGGGCAACTTGGAGACAAATTTCTATCATTCTGTGATAAATGTTTTATATTAGAATCTTAAAGAAAAACTTGTAAGTATATAGAAGTTATTTTGATCCATAAACTGTGTGCATGTGACAGCAGGTGTTTGCTGAGGAGTGGAATTGAGGTGCCTGTGGTGATGGAGATTCACTTACAAATGTGATCTGCCCTACAGACTACCTCACCACCAAACTATAAACCAGCAAGCTCCACCATGTTGGGGGGCCTCCAGACCCACCTCTGATTGACCTCAATAGACCCAGTGTCAATGACAAGTCACATGGCATTTTGAAGACAAAAAAATATTCTTTCCCCTTTGCCTCATGAAACAACAAGACATTGTGGGAAACAAATAATGAAAATCCCAGATAGATGCATATCCCCCTTACTTCCACCAATATTCCAACCCTATTTCTTGCATGGGTTTATCTCTAAATAGTATAGAAATTGATAGTGAGAAGGCGGAAGGAGGAGGAGTAAGGATTGGTAACCAAACTTAACTGTAGAAAAAATTCTTTAATTATCCTGACCTTGTAAGAATAGCTAGTGTGCATCAGTGGAAAGTAAGAGAAGTTTATACCACAGAAAACTAAAATACAGCATTGCTACTATTATGAAAACATTTAGGATTTTATTAAATTGGCTTTTAATTTGTAATACAGGAATTGCTCTTGATGTTTCTACAATTGTGGTAGTTACAAAATGAAGATGAACACATTTATATTTTGTCTTTGTGTATTCTTGGCCTACTGGAAATAGGGAATTAAATACCATTTATAAATTTTATATTTTATTTATTTATTTATTTGAGAGAGAGAGAGAGAGAGAGAGAGAGAGAGAGAGAGAGAGAGAGAGAGAATTTCAATATTTATTTTTCAGTTTTCGGCTGACACAACATCTTTGTTTGTATGTGGTGCTGAGGATCGAACCCGGGCCGCACGCATGCCAGGCGAGCGCGCTACCGCTTGAGCCACATCCCCATTTTAAATGATATATGAGGGTAACATATCTCATAGATAGTATAGTACCCAGAACAAAACACAAAATAAATCTACCTTTTCCTTCCTCCAAAATTCAATCAGCTGTGATAAATTAAGTTAGCATTACTGAAATTGTTTTGATAACATTAAATTGGTCAACAAATGAGTTGTAATATGATTAGCTACATAAAACATGACATGTAAATATGACAATATACATTAAATTTAAACAAGAAATATTTCCATGTTTAAGAACTGGTTGATTAGAATTAATATTTAATATTAGTATTGATTAGTGTTTAATACTAATATTAGTATTTCCAAATTTTGTTTTAAAGATAATATTTTAGAAGTTTGTAAAGTTATATAGAGCATATTGTACCCCAATGTTTTACCTCAGTTTAAATGATAAAATTGTAACTTATACCTTAAATGTAGTTTTTACAATTAATTAAATATTATTAATATTAATAATAAAATTGCAGTTTATACCTTGATTTAAAAAAAGACAATTACAAGACCTGGTGACTAAAACCTGAGTATGAAGGAGCTTTTTTCATGAGCATATAAGCTGCCTGTTAATTAATTTACTCATTCAACAACTAAACTGAATGTGCAAACTGAATGGCATACATGAAAACTCTCAGTACTTCACACAGCATCAAAATAGACAAAAAGCCTTGTCCCTCTGGTAGTTACATTCTGTACTTAATTTATAAAATGTGAAATAAAATAAATTCTGAAATATTTCCTAAATTAGGAATGTTTATGAAAGAGTAATTGTTGATTTAATTCATAAAAATCAAGCCCCAGGTGAGTATTTATTCAGTGGTTACCATCTTTGTTCAGCACTAAGACAGGTTCAAAATTAATACATACTAAATTATTGCAATTTCCACTATGTCCAGAAAGTTCCAGGAGCCAATATTTAAGTAAATATTTATTTCCTAATTCAATTCAGTAAATATTAATTGAAATGTCAGTTCGGAGGATATAAAGATTAATCAGATAAATTACATGCTGTGATGGTGACTACTTTTGTTACCTTCTGGAAGATAAAATCTGAGTAGGGCATAAATAAATTGAGTGTAAAATATAAGAAACATTTAGAAAAAAAAACAGATATTGTCCAAGTTAAAATAAGGGGAAATATGACAAGAAATGGATCTAAGGTCTTGAAAATGTCCAGGAATATTTCATTTTTATTATATCACCATTTTGTCACCAAAAAGGATAGGGGCTACTCATTATATAGATTAATACATGTAAAGAATTTATTTAATACTGTTTCTATTTCTTTTGTGGGATAGGAGGATTTTTTGTTTTATGTATGATTCATCCCAGACAGCTAGAAAATAGTCCCTGACCTCCAACAGCTATTCATTGAATGTTTGTCTTTGAATTATTAACATGATAGAATATTTACTTTTTGATATAGTAAATATTTCTTACAGGTATTAAAATAGACCTGTATATGTTCTTCTTTCTTCCATAAAGAAGTGGGTACATCAAAAGAAACATCCAGAGAAAACGAACTGCTCTTTTGTTGATGGAATTGACGGGGTTAATACTACTTGGTAGGCTGCTTGCATCTATGACACACAGGTTTAATTATAAACAGCAAAAAAAAAAAACTGTGAAAGTATTTCTTCTTTACACTTTTAAGAGAGATAATAAACATTGCATTAAAGGGATTAAGCAACCTGGGTGACCATTAGAATGATATATTTCATCATAATGCCATGCAGATCCTGAAATGTGCAGTCTCTTAAACCTTTAATACCACTCTAGGAAATCTCCTGTGTGTTTCCATTGGTTTCTCTAGGAAGGTTATTATAAGATAGCTGTAATTAAATGTCAGTATTTGGTATCACAGCAGGTGCTCTTTTGCCTAACAGTTTTGGGGGCTCCCTAGATGGATAACTAACTGGCCCACCAACCGAGAAAGCATATACAAATGAGGTTATTGCTCATCTCTTCACGAAAATTTTGAAAGACCACCTGCCTTAACCTACCTCATTATAATTATGAACTGTGAGAAAGATATACTTCCTCTTTTCACCAGAGGATTGGAGTTTCTCTTCCAAGACTTTGGCAGTAACCATCCTATTTGTTTGATTCCTTTCAGTGCCAAGTGCCCCACCTCAGAATGTCTCCCTGGAAGTGGTCAACTCAAGGGTAAGTCAGCCAAAAGCTCACTGATTCTCTACCTGTTTTTTTTTTTTTTTATGTGTAACCTCTGCTAACCCAGCCATACTGTGAGTACAGGGTGGTGGCATCCTTTGAGTAGAGGGTGGTGAAGGAATGTTCTGGAACAACAGACAGTGCAGAATTATCCCATATGCTCTTCACCACACTTGAATAAACTGGATTTACTTCTGATACATTTGATTTTATAGATGTTATAGTGGTTAAGGGTATGTCAACAAGAGACAAGGACGTCTCTTCTACTAGAATCACTATAGTAGACAAATACCTAGCAGAATACTAAATGGGGCAAATGAAAGAACTGAGGCAAGAAAAGACTTTGGTCCCTAAGAGCTTAATCAGAATTGAATTATTTCATGATGGTTTCTGTCCTCCCTCGTAAATGTAGACATCAAAGGTCCTTCTTGAGGTGCAGTGAGACTATATTTACAAAGCAGTGTTACCCAGTCATCACTGGTTTCCTTGTCTGAAAAGTGGCTTTGACTTTCAAACAAGCTTGAATTTGGCTAAGTATTGCCAAAGATACATAAGCCCTGAGTCAAGAGTGACTCAGGGTTGATAATATGCTAGAGCCACCTAAGAGGGTGGAATGGATCTGAGGAGATGTCATCATGACCAGGCTGTGTGTAGAACTTTAGGAAAGCTTTTCACTTCCTGGGGACCTCAGTGTACTCGCCTCTTTAATGAGAGGATTGGTCTAAATTGTTTCTCCTGGAGACAGCAGGGAAATTATGAGTCTTAGGGAAAGACGTAGGCTTGGCTTTCACACTGCCTTTCCTTTTCCCCTTTTTTATAACTGCGTGTAGTTCTAGTAGAGCATCCAGCATCACCACACCTGTTTCTGTGCTCAAATAACATGGTGTCAATGCCTTCCTTATTGGCCTATCATGAGAAAGTAGTGACATATGCAAAGAATTTAATATTGTGTTGGTAGTGAAGTATTCATTCCATGAGCACTTCCTTGTCATATTTTGCAAAAATCTATGATGAAGCTATATTTTGTGGCTGAGATCAGATTTGTCTATGCCAAATGAATTTATTATCTTTTAGAGTTAATTAAATGTCTCTGAAATTGTTATCTTCATATTTTAACCACTGTATTAGATAGATAAGAAACAGTGAGACAAATACAAAATTAGAATGAAAAAAAAACTGAATCCAAGGAGGAAAAATAAGATGAAGAAATAAAACCCCAAATTAACATATTTGTAAAAAAAGACACTTCTTGCAAGAACATTAAATCTTTTACAGATATGCTGTTCAACTTAATAGATTGCCAGTGCAAAGCCAAGTAGATTTTACAATTATCATATGTTGAATGAAAATTTGAAAATATATTGTAGTTTCTCTTGTTTAAAGATTCATTATTATGAGAATGTTCAATGCACATTTTTTCCTCCAGGGCAGAACATAGAAATGGATACATAAGCAATTTTATGTTTGTGTGCTCATGTCCTTTACAAGTGTACTTCTGCAAAGGGTGAATGTTTTCTTCTGAACTGTGAATAAGGTATTATCAAATGACTGTGGATGCTGACTATATTTGAATATGAATTTACTATCTTCTTAAAGAGAGAATTCCTGGATTGCAAAATTGACTTTTTCAACATAATTTTATATATGTATATTTATATATACACACAAATATCACAACTCACTTTCTTCTATAATATGCACTATTTGCAGCAACCCCATGCGGCTGCGTCTTCTTCTATCCTCCTATAGTTGATTTCTCACGCACTGCATTGCTAGAAAAAAATCACTTTTCATTCACCTTTCAGAAGGAATACAGTAGGCTTTAGAAAGTCTCTTACTCTGTCTCCCTTTCTTCTTCCCTCTGTTATCTTATTTCCTAGATTCTAAGGAATTAGGAATTATTAACTCTTTTTCTTTGAGATTTTCAAGAGGATAGAAATTGAATAATCAAAACACTGTTTTTTACATTCACAGTATGTTGATTCCAGGAAAGCCAAAAATAGTACTATATTTTGATATTCTTTTGTTCAAAATAAAAGTTATCAAATACATAATGCTTACCTTTGAATACTACCATTTCAAAGAACAAGTTATATTGTAAAGGAAATATCATGGTTGAGTAAATATTATGAATTTTTAGATTAACAGAATTATAACTTTTTACATTTTTTTTTAACTTGGGAATTTCCTTTAAGATAAAAAGATAAGAGTCACATTTTGAAAATGTATCCTAAGACATATTTGCAATTCTATGGAAAAATGCTGATTTTACTGATGGTCATTGAAGAATTTTGGTACTCCAAATATTTTTGAAGAAAAAGGACTAATATTTCTGAACATAGAACCAAATTGTCATTTTGAAGTATAAAATGATGATTTATACATATTCATTATTTATGGACATCAGTAAGGGAATTGGCCTGAGAAATCCATATCTGGAACATTCAGAGAGATTCTCACACATGTAGATAAAGGAACTGAAGGGAATTCTCTTAGCCTTTCAATCCAATATAGTGAGTTCCATTGACAAAGTTGAAATAATAGAACATTGTGCAGGCTAATTGTGGCCACACATTTTGTTTAGCAATAATAAGTTAAATATATTAGATTTCAAGTAGCAATGGATTATGATGAGATATTTATTTCTCACAGTAAAATTTCTTTACAAGAAGTAACATCTTCACAGGGGAAGATAATAATTTAGAAGTCCATACTTTTAAATGTGGCTGCTGTATTAGGACACATTTTTGCAATAAAAATAGTTTTCTTGAATTTACTTTGAAATCAATTATTTGAACAAATAAATATCCAAACTTAATTAGTTTATAGAAGACAAGCTTATAGAAGGGAAAGAGCTAATGTGGGTACCCATCTACTTTTCTGTGTTCCATTTGAAAAGTTCTAGGAATAAAAACATTTAGAGTATGCTAGGACTCAAGATACTTGGCATCTTTAGCTAGACCTTTTGAGACTCTAGAAACCAAGTATGTCTCAATTTTATTTATTCATTCAACTTTTACTCCATACCTACTATTATATCATGTGTAAAACTCCGGATACAAACCAGACCTAGCCTTCAGGGAACTCAGAATTTAATAGGAAAACATGAGAGAATATTCATTTTCGCCTAACCACACTTAATCTTTTGTATCAATTCAAAGTTTACCTTATTTCCTCACTGATCACAGGGGTTGAGAGAGAATCCCAAAATTTGTATAGCTCCAAACATCTGTGGCTATATAATTATGCCTTTTTGGAATCATTATATCTTTCTATCATTATATCTTTATAGACTCAGAGAAATCAGCAGAAATAAATTGATTAGGGTTTACAGGGCTTAACTCACAAGTTCAGATATTGACTGGGCACTAGGAAGTGACTTCAGGGAATGAAAAGTTAATTATCCCACCCATCAAAAAAAACTATTGAATCATGGCACATGCATCATTGGACACTTAAGAATTTAAATCTAAAAATCTAAACAATGCAGAACTGTGGATTCCTCCCATTATATCACCTCACACTTGTCTATTGTTGAAATCTTTATTCTTAAACACCAGGTTTACCTATATGAATGTCTTTCTGTTACATTCCTAAAACCTGGTCCCCATTTATTCCCTCATAATTCAATAGTGTACATGATGCTTCGGTGTAATAAGTTCTTGGGGTGTTCTTGCAACTTAAAGTGCCTCACTTCCCCCACATTTCAGTAGAACTTGGCATGCTTTAAAAGCTTGAAAATGTGTTTTGAGTTCATTTAATTCCCTTTTCCCAGATACTACCCAAAGGTAGAATTAAAACAACAATTACCAACACTGCAAACAAACTGTAATTTTGGCCCCTGATGTTTTAAGTCCCTCTTTCTTGTAATAGCAGAGAGGAAATCTGATTGTTGTATATTGGGTTACTGAAGAGAGAGGCCTGTTTCTGGAGAAATAGTGTGACATGATGAAGTTGAGCTGAGGTCTCTGTCCCCTGCCATTAGGGTAATGACACCTCTTAGAAACACAAGTCAGCAGCCAGGTGGATTCTAAGTGAGTCACTTGCTCTGAACTCCCAGTTGGGGCTGAGAAGATGGGGAGAAACTAGTGGAATGAGTAACAAACCATCAACTTGAGTTAATTTGCAAGTCCTCTGTGTTTTTGCTTTGCGTTTGTGTTTTTCTCTTAGAAACCGGGTTGTCTGTTGGTTATGCAAAAGGAGTTGAATTCACTTTCCTCTCTGTTGCATCTCAACCATCTGGAAACATGCTTTTTACAAAGGTCTTCTGGGTCTCTTTCACTAGTCTCAACATGCGTCCTGTGAGTGCTGGTCTCTGTTATGTTGGACAGAGGTATTGTCCCAGGTAGCTCATGGAGAGAAAAACCTCTCCTTTTGTTTCTTTTTGAACTATTCTAAGTCCTTCATAAAATCAATTTTGACCACTGACTTTCTGCCAAAGCTCCAAATCCTGCTTATAAATGGAGTGAATTTCTGAAATGGAATTAATGTAGAACAAGGGGACACATAGGAGCCCTCAGTGATTGATTTCACTAAAGGATAAATTAGAAACCAGCATCTGCTTACCGATGGACAGTTTAAATGCACTAATGATGAGGCTCACACAAATGAGGCTGATATCTGTACTCAGTCATAATATGCAAAGCTTTTCTGTTGAAAGTAGGATGTGGCCTAGTTATCCATCCACATAGATATAGAGCTTATGTATTGATTTGTCATGTGACTATTCTTTAAACATAGATAATGAATGAAAGTTTGAGAAACGGTGTGGAAGTAGGAGTATAATTGTAAGAAAGGCAATATTTCCTGATAGTTCTTACAGTCTATTCTTTATTTGTCAAAAATTTGTGGAATACAGCAGCCTATAAATTTTTTTTTTGTTATATTAACATCAGACAACATGTAATAAATCTTGAGGTTTTCTGAAGTCTAAAACTGAGCTATAATTTGGGTAGAATCCATCTTTGTATGTTGGCTCTCCTACTTCTTCTTTCTTTATTTTTGGTCCCTGGGATTGAATCCAGGGGCACTTAATCACTGAGCCACACATCCTCAGCCTATTATTATTATTATCATTATTATTATTATTATTATTATTATTATTTTGAGACAGGGTCTCCCTAAATTGCTTAGGGCCTTGTTAAATTGTGCAAGCTGGCTTTGAAGGTGCGTGCCACCACTCCTGGCCTACTTCTTTCTTTAATTGATCTTTTGTTAATTGTAGTAAAATATACTTAGCACAGAGTTTATCATTTTTATCATTTCTTCATCATTAGACGTGTTAAACCCATGCTCTACCACTGAATTACATCCACAGCCCTATCTCATCCATTTAAAATCTACAGGTAGTCACCTGAGCAACATTCACACTGTTTGTTACACAACCTTCATCACCTTCCACGTGCATAACTTCTCTCATCTTCCCACAGGGAAGCCCAGTACCTATAGGGGATCACTCCCCTTGCCTCCCCTGACCTAGACCCTGGCAGCCCCCATTCTGATTTCCTTGATAAAGGAGGGAGCAGACTAGTTCATGGAATATTTCTTTTCTTTCATTATAATTGAGAAATAAAGCACTTTAAGGGTTTTTCAGATCCTTACTCTTATAGAGAAAGAAATTTAATGAGTCATCATGGTCAGAAATACAGGCAGATGGCTTAATGGGTTCAGAACAAACTCCTTACTTTCCATTATTGAAGGTGCTTCCAGAATATTTCTGTTTCAAAGTTCTACCATTATGAATTATTTTTAGAAAAGCAACTGATATAACTGTCATATTTAATAGTAAGAAAAGACAGCTGTCTCTATGGCATTATTCTGGAGTAATATTAAAAGCATAGTTTTTTTGTCACAAGTATCATTTTCTTACCTGATCTAATCACAGTTTAATCCAGATGTCCTAAACCACAGCTAAACTAATTCTTTGACTTTTTTTTTTGAAGTTGTAAAAACAAAACAAACTTTTATTCAGTGAAAATACAGTCAGTTAATAAACAATGAATGGGAAAGAATGGTAGCAAAGTTAAAAAAGAAAGGATAAACATTGTTTAATTTATAGAGTACATCATGCAAAGTTAATGCATTGTGTAAATAAATTGACTAAGAGAATATTCTAGAAATTCAAAACCTGCTTTATATCACAGTCTCATACATTTCCTTAGAGCAGTTATTACTAAAATCTGTTCCAGAGAATATTTGTCTCAAGATAACTTCTCAAGGAATGAGGTTGCTTTGGTTTAAACAATTGGGAGAAATATAGGAGATACTGAAGACAACGAGAAGTATTTGTTTAACTCAGCTTTTCTGAAATTATTTTTTCTACAAAAACTTTAGAGATCAAATATTATCTTTACAACTTTTTCAAAGTTAATTATTTTAATGACATCATATAACATATGGGATACATATAACATATGTATCCCATATGTTGAACATCATCCTCCCTAAAAGTGTATTATCATATGAATTAATTTAAAAATAAATATGGATTTAGTGAAAATGAAAAGAAAAAATTAGAATTATGAAGAGTTAGAATAGAAACAAATCAAGGAATAAATTTTTATAAAGCCCCTACAGGCATAACTATAGAATAGGGAGTTAAGAACTTCTTTGGTAACTATTATAAGATTTGAACAGGCTAGAGACATGATTAAATTTCCATGCCAATGTTAACTATTGAGTAATATAAATCAGACTTAGAAAAAGACTTTCTAGAATCTTCTCATCTTTCATATTTCAAATACTTAAAATACATCAGCTTTTTGCTGTTTTATGTTTTGAGGGTGCTGTATTTTGCTCTTTCCAAATTTATTATCATCATTGCTATTTAGTCTACCTTCACAAAGGATTTTGAAAAAGAGATTAAAATATGTGATAGAATATCTTTCTCTTTTGAGCTCTAGTCTGGCTTTAATATCACCTTGTAATTTATACTTCATCACACACATTTCTAATGGCTCCATTTCTGGTTAGCTCTGAAGGCAAAGCTTACTTTAGCCTTTCCATGAAGTTTAATGAGATTTCCTTCAAGTCATACATTTTTTTAAAAGTGGTAGGTTTAATAATGGGCTTAAATTAAATGAACCTGGGTCTAGTGATAAGGTCTCTGATTTTAATTTAGCTCATGGAGGTTGGCCTTATAGTTGGAATGGTTGATTAGTTAGGAAACATGAATAGGTTCAGTCCTACCAGCAGGCAACAGCAGTGGCTTATTATGTGATTTGATTTTAGAGATGTTGAAATATTCACTGATATGCAAAAAAAAACCTCACTAGTGTAACTTCAAGTATTGTTTATATTAGAAACCTGTTAAAATGCCAGAATTTTACCTGAAAGATTTAACACATTAACACATTGTAATCATCATTCTTCACATATGAAATGAGCACCTGATCATAATTATAATAACTGCAGCAACTAACTTTTTCAGCAGGTGTTCTGTGCCTGGAAATGAGCTAAATAATTAAAGCACTACTTAATTTACTCTTTAAAACAATTCTGTATGTATTACTTATTAAACTAATTATTAGAATACCAACTTTGAGATGCCCTTGTTGCTAGAAAAGCTTATATCAAAGGTAACACAACATCCTTCTTTCTTCAAGCTTCCTTACATTCTAGTACAGGGAAATAGACTACTAAACAAATAAATGAAAAATTCGCAGATGAGAGTGATGAATTCTGTGAAGAAGGAAGCACAGTAATGTGACAAGGAATTGCTTTGAGTATCTCTTTTAAATCAGATTGTCAGGGAAGGGCTTTTTAAGGAGATGACACTGAAACTGAGTTATGAGAGGAGTCCAGCATCATGCATACTTAGGGAAGGCATGACACTTCGGCTAATTACTGGCACAAAATCTGGGGATACAGAATTCATTTCTGCATGATTTGGGGACCTAAAGGGACAGTATGAATAGATTGCTTGGTTGGGGCCAGATCATGTGAGGCTTTGTAGGGCATGGGAGAAGCTGGGATTTCATTCTGTAGATGGCCAAAAGGGTTTCAAAGGGGGCATGATCTGATTCACTGTTTTAAGGACTGCACTGCCTACTGTGAGGAAATCTATCCAGACTGAAGGGGGGAGACCAACTGGGAGACAACTGAGTATTGCATAGAAGATGATTGTGGCAGGAATCCAGGAGTCAGAAGAAGAGATTGAAAGAGAAAAATCAGGATATATTTCCGATAAAGCACATTGCAGGAAAGGCACATCAAGACAGTGACTAGGCTTTTGGCTATCAAAATTGGTGAACTGTGGAGTTGCTTCAAGAGATGAAGATGAGTAAGAATAAATTACTTTAGATGGGACTATTAGTTTTTGAACATTTTGAATTTGAGATAGCTGTTAGATATAAAATTAGGAATGTCAATCATGTAGGTCACTTGGTATATGAGACTAGAGTTCTGATGACAGGTCATGCCAGAAGATGCAAACTGAGGAGTCATTTAGGAGTCACTTCAGGAGAGAAAATAGAAAAATGATTGCAACTGGGGACATGTCACATTTAGAAATGGATATTTGAGGAGGAGCAAGAATAGAATGAGTAGGGATGGTCTCACAGACGCCCAGGATAGAAGAGTGTTTCTAAAAGACAGGAGCTGTTACTTCTGTCATGTGCTAGTGACAGATACAGGGGAATGATGACAGCAAAATGGCCACTGTGAGAATGGAATTGAAAACGGAGAAGGAATCAAGGGTCTGAACTGAGGGATTGTCAATGTTTTCAGACATTCTGCTCTAAAGTACAGTGAAGAAAATGGATAGGAACTTTGGGAGATAGTAGGCTTTGGGAAAAATTTTTTAAAAAGTTTTATTTTTGAATATGTGAAATATTACAACTTTTAGACAAAATACCATAGAGAAGAAAAAAAAAAACGCAGTTCAGAAAAGAGAGTGGATAATTGCAAAGATATAATCCTACTAGTGGACCAAAAGGCCCAGGATCCAGAGAAGCAACTGGACCAGACAGGTCAATCTTGCAAAGACAATCGAAGGCAGAGAAAACAGGTGTGGATACAGATATGCTAGTCTCTTTGAAGCTGTGAAGACAAGCAGTATAAGAAAAGGTCATAGCTGGGCGCAGTACCCCATACCTGTAATCCCAGTTGCTTGGGAGGCTGAGGCAGGAGAATCACGAGTTCAAAGCCAGCCTTAACAAAAGTGAGGCACTAAGAAACTCAGTAAGACACTGTGTATAAATAAAATACAAAACAGGGCTGGGGATGTGGCTCAGTGGTCAAGTGCCTTTGAGTTCAGTCCTGGTACCAAAAAAAAAAAAGAAGAAGAAGAAGAAGAGAAAAGACAAAAAAGAGAGTATTTTAAGGGTTCAAAGACAAGGACAAGAAAAAAGATAGGAAATAGTTATCTCACATGTTAGAATAGAAATAATATATATGCAATTGTGATTGTTGACCATTTAAGATTTGTTGTTATAAAAAAAAGTCAGATTATAGTAAACTTACATATGAGTGTATTTTAAGATAAAGCTTTTTTTAATAATTAACCTGAGTCTGACCTCTTTTCCCACCAAAGGGATTCTGGTTTAATCTCATTAAAAATCCCTAGCATTGTGCTATATCTGATATATATCTATCTAATATAACTAATCTAATCCATGTATATAAATATATACTTTTTTCAATATAACTTGAGATTGAAATCAACTTATTTATTATGTCGTTCTTTCACAAAGAAAATGATTTTTTTTTCAATGATGTTCAGTACATTACTCAGTCTACCTGAAAACTCTGTGAAATCCGTACAATCTAAGCACCATTGTGTGTTTCCCATTTTAGAGAAAGTGCTCTCCAGAGTAAGGACAAATGGACTTTCCAAATAGGTTGAAAAATATGCTTTAGTAGGTAAAACACATTTAAGAAAAATTCATATTTTAGAAAATTAACAATATCATACTACCTATCTAATCTTAATTCAGCTAGAATATATTAATGTGTCTTCAAATAATTTTGTCTTAAAGAGTAATAATATCATTTCTATTTTTTTTTTGTAGTAGCTCAAGGTCCTCCTATTAAACATTTCTCAACTTTCAGAGAAATCTGTTTAACAGACCCTTTTGTGTTTTAACTGAGACACAGTAGCTATTAACAGATAGTTATCTGTTTTATTTTTACATGAATAAAGATGGAGAGACACATGCAAGATATTTCTATATGAATAAATGCCTCATACTGGCTTAAATAAAACCAACCTCTTCTGAAATATGAAGTAGAGTGTATATTTTATCTTTTATGTATCAATGATTCTTATTGCAAACTGAGTGTGTGTGTGTGTGTATATATCCATAGCTATAGTAGCAATGCATGTTTCTTCAGAGATATCTATATTTCAGTATTTCCAAATGTGCTTTTTTATGTCAAAGGAAGAGAAACATTTTTGTGTTCGTTTAGAGGCCAATACAGAAAATCCTCTTCATTAAATCAAATATAATATCACTTAAAAGAAACATTGCTAGTTGAAAAATAGCCAGATGCTCTCTTAACTTGGGAGTTTTATTAGAGAAAAGTCAATGAAGCATTTAAAGATTATTTCTGTTAACCATCTTGGGTTATGTTTGCATATATTTATCTTCTCTAATTCATTTGTTTAATAATAAACAAACATTTAAGTACATGACATATATAATTGTCATAGAAAGCTCAAAACTTTAGCTCTCCCAGTTTAATAAGAGGCCTCTTTGGTTGCTTGTCCTCAGTAAATTCTCAGCATTTCAGCACTTCCAGCAAACAAGAATTGACTTTTAACATTTTTAGAAATCTTGGGAGCTCAAAGTTAAACACAACCATCATTAAAAGCTAAATTACAAAAGCTTAAATTTAAATTATAGTAAAGACAAAGTAAATATATGTTAAACATACCACTTATTTCTTATGTCTGTACATGTTAATAGTATCTACACCCTTGGCTTATTTATGTTAGATCATTGTGGTGGGAATATGGGGCATCTCTTCCCAACTCTGCTTCGAGTGGCATGACACGGGTAGCTTGAAATTGTCCCTGTTGCATTTATTTGTACCGCAGAACACAACAAATGGTACAGATCAAGTCTTTTTCTCCCTGAGAGTGAGTTTTTGAGCACTTATTATATCCCAGTGGACAAGGGTGAGTGTTGGGGTGCCTATTTCTTAGTCTCTCCCTCCTTCCCTCAGCAGGCTCTGAGACACCACAGGAAAACAATTAGTTGACCTAATTATATTGTGGCTATGAACATGAAATGATTTTTCAAAATACAGATGAAGGAATCAAGAGGAATATCCAGTTCTTTATCATAAACACATGCATTTTATAAATCTGGTCTAAGGACTAGGAATCTGCACACTTTTTTCATATTCCTAGGAAAAAACAGAACAGGAGTAGATGCAAATAATTATTTGGCTACCAGACTAACCATTATATGATATTGATTACTAAGGTGAGGATATGTATATGTATATCCAAATTTGATCTTCATTGGGTAGTCCAGAAAATAGTTCCTCCATCTTCAGTGTTGAATGATAGATAACCTCTATATCTTCAGTGGAAAGCAAGTGACCAGCCTGCATAATAGAACTGCATTCAGTGTTTACTTTAGCAAATTTACTTACAGATGTTTTTCCTGCCTTCTGTCTATAACCTATACTTTTGTCTTTAAAACTAACCTATAATTTTAAATGTCCCTGATGTAGAAGAATTATATAGTGCCTCTAATAACATCTTTGTAATGAATATAAATAACTTCATTAGGAATGGATTATTTAAGCCTTTTAAAAGTGAAATGGTCAGATTTGGGGGGTTATTTAGAAAATAAAGTTCTTTTCTTAAGGGCTTCCAGTATCTAATTTTGCATAATAATATGCACTTTTGTGTCTGTTATTTGGACATTTATTCATTAATCATTTTCATTGATTCACTTATTCAACGAAGAGTTAATTTGCACATATTATTTAGCAATTAGATACTGGCATCCTTTAGGAGAACTTATCATTAAATAACCTGGAATTTAAAGCACTGAAATAAGCTGTCTGAATTGCAATATAACAAGACAAATAGACCAATATTTTCTTTTGTATTTCTTTGAAGGTTGTATAAAGGGATAAAATGCTTGCTGAAGAATCCTCACTTAAAATTTTCAAATATCTAAAAATTCTATATACCAATATTCAGTTTAGAACACTAGATGAAAAGTATAAATTTCACTCGACCACTTCTCTGATTTATGTCTATAATTGATAGTAAATTCTTGATTTTAGAATTATCTACAAACAGGAAATTTGGGGTCTGCTTTTCCTAAAGGCATAACTATGTAAAAATAGAGGCATGTTTATTGTATTATTCAATAAAAGGAATGTGCTTTTCTTCTGAGACTATTTTCTAGAAACCTAGTTTTGATTTTAAAATAGCTTTTTTCTTCACACTGAGGAGGACATGGATGTCAGGATCTTTACTATGGGATACAACTCGACAGAGTGATGCACACAGGAGTCAGATGTTACCAGTGAGAAAAATATACTTATTCTGTGACACGTTGGTCTTGTGAGGAACTGACATTGATGGGAAGTGATGCTCTGTAGCCAAAGGGAAAAGCATCTATCATGCTGTCATTTCACATTTGGTTCAAACGACATAAACACTTTTGTTATGATACTGTTCCTGGGAAATATATTTCTGACTATGTTATTGACTTTGGGGATGAGAAGTCATGAATGACTAAAAAGTTCCTAAAACAATACGTGTCATAATAATTACATGATGAGAGAAATCTATGATGATGATAGCTATCAATATCTCTGTGTATGAAACAGATAATAAAGTCATGTGCCCCATCCTACCTTCCCACACCAACCATCAGCAAGCTTGCTCCTGCCTTTTCAGAGGATTGCGTCTAATGATAATGCAGCTTTGACAAGGCTATTTTCTTGAAGAAACTAGAGACTTACTTCAGCCCTGGGTTTTCTACTTGATAAACTAATTTTCAGAGCTCAGAAAATAATATTTAAGTGAGTTTGGATTTAAACTTTCAAATACCTGAGTCTCACACAAATTCTGTTTAATCCTCAAGATGTTATATGAATCTTCCAATATTAACAATTTCAATTCATTCCACTTCAACCAACCTCCAGTCTCCTCTGTTACATCAACAAAATAAAAGTCAGAATCACCAAGAAGATATCTTAAACCTATAATTTTCATTTTGTCAATTTACAAAATAGATGCTGAAAGGTTTTTAAAAGTCTCATTCTTCCATTTCTCATCTGATGCCGGAGTCTCTTTTCACTTTCTTTAGGCTTATGCCTAAACTATTCTGATGATAGGGATTTTTTTTTTCTCCCTAAACAACCATTTTTGTCCTATGGAGGACTAACTTTCAGAAATTTATATTTAAGTCTGTTCCTTCTAGAACTCCCAGTCATTTGTCATAATAATTTCCCCTGGGACTATAAAGAACAAATCTAGTGAGTTTAGTGACTTTCTCTTATGGCATGACTCTGAGTATTTGATGATGTCAGGGCCCCCCCTTCCTTCCATCAATGCTTTCCCCCAAGTTAAATATTCTTATTTTCTACAAATATTTCCCATTTGCTTGTCAGGACTCTACTTGATATGTCACCTTCCTCCACATAGTTCGCAGATGTCATGTGACTAGCAGACAGCTCTTCAGAGTGCCTTCCTCCTGTTAAATATCACAGTATTATTTCTATATCCTACAACCACACTGATGTTGAGTGTGGCCCTATTATCTTATGGACCCATTTAAGTATTTCATGAATTATGCTAACACACGGCATTTCCTTAACTGTGTTGGTGGCAGGCTTTGTCTTATAAGCAAGGCCCCTTTATTTATCTTTGTTACATTTTGTAGTAGATTAACCACCACAACCTCTTAAAGTACTAGGGAAAATTATGTATTAATTTGCCATCAATAAACAAAGATCTATTTCTTGGAATGTGTCAGGTAACGTACAAGATGCTAATTCTGTAGCCCACTTAATGTACAATCTCAATAATCTTCCCTCCTGCTTTAATTTACCTTGAAAATATTTACATGAAAAGCCTTAATTTCCAAAGCCATCATATCCGATGGCCATCTTTACTTCCGAGTTTCTGCTACTTTTACGCTCATGGTTCACCTCATCAACATTTTCACCTTGATCCCCTCATTTCTTTTTCCAATTCCTTCTTTTCCTTATTATTTTACTCCCTTTGGCAAATTGGACCTTGTGATTGATTAGGTGACTAAACAGACTTAGCACCCTCCAGAATATTTTCATTTTGTTGTTGGTTATTGTTTGGACCTGGAATGTTCCCTAAAGTCTCATGTGCTTGGTTTCCAGTTCAGCAATGTTCAGAGGTGGGTTTTGGAAGAAGTGATTGGATCGTAGGCGTCTCACCTCATCAATTGATTAATACATTGATAAATTCATAAACTGAACGGACTGTTGGAAGGAAACTAGGAGGCAGAACCTTGCTGAAGGGAGAGGGTCCTTGAGGACATGCCCTTGGGACCTGCATATCATCCCTGGCCCCCTCCTCTTTTACTCTGCTTCCTGGCTGTCATAAGCCCAGCAGCCTTCCTCTTTCGCTCCTTTAGGCCATGATGTTCTGCAATAGTCAGCCCCAAAACAATGGATCTAACCAACCATGGACTGAAACTAGGAGCCAAAATACACTTTCTTCTTCCAAGTTGTTTTCTCAGCATTTGTTGCTGCAATAAAAAGCTGACTATTGTATTATTAAGTTTTTTCTTCAATGCCACTCCCATTTATCTCTTATCAGTCCTATGGGCTGCCTTGCCTGTTCCTAAAGTCAAGCAAATGAATGCCAGGAAGACCCTCCAGTGGCACAATAGCACACACCGGGAGAACCCCAAACTAGCCAGAAAACTTTCACTCTTGTTGACCTTCTCTAGCTCTTTCCGAAGAGTTATCATGTCAGATATTAATCCAATATGTCTTCAGTTCGCTCTGTATTTCCCTATATCATTCACAAAACTGATTCAGATATTTATTCTGCTTTACCCAAAATTCACATTTTTTGCCTATATCTAAAAGGTCCAGCAGAATGCAGGGGTAGGAGTCCTTTGATCAAGCCTATTGTCTTATAAATTAAAATCATATCAAGATACAGTCGTTCTATATACATTTTTTCCTTAAAGTATTGGCAGCCCCTTTATTTAAATAATTATTTCAACTTTCCATTTCATCACATGTTCTTCAGTTTCAAGGTCAATATACTTACCACATTTCTCTTTCAAAGCCATAACAAAATCAGGTGTGTTAATAGAAAAAAAAAGTTTTCTGTTAGACTTTATCTTTTCTACTGAATTGTCTGATTTTTACTTAAAAGTCTGTTGAATTATCTTTGTGAATCATTCATCAAACATGTGAACCAGTGCTTATAACTAAGATTGCTATGAATATGCTTTTATATGGAATAATTCAGGTGTCCAAGTAAAAGCAAAATACGGAAATGAAGGAAATGTCTTCTGCATTCTTCCTACTCTTGAAATGTTTTGGTAGGTTGGATTTTTTAACTGCTCAAGACCCCAGACATGAACACGTAAACCTAAGCCAGACATATACCACACAAATTATGTGCATGCCCTGTGAAAACTCATCACTCTCCTGAACAGTGACTATTAAGGGACAAACTTGACAGGACTTTAGACATAAGGTCACCTCAAACCCTAATTTTAGAGACAACATAAAACGTAGACATGTCTCAATTCCTCCACAGTCCCGTGACAAAACTGGATGACAAACTCTGGTTTTCTACCCAAACTAGTGCTTACTTTTTGTATACTGAGAGAGCATAGATGTGTGTGTGTGTGTGTGTGTGTGTGCGCACACACACTCAGCAAGTTGCTGATATTTTTTAATAGCTAGCTCCCTTAAGAAAATAATGATTTGTTTCATAATGATTGATTTAAAGTTGAAGTTTTTGATAACCAGTTTGTTCTTTCTTTTCTCTCTTCTTCCTTATAAATATATTCATTTTATTATTTACACAAGACAAATATGTGTAACAAAGGGAGAGTCACATAATTTTTGTTTGACAAACCTCTTAAGTATGAAAAGGATGGCCTCCAGATAGCCGATTTCCATTCTTTTCATTCTAATGTTAATGATGTTATTTAAAGTTATTGGATGCACAGCATCAAATGACATTATTTCAAATGACTTCATGACACAGAGGGTACATTGTGTAAGGAATATCAAGTAGAGGTTCTCAAGTGTTTTACCCTTTAAAAATGCAAAGGAAGAATTGCAATTACTATTTATTATTTAGTTACCTAATGCCTGCCCATCATGTCTTTTTGAATTTATCCCAGTAACTTATAATTAAAAGAATCATTATCCCTGCTGGATGTGGGCACAGATTCACATTATTTCTGTGGAAGCCTGTCTGCTGTCTAGCTTTAATGAAAATTTAAACCTTTTAGAATGACATGTGGTACCTGGGATTATTTTTCTTTTGTCTGAAAAAGATTTGTATGGAGAAAAAAAAAAACCTCTTAGAAAAATAAGTCACCCCTCCTTTCCACAGATTCTCATCTTCTATTCATTCATTTTCTTTTGCAGGGGGAGGATTAATAAGGAAAGCATTAAAGTGTTCACATAAAATCATAAAGCCCTTAAGTTTCTAATGCAGAAACAAAATATCTGGACTCTCCCCACCACACATACACACAGTTTCAACCAAGATCATTTGGCAACTTTTTGTATATAGTAAAATATAGGTAGCAACATTGACTCTATTAACCATTTCAGTATGCAATTCATTGAAATTAAGTACATTTATATTGTTGTGCAACCATTAACATTATCTATCTCCGGAACATTCAAATCATTCCAGATAGAAACTCTGTATCTAGTAGATAATAACTCTCTCCTCCTCCTCCTCCATCCCAGAACTTGATAACCTCTATTCTACTTTCTGGCTCTAAATTTGTCTAATCTAAGTACCTCATATAAATACAGTCATAGAGAATTTGTCCATTTGTGTCTGGCTCAGTTCACTTAGCATGTCTTTGAAATTCACCTGCATTGTTGTGTTTTACAGTATTTTGTTCCTTCTTATCTTGAAGTATAACTGCATTATATAGATATTACAAAGGATGTGTGTCCAGTCTCCTATTGATAAGTAATTACATTACTGTGGAAACATGGTAAAGAAATATGCTGCAACTTTCTTGAACTTGATTTTAATTAACACAAACTCTCTTCATAAAGTATATAGGTATAAATCGCTTTATCATAATTTAAATATATATTTACTTTATTGGAAATAGTTCTCCAAAACGAATAAACCATATCAAATCCCCTGCATCAGTGTGCGAAAGTTTCATTTGTCCAATTCTAAAGATCAATGTGTTTTGTTAAACTTATTAATTATAGCAAATATTGGCAGTAGAGGGTACTTTTGTTTGGTTGTGTTTCTCTGGTAGCTAAACATGTTGAGCATCTTTTTCTATGTTTATTGACCATGTGGGCTAACCAAGATTTGACCACACATTAAAGTTGTTTTATTGATCTTTTAAATTATTGATCTTGTAGAAATTCTTTATTCTAGAAGTAAATTCTTATCAGATTTTTGTATCATAATGCTGTCAAAATATGAAGTTTACAATTTCACTTTCTTCGTATTGTGTTTTGATAAGCAGAAGTTTCTAATTTTGATGTCTGTTATTATTTTTTCCTTTCATTAATACTTCTTTTTATCTATTTGTGAAATCTTTTTTTAGTTCAATGTGTAAAGATATTTTTTGTGTATTTTATTGGTTTTTATTTGTAGTTATATAATACATCTTGAAATAATTTTTGTATTTAAATTTGGGAAGGGGTCAAGATTATTTTTCGTTATGTAAATATCTAGTTTTGTTAGTGCAGGTTACTGAAAGACTCTGCTTTCCTTATTGAATTATTTAGTACATCTACTGAAAATCAGTGGACCATGTATGTTTGTATCTATTTCTGTATCCTGTTCCTTTGATCTGTTTCTTTATCCCTCTACTATAAATATTTACTATATTTTTACAGCTAAATGATGACCGTCCATAATCCGAAAACTCAAAATCCAAAATGTTCAAAATTCTAACACTTTAAAATTTGTTTTCATAGGATTTTATTTGGGTAATATGTGATTTATTTGCATGTATACAACCAGATAAATTTCTGATGTTGGAAAATAACTTATTGTCAGAGAAAGAAGTTACATTTTAAAATTAATGAATTATAGTTAAACATAATATTGGGGTCCACTTTGACATCATCATAGAAACATGAAGTATAATTTTCTCATCTGTAGTCCCCAGTACTTCCCCTTGTTCTTCTCTCTTCCCTTATCTGTTTCCCTTCTTCTGTTCTACTGATATTCATTCTTTTTATTTAATTTAAAAATATACATATTTAATATATATAGATAAAGATATAGATAGATTGTATGACTATGTGTATCTATCTCTCTATATATCTGTTTATAGGTATCTATCTATATATGTATATATGTATGACTATGTGTATCTATATAGATATAGAGACAGATAAATATAGTTATAGATAAATACACATAAAATCAATGGTCAAATGCTTTTCTCTCATATGCAGAAGCTAGACCAAAATTTGAAACTTTTTGAGTGCCAAAATGAAACCACAAATAAAATTTCTACACTTGCCCTCATGTGATGGGTCAAAAAATATATATATAGATATACACACACATTATTTTTAGTATACGCAGGTATACTAAAAATAATGTATAAAATTACCTTCAAGCTATGTGTATAATGTGTAAATGAAACTTAAATTAACTTTATGTTTCAACTTGGATCCTATCCCTAAGACATTTCACTATGTATATGCAAATATCTCAAAATCTGAAAACATTCTTTAATCTGAAACACTTCTAGTCCTAAGCATTTCAGATAAAGGATTCTCAACCTTGTAGTTTTTTCAGTGTTATTGTTTTTCCTCAAGCTGGAGCATCACTATTTGTATTCCTTTTTTTCACCATTATTTTCTACAAAAAATTATAATCTTTGTATAAAAATGATACAGATACACAGTAACATCAAGCTTATTAGATTCTCCTTCAAAATTAAATAAGAGAAGTCTCATAAAAGAACTTTGTGCCCAGAATGTCTATACAGGGTGACTGAAATAAAGTGGAGAGAGGCTAATGTTTTCTGAGTGTTATTACGTGACTGGCATTCTGCAAAGTGCTTTGCATATCTTGTCATATTTAAACTCAATTTATATTTGAGTTAGCTTCTGAGTTGGCTATAATCTTCATTAGTGGGTGAATAAAACAAGGGTCAGAGAAGCAATTTGTCCAAAATACTTAACTATATTTTCTTTCATAACCAATTAGTAGTCATCCCAGTGATCATGTGGCTGTCCTCCTTTGTGGTTGACAATTAGATTTTCAGCTACCACAGGCCTGACATACCCACACAGGTAGCTTTACTATAATTCTGTAAGAACTCAGTGGACCCTTCCTAAAAATTGTATCCAAAAGAACTTTAGTGAGTACTTGTGAATCAAATCAAATTCTGATTCTCATCATTTTTCAAAATCATAATTTGAGTATTCTAAGTCAAATGAAAATAGCATTTTTTTCTGCCAGAAAAATCTGACAAACTGAGTTTATAGCATTAAATATTAGTAGTTGCAAAATTATCAGTAACAAAATGAATTTAAATATAAGACTAGATAACCATCATCATGCTACCATTGTAAAAGAAGACCTTAACATACAATTGGGTTGAATAGTTTTATTGGTACACTATAATTACATAATATTGTTATTTATTATGTCATATCCATATATGCACATGACATAATTTGGTCAGTATAACTGCTCAGGCATTTCTTTCCTCCCCTTTCTGGAATCCCTTGCTTTACTGGTCTCCCTTAAATTATTATTGTTTTTTAATTAGTGTACTATAATTATGTAAATGAAAGTGGAATTCATGGGTATAGCATAATTTGGTTGATTTTATTTCCCAGTACTTCCTTATAACCTCTCCTCCTCCCTCCCTCTTGATCCCCATCTTCTACTATGATGGTCTGTCTTCTGTTTCCATGAGTTCTCCTTTTTATTCCTTTTGTTTTCTCTCTAGAAGTCTATTTCTGAGAAGACCAAAGAAGGCAAGTTTAATCCCTTTAAATCCGTTACTTGCTATTTCATGGAGCAGTGTACTTTATCTTCATCCGGAAAACTTTGTAGATGTCAGTGGTTAAAGGAATTTTGTTTCTTCTATTGAATTTTTCTAGAATATAAAGCTGAAGATTTCTTCATGACTGCCATTTTTATTATGACAGAGAAATGTATCATATTTGTGAGACTTCTATGTGATTGCTACTTTTCTAATGAATGTTCTAAATTTTTAAGTAGGTGATATATTCAGTTTGAATCTAGGTAAATCTAAGTGATTTACATTTTGCTCCTAGAATTGTGCAGTATTCTTTCTTGAGGAGAAATGTTACAATTATGCAATGCTGTTGTTGCATTATATAACAATATAATTATATTGAGATGCCTTTATAAATATAATATTCAATGAGAAAGTATTCTTGCAATCATGCATATTATTCCTCACAAACATATATGACATAGACAGAATAGAAATATTTCCATTTCCTTTTAAGTTGAGGAAACAGGCCATCAGATATATTGATAAGTTGTCCTACCTCACAAACATTTCAGGGGTCCCCATATTCCTTGAATAAATGGACGTTTGAAATGGCATAGATAGATGAGAAGTATCATTGCAGCTAAGGAATTCACAGCCTAAAAGAGCAAGAAGCTTAAATATATGAAACTGGATGTGGAAAATGATATTATAGAGACATGCTAAGAAGAGGGGAGAATTTGACCCACAGTAGGGAGGGAACATTTACCTACGGACAGTTAGAAAGGACCTCAGTGTCTGTTTTGTACCATGTGCATTAGATATACACAATCTTATTTAACTTTCACAAACCCCATACCAAAACCCATTACTATTATTCTCCATTTTACAGTTGTATAAACCAAGGAGAGAAAAACCCAAAGAAGAAAAGAGGTGAACTGGCCCTTCAAACTTGTATCATTTTGTCAATCTTCAAGCCCCAAATAACCATGAATCACTATAGTTTACTTCCTTGTTTTTAGTTATTGCTGTTCTCTCCTTTAAACTCCTTCGTTCCAATCCCTCATGTTGAAAAATGCCATAGAGCAGAGAGGACTGTTATTATACAGAAATGATCAGGAAATTCACAGAGCAGAGCTAGCAATGAGGGGGAAATTTACCACAGAAAGACCCACAACTGACTATATCACTGAGCCCTTTGACTCATTAGTAGGTGACAGCATTAACCCACTTGAAAATGTAAAACAAAACCTTATAAATTTCCTGCCCTTGGTAGAGATATTCAAACATTTTGTAAAATCAATACTTGACCCCAGGAATTAGAGAATTGTGTTGATTATTTTTGTGGGTTTCACTTAAGAAGAATAGAAATGATGGTATGATTTACAAATTTCTTTTGACCTATTAAAATAATTATTTTATGTTGAATACATTAGTGCTGATAAAGTACTATAACTCCTGCCTTTTATTTTAACAAGTTAAAGTGTTACATAAGCTGAATATTAGTAACATAATATACATTTCAATCAGAAGTAGGACAGAACAATGAAGTTAATACTTGTCATTTAACTTTTGTTAGAGAATAGTGTGAAAACATGTAAAAATATTTAATTATCAAAAATTTTCATATGGAAGCAAAACACATGCTTTTCAACAATATTAATACACAGTCATGAGCAGGTATGACTTTGCTCTAATCTAGGATAATAGATAAGACAGATCTAATTCTTTTCATGTTTGACAATTTTTCTCTGAGTACTTTTTCTTGTCTTTTTCTTTAAAGGAGAAAGAAATAAGATAAAATTATAGGCAAATGCTCATGTGAGAAATAAATAAATAAAAAGCTACAGGAACAGATGCACAGAAAGTTACCATCTATGATCACTCTTGATGCAGAATATCTCCCCATTTCTGAGGCTACTTTAGCCCATCCTGAGTCATAGCAAGAACTGTAGGATTAGCAATTGTCTCTGTGATTGCCATAGTTAGGGCCAATTTTAAATATGGAAAGCAGAAGAATAAAAGTGACCAATCTGGGTTTTCACTCTGAAAGGGTGAGAAATAGAGCTGTCCCATAGTATCTAGGAAGAAATATAGGTAAAAGTAGTATTAGACAATGATCCCCAAGGCATAAAAGTTTTTGATTTCAAATAGACTGGATATCAAGTCCCTCTTTTTAGTCATGCGACTTTTTCACAGTTATTAACCATCTGACCCTTGTTTCCTTATCTGTAAAATGACACTAATGTCAGTTCCCAACTCTGGTAAGAGTATTATTAGGATGAAATGAGACAATACTGGTAAGCTTATAGTCCCTGGCAGAGGCTATCCTTGTCATTTCATTATTAATATTTACATTTTGCTCTAAGGGGATGTCTGCACTCACAAACTGATTTGTTAGTCATTTTTTAAAAGATTGAATTTAGTTGGTTCATTTTTAAATGTTCATAATGATGATAGATGAAGTTTTAATTTTTATCGAACGTTTTTCTATTTTCACTTATATTTACACTTTTAGCATATTGGCTGATACTCTTGATGCAGAAGAGCCATTCCAAAGTATCAGGAAGTCAAGGACTCTCTGGAAGTTTCCCTTATCTCCTTGGGAACCCAGGTCTTTGAGTTTCTGTAAAGAATGTAGATCCCACAGGTTATTTGACCCAGAAGCTATGATGTAGCGGTATTCTAGAAGGTCAGGGCAACCCAGGGCAGAGAGATGGGAAGGTGTGGCGAAGTATCAAGCTGCATCTTGAAAAGGTCATCTTGTACCTTACAAATGTGAATAGCTGAACTTGACTGAGCCGGAGAAAGCTGATCTTCTAGAAGTGAGAATAGCCCAGTAGCCAATCAAGAGAATAAGCCAAGGGAAATTAACAGTCAAGACTTTAATCACTGAACAGCCTTTAAATGAGCAAGAGATGCGCAGGAGAAGGGAGAGACTCTCCCCAACCCCGTTCCCCCATGGAATAGCACCAGTGAAAGGCAAGTGGATCTACAGATGTGGAGGTTTTCTTACTCCCAAAGGAACTGTGAACCCAATGGCTCCTGCAGTTCCAAAGAGAGAAAATGGAGAAAAGTGTATTCCCCCAGAAGGTTGGGCAGAGGTAGCTCAGAAGATTCTTCTGAGTAAAACAACTTGAAGTAGGAGGACAATTATGAGAAAGAGCCTGACAGGCCAGGAGGACCCGAGCCTTTGCCTGTAGCTCCCTTCAGAGGTGGTGTGCACTGGCTGAGCACCATTTCTGGGGCATCAGGGCCACTTTCCCCTATGGGACCTGCCAGACACACCCTGACAATTGCGGATGGTCAAACTTGTAAAATCACACATGAGGTTTTAGCCAGGATCCAAGCTTCTCAATGGGAGGCAATCCTGTAGATCTCCAGTAATAGGAAGAACAGGCACTTCTTAAACTTGGCCTGTCTTTCTGCTTTCTATCTTCTCTTTACTTGCAGTAAAATTCTTAAAACAGAAAAAAAAATGGGGTTTGTATTGAGGAAGGTACAGAAGAAGAGATGTAAAGAAAACTAAGACCTAGTCCATCAACAGTTGTAAGAGGAAACTAAAATAACTGTGAATTTTAAGGAGAGAGAATTATATTAAATTTTTGATGGGGAAAGTAAATGAGAGTCAATCAGCAAACCCAGACCTCTAAAGGGCCTCCAGGAACACCTTTAAGCTTAGTGTACTGCAAGTTTAAATGGAAAAGGCAAGAAGCTTATTATTTTGTTGTTATAAATTACATATAGGATTAAATGAGTTTCGATATGTAAAACATCTACACATTATCTGAGATATAGTATATGCACAATCATTATCTGTTCCACTTTCCCAGGGGTAAGTATAAGTGATGTAAGTGTAAAAATGATTCAATCAACAAACATGTATTAGATACCCACTAATGCAAGATTTAATCATGCTAAAAAAATATACATCAAAGTCCTTGCCTAAAAAGAGTATTTATAATCTTATTGGGGGACTGGAAAGAAGTTTAACTGCATGGTAATAATTAAGAATCAAATGAATGCAAAAAAATAAGAATCCCACTTTCATTGATACTTTACTGTTGACGTTAAGAGTTCAAACACTTCTACAAAATATGCTGAACAGGCCCTGATATGGGTCAATTTTGGAAAAATGGGCCAGGATCACATTCTACAGTCTGTCAGATAACTGTTTTTCACTGTGGAATAAGGCCTTTTATCTCTTAGAGATGTCCAGACTTTTCCTTGGGTATAGATGAGAATGATGAGGTGAATGTGTAGCTTTCTCTAGCATTTACCATCTGGCCAGCAAACTTGCAGTTTAAAGCTCTCACTTGCTGTTGCTCATTCTGAGATGTGACAGTTCTGTAAGTGCTAAGGAGGAAGACCTACAGCTCTCAAAGCTCCCTGACTGCTATGCAAGAAGGAGCATTTTTTCAACTCGTTGAACTGATGTGACTCCAAGCGATGGATATTTCTGGATTCAAGAGAAGCAGAATGAAGAGGAAAGCAGTCCTACTTGTATAAGTGTGGCACCGATGCCAGCACTGAAGGAAATGTCACTTGAGCTGTCACGGAGCTGGGTCCTCATTAGGAGTGTGAAGACAACTTCTGACTGTACTGCAGATTTTCGGGGGGGAGTAGGACATCGCTTTCTTTAAAGAAGAATTGTAATGTGGCACAGCTTGAGGAAGACATTTCAACAGTGACCATTGAGAAATATCAAGGTGAATCCCAGGAGCGCAGGAAGACATTGGTACTTGGTACTTGACTGCTATCTTTAGTAATCATGTTTTTAAGGATCTCCTTGTGCCAAACACTGACAGTCATTTCAAATGCCTACCAAGGAGTCACGTGTTATCCTCTAAGCCACCAGAGGATAACAAATGGGATGCAGCAGGGACCAGTTAGTTCCCACTTTATATCTAACTGTTCAAGTAGCTTCTATACAATTTAATCAAAGGATATAAACCTGGCAAACTCAGGGTTGCTCTCTGGAAAGAATTCTTTGCTGGCAGTTTATGTGATTTAAGAAGCTGCAAGAAAACTTGTAGCTTCCAAAAGTCTGAAACGATAGGCAATCAGGATTCAGGTTCTACCTTTAAGTGAGATTTTCTTGGAGTATCAGCCACCTAGTGTCCATATATTCAGCAGGTCATTCTGCTGAACCAAGGGGGATGAGAACATCAGTCTCGCGCTACAGTCAGCTGGATTCTTTGAAGAAATTGAGCCCTTAGATTCTTTGTATTGTCCCACTCAAGGAAGGTGGATATGCAAAAAAGGAAAAAATGAGTTTTTCTCAGAGGCTGATTGGTCAAGGACAGTGTTCTAAAATTCTCAGCAATCTTCACAACATAGCACAGTCTCCCTGATAATTAGGAAGGACATGAGTTGGCCCCTGGGTGATACATGCTTTGTGTCATTGAGCAACAGATGACTGACTGTGCTCCAGAAGATGTAACAGCTTTCTTCAGTCTACTTTCTTTTCTCACTATAGGAGAAACTGTGTTTCTTCTTGGATGTGTAATACTTGATTACTTAAATTTAATTTTATAAATCTGAAAAACATTTCCCTTTAAATATGAACTCATCTGTTATTACTTCCACTTATATTTAAAACCAGTGGTGGGGTTCTTATGACCACTTATTTAGGGATAATTATGCAGGACTTGAGGAAAGAGCTTTTGTGCAGTTGTATTTTGGTGATCTATTGTTGTGCAGCAAGCCACCCCATAACTATTTGATTATCACTTGTAGTTCTGTTCGTGGGCTGGATTCAGTTGTGGGGTTCCTACATTTCATGTGGTGTGCACGAGGGAAGCATCTGTGGTCTCCCCTGGATGGGGACATCCAGAATATCTTCCTCAAATTGGTGGCCTCTGGGGTTGGCTTTTCTTGGATCTCAGCAGTGATTCACAGGAGTGTGCCTCTGTTTCTTCTATTTGATCTCTCCTTGAAGGTGGGGTTTCTCACAGAATGGCCACTGGATTTCATGAGACAGTATACCAATGAGTTAGGACTACACCCAGGGATGACTCATGGTGGTCCACCTTTAGAAACCAGAAATCACAAGTTGATATCTGTCTTACATTTGTCCAAGTCTTAGTAATCCCCCAAATCATAATATATGATATTGCCCATGTGAGACTGCTTACATTGTAATAAGTATTTCACTCTTCCTAAAGTAAGTAATTCTAAAAGTAAGTAATTCTATTATTTAAAAAATATTATTTCAAAATTTTTATGTTCTCCTAAATTTAGATTAATGTCCATGGTAATTGATTCAGATACTTTTGATATTTAATAGTCTTCTCACTTCTGCCTGAACTTTGGTGTTATGAAAACATAAGAATAGAATTCTATCTTGGGATGTCAGATATGTCATCTTACAATAGCCCACCTGAGAAGGAATGTGGACTTCTTCTAATTCACCCCTGTAGTTTTTCAGAAAAGAAGTTGAGACCTCTCAGGTTATAACTTGTTCAAATCATTCCTCCCTATTTCAATCAGAGCTACTTTTCTGTTACATGTTATAGATTGTGACTCATGCATGATTTTCTTTGCAATCCAAGTCAGATAAAATAAAGTTTGAGAAAGACTTCATGGTTGTTAAGAGAGCACACTCAGAAGCTAGACTAACTTGCTCTGTGCCTTCGTTTACTTATTTTTTCCATGGGAGAAAATAACAGTACCTGCCTTATAAAGTTTTTATGGAGATTGTATGAATTGATATTGGTAATGTGCTTAGAGCTGTCCCTGGCACATGAAGAATGTTATGTAAATATCAATGAGATAAATACATTTTCCTAGTAGCAAAGGGAGTTGCAAAGAAACAGCAGACGTATTAGATGACTGTTCAAATTCAGGTCCTAAAGTAGACCTATTTCCTTGATGATAATACATATTTAGCCATAATGGTAGTCTCCATAAGCAAGATTGTACTAGAAATTATAAACGTCCCACAAACAATAAAATATTTAACAGGAAGCCTTGGGTAACTATAGGAATGCCTTAAACTAGAAGTAGCAAAAAGACTCCGCAGCCTCACACAATGGAGAATGTTTTGTTTCCTGTCCCTGTACACAGTCCAAAGTCACAGCCATGCCTTAACTTGCAATTGCCAGGCTGCCATTAATCTTCTTCTATCTTCTCCATCCTAATTCCTTGGTTACCTCAGGTCTATAAGCCTTTTGCAGCAGCTCCTGGGGTGTGTATTTCTTATGACCTCACAGATCTTCCTGGGGGAGAGCTTCTGCAGTTTTCCTGAGGATCATCTTCACACCACATCTGCTCCTTGGATATAGAACATTATGGTATTGAGTAGTTCTCCAGGAGGCTTGCTTTCACCTTCACTCAGGTTTTCCCTTCAGAGATTCCCCCTCAATCTCTAGGGTTTCTGCCAGTTACTACCACTGTCCTCAGAATCGACCCAGAGGCTAGGTGCTCACATTCTTCTCCAGAACTCATGAAAATCTACCCTATTTCTGTTCCCGGTGAGGCAAACTTCATTGTCAAGCTGGAGTTGTTTATTCATTTACTTTCTTTCCAGTCGAATATGTATAGCCCTAACTATCATCTGACTTCCTTTAGGACTGCAGCTTTTGCATTTGAAACTGTTCAGCTCTCTCAGTCCCCCTGTGAATGTGTGGGGGTGGTGGCCTCAGAATATGGTTACCCGGATGTGGGCTCAGTTAATGCAGCAGGAAGTGGAGTGAGAATTATTTCAGCTAATACTTCCCTATTTCATATGGACATAGAGTGGAGAAGAGAATAAATGGATGAATTAAAAGTAAGGGAAGAGCTCAATAAATTGAGACCAAATACAGATGATACCTCGAGGCAATTAATATTATTAACTCAAAGAATTTAGCAGAACTGCTAAGGAATTTAGAATTTCTTCAGGACTGAGTTGGTCAAGGAAGGTTACACAGTAAGTGAGATTTTTTAGTGTGCATTAGGAATGATGAATAGTGGTTACTACGTTGGAAACGGAGGATCTCTGGCAATGAAGAATCTTTTTAAAATTTTTTTATTCGTTCTTTATAGTTACATGTGACAGTAGAATTATTTTGACTATATATATATATATATATATATATATATATATATATATATAATGGAGTATAACTTCCAATTCTGGTGGCTGTACAGGATTTGGAGTTACTCTAGTCATGTTTTCATATATGAACATAGAAAAGTTATGTCTGATTCATTCTACTGTCTTTCCTATTCCCATTCCCACTCCTGTCCCTTCAGTCTCCTTTGTCAAATCCAAAGAACTTCTATTCTCCACCACCTCCCTTATTCTTTGTTAGCATCTGCATATCAGAGAAAACTTTCAGTCTTTGGTTCTTTGGGTTTGGCTTATTTTACTTAGCATGATGGTCTCCAGTTCCATCCCTTTACTGTCAAATGCCATAATTTCATTCTTCATTGTGGCTGAATAATATTCCATTGTGTGTGTGTGTGTGTGTGTGTGTGTGTGTATAAATGTGATATATATATATCACATTTTCTTTATCATCTGTTGAAGGGTACCTAGGTTGGTTCCACAGGTTAGCTATTTTGAATTAAGCTTGCTATAAATATTGATGTGATTGTGTCACTATAGAATGCTGATTTTAAGTCCCTTGGGTATATACTGAGGAGTGGAATAACTGGGTCAAATGGTGGACCCATTCCAAGTTTCCTGAGGAATCTTCATGCTACTTTCCAGAGTGGTTGCACCAATTTGCCATCCCACCAGCAATGTATGAGTGTACCTTTCCCCCCACATCCTCACCAACATTTATTGTTACTTGTATTCTGAATACTTACAATTTTGACTGGAGTGAGATGAAATCTCTGTGTAGCTTTAATTTGCATTGCTCTAATTGCTGGAGATGTTGAACATTTTTTCCATACATTTGTTGACCTATAGTATCTCTCAATGAAGCATCTTTCATGGTACATTTCTTGTAGTGAAATAGCAGAAATAATGATAGAAACCCTAGACATCACAAAATTTGTTTTGTTTAAAATTACCAAATTCAACAACAGTTACCTCAAATTTAGAATTCATGGAGACAACTCAAAGAAAACAAAATCTAATATCGAAAAGGTAGATGTTTTTTATGAGGTGGTAGAGCCATGGTACTCAAATATTCTGAGTAAAGGAAACACTGGAGATACATACAGACATGAATCTGGGAAGCCTTGGCCCATAGAGAGCATTCTGCTTCTGCTCTGTGAAGGACAACATGGCAGTCTGTGATAGCTCATGCTCTAAAGATACACTGGATGTGCATCCAGGAAACCCTTATCTTCCATGAAAATTGGACAGTGCCACAAGTTATTTTAGAGGTCAGACAAGGGAATGGCTTTCTCTTCTGCCTACATTTCTTTGGTCAAGTGGCCCTTAATCGGAAACTAGAGGGAAGCTGAGAAATATGAACTCCCTGGGAACCCAGAAAGAAGAAGCAGCTTTGTGAGTAATCTTGTTTGGACTTCTCTTGAACAGTTATAATTAAAAATCATGTTCTGTGAGAAGAGAAAAGACATTTCAAACAAATGCTGTATTTTTTCTCTACAGAGGTGGCTATTTCCAGGAAAATTATATGTGCCTGTAAATAGTGAAGATTATTTTTACACGCTGACATTAAACTCATGTGCTTTCATAACATAGTCTCACAAATGTGAAAGGGCACAGGAGAGTATCTAACACAATATGGGCTTGGATAATGCAAGGAGAAATTAGTGACATGGACCCCAGCTTGTTTTAGTTTTTGTTTTTTAATTTAATTTGTTTTGAGGAGGATGTTTATACAAAAGACAAAAAAAATCAAGGTTGATTTGTTGTATCTATTAAGTTAATTAAACTAGTTTATAAGATGGAAAGTTTTAGATATTCCTGCCCAATTGTTTCATGATATTTGGCTCCTAAGGCTGCTCTTACATGGGAATTAATCATACTTAGTTTGATTACACGTAGCAGTTAGATATGCCTTTAAAGTCCTGTAAATATCAAAATATTCCCTTTTTCTTCCTAACACAGTCACAGAACTCTTTTATTACCTTTAATCCCTAAACCTGAGTACATTTATATCCACATAGACATCCCAGCAGATACTCAGGTTTTGTAATTTCAAGACATCTTCATATCTAGTATACTCTCAGCCACTTACTGCAGTCCATTCGCTGCCTGGCTGCTGATCCCCTGATATCCTTGTACCCTTTGCTGTAGCAGGGTGCCAAGGACGTGACAGATGTTCCATGTTCTACTGAGTGAATAAATGGATTAATGTTTTGCAAAGAAATGATGAGTATACATGTATTCCTGTCTGATGACCGGTAGTCTCACCACTATTGTCTTTCAACACTGAAGCTACACTGATTATGTGTCTGTTCTTCATGCCCACTTTCTGGGTAGCTTGGGAGATGCTGACTTCAGATGAGGTTTCAGAGATGGGTTCACATTAGTCTATGGAAGTTTGTTAATCCTACATGTTCCTCAGTGATTACCTCCACAGTGTTCCTATGAACAAACTTGGGACAATGAGATGGGAGGATTAGATTATTAGATGGTCCTATGAAGGTTCTCCCTGTTTTTAGAAGGCAGCATTGGGAAACCATTTCCACTCTCTCCCACTGAAAATGATGAAGAATGTATATTGTCCTGGTTGCTGGCCAATGACAACTAATTTGTGACCATGAAGAAGCCGGATTGAGGATGAGCTTAGACCCTAGTCCCAAAGGACATACTCCTGAATGCTATCATGACAAAAGATAAAATCCCCAAAGTACAGTTTGAAAAAAAATAACTTAAAAGTTCTTTAAAATTTATTTATTTACATTTTTAAAACAAGATTCATTTCAGAAATATATCAAAACCCAACACACTTTTCATAGGCCACTTGACAAAATTAAATGACACTAACAATCTTATTTTTGCAAACGTAAACACTCAGGCAACACTAACAGCTATCAAACAGATATAACAATTATGAGCAGAAAAACATTAGTAAAGAAGTAGGTCAAACACTGAATTGTGGAAATGCACATCACTATATTTGGTAATTGTGGGCACCCAGATTTATAACTGCAGTCATCTGAAATGCTGTGACAGATGACTTAAGTTTTATGAAAAGATTGATTTAAAACAGCCTCCTGTAAGACTACTTAGGTCTAAGTCTTGGAGTTCAAAGTCTGGCAACCTTTAGGAGTTTTCTTTTTTTAGTTAATTAATTTTTTAAAATTTATATATGACAGTAGAATGTATTACAATTCTTATTACACATATACAGCACAATTTTTCATATCTCTGGTTGTATACAAAGTATATTCACACAAATTCATGTCTTTGTACATGTCGTTTGGATAATAATGTCCATCACATTCCACCATCATTTCTAACTCCATGCCCCCTCCCTCCCCCTCCCACTTCTGTGCCCTATCTAGAGGTGTCTACTCCTCCCATGCTCCCCCTCTCTACCCCACTATGAATCAGCCTCCTTATATCAGAGAAAATAATCGACATTTAGTTTTTTGGGATTGGCTAACTTTACTTAGCATTTTCTTCTCTAACTCTATCCATGTACCTGCAAATGCCGTGATTTTATTCTCTTTTATTGCTGAGTAATATCCCATTATATATATATATATATATATATATATATATATATATGCCACATTTTTTTAATCTATTCATCTATTTAGGGCAACTAGGTTGGTCAACAGTTTAGCTATTGTGAATTGTGCTGCTATAAATATTGATGAGGCTGTGTCCCTGTGGTATGCTGTTTTTAAGTCCTTTGTTTTATAGACCAAGGAGAGGGATAGCTGGGTCAAATGGTGGTTCCATTCATAATTCTCCAAGAAATCTCCATACTGCTTTCCATATTTGGCTGCACCAATTTGCAGTCCCACCAGCATAAGGGTATTATATTCATCTACAACTAAAAAAAAAAAACCCCTTGGAGTTTTCAAAGATGATCAAGGCAGCAGAAGAAAATCTTCCCCAGCTTCTGAATGAAACTGGTTATTGTATGCCTTTGTTCTCTGCAGGCACCAGCTAATTGGATGGTGCCTACCAAAATTAAGGAACATCATTCTTACCTAGTCTACTCAGACTTTCATGCTGACCTCCTCTGGAAATACCTAATAAACACTCCCAAAATAATACTTAATCTGTCTATGAATATTTTTTCTAACTCACATGATGCAGCTATCTTGTAAACAACCCAAAACATACCAATTCCATTCCCCAAATACACCTCTTATATAGCACTCATTATGGTTTAGATATGAGGTATCCCCCAAAAGCTCATGTGTGAGATACTGCAAGAAGGTACAGAGGTGAAATGATGTGATGATGATAGTTGATTAATGGGTGGTAACTGAAGGCAGATAAGGTATGGCTGGAGGAGAGAAGTCACTGAGATCATGCCTTTGGGGTTTATATTTTGTCCCTGGTGTGTGAAACTCTCTGCTTCCTGGTGCCATGTCCTGAGTTGTTTTCCCTGGCCACATCCTTCCACCATGATGTTCTGCCCCACCTTGGGTGGACCCAGAGCTTTGGAGTTGACCCTGTTTGCACTGAGACCTCTGATACACTGAGCCAAAATAATTTTTTTCCCCATCTAATTGATCTTGTGAGGTTTTAGGGTCACAATGATGAAAAAAGCTGACTAAATCAGTACCTCCCTGCCCATTGGGAATTGAGGTTCCCAGAATTTCAGCATTCAGAATTCCAGCATCTGTTAATTTAATTATTGGGGATTTCCAGGAAAAAGTCTAAAGACTTTAGGAATTTTGATCTTTCGGGATTTCTATGTATGAGATTATGTTGTTTAGACCTGCATCTTTGAGATGATAGGCAATGACAGAGGACAAAGCCTCTCCATTGAGGACAATGAAGCTTGGGAAGTAGCCAAGATCTGGGGACCTATCATAAGTGACAACCCCCGCCTCACCTCTGCACTTCAGTCCTAGGAGCCAATTAATGTCATGGTTTATGCCAGACGAAGCTTTCTGATACTTAACATCAAAAGTACCATCATGACCCAAAATTCCTAGCCAAGTGGAAAAAGTATACACTGACTCTGAAAGAAGTAAATGCCACCCTTTCCTCACCACCCCACAAAGACTGATAATATAGTTTTGTCTATCTATAACCACAAAAAAAGAGAAATATCCAAACAATTCAATTGAATTAGCAATTAAGTTTGTATTTTTAGGAAGAGAGATTGGGGAGCGCATTCTGAAACAAATATCTCTGTCTGATAGTTCCCATTTCCCTGTAGGTGGAATAAAAATCAAAGTGACTTTTCTTGCTTCTCTTAGTCCCTTTCTGGAGATACCTTGTATTCCATTTTCCATGAAAAATTTCAGGATAGAAAATTCATTGACTTCTGGGAGTTTAACTTGCTTTCAGGCAGCAGGATCAGGCCCTGTGAGGATAAGTGTCATGGATTCCCAAACTTTTTTTTCATGAGCTTTAGAAATCATACAATTTGCAGAGCTGGTTCATTACATTTTCCAATTTATTATATCATTGATTAGAATATGTTTTTCTCTTATTTTAACAATTTTATTATATTATAATTAGCTTTTAACAAAGAAAAGTATATTTTCAAGTGTACGTTGTATCCCAAAATGAACTGAATGGATTCCATTCTGAGGAAAGTCTCATACTAAATATTGATTGAAGTTTCCATCAGGTCACTTGTTTTTGACATTTCCATTATTAGCATTTTCTGCCAAATCAAGAGCTATGTCTAAAATTTGGGGGTATTTTCAATATTTAAATCCCTCTATTTCCTGAAGGAAGTAAGGATTAAAATATATGTGCAAATAAAGATAAATTTGAAATCATTGTCCTACAAATGTGGAGTGGAATTAATTACTTGTTTGTTATTTATAATTTGGCTCTAAGCTTCTTGATATCTAAAGCTATAAGTAAACAGTGAATTTCATACTTTTTCTTGTATGTGCTGAGTAGGAGTCATAACAGTAGAAAGAGACGCTTTGATTTCCTAAGAACCAAAAATTTTTAAAAAATTTATTATACAGATAACTTTTTTCTGGATATATTTTAGCCAAAATGCATCCATATGGTCATATGGTCAGCACTTACATAAATCTTCAATAAAAGTTAATGGAATTGTGATTAATTGTAAATCTCCAAAGACATCAGTGAAGACAGTAAAGTAATGCCTTCCAGGTAGGATGCTCTCCTATGATCAGATTTTTACAAGCATAAAAATCAAATAAGACTTTTCATTATAGATTATTATGCTCAAATTTTAATTGGGTTTTTGATAGGAGCTGCAGATAGAATTTGAAAATAATGCCTTTCACACAGTCCAGATATTCTGTGGTATTAAAAAAAATTAACATATTTTAAAAATAAGATGCATAATGGAATTCTAGCCTTACAAAAGAATTATGCCTTGTATTTTAAAAAATTGGTGTAGGGTTGAAATTTCCCTCAGGAAGTAGCTTTGATACATACTGATAATCAGATTAGGTGACTTCTATTCCTATCCATTTGTCTCTCACTATCTGTGAGGGATTGGTTGCAGGGGCCCTATGGATACAAACTCCTCAGATGCCCAAGTCCCTTCTCTAAAATGGTGAAGTTTGCATATAAACTATATGTATCCTCCTACATACTTGAAATCATGTATAGATTAATCATGAACCTAATGTAATGTAAATGCTATGTAGTAATTGACAAAAAGTATTACTCAGGGAACAATGACAAGAGGGAAAATGTGTGTGTTTGGTACAGAAATTTTTAGAATATTGTTGATCCATGTTTGGTTGAATCTATAGATGTTGAACCCACAGAGGAAGAGTATCAACTGTAATTCCTAACGATAAAAATTTACCACATAGTGTACTTGCATTCTGGATTCCACAAAGCAAAATGCATTAAGTTTTATTATGAAATCTTTCATTTTGGGCTAAAAAAAATAAGAGAAAGAAACTAAGAATAAATGCTGAATGCATAATGCTATGAGATAGATGGATATATCCAGAAGAGTTCATAGCAGGGGTTGTAGCCAATGACCTAATTCCCCAAAATAAGTGACTTAACAACCTGTTTTTCACTGACACAAATGTCATGGGATTAGAAGTATAGTCACTTCTGTTTAACCTGTATCTCTAGACCTAAAGGTTATGCAGCGTCCAACCCCATTCTCCTCTTACTTCTTCAGGCCTGGAACTCATACACACACACACACACACACACACACACACACACACACACACACACACTACATACATATAGATAGATAGAAAGACAGACAGATAGATATAGATAGGTATACATATATACTTATGTATATATGTATATTTTAGTGTTTCTATCTCTCCTGTGTTCTTCCCCCACCCCAGATTCCTTAAGGGTCTCACTCTGATTATCCTCTCTTGTATTTTAAGGCTTCCTCAATGGCCTCCTCATTTGCATTGGACTCTAAGCAACTCTCTACCATCTTAACAGAAAGGTGCTTTCACCACTTGCCATAGCCCTACTGCACCTTTTAGTTGTTATCCACCGTCTGCTCTCCACTTTCCTTCCCTCCCTCAATGCTTCAAGCCCTGGGATCTAGTTTCACTGCATCATTTTCCTAAACCTGGTCTCATCAAGGGCACCCATGACCTCTGTGTAGTTCATTCAGAACTAATGAGCCTTCTTGTGCATCCTTCATCATTCATAAGTCTTCATTTGACTTCTGTTTTTGCTGTCCATTCTTCTTGCATCTCTTCTGTTGCCTCCCTTTCTTTAATCCATTAAGTAAATGGGGACTCTTACACAATGGTCTCCAGGCCTTTTTGTTGGTCTCCTTATTAGAATCTATCTCCCTATCCCATATGGCCCTCCTGCTTTGAGACTGATATAGCTAAAGCGCTGCTCTAATCACATCAGTTTTCTTCTTAAATATTCCCCGTGACACCCCTTTGCATACAGTCTGATCTTTTCCTTGCAGGTAAGATCTGCCATAATTAGCTTTTCTCCCTCCACACAAAATCTTTCCATTAATTCTAATGTGTCCTCTTTTACATTCCACATTGATCTGTATTCACTTTTGTGCTTCTACATCTTTTAACTAGATTAGTTCATTTAAATGGGAATGAGCATTGGGCTATGTTCTGGGAATGTAATTATCAGTAACATAAGTATGGTCCCAACATTCATGCACAGAATGATCGAGATCTTGCTCAAATCATTCCTGTTATTCAAATCGCAGCTCAATCTTCATCCATTTGACCTAACTTTAGTCTTCTCATGTAGAATAAAAAATGATTGTTTCTGAAAATACATCTTTTTCTTCGATTTTTTAAAAAAGTTACATACAACATTACCTACGTTTGTGTATGCATGTGCACAGATACTTCACTAAGCAGACATAGGGATGGCCTATAACCCAAAAGTCATTGAACATCATTAGTTTAGGGAAATGGGTTCAGTGAAAAAGCAACACCTCCTACCATCAGCCACAATTTTTCACCTCCGCTATATTGAAGTAGATGACTAATCATGTCTTTCCCAGCTGTTACTTCTAATGCCTCTCCACCCCTGGACACCACATGGCATTGAATATACCCAGGGCATGGCACTCTCCTCTTCCACTGAGATTTCTTTCCCTCTGGGCTAACTCTAGGATGATCTTCCAGAACATGTATGTGGTATGATTATATATATATATATATATATATAATTTTATATGTATATAATTATATATAATATATATTAGTGTTATATATAGATATTATATATTAATAATAATTATATGTTATATATAATCATTATACATTAATATATAGATATTATGTATTAACAATAACTATATATTATATATAATCATACACATGCATGTTCTGGAAGATTATATATATTATATTTTTATATCATATATATATATATATATATCATACACACATACATACACACACACAGAAACACATATCACAACTGTCTTTTCATGACGATAATCCAAATAAGATCTAAGAAAAAGTTTTCAGATTGATTATGTCTGATAAAAATCATCAAACAGTGCTTCATATTCTTCATTCTATTTGACCTTTGGTTTTTGCAAGAATTTTCTCCAAAAGTATACTACTTGTGTGTTTATATATTTTTGCCTATATTTACGTGTAACATAATATTTGAGATAGTCCTCAATAAAGAGCCAAAAAAAGAATGGAAATGAAGTTTGCAAACACACTAAGAATAAAAAGTTAAGATGAGAAAAATGGACACAAAAGACAGTCACAGCTTTTAGGTGTTCAGTGTGCTGGTGTGTTGCCAGGAAGAAAAAAATAATTATAAAATTGGGATTCATAAAAATATCCAAAATATGACATTTATTTTCAGAACAACATATATTGTCAAACTCCTATTTAAAGGTTTCTAGGTGGACAAATAAGTGTGCTCTTAAAAGATTATAAGTTGCATGAGAAAGAATGAAATTTTGATAGGTTAGCCAAAGTAAGGGTGAAGTATGAAGCATCACCTAGGACCTTTGTAGGTGTTATGCTGTGCCTGAAACTAGGAGACTGTGCCAAGTCCAGGGGGAGCCATGGCCTGATCACCCACTTCAAGGTACTGACTTACCTAACCATCTAGAGAGAGGCAGGCACACAGAAGACTCAATTATTGGTCCTGTAGAATGAAAGCTCTAAATTGGGTTAAATAAGCAATTTGGAGAGAAATAAATTATTTTAAAGCCTTAAGTTATGCTGATGTTTGGCAGTTGTGGAGTGGTTTTCACTGCATCCAATGCTCTTGTTTTGCTTTAACAAAGTGAGGTTAGAAAATTAAGGGATAGAAAAGTAACCTGTTGCCCCAAAGTCATAGAGATAATGATAATAACAGGATTACCACTTACATTTCCTGGCTCAAATCACTCATTTTATTCATGTTAAATATCTCTGTATTAGTTTTGAAATTATTGCTATATGTCAGAAAATAATGTAGAGATAAATAGATAAGAAAAAAGCTTAATTCATCCACATATATGAATGATAAGATCCAAGACAGCCAGGTGGTTCCAGAAATACAGCTACTTCTTTCCTATGTCTTTTTAAGCTGATAAGGTTCCCATGCATCCCTTCTTCCTATACGAATGGCTAACAACATTTATTGAAAGCTTATTTGGTGCTAAGAGTGATACTAAGCACTTTATTCTTTTATTCAAGCTTCCAAAACCCTATGAGGCAGAAATTGTTATCTCCATTTTGCAGATGAGAAAACAGATAGAACATGATTAAAGAACTTGTCTAAGGTCACTCGAGTATTAAATAATGGAGCCATGGTTTAAATTAGAGATGATTCTGAATGTCACACTGAGCTTCACATGCCTCATTCCACACCCAGTATCATGCTGCCTCAAATAAGGTATAGACCAGTTTGGTCTCATTATTATAATATTCTATATTAATATTACATTTCCCTGAGGAGTGCTCGGAAGAAATTAGCTAATTAACCATTGTGTCATTTATATTATATTCTCTCTCTCTCTCTTTTTTTTTAATGGAAAGGGATGGTGAACTTTCTCCAAGCCAGCATAGCAGAAGTTTCAGGAAGAAAATGTGAATCAAATTTCTCCGACTCAGAAGTTACTTACACAGGCTTTGGGAGCTAGATCAAAGCTAATTATAAATACATGACATTTTTATTTACCTCAGTCTACAGGATGATCTCCTCTCCCACCCCAAGCCGTGCATGTTATCCTACACAACTACTGAGAACTGATGCTCCCTCTGAGACAGAGTGATGAAGGATACATAGGAATCAGTATTAGATGGCAGGTGTCTAAACAATGCCTGATTAGATGAAATGTGTTTTCACTCCGATGTATTAGCATAAAGTGTCATATAGCCTCACAAGTCAGAAACATCAGGAGAGTTGTAAACGCTAATGAGTGAAGGGATTTTTCCAGGCTTCCCTCATTATAAGAATGAATGATTACTTAGTGTGTGTGTGTGTGTGTGGTGATGGTGGGGAAACCATCTTTATTTCTTGTATCAAGCCAATACCCTCAAACCTTAGCATGGAAAACAAACATGTGAGGAAAAAGGTTTCTTCCAAGCCACTCTGGCAGTATTGGCATTGCTGGATCATAAGATAGTTTAGATTCACCTGTCATTAAATTGGTAATGAACACCTGGGGGAGAACTGCCTCTGGTACCTTTCAATTAGTACTGGACTTCCTCTGGTAGCCTCCCTCAGAAAGGAAGAATCAGGAGACATCAGCATTGAAATAGAAATTTATTGCCCACTCTAGCCCAAGTAAATCAGTCTCTCAATATAACATAGATGGAATCTACATTCCTGGTGATTCTTTTGTTCCTTCCCTATTTCCAACTGGTTCTTAATCAGGGGTATGGTGCTCTATTAAAATACATGTATATTTCATTCATTTTTTCCTGTATTTATTCAATTCCCTGTATCTATGGGTTCTGCATCTGAGGATTCAATCAATCAAGTATCCAAAAGAAAGAAAATTGAGATTGTACTGAACTTATACAGATTTTCTTTCTTGTCATTGTTTTCTAAACAATAATGTATAATAATTACTTACCTAGAATTTACATTGCATTACGCATTATAAATAATCTTTGGATGATTTAAAGAAAAGAGGAAGATAGGCTTAGATTATATGCAAATATTCTATATTTGGGGTTTGAGCATCTCTGAATTTTGGTATCGGGGAGTATCCTGGAAGCAAGCCCTTTAGAGAGCAAAGGACAACTATATACGCACTCAGTTGTCCCCCTCTTTTTTTCAAGAATCTAAAATGAAGTAAAGCAAGGCAGCTATATGCATAGGCCTTCAGAACAAACCCTCCTTTCTGCAAAATTTGGTATTTGAAAGCCCATTCGATGGTGAAGTAACTCATGACATCCTGGCATAGTTTTTGTCTTTTAACATTTTGTGCAGATGCAGAGAGTTCTCATAAATCATTGTTTGTGATCTTACTGGTCAGCTCAAATCCTCGGTTTGATTCTACAGACCATAGAAGAGTTTCAGAAGAGATAACATTTACTAAATTTTCATGCACATATTTAAACATATACTGAGCGTGGTTCCCCAGGGAGATGACACAACTCAAAGGGTTACATAATTTAATAGGTGTTCTCCTTCCCTTTATATAAAAATGCAGCACACTGATAAATTCTGCCAGATAAATAAAAACAATTTGCTGCATAGACAGTCTCCCTTAGTCCTTGAAGAGAGGTTTACTAGTTAGTCTGAATTTTAGAGAAGGGTTAAGGTATTTTAAAGGAAAGTTTAAAATGGCAAATAATCACAAGTATCTTCAAGAGGTCAGTAAATTCATTATTCTGCAATCTGATAAAATATTGAATTCCATTTCTGCGTAAGAGGAATCTCATAATATTTCCAGAACATGAGAAAGAGTTGTTCATTTGTAGCAAAAGATTACAAATATTAGATGGTGATAGTTACAAGTCTTTAAGAATACAGTATGCATATATATGGATTTCTTGGTCTCTCTTGAAAATGAAAATGATCATTGGGAATTGAATGGGGTGGGATAATCAGCTATGGCCATTCTAGCAAACTCAGCAATAAATACACACAGACACACAGACACAGATATATATATATATATATATATATATATATGTATATAAAATCAACTGAGATATATACTATGTATTTATATTAAAATAATCCCTGTTCTTCTATATAAGTTTAATGTTATACAGAATACATGATTTTAAAATCTATTTATATTAATGATTTAACCTTTTATCCATTGTTTTTGAAAAATTGTAATTTTAAAGCATGTTTACTTAATAAAAGAAATTTTACTAAGTTGGCTTTATGACCAGAAGTAGATATAAGGATGGAAAAGATGGTGAACACTCTTAATACTTCATTTATATGATGAAAATGAAGCAATCAACATATGACTCAAACTTCTTTACACACAGTTAAAGAAACTTTGTACTAAAGTTATGCAGTGCGCTGTAGGTTTTGCTTTATGATATTTAAAATATATGCCAATTGAATAGTTACTGGATTAGATACCTGTTAGTAGCTTTACATATGACTTTTATGTTTTTCATAAAATTCACGATATGTATAGTATTTTTATAATTTTAGAATAAACTGCACACCTCCTAATATATCATCCTTCTTAATTTCAGCTATTCCTTTTTGTAAATTTTTTTAAGTTTTTTTTTTAGGGGGTCGTTTTGGGGTTTTTTTTTTGTTTTTGTTTTTTAAGGGAGAGATGTTAGAATTGACTTTGATTTCTCTTTTCTATGAGGCACATTTTCTGATTTTAAGTGCAATGTAATCAATGTAATTGACCAAGTATATTCTCAAAGAAAAGCTAAATGCATTTTATTTGGCAAACACTCTCTTCTACATTTTGTTCTTAAAGTCCACAAACCCCATCTGCAGAGGAATTATTCTGAAGTTTCTTAATGGTAACAAAACCTCAAACTTTGTTCTGATATTTTATGAATTCACCATGAAATCATTTCACACAGTTCGTCGGCAAGTGGTATTAAAAATGAACATTTCTCATTGGTAAACATGAGACAATCCCTGTTGAATTTTGAGTTGCCTTCGAATTTAACTGTCATTAATGGGCCTCTTTCCTTACTTCATAGATGAACCTCTGGTCCTCTTGTAATTTTAGAAGAATTTGTATCAGTCACTCCGGTTTAGTAGAAGACAGACCTGGTACTCAGTGTTCAGCTCATGATAAAATGATTGTCAGGTGGATCTCCCTCCAGCTCAAAAATTTGTACCGTTTTTCACAGAATACAACTGAAAAAGAAATCGGCATGGGGCTGAGGCTGTAGCTCAGTGGCAGATTGTCTGCATCGCATGTATGAGGCACTGGGTTCAATCCTCACCACATAAAAATAAACAAAATAAAGACATGCTATCTATCTACAACTACAAATAAACAAATAAACAAATAAATAAACAAATAACGGTGCATAGGGGCAGGAAAGATGGTGGGATATGATGGACATTTTTACCCTAGGTACGTGTATGACTGACCATGTAGCACAACACTAGATGGTGTTCAATCCGAGAGATGAAAAGTTGTGCTGCAATTATGTACAGTGAATTAAAAATGCATTCAACTGTCATATATACCTAATTAAATTAAATAAATAAAATTTAAAAAGTAAAAATTAATAAAAAATTTGAAAAATCAGCATGGACCAAGCAATATGCCATAAAGTCAAGTAACGTGATGGGCACATACTTTAAATCTTGAAAAAGAAGTGGCAGCTACTTTTAAAAAACAATCTTGAAAATCATTGTGTAATATTTACAGGGAAAAGGATTCCGACAGTTTTTATTACAAGACTTCTTGTTTAAACAGGAGCTGTATCTTCTCTCAGCAAGTGTTTGTTGAGTGTTTTTTATTCATGTAATGCCCATTATGTGCCCAGAAATGAGTGATGAAAGCAATTCTACACATCTGCGTTAGTGCAATGGACACATCCAAGCTGAACACACTTCCTGTCAGAAGTAACTGTATGACTTTAAGGATGCAATCTATGGAAAATAGTGTGCTTTCTTGCAAAAGTGAGAATTTAGGTCCTTGGCCTCATTACAGCTAAGTGTTCTGAGTTATTACCTGGCTTAATATTAGTAAAGAAATGAAAGCTAATGAGAAATTAGAGGGGGGAAGGTAGGTGAAGTGATTGACAACTGCCGATGTTTTCTACAAAAGAGAATCGTGTTTAGGGAATTCAGAGACCATTTTCATTTTCCATCTTTTTAACTGACCACGGCCTCTTGTTTTCCTGAATCTTTGTCTGCTTGAGTTTAGCTTATTTCCTTGACCTTCCAATTATTAATGGAGAGTAAAATATTTCCACAAATAACTTACTACTAAAAAATGTCCAGGTTAAATATACAGATGACTCTTAATAGACACACTCACTCTGACCTTTATGTATAGGCTCTACAGAGGATTGTAAGATATGATTTTGCCATCATATCAGCTCCAGAATTTAAAACCTGAACTCCCCACAAAACTTTCTCCCATTCCCACCATTCTGTGGTGACTAGGGGTGATGATACCTCTGTGCTTCCAGATTCCTCTGTTGAATAGATGGGCCCTTCTTTCCAGGCTCCACACAGCTTACCACAGCTCTTGGAACCTGTTTCTTGCCATTCTTTCTCTTGAGATCTGCTTTAGCTCCCTGCCTCCTGGTCCTCGCCTGAGAACTTCCCCCTCTGGGTCTTGCTTATGTTCCTTCCTGTCTGGAACATTGTGTTCACTTCTTTCCAACCATCTAAATCCCAACCAAGTTCAAGGTCAGTGACTACCCGCCCCCATCCCATTCAACTCAGAATTTCTGTGAAGTTTTCCTTCTTTTGTAATCACCGGCATATAGTTTTGTACCTGATTTCACATTACCTTGCTTCTCTTCTGTTCTATGTGCCTTTACAACTCATCTCCATTATCTTGCTCTACCATCTTGGAGACATTTTTATTGAAATCCTCATATATTGCCAGTCCATGTAAGATGCACTCGGAATATGTAAAAAGGTAAGAATACAGAGGGAGTAAAAGGGATCACCCGAGTTGGTATGTCTTTTAGTTGTTTTTCAGATTTTATGTTGTTTCAATTATTTTCAATGTCAAGTTAAAATGAAACTCCAAGATGAATTATTTTTTTCAAGAACATGCAAAGCTGAGACTCACCTAGAATCCTTGATCCCTTTTATCTGTCCTTTATTCTTGTTTCAACAGCCTTTTTGAAGTATAATTCTCATACTATAAAATTTTTTAAGTGCAAAATTAGCCATTATGTCTGCCCCATCCTCCACCCACCACAGCCCTAGGCAATCACTGCACAGCATTCTGTATCTTAAGCTGTGAATTCTGGACATTTCCTACAAGTGGAATCATATGCTAAGTGATCTGTTGTGATTCACTTCTTTCACTTACTGAAATTTTTCAAGATTTTATCCATTTGATTTGTGTATCAGTTCTTCATCCCTTTCAATTGCCATAGGATCTGTATTCATACAATATTATTTATCCATTTTTCAGATGATGAACAGTTCTGCAGTTTTGTCTGCTTTAAATAACACTGCTATGAATATTCAAGTACAAGTGAACATATATTTTTATTTTTCTCAGTTAAATATCTCAGAGTAGAATTGCTGAATCATAGAAGTTTATGTTTAAGCTTTTGAGGTACTGACAAAGTGTTTTTCAAAGCCACTGTACCATTGAAATTCTCACCAGTAGTGTATGAGCCTTCTAATTTCTCCGCAGCCTTCCTGAACTTGTCTTTTTGAGTACCCCCAATCTACTACTAGGTCTGAAGTAGCAGCTAGCTCTCACTGCATTTTTTATTTGCATTTCTCTAATGGCTAGTGACACCTCCATCTTTTGCACAATTTTCTTAATAACTAGGTTTTATTTCCTTACTTGATTGATTGTGTATTAATTTTCCTTTTAATATCCTAAAATGAGCCTATCTCCTAAGAGGGCCACAAGTCTATCATGGATCCCTTTAGAAAGGAATGTTTTTAAAAAAGGTTCTTTAATTTACACCTTTGCTTGTCTTCTTCAACCTTGACTGGAATATTAATTAATCAAAACACCATCCAAACTGGGAAGTATCTGAATTCAGCCATAGTTATTGTCAAACATGACAATCTATTTTTCTTGTACAAGAGCTGTGGACTGGATATAGTTCCTCATCATTTTTTTTTCTCATTTATCATTTGATGCTTAACTAAGATTTGTCACATTATTCTAACTGTGAGTGTGGGAATCTTATATTGTCAAGCATATATTCAGTGTTGCTAATGAGAAATGATCAATACTTCAGTTTGGGACTCATCAAGTTGAGTGGACATAGCGAAAATGCATTTAGCTCAGTGAAAAGCAGATGTTCAAAGTGTAATTTGTAATGTAATTCAAACCTGGCATAGAATGGTTCCATCTAAAGAAGATCCTTTACTATGGTATCCACAGATATAATTATTTTGCAGTCATCGAAACCTAAGCACTTCAAAGCACTCAAAAATTCCCCAGTGTGAGCACCTTCTTGCAAACTTTATTACTTTGGTGACGGCTGACTTCTTCCATTGTATCTATAATATTTGATTTCCAGTTGAACACAGCCAGCAAAACTGAATTTGTAGAATGTCTCTGAGGTAAATTTAGTCAGAAACAAGATGACTATAAAGTGTTCTCTCTGACTTTCATTCAAAGGGATTTTTTTCCTCAGGGGTGTCATTTTTTTTCTGTACTCTGAAACATACAAATTTGTCCAAAAAAAAAAAAAGTTTTCAGTATTTCAAATTGAACTTCATCTAATGTACACATTTTAATGTAAACAGGATATGTGATAATAAATAGGCGAAGTTTAAATTAGCCTCACACATTTTTGGGAAGGGAAAAAAAAACACATTCTTTCTCAATAACTTTAACAATGAAAATAATTATTGCTATGTTAAGGACATCAGATAAAAATTAAGAAAAATTTTTTTCTTTTTTTCAACCCAGGAATCTGGTAAGTTACAAAATGCCTTCTTACCTATTCCCTAAGCTCTTCTCAAAAATGTGTCTAATCGGGATTTCTCAGCCTTCAGATCTCTCGTTTGCAATGCCAATCTCTTTCTTCTTTCCTTCCTTCCCTTTATTATTTGGCCTTTAAAAAAAATGACAAGATTCATATCTCTGTCCAAGCGCTGAATTCTCCTAAGTTTAAAATGGCAATGTTCTTATAGGGGAACGGTGGCACTGTCACACTGATTGCAGGAAGCCTTGCCTCTGCTTGTCCTCTCTGGATCTTAATAATGACAACCTGAGCAGGGTGAGGGGCTGAAGAGACTGTCACTGTGGGCTGGAGAGCAGAGGGGCCTGGCAGCCTGCTGGGAGGAGCTAGAGGGCTGAGGATGGGGGACTGGAGACAGGGAGGCTGAGCTCCAAACACCACCTTTGGGATGGAGGGTAATTACTCTTTATGGAGTGTCATCTCTAGGTCATTGACACTAGGAAAGTTTTCTTAGAGGAAAGAATATAGTCTGTTAGGGCACAAATGGAAAGATATCTCAGAGGCAAGTTTTACTCAAGTTTAGAGCTCACAACAAAAATATCTGATTTCTTATGATTCTGAGAGAGGTGTGCATTTGTGTGTGTTCCTGTGTACTTGTGCATATGCATATGAATTAATGTTTTGCTTGGTTGAACAGTTTGATGAAAAGTTAGCAAATTTTTCACTTATTTGTCACAAAAGGATAAATTATGGTTTTAAGAAAAATGCAAGACTTTAATCTCCATTGCACTTTAACAACACAAATATATTAATTATCTCACATTTGCTAAATTGAAAGAGGATTTTTTTTTTTTTTTTTTTTTTTGCTGGTATCCCAAGTTGAACGGCAATGCTTTATTTTACATCCAAATGTGTTCTCATCCTTGGGCACAAATCCATCACCCTGTTCAGGCTGGGAACACTGGTGGGAGGGACAAGTAGTTCTGCAAATGGTAATGGACAGCCTATTTCTAGCAAGGATGAAGAGCAAAAGAGATAGGGAAAAAAATTCCCTGAGTTTTATTTGGCCTTCCATTTCTTCAGACAGATGCAAAATATCTGTAATTTGACCACCTCGCCTCAAAAGAGTGCTATCCGTAAGCTTTCCGTACCAAGAATGCTTTTGTTCAAACACTTTAGGGGGTTTGACAGACCTTTTAAAGTCATTGCAAGATGCTTTAGAGATGTTAGTCTGAATATTTTAACTATAATAAAAGAGGGCCTACTTAAAGAGTTTTGTGATTCTTCGCTTTTTTAATTTTTAAGAATGGGGGTAAAGTCCTAAGTATTTTTGTGCAAGAGGAGCAGAGTACTTTAAGTCATTTAAAAAATATAATTATGTATGATTAGTTATATGATCTTAGTCCTGGAATTTAGACAGATCTTACAATTAAAATGGCTGTTTGGAAGCTGTTTAAAGAGATGACTGTCATCCTGCTTTCTGGGATTCAGATGCTGGGAGGCTTCACCCTGAAATGATTAGAAGACAGAGTTTGAGATTAAAAAAAAAAACTCCTTACTTCTTATAATTGTACCTTATACCTCATGATGCAAAAAAATGTAGCCAGCTCTGAAATACTGTATGGCACATTGGTGCTGATTATTAGCCTTTAAGAATTACGTTTTATGATCCCAACCCTCACAGATTTGAATTATTGCATAATGATCCAGAATGTTCCTTTTATACTTTTGGCCATGTTTTATTAATATCTTCCACTGATTATTAAGATAATACCGTCAGGATTTTGTTTCTAACATAAGTAAACAATATCTATGTAGCAGTCACTATGGGCTGAGTACCATTGAGTACATTATGTTGCTTTAATTCTCACAGTATGAAGAATGAACCCTTTTCTCTTGTGAAGTATATTATTACCCATTTTACTGTTGAGCGAATTAAGACACAGAAATTGTAATAGCTAGCACAATAGTACATAACTATTATATATCAGAGCTCAGTGTTCAATCAGGCACTAGAGACTGCTGCTCTAAAGATAAGATTAAAGTTGCATGTCACCCATATACAATACTGGAATATTTGGCTTAATACTTATGAGCACATGCTTGTCAACAATAGAGAAAAGCATCATTAAATGGATTTTTCCTGGGTGGTCCCCCAGCATAGGTACAGGTGAGATATCTGAAGGTGATTTTTAATTATATCACTAGTTAAGAAGTGAAATATATTATGTGATGGGTAATCTATTACTGTAACAAAAATCAAATTGCAGAACATAGTAAGAAATATTCATTGTCTCCAGTTTTTCTGTGAGTCTGGAATCAGGTACACCGCAGATGGAGCCCTCTGGCTCAAGCTCTCTCACAAAACTGCCATCAAGGTATCACTGGACCACTGTTCTTATCTCTAAGCTTGAGTGGGGAGGGTCTGCTTCAAGGATGTCACACTTGGCAGATGACAGCCTGAGGTCCTCTGGCTATGGACTAGAGACATCAGTTCCTTGCTATGTGAACCTCTCATAAGGCAGTTTATCACATGGCAGCTGACTTCCCTCATTGCAAGTCATCAAGACAGGGCCACTCAAGATAGAAGCCACAGTCCTTTTGTGACCTTTTTGTGAATTAAATGTGCTGATGTTATGATTATATTTAAGATGTCATAATCTCACTTATTCCCACACTTTTGCTGTATTCTGTTCACTAGAAGCAAGTCCCTCGGTCCAACTCAGACTGTGTAGGAGGAGATTACACCAAAATGTAGATACTGAGAGGCAAGGCTCACCAGGCACCATCTTTGAGGTCACCCATCAAAAAAATATGTCTTCCCTTGTCCAACTAAGATGGTATCACTTGATGTAGTAAAGGAGCATTGAATTTACTGTCTCTTCCCCTGTTTTATGTTAATAGATTGCAACTTCTTCTCTAATTAAAGCTTTTTGGGGGACAAGACCATTTGTGTGCCCTCCATTAACTTCACACCAATTTCTCTCAGTTTGCTGTGTTGTGAAAAGATGTGTTAATTACATCTTCTGTGTTTTGGAGTGACTGGTCCTTTTTTACAAAATTGGAGACTTAGTATTTTGGCAGAATTGACTGGTTAATTTGTTTAAACAAGTGGCTAATTCAGGCGAACAACTGACTTTATTTATGCGAGTTCTTTTTAGTACATGCTTGTTGGGCTGAGTTAGTCAGATGGAGTATTCATTTAACTCTAGGTCAAAATAGTTCTGAAAAAAAATAAATGTTTTTGACATTTAAAAAGTAATTCTGAGAAGTAGAGTGAATATATTCTAACCTATTTTCCAGATCAAAATAAGGAGACATATGACCGTGCACCACATGACATTTTGTTCGGCGACAAATCACACATATAACAGTGTTTCCATAAGATCATATTGCCTAGTTTACTCTATCACATTTGCACAATGGAATTATCTACAGTGCATTTCTAAGAAAATATCCCTCTTGTTAAGAAGCACATCTCTTCATAGGATTCATTAATGAAACATTTGACGAATACAGCTTATAACTAATTTTTAATGTAATTTTATGTTTAATGGGTGATTGTTCTTTTCATAAGTATCATTTGTTTCGAAAGACTTCCCTTCCCAAGAAGGTATCAGTTGCCAATCATTGCCAGAATGTTCTTCCAAAGGTGCAGGATCTTTCTCCTAATTATCATTACAAAATGATTCAGAATTGTAGGATGAACTAGTAATGGGTCTACTTATGATATACATGTTGATATTTTGGATTGTTTTTATTTCCTCAAAGAAGTCATTCAGTCATTTTTTTTTCCATTTTTTCAACACATGTGTTTGTTGAGTGTTTACCTTGGGTCAAGAACAACTCTAAAACTCGTCACATAGCTTTGTATATTTTTCTAAGTATAAATATGATTAATACCTGCCACTGAATTGAGGTAGCAATATTTGCTTCTTAATAATATTTATTAGTTAAACAATCTTCAAATAATTGTTCTCCTTTATTTCAGAAAAGCTGCTCTCTTTAACAAGCATTTAAATATCACCCAGAATTGATATATGGTTGTCTAAAAATGAAACTTCCTATGGAGATAAATAAAAGGTTTAACACAGATAGAGAAATATAAATTAAAAGAAACACAATTATTGATTGGATCCAAACCTTGATTATGAGTCAGTAGCAAATAGTGAAAGGGGATAATGATCCATTACTAAATGGAAATAATTTAGCTTGATTATTCCTACATTTTCAAGAGCAGCAAGATCAGCCACATGCAGATAAATGGTACTGAGTTGTGAATTAAATGTGCTGATGTTATGATTATATTTAAGATATCATAATCTCACTTATTCCCACAGAGCCAGAAGTATGTGCTTTTATGAATAATAATCACCTTATGATTTTTTTTTGGTCATTAGATAAAATTATACAAGAGTCTCAGAATTCTCTTCAGGTTGGTGAGAATTTGCTCTTATGTCTCTTACCACATTTTCTGTATGTGTGCATGGAATATCTGACCTGATTCATCCTAATTGTATGCATTCATAATGGCTGTATTGAATAACTTTAGCTAACAGAAACTTGATTTGTAGGATTTACACATGATGGACTGTTTAGGACTTCAAGAACAAAAGTTATTTAATATATTTATAAAAGCCACATTATTCAAATTAGTAGTTCTTCAGCCAAAAAAATATAAGGTACTTGGTTCAGCTATACAATTAAATTTTAAATTCCATAGTGTTGTCTGAAAGCTATTTAGCAATGTGCTTTAGGTTTGTTTCATTATACTGGGTTTCCATGACATTGAACACATTTTTTTCTACATGTTATATCTTTTTTTTACCCATACATTATCTCCTTAGTCATATCATTTTCTACTATTTTTTTATCCCATTTACTTCAATGTAATGCTTCTATTCAAGTCAGCAACACTTCAGGGCTCTCTCCACTTGTCCAGAAAAGTTACCTGAGTTGAGTCTGCACATCACACATATGTCCCCAGTACATGATAGATGTGGCCCCAACATATTTGCAAGGCACCAGCATACGTATTCCATAGCCACTGAGAAACTGCTTCTTCCCACTGATAATATTGTGCAGGAGAGAGAAATCAATAGGGCCCCAGGCAAGCCTGAGGAAAAGAGTTAATTAAGGGATGTGGAAAAGAGAAGCATCATGGACAAGTAGCAAGATAAATTTGAAAGGAATTTTTCCTAATGTATTTAACCAAAATGAGAGTGGAGGTTGGGGCCAAACAGGAGAAAACCACACTTTACATTTTCAAAGACATGATCATATAGAATTACAGTTCTATGCATTTCTATCATCTGTAAGTTGGAATCCCTTTAGGATTCAGTGACGACAGTATGGGAAGGGCTGTTATTGATTCTACAGACGAATCACAGCATGTTTCATCAATCATGTATTGTGGGTGCAGGGGCATATGTTTTCACAGTTTTTGTTCCTACGTCATCTAGCATCCCACAATCAAGTGACAATTTTGCCTCTTAAAGTTGTCTTTCCGTCCTATGGGGAACAGACTCGCTATGGTAGACAATGTTGTTTCTGAAGGATTTTAAGTGGAATTGATTGCTGTATGATGTCATTGCATGTGATTCTAGGTTGGAAGTAAGTGATAGGAGCACTGAGACATCAGTCACATCAGGCAGTCAGTTCTTGTTCTTCATCACTAGTCTCATGACTCCATTCGGACTGGGTGGAGATCATGTGGGGTAGCAGCAGCAACTGAGGAATTCAAAGATTCTGCTGATGCTGATGTACCTTTAATCTCTAACTGAAAATCAAAAAAACTGACTATGTCTGTAAATGTAGAGGAAAATATAGGTACCATCTAAGGCTGTCTTCAATAGCTAGTGATGAATTTTCAAAGAAACTATATATTAAAGGGTTGTCAGTACAGACCAGAATTTTTTAGTTTCATTTTTGATCAGACCCATTAAAGAAGTGGCAGGGTATGCATCTCTCTGTTGGAACAAGTTCTCTTTCATGGCAGAAAGGACAAGTATGAAGAATCTTAAGATTTTCTTATAGAGCAATTCTGGATCTTCTCTTCTACCTTCTTCATACCATTTATCAGTAGTTAAAATTGTCTTTGGGATCAGTCAATGTGATTGTCTTCCCACACCTAAATGTAAATTCTATGAGGTTAAAAAAAAAGAAAAAAGAAAAAGAAAAGAAAAAAACAAAAACTCTATCTTAGTAATCTTCATGTTCCACAGATTTTGAAATAGGGTCAATGGAATGAAGTATGCACACTTGTCTCCATAGGCTATGAATTAACTACAACAGTGTTTGCTTTGACTGTTTTATATGTAGCCCAATGATTATAGGAGCACAGAGGTGGAGCTGTTGCTTCTAAGTAGAAATTCAGGGGAAGGGAAAGATCATGGGAACCTTCAAAGAGGATGTGACACTTGAAATAATTTTAAAGAAGGAAGAGGAGTGGAGAATACAAGAAAGTCTTCCAGGTATTGGGAGATTATTAAATAAAACTATATAAGAAAGTGGAATGGCAAGAATATATGTGTGGCAGGTGTATAGAGACATCTGATAAGTGAAGAAAGGAAGAAAGGATTGGATAGTAATTCACTAAAGTTTATAAAAAGCCTCAGATGCCAAATTAAGATGACCCAGTGTTTTTACTGTGGTTCAAGATGTTACTGAACATTGTATAGAAGCCCACATGAATCGAATCCTAAAATTACCTTGGATTTTCAGAAGTGTATTATTCCCAGGGAAATTAGAAGAAATTAGTTTGAAAAAACCCAGTTAATTCCTACCTACATTACAGATGGTATGATTTCTAATTTTATACAGAAACCAGAAGACTAGATTGCCAGTTGTTTTAAATACAAACTATATAGTATCTTGTTGGTCCAAGTATGATCTTTTGGCTACCAGCATAAGTATCAGCCTCATCTTGGATTCCATTAGAAAGTAATCTCAGGCTTCAGATTAGTATGTCTGAATGCAAATCCACCTTTAACAAGATTATTATCAGATTCTTATGCACATTTCAATGTGTAAAGCACAGAGCCCCAGACAGTTGCATGTTGGGTAGGGAAAATGTAAAAGCCAAGAGAGAAATGTTTCAACTGCTGTTTCCAAATCTTGTCCTCTAGCTATAAAACCCAACTGCACTGAAAATTTTAAACTGCCAATCAATGCAAATAAAGATAATTAGTATTTTGTGCCTCTAGTGCATGATCAGGCTAGTAAAGAATGCACAGAGTGAAGGAAAGATGTCAACTTTGCAGAACAGTGGAATTAGTTGAGATCCTGATTGATTGCCTTCTTACTCTAGCAGATAAAATGTGCACTGCAAAAAGAACAGCATAAACCCAAATTTAGTCATGTGCTGGTTTCTGAGCTGAAGGCTATCACTGCCTGCAAGTCTCTCTCTCTCTCTCTCTCTCTCTCTCTCTCTCTCTCTCTCTCTCTCTCTCTCTCTCTTTCACTGCAATTACTACAAAATTATACTGACCTATGAAAAACTCCATCAACTATATGATCTCCCCCTGGTCCAGAATTCAATAATCTGAATAAACTTGTCACAGGAAAACTTAATTGGTTTTAAATTGGTAGTCATTTCACTCAACATTTATTTTGCTGGCTTCCTTTAGTTTATTGTATTATAGTGTAGCACAGAAAAAATTGGAGCAAAAACCTTTTACCAAAGACTGTGCATTTGGAGTCAAGTTAAAATCACAGCTATTTTGAGAAATTTGTTCCAACAGTATGATGAGCAACAATTCTTAAAAAAAAAATGAAATAAAGAAAAAAAGCCAACTGTACTAGTGAATGTCTCATATTTAATTTCCTGTTGTCTTGTTGGTTCTGATGTTTTAGGTAATTCTGGTTTTGCCAGAGCTTATGTGATAGTTGGTATGAGCATTGCCATTCAAAATGTGGAAGATAAAATATCGTTAATTTTTAATTTTTTAAAAAATTTCAAAGTATAATAGTTTTTATCCCTTTATATTTTCTGAGCAAGAAATGGAGATATTCTTTAGAAGTTAAAGCAGGATTTCGTAAGATTTAGCCATTATTTTCAAGCCATTAATAAAGCTAACTTTCAAAAATTAAAAATATGACTCCCATATAAATATAAAATGAACATATCAAAGATTTTATTCATCTCATTAATTAGTGACATAACTTGGAAGATGGCAAGTCTGGTATTTATGGGCATTTTAATAAAGAAATTTTAGAAGAGGAATGCTTGGATAGTCGTGAAATTGGTTATTGTCAATTAGGGTAATAAAATATAAACTTTGACATTTTGCTCCTGGTTAGAGAGAAATTATTTGCATTTCTACTAGACAGAAAATCTGCAAGATAATGTATAGCTTCACTACGTTGGAGTTCTTTAATCAATAGAAAATGGTGAATTTAATATAGTACATTCGCCTGTATAATTAAATGATCTTTGTATGGGCCTGTTAAATCACCATGAAAAACCATGAAAAAAAAAAAAAGAAAAGAAAACCACATGACCATCACAAAAAAGGTCACAGCCTTTTTTCTTATTTCCAAGTTTTAAATATTTTTCAACATTGTCCTTGTTTTGTTTTGATGGCAGTCAATTAAAAAAAAAACTTTCATTCTGAATTCTTTGGAAAATAAGAGCAATATTGAGCTAGTCTATATGTTCACCTTCCTACCCTTAGTGATCTTTCAATGTTAGACACTCCTACTGCTATGTGAATCTTCATACAAGTAGGGACCAAAAAGAGTTTATTGATGTGACTCAAACCACGTGTTTCTAACTGAACCAGCATGACAATCATGTAGATGGAAAGAAAGGGATGGAGCTGGAATATACTTAAAATCAAAAGGCCTCATGTCTGATTGAATGTGAATAAGTCTGAAAGAAAAGAGACCCAAATTTGATGGCATTACACTAGGAATAAATATGATCTTTGATCTTCTGCTTTTACAGTACCAATGGGACCCTGAGTTTGATATTGAGAAAGCAGTTAGAAATTTCGATGTGGGATGGGAAGGAAAGGGAGGGAGAAAGGGAATTGCATGGATGGTGGAAGGAGACCCTCATTATTATACAAAATTCATGTATGAAGATGTGAGGGAAAAAAAAAGAAATGTGTTACCCTAGATTAGGTAGAGAGAAGTGATGGGAGGGAAGGGGTTGGGGAGTTAGGAAGGATAGTAGAATGAAACAGACATTATTATAACTGTGTGTATATATGTGACTGCATGACCAATGTGATTCTGCAACCTGCACACTCAGAAAAATGAGAAATTACATCCCATCTGATTCAAATGTATGATATGTCAAGGTCATTGTACTGTCATGTGTAACTAATTAAAACAAATTTTAAAAAAGAATACAAACAACAAAAACATCAAAAAGAAATTTTTATTGTAGGATTTGGGTCAGTTTTGGAGTCAGAATCATATAGGTGATAGGTTCCCATGGATGATCCCATGTTCGTTGTTATTCTGTACATTGAAAGAGGTACTTAAAGCCATGGAATTTGATTTTAAAAAACAGTCTCTTTTAAAAGGGTATCCTAAAGATACACCAACTTCATGAATACTAGGTACTAGAGAAAGACCAGGCAAAGAAAAACAGAGAATAAAATATGCAATTGAAGTGTATGCAAATGAGGTTGAAACTGTAAACAAAAATTTAGTACTTTCGTACCTAAATAAAAGAATTTAATTTCCCAAAGATCAGCATTGCATTCTTCTTTTCAAATTACTGCAAATAGTATTTTAGGCATCCTTATAAGCCTATAGGATTGTTAAAATGGAAATGAGGCAGATGGATCTGTGTTCTTCCTTTGCAATAGGAACCAACATGACCTACCTGTCTGAGAAATTTAGGAAACAAAAGCAAGAACTGAATTTGAGGGATACAGGTGGCCATAAGTCAACCACCAGTCAGTCTTTGGGGGACTTGCATTGTGTCTCTGTATCTGAAGTCTCTCTGTATCTGAAGTACTTAAGGTGGATTTTACTAAGCCGTGTATACTTTTTGAAGTAGCAGTTTGGAGCCCTGACGACTCTGGGTGAATCATTTTACCAGATACATTTCACTATAGATGACAGCCTGAGCCACTGAAAAACTTCCCATCCAGCTTAAATGTCAGCAGTGAATATGAGCCAGGAACAGAAGTGGAAGCCTATTTTTGCCACTGGACCAGGGTACACACTCTGAGACTCCCTCAGTCACCTCATTCATCAACCTGTGTTCCATTTCCTTTGTCTTCAGGTTGAAGGAGGATGATCCCATGTTCCTTGTTATTCTGTACACTCACCACATTTGCTTGCCAAATTCAAGCACGACTTGTGTATTCACCCAGCACTGTCGATTTTCCTACAGCTACGGCATTCCAATAGTTGACTTGACAGCAGATATAATTTTGACAAAATTAGAAAATCTTGTGGAATGGGTTTGTCTCATTCAATTTCTGACAGCAATGTTAAAGAATTGTTTCCCTGCTCCCTCCTCTTCTCCCCCTTGAAGTTTTCATGATGGAGTTGAGCAGAAAATCAGTGAGCTAGGCTCCCAGAGAAATCTTTCCTCTTCCAGTGGACTGTGCCCAAGGGATCAAAGGAATAAAGCCCTGACTCTACAGAAAGCCTCAGCTCCAGGGCACCTTAGCATGGGAGCAGATTGACATCCATCCTTCTTCTTCATGCTTTTTCTGTGCCCATCGTAAAGCCATCAGCTATGATGATAGTCCATGAGATGGCAATATTCTGTTGCTAATGTTTCCATGCAAGATTCCAGAGAGAAAGAGAATGGTATATTTGGGCATAGTGTTCGTAATACTTTTGCTTGTTTTGAGCAATGAAATGACCATGGATTTATTTTGTGGTTAAATAGAAGTCTGTGTCTTTATAAGTATAGCTGCAACTGGTACTTTGCTTAGTTTTCCTTCAAAAGAAGAACAGATGAGATTGGGCATACTCAGGATGATTGTGTGCATGTGTGAATATGTAACAACGAATCTCCCCACTAGGCATAATTACAATGCACTAAAAAAATATGGATAAAAAAGGAACAGAAAACACTGCAGCTGTTTCATAAGTGGGCAGATTTTAATAAATAACAAGTTTATATTCACAGTTTTAATAAATAAAAAAATATGAATTCACAGTTATATGACTGGAAAATAGTGTATTATGCTATAACATATGAACAAAAATACAAACAGGCAGATGTTTGTCATTATATATATTAAAATATATGAATAATTAGTTTCCTGGATCTGTCATTCACATAGTGATAATTGCATGATCCTAGGATGTGGTAATAAGTGCTATTTTCATTTTCTAGAAAAGACTACAATGCCTCTCTATACAGAAAGAAAACATTTCTTTCAGTTAGGAACCAATATCCATTTTGTACAGGGACATCATTGTAGTAAGTTTTTGTACATGGTTCTTTGGGGAAATGGGAATTTAGCTCGACATACAACCTCTATTTGTTCTATGAAACTACAAACTTTATTATAAAGAGTTATGTTATAATTACTGCTTCATTTGTCAGAGCATTAATATTTGCTGTTTCTGCATTACTGTGGTAGAGGTAAAACAGATGCTCTTTTTGCTCTGCCACCTTTTCTTTTGTTCCCTCTTTGATTCGTGGTTAATTTTCACAAGTCCTTGTAGATTAAAAAAAGAAGAAGAAGAAAAGAAAAGTCTGGTGTTGTGACTCTATCCTTTGTTCTTAAAACAACTAATTTCAATCTCTTTCTTTGAGGATTAATTGTTAGACTCAGCTTTGAGCCTCCTGTCCTAGGCACTCATAGATACTTGGTATCTACTGCTCATGGAACCAAGCTGGTTTTGTTCTTGCCACTGTGTAGACAGAGAAAGTGAGGCACAGGGAGGGCAAATCACGAGCACCTGAGAACTCACAGCTGCTAAGTATATAAAAGCTGATCTGAAACTATGTCTTCAAGACTTTGGGTTTATCTTTGGCTCTCTTCCTTATTAAGGGAACAAATGGAAAGAGTGAAGGATCTGTAACTGATAATGGGATCTAGTTACAATGCAAGCTGCTATTTATCTTTTCTCCAGGCATTTCCATTGAATGTACTTTTCATCCCATAACTGGATATATTTAAAATAACCTAGAGTCTCCTTTCTGTCTGCATTTCAGAGATTTTTGCAGGTTTTGTTGTTGTTGCTTGTTTGGAACAATATACTGAGAAAAAAAATCATGAGGTTGACAAAGAGAGACATTCTACATTGTTATGCCAAAATTTTGTTCCTAGTTTCAAACTTTTGAATATCTACCTGATTTATATTCCTTTGCAAAGATCTCCGGGTGGGATAAAGAAACAGTCTCTGGATTTACAAACTATTCTGTTCATTCCCATGAAACTCATCCTGTTTAATTTATAGTGTTGCCCATCTCTCTAAGAGAAAGGTGACTTCATCTCCAATAGGTTTTCTTGAGTATGAAATATATTTTCTTTCTCAAAATCAATATTAATTAACATGCTGGAAACAACCTGATAATTTTGAATCTGAATGTAGTCAGTATGAAAAATTTCTAAGATGTCTGAAGTAAAACAAAAAACACTTCTTTGAAGCTTCTGTTTCTTCACTTATACCCTGAGAAAGTCAGACTAGATAAGGAATGAAAACCATTATATTAAATTGAACCATATGAAATCATCATTTTTGTTGGTCGAAACCAGTGGATTGTGGGCCATCTCATATGGCCTACTCTATTTCATAGTTCAATATTAAATACTTGTATGTATTTAGGTAGAGAGCAAAGAGCCACGTGGAGTCTCCTCCTTTTGCAGAACCTCCAATCAGAGGAAAGTGAGGCAAATGTTATTTGTTCTCATGGCATGAGTACTAGGCATTTAGGGAGACTCTCAGAATCTTGAACTTCTGCAATTTTGTGAAAGTGCAACTTTTAAAATGTTTACCACATGATGCACTACGTGGCTATCACTGACTGTACAATTACAAACAATATATGCAACTCTTAAATGTTGTTACAGAAACTTTCAGTGTTTTAATACATTTTCTTGGTCTGAGATGTTTTGAAAGTATCACTACACTATGTCTAGGCTTATGGTATTACTTAAAAATTTCCCTCTCGATTTTTTTTTTTTTTTTTTGCAGCACTGGGGATTAAACCTAGAACCTCACACATGCTGATCTAATACTTTACCACTCAGCTACATCCCCAGCCCTCTTTCTGATTTTATTAGTATAAATTATGCTTAAACATAAAAGAACAACACAAGAACTATATTAAGCGACCATCTGAGTTATACTCTTTCCATCTATAAATACCTTAATTGCTATTAGTTTGCAAGATAAAAATATGGAATCAGAAAAAAGCCTTGTCCCCAGGGTTCTTGTAATCAGTTTTTATATATGGCCCAATCTAAATGTGCCTTTTGCAGGAAAACTGATTTCATTGTTGATACATCCATGGACTAGGCTGAAACTGGATCACAATTGCCAGATATCCAGGAATTTGGCCAGATGGTCATTAAATTTCTGGTAGCTTGAAATCATTCATGATGGAAGAATTAACTCCTTATGAATTGGCAGAAGGGACCTATTGGGGCTTTTTGGTTGAAGAACTGACTTACAGTGTACCACCCAAATGTGCAATGCTTGTGGTTACAGTAGAATTGTCTGAAAGCTTTACTTCCTATTAGTATTCAGATAGCTTATCAAACATCCAATATAAAACTCTGAAATATTCCATGCAACTAATTGGGGTAGAATAAAGAAAGAGAAGTTGGAGACCTGTGAATTAAAGTCCTTTGAAAATAAAAACAAACACTTTCAGTTCAGAGAGCGGGTTAACTTTTTCCTTAACACACTTTTGAAGAATAATGGTAAATTCTCAATGGGGAGGAAATGTTTTATTCACCACTTACACCCTGAACTTCAGTAAACTTTATCATATGTAATTCTTACAAAAAGTCTATGAGGTTAATAGTTTCTGGTTAGTTATTCTTTTTTTGTGGGGAGAGGGATGTTTATTTTTAATTCTCAGCTAAAAATGGAGGTTAAAAGCACAGATGTATTTGTCCCATAGTTAATACAGATGGCTCCTGACTTGACCCTGCTTCCATGTATGATTTTTTCCTTCATAGTGGTGTGAAAGCAATGCACATTCAGTAGCAATCATACTATTCAAACATCGAACTGTAAGCTTTTCCCAGGCTACCAATATGACGTAGGAAGCTCTCTTCAGATAGCCACACAATCACAGGGGAAACAGCTGATACTTGACAGTAGACTGTGTTGCTAAACTGTGGTGTTCTGCAGGTTATGGGGATATGTATATTTTCAGTTTATGAGGGTTTTCTCCTTATGATGGGCTTATTGGGATATGTCTCTGTTAAGTCCAGGAGACTCTGTAATTGATCTGGGATTGAAATCCTGCCATGTTGACTTCCAGTCTGTCCTCCCTCTACCCCTGGGTTACCTAGACCACAGCACCTAATGAGTAGGGCCAGTAATCAGAGTGTCATCTACTCTTTTATTCTCTAACACATCTTCCCCTAGATAGGTTGACACACTCACAAGGCAACAAGGGTTCTAGAAGAAAGTGTCTGCAGTAGACATTCAGAAAATTGATGATTTGCATAATGCATACCCAAAGAACCAAAACAACTTTGCCTTAATGTCCTCATTTGTTAAAAAACTATAACAAAGGAGACTAAATAGGAAAAAAGCTACTTAAAATCTTTGGAGTTTATTATCCTGCTATGTTATATAAATGTGGAATACTAGAGTTTAATCATTTCTGCATGCTAGTATCTTTCCAAATCCTTCCTACTATCTCTCACTTAAAGACCAATTTGTAAAATATTCATGTGTTTTGAGATGGGGAACAGCAAAGTGAAATTGGGGGATTTATTTTTATCTCTAAGTTAAGACACAAGACACAGATGATAGTGCTGAGCCTCATGTTATTGAATTGTGCAGGAAGCAAAAAGTGGGCGGGGGGTCTCTAATTAAACAAATGCCACTAGGTACAAAATTTAAAGTCCTGCACTAAACAACCCTGGTCATTAATTCTAAAAAAAGTAGAATCAGTTGCACTAAGCATTCTCTGATGACTGCTGGTCATTGTCTCTCACAGTCATACACAGTGGCTACATCACACAGTCTTTGCATGACTCACTAATGAGCAAAAGAAAGAAACAGGACACAGAAGAAGGAACCAACAAGCCATCTCTGACCTAATTATTACAAAGTAAATGTTTTCACATCTGACCTTCAGGCAACTAAGAAATGGAGAATCATTTTTGTTTAAGCATCTTAATATTTCATGTGAATCGTAAAGCTTAGACCAAAGAGCATCGCATCAAGCCAGCATTCATGAATAATAAACCCTGGGTTTAAAGAATAGGAATGTTTACCTGTGGGTTGGCTTTTGCACATCCTGGGACAGATAAGACGAAGGTTGCTGAATGCGTGACTACAAGCAAATGTATTCCAATTTATTCCAGGGACGAAAGAAGAACTAACATTCTTTCTTTCTTTCTTTTTTCTCCCTCCCTCTTTCCTTTTCATTTCTTTTCTGACAACTTTAGGCATAGAGTCTCCAATAAAAACTTTGATAAAAGAAAGAAATGTTGCTGATTTGATATTTCAATCTAATTTAGAAAGCAAAGATAATAATGGGTGCAAATCAGAAATTAAAAATAGAATATCAAAAGCTACATTTTGGGTCATGATTGATTATTCCATTCTTCTTCTAGGCTTCTTTTAAACAACTAGAAAGGAAAGCTTGGGATAGAGCTCAGGGATAGAGGGTTTGTCTACCATTCATGGGGCCCTGCATTCAATTCCCAGCGCTGCAAGAAAGAAAAAAAGATCACAACAAAATGACAGGAGATGTGTTGGATTTTTAAAGTATTTTAAGTAAAAAAAGGAAAATTTGGGGCTGGGGATGTGGCTCAAGTGGTAGTGTGCTCGCCTGGCATGCGCAGGGCGCTGGGTTCGATCCTCAGCACCACATACAAATAAAAATAACTAAAAAAAATTTAAAAATTCTCTCTCTCTCTCTCTCTCAAAAAAAAAAAAAAAAAAGGAAAATTAGCCAGATGGATACTGAGACAAGAGGATTGCAAGTTCAAGGCCAGCCTCATTAACTTAATGTGACCCTGTCTTAAATAAAAAATTTAAAAGTCTGGCGATGTGGCTCAGTGGTTAAGTACCACTGGGTCCAAACCCTGGTACCAAATGAATAAATAAATAATAGATAGATAAAAAAGGAAATTAAACCATAGGTAAGTAATACATCTCTAAATAATCAGTATGATAGGAATGTGTCTATATTTCCAATCTGTAATTTTATCAAAACCAAAAAACTTCATGATTGCTGCTGGCTTGTCATTTATGCAAGTTGGCTTTGTCACGAAGTCTACTTTGTCAGGGTTACCTGTGGGCCCACCTTATTACACAAGCACCCAGCCTAGCCACCCATGGCTCTGGTCTTGCCAACTCTGCCCCCTCCCCTGGGCATTTCCGACTCCACACTTTCCTGCTCCTTCCTGTTATCCTTTGCCCCCTCCTTAGCCAGTGCCTGCTTTTCCTCCAGTGAACTGAAGACATCATCTGGCATAAGCTTTAGAGAACCATCATTTGTGCTTTTATCACTAGAATTTGTTTCTTTTGGATTTAGGTAATAAGCCTTGTTCATATAAATCTGCTTCCATTTTTAGCCTCTTTCATCTTTTCCTTCTGGCTTTTGTCAGGTTCCTTAAGAGCTATTCTCCCTGCTATGTACCACTCCTTTCTTTCTTTCCTCATTGCTTGTGTGAGCCAAAGCAGGCCCACAGAGTGTCCGCCAAATGTAGTGGTAGTTTACATGATGAGAATAAGGAAGAGGAAAGTACTACAATTTGAAGTGAAATCAGAGTGAATGAAGAGCCAGTTTTATTGAAATTCTTATTCATCAGTATATCCATCAACTCTCTGTTGAATGTATTCTCAATTTTCAATGTTGTTGTTGGCATTAGTGATCTCCTGGTAAGAGATGGCAGGAAAGTCGATGAGTTTAAGTTCTAGGGAGATAAACAGACAAACAGATAAACAGAAACCTTCCACTATGAGGAAAAATGCATCAACCATGAACATATTACATACATTCTCATTTGGGAAGCTTATCAAAGACATCAGCATATCAAGTATGGTTTTTCTGAGACTGTACATAATTATATGCCAATTTAACCATCTCTTTGTGTGCAGTGTTTCACCAGCTGTACTATACCCTTTCCTCACTCAGACAAAACCAAAGCAGCTCATGTGGGCTGGAACTACCTTGTACCCTCTGGTTCCCTTATGCAAGAATCACTAAATGGAATTGGATCCAAGCTTCCAAGATTTTCCCATGGACTTTATTAGAGCTCTTATACGACTAAGCTGTTTGCAGATAATTTAGGGCCTTAATTTTGCCTTGCTTTCTACATGGTCCTTGAAGGCAGAACCTGAAGCCATGGGGTGGGGTGCAACAGTCTGCAAGCTGCTGTCTTCTGCAGTTAATTAGTCACCAGGGTCATCCTCAAACATTGGAGAGTACCATGTGTACCCAGCATCACACTCATGATGGGGCATAAAAACAGATCGGATTCACATGAGACAGAACTTTCATCCTTTGGTTTGGGGGGATTGGTTATTTCACTTAGCATGATAGTCTCCAGTTCTATCCATTTACCAGCAAATGCCATAATTTCATTCTTCTTTATATCTGAGAAATATTCGTGCCACATTTTCTTAATCAATTTATCTGTTAAAAGGGATCCAGGTTCCATAGCTTAGCTATCGTGAATTAAGGTGCTTTTAACATTGTTGTAGCTGCATCTCTGTAATATGCTGATTGTAAGTCCTTTGGGTATAGACTGAGGAGTGGGATAACTGAGTCAGATGGTGGTTCTATTCCAACTTTTCTGAGGAATTTCCATACTTCTTTCCATTGTGCAGTTATATATGTTTTGTATGCTTGGGTATATACTTAGAAATAAATTTCTGGGTTGTATTTAATTATATTTTTAATCTTTTGAGGAATTCCTACACCATTTTCAAAGGAGCTGCACCAGTTCACCTTTCCATGAGAGTGTGTGAGGGTTCCAATTCTCCACATTCTCTCCAATGTTCTTCTTCTGTCTTTCAGATCCTAAGTCTCCTGGGAGTTACAAAGCAGTATTTCCTAGTGTTCTAATTTCGTACATGCTTGTGATTTTTAATAATGAAGAATTTAAATAACTAATTTCTCCAACTCACTGAATCTATTTGAAAAAGTCATTTGCACAAATATTTCATTTATCACAAAAGAGATTGTAAAACCATTACATATCTGCTGCCTTGTTAATGTTTTGAGATCCTTAATCCTCAAAAAAAGGTACTGTAACAGGAAATAATTGAGTAGAAATTTTTATTTTAAAATTTCTTTCAAGTTTGAAAGAGTTATTGGTTCCTCCAGAGTATAGATACAATCCTAATTCACAACAACCCTATTTCAGAACACTAAAATAAAAGTGTAGTACTTTACACATCAGAATATTTTGGTATTATGGCCTAGTTTTAAGGTATGTCATTAAAATTTGACTTCTTCTTCTAGAGAAAAAATGTTTGGAGTTATTGTTTATATTGTGTTTATGGCTAGAATATAATCTAGAACCTGTTTGGAAGATAACTATTCTGTCACATTTCAGAAAAATGGATCAACAAAACTTCATATTTAAAATGTGAATACTTAATAAAGCAGATTAGAAATGGGACTCTCTTCTTGTCTGGTGTCACTTTGGACCTTGTTTCTAATACCCACCATTTTGATGGACAGTGGTATATTCTGAATTACTGCCACATCTTCCCAGAAAATGGTAAATGATTATTGGTCAGCTTTACTCTTTGTTGATTATATTAAAGAAAATCCATTAACATTACTTAGAAATAAAAATCTTTAAAAACAATTTTATTGAATTGGCTTTAATCTAAGTTTTAATTGACTAATTATTTTAGAATTGTTTTATTCTTTCTTTATAGTCTACTGGTGCTCATGCAGATATCATTTTAAGTAATCAGTCATAATGTAATCGGTAATTAAAATTATAGCCAACTACAGGTGCTGCTAATTGTTAATCAATTAGATGCATAATTATTGCATATTTAATTGAAAGACTGATTGAAGTATTGATGGTTACCCATATTTTATTTTTCAAAACTGAACTACCTCTTTCTGTTCTTGAGTTGGAATGAGTTGTTGAGAATATATTCCCAACTATTCTCTCAATTCTCTGTATTCAATGTGAAATGGACCTGCTCTTTCTTCGTGTGTGTAAATAAAATTGGTATAGTTGATCAAAATTGACCTGACTGGCTATTGAAGGAGTCTGTGAATTTTAATTAGTTTATTTGCATATTAACAGGCAACATTCTGCAGCTGGTTCTGTGGGCCCTGGGTATCTGGATTTGGCCAATTCTGGGGCCATTATATAGGAATGTAAAATTTGTTAAATGTGGATGGACCCTGTTTTGCCAGGAGGCTGTAGTGGGCATCACTGTCAACCTTCTGATTGGTTTTTGCAGACATTAATTAGTTCACATATTTAAGGAATTTGACAATTAGAATATATGCATGACAAAAAGATTTGACATTTATTCTTTTTGAAAAATCATTGTTGGAATGTATAAGAATGGTTCAAAGTTAGAAGAAATATTTTACCTGTACTATCACAACTAAAAATTATTTTCTACTTTCTAATTACTGAATCACATGAAAGAAAGGCAGGCCACCAAGAAGTAAACCCTGGATAATATTATTTGCATTTCATGATTCATCAAATGATGATAGTTCTAATTTAGAGGCATAATTTTTTTCTAGTATTGGGGATGGAACTCAGGGTGGCCCTGTCACTGAGCTGTATCCCCAGTCCTTTATATTTTTTGTTTTGTTTTGTTTTGTTTTGTCTTTTGTTTTGAGAGAGGCTCTTGCTAAGTTTCAGAGGCTGATTTCAAATTCATGATCCTCATGCTTCAGCCTCCTTGGAGTAGCTGGGATTACAGGTGTGCACCACTATATCCAACATAAATTCTTATTATAAGGCCAGAAATTATTTTTCCAAACACCCTAGTATGGTATATCTAGTTAGCTTCCTAGATTAATTAAACCAATCTACCAACAGCATTATAGAAACTATCACTGGGAAAGATCATGCTCTTCAAGTAAAATTTTATAGGTGGACTTAACCTGTTCTTTTGTCATTGCTGCTGCTGTTGTTTTTCAGTGCTGGGAAGAGAGCCAAGGCTCTTATGCATGCAGGGAAAGTTCTCTATTAATGAGCTACACCCCCAGCCTATTTATTAAATAATAATAATAATAGCAACTATTATTATTATTAAGACAATGTCTTGCTAAATTGCACATACTGGCCTCAAAGTTGCAATCTTCCTGCCTTAGTCTCCCAAGTAGCTGGCATTGCAGGCACCTATCAACAAATATGTCTGAACACTATGCCTAGAACATAGCAGGCTCTCAGGACATTTATTGAATTGATTAATAAAGAAATGAATGCAAGTAATAGCAAGACTTACAATGGTCCATAATTCAAAGATTCAAAGAGTCATTAGCAATCCAAATGGAGAGATTTTTAAGTTTTTTTTTTCCTTTTTAAAATCAATGTGACTCTCTCTCTCTATCTCTCTCTCTCTCCCTCCCTCCCTCCCTCCCCTCCCTCCTTCCCTCCCTCTCTCCTTGCCCCTGCCCTCGTGTGCGTGTGTGTGTGTGTGTGTGTGTGTGTGTGTGTGTGTTTGTGTGTTTCTGGGGATCAAACCCAAGTCTTTATTCTTGCTGTGCCACTGGGCTACCCCTTCAGCCCAGCAATGCAATTTTGAGGCCACTGAGGTTTCCTGATCATGCATATGTCCATGTAGCAAGTACAGAAGCCTTTGCTCTTCGCTAGCAAAACTTGTCTGTCAGAGTAAATAAGAATTTTCAAGTATAGATTAAAATAAGGCAAAGAAACTTTGGGGGATAAAAAGTATCTTCAAAAATTAACTAGAAACATCTTCTTATCTAAAAAAAAAAAGAATGAGAATATTTAGACTTGTGTATTTGAGGAGACGGTTCTGAAAATCTAAGTAAATGTCATTTTCTTCCAAAATTATAGAAGCGAGAAACACAGGACAACTATTTCATTACTCTGTCTAGTTTCATGGTGTGCCATTTATGAATACGTTGTATGTGACATTGTTTTTAATCCTGAAGTTCTATTGATACCTGGATATTTATGGTTTGGATGTAAGTGGTACACAGTAAATTATACTGTGGGCTGTCTTCTGGCATTACCTGAAGATTGAATTTGGGGAGAACGATTTCATTTACTTCATCTTTGGAGGGAATGTTTGTCAGAATGCCTCAAATATTCACTTCCAGCAGAAGTGCATTGCAAAACACTTGTGGTTCTCAAAGCTGCCAGCTGTTAATATGAGTTATGTGGCTCTGACCTATAATCTTACCTGACATTTGAAACTCAAATATTTTCCCTTATTTCTCCAACACAATTAAAATATTTAGTCTCACTTCATTTTACACGACATAAATAGCTATGTAAGTACTCTGTAATTACTGTACATTGTAACAAATGACCTCATAAATACATTGTAATGTCCCATGTAATTACATGGTAAGTCATGTCTTTGAGATGTCTGTGCAGAGATTGAAAGCCTGCTGGTTTCAGAGATTAATTACTTAAGGCCTAATTTGACAGTTTGCTTGAGGATATGCTTCAGTTAAATAGCCACTTCTGCTGTTTTTAAAAAGAAAATTGGTTCATAATAAGATCTTATTTCTGTGTTTAATATAGATCCAGCTGCATTTCTGTGTGCCTAATTATTGGCCATGCCTAAATTTTCTTGTACCTAAAGCAAGGGCTGTTTTCTGTGCAAGATGACACTAAACTGCAGTCATACTTCTTCCATTAAACACTGGCTAGAAATAATTGGTGTGACAATAATTCTAAAGCTTACAGTTTATGATTTTAAAAATAGAATATGATATTGTCAAAATCATAGTATTTTTATCTGATTAAAGATACAACCCAGAAACTAATTTTTTTAAAATTTTTTTAAGAGCCCTTGTAATGCCCTGGTCATTTTAGTATAAGTACATTTTTTTTAATACCTTGAGTTTTTTCTTGTTTTTTCTTGATAAATGTATTTTATCCCCTAGTGAATGATTTTTCACATGGTATGAGTCAGCATTTAAACTCGTTTTTCCTCTTTGACTTGGGACACTTAACTATATGGTGAAATCAATTATCCTGAAATTTCATTATCCACCTTAACTCTTGAATGATATGTTGGTTTCTATGTGACAAAAAAAAAAAAAAAAAACAAACAAAAAAACAAAATGAGAAATAAAGAGGACACTGTATTTTCTGCTTTAAATTATAGTTGGCCCATTTTCTTGTTCCTCTCAAAGGTATAATTTTATATATAATTCCCCTGATGTAATTCTATTCTGGCTTTCTTTGCTTTAGTTAACATGTCAAAGCTATCACATAGCTTTTAGTCGTTTTATTTAGTAGAAATGAGTAGTCTGAGAAAGGACCTAGTGATCTCCAAGAGTTAACGGGCATCCTTAAACATCCAGTATACTTCCAGGGAATGACTTAGGCACTGGAGAATAAAATCTATTGATACTGACAAATTCTGAAATGTATTACTTGTAATATTGCTTTATCATGACTCTAGGGAGCAACCAAATTGCTTTATTGTAATGGAATTTTGTCAAAATGTGAATACCTCCTAGAAATTACATTCCCAATTTCTAGGACCTAGAATAAAACAGGCCTGGCTACTAGACTATGAAGGTACTAGGCTTTTATTACGTGAAAAAAAAAAATCCATTTTAATCCAGAAACTTAAAAAGAAGAAGGTGGAGGTACACCCCAAACTACTTTTTTCTCTCTCTCTTTCTCTCCAAAACCCCTCTTTTATTTTATCTTTCTCTTAAACTGGACTATACTCTGTGTTTGGGTAATTTGAGTAGACTTTTTCTTTATTAATTTTGGAGTTTGGGGTTAATTTTATCTTATTATTCAGGAAAGTCTAGGTAGAAAGAAAAATTAACTGATTTTTTTCTTTCAGGAATAGAAATCAAACAGTTATCTATCTGACCACCAGCTCCAATGTGTTTTTGTACTCAGTAGGCAGAGTGCGGTTTCTGTGGGCACTCATCAGAATCTGCCATAAATAAACCACCTCTTCAAACATTACACTGAAGGAATTTTGATTGGCAGAAATGTTGCTTTCGGAGACTTCTAATCTAGTGATCGTGATCAGATTGAGAGTTTATAGAAGTCATTTGGCCTGATTGAGAATCACTTATTCACTTTGTGGAGGTCTACAAAATCTAATCATGTGAGGCCAAAGTGACTTAATAATTCAATTCTTTAAAAACATTCTTTTTTTTTGGTATCCTTTTGTATAATTCAAAACAGCTACACATACTATTTCTACTACTAATAATAACAATGTAAAAGGTGAAACAAGAGTAAAACTTTGAATTTTGCAGTGTTTTTCATTTTCTAAACACCTTCTCATTATCACCTATCAAAACAATGGAAGATAGCTATGATCTTGTGATGCTGTTAAGTAAATGGTTCCTACCCAAACTTAGCAAATTAATGAAAATCTGAGCATGGAATAGTATGCTTCCTGTTCATACATTCTACTACATTTATTGAATATATTTTATTTATAGAACACTGTTCTTTCTCTAAACAAAAATTCAGAATTGCATGCTAGATAGAACACATATTAAGATTTGCCAAGCAAATCTTGCCCCTGTACCTATACATACAATTTGAGATTTATTTAATATTTGAGCTTACATTAAATAGATCAGTAACATTTATTATACAGAATGATTGTGCAAGTTTGGAAGCAGAGTTAAAATAACCTATCATTATAGAGAAGTCTGTGTGCAACCCTCAACAACTGTTCCTTCTTCCTTCTGAGACTTGAGTCTTGTCCTGAAATAATCCAGGCAATATTTTTTTTGTTTTGTTTTACATTTGGAAGTGTAAAAAAATACTGTCTTTCAAGACAGCAAAATCGTCGGCCTACCTGGGATGCCTGTATCTCTGTGAACAGTGATGCCTTGGGATCTCACAGTGAAGATTGGGAATCTACTTAGTTCTAATTTATTGGTTCAAGTCTCCTGTGCTGCTAAAATGAAGTAGGTTGGGGAAGTTATTAGCCTCCCTTTTTGCTTTGGAATTGTGAAGGTCAAGCTTTCAAAATTTGATTCAAGGAGCAGAGAAGAATGGTGGCATGTCCATTTCCTAGCATCAATTTATATTTATTTCCATTTACTTTAGTTGGAAAACATAAAAAGGAAACATAAGAAAAAGAGCATATTCCAGATGACATCTCCCATGGTGTGTGAATGAGCTTTTTTTTAACCTGAGATGAGTTCATTGACTACACCTAAAACAGACATCTGTGGGATGGGCATGGAGTTCAGAGCCAGTGTCAGGAGGGTCCTGTACCTAAACCAAAAGGAGTGTAGTGATTAGGAATGTTTATTCAGGAATTACTGTATCTGTGCCTGATGGGTGGCATCAGAACAGGCTGAAAGGACATTTCAGGTGGTGAATCAAAAGGCCAGTAGGCTTCAGAGGTCCAGAGTGTGGTCAGAACTGGGACCACAGTAAAGTAGATTTGCAGTATTTGATTGGAACTTGAGCAACCTTAGAGATTGTCTTAGCTTGCCTTGGCTTACTGTAGAAGCAAAGACAGAATTTTCCTAGAGGGTATAGAATTGGGCTTATCCTTTAGGTAAAAGTTCCACTGGGACTACTTATAAGGACAAGGGACCACCAGGATAGAAATAAAGGTCAAACTATTTTATAGCTAAATAAATATATTGATGAAGTAAGGGTTGTATTATTTCAGTCATTAAATAACATCACTGCCTGTTAGCTTTTATTTTTTTTTCATCAAACAAAGCGATGTTTCTTGCCTGAATTACAAAATCTTTAGAAAATGTAATTTAAAATGAAGTATTACCCAATTTGTATAAATTCATACTTTTAGGATTATACATCTATTTAACTCAAACTTCATGTAGCAGTGGCAGACTTCACTTTGGAAATATGTCACACTGAAAGTGTTTACGAACGTGGGAACGTGGCTTCATGTTGTTTTGAATAACAGTTGCCTACATGAACATAAGAATGCCAATTTTTGTATATTACCCACTTTATAACCTCACTTATTCACAAGAGATTAGGTATTCATAACACTAAAGTAAAAGCATGTCAATTCAACAAAATAAAATATAATAGCTTGCAAAAATATAGGGCATCATGATATTTTATTGACATTTTATCAAATCCATCATTGGTACCATAGGTTTATAGATTTATACAGTTAGTACATTAAGTTTATAGATTTATATAGTTTTTAGAAGTTGTCAACAAAGTTATATACATAATAGAGTATAAGCACTATTTCTTGATAGATTAATTTCCATTCCAGTTTGGAATTCAACTAGATACTTTCAGCATTCATGGGCTATTTACCAAATGTTCAAATAAATGCCAAAAATTAAATATTAAATGTGTTACCTAAATGTGATCATATGAAAACATTATTTACCCTAAATTATATTATTGATAACAGTTTTTCTAAATGATTTAGAAAAAAATCATTTAGATTTTTATTTATCTTAACTTTTCTCTCCATCCTTGGTGAATTGCTATATGTTTAACTCTCAATAAGTATGGCCTGTGATGCTTTTAAAATGAATTATTTTTTAGACAATCTTATCCCCAGTAAATGCATTATAATTCACTAAGTTGTTTGTGTTCTAACCCCAAGTCATTATTTTATTTTATTTTGTACCAGAGTTTGAACTCAGGAACACTTGGACACTGAGCCGCTTCCCAGCCCTATATTATATCTTATTTAGAAACAAGGTCTATTTGAGTTGCTTAGCCCTCACTTTTGCTGAGGCTGGCTTTGAACTCGAGATCCTACTGTGTCAGCCTCCTGAGGCACTGGGATTTAAGACATGCATCCTCATGGCTCCTGGCCAAATCCTGAGACACTCTTGATGATTTTTCCTCCTTTGCACACACTATTGTTGAATATATCTCCAAAAATTTGTGTTAGGTCTCTTCACTTTTCTGCATTCCTCTAATACCCTATTTCAAGGGCTCTTCACTACCCATGCCTGAGGGTTCCATTTGCTAAAATAGGAAATGTTACTAATACTCTACACAGACTAAGGTGCTCAATAAATACTCATAGAAGAGCAGAAGTTGCAATATGTTGCCAAGTGTTTATCACTTTCAGTGCTCCTCTCAATTTACAGCAGAAAATTTGCTAAATTGCTGAGTCATAAACAAATGAGTAGGCCCTTATTCTGAACATGGACAGTGTAACACTGTAGGCATGGTGACCTTTTAGCAAATGGAATATTCTGGGCATTTGACAAATAAATCTGAATTAGAGAGAATGAACATAAGTAACAGATGGGGGATAAAATGAAACTAAGTTCTTTAGATGTGCCCATGGGCACTCTAATAAAAATACATAGGAACTCATGAGTACGGGAAGACTATTTCATTCTCCAGACTTCACATGAGATCCAAATCACCAAAGATACAGAAAAGAAATAAGTCATACGGTCTCAAAATGATTCTGAATTAGTTTCAGAATTCATGGATTCCTGCTGGGTTCCAGCAAAGGAATTCTCAGTTGCAGCAAAGGACTTCCTTTCAAATGGTCCCTCCCAAGTCCTTTCTGTGGAAAAGTGAGCCAAATAATACCATCTTATCAAAAGACTCCTTATAAAAATTAAAAATGGCATACTACAGGGAAACTGCCACATCAATGTTTATAGCAGTACAATTCACAATAGCTGAACTGTGGAACCAACCTAGATGCCCTTCAGTAGATGAATGGATAAAGAAACTGTGGTATATACACACAATGAAATATTATTCAGCATTAAAAGAAAATAAAATCATGGCATGGTAAATGGATAGAGTTGGAGAATATAATGCTAATTGAAGTCAGCCAATCCCCCAAATCCAAATGCTGAATGTTTTCTCTGATTTAAAGATGCTGATTCATAATGTAGTTGGTGGGTGGGGCATGGAAGGATTTGATGAACTCTAGATAGGGCAAAGGGGTGTGGGCGGGAGGGGGGGGATAGGGTATATGGGAATCATTTTATGCAATCACTGGAAATCCTGAACTATGATAAAGAAAAATTATTATCTTCAAATACTAAGTATTACTCATGTAATCATTAGCATAATTAATATATCCAGGGGTGGGAAAGACAGTGGAATGAGATGAACATCATTATCCTAAGTACATGTATGTAGGCAGGAATGGCGTGACTCTACTTTGTGTACAACCAGAGACATGAAAAATTGTGCTCTATATGTGTAACATGAACTGAGATGCATTCTGCTGTCATATATAACAAATTAAAATTTAAAATAAATAAAATAAAATAAAAACACAATAACTGAATATGTTTGAAGAGGGCCTAAAAAGAGGTTTTCCTTCACCAGAATTGTACTCCAGAGAAAGTAAGCTACAATGGTTATATGAAATGAATTATATAGAGTTAAAAATAGAAATTTATAAATTGTGGCTTTTGAAAAAAAATGTGGTGGGTGTATCAATTATTTTTGTTCTGTTTTTTCTCTTACTCCTGATAAATCTCTAGTGATAGAAAAATTAACGTTGGCTGGTGTTGTGGCATCACGGTAAAGTGCTTGCCTAGCATGTGTGAAGCACTGGGTTCTATCCTCAGCACCACATATAAATAAATAAAATAAAGGTATCGTGTCCACCTATAATCAAAAGAAATTAAAAAAAAAAGAAAAATTAAGTAATGGTCTAATGGGACCCATGAGAAGAATAATTTCACATCACTGAATTGTAGAGGGCTTTCCCTGGCAGTGGGGGATATATGTCCAAGCAGACCCTTTTTAAAATTAGTAAGCTTAAACTGCTCTCTACCAAACGTATTTAGAAAATAAATGAAAGGATTTGAGAAAGTTCAAGTTTGTCGTTCCTTTTCTTGAAAAACAAAAAAGGTGAAATTAATCTTTGATTGAAGTTAGAAAATTATAACAATTCAGAATATTAATTTCTCTCACCCAAGTAATAGAAGGACCAAAAGTCAAGTCACAGCTACTAGAACTGATTTTTCAAAAGTCAGAAGTCATATGTTAAGGACTTTTAATAAAAATCATTACCAATCTTTCCTATAAAATGGAGTTGTTTTAAAGGAAGGTTTCTATAATGGGGCCAACCGTAAATGGCTTGATGAGGGAGTGGGTAATGAAGTCTGAGTCACTACACAGTGGCACGACAGGTGTCATATAGAAAATTAGGTACATTATATTATTGAATAAGGAAACAGTGGCTGAACACTTTCTCTTACTTCCCAAAATAATATAATTAGAAGCATCCAGCCATATTATCTGTAAAAGAAGACCCTAAAATGAAAAAAAATTTGATCACCAATCTGCAATCTGCTGGTACTTGCTTGAAATCGATGAGAAATCATAAAAGATGCTCATAAACTTAACTGCTACTCAGATGAGGATGAATAAAAATGATGAAATGACTTCCAAAGATGAATAATAACCATTGAGGGGGTTCACCTCCTGGAGTGTAGAGTGTATAACTGATTCTATTAATTAATTGCTCTTAGGCATTGATATTAAAGCACCGGCTATGTGGGAATCATTTTATGCAATCACTGGAAATCCTGAACTATGATAAAGAAAAATTATTATCTGTCAAATATTAAGTATTACTCATGTAATCATTAGCATAATTAATATATCCAGGTTTATCAAGTGATTTACAAGCATTTGGTAGACATACTAAGAACAATTATTCTTCTACTTTTGATTCATATATTGAGATTTAGGTCATTTGTAAGACTTAGGAAAGGTCACTCAGCAAAGCCACAGCAGACATTAACTGGAAATCAAAAGGTTCTAACTCTTGATCTAAGTTTTAACATCTACATTTGTATTTTTACTTTCTGTGGGAATTTAATTTTGACTTTAAAAACAAACTTTCATCCTTAGAAAATGATTTTCTCTTTATTTGCCAAGGTTTTTATGAGAAGGTTTACTGGATGTCCTTAAAACTAATTATTGAAATCCAGCTTTATTCTTGATAAGAATGTTTTATAGAAGAATTTAGATGTGTAGAATTATCAAATAGAAGCCCACCAATCACTTATTAAATATGAAACAACAAGAACATTGGACTCAACAGTTAAGAAATTTTCCAACAATCTTGCAAGGTGACCTCAGACCAATCATTCATTTGATTCTGTGCCTTAGCTCCCTCCTTTGAAAAAATGTGAATTGATGATAATATCCACCACTACTACCTTGAAGTATTGAAAAACAGAAATAAGATGACCAGGGAAATGTAAATATAAGTTATGACTGTTTATCAAATTATAGTTTTGTTTACTAGTTTCTAAACACATGGGAGGAAGAACAGTTCCACTCAGGGGTGTGGTGGGAGAAGGGGATGGGTAGGTTTGTGTAAGTTATGTTTTGCCCCTCTAGTACCTCTGGGACATTCTTTGGTACATAGCATTTTATTTTTTCATTATTAGTTTACTTGTCTATTTACTCAGAATGGGTAAATTATAACTTTATTGCAATTTGACCCCAAGGATATATTTTTAATGAATAATAACTACAATGAATTATACATCACGCTCTTGAACTTACTGGGAGAGGCAATATTAAATAGCCCCAAATGCCAGATTTAGACTCATGGTATCCTAGTGAAGATGCTGCCTTTATCACTTCTTGGCTGCATGACTTCAAGTTACATGAGCACTTTGTGTCCCCACTTACATGTTTATACAAAGGGCATACCGGTGAACCTTAAGTCACACAATCATCATGAGTATAAAAACTAATTCTTATGTAGTGTGTGCAGATCTTTGCCAGATCTATAGTAGGTTAAAAATAAATGTTAACAAACCTCAATAGAAAAGGTTCCTCTCAGTCAATGACCTCAGTGGTATCGTATTCTTTTAAATATTTTCTGATAACCTGAATAATCTGATCATTTATATAACTAGATTCTCCAAAAATTATTAAAACATGTTTAATACAGAATTATAGTTGATCCTCATCATTTGCAGATTCTGTGTCTGTGAGTTTGTGTTCTTACTAAAATTCATTTAGAACCAAAAATAAATACCCATGGTGCTTTGTGCTTCGCTTTTGTGTTCTTACACAGAGCAGTGAAAACTTGGAGTCATCGGAAGCACATGCTCACAGCTGAGGTTGAACAAGATTACACCCAGCCTTGTTGCTTCAGCTCTCAGACTGGAAACCAGTGTCCTTGTTCAGTCTCTTTGGTGCCATCTCTTTGCATTTGTGTGTATTTGCTGGTGATTTTGCTGTTTTAAATGGCTCTCAAGTGTAATACTGATGTGTTCAATGCAAAACAATGGGGATGTGCCCTCTAGAGAAAACATGAGATAAATCACTTGGTTTAAGTATTAACATTTGATGTTAATGAATCGACAATAATATATAATAAAATATCTTTAACACCCAGAAAAGATTATGTATAGTCAAGTTGACAAAAATATTATAAGCACAGATGGAAGGGAACCTAAATCTATATTTCACCCAGGAGCAATATTTCAGTTTACACAAAGTTATTGTAGGAGCAGCTTCATAGAATATAACTGTCGTAAATAATGAGACTCTACTGAGGTTGGCACACTTTAAAAATTGTCAAAGTGCTTAGCAAGTAACTGTGACTTTAGCTGATTTTTATCTTCTTTTACAAAAGAATTTAATTATCTGTAGAGCAGCAGCTGTTTTGTAGTAGATGTGGGAAAAAAGATCTTGAACCTTGTTCTCCTGGAGATTTCTGGCCAACCTCGGCCACCATGCTACATGATTAAAATAGTGTCAAAGAGACCCTGGGCTTATGGCCCACTCTCTTGGGAATCTGTCCCTTGACTTCAGGTTTGATTTTCTTGTATCACCCAGGTGTTTCTTTCCACCACCTCACATTTATTTTTTAAATTAATTTAAATTTTCATCAAGTGTGACATGATATTATTTTTTAAGAAAAATAGCACCAACTGACATAATAAAAAACAATCGACCCTTCCCTACTTCTGTTCTCACCATTCCCTATAGACACTCAAGTTCATCATCTTTGGTATTATCTCTTTCTATGTCATCGCACTTTTGCAAATGTCTCTTAGTTTACCAGTATTAGGTCACATCTAAGGGCTTATTTTTCTGTTGGAATCTAGTGCTTACACATTTCCACCCTCATTTCTCTTCTACATTCTTGCTTTTCTCCTCCTTCTCCTACTTCTTTGTTTGGAGTGTAATTAAAATAAAGTGAAATGTACCAATAAGATTTCAATCCCATGAGTGTAGTTTCCCAGGGCTGCCATCACAAATGCCAGAGACTTGGTGACTCAAACAACAGAAATTCACTTACATACAGTTCTGCAGGCTGAAAGTTCATGGTCAGGGTGTTCACGCAGTTAATTCTGAGGCTTCCCTCTTGGCCTAGAGATGACTGGATTCGTCTCCAGTGTCTACATGTGGTTTTCTTCTGTATCTGTATCCTTAACAGTTCTTCTCTAAGGACATCAGTTATACCAAAGTGGAGCCTACCCTAGTGACATCTTTTAATCTTAATTACCTCTTCAAAGGAACTGTCTACAAACACAGTCACATTTTGAAGGACTGGGAGTTGGGAATTCAACACACACTTTGGAGAGACAGAGTTCAGCTGATTACAGTCTATTTTGACATTTGTATTTGGCATTATAACAAACACAAAATCAATACGCTGAAGATTTCCATCATCTCCAAAAGTCTCCTTATACCCAGTTCAGTCTTACAGTCACACAGTGCAATGATCATAAGCAATTACTCTTCTAAATTTCTATTAGTATAGGTTAAGTTTGCCTGTGTTAAAACTTTATATGAATGGAATTATACAGTCTATCCTCATTTAAGTATGGTGTCTCATCATATCAGACTTTATATCACATTGAGAATTTCTTCCTTGTCCTCCTGAGAATTTCATACTTATCTCTCTATTCTGGACTCCTTTTTCCTTCTATTGGCTTTTGGACTTTCTCTCTCTTCCCAGAGTGAGAAACTCTAGGAAAGTTTGCACTCTACATCTCCTAGAGTGTATCCTTCATCCTCTTCCTGATACAGGGAACACATGGAAGGATGTCTTTAAAACCATGTCTATCTGGAATTTCCATACACTATGCTTACACAAGTATTTTTGTCATTGCTCTGGACATGTGTTATTTATTTGAGTAGACAGAATTCTAGATTGAAATTTGTTGATTAGAATTTTATTTAAGTATGTCCCACTGTTATCAGACTTCACATGTTCTGGTTGAAAAACCTGAGAACGTTATTACTCTTGATCATATTTTATGTGACCTGTTATTTTTCTCTCCATTCTGAATGTCCACCCTAGTGAGGCTCTGGTATGTTACAGTGATGTGCTTTCACATGATTATTTTACATGAATATTATGTAAAATATTCCATAGTCCCTTTAAGACTAAAGTCTACAAATCTTCCAGTTCTGCAAGAATTTTATTGAGAAGGTTAATAATTATTATTATATTTTGCTAATTATATCTTTTATTTTTCCTTGATTTTTTTTCCTATTCAGTTGGATATTGGAATTATAGACTAAACATCTAATATCTTTTGTCTCTAATTTCCTATGATTGTATTTATTCCTCAGTGAATTTTAGGAGACTTCTTTGAATTTATATTCTGATGTAACCTATTGAATATTTAATTTGTATAATCAAATTGTATTTGTCATACTTTTTTAATACCTCTACATTTGTATTCTTTCATGGATACATGTTTTATTTTAGATCATAAGGGTATTCTCCTCCTGTTACATGTATTATCATTGTTTCTTTGAGGTCCCATTACCTTTGAGGGTATTACTTTTCATCTACCTTTTATGCTAAAGGTTTTCTTTGAAACCTAGTAGTCTTAAATTGTCAACTGACATTAAAATGAAATACTGGAAAGATGATTGCAAAGTGTAAATTCTAGTGTCTGGTGGGCTTGTTAAGTGGTGGCCTCCTTATTGGGAGGTTGTTCAGGGATCCTGTTCTCTAGGATAAAGTTATTAATTTTCTCTAGAAAAGGATTACTTGATATTCTCTCTGGGAAGCATACACCTGCTTGTTATTTCTCGGGGTAGCAGAAGAAGGAAGAGGACATTGACTTCTCACATCTCCTATCTAGTAGCTCTTGCCTACATCTAGTTCTCTTCTGTGCCTGATATCTGAATCTGTGTCTTTGTGTTCAGTATCTATAGAGGGTAAATCTTCCAAATGCTGCAAAATCAATGTGGGTTAAGGGACTAGTTTACTGAGCATGCACAGGAACCTGGAGTTTACCTGATCCTTAGGAATTTTTTGTTCATCCTCTCAGTTACTTAGGAAGCAATAATTCCCAGAATTCCCTGAATATTTTCATATAAATTGCCTTGCTTTTCAGGAATATCTCTAAAGAAAGATTCTAGGTTTCAGTTTTCTTCTTTGACTCAGTTTCCACACTTCTCTCAAATATGCACCTTCTAAATACATTCTAATTTTTATTTTATGGTTTAGAACATGTAAAATATTTTGCTATCATTTCAGTAGTGCTTACATAGAAGAGGTGGTAATGCATGTATTTATAAATAAAATGAATTACGTGCATTTTTATTAAAATAAGACAACTATGGATACTGTCAGATTGTAGGAATGAATATAATTTGGTCCTAGGCGATAATCCCTCTCTTTATGCCTCTCTATTTTATTTACACTTCTGTCTGGGTCACTTCTTTGACCCTCTCCTGTTGTCCCTTTTTCCTCCAATGTTTTAATTTACATTTATTATTTTACAGAGTATCAAAGTAAGCTGGCTTCCTCCTCCATCAGGAACACAGAATGGATTTATTACTGGCTATAAAATTCGACACAGAAAGACAACCCGCAGGGGTGAGATGGAAACACTGGAGCCAAACAATCTCTGGTACCTGTTCACAGGTCAGTGTTCACACAGTGCGGTCTGGCAAGGTTTAGATGAATTAAATGCTTTAGGAATAAAATATATTCTCACTTCAAAGGAACATTGATTTTTTTTTTCCTGGCAGGTGACATTTATTGGCCTGAACAGGAATAACCTTTATATTTTTAACTTTATATTCGCTATAATGCTTTTCCTTATGTATTTTGCTTCTGGATCATCATCTTAATACATCCATTGTAGAGTTTCTACCTATATTAAACCTTTTCAGCATTGAGATTCAACAACTCCTGTTATCTAATGAATGTTAGCTTTTTAACAAATATCTTTTAAAAGTTTTCTAATATAATGGCTCCAGGTTTAAGTCATTTTGTTCCCCCTCTCCCAACCACCAGGGGTGAGGATAGGGAGGAAGATGGTAGATTGGGATATAAAAGGAAAAACAATTATCTAATTTCCATGAATATATAAATAATTTTACCTTTAAACAATATTGGTAGAATTCATAGTGGGTCAAGTTTCTTTATGAAAACTAGTTCCAATTTTCACGAAGAGAATTTCCCACCACCTTAGGTGTGTGTTTGTTTGTTTTTTTATGTTTATATATGTAAAATTTTAACATAATGGTGAGAATGCATACAAGGTAGGTCACCAAAAATCACATTACCTGTTTTAAATCTGGAAAGAATCTCCTAGGTAGGTATGGTTGAATGTAGGAGTAAGTTCTTTGAAATGCTTTTACAAAGCCAGTCTCCTATGTTTTGTTCCTTTTCTCCTTATTAAATAATGGGAAGATGATAAAAATCATTGAATAGGATTCTTAGCACAACATGGAGTTTATAGTGGAGAAAAATGACCAAAATATCTTGTTAAAAATATTGTAGTATAATTCCTAAGATATAAAAGACTCCACTAGAAGGGACCCCAAGGATATTCTAATTCAAGTGTCTTTGTTTACAGATATAGAAGTTTGAAGTCCTAAAAGTTGTAATGTTGAAAAACATTAGAAATATAGAATAAACTTATTTTTGTAAAAGAAAGGAAAGGCATTACAACAGAAAAACTAAGGATTGGATATTCAATTCACAGAACTAAAAATAACTAATAAATGTGATAAAATGGTCACCCTCATAGGTGAAAAGAGAAATTCAAGTTAAAAATTAATTAGCATTTTCCTTGTCTAAAAACACACCTGGAAAGCATTTGAGCAACATGAGCTCTGGTATACTGTTTTGGGGATGGAACATTTCTAGAATCTTTCTGGAAAGCAATGTATTCACATGTATTAAATATAACTAATTTTAAATGTATATATATCTGTGTGCTTATATATATTTTTTTCATAGAGATATTACCCAGCTTTCCCACATTCAGGCTTATCCTAGGGAATAATTGTACTAATTATTTTGCAAAATTTTAAACTTAAAACATGTCATTGCAGTATTATTTTCATAGAAAACCATTTTTTAAAATATACTTTAGGCAGTTACCTAAAAAGTCTCTGACACAATCTTTATGAAATATACATCTATTGAGAATGATGCAGTATACAAATATTAAATTTCATATTAAATACTTAAAACATATCATTAAGTGAATAACTCAGTCTTGAAATGGTTTTAGTGCATAAGTCCACATTTATAATAAAAATATGTATTCATGTTCATATTTAGAATACATATGTGCTAAAATATTAATTTTCAGGGTTGCTTAATTTTATAACAATAAACTATGTAACTGCATATGTAAAGGAAAAAAAAATAAAACATCAAGACTATAGTTGTATTTTACAATTTTTAGTTGCCAAAATTGAGAACTCCCTCCCACTAATGCTAACTCCCTAACAGCTGAACAAGTGAGAAGGAAGCATTCTAAAATAGATGAAGAGTAGTAGTAGCCTTTGGCCAACAGAATTTGTTGATTTGCGTTGTTTAGTATTTATGAGTTATTTTGGCAGATAGAATTAAACACATTGAGACCAGTATTATAAAATTAAGACTCTGACCCTCTATCTACATAAAACATCAGTACTTTTCCTCTACAGAAGGTAAAATCATTTAAAGAAAGAATGATAGGCATTAGCTTTTTCACTGCTAAAGAACCTGTATTCACCCTTGAGCTGCCATAAGAAATTGCTAAAAACTTGGTGGCTTAAAACAATGGAAATTTATTGCCACAGTTCAGGAGCCTGGATTTCTGAAATCAATGTGTTGGCAGAGCCGCTTCCTTCCAAAGCTCCACGAAAGAATCCCTGCTGCTTGCCAACACATCTTGGGTGTTCTTGGCTTGTGGGTGAATGCTCCCATCTCTGCCTCCTCCTTGTATCACCCTCCGATCTGTGCATGTCCTTTCCTCTCCTCTTTGATTGAGGACAACAACCATTGGATTTAAGCCCCACTCTAACTGCAGAAAGATTTTATCCTGAGCTCCTTAGCTAATTGTATCTGCAAGATCATATTTTCAAGTGAGGTCACATGCTACTGTTTCAGTTACACATGAACTTTGGGAAGACATTATTCAACTCTTATAGATACTTTATTGCTTTTCCTCTTAAGGACAATCATTTTCAATTGTAAACTCTAATAAACGTTACTCAATCAAAAATAAATAGTTCAGTTTTACATCTGTATTCATCTAAAATATGAATTTCAAATCAGCACAGGGTAACCCATCACTATCCTGGTTTATTATCATTCCAGCCAAAGACTGAATTAGAAAGAATTAGGATGGATTAGGTTATTTTTGTGTATAGGTCACAAATACCCATTCCCTTCTTTATAGATTTGTGGAAATCTGGAATTTAACCTTGAAGCTTTATTCACCTTGTTCTTCATTTCAAGAGTTATAAAAATGCATTTAGGAATGAAAATATAATCTGAGCAGTAATATTATAACTGTTCATGATATTTATTGCAAAAATGTCACAAGTACTCCTTTTTAATTTGAATCAAAGCAATAAAAAAGTTGGTGAATAGTGTCATACTCTTAAAAATTTTAAAACAAGCTTTGTAAATTTTCTTTCTTCTCCTCTACCTTGTAACTTGGCTTCAGAAATACCTGTAACATTTCTAGACATTTGGGGAATATTTCCAAAAGCATTAAGATGCAAAAAGTACTATACTCTGTAAGATTGGCTGTGGTTTAGACTTTCCCCAGGACATATCTAGTAACGGATACACTTTGTAGTAAGTAGAAGTAATTGATTTTCCATATAAATCTGCAGCACTGTGAAATGTACAGGATTTGACCCCATGTTTTCAGTGCCTGTAAGATACATGGATATATTGATTTGGCTGTTAGAAAATTGGAAATGCCTGAATGATTCATTTGTATTTTATAAATATTCAGGTGTAGAGACTCAAACCTTTTTTTTTTATCCTCTCTTTGTTAGACAGGTGTTTTTTGTTGTGCATGTTTTTTGCTAAGATAATGAGACATCTGCAATAACAAAGTAATTCAGGGTTCTAACAAGGATTTTAAATGGCTGCTATCTGTTTTATTGTAAGAACCTGTGTCAACTAAATTTTAAAGTGCTGTTTTTTATTTTTGAGTGCTCTTCAGAAAAGGTTATTTGAGATTGAGTTTAAGAGAGTTCTGGTATTTCATGGCCAATATAGAATAAGCATAATGGTAAACATGAATTGATAGTTTATAGACTGAAACATTGAAACAATAGCATAGCAATTTTATAACAAGTTTAACATTAGGGAAATGATATTATATGAATAATGTATCATCATTTACCATATGATCTAAGAAATTGAAACAGAAGAATTACAGACCTTGGCATTTCTTATTAGGGACAAGAATGGGCAAAGATAATCTGTTTTCAACAACAGAAACTTTTACAACTAAGAAAAGCAGTGCTAGTGACAACACATGTGCTTTAGAATGAAGTTGAGATTGGAAGCATCTAGGAATCAAATACACACACACACACACACACACACACCCTCTGAGATTAACTTCAGGGTTGACAAGCACCACACTGTTCATCTCACCAAACACTTTGCTTTACAGAAGAGGCCTGGAGAGTGACATTGCTAAAATCTGCAACTAGTCACGGCATAATCTCAATTAAATCATACATGTTCTACCCCTCCATAGATGTTCCTTGTCTATACCGTATTGTCATCTTTAGTTCATTTTACTGTGACTCGATCCTGTGCTATATTCCTCTATAAAAGATCACTGACATTAAATATAATATTAACATATTTAACAGTAACAGCCATATCATTATTTACTGAACTTTGACAGCAGTCACTATGTTAAAAGATTTACAAATGTTTTCAAATTTAATTTTATAACATTTTTTATTTATATATCTCCATATTGTTGATTTAAAAATAGATACATAGAAAGAACTAGAAACTTTTCCAAGGTCACACAATTAAGAAGTATTGGAACAGAGCATTGTGGCTCATACTTATAATCCCAGTGTTTCAGGAGGCTGATGCAGGAGGATCATGAATTCAAAGCCAGTCTCAGCAAAAGCAAGGCACTAAGAAACTCAGTGAAAGCCTGTCTCTAGATAAAATACAAACATTTTGTATAGGCAGTGTACATGTGAGGGTTTGAGAGTCAAGCAATAGTGCAAACATGCAGATACCTATTAAATAATAAAAGTTGAAGGTGACCTTTGCGGCTAGAGGAGCTGAGGAATTCTAGAAAACATTAACTCAAAGCTTTGCCAACCAATTTGTTTAAAAAATATTATTTAATAAAATTCCCATTGTCTTTACTTAGGAAATACATACAAGATAATAGCTTCTAGAAGTATACATACAAAAAATTATTAATTATAGACTGACTTTCCTTTATTCTGCTTCTAATGAATGAATGAAACTTGAAAAGAGTTTTTGATATCAACCATTGGAGTTGAGCCTCCCCCAAATTGCTTGGTTATGGTGACTGCTGGTTTAACTCTTAAAGATACTTCATCTTAGGCTGGGGATACAGTTCAGCTGGTAGAATGCTTGCCTCATAAGCATAAGGCCCTGGGTTCAATCCCCAGTACAACAAAAACAACAAAAAGATATTTCATTTTCCTAACAGGATAACAGTTTTTTTCTATTGTTATTCTTTTTATAAAGGGATATTGGGGTGTTAATGATCTCTTAAATTAATCCACTGCCAAAATATAATAGGACCATCAAATTTATCCTGTCTGCTTACCCCTGCCTGACTTACCTCTGGAAATGATCTTCATGATTACGAATTCCTTGTATTCCTGAAGAGTGCCTTACATTCCTTTTTGATGTCCCTTTTGGGTTCAGCCTAGACTGTTGGTCCTTTACGGAGAGTAACCGTTATCTAGAGCATAGCAAGAATAAGAACAGAGAAAGGTTCTTCACCCAAGGGCAGAACTGCTGATTAAAACACCAGTACCCTTGCTTAATTTCTCTGAGCCTCATTCTCCTCCTATCTATCTAAAATAGGGGTAATGTATTCTGTGCCAAAATCACAGAATATTTGAAATCAAGTGATAAAATAACCAACAAATCACTATACAAATTGTTAGATATATTTATATCTATTGAATGATTAAATTTGTAAATTGCTTTTATAAGCACTTTGTCAGCTGGCCCTGACATGAACAAGGTGGAAACATGTATTATTAGCTAATAACCTGTAATTGGAAATTGAAATTAAAGGAGCTTTGAGAGCCAGTCACTGTGGTGCATGTGTATAATTCCAATAATTTTAGAGACTGAGACAAGAGGATTACAAATTTGAGGCCAGCCTTAGCAATTTAAGAAGACTCTCAATTTAGCAAGACTATCTCAAAATTAAAAATCAAAAGAGGTGGGGATGTATATCAGTGTTAATATACCCCTGGATTCAATCCCTTGTACAAAAGAAAGCATAAAAAAAAGAAGGAAAAGCTGTGAGTACTCTAAAACTTACCCAGCCAAGTATACCCCCTCACAACACTAAAGCAGGAACTTCTGAAACTTTAAAGGTAATTTCCAGTCAGTTTCTGCTTCTGCCCACCATGGCATCCTGTGCTTAACTAGATAAAGAAAAGGGTCACAGTCTTAACTCTGCTGAGAAATAATAACAATGGCACTGAGTTTATAATCCAAAAAACTTGGATGAATGTATCCTAACAGAGGAAAAAAAAATTAAGCCACTAGGAAACTATGGTGTATCTGTATGTTTATTATGGTCAAGCAAATTTAGTACACTTTCCTACACTTGTAAGAACTTTTCTTATAAGCATAACTGTTGCCAATGAGTTCCTTCCTTGGTGAATTTCTTATCCTAAAAGTATGCCTGCTGCATCACTTTTTCAAATGCCCAGCATTAGATCAATCATTTTACTAGACATTGCTTAAGATTTCCTTTAACAGAGGAATTCTATCTACACAATTAAACTTTTTTTATAATTAACCTCATATTTCTAGGTGTTTATGATGAGAGAGATTCAATAACTCATATTCTAGAATAAAATGTAAAGCCAAAGCTATTTTACAATAAAATATGATACTTCAAAGAAATTTGGCAGAATTTTCAGAGAGACCTGGGCCACTGATCTTTTTTGGGTGCTAAAACTTCATGGCAGAGGTGGTAGAGGGGACATGAAGAGCTTTTCCACTGGATACGTTTGGAAGGGATATTCTCTTTGCCACCTTGCTCATATTGTGCATTCTATTTTAATCTAAAATTTCCTTTGTTAAGTATCACTGAACCCAGTCATTTTTGGTGGATTTTTCAAGGGTGATTTTGTATGTGTCTCTTTCATACAACAGGTACTCTTGGGAAGTCTGTGGTTATGCCATACAATAGATAAAAATAAGGACTACAACATTACCAAGTTACATTCTAATACATGGAGCTTCTGTTCTACTTTATATAATTAAAGTTCTTCAGAGAATAACATTTTGTATTATAGACATGTTTTTGCATGTGAATTTATTGGACGATTTTCTCTAATAATACTATCCATTGGAGTTAACTGCACTTGACATTAATAAGTTCTTTCTATCCATCACTTAAAACATTATCTCCTACTAGTAGCGAGTTAGAATTCTTCTTAGTATTAAGTATCATCTTCCTATACAAAGATCTACAAATTTGAAATTTAGTCTTGATGTAGCCATTATTTCCCAAATACTTCATTTCAATTATATCCATTTGTAAATATCAAATATTTCTGCTTATTTCATATTAATGGGGGAAACAACAAAAACAAACTACATTTTTAATCTTTACCAGGGTTGTTTGAATCTTTTAGATTTAAGGTCTTAACAATTTAACTTGAGTTCTCATTGTCTCAAGAATGTCACATGGTCTTTTGCTAAGTGGATTAATCCATTTTCTGCTACTAATACAGAAATATAATGACTGGATAGTTTATAAAAAGTAGTGGTTTGTCTCATGGTTCTGGAGATAAGGAAGTCCTAGATCATGGCACCTATACCTGGCCAGGATCATCCCTTGGCAGAAGGTGGGAATACAGGAAAATGCACAAGACAGAAGAATATTGGGCTAAACTTATCCTTTTTATCAAGAACTCTCTCCTGCAACCACTAATTAATCCACTCATGATGGCAGAGTGTTCATGGCCTGATCTTGGAGGTCTCCTCGACACTGTTAGAATGGCAATTAAGTTTCATCATGAGTTTTGAAGGAGATATTCAATCATAGCAACAAGTATCATTAGTTTTACAATGATTTGTCCTGTTAATAAGCTACATTGAAATTTAGGTAAGAGGAAAGTTCAAAAAATCACATCAAAAATTTACACATTCCAGATTAATGGTCTACAGAATCTCTCTAGTTTACTTGTATTCTCTAAAATAAGCCCTGATGCCATCATTATATGTAAAATAATGTGTCCAAATTATCATAGAGATTGACTTCCTTCCCCCTTAGCATGGATGCTGATATGAATCCAAGTTTACTCAAAAGATGGTTTCAAGAGATGAAAGTTCTTGTATTTTCTACTGAAGTGCAGTGGCTTTGGAATCATCTCTCTTGGCACCCCCAAAAAACATAATCACTGACCTTGAATGAATGATGGAGACATACATTTTTAGATTGCCTATTCTTGATTTATAGGCATTGCTGTTCTGAACAGTGAGGAAAAATGATTCTTGCTATTTTTGATTATTTCTTCATCATTCATATTTTATATTCTGCATCTGCCCTGAGGCTATTTTCATGATACATTTTTATAAACTGGAAAAAATACATGAGAATATATGAAAAATAATTTGATTTCTTGTTGTTATATTTCTTCTCTTTTAGTCAAAATAACAATAATTACCACAATAGTCACAAATAATGTAAACCATATCAACTATTTTTTTAAATTTTGCTAAAACTTTGGAAACCCAGCTAGAAATACTTGTTTTTCGATAACTATTTTTGTTGTTGTTGGAAATGTTTTCATAGGCCTGGAGAAGGGAAGTCAGTACAGTTTCCAAGTATCAGCCATGACGGTCAATGGCACTGGACCACCTTCCAACTGGCATACAGCGGAGACCCCAGAGAATGACCTAGATGGTAAGACTTTTCACCAGTCATTCACACTCTGATTTTGGTATCCTTCTGGTGTTCGTTATTCTCTGACTTGCATTAAAACTCAGACTTGAAGATAAGTGAGAATTAGGTATGAAAAGGTGTGCATTAGAAATTGAAGATGAGGAGCACAGAATAAGATCAATGCAGCTTTCCCTTAGAAAAGTAATGAACTACAACTTGGGGGACATTTATTCAGATGCAAACAAAACAAAGTCCAAAAAACAAATTTATGAATAGAGTCTTCAACAGTGCCATGAAGGAGTAGCATTTAATATGCATTAATTATAATCCTCAAAATAGATGACTTTTCCCCTAGTATAATCTGGAATGAGATATTTTCTATTTATTTTACTTTAAGTAATTGACTAAAACCATTTTCTTCAGAAGAAATGCTATGCTTTCTGACAGTAATCAGGAAATAAATTTATATTAGTTACCTTGTCTTCCTTTTTCTTATCATGTGCCTGCAAAACATCAGGGTGTGTATTTTAACTTGCTTATGATATCATCATATTTGACATTGACTTCTTGGCAGAAAAGAAAACCAACTTTATTTGCTTAATTGAGAGTTTTCTTGAGGCATTCATGAATGAGATATTAAGGTTCATATAAAATTTGTGTATCAATAAATAAAATATGAGTAGAAGGTTTAAAATTAGTAGATGAGAAATTGCTCCTGAAATTAAAAACATCATGTCTAGGTAAAATTTAAGAGAAATGAATAAAGGGAGAAATGGAAACAATTCTAAGTAATAAAATATAAATAAACTACCTAGAATTTGAAGTAACAATTTATGCAAATGAGAGGTGCTTGAAAGAGGAGTAGGTTAAGATCAGTGTACTTAAGTCTAGGTGATTAAAACCAGGACCAAGAAAAATTTAGATTGAAAAAAACATACATGTTAGAAATATCATGACAAGATAACTGACTAAATACCGGATATTGAAATTATCTTATTCTTTAATTTATGGACCTAAAATTGTTCAAGTAAATATGGAGAATAAAGATTCTATGTTCCAGCTGGGCACAGAAATGCAGGCCTGTAATCCCAGAGGCTTGGGAGGCTGAGGCAAGAGGATAGGGAGTTCGAAACCACCCTCAACAAGGGCAAGGGTCTAAGCAACTCAGTGAGACCCTATCTCTAAATAAAATGCAAAATAGGGATGGGGATGTGGCTCTGTGGTTGAGTGCCCCTGAGTTCAATGCCTGGTACCAAAATAAATAAATAGAGATTCTAGGCCTCATGGGGTGTGGTGGCACACACCTGTAACCCTGGAAAATCAGGAGGCTGAGGCAGGAGGATCACAAGTTTAAGGTCAACCTGGCCAATTTAGTGAGACCTGGGCTCAAAATAAAAAATAAGGACTGGGGATATAGTTCAGTAGTAGAGTGCTCCTGGGTTTAATCCCTAGGGGGACAGAAACACACACACACACACACACACACACACACACACACACACAATAATTTTAAAAAGATTCTATGCCCCTTCTTTTTTCCTCAATCTTTATTTTCTTTATTAGTTGCTCAAAAAATACAATGATCTTGACATATCATACATTTGATTCAAATAGGGTATGGATTCTCATTTTTCCACGTTTACAGATTGCAGGATCACATTGGTTATACATCCATGTGTTCTCTTCCTCTTTCTTTCTCGTTCTTTTTCTTATTCTACTTCTTCCATTATCCTTTCTCAAGTTTTTCTGACCCTTCTTGGACTCCTTTTTTTGCGCTCTCCTCCATATTTCCTATCTTCTCTTTTTAAATAACACATTGTCATTCATGATTACAGGTTTAGTTTTATTAAAGAAAAACTATGGTGGCTGTAAAACAATCAACAGATTCTGTCTTCACATTCACAGTCGTAATGATCATTGCCATATGATAGCATATTAATTCAAAGAATATTTATAGAAAAGTTACCAGGCAATGTGCTTAACTTGAAGGATACAGTAAGAAATTGAAAAGACATTTTCCTTCTCTCATGGAGCTTAGAGTGTAACAAAGACAGACATTTTAGTAAAATCGTAGGAAATTGCACTGTTATGGTTTAAAACTGGTTGGATGTTTATACTATCTTATGCTTGAACATAGATTGGATGGATCCATGGATTGATGGATGGGCAGATAGATAGACAGATGGATAGATGCATAGCTATATAGGTATCTAGATAGACAAGTGAATGGATGGATGGATGGACAGATAGATATAGAAAAATAAATATAAAGAGGAAGGTGAACAAGCAGACATACAGAAGACTTGCATTAAAACTAAGACTTGAACATAAGTGAGATTTAGCTAAGCAAAAGTGTGCATTAGAAATTGAGGATGAGGAGCACAGAATAAGATTAATGCGATTTTGCAATCAAAAGAGACAATAGATCTTAGGAAACTGCAAAAAAAATCATCAAGGCAGAAACAGAAAAATGGCATATGATGAGGTTTGCAAGACAGGCAGGTTCTAAATCTGGCAATAGCAAATTAAAGATTTTAAACATTGTCTTAAGTATGCTTTGAAAGCATAACTAGTCTGTACTACACAAGTCATTAATTTTTTAAAATATATCAATTTAATTAAGATTGCATTTTGGAGAGATTACTGTGAGGCATAAAGATGTACTAGAAGTAGGGAAACATGAGCAACCCAATCAGAACAACCCTATGGGTAATATGGGAGTTGCAGAAAAATAATTTGAGGCTTAGAGAGGTTAACTTGTCTTAGGTTACATAATTGACCCAAAGTAGTTCACATCCTTCACTAACAGGGTAGGGAATGTTCATCAGTGCTTCTGTTTCTTCAAATATTTCTTGTTGAAAATCTATATGTGTCAGGCATTATTTCAAGTTCTAGGAGGAAAGCAAATAAATAAAGTTATTATTCTCAAGGAGTACACATCTTATTGATACAGAGATAGGTAGTGGTAAATATATCTAAACAAATAAAGTTTGTAGAAGCAATAGAAAGGACTAGGGAGTAGTGTTCATTTACTAGATTGAGAATATCTCTCTGATTAGAAAAATTACAGCCCAGGCATTAAGAAAGTGGCTGTGATGGGGTAGCAGCCATCTAATAGGTCAGTCAAGAGTCTTCTGGCCAGAAGAAACAAGAACAGATGCTCTGAGTCTGGAGCCCCACTGATACTTGAGGTATGGCAAGGAAACCAATGAAATCAGACCTAAAATCATGAGAGGTGCTCTGTCTTATACAACAAGCTAGACACGTACTTCATTTTTCTTCTCACTTGAGAAATAATGTTCGAGTTTTATATAGTTATGTTTTATCCTCTCATCCACCCTTATGGAGCATATTATTATTGGTTTTACATTAAAAAGAGGAGCTTAAGCTAAGGAAATTTCACTAACTTGATCAACTGAAGCTGGTCCTGCTGACTCAGCTATGTGAATTGGGATTTAGTGCCGTGTAAAAGCAAAGTCTCTGCTGATCCCTTACAACTGACCTAACTGTGTATATCGACAGTGATCTAAAGCAAGAGATCCTAAAGAATGAGGTCACATCATCTACCCAAACCTGGAGAGCTGTATCTCTTCCTGAAAGGAGTGAAAATAAATGGAGCTGAGGTGCTGAAGGTCCTATAAAATATCCAGAATGAATGGGACTCAGCATTTGAGTTATGTGCTCTTTCTCCTGACTCTGCATCACAGTCTAAGTAGAACCAAAATATAAAACCTCAACTTCTTAAAGGGTCCCTCCCAACTTCCCTTTAACGCCATGCTTTTTCATGTCTGTGCATTCTGTGTATGATGCAGTTCCTACGCCTGCTTTAATCAAGAGTCTCTTAGTAGGACTGAGGCGTAATGTAGTGATGAACGGTTCTTTGGATCTATTTGAACTTTCCCATGCCACACTCCTCCTTTTTCCTTATTTGAATATTGATGCAGTTATCATGAAATCCAGTTAAGAACTTGAAGAATGCTGACTTGTGGGGAGTTCCAACATGAAAAAGATGAGAAGAGCTCTAGAGAAGCATAGACAGCTCTTTGCTGCAGTGACAGAAACAGACTTGGTAGGAACAAGTAGTACTTGAGCATTCTGTCCAGGAGGGTGTCATGGAGGAGTGTCTGATAGCAGACAGACATTCTTTGAAACAAATGCCTTTAGCAATATTCTTTCTGCCACTACTGGTTTTGAATGCATCCTTCCTTATCCAATTGTTACTCCTTTACCCACTGATTATCTCAACACATTTCAAATATTGCCTCTCTTCATTATCTTCACTTGGATGAAAATTGCTAAGACAATTCCCACATACACATTAACAATCTGAAGATAAAGGGTAAATAAAAACAGGAAGCTAGTGGAGTTGATACTTCTTGCAAATGATACCATTAGAAATGAAGATTTGAGATTGTTCCTGCTCAAACATAATGGAAATTAACAGCCCTTTCAAAACATTTAACTATGAAAGTGAGGAATGTAATTGTTTAACTTGCTTTGTAAAGCAGTGTTTCACTTGCTACAAGAAATTAGTAGCAATGGTCCTAAAGCCTTCTCAATTTATTGACTGATGATTGCATTCCACAAAGATACTTTCCTAAAATGACTTTGATGCCCTTCCTTTCTTCTAGTTTTCTTTGAAATTCAAATATCAAAAAAGTAAAACTCTTGATCTGGGGATGTAGCTCAGTGGAAGAGTGCTTACCTAGCATGAGAAAGAACCTGGGTTCAATTCTCAGCACCACAAAAAGTTTTAATTTCCTTTTTTAATTTTAAAATGTTTTAAAAAACATGATAGGAATTAATCTATGGGTTAATGGACAATCACAGTAGTAGTCACTCTTAGCTCCAAAAGAATATTCAGACTGAGTATGTGTATGTATATGTGTGTATGTGTGAATGTGTGTGAGAAAGAGAGACGCTTTGTTAAAAATTATTTTTCATTTAATTTTAACTTATTCATATAAATATCTAAATATTGAATAACATATAAATGATCTCCACCAAAGTCTTCATAGCTAATGTTTGGAAGCTTTGAATTCTAATGGTTTCAAAATCAGAAACTTCCAAAATAACCAGGGGGTGACAAGCAACTTGTGAAGGTTGATACATTGGAAGCCGCTTTATTGTAGGACAGCAGAGGTATTTATACCTAACTCATTATACACAGCTTGTTTCAATTAACATCATCTAGATACATCAATTAGTCATTAAGGAATCCTCATCATCTTAATAATTACGCACAGCTTAACTTAATTAACATCATCTAGATACAGCAGTCAGTCATTAAGGAATCTCCATCATCTTAAGGGCTCACTGGCGTTACTTAGCAAACCACTCCTCCTGGCAAAGTGCCAGGCACCATCTTGACTTGTCTGTGGCCCTCAACAACATAGAATTGCTTTGATTTCCTTTAATGGATAAGGAGGATGGATTCGTTTTGAAATCAATGTGAAATTGTGGTGGTGGGGTGGTGATGCTCAGAAGTTGTTTTACTGAAGAAGAAATCCGTGTTGAGGAAAACTGCAAGAATTGCTCTCCCTGCTGACCTCTGAGTGTGTCTACTCATAATTCTGGAACTGAGTCCTGAGAGCCACCCAAACAAGGTAGCACTATTTACAGATGCTAAAGGCACCCCACCTTGCCCCTTCTTTGACTTTAGTTGTTCCATTTGCCTTCTCTGCTTGGTGTAAGCATGCAAAAATAAACAGTAACATGGAGAAATACACCAATTCCTTATGGATGGCCCTTTGAATTGGCATGTTTTGTTAAAGTAATTATAAAACCAAACTAAACTGTTTACTCAAGGTTCCCTGGAAAGTGCATTGCTATTACTGACAGCTGTGAAGTTTTAAAGTACTTATTTTGTGCCTCAAAATTTCAGCTTAAGAAAAATACAAGATCATTAGATTTCCCCAAGGTCTAATATAAAATTCTTGCATAAGGAAATAAGAGAATTTGTGATAAAGTTCAATAAAGGTATCCTCTAGGAAACTGAGCCTGGGGATGGGTTTGTATTGCCTTTTTTTTTTTTCATTATTAAGTGAACAGGTGGAAATTGGTTATACACCATCAATAACAAAGTGATTTAAAATTAAACGTCTACCCTAAACTGGAGTAGCTTGGCTAGCAAAGATCTGTATGCAACAATGACACAGCAAACACTTGTGAAGATAGGAGCAGCTCTAGTGTCCTGCCCCGGGGAAAAAGGTAACTAGCTAGGCTATCCTGACCCACTAATATGGAGATGGGGGTCACTCCACATGCATCTCCCTGGAGAAGTGAAGCACAAAGGCAGTCCTGGCATGAAGCATGCTACTTAGAACAGGGATCTGAGAAGCACACATGGAAGCTTATTTTCAGAATAATGATAAAATCTAAGTTGATGAGACCACCCAGAAAGAAGGAATATTGCATATCCAAACTTCCATATTTACTTAAAAATAGTCTCCAAAAATGAATAATTGTAAGCAGAAGAGTGAGAACTCAGAAGAATATAAATTTGGGACTAATAATTGAAAGAAAAAAGAAAACTAAAGGACTAAAGTAGAGTTATAAAGTGAAATAACTTTATAATAACTATATAAAGTAGAGTTATATAGTGAAATAACTTCCTCTCCACGTTCAAATGCTAATCTCAGAATGCGTCCCCCTCTGAACCTGTTACCTTACCTGGCAAAAGAGACTTTGGAGATGCAACTGAGTTTTGGGTCTCTAGATGGGGAGATTATCCTGGATGGTTTAGACAGACCCAGTGTAATCACAAGTGTCCTGAGATGGGGAAAGCAGAAGGTACTGGTGTCAGAAAGAGACATGACATAACAAAGACAAGTTGGGGTGATGCAGGAGGGGGTCAGCTTGTAGAAACTTGAAAAGACAAGGAAAGTTCCCTAGAGCTCCAACAAGGAGTGCAACCTGGATGGCACCTGCATTTCAGCTCCCTGTGGCCGAACTTCTAACCCCTAGAAATGTAAAATAATAAATGTGTGTAGTCTTAAGCCTTAGGTTTATGGTAATTTAAGCCACTAAGTGTAGCAGCAATAGAGAAACTAGTGCAGTTACCTGCAAAACAGCAATTTAATGTTGTTCAAGTCATTGGCAAAGATAAATACGCTTGTACCAAATGTTTGCATAACATAAGGTAAATTGGCGGGTTTGTGATTTATTTTACTTTTATATTAGCATCATTTTGAAGCCAAAAGGTATAAAAGAAGAAAACCTAGACATGAAACAGAAAAATAGGTCAAGAAAAGAGAAGAAATAAAGAGGCTTAAAAATCTGGAATTCCACATAATCTGAATATTTAAAGGAAGTTGAACAAAAATCAAAGATAATCAGCATATTCTATTATACTGGTATTTACCTAATTGATACCTAAAATAAATAAATAAATAAATACCTCAATTTTCAGAGTTGATAGAAAGTAAACATATTGAAATTTCATATTCATTATTACTTTTTAATAATATAAAATCTATATGTTTAATCAATGTATCTTTGCAATTAACACTTCAAGATAAATTGATCATGTAATCTAATAGGAAGGATCTATTTCAAAATTATAACAATGCCTGAGTGGCATAAATGATTCCTTTTTTTAATGTAAATTATATATATATATTTATATTATATATATATATATTTAATATATAATATAATATATATATATAATTATATATATATATTTATATTTTTATATGATAGCACAATGCGTTACAATTCTTAATACATGTATAGAGCACAATTTTTTCATATCTCTGGTTGTAAACATAGTATATTCACACCAATTTGTGTCTTCATACATATACTTTGGACCATTAAGTATTACTTTAAAAAAAATCTTCCAAATAAATATTTTCTAAATCATTGGAGAAACTTTTAAAAACACAACTCTGTATAGCAAAATGCAGTAAATAAAAACAACTGGAAAGGAAAAGCTAAAATGCACCTAAATGAGAGAAATTCTAAAATCGAACAAAACTGAATTTACCTATTTTTAAAAGGGACTTTTAGGTCTTGTTAAAAACAAAATTACCAATATAATTTTTAATACATTTTTAGTTGTTCATGGGCCTTTATTTTATTCATTTACTTATATGTGGTGTTAAGAATAGAACCCAGTGCCTCAGACATACTAGGAAAGTGCTCTCCCACTGAGCCACAACTCCAGCCCATCAATATAATTTTAAGGCAAAGAGAAAACATTATTAGGCAAGTGAAAATAGGCAAAGAAAATTTCAGATTAATAAAGTGACTAATTAATAATAAAAATACATACCTAAATATATGCATACAAAAATGAAATAGATGAATAGTTGATATTGATGATACTATGTAATAAAGATGCAAGTAATAAAGTATCAAATGTCAAAAATGTAGCACTTAAGAGTACAAAATATGTAAATAAGATAGTTTACCAAAAACAATCCAACAGGACAAGATTAATTTGAGAATGAATCCCTTGAATGCTTAGAACAAAATAGAAACATGAACATGAAAAATTATAGCCATTGACTTATGTCATTAAAATAAAAAGTACTCAGTGTGTTTTATAGCACACTAAACATAGTTGAAGACAAAATATAATAAACACAAAGATAGGTCTAAAGAAATGGTGCAGATCACAGCAAAGAATGACACAGGAATGTGGGGGAAAGGAGATATTAGAAAACAAAGGCATAACACAAAAGTATTTAATATGCATCATTCATAATTCCAAAAGAAAGCAGAGAACTTAGGAGAGAGGGTTTCTGAAGAGATAAGCAGTGAGAATTCTTCAAAATTGATGAAATTTGAATTGTTAGATTCAAGAGCAGTGTTCTACCTTTGATACTGGGTACTACCAAAAATAAAGACAAGGAAAAGAAAACATTTTAAAATGACCTTGACACCATATTACTTATTCAGCACACAATTAAAGTGATGAAAACTTACTAGCAACAATTATACCAGAGAACAATAAAATAGCTTCAAAGTACAGATAAAAATTAAAACCACCCTAGAGTTTTACATTCAACTAAAATAATTATTCAAGGAAAAAGAGACACAGAAACACATTTTACATTTAAAAAAATAATAAGTGTTTAACATAACCATGTTTTGGTAAAGAATGTTAAGTACCTTTTTTTAAAAAAAAAAGAAGAAGAAGAAGAAAACAGACTGAATATTAAAGAAAACCGTAAGCAGCCGGGCACAGTAGTGCATACCTATAATCCCAGCAGCTTGTGAGGCTGAGGCAGGAGGATCACAAATTCAAAGCCAGTCTTAGCAATTTAGTGAGGCCCTAAGCAACCTAGTGAGATCCTGTCTCAAAATTAAAAATTAAAAAAGCTAAGTGCCCTTGGCTTTTATCCTTGGTACAAAAATAAAAAGAAAGAAAGAAAATAGAAAGAAAGAAAGGAAGGAGGGAGGGATAGAGGAAGGGAGAGAGGGATAAAGAATGGAAAATGATAAGCAAAATAATGTCCCCTACAAGCACATCAAAAATTATAATATAAAAAACAATATTTGGAAGGGTAAAAAGAATGGATGCATATGAGTTGGTAAGAAGACCAGAGAGATTTGAGGGTTTTGTGCTGTTCTTGTGAAAAGTAGAAATATAATTCACTTTAGATTTTAAGATGAGAGGGAAGAGTTGAAATCATAACAACCTGCAGAATGCAGTGCAGAGCGTGTCATCCAGGAGAGGAGAAAAAAAAAGCAATGTGGGGAAGGAGAACTTTCAGCCTGTTCAAATGAGATCATCCAAAAAGAAAAATAACAATTTGTAACTAAAAAAAAATAAAATAAAAATTAAATAATAAAATGGTGGAAAAAAATCCTGTTATGATAAGACCATTAAATGGGTTAACGTTACTAGTTTAAGTACAGGTTATTGTTTGGGATTTCAAAGGCATGCATAACCATTGTGTTTATAATTGGCACACCTAAAATATTAATAGATGGGAAATTTGAACATAAAGGTAAGGGGGAAATATCAAACATCCCCCCCAAAAAGGAAATGTAGGGTTTTGTTGTTGTTGTTTTGTTTTGTAGTTTTTGTTTTTGTCTCTGGTACTGGGGACTGAATCCAGGGGAGTTTAACCACTGAACCACATCCCCAGACTTTTGCTGTTGTTATTGTTCTAATTAGTTATACATGGCGGTAGAATGCACTTTGACACTTCATATCTAAATGGAGTATAACTTCTCTTTCTTCTGGTTGTACATGATGCAAGATCACACCAGTGGTGTAGTATATTTTTATATAAGGCAATAAAGTTTGTTTCATTCTACTATCTTTCCTATCTCCATACCCCCTCCCTTCCCTTCACTCCCCTCTGCCTAATCCAAAGTTTATTTTTTATTTTGAGATAGGATCTTGATAAGTTGCTGAGTCTGGTTTCGAACTTGTTATCCTTCTGCCTCAGCCTTCTGAGCCACTGGGATCACAGGAGTGCTCCACCACTCCCAGCTAAATTTTTCATTAGTAATTTTCTTAAGACCAAAAACATCTTTAAGGATAGAGGATCATAACACAATGATAAAAGTATTATGTTACAGCAATATATACATTGTAGAAATATGTGGCAATTATTAACATAGGGCTTTTATTATACACATTTGTACTATTTAAGAAAACTTTGACAGTTATTTATAGATAAGCCAGCTAGCTCACTGTAATATCTGAATACTCTGATCATTTCAGAAAATATACACCTTAGCCATTAGAAAATACAGACCAAAGTCTCACTGCCAGATGTTATCAGATTATCATTTTTTATACCTAAAATTCATATTCTCTAAGTTTGTCTTTATACACACCTATAAATATGTTCATACATACATGAAACATATTTAATAAATAGATAAATATGTTTATTTGAAATAATATATGCTACATGCTACTTTTCAAACTTAGTTTTTTAATTGTTTTTCTTTTTGCTGATCATGAACTTACCTAATATTCTGATCACAATAGAATTTCCTCAGGTACCCCAAAATTATACTTAACAAATCATTTTTACAAACTGGAATGCAATCAAGGACAACACATTGCATGTAGTTTTTATAGCTCTCAAATCTCTTAATCTACCACAATCACTTTATCCTACTCTAACTTATTGGAAGGTCTAAATTTCTGTCCTCTAGAATGTCCTAGATTATCCAAACCTTTGGTTTGATTTAGTTATTTCTTGTGGTGTCATTTAAATTACTAGCCTGTTTAACTATTTAATTTCTATATTTTCATAAGTTGCAAATAATATAAAAATCCTAGTGTCATATTCAGAAATTTTAATACTCCTTTCTCCTTAGTTGGGGAAAAAATGAAAGGATACAGAAGATTAATCTGACATTTATATACACACAATTAAAACATCAAGTTTTTCTCAAGCATCCAAGGGATATTTTATGCTTGATTATAAATAAATGGGTTTTAAAGCTCTTGAATCACAGTAAACATATCTACTGATTGCAATATAATTAAACTACCAACCAATAGTAATATGATAGTCAATATGTTTGAAATTGTAAAAACATATTTGCAAGTAACAGACTGGTCCAAGAAAAAAATCATATTACATCTAGAGTAGAATTCTAGAGTCCAGTATATAGGCAGCCTGGTTTACTGTTTTACCTATTAGATTAAAAATACTGGGTGTTTTATAAAATGGACTGTTATTTTTAACAAATACAGAAGTTGTATTTGTTGGTATAATTTTGGTAAAATTCTATGTGAAAGCCAAAGACAAACCCTCGAAATAAATCAAAGTAAAAATTCAGAATTAGGGAAGGGAGTGGGGATTACACCAGTCACCAAAATAATATTTTCTTCTGTCAACTTAGCTTGATGTCAATATGGGATTTGGTGTGTAAACACCATGTCTTAAAAGAATTTTTTTTTCTTGTAGACCTTTGGTAACAGCCATTTGTGACAATATGGGCTGCTCCTTGACAAGCTTGGGGAATCAATGGTACAGCAACTATGCCATCATATCATTGAAGAACTCAGCCCCTTAGTGGGATTTAATGGATTTCAACTTATACAAGGAAAATAGGAGGCAATGCCCTAACTAATTTTTAGAAGCAATTTTAAATCTGCTTCAATTCTTGGGCAAATGGCGTTTAGGATCTCTGAACTATAATGAACAAAGGATGGTACAGATTTGTACAAATGTTCAAAGTTTCAAGTACTTTGCTTGGCCACGGGAAACTTTCTGTTTGTTCATAGAATGTCCCTTATGACTTGCTTGGGTGAACCGATCACTTCTTATGTAATTAAAAACAGTTATATATAATGCGTGTGTGTGTGTGTGTGTGTGTGTGTGTGTGTGTGTGTGTTCTGAAGTCCTAATGACTAGACTTGAATACTGATCTACTCACTGTGTGATGTTGGGGAAGTGACTTTACCTCAACCCTGAGGAATAGCAAGAGTAGAGCCAGCTTAGTGATTTCTCCTAAGAATTGACTGTGAGAGTGGCAACAGGGCACTTAGCAGTTCTGTTTTTGTTGCAGGTTTTGACAAATTAGATCTCACACTTTGACTGCAGTTCTCTCTGAGAGCTATATAAAATACTCAGAGTCTGAGAACAGTACGAAAGGAAACACTTTTACTGTTGGACTCATGACGCTTCTCCTTGTTCATGACCATACAGGGAATAGATGTTTTCATTTCTGATACAAATGAGGGCATGTATTTAGTACATCTTAAAAGTTCATCATCTAATTAAGGAATAATTGTGAAGGATATCTCATAATTCTATCCATAGATGCAAGAGGGCATGTTGAAAAATTAGTCATCATCAATTTTTTAAAAAAATTCATATTAATATAGGAATATAAATGAGTTTTCAAAATGTTAACAGTTTTTTTCAAGAAATTAAGAGCAATTATTATGTTAAATAGTGAAATACTAAATGCATTTTATTTTGGATTCAAACAGGCCTGAGAAGATTCCTACCATTTCTGTTATTCATAAGAGCATAGTAGTTTTGGTTAAAAAAAAAAGAAACAAATAAATCACAGTATTGTATTATAAAAGGAAAGAAATATTATTTTACACATGATATGGTAGCATATGCAGAAATTCCAAGAACTACAAAACTACTAGAACTTATTAAAAATTTAATAATGTCATAATCTTCAAGATACATATACAAAAGTGTTGCTTTTTATAGTAATAATATTTTAATCATCAAAAAAGAACTGCACTTATAGGCAATATAAAATATAATAGCTGAGACCAAACTGAACAAGATATAAACAAATGTATATGAAGAAAAACATTACATTTTATTTAAAAAATATGAAATAAATTGTGAACAAATAGATACCTATGTTTGTTGCTGGATGGTAAATGTGAACATCATGTCAATGTGAGTTCTTCTAAAAGTAATGATTAGCTGAATATAATTTCAATCAGAGGCAACTTCATAAGAAAGAATAATGTAGAAGAATTCCAAGAAATTTTTAAAAAGTATAATTAACATTTTCTATAAAGCCTGATAGAAAATCAATGTAGTACTGTCTGGCAGAGGAATACATAATTAAATCAGTATAACCGAACATAGAAGGCAGAAACTTAGTATATTTGAAAAATAAATAGAAAAACAAGTTGACCACTTAGCAGATTTTTCATTAAAGGGGGTTGTGGCTATGGCCAGCAGCTTTGTTAAAATGCAAAATGCTGTTATTGTTTTGTTTTGTTTTTTCCTCTTACATCAAACAAGTTGATAACTGTTGGTTCCAGTGATGGATTTGGAAGGCCAATGAGGATCAAGTGACTCCTTCTTATGTAATTAAAATATAGAAAGGCCATCAGGGGCTGTAAAGAATTTTTTCATTGCTTCTTTCTTTCGGTATTTTCAAATACAACAGAGATGTAGGGCTTGGACCTAAAACCTCTCATACAGTTGGAAGCTGGAGCTGATCTCTCAGGTGCACTTTCTCTTTCACTGATTGTGTTTTCCACTTTGGGATGGTTCCAGTATCCACAGGCCACCCAAGCTGGAAGCCACCTTGCCGTTCTCCTTCTCCAGTTCACACTTGCCAGTACCCATGCAATCATCCACCGAGGTCTGTGATTCTGCCTCATTCTTGGGTATGGAATCCATCCTTTCTGCTCCAAGCCCACCACCATGCCTCCTATCAGGCTGCCTTCACTTGTCACCTGAAAGTACCTTTGTGCCTATTTTCTTGGTACTGGTTTTCTCCCCTGCTCTCTAGACTCCATACTGTTCCAACGTGACTTTTCATAGCCAGATCTGCTGATGTCCTTTCACTGCTCAAACTGTTCTCCATCTGGCCATGTCGCAGCATCAAGTCTGCTGCTTCCTCACGTCTGCCTGTCTGCAGTACCACCCAGGTGCCCTTCCTCAGCTGCGTTGAGTCTCAAGTTTTTGGATTCCTTGTGCACTCTACCAGAGTCTCCATGTCTTCTCACATATTTCAAACCTACTTTTCCTTTAAAACTCAATGATGTTTTATTTCTAGAAGCTTTTTCTCATCTGAGTTTCATTCAGATATCTTTCATCTAAGTCCTCATAGTCCTTTTGGAACATGTCATCATAACATCCATCACACTTCTCAGTAGACTAGTGGCAAAGACCATGTTCATCTTGAAGTCCTCAGTACTTTGCAGTTTCTGCTACATAGTAGATGCTCAATTACTAGTAAGTGCAGGGTGATCACGTAGATGTTGATAGCTGGATATTTGTGTGAAATGCATACAACACATGCAGTTTGATTCTCCATTGATTTCCATTCTGAGTGTCAAAAAGAGATCATAGATAAATGATGACAAGACATATTCATGGCCCTGTGTTATAATTTTTTTCTTAAATATATGAATGCATCCCCTTTTCCTTAGGTTAGAAATTAAAAATAAAGTCCTAGTTTTCTAGGAAATATCTTGATTCTGTATTTTATTTAAAGTGGTGCTTTTGTTTGTTCTAGAGCAAATTAAACTAATATGTATGTTGTTTTGAGAATTGAGGTTTGAATACACTTGGAGGAGGATAAGCCTGAAGAACTCATTTAATACATTATTTGACAAAGACTAAGACTCCCACACCCCCAATTTAGTATTGGGTCTGTAGTTGAATTACTAAAGATCTGGAATTTTTTGAATATAAAGTAGTTAATCAAATGCATCATGAAAGAAACAGATTCGAGCGAGTTTTATGATATCCAGATCTGTTGTCACTGGACCCTAAAATAAGACAAGCCTCTCTGACCCTGATAGGCTTCTGTTTGCACAGCAGCTTCTAGAAAGCCACACCATGCGTGTTTGTTTTAACAGGTTTAGGTCCTTCCACTACTTTAAGAACTCAGGAGGTTCTGAGATCCATTCACACTTCATTGCATGTTTTAATGAATTCTGATTAATATGCCAACCTGCTACCCTACAGGTATTTTAACTTTCTAGAGGTTCCTGTCAAATCAAGAACCGTGTTCCTCCTATGTCAAGGAGGGGGCTGAATTTACCCTGTTAAACATCTGGAATTTGGATTCTGTAGTTTCTCTAAGGAGAAAAATCACAGAAAGCAAGAATCTTGACTTTTTGGAATTAAACTTGGGGCAGTCCATTAAGGGTCTCTTCCCTAAAGTACATCAAGGGTCTCTTACCTGGCTTTTTCTTTTTTATCCCAATGAGTCACCATCAGTGTGAACCACAGCCATTATGTAGATGTGGATTCCACAGAATGATTTCAAGATGAGGTCTGATTGTTTACTGGCCCCAAGGAAACAACTGGATGTCAGCATCTTCTGTTATCACTGGGAGTCGTATGTCATGGGCAGAAATTGGAGGACATGGGAGAAAAGAGATTCCTTATCCCTAGATGTACTAGTTTGATTGACTTAGATCTAGGAGACACATTTTTGCAGAATTGTTACTCATTGCCGTATTAAAGGAGTAAACTTGTCAAAACTCCTGTTAAACTATTGACTACCCTTCCAGTCCCCTTGAATTCCTAGGTGTTTTTTTTTTTTTCAATTTTAGAAGCAATGATAAAGTAAAATTAGGCAAATGGAAGTAGCTAAAAGTAAAGTGAAAAAAAATTAAATATCACTTATTAACCTAAAATAGTTCAGATTGAAGGAAAACATATATTAAAAGTAAATAAAAGAAGATAAAATTAATGATGAAAAGTAAAAACTTAATTCATATAAAATTTATAGAATATCTGCGAGTGCAGACTCCACTAGAAATGAAATAACATCCATTAAAAATGCTGTGTGTGACCATGTATACTAGGTATCATAAATTGTAACTGTTGCTATTACTAAGAACAGGAATGAAAACTTAGGATTCACAGTGTCTAATGGTGAAAACAAATAAGAAAACGTTAGTAAGAAGAAATAGAAAGACATTTTAAAGTTCAATATCAAAATGAATAATGAAGATTAAGGAGTGGGTTTGTCCATAGAGGAGGAAGATGAGGAAATTTTAAAAACAGTGGAGCTGATTTGTATCATGATCACAATGGGGGTATGTGCCTGTGTACCTCTGAGTGAATTTAGCTGCATTTAAATTTTCAAAGATATTGAAATGTTAATACTAAGAAAATGGTAGGAATAGAATGGTTCATAAATGCAAGGTAGAGTTTGCTAGTGAATAGAAAGGGTCATCCACTACGATAAGTAAACAAATGGCAAGATTTATGGAGTTAGCAGCCTAAATAGCTGATGCCCACTGGTGAGAACAGATCCTGTCAAAAGGAATGGGCACATTGGTACCAGAACTGCCCTCACAAACAGAGTCTGAGTGTATCAATTGCCTTATGTGATTGGCTGCTGGAGACCAGAATAAAACTCTAACAAAATGACCCACAAAATGCAGTAACTAAGTGGAGAGCAAATATGTGAGTGTTTTTCAAAAAAACCTACATCCTGCCACCACTTGGCAGTGCCATGCCTCACAGATGGTACATGGCACTTTGTTTTCATTAGCAAGAGCCAACAGAGTCCAATCTTTTTAACCACCAGGAGGGAAAAATAAACTTCCCTAACTATGTATTTATCTTGTTTCATTCCTAAATTGTTCCTTCCCTCCTTTAAATTTTTTACTTTAATGGATACAGTTGTACAAAGTTTTATTAAGTACATGTGCATATGTATACATGTACATAGAGTAATATATGTGTATATAAACATATGTAATTGTAAGTATTACATGCATGTACGTATATAATGACATATATTATATAATTATACATATAAAATGACAGCTATCCATAATGACAATAGTGTTGAACCTTATAAAACATATAGACTTTATTCCCATATTTTTGAGCATTTTATAGGTACTGGTGTTAGAAAGAGTGATGAAATAACCACAATACATCCTGTAAAAAGCAAAACAGGGCAGCAGTTCAGGAGTGATGAGGCCAGGGTTTTAATTTTAAATAGGGTAATCAGGAGAGGCTGTGATGGAAAATTAAATAACGAAAACCTAGAGGAGTAAGAGTGGTAACTGTAGCTGGAGGAGAGGTTGCCAGGCAGGAGGCCCAGTAAGTGCAGATGCCCGGTGGCCAGCATAAGCTTGCCATTTTTGAAGAACAGTGAAGTGTTTGGTGAGGAGCAGAGGGCTGGAGTGAGGCAATGAAAGGAAGGGAAATAGGAGGGTCGGAGAGGGAAGTGAGCAGAGGCCTGGATCACAGGTGGCCTTTCAGGCCATTGTAAAGAACCTGTCCTTACAACATGGGGACACGTTGAGGGTTTCTAAACAGAGCCATAGCATGTTATTTGTATTTTGTTGATTTGCACACATGGATTAACTGGGTTTGTATGCATTTATTTTAAATGCCATCCAGAAGCTGGTGGCTTCCACATCTGTATTTCTAAGCATGATCTTTTCACCAAGCCCCAGGCTTACATATCCCACTCCCTGCCTGATGTCACCAACTGCACATGACCCAGAAAAACTTGTCTGTTCTCCTCATCAAGATGAGGATGCTCCAGTTGCCCAAGGCAGAGGCCTACAAATTGTGACTGGGTCTCCTTTTTCCATGCTGCTCACAGTCTACACCCCCAAAGTCCTATCTGTCCACTTTACCTCATCTTCCCACAGCCACCCAGGCAAGTTCAACTGCACTATCCACAAATGTTCACCAGATATTATTCTAAGTACAATGAGAAGATCTTGGGTGATCTTTCCTGACCAGGGTTGGGGAGTAAGATGGGATCTCATAATGCTTTCAACCCATCTCTCTAACTTAAGCCTTCATACTTTCCTTGGCTTGACTTGCTCATAGTAACTTGGTTACTGACTTTTCACTCTCTTTCTCCCACAGTCCCTTCCCTGATAGATTTTTTAAATTGTGTTAATGAAGACAACATAATTCACCATCTTAATCATTTTTAGCTGTATGTAAATAATCATTTATTCCTGTGGCATTAAGTGCAATCACATTGTTATTCGACCATCACCATCATCCATCCCCAGAACTCTCCATCTGGCACAGCTGAAATGTTGCACCCATTAAACAATCACTTCCCATTGCCTCCCCACCCCCAGCCCTTGGCACCCACCATTCTACTGAGTGTCTTTGTGAATTCAACAACTCAGGTGCATTATATAAGTATAATCATAGAGCTTTTGTCCTTCTGTCTCTGCTTCATTTCAGTTAACATCCTTAAGACTCACCCATATTTCAGCATGTGTCAAAAATCTATTCCTCTTCAAGACTGAATGGTAACCAATTGTATGAAAAGGCTGCAGTGTTTTGTTTTGTTTTGTTGTTGTTGTTGTTTTATGGACACTTGGGTTATTTTTCACCTTTTGGCAATTGTAAAAGGTGCTGCTATGAATGTGGTTTTGCAATTAGTTGTTTGAGTTTTTGCTTTCAGTTTCTTTGTGTATATATTCAGAAGGAGAATTGTAAGATCCTATGGTGATTCTGTTTTAGATTTTTTTGAGGAGACTACTCTTCATAGGAGCAGCACCCTTTTACATCCCCAGCAGCTGACTCTGGACTGTTTCTGTTTTCCTTTGTACCTTCTATGTCCCAGGCATTGTGACCTTCACTGATTTCTGAAAACACCAAAGTCGTTCTTAGGATAGGGCCTATACATAAGCTGTTCCCTTTGCTTTAAATCTGCCCACCATATTTATAAGGCTGACTCTATCTGTTCATTAGCCTTGAACTCTACCAGGGGACCTTCCTTGCTTACTCAATTATTGTCTTTTCAGCATATCTTATCAAGAGCTCATCTTATTTATTTATTTATTTGTTTGTTTGTTTGTTTATTTATTTTTGTCTTCCTTCCCTCAACATCCAGAACTATGACTCATGTATTAGAGGTGCACAGTAATTGTTGAAATGTCACAAGGATAAATCTAATGAATTTGCTAGAGTACTACATCTGAAAATTAATCACTAGTAGAAACCTGCAATCATCACTCAAAGAAAAGCATATGTCCTTTAAAATCAAAATAAGCCAAAGAGAGATTCTATAATTCCATTGCATAATCACAGCTGTCAGCTGACTTCGTTATCTTGATCATTCAGACTACACTAAAAATTTGGTGCATCATTAACTTGGGTATTTCAGGCAAAATGTGCTTATGTTTGGTTTCAAATTATCTCAATAATTACCCTAATACTCCTCTATTTTATGTATGTAATCATTGTGCTAGAAATACTTGTAAAATCTTTCATGTAATTCTGAGTAGCAAATTCAAGTTTCAGATCCCAAATAAGGAGTACTCATGTCACTAACCATCCACAGGAAAATGTCTAAATTGATATTTTATAGTTCATTTTAGTAATAATCACTTTCATAACCTATAAGATCATCTGTATCACAGAAAATTCACTCAGATAGCATAATTTTTTTTTATTTCTATATTTATATTGAGAACTCAGTAGGTAGGCATGAAGGGGCTGTTCTGGATTATGGGCCATCTCATGGCCTAGTTATTGATATAATGAGGCCATATATTATGGATGGCTTAGTTCTAATGTTGACTCAATGGTTACTGTTCTCCTGGCCCTGTGACTTCATTGAGTGATAAGAGCCCATAAAATATTCAGATATAAGGACAACATATATTCTTATGTTCTATCATTCTTGTTTTAATTTGTTAAACTGGTTTTGATATTTGCATCTAGGGTTAAAACCATTTTTATGCATCAAAGAATATAGCAATAGCTCCTGTTCAAGAGCCTCTTGTTTTACTCATTTCCACGCTTTGCTTAGAATTCCAATGGATGCAATTCTGTGGATACTAACTTAGGTAACCTACAGAACTATTCTGTGGTTTGCAGAAATAAGGAGAAATGCTCATTGTTCAGAAACCATTTTTAATAGTTTCTTTTATTCCAAAAAAATGTTGAACATTGTCATTCAAACATTACACCTTCTTATTATTTTAGGAAGCTATAAATGCTCACAATCTGAGTAACATTTGGTTTATTTTCTTAAGATTAAGCAGATTATCTTGTTGTTCCAAAGGTTATTGCAAAACTTCGAATATGTTAAACAGAATTGATTGTAAAGCCCATTACATTTCAAGGACGCTGGAGAGACTGTGGAAATAGGGTTGGGAAGTATTAATCCATCCCTTTCATCTCTTTTATTACTTTTACTTAGGGTTTATAGTGGGAAATACTTCACAAACATTGTGTTGCTGCCATAAAGGTTTATACCCATGTTTGGAGACATAATTTTTTATGATGCCCTTGCATATTATATCACAGGCTTCTTTAGGGCAAATAATAGCTTATCCTTTCCTGCTCACAAAGGGGCATCAAAGGAAAACAGAACCACCTTTAGAAAATTCTTTTGGCATAATAGCTTTAGAATATTTTGAAATACTGTTGTTACCCACTTTAAAAACTTTAACAAAACACATTTTTTTCTTTCACCCCATAATCTGGAAGCCTGCATGTTGAATATGGATAAAGTTGGTGGAGGGAATTGTGTCAGCATATGCTACTATATCAGGAGAAAAATGTGCTGTAATATTCCCCTTAGTCATCAAGTTCCTTCACATAATTTACCATATGTTAACTTCAGAAATTTTTGGTTGGGAAAGAAATAATGAATATAATAATTTGAATAAGATTCAAATTACTTATGTTTTTGAGTATCTATTAATTACCAGGAACTACATTAATCACTTCTAGGACCATTGAAGTTGGGGTGGCCTTATTCTTTTTTCCTACAAGACTTTTCTGACTTTCGAAGAGTCAGTTAAGTATCCCTTATGCCTATCAAATTATTTCTCAGAGTCTAATGATACCTTCTTACTTGCCAATATTTCCCACTTGAATAGAAACTGTAATAGTGCCTGCCGGGTTCCCTTTCCTCAGTGTCCTCAATATCATGAGTACCTACCTTAGCCCAGAGAGAGAAGATGCTATATAAATGCTTATTAATGGAATAATGATCAGTGTTGAGAAAATATATCATACATTTAGGACATGATCACAGAGAAGAATGACAAGGTAAAAGTCAGAATGTCAATTTAATATTAATATTATTAATATTCAACCTTTAACCCCTTTAAAGAAAATGTGTATTAGGCTGGTATGTACATTTTGTTCCTAGTAGCTATCTTCAGTTGAGAATTTAGGAACTATTCATAATCAGAGTGTTTGGGGCATTATCTCAATACATCTTTCCAGCACCGTATGAAATAACCAACTTGATCTACATTCTCCACCTGAGGAACTGAGCCTTAGAGAGGACAAGAAAGGTCTCACACTCTCATAGCTTGTGTCTAATCAGACTTTGACTTTGCTTTTCATTACATCCTGAGCTTGAGCTTGGAGTCAATCACTGTGTTGGGATGCCAGCCTAATTTGAAGGGAAACTCAGAGCAACTGAATAATTTCATGAGGACACACAGCTAATAAATGATAGATTATGGTATTAAACTAAATTTTCTCCGTTTCAAAGCCTGGGTGGTTGTGATCCAAGCCACAGTCTTCTTTCTTTTAATAACAATACATTTTTCACAGATGTTGTCAACACCAAGTCAAATATCATCCTAATCATGCTGAACAGATCATGGCCCTAAACTGTTTCAACTCACAATTTCTTAAGAAAGAAAGAGTACATTTATTTTTTGTTTTTAGTTAAATCAGAGTAAATATTGGGCCAGACAATTTTTCATATTTCATTTTCCTTTTCATAATTCTTACGTATGCCTTGATTCCACTCTTTATTAATGATACCTAAGAAAGAAATGAACCAAGAGAAGAAACTTCTAGAATAAAGATACATGATGCTGCAGTGTCTGCGAAAGGAACACAGTATCCTCTTATGGCTAAAAATTTTGGTGACAGTCAAATTACAGGTGGAAATGTAGCACATGCTGAAAAACAGGAGGGCCTTGGGCAGGAAGGGATGCATTACTTGAAAACCTAGGCAAGATGATATGGTCCTGCATAAACGGGAAGTTTTGCCATGCTACAGGCTGTATTCTGAGATGTGCTAACGAGGCCTCATTTTGAACCCTAGAGTCTCAAGTCCCTGACCAGCCAAGCTCACTCCATGTGAGGCCCCAGACCAACTGCATCATCATGAGTTGGACCCCTCCATTGAACCCGAACATTGTGGTGCGGGGTTACATTATCGGGTATGGCGTCGGGAGTCCTTATGCGGAGACGGTGCGGGTGGACAGCAAGCAACGATACTATTCGATTGAGCGGTTAGGTAAGTAACTGTGGTTTTCATTCTACTAAGGAAAATGATTTATTTTAAATTGTTTTATTTATTGGAAAATTGCTCTTTGGAATTATAACTTCAACATGTAGCAGTTAGGAGATGTTTAAACAACTCTTTCTCTTTCTCTACACACACACACACACACACACACACACAAACTCTTTCACAACCTTTCTGGAGTTTTAATTTGGGGAAATTGATCTAGAGAGATCTGTAATGGTGGGTGCCTTGTTGCCTACCCTTGCATACATATCAGGATGCACAAAGTGATTTGGATAATTTTCCTTTATCCAAAGGTCAGTGGGGACTTCTAATCTTAATAGGTCTTATAAAAAAATCAAAAATTTATCTTTATTGTTCTTACTAGGAAGATTTCTGTCAAGTTTTCTTTAGCCTGGCATTATCTAATCACAGTACTTTCTTTTCCCTTAGCATTCATAGATAAAGCTTTGAGGCTGACATTCTAACTATAAAACAACAAGATGAGAAAAGAAATTTTTATTCGAGACAGTCAATTGGAATTATCAAAACCCTGTACATGTATTTCTGTTTCCTCCCCAGTTCAGATTCTCTTACTGCAGTCAATCCTGCCTTCTTTTTTGAAAAGTGGAATATAATGCTTCCCCTCTGATATTTCTGTATTCATGGAAAATTCGTTCTTTCAGAGAGGTCTATTGTGTGTGTAATCCTTAAAACTGATTTAGATCAGATTTTCTATAGTGCTGTAAGAGACTATATCATTAGCAAAGGGACATAAAAGAAAAATACTTAATATATCAGGATGCCAATAAGTTAAATAATTCTTACAATGTCAAAGGCAAGTTGATTCTACCTGTTGATTTAATGCCATATTATCAACAATGAATTACATTGACCCCACTGGAAATGCAACCTGATCAGGGGTGGGGGTGCTACTTATTTGCAGTGTGTCTCACAAACAGAACATTTGTGATGAGAAGCCCAATTTGAATTTGAATAGCTAAAATGCAGTCACAAGAAAAGATTTTCCCTTTGCCAGAGGAAAATTGCACTGACCCATTCTGTCTGTAATTGCTTCAAGCACTAATAAGAGAAGCACCTACTGAAACTCTCCACAATTTCAGTTAGGTTGGCATTTAGAAATAATATTCCCTCAGTCAATCCTGGAGTGCGAATGTAAGGGCAATCACAAAGCTCATATTTTATAGCCATCAAACCTATGTCAGGGGACTCTCACTTATCTATTATTCACAATACACCATCTCTGACAGTTCATCTTGATGCCACTCACCAGACAGAAAAGAGAGGTTACCCTGGCAGTGCATGGGCTCCCGGCAATGAGCATGAGTGTGGTGCAAATTCAGAAGGAATTCGTGAGGGAAAATGGAATCATTTCACCATGTCCTGTTGATAAGGATGCTTTTTGTTAAAAAGAAAGTCTATGGAGTCTCCAAATTTTGCAAGGTTTAAAAGTCAGTGAGATGAACCTCAGCAAAATTCCCCAAGTGCTTAACAAGAAAAAAAAAAGAAAAGACCCCCCCATTGTAATGTGTGTTAAGGAAGAGCCTGGGAGGGTGGCTCTGTGGCACTGTTTGCCTAATAGGTGTGAGGGCCTGGGTTCACTCCCCCAGCAACGGAAGGAAAAGGCAAATAGGACTCCAAAGGCAAATACAAAGATATGGTAAAACCTAAATCATCATTAATCATGCATTTGTACTTAAAATCCTATCTAGAAAGAAAAAATCTATATAATGCCTACACAACTTTATTTTAGTACTACCAGTTGATATGCTTTTAACAAAGTCCCAAATCTTCAAACAAAATATGAAAGAAAATGATTAGTGTGCTGTTATTGTTCATTGTTTAAGTATCCTAAGGTTATGAAAACAAATGTTTTGTTTTTCTATTTAGCCAGTATATTTGTGAGACATAAGGTCTCATTTTTATAAAAATAAAAGATGTATTCTAGTCCACATTCAAACTCTGCAAAGAAAACACTGTTTTGTTTATTCTGTTGATCATTAAAATAGGCATAACACTTTTTATAGCATCTTTGTGAAAAGATACTGTAAAATAAAAATACATGTATTTTTTAATATTTAAACTTTGAGAAGTCCAAAGTTGTGTAGGCATTATATATAAGAATTTTTTTTTTGTTTTAAGTACTGCACAACAGTTGTACAATTAAAACTGAATTAAGGAAAATTAAAATTGACCAAAGTATAAGGTCAGTTTCTTACCTTCAAGTATTATAATTGCATTTGAGATTATGCAGAACAATTTGTTTTAAAATTAACCCACAAACCACCTCTTCTTTTGGATGAAAGACCAGAATCTCTAAATAGCATTTTGTTTATCAGGAATAATAATTCACTGTTTATATGGAAGACAAGTTACCTACTTCTGGTCTGGAAATGCAAGACCATTTTTAACAATAATATCACCTGATTTTAAAAAGATTTAGTATTGATACAGAGCTTAATTAACCAATGTTTCTACTATTATTTATAATTAGTCTATTGGCTTTTCACCCCTTTTAGTTCAAGAGCCCTCATACAAGGCTTGATGTACACATAGGATATAGATCCACACGCTCTGAATTTAGCACTATTTAGCAAAATTAATTTAAAGCCAAATGATGTTTTAAGAAATTTATCTACATGTTGATCTCTTCCTCTATCATTCAAATTATCTTTATATCTTTATAATTATGATTTATATAAAATAAACTGCATATTTAAATGAATTTTCAAGAGCTTAATTGATGTATAATAAACTACATTTTAAATTTTTCTTCTTTAATTTTTCTCGGTAATATTTTGTTTTTCAGTATAATGTTCTTGAATGCTTATTGATTTATTCATTAAAATACATACTTTTTAGAACTCTTTTAAACTCAATTGTTTCTGAAACTTATTTTCCAGGTGTTGATTGTTGGTGTAGGAGAATACAACAGATTTTGTAACATTAACCTTATATACTAACACCTGTTCAATTTACCTACTTTTCATTGGTTTTGTAGATTCTCTGAAAAACAAATGTACCTAGGAACCGTTTTGCACTTAATTTCTGAGCTCTGTGCCTTTTCTTTCTCTTGTCTTACTATAGTGGTTAGGATATTCAGTAAAATGCCAAACAGAAGTGTTGGAAGCAGGCATTTTTGCCTTATTTTGATCACAGGATGCAAAAATATAGTATTTGTACTGAAATCCCTTATTAGATACAGGTTCTTTGTACATGGTTTTTATTGCATTGCGGAAATTTTATACTCTTCCTAGCTTTCTTAAAATTTTTGTTATAGATATTTTTAGAATTTCTATGAAATAATTTTTGATCTACTGAAGTGACCACATGATTTTTTTTATATTAGAATATGGTAAATTACACTGATTTTCAAAGGGTAACTAGCCTTGAGTTTCCCATGTAAATACTATGTGGTGATCATGCAATGTCCTTTTCTTATTTCATTTTGTGCTCATGATCATGAAGTGATATTTGTCTACACTTTTCATGTAGTTTCTTAATGTCATATTGGCCTTATAAAAACAGTTGCACCAGGTTGCTCCTCTTCTATTAGTGAAAGTTTATTTTAAAATTGATAGCCTTTATTCCTTGGATGTTCCATAGAATTTACTAGTGAAACAAACTGGACCAGAGGTTTTATTGTATAAAAAAAAGAAAACTCTTTTGATAATAGATTTCATTTCCTTGACAGACACCCTTTTAGATTTTGCATATATTCTTGTGGTTTTTTTAAGTTAAATTTTTCATGAAATGTGTTCACTTCATTTTGCTGGACTTAAGGTTATTTGAATCATTTATAATATCCATTTATTATCTATAGTGGTAACTGCTTTTTCATTTCTGATATTGGTCAGTTGTGTTCCCTGGGGAAAGGTTTACCAAATTTGTGGATCTTGGTAAAGAAGATGACATTACTGGTCATCTCCAAGGTCTCTATTTCTTATTCTTTTCTCTCTTTTCTTGACTGTTTCCTTCCTGATACTTATTTTAGTTCTGCTTTGATCTTCTCTGGATTTCTTAAGGTGGAACTTTGTGATCACCTAAGGATCTTAGTGTTCCTCTGCTAGTTTACTTGCAGATTTTAGAGGACATTGTTTTGATAAACTAACAATTAATTTTTAAAAACTTAATGTAAGCATTCAAGAAGGCAAATAAATATGGAATTGAATAGAATTTTTGATCTTGGTTAAGATTCATATTCCCCCCCCCCCTTGTATAATGTTTGATATTTGAAAAGTGATTTGAGTTCTGGCCTAACATGATCTCAATGAAAATTGGGAATAAGAATCTTTTATTCCCTATATTATAGTGTCAGAGAGTTAACAGATATTAATGGTGGTGGTAGGTTGGTCTTTTAAGATAGACCTTCTCATCCCCATACTGTGAGGCTTTGTGCCTCAGTTTCCCATCTGTAAAACAGGATAGGATGTCTACCTTACAAAGTTTTAGGAGATTCAATTGAGACAATAAAAATAAAGCCATTTTTAATTTTTCAGAAGTTGAAAATACTTGATGCCTGTAATTGAGACATCTTTCCTATTTTGTACATTTTTTGTTCAGCAGATAGATAAAATGTAGTTATAATGATAGATAAAATGTAGTTATAATGAAGTTTCATAGTCTTTGGGTTGTGTGTGTGTGTGTGTGTGTGTGTGTGTGTAGTGTTCTAGTTTGTCTCCATTACCTAAAACTGGACTATATTAAAAATAAAATTTTAAAAATGGTTGAGAGTTACAGAGTTTGGGACTCAGATAAGTCATCAAAGGCATGATGTTATATAAAGCCTACTTACTACAATTAATTAGTATAAATTTTAAAATCTAACCATGCAGTGACATTCAGTTCAGCATGAATTTTTAAAATGTGAACTAGTTTTAACTACAATAAGAGGCTGATTAGATAATCGTGAGCAGGAGAGTTAGATTCATTCAACATGAGCACTGGTTGCCCAGAGAGAGTGAGAGAGATGAGAAAAGGTCACTTGTGAGATCATTACTCAGAAGCTATCAGGAAGAATGGATTTTATCATTTATGATTTTTTTTTTCAGGCTAGTGTCTTCTAAGCCTATAGGAATTTTCAAGCAGTCTTTAAGGACAGCTGCAGGGTGATGCATTAATAATACATACATTCTATTTGTAACTCTTTTCTCACTTTCTACTCTCAGAGGTCCAAAGCAGATGCATTGTCTTATACCTGGTGAATTTTTTAAGGCTGTTTGGAAAAAAAATTACAAAAGATGAATAATATTATTGAACAAGAGTAGGAAAGATCTTACTTATCATTGAAGCAAAAATCTCTCCTATTTAAATAGAAACTTTGAATCTTTTTCTTCTCTCTTAAAAAAACCCTTTCTATATTTTGTCTTGTATTTTATAATCTGATTTATCATTCGTAAAACCTCACTGATAAAGTAAAGGGCTATGTGGGTCATTTATCCTACAACATTAAATCTAAGCATTCAAAATTTTTTTCCCCTGTCTTTTTATTTTATTGGATTGGAACAATCCAGATTTCATCCTTAATTGTTCTTGTCATTTGATATTTATAGAAAGATACTGAGTACATTTCTTCCAAACACAATACAAAACCAGCCTGTTTCTCCATTTTTTTCCACAACATGTCAATATTTTAAATGAGGAAAGACGAATAACTGAAGTCAAAGCTGGTTTTGTTGTTGTTGTTGCTGTTTGTTTGGTACCAGGGATTTAACCAAAGGATGCTTAGCCACTGAGCCACATCATCAGCCCTCTTTATTTTTAAAATTTTTTTTGTTTATTTTTTGAGACAGGGCCTTGCTAAGTAGCTCAGACTGATTTCAATCTTTTGAATCTACTGCCTTAGACTCCTGAGCCACTGGGATTATAGGCATGTGCCATCACACCTATACTTTTTAAATGAAAACAAAATTCCAATATTATTTTAACACACCTAGATAATAATAAACACTGAAGATCTGGCTCTAAATGCGTAGAGAGAAGCCTGGGATCAAATTCAAATCTGACCAGGACTTGCTGCTAGAGTATACAACTGCAGGAAACTTATATTTCCTATATGTAAAAACAATGTGTTCCAGAAAAAAAATAAAATCTTTTCCATTGTCCAAAAAATTAAACAATCTAATGACAAAGCCCTAAAATTTTTAATTAACCACAAGTCATAGATTTGTGTATGAGTCCCAGAGCTAAATCATAATTGTATGACCACTGTTAACCCTTGAGCTAAGTTCAGGACTTACTTGGAGTGAAAATAGAAAAACACATGTAACAGGGCAATTATACCTGTAGATTTATGTGTTTCTTCTTTTAATTCCATCAATTTCTTTCCCATATATTTTAAAGATCTGATATCAGGTACATAATCATTTAGGATTCCTTTGTTCTGTTAATGAATTAACTACTTTATCATTTATGAAATATCCCTATTTATCACTGATAATATTCTTTACATTGAAATCTACCTTTTCTATTCTTACCATATCTACTTTAGACTTTTTTTGTGTTAACATGATATATATTTCTATTATTTTGCTTTTAAATTATCTTCATATATAAAGTAGGTTTCTTGTAAGCAGCACACAGCTGGGTCTTTTTTCTTTTTCAATCCAATGCTAATGCTGAATTTTAATTAAGGTAGTTAGACCATTTACATTTAGTACTACTGTAGACAGAATTTAGTTTTATTTACCTTTCTTCTATTTATATTATTCTTATATTTATTGTTCTTTCTGTTCCTTGAGAATTTTTTTCTTGTCTTTCTGCCTTTTATTAATTGGAAAATCGAGTGTTTGTTTTTATTTTTCATCCTCTTTGGACTCATTAGTTTAACTGGTTTGCCTTCCTAAAATTTGTATTATGTATCTTGAATTTATCATGATTGACCATAGCAAAATATTACACTTCACAATACATGGTTACAATTTTTTATAAACAGATAAATATCATTTAAATATTTTAAAAAAGAGAAATAAACTTTATATCCCACTAAACAGCTACTCTTTTTTTTTTTTAAGAGAGAGTGAGAGAGGAGAGACAGAGAGAGAGAATTTTCAATACTTATTTTTTAGTTCTCGGTGGACACAACATCTCTGTTGGTATGTGGTGCTGAGGATGGAGCCCGGGCCACAAGCATGACAGGCGAGCGCGCTACCGCTTGAGCCACATCCCCAGCCCAGAGACAGCTACTCTTTATGATTACTTTAGTGTTAATTCAGATTTTCAATTTGTTCTTCCTTTCTGAAGGACTTCTTTAATATTTCTTTTTAAGGCTGTTGTGTTTACGATTGACTTTTTGTTTATGTATGAAAATCATTTATTTTGCCTTTGTTTTTTTCAATAATTTTCATAAGGCATCGAATTCGAGCTTCACAATTTTTTTTTTCTTCAGTATTTAAAAGGATGTTCCTTAACTATTTTCTGTATTGTCTTGGTTCCAAGAAGGTTGACCTTCTTACTTTTTGGGGGTGTTATTTACTCTCTACCTGGAAGTTTTCTTGCTAGTGATTTTATACAACTTTATTTTGATGTCTTGGTATGGTCTTGTTTATGTTTCTCCTGTTTGGGGATTTGTTGAGGTTCTTAGACTGTTGGTTTTAAAGAATTTATCACATTCAGGAAAGTCTTGCCCATTATCTCTTCAAATGATTTTCTTAATTCCTTCTCCCATACCTCTCAACTGGAGACTCCACTGTAGGTTTACTATAGCTCACTGATTCTCGGTTCGTTTTTTTAGTCTTTTTTTTCTTTGGGGGATTGTTTTTATTACTATGTCTTTAAAGTCATTGTTTTCTAATGGACCAGTCAGATCGCAGTCCCCTCAGTGTTTTCCATGTTGCCATTGGGCCTTTTATCTGTGAGAGCCGATTTTATCTTTGTTTATGTTCCATGTTGTGACTACTCTGCTTAGTCTTTTCGCTACCTTTTTGAATATATGGAAAATGATTATAGTTATACTGTTTAATGTTATCATCTACAAATTATCTTAATGGCATCATTTCCAGAACCATTTCTCTTTATTAATTTACATGCTCACTACAAATTGTTTTCTTTCTTCTTAATTTTGCAGGTCAACCAATTTTTGTAGACTTCCTAAACATTGTGTGTGTGTGTGTGTGTCTTTTTTAAATTTTTTTTTAAATTGTAGGTGGACACAATACTTTTATTTTATTTATTTATGTTTATGTGGTGCTGAGGATCAAACCCAGTGCCTCATGCATACTAAGCAAGGGCTCTGTCACTGAGCCACAACCTCAGCCCATGGGTGTGTGTTTTATCTCATTGGGTGCTAGAGATATTTGTGGTTTAAATATTCTTGAGATTTGTTCTGTGATGAAGTTAAATCACCCAGGAAAGCATGAGCAATTCTGAGGCTTGCCTTTAATATTAGATGGTGGTATCTAATAGAATTTGTCCTAATAAGGAGAAATACATCCGAACACTTTAAACAGATTCCCATGAGCTGTGGGTTTTTCCATCTGGCTGGTGGAAAACCACATACTCCAAGCTCTGAGTCAGAGTGCTGAAGAGTTTTACTTTGGGTACTGTTGGATGGTTCTTGCTCCAGCCATGAGGCATTTCCTCACACACAGATACTGAAAGGTACTGCAGAAAAACTCAGTCATCCTCCAGAGCCCTCCTGTCTTATCTTCTCTCCAGGTGTGCTTCTCCATACCCTTTAGCTGCTTTGTTCATCTCAGACTTCCAGCATGTCCTTGATTGCGGGAGATGGCTGGGTTCCTTCTGGGTTTCTCTTTTCTCTGCCACAGTCTGGAAATCTCTGCAGGCAACAAAAGGGAAAATTGGAGGACTTGGACTCTACCTCTTCTCTCAGAGTCACTGAACTAATCCTCCTGATGTCCAATGTCTGAAAACTGTTATTTTATCTATTCAGTCTTTTAAGTTTGATCCAGTCAAGAAGGATAAATCTATCCCTATTAATTCATTTTGACCATGAGTGGGAGCCCTTTAATAAGCAATTAAACAGTCATTTCATTATTTCAGTAGGCCAAAAATTTCAGATTTTTTAAGAATACCAAAGATGCCAAACTGCATTATATCTATTTCCTCATTTCTGTCACAAATCTCATCAAGAGTGAATCTTAACTGTCATATTGTATTTTTCGGGAGTAAATTTAACTTGAGTGCACTTAGAAATGGGTCTTTTCGCCTGTGGAGAAATGAACCTTTATAACTCCCAGAGAGCATTCCGAGTTCAGTGAATTCCATGTAAATAACAATGTTAAAGCTCAGCAGCCCCCCATCAAGAAAACCCCTTCATGCATGGAAAATAAAAGTTTTGAGTTTATGACATGCAAGCATTTTAAATCAGAAAAATCAATGCACTTTAGCAGCCTCAAGAATAGTTGACATACATGAATAAAAAATGAATGAGCACCATAGAGAGGACATTAGATTATTTTGAAATGAAGTACATTATAGGTGTTGCTTAACAAAATTCTGCTTTGGATTTTTTGAGGCAGAGTGTAAGAAGAATTAAGGATAATGATTTGTGACCTAAACTCTGAAAAGCCTGATCCCAGAGATCCAATTGAAATAAGTTATTTAATAATAAAGAATATAAAATGGGAGGGTAGATTTATTCCTTTCTTTGTCCTTAAATACCTTTTCAGAACATTTATTTACAAGAATAGTGAGCACAAACCCCAGCTGTGTCTCAGACTGGGGGATCAGAATTTATCATTAGAAATTCATATAGTGCATGCTGTATAAGCCATTCTAAAAGAAAGACAATTTGCTTTCTTGCTATGATTTTGCAATTTTGTTATTTACACAGGAAATTCATGTTTCTTCTTAAGTTCACATCAGTAATTTTGAGTGATATAATTTTATTCCTGCCTTTTGAATGTGTGAGTTATAAAATGAAGTTTTCTCTCATATCTGATCATTTATGCTTCTCATCTATGTTGCTTATAATTTCTCCCTGTAAATAATATTTCTTCAAAATTCCTGTGTTCTATACATATTGAGTGGAATATGATTTGAATAGAGCTAAAGTAATCTATGCCCCCCTGTTCTCTTAGCATTTCATAGTTGCTTGGAGATTCAGATTTGTGTATTTCAATGCTTTTATTTAACAGATGTAAATTCATTCAGTACCATATAATGTATTATCATCTTAGACACAGTTTTCTCTTCAAATATTCTTGGCCATTTAGTTAACATGAGTCAAAACAAAAAATGGGTGAATTTTCCATGTTATAGTCATTTTCTTAATTAGAAAAAAAGAACATTTCTCAATGTAGAGTTGTGCAAGAAGACCTTGTTAGCACTGGCAAGCTGTGCCCAATACCTGGCCCTTCTTGTTAAATGATTTAATATCCAGAATGTCTCCAGGGGAAGCCCCCGATAAACTATTTGTTTCCATATCTATTTTATTTTTCCACATTTGTATTGGTACATTATACTTGCATTTAATGGTGGGATTTGTTGTTACCTATGGCTACCTGAACAGAATTATCTTCTATGCCCTTGACTACACTGATCCTCAGTTCACACTCTAGTGACCCAGAGTCTGCCTTCTAGATTTTGTGGCCTGTTTTCCTCACCATGCCCTTTCCTTTTCCTCTGTGGCTCCAGATATCAGTTATGCCCCACTTAAAAGACTGGATTTGTCTGCCATTTTAGTATTTTGAGGGTAGCATACATGGGGCAGAGAGTTTAGATCATTACCATTAATGTAGTGAAAAAGTTCTACTTTAAAAACATGGCAAATCATGCCATTAGTTGGTTCATCTGAGAACTTTTTTTTTTGTTTTTTAGGGATGACATGAGTATATGTGGTTATGTATTTTAATAATCAAAATTTTATTGTATAACTACATAAAATAAGATACATACTAGTCATGAAACTGGTGCAGGTAACTTTGGTAGATTAAACACAACAATAGAAGGGAATCCATTACTTTTAGCATGTCTATTCCAGAACTTAGTAATCAGTTCATCAAGTAGTGTGTTCATTATATGAATGATTTGTGTATTTTATTTAATTAGCACAATCGTTCAGGGGGCTTTGGTTATTTACAGCCAAAATCTTAGAAAAGTATTTTAACCACACTTGGAAATATAATATGTTGTCTCAACTTTTAGTCACTCAATAGAAATGGTCTTTCCTAAACTAAGCATTTAATTTTCTATTCATTATTAGAAAAAGGTATAGCTAAATAGTTTAGATACAGGAGATTATGTTATCAATCATTTAAAAAGTAGCCAGTTGTACTTTTACTGCTACCTTGTGCATTAATTGATGTAAAGAAGAAGGAAAGCCAGAACTACAACAAGGCAGATTTTTATGCCCTGACAAATCATTGTGCTACTTTTTTTTCATTAGGAGAGGTTAAATCTTTATATTGGTAGCATCTAGTATTACTGATAAGTCAGCCTTAGGAGTCAAGTTTCATTTTCTTCTATAAGTATTTATGTGAAAGTCAACTTACCTTCTTAAGAATTAGTGAGAAGTAACATTTTGGACATTATTGATTTCTAAGATAAACTTCCTTAAAAGGTATAGTGGTTTGAATAGGAACCTTATGAAGGCATGCTCAACTCTTGACCTACAGAATCCGTGAACCTGACCTTATTTTGAAAAATAAGTTGCACTTACGCTGAGAGATCTTGATGAGGTCATATGGCTTTATCAGGTGGACTCTAATGTCCTCAGAAGAGGCACAGAGTCGTGAGATGCAGAAGAGGGAAGGTCATGTGAAGACAGAGTGGGAAGTTGCAGCTATTTAGAGATCAGAAGCTGTAAAAGGCAGGAAGGGGTTTCACGTGGAGCCTCCAGGGAAAGAGTGACCCTGCTGGTGCCTTAATTTCGGATGTTAGGCTTTTAGAACTGTGAGGGAGCAATTTCTGTTGTTTAAGTTTCCATAACTTGTTGCAACAACCCTAGAATACCAATATAAAAGATGACTCTCCATCTTGGCTGTTTGCTTTTATTTTTAAACTTCAAAACAACTCCTAAACTTCAAAAAACATTTTTTCTAAACTATATATCATCTAATTATTATGACAGTATGAACAATATTTTAAAAGTGAAAAGTTTAGAAAGAGTCCCAAACCAGCATTTTTGAAGAAAGATATATCACTAGACTGGCCAGGGATGATACTGAGAGATTTGGTAGTGAAATTAGATGAATAAGATTGTGGTAGCTTTCGTACCCAACAGGAAAATCACCTGTTATCCATAGGAATTGTGTACTTCTGACTGATCCACTATGTCTCCTACATTCGTGTTAGAAGAGGCACATTACAAACTGAAAACTACTTTTGGATTCACCCACTTCTATCTTTTGTTTAATGCAGTAGGGGCTCTGTTTACCAGAAAGAAACAGAAAATAAACTTGGGTGGAATTCTATGAATACTACACTCAGACTTTTCTTCTTGCTGAGAACAATGCATATTATAGCAAAGAAGTCAAATATTTTAAAAAAATGTAGATCCAGGAATTTTATCTACAAGAGTAAAAATAAACGACTTATCCTTATGGTAAATCATTTCACAAGTCTTGCACACCAATTAGTCATTTCTGAGCAGAAATCAGAAATACTGTAAAAGTATTGGACAAAATTCCTCTTACAGAGAAAGGTTATACATTTGGAACAGAAAGGTGACAATTTCCTTCTTATGCTTGACCCTGTTCCTACCAATGTCCTTTTCTAATAGGTTGTCTAATGAATAATAATTCAATCCTCAACTGTTACTTTATTTTCAAGCCTCTTGTATTATTGTTGCAGCATTTTTTATTTTCTTGTATTAAAATTTTAGGGATTGATTTTGACCCCAGTTATGAGCTATATAACTCTGTTGCATTACATTCAGAAATTAAAAACATGAATAAATATAGTGCTGAATAAATGTATTTAAAGAATATTTGGTAATGGGTAGTATTGCCATCTCTGAGCAATGATAAAATGTCCATTATTTTCTCTTGACGCTGTTACTCGTCTGAATGGCAGAGGGAAGCAATTTGAAATTTCAGAATGCCTGTGCACAAATTGCAAAGATTTTTCTCTTGTTGGTCAAGTTCCTTAGATTTGGTGTCCTGGTTTCCTCAATCTGTCAAATGAGCATAACAAGCTCTCCTGGCCTTCACAAGAAGTGTGGGAGGAGAAAGCAAATCCTGTCAGTGTGGTGGAGAATGAAGTTATTTTTGAAATGAGTATCATGTGTCTTCTGGAAACAAAATCTGGTTCTAAGTTTTTCAGAACTTTTTTTCTGGTTTCTCAATAGGCTCTCATCATGTGGAACTTTTTAAAGTATGAAGACTGTAATTTTATTTTCTATGAACTAGATTGTATTATTAGACCTTAAGGAGAAAACAAGGGGAAAAACCACACTCGCTATGCTAATTTTGTTCAATAAAACAGGTAGACAATATTGCTTATATTGTCATATGATATGCACCTAGGAAACCTATTTAATATGTGCATTACAAACAATAAAAGGCTAGGCTGAAGGCATGATATCAATAATAAATGCCATTTATTGAGCACATACTATGTCCCAAGCTCTATATCTTTTATAAACATTGTCTTACTTAATCTTCACAATAATCATAAGAGGAGAGTGTTCTTACTGGTGCCATCTCAAGATGAGTTAACAAAAGTCACATAAAGTAAAGTGGGGCTGGTCTCAAGTGACTTGTATCAAATAAATCCCTTAGCTTGAGAGTGGTAGAGCAAGATCCAAATATTGACTCCATCCAAAGCGTAACTTCCTCACTGTGCTCTCTCTCACCAGTGTATGCACCTTTCAAGTGTATTTTGTGAATGCCAAGTATAGCTATGGAAAATACCTAGCAAGTGGAGTCAGCCCCTCTGAAGCTCTAGAGGAATTTTTATCAAGTCTAAGTCTTTTCTTCATAGATACTCATTTAGTAACTGAACAATTTCTCAGGAATCATTTTCTTTATTTTCATTAAAATTACGGAAGTTGAAAGTTACAGTATGCAGTATATTAACTAGTTTCAAAAGAGAGAGATACAAAGAAAGCTTTACCCACCCTTTTGAAAGTTTTAGGATAATAAAAGAAATGTAATAGTTATAATAGTTATAATGTAAATGTAATAGTTATAGTAAGTTCTTCTCGGTTATAGTCATAACCAAGAAGAATAAAATAGAAGATTTCTCAGTGAATAAACATGCCTTCTTGCTTCTCTCTCCCTCTCTCTCTTTCTCTCTCTTATATATATAACATATATATAATATATATATATAAATATATATATATATATTTATATATATATAATAACTTCCAGGGCAAGTTTCTCTATCCACTGTCCTTCATTTATTTTGTCAACTTATATTCTCAATCTTAACTCTGAAGATTGTTCATAATCAAGAAATTACATAACTTCTATTAGATCTTAAAAACATACTTAGTTTAGCAGTAATGACTGGTATGAAAACTGGTAAATGGAATGATTTGCTTTGTCTAAACACAAGTTGATTCATTTCCAAGCCTAGACCTCCAATGCTTCCCTGAGAGTTTGCAGACTAGTTGCTGCTATTAATAAGATACATATTAGAAGTGCAAAGACTATAAGAACTTGTTCAAGATCATTAATATTTTAATAATAGAACAGTATAAGTACTTAGATAAGTACGAGCTGATTAGATATAGTTATTGGAACATTGATATATGTTTAAGGTTTAGTGCTGTAAGTGGCAATTCAATCAACTTGTATCAATTGCCAAAGAGAGTGTTGCTGCTTATGATTGAGTGGAAAGAAGTCTAGACTTTGAGTCAAAGACTTAACTTGGAGATTCTGGCCCTTCTTATTATCTGGGAGAGCATTAGTACATAATAAAGTCTTCTTTCTCATCCTTCATGTCCACACTGATTTATTGAGATTATTATAAAGATTAAAGAAGTAAAATGTATGTAATCACTTGGCTTAACTTTTAATAACATTTTTCTTCTTCATCTTTCATAATTAAAAAGAAATGATTCCTGTTTTCGCAAGGAAATCTAATTCCAAAGTCATTGCTTGTAGACTTTACTACAAATGTAGACTTGACTCTGCCATAGCATTGATCCAGACAATGTTCCTGGATTTTCTGGTTAAGGAAAAGTAGAAAATGAACAGAGAAAGAATCCTAAGGGCTTCTGCTACAAGGTGTGTCATAGAGCAAAATGCAAAGCAACTTGGAGAATTTAAATCTCCTAACCTTTGTGGACTATTTTCACATAATTAAAATATTTTTGTATTTTTCCCAATTTTCTCCTAACTCTTCTTTTTCATACATGTGGAAGTGCTGTCATAACTTCTCTTTTCCCCAAATTTCTCACTTACCAACTTAGTTCCCCACATGTTGTTTTTTTCTAACCTTCACATCTGTAAATATTAGACATGGTCTTTGAACGCTCTAAACTTGTTGTTCCCTCACAAACACCTAGCAAAATATGCAAACCCCCAAGAAAACAGAAAGCAAACTAATTCTGTAGAACCCCACCATGTTGTTTCTCACACTGAGGAAAATTTTGTTCTGCTGAACTTTCAGCGAAGTTTCTCTGAATCTCTCTTCAAAGATAAAGTCAAAGCAGCAAACTTTTCCTATGCTGCAGGAGCATTAATACTTAAACCCATGGATGACAGCCCAGTTGGTCCATTATCAGATTTAATGGTTTTGGAAAGAATCTGTTCAGAAATTGTTATGGCTGAGGGGTAAAGGATGAGACCAGGAAGGTGTGAGTGTTCTAGTATCGAGGATTGTTAAAACATCCATTAATCAAGTGTTAACCTTACTGTTTCTAATCATAAGCAAAAAAAAAAAAAAACAATGTAGCACACTGGAAATGAGCCTTCTTGTTCAAATTATTCATTTGAGAACCAGTCAACCACAGACTTCCCTGACATCAAAAAGGCTGAGAGAACAGTGGGTGATTGCTCAGGAAATTTATGAGACCAACATGAGTATTTTTCACATTCCACAAAAGAAATACAACAAATCCTTCGCTGACAAAGCTGTAGTCATTTGCAGATTTTATATTCCAGCTTATGGAGGAAGAGCTTCTCTCAGGCAGATGGCTTGTTTTATCACAGGAACTTTCTTGCAGGAGAATCGTTTGGGAAAAAAAAAAAAACTTCAAAGGGATCTGGGTCGAATTCTGACTCTCCAACTAAAAGCTGGTTGACCTTGGCAAAGATAGTGTATCCTTTTGCATATAAAAGATTTACCTTTAAATCCCTTTATTTAGGTGCTCATATTTCATTCTGCCAGGTGTTATGGTAGGCATGGAGGGCTATTAAACAAAGAAAGAAAAGAAGAAAGAAAAATGGCCCCTACCTTCAGCTTATATAAGAACATTTCTCTCTCCCTGATAGTATTTCATAAAAAATATAGCATGTATTAACAGTGACCAATGTCCTGAAACATCTTCATTGTCCTCTGGGAAGAGCTTTCCATAGATGCTCTCTTCTGACTTCTTCCAACAGCAGTGACATTGGTGACAAAATCACCTGCCTGAGTTCTAACAAGACACAGCCACCAAAATAAGGGGGTAAAGGCAAGTTCCACGGCCTTGCTGATAGCTGTGGACGTCTGTGTGACTAAGCGTTGGCCAGGGCAGCTGAATCAATGTGACAGTGCAGTCCTCAGGCCTCCACGCTCCCTGAACATAAGAGCCCATTGCACTCAGTCTTTCTCCCTTCTTGTGAGAGGGAGGATGACCAGGAGTTAGATCCCAAGATGGGAGCCACAGAGGCTGGCAAGGCCACGGGGCTAACTTTGGACCATGCACTCCAAAACTATGGCCTCTGTTCTATTTAATCTGCTGTGTTTGGGTGTTTGTTTATGATCAGAGCATTGTCTGTACCCTAATGAATACAAGGTGTTTGTGACAAGCCCAGTGCACACTGCATTTGTCATCTTGAATTCTGGAATGGACAGGTGTGTTCAGATACATCATTGAAAAATATGGCTTGATTGATCTTTGATACTCTCACTGCGTTATGTAAATACATCTCTCTAATTCTACTTGCCCACTTTCTTATTTGTACTTCGAGCCAAATTATCTTATAAGAATGCAATGTAGGATTAACTGTGCACACTCACACAGGAAAAGCAAAACAAAACTTTGTCCTGGTTCCAAGCCCTCTACGCATAAGCAGTGCCCTCTAAAATAAAATTACTGAACAACAGTAACAGAAGGGAGCACTATCTGTAGGATCTGAACCCCTTTTTTGTGTTTCTGAAATATTTTTTTAAAAATTTATTTAGTGGTTAGGGCACACAGGTAGTTTTGATATTTAACAGTCGAGAAAGGTATTTACATAAATCCTACATATACTTTATTTCTAATTTTTAATGACAAAACATATAACGTGACATAAAATTTAACATCTTCACCACTTTATGTGTACAGTTCGGTGTTGTTTTATGCATTCTGAATGTTGGACGATCATCACTGCTATCAATCTCTAGGGCTCTTTTGCTTATAAAACTGGAATCTCTACCTAAAAAATAATAACTGCCTCTGCCCCATCCCCACTCCTGGCAACCACCAGACTACTTTCCATCTCTATAATTTTTTAAATGCCTCTGGATTCTTTATTATCCTCTTTTGTAGTGTTAATTTTAATGGACATATTATTGTTATAATTATGGTGTACAGTATGATAATCACATCCATACATGCAATATGTAATGATCAAATCAGGGTAATTAGCACTTCCATATCCTAAAATATTATCATTTCTCTGTTGGAAGCCTTCAAAATCTTCTCCTGTAGTTATTTTGAGGAGTAGAATCAATTCTCGTGGACAACAGTTACTGTACTGTGTTCTAATCATCAGACCTGCTTCCCCACCTCCAGTTGTATTGTCTAACCCTTTTTCTTTTTTTCCCCCTTGTTTTTATTTTTTTTTATTTTTTATTTTGTTTACATTTGAATCAGATGGGGTATAATTTCTCATTTTTCTGAGTGTACAGGTTGCAGAACCACATTGGTCATGCAGTCACGTATATACATACAGCAATAATAAAGTCTATTTTATTCTGCTTTCTAACCCTTTTTCTATCCCTCTTCCCTGCCAGCCTTCCCAGACTCTAGTGAGCTCTGTTCTACATGTGATCAACTCTTTGAGCTTCCATAAATGAGTGAGAACAAGTAGTCTCTGTCTTTCTGAGCCTGGCTTAGTCTGTCATTGAAGTGGAATCATACAGTTTTTGTCTTTTTGTGGCTTGCTTATTTTAGCACATTGTCCTCGAGATTCATCCAAGTGTGTCAGAATTCTCTCCGTTTTTCATGCTGAATAATATTCTATTGCACGTATATATTTTGCTTACCCATTCCTCAGTGGACACTAGGGTTGTTTTGGTGTTGGAGCCATTGTGCATAATGCTACAGCAAACAGATAGGTACAAATGCCTTTGTCAGACTCTGCTTTCAGTTCTCTGGATATGTATGTACCTAGCAATGGAATTGCTGCATTATATTTAATTCTATTCTTGATTTTTTTTTTTACCAGAACCCTGTTTTCTGCAGAGCTATACTATTTTAAATTCCCACCGTAGTGCACAAGGGTTGCAGTTTAGCTACATCCTTGCCAATGCTTGTGATTTTTCCTTCTTTTAATAGTAGCCATTCCACTTGACATGAGATGGTGTCTCATCATAGTTTTGATTTACATCTCCTTAATAATTAGTAATGTTTGCATCTTTTCATGTGCCACTCACTGACCATTTCTATATATATTTTTGGAGAAATGTTTATTCCAATTCTTTGTCTACTTTTGAATCATGATTTTTGCATTTTTATTGTTTTTGTTAGTTGTAAGGTTTTCAAAAATATGTTCTAGATATTAATATTTTATCAGATAGTTAAGTTATAAGTCATCTCTCATACTATTGATTGCCTTTTTACTCTGTTGATAATTTTTTTTCAATTTCCAACTTTTTTAGATTTTCATGATGTCTCATTTGCCTATGTTTCTTGTCCATTAACAATGCCTTATGTAATGTCCAAGAAATCATTGCCAGAAACAGTGTCGTGAGGTTTTTACCCTATGTTTTATTCTAAGATTTTTTAGTTTGGGGTCTTATATTTAGGTCTTTGATCCATTTTGAACTAATTTTTGTATGTTGTATTAGGTAAGTTCAACTTTATGCTTTTTCTGTCAATATCCAATTTTTGCAGGACCACTTATTGAAAAGACTCTCCTTTCCTCATTGATACCATGTTACAATTCTAACTTTTTCATGAAGGTTTATTTCTAGGCTCTCTATTCTCTACTGTTGCTAGTTTTGATTACTATAGCTTTGTAGTTAGATTTTAAATCTTCTATATTTGTTCTTCTTTTTTAAGCCTTTTTTTTTTTGGCTTTTCGGGGTCTCTTTAAATTTCCACATGCATTTTAGAATAGATTTTCAATTTTGCAAAAACATCATTAGAATTTTCATAGAGATTGCATTGAATCCATAGATAACTTTGGATAATATTGACTTCTTAACAATATAGAATCTCCCAGTCCATGAACATGGGATGTATTTCAATTTAGGTATGTCTTTTTTTTTTTTTTTATTTCCCTTCTGCAGTGTTTTGTAGTTCCTTTTGTACAAGTTTTTCATCTCCTCGGTTAACTTCTAAATATTTTATTCTTTTTGATACTATGGTAAATGGAATAGTTTTATAATTTTCCAATTGTTAATTATTGCTGTATAGAAATAGAACTATTTTTTTCTGTGTTGACTTTCTATTTTCTATTTTGCTGAATTCATGTATTAGTTCTACCAGTTTCCTAATGAAATCGTTAGGATTTTATGCATATAAGATCATTTCATCTGTGAACATAAACAATTTTACTTCTTTCTAGTTTTGATTCTTTTTATAACTTTTTCTTGCCTAATTGCTCTAGCTAGAAACAATACTATGCTGGATATAAATGGAAAAGTGAACATTCTTGCCTTGTTCTTAGCATAAGAGAAAAGCTTTCAGTCTTTTATCACTGAGTGTTATATTTCCTGAAGATGTTGCATATGTGCCTTCATTATATTGAGGTAGTTTCCTTCTGTTCCTTACTTATTGAATTTTTCCATCATGAAAGAATGTTTAATTTTGTCAAATACTCCTTATGTGTCAATTGAAGTGGTCTGTGGTTGATTTTCTTCTGTTAGTGTGATGAACTACATTGATCAATTTCTATATGTTGAATTATTTTTTAATTTGAGGATTAAGTCCCACCATCTCTGGTGTATAATCTTTTTAATATGTTGCTGAATGCAGTTTGCTAATATTTTGTTGAGAACTTTTTCATAATGTATACAAGTAATATCAAACCACAGTTTTATTTACTTTTAGGATCTTTTTATGCCTTTGTATCAGTTGTTTTTTTTTTTAATGTTGAAGAGGAATGGTATTAGTTCTACAAACACTTGGTGGAATTTACTTAGGGAAACTGTCGGATCCAGGATGTTTCTTTATTGGGAAATATTTTAATACTAATCCCAATTTGTTTACTAGATCTATTCAGATTTTCTATTTCTTTGAGTTTGAGTCTTCATAGGTTTTGTGTTTCTGAGAATTTGTCCATTTCATCTAGGTCATCCAATCTCTTGATGTACAATTGTTCTCAGTGGCTCTTAAAATCCTTTGAGTTTTATAGAATCAGTAGTAATGTTCTTGTTTTCATTTCTCATTTTAGTAATCTGAGTCTTTTCTCAGCCAATCAAGATTGTCAAATGTGGGGCTGGGGATGTGGCTCAAGCGGTAGCATGCTCACCTGGTATGCGTGCAGCCCGGGTTCGATCCTCAGCACCATGTACAAACAAAGATGTTGTGTCCACCGAAAACTAAAAGATAAATATTAAAATTTAAAAAAAGATTGTAAATTGTATTGATATTTCAAACTTCTGACTTTGAGATTCATTGATTTTTCTCTTTGGGTTTTTTATTCTCTATTTCATTTATTTCTTATATAATTTCTGTCATATTCTTTTTTAACTTTGGGGTTAACTTGCTTTATTTTTCTAGTTCCTTAAGTTATGAGCTTAGGCTGTTGACTTGAGATTTCTCTTATTTTTAATGGAAGCATATATAGCTTCAGTTTTTTCTTAGAACTACTTTCTCTGTAGCCCAGAAAATTTGGCATGTTGTGCTTCCATTTTCACATAACCTCCAATAGTTTCAATTTTTTTTGGTGATGTCTTTGTCCCTCAGTCCTTTAAGATAATGTTGAATTTTCACAAAATTGTAAATTTCCAGTTTAACTTCTGTTATTTATTTCCCATTTCATCACATTGTGGTCAGAAAAGATATTTGATATAATTTCATTCTTTTAAAGTCTACTGAGACCTAGTTTGTGATTTAACATATGGTTCATTCTGGAGAACGTTCTGGTGCTCTGAGCAGATTGCATATGCTGTTGTTGAGAAGTGATCTATGTACTAGATCTAGTTGGTTATCAATTTATTTCTATTTCTTACTTTATGCTTAATCAACAGAAAAAAAAATTTACACTGTACAATTAACTCAGTGTTGTAAAACCTGAGTTGTTTTCATAGGCAGTTAAACATTCATTCTAATGATACTGCTGTTTACTGTCTTGAAAATCATTGTTGGGAAGACCTTATAGAAATTACAACATATCCTTTTGCATTCCTTTTCAGATGGAAAATTTTTATTGGTGAATTTAATTCAATAAATTAACCAAGAGTAACTCAAGATCAAATTATAAAAATAAGATAAGCAACAAGCTGTAAATTGACAATTCTGATATAAAAGGAAGGAAGGAAGGAAGGAAGGAAGGAAGGAAGGAAGGAAGGAAAAAAGAAAAGAAAGGGTCTAAGAATGAAATGGCAAAATCATCCCCCTAATTGCAATGTTTCAAGCTTTGCACCTCCCTTAAATAATGTTCTCACAATAGTTGAGAGCAAACACCACAGACATCTCTGTTTTTATAAGTTATTCCAGGACCAGATTATCTTGTAAGAAGTATAATATCAGCTCATATTTTTCAAAGTTGTGGGGCTGGTGAGTATCAGAAGGAGAAATCTTAATTAGTGATAATCACAGTTATATTTCCTCTTTTAATTCACAAAGTGAGAAAGGAACAGTGATTTTCAGTGCTAGTGGATAGGCAAGGAAGGTGAAGGAACTGTATTTTTTGTTCACAGCTACAAACTAATATGATGATTTTCATAGGCTTTTAAAAGACAGATGTTTTGGGTATAGCTCAGGGTTTTAGATCTTGCCTAGTATGCATTGGGCTCCAGGTTTAGTCCCAGCACTCAATCAATTAATTAATCAATTAAATAGTAGACATCAGTGAGAAAGTTTGGATCCTAAAATACTAAGTGAACAAAACTTTAATAAAATTCATAATGAATAGTTTAAGATAAAATATGTCATGATAATAAAACAAATACCACCTATTGAATGTCAACCTGCTCTCTACTTGTTTTAAAATATAGCAGTAATATATCTCTTAAATAGTGATAATCCAATTCACCCTTCCAGATTGAAGAAGAAAAACAACCGTGGACCTTAGGGGAGTTAAGAACATTTCTCAAGAGTAGGCATGTTTTAAATGGCTGAAAATGTATTCATAACATAGGTGTGTCTAATCCCAGCCCCCATGGACTTTCCACTTCTGTAACCTCTCAGGGAGAAACCTGGAATCACTCTCTCCTTACGGGACATGACCTTAAAAGCTCTGTGATCCCCTTGTAACCAAGGGGCTTCTGAATTCAGATTACTGAATCATATCCCTTTCTAGTTTTATAACTCATTTTAAGTTTCTGTGTCCAAATGTTCTCTGCTGGTTACATTTTTCTTTTCAGTTCCAACTAAACATCAGACTGAATAAAATTTAGCCTAGCAAAACATTTGTCCATCCACAACTGGATAAGTCATTTATTTCATTTGTCATATTTTAGGAAAATTTCCAAACATACAACTCTTGTTAAAATATAGGTCAGCTTAAGGCAGTCAGACACAGAATTCTCTATTAAAATCCAACTATATGCCAGTAATGTTGTGTCTGTTTATTTTATCCAGATTCATAGTCTTTTGTGTTTTGATTGCCTGGTTTCCACATCTTGACAATATTCTTTACTACAAATTTTACCTAAGGATCTATTGAGTGTTTCTACTAATGTTAATATTAAATTCCTTCCTGGCTCAATTAATGTAAAGTCCATCTCGTTTTCTTTTAATTTTTTTGTCCCTTTTCCAAGTGCTCTCTCAAAATAAACCAAGCGGGTAACTAAGATGCTAGTTATTTTCTTGAGAACTTTAGGTCAGAGTTATACTTATGTATGATCGTGTGGCTTAATGCTATATTTTTCTTGTCATTTCTTATTAGTAGTTATTACTTTTACTGGGTCTTTAGTCTTATATAATTATTCCAACTCCATTTTGTCATGTTTTATTAAAGCACGAGGTTAAAAATGAGTTCACTTTTATAGCCACCTCAGAATTATCATTAATTTAATGTGCTTTTCCATTATTAACAAAGTTTTTTTTCCATCTAGTCATATTTTCCGAAGTATATTTTCTAACGAGCAAAAACTCCAAATTTTAGAGCACAAAACTGTAAACCATGAGTGCTTGAAAGTATCATCAGTTGAGGCAATCTTGTTGCCATGGGGATGAGAATAATTAGGATGTATATGTGAAATCAAATCAAATTTAAAGCCAATGGCAGTGTTTTTGTTTGTTTGTTTGTTATTTTCAAGTGCAACATCTGTATGCAGTCTATTAATCTTCAACCCACACTGTAAGATCATAGTGTGAATACATGAAGAAATGACTTACCATTTGAAGAGAAATAGCATCAGGAACACCTCACGTTGAATCTGCTTTGTGTACCCTTGGTATTGTCCACAGGCCGTAGCAACTGGGGGGCACCATGGGATAGAGAGGCGAGCAGAGCTTCTACAGAGGTGTACTGTGCAACCTGGAAGCCACTCTCCATCTGCGGCTCTCTCAATTAATAAAAAGTAAATGAAATGGAACAAAACAGCCCCTCCATTGTGCTACTCACATTCTAAAGGCACAACCGCTGTTGTGACCAATGTCTACCACATTCGACATGCTGGATGTTTCTATCATCCCAGCAAGTGGTAGGAGACAGTATTGTTTCATAGTACTCAGTGGGCTGCCTTCCATGGGACTTCATCTGAGAATAATGCAGAAAGGCAAAGCAATGGTACCTGAGGAAATGACAGCTGTGATGGCAAGAAAATACACAAATACGCATGAAGGCACATGTTCCTTGAGTTTGGTCTTGTTGTGTCATGAGTGATTGATAGCATTCTCATTAATCTGTGAAAACAGACAGTAAAGGAAACAGTTCAGTACACACAGGCATGTGCTCACGAGCGTGTGCGTGCATGCATGCACACACACACAGAGTCTCAGACACTTGTTGAGTGAAAAGACAAGACCCAAGTATAAAAATGATTGTCCCCAGAACATGTACTCATATATTGTGATGTGCGGGACATATCAAATGGTATTTATGTGATGTTGGTATATGTACTTACAAAGGGAAGTAATCTGGACTCTGCTTACAAAGTGAGGCATTCCCCAAGTTATTTCTGTGTTGGGTCCTTGCATGTACTTGTGGAAGAGTGCAAACCTCTTGGGGCCTCCTGACCTTGCCGTATTAATCCTTATCCTCCGGTGACCCACAGGCACACTACAAAGTAGGACGGCCTGCCTTTGAATCCAAGCACCACTGTTTAATGAACCCTACAGCTTTCTCATCTCTGGAATGGGGACCACCACTGTCTCACCTTCAGGTTCCCATGAGGACAAGTGGGGAAAGGCCTTGGAAGCTGGCATCTGGTGCATCCTGTGCCCTGAGCCAGGACTCTGCACACAATGCCACACCCAGGCTCCTTCCCCAGCCACTCTGATTTATGTCCTTATCATTCTCTATCTCCCCATCTTCTGCTCTGTGCATTCTTCTACTTCCGGAAATCCAAAGGAAAAAGTCAAGGGAGTGAGACCAGAGTAGGAGAAAAAGGAAAGGGTGTGGGAAGGGAACAGGAGGTGGCAAGCATTTGAGAACAGATATACTTCTCCTTTTAGTTCCCAGCAAAAATACATTTTACTGTATTGTGTTTATACTAGGGAGTCAGTCTGCTTTCTGAATTGAAGTAATAATTTGAAGTGATCACTTGTTTACTTGAATAAGATGAACAGTTTTTGTATTATTGATTCCTTCGATGGTCACACAGAATTCCCACCTTGTTCTTTATTTAATTCATTTAAAAAAAAAAAAAAGAAACATGAGCAAAAGGGAGGAAGGCTCTGTGTTTGGTTATATTTTCTCCAGCTAATTTCCTCATGGAAAGCTTGGCTGAGAAATCGTTTTATTAAGTGCCCCATTTGTGAGCTGCATTTAGTGCTTTGTTATCTAAGCATTTACTCAGTCATTTCTCTGACTGTGCAGGCTGTCTGCCAAAGCACATCGCACCCACTGATGCAGGTTGTTTATTCTGCTTTAATTGGTGACCAAGGTCTGCTTTCCAGCATTGTTCAGAAAAAAAAAAACCCAGACCTTCTCAAGCTGACACTATGGAGGAGCTCACCTGAGCACACAGAAGGCACTCAGGTCTCACTCACCTGGCTTAAATGACAGGCAACCAGCACCTCATTCTCTCCATTTCCAAAATGGGGATGATCATTCTTGCACAAGCTGCTTTGTAACATTATTGAGATAATTGATTAAAAAAATATTGTCTTTAATATCAAAGTACAGTATACACAAAAGAGTTTGCTTTTCCTAAATACAAGAGAAAAACTAGGTAAATTTGGCCTCACTCTCCAAGGTGGCACCAACAACTCCAAGCAGATTATCTCCAGTCTGAGCTTAAATAACTCATGATCACTAATGGGAAAAAGAGAGATGCAGTTGTGTAGAAGATCCTATAGAAGATGCACCACTATCTCATGGCTCAAGGGTGTGCTGGGCTGCAAGTTACTTGCATACAATCCTTACACAGTAACCAGAACCCAAGAAAGCCAGTTGTCTGGATCTATGATAGCATTTTCTCCCTGATGCAAATACAACAGGTTTCCTAGTCCTGGACATAAGGTCATTGCATTATCAGGGAGAAGAACCTAGAAACCATTCTCGATCTTCCCCTTTCTCCACTTTCCCTCCAATATATCTATGAATCATGTTACAACCATTGTTTGCTCTTCATTTATGCTTCAGCACCTCACTTGAGGTCCTTATGACCCTTGTCTGGGCAATTACAGTCGCCTCTGGAGCATTCCTACTTTCAACACCTTTTTATCTTCCTGGACTATGTACTTCTGGGGAATCAATCCCTAAAAGCACAGTTTGACACTTGTACAAAATGTTCTTTGATGCAGCATCTCTTATTCAATAACAGACAAGAAGCACAGAGGCAGGAGCCTGAGCTTTGTAATTCAGCATTCTAATCCTTACCTATAAAAAGAGGATGGTCATTCATTTATTCATTCATTCATTCATTCAGGAACTATGGATTGCCCATCGATCAACCTTTCTCTGTCATTCCCTCCCTAATTTATAGCTATAGGCAACATAATCTCTGGTATTCTATTATACAGGAGGGTGACAACAGATATTGAAATGGTACCATATATCTCAAAAAATCTATAAGAAAGGTTTTGGAATGCTTCTACCATAAAGAAATGATAAATGTCTGAGGAAATAGTTATGTTTACACTGAATTGAACTTTACTCAATGTATACATGTATCGAAACATCATGATACACCTTAAATATGTACAGTTATTATGTATCAATAGAATAGCTGCTGTATGCCACACACTAAATTGAGGTAAAGATTAAATAAAATAAGGAGTGTGGTAGTTTTATTAAAGAACCCAATTAGGCATCCAACAAATATTACTACTGAGGATAAGAGGAGAATAGGAAAAGATTGAAGAGGAGAAAGAGCAATTGTTACCACTGTCCTCAATTTTTAACTCCATCACGCACACCCTGTAACCACTGCTCCCTGCCATTGCTTACTCCACTATTTTCCTTTAGATCTTGTTCATCAAAGGATTCAGCTCTACTGCCATCTTCTCCACAAAGCCACACCGATTCTAGGACACTTTACTATGATTCCTCCAATAATTTCCTTCATTAACAGATTTTTCAGAGAACACAATGAGTTGGGTGCTTTTCTTGGGGGAGGGGGATAAAATATGTGCCCTAGAAAAAAAATGGAACCCCGTTTTACACACAGAATATAATCAATGATCATTTAAAACTGGATGAAGAGGACTGGACTGTGAATGGAAAGTGAGAGAAGGAAATGTCCCATCATGTTTTTGGATCCATTTCCCATAAGCCCACAGATATCAGGAGGTGCAGTTTGGGATAAAGAAATCTGAGTTCCATGTTTAAATGATTAAGGACTTGTTATTTGACCTTCAATCAGTAATTTAGCCTTTGTATGTCTCATGTGTTCATCAGTTCAGTAAATATTTGTTAAGCACATTCTATCTGTTGAGCACAGAACCGCTTCTTTTTATAAATGTGTTTTTACCTATTTTCCATCCTGTTAATGGATCGAAGTAGATTTTTTAAAAAATATACCTTAATACTTCTTTCTCAGTCTTAATATACCTTAATACTTTTCCTCAAAGACTGTGGGAGTGACTAGTATCTGCAAGACTGATTAAAGAGCAAATCATTTTATAATCTGACCCTTATTTGGACAGTGTTCCTGGAAAAGAAAAAAAAAAGGAAAATTCATATTAAGTTAATAGATTATCAATTAATTGAATTTACAAAGGGGTATATGTAATGAAGTAGAGCTGAACATGTTACATAAATTGCATCTTCCTCAAATATGAATTGCTCCTCCTTTTAAGAGATCAATGCCATCAGTTGAATTTGCTCTCCACCCATTCCACTTAATTAAATGGTTCATGTCCAGTGGGGTCAAAGGTGTCCAGTAACATTTAGCATCTGACAGCAATCCAGTGGCCTCTATTCTGTGGATGTGGTAGCCCTGGTTTGTGGCAATGAGCAGGTGTTTGCATTAGGAGACAGCTACCACTCTAATTTTCTCTAATTGACTTGCTGGCAGGGTTAACAGAGGGAAGAGGATTCAGGGAGGTGGATCCTGGGCCTCAACAAGCACTTGGCATGGACGGGGCCACTGAGTAAAGAACATAATCTGTAATGAATAAAAGACTGTGGGCTGTCAATCTGGCACATGCCACTGGCATTTAATTCACACAAAATATTAATTAAAAATAATGATGCCCTTCCCACTGGCTTTATTACCAAGTACAGCATCTTGGTCTAGCCATGAGGAGCTTCTGCAGGTCTCTTGATTCATTCCCTCAGTCCCAGAGAGAAACATTCATCTCTTACCTTCAGGGAAGACTCAACAAAAGCTCTTAGAATAATGGTTCTCTTACCTACCACATCTCTGGGGAAGGAGAACCGAGCCTTCTCCTGATTACCCATTCCTTGTCCTTTACAACAGACCTCTAATCAATAAATGTGCATTTATTTCCTTTTCTCCTGGCTACACAGGCAACGCTGGCCAAGAATCATCTATTTTGGATGGTCAGAGTTATCAAGTATTTCTTCAGTCTCCTTTATCCCAAATGAATGTGTTTCTGTAAGAAAGGTTGACCAAACAAGGATAAAAATCGTATTATAAAGTAGAAATGTGGAATATCCACCCAAATCCAAATTATTCCAGTATAGTTCAATCATAGAGAATTCAAATAAGAAAATAATGCTGCTGTTTATTCTGTGGAGACAACTGATAAATTTTTCAAGCATACGTATCTGAAATATTTCAACAAATCCAAAAAAATAAATTTACTGTCATAATTGTCATTAAGTATATTCCTGAACAATAAGGTCTGACCATAATTAATGATTAATTCATTTGGAATTCATTATGATAATATTAAATATGTTTAACTCATTTGGTGCTTCTATAGAGGGAGCAATTCTAGGTAATTCTTTAGTGATTTACTGGTTTTGAAAGTTTAAAAGCTCTGAGCATGTGCAGGAAAATAGTTCCACATTGCCCTCTAGTGGTGAACTGGTAAATTACACCTTTCTTAAGCACAAGGAAACCACCCTCCTCTGGAACTTCCACTTCACTCTTTTAAAGCTCCCCTGACTCCCAGACACACACATTTCCAAGATGGAGGCTCCATCACAATATAAAGGGATCAAAGCAATGTAGCCCACTGTCCACTAGTTAACCAATAAATGAATAACATTTGTATTGTTTTTCAGGATAATTTAGTATAGGATCAAACTTAATGGGGAAAGGAAATAAAAATCTATTTCTTCAGTAGGTCCATTTTGACAAAAGCACACACAATGCAATAACCAGAGTGAACCCAAAAGATAAGAGTGAGGAGGTGGAGTGTGCAGAGCACAAAGGAAAGCCCCCAAGAAAGACCATGAAAGGGATTGTGAATTGTCCCATTCCCTAGGTAGCTCTGTGTTCCTTTTAAAAATCCAGTGTACTGACTGACCTGAGCCCCAGAGTGCTGATTGACAATAGGAAAATACTGGATCAAAGCATCCCAGATCCTCTCTAGCTCTTAGCAATATTCTTCCACCATTACAATTCCATTATATACGTGTTTACTTTCCCAAGGCTAAGCCACTAACACCTTTCATTTAAATTTAAAGTTGATCCTCCCTAGGGTATGCATAGCATAGTTGGGTGTTTTAGAATTTTGCCATTTGTGTAATTTGTGTAACCCAACAGGTAGTAAATGGTGAGACTTCAGGCACATTGTTAGTGTACCCTATGATATGGCTAGACATCAAATGAAAGAATTAGCCTTAGATGACTAGAGATTTAGTATCAACACTAGAAAAAGTCTGCTTTGGAGTAACAGTTACTCCAGGGTGGTAAAGAAATAGTGACTAGTGCTGAGGAGCCATGGAGCAGCTAAATGAGATGCAGTGGTTGATATTGAGATAAAGGTGCAAATTCAAGCTGGTATAGTGAGAATGAATCAGTTAAAATATTTTTCCTCTTCTTCTTTTTTCTTTTCAATGAGAAATAATATTCACTCCCCAAAACTGTAAAGCAATAACGGTGTAATGCTACAGAGGCTTTTGCATTGGGTAATGTTCAAAGGGATATGAACTAGGTAACCAGAGGTGAGGACAGAGAGATGGAGCCATGAATTCAGCTATGAGTTTCCGCTGTTAACCCTCAGTAGGAACTCAAAAGCTCCCTATCAGGGAAGACATTCTTAATCTGAATCCTCTACTGAGTTGGAGATGTGAATATAAAACAGTAGTATCTAATGCCCTCGCTTAAATGAAGACCCAATTTGTTTTATATCCATACCTCTTCAAAGGTACTATGAAGTCTCTATTTTGTCACTGCTGATATCATAGCTGGCATCTCGACTAGGAAAGGTCCAGTCTCTGAGGTTGCAGATAGTGGCTACAGGCCTGTGTACTAGTCAGCTTTGTGTTACTGCAACAAAATACTCCAGGCAGCAAAGAGCATAGGAAACAGCATAGCACACGCTCCATAGTGCCTGCTCCATAGTGCATGCTCATGGTCCAGTCCTTGGCTGTATCACCTCATGGTGGTTGGCAGTGGTGGCTGTGTGTGCAGGAGTGAGCAAGGGGTTACACCTCAAACAGGTGCAGAGGGGAAGAGAAAACAGAAAACCAGTGCCCCTCTCAAGGGCGTGCCAAGCTGGGACTTCCCACTAGGCCTCACTCTTCAAGGTCCACAGCACTTCTGGTCCTGTCCCACTGACCCTTAAATATAGACCTTCAGGGCACACTCAACCCTCAAAGCACAGCAGGCCTGGATTCAGTCAATGGCTATATATATATATATATATATATATATATATATATATATATATATATTTTTTTTTTTTTTTTTTTTTGGTCATGCACAGGTGTTTTGTTGATGTTTGAATTCTCTTCCAACACTTAAAAATGGGCTGATTTCTCATAAAAGTCTAGATTTCCAGAAAACCTGGCAATACCACATCCTACCTTTCTCATGCTGATGACATCTTGGGCCTGGAAAGTAGTTTCACTTCACTACTTTTTAGGAGCCTCTCTGCCCCGCTGTGCTCCATACATGACACTAAATCTCTGTCTTTCCCCTCTTCCCTCTTGTCCTCCTCCTCCTCCTCCTCCTCCTCCTCCTCCTCCTCCTCCTTTTCCATCTCTGTCTCTTTCTCATTAAAACAATATACTAATCTAAAAAACAAAACAACCCTAGCTCCTAAGCATTGGGGTTTGAAATCCCTGACCTTGTTCTTGCTCCCTTGATAAATCCTAGATAAATGCTAGCTATGTAGATGTATTAGGTTGAACCAAATAGAACTTGAACCACATAAAATAATCTCATATTTTATGAGGTTCAAACCTAATGTAAATGTTCGTATTGCCATTGTGTGGATGAATCATATATTTGAAATCGATTAGTATCCTGATAATAATAGAAGTACATGTTTACAAGTAGTCTTGGGTCTTAAGGAACATTTAATATTTGTCGATTTATTACTTTCTTATTAGTAAACTAGTTTGAGAACATGCATATACATAAGGAGATATTCTCTTTTGGAGGGGAAGCAATTCACTCTATGGAAGGCATTTGATTATATTAGATGTAATCTTATTTTAGACTTCTTGCTATATTGTGATTTGGGGGCCATTGTGGTTTAGAATGCCCAAATCTTTAACACTGATATTTATGTCACATATAAATGATGTGAAGAAAAATCCACCTAATAAATTTTCAGAGATCAGTATGACAGATAAACATACCCATTTAAAATTATTTTTTTCATTGTGATATTAAACTCAGGTACAAAAAAACCACATGCAGCACATGTGTAGATTAATGAGTGATTATATCTTAGAGTTCAACATATTTCTTTACTCCATTTTCCTGCAAACTGGCATTTGGATCCAAAGGCTTGATCAAATTAAGGAGATTTGATCCCTTTTGCAATACTGGAGTGGGTAGTGTGCTTTTTTATCCTGAGGCATCTAGTGTCTGGGTATCTTTCTTTTATCTTAAAAATTATTAAAGCCTAATACATATATTTGTCCATTCATTGGAGCTGAAAAACAGTAATATTCTACTTCTATTGTTTGGTATTTATTTGTTCACTACTTAGAAGTAGATGATTTCCATTGTATGCTACTTGGTTGCATCTTGAGAGTTTATTTAAGAAAAACATGATAAATGTTTGATTCTTCACGAGTTTTTCAAATTGAAATTTGTTCCTATGTCAACTTCAGAAATGACCTTTTGTTTTTATTTTAAATATCTCTATAAGTTAGTGTTATTAATGGATATTTGATGGATTTTCATTCATTACATTCTTATCTTTAAGTATCTTCAAATTGTCCTTCTTTTAGTTAGTTTTTTGCTGTTGGGACCAAAATATCTGACAATAACAACTTTAAATGGGGGGGGGGTTATTTTGGCCAATAGTTTCAGAGGTTCAGTCTATAGCTGGAGACCATAGCTCTGGGCTTGGAGGTGAGACCGAGCATCATGACAGAAGTGTGCGGCTGAGGAAGGAAGTTCAGAACATGACAACTAGGAGGCAAGGAGAGCTCTGCTCACCAGGGACAAAATATAAAACCTCCAAAGCATACTCCCAGTTACTGATTTCCTCCAGCCACAGCCTCCCTGCCTATGGTTACCACCAATTAATTCATCAGTGGATTAATCCACTGGGTAGCTTTCATAATCTAATTATTTTACCCCTGAAAATACTTACATTGTCTCACACATGAGTTTTTGGGGGACATCTCATATCTAGACCATCACCCACATCCTTGATCATAAGAGTCTTTCATTTTTTAACCTTTTTTTGTTCTAATTATACATGACAGTAGAATGCATTATATTAGATGTAAATCTTATTTTAGACTTCATTTACACATCATACATAAATGGAGTATAACTTCTCATTCTTCTGGTTTTACATGATGTAGAGTCACACTGGTTGTGTGATCATAATATGCACATAAGATAATAATGTCTGATTCATTCTACTATCATTTCTATTCCCATATCTCCTTCCCTACTTTCACTCCCCTCTGTCTAATCCAAAGTACCTCTATTCTTCCCTAGAACCCCCTAGATTTATTGTAAATGAGCATCTACACATTAGAAAAAATCATTTGACCTTTGATTCTTGGGGATTGGCTTATTTCACTTAGCATGATATTCTTCAATTCCATCCATGTACCAACAAATGCCATAATTTCATTCTTCTTTAAGGTTGAGTAATGTTCCATTCCATATATACCACAACTTCTTTATTCACTTGTCCATTGTAGGGCACCTAGTTTTGTTCCATAGCTTAGCTATTGTAAATTGAGCTGCTATAAACATCAATGAGGCTGTGTCACTGTAGTATGCTGATTTTAAGTCCTTTGTGTATATACCAAAGAGCGGCATAACTGGGTCAAATGGTGGTTCCATTCCAAGTTTTCTGAGTAATCTTCATACTGCTTTCCAGGGTGGTTGCAACAATTTGAAATCCCACAAGCAATGTATGAGTGTACTTTTCCCCTCCACATCCTCACCAACACTTGTTGTTTTTTATATTCTTGATAACTGCCATGTTAACTGGAGTGAGATGGAATCTCAATGTAGTTTTGATCTGCATTTCTGTAATTGCTAGAGATGTTGAACATATTTTATATTATTTGTTGATTGTCCTTCTTCTGTGAAGTTCTCTTCCTTAGCTCATTTATTGATTGGGTTATTTGTGGCTTTTTCATGTTAAAAAATATTGGGCGGGAGTATAGGGGATTGAACTCGGGGGCACTCGGCCACCACATCCTTAGTCCTATTTTGTGTTATTTAGAGACAGGGTCTCACTGAGTTGCTTAGCATCTTGCAGTTGCTGAGGCTAGCTTTGAACTAGCAATTTCCTGTCTCAGCCTCCTGAGCCACTGGGATTACAAACATGCACCATCATTTCCAGGTTCTTGTTAAGTTTTTTGAATTTATATATCCTGGAATTTTTTTTTAGTTGTAGTTGGATATGATCTATTTATTTTTGTTTATTTATTTTTATGTGGTGCTCAGGATCAAACCCAGTGCCTCACATGTGCTAGGCAAGCATTCTACCACTGAGCCACTACGCCAACCCCTTTCCTAGAGATTAATGCTCTACTTGAGGTACATGTGGTAAAGACATGTTTGTATGTAGATGCTCATTGTTTGGGCTTACATATTTATGATTGTTATGTCTTGTTCAGGTATAATTCCCTTAAGCAGTATGAAATGTCTTTCTTTGTTTCTTCTGATTAACGTTGGCTTGAAGTTCACTTTATCTGAAATGAGGATAGAAACCCCTGCTTGCTTACATGATCCGTGTGATGATATGTTTTTTTCCCATCCTTTCACCTTCAGTCTGTTGATGTCTTTGTCTGTGAGTGGAGTCTATTAGAGATAGCATACTGTTGGGTCTTGTTTTTTAATCCAATCTGCCAGTCTATGTCTTTTGATTGATGGGTTTAGGCCATTAATGTTCAAGGTTCTTATTGATATATGATTTCCTGGTCATTTTATTCTATTTCTAATTTTTAATTTGAATTAGCTTCTCCTATGATTGACTGTTCCTTTAGTGTGGTTTCTCCCTTGCTGGTCCCCCATGCCCTTTTTTTTCAATTCATTTTCATGGAATATTTTGTTGAGAATATTATGAAGTGCAGGCTTTCTAGTTGTGAATTCTTTTAACTTTTGTTCATCATGGAAGGTTTTTATTTCATGTTAAAATCTGAAGCTTACTTTTAGTGGATATAGGATTTTGGGTTGGCATGCATTTTCTTTCAGAGCTTGGTATATGTTATTCTAGGACCTCCTAGCTTTGAGGGTCTGGGTTGAGAAATCAGCTGAGATCACCTGAATTGTTTTCTCTGTATATCTAATCTGATATTTTTCTCTCACAGCTTTTAAAATTCTATCCTTATTCTGTATGTTAGGCATTTATTATAGTGTGCACTGGGGTAGGTATGTTGTAATTTTGTACACTTGGAGTTCTATAAGCCTCTTGTATTTGATTTTCCATTTCATTCTTTAGGTTTGGGAAGTTTTCTAATATTATTTCATTGAAATGATTGTGCATTCCTTTGGTTTCTATCTCTGTGCCTTCATCTATCCCGGTAAATCTTAAATTTGGTCTTCTCCTGTTATCCCATAATTCTTGGAAGTTCTATTCATGGTTTCTTAACAGCTTCTGTCTTCAGGTCTGTTTTTAAGTTTATATATTTTGTCTTCATTGCCTGAGGTTCTGTCTTTCAAGTAGTCTAGTCTGTTGGGGATGCTTTCAATTAAATTTTTAATTTGGTTTCTTTTTTCCTTCATTTGAGGATTTCTGCTTGTTGGGTTTTTGTTGTTGTTTTTTTTTGTTTGTTTGTTTATAGAATATCTGCCTTTTTATTGAAACAATCTTTCACTTCCTGTATTTCCTCTGTGATCTCATTTCTTATACAGCCCTCTACTTCGCAGATCAGTTTATCTATGTACATTCTGAACTCCTCTGATATTTCTTCCACTGTGGTGTCAATTGATTCTGTTATTGGAGTATCTTGGTTTGTTTAGAGCAATTTTTTTTCCATTGTTTTTTTCATGTTGTCTGTGTGTCTTCTCATCTAACAGTATGGATCTGAGGCAGTGGAGATTCTACCCTGTGGAATTATAGTGTCCCTGAAGGTTTCTAGTACCTAACTGTTTGGGGGGGAACAAATAATAACAACAACCAATGCAAACTATATACAGCATTAAACCAAATAGTCTACAATGCTAATTATCACAGTAAACAGAAATTATATCAGCAGTTTTTGCCTATAATAAAAACAGCCAGTTTGCAAAAGAGTTTACAATTTTAAAAGGTAGACAGGGAGAAAACAGAGTGATATAGGATGTGATGATTATTAGGAAGGAGGAGGGAAGGCAGAAGTAAAGAATTAAAGGAAGAGTGAAAAGGAGAACAATAGAGATTGGCTGTTAGTCGAAGAAAACAGAGAATCAAGGAATATAGATAGGTAAGAGAAAAATATATAAAAATAGAATATTTTTTTTCAAAATTAAATATAAAAACAAAAGAATACAGTCCAAAACTAAAATATAGTAATTAAGCATCTTAATTCACAAGAAAACTAATCCATGAAAAATAACTGGCTCTAAAAATGCTAAAATGAGAAAAAAATATGAAAATGTGTAATTGTCCATGTACCATTAAAGTCACAATTAAACAGAGAAAAATAATTTAAAAAAAAAAGAAAAAGAAATGTTGATGCACAGTTAAAGAATTCTTTCCATTGGTGTTCAAAATACTCCCAGCTTCTCTTATCAGTTTGAGGTGGAGTCAACTGGAGCCTAATGCTCCATCCTCTGGATTGCTGGAGTGAGAGAGGTGCTCCCATAGGCAGAGTTCCTGGAAGCAGGGGTTAGGCTTAGGTGGGCTCCAGACTCTTTGCTCCAGTTGGTCAGGAGATTTTAAATGAGTGCACCTCCAACACCAGTACTTGCTGGTCCACTCTGGAAGACTATACCCCAGGGATTCCCCCTGGGTTTCGCTCAAATTGGCAAGCCAATTTTGAGTCCCCTATATCACCCGAGGACCCCACATTCCTGGGTCTCGGGTTTAGTCTCCAAACAATCTCTCCCACCTGCACCTGTCTGAGTTCCAGGCCAGATGCATCTCTCCCAGCAGGTTCTGCAAGCAGTCTGAGTGGACAGGGAGGGGTAGAGCCAGGTGGGTTTCCTAGACCAGTTGTCCTCTGCATAAACCTTGCTCCATGTTTGATTTTCTCCTGGTCACTTAAGCACACTCTGTGTCATGCAGTGAGTGTTTACTGGGCCTGTATTTCAGGCCAAACTGAGGTTTCCCATGAATCAGCTCCCTCAGTTGCCAGCCCCCATGATGCAGCTGCAAAAATGGTTCCTTCCTTTATTCTCTACACACTGCCAGAGGTAGAGGCTGGCACCCTCAACCCCTGCACATGAATACAGGGCAGTGTGTCCTTCAGATTTATTGGGCAATATAACTGGTCTCTAAACACTCTGTATGCAGACACGCCTTGGGCCTCCCAAAATTTGGGTTCCTTTAGTTCCCTTATCTCTCCACTATGTTCACAGAGGGACCACTCTGGCTGGTGCTTCTGGCTCAACCATGGCAGCAGCTATGCTGCTGGGGAGTTTTTCCTTATTTTATTCTATCCAACCTCCTGTATCCCTGGTCTACTTTGAATGTTCAGTTTTAAATTCCGGTAAAGTCCCCCCACTCTTATTTTGTTGTTCACCCACTTTGCAGAGAAGCTGCCTGTCTGCTCTCTTGATTTCTCACGAGGGAGAAGCCAGGAACTTGCCTCCTTGATTCCACTATTTGTGGGGGGCCGGGGCAGGGGGACTCTTTAAAATGACTCCTGAGTCCATTTGAAATGAACCTTTCAATCCTCACTTGCTTCCCGTCCATGTATGGTATGCCAAGATGTTTTGGGCTCCATAGTCATGTTTCTTCTCAAAGGATTCATGCAATCATGGAAATTTGATGGGGTTGAATACACTGAAGCTCTCACCTTGATGTACACACAGATTGTCCTTGTTTTAGTCTTTGTTTTGCAAAATAACCCCTTGTTTCTTGTGGTGGACTTACTTTATTCAAAACTGCATTCTGCGTAGTAGGGGTGCTTGTTGATATTGAGTCAATGTTTCTAGACTTCTGCAGTAGAGAGAACTAAAACAGTTATAACATAACCTTTCTGAACTAAACTTATTTTTTCTGATTCAATTTCAAGAACACTGGATTATATTTAACTTTTCTATATTACATCTGTATGTCCTTACATTGACACAAATGCCTGGTTCTCAAGGACACAGTAGGTGATAGAATATCTGAAGTTTTCTTATTGGCTTTATCCCCTATTACTCTGAGAATAATAATAATAATAATAATAATAGGGATAGACATCAATAATAATTATGAAAACATTTGTTTTTGCATATACTTTCCCTATTCTCCCTTAGTCTTGTCTTACCATTATGTTATTTCTATAACCTCAAAATGTGTAGCCCTTGAAAAATAAAATCTCTTTAGCCTGCTCTTAGTCTTAGTTCATTAAATTTATTATTCAGCGGTTAGCTATTAGGTCAGTGTGTCCTCTGGTCATTCTGAATATCTAAAGCTCATTTTCTCCTAGTTCTGGGGATCAGGGAAACAATAGTCCCTGATTGCTTGCAAATGAATCGCAGTCTGACTCTACTCTTTATATTTACAGTTAACTTTTGTTGACTATAAAATCCTTGAATTACATTTTCTGATCTAGAGTGTCTAAAATTAATTTATGCTAATTCCTTCTGGGAAAAAAAATGTTGCTATTGAAACCCTGATAATCATCTAATCCCCCATAAGTCATATATTTCTTATCTACATGCCCTAAAGAGCATATCAGCAAAGTGAATTACAATTGTAGTGTATATAATCTGTTCTATTTCGTTTTCTTCTTCAAGAATTGATGTTATTATCTGTGTGCTGGATTTTCATTGTCTAATTTTAATATTTGTCAAATCTGCCTAAAACCTTTTTTATTCTTTCTTCATTTTTTTCTACCTGTTGTGTTTACTTTGTTCATCATTACCCTTTATTTTTAAGATTAATTCTTCCATTTAGATTCAATTTCTTCTTGAGTTATGCCATCTCAATTTGAGGTTTTTCTCTTTCTGATTTTTATTGATCTTTCATATCTGATATCATTTCCTTAATTGTTTAGTTTATTTTGAAATAAATAGAAACCTGTAATTTTTGTTACTTTTCTTGTGTGCTTTTGTTCTATTTTTGATTTTTTTTTTTTTTTTTTTTTTTTTTGGTACCAGGGATTGAACCACCCAGGGGCACTCAACCACTGAGCCACATCACCAGCTCCCTTTATTTTCTAATTTGAGACAGGGTCTTTCTAAGTTGCTTAGGGCCTCACTAAGTTGCTGGGGCTAGCCTTGAACCTGAGATCCTCCTGCCTCAGCCTCCAATGTCTGGGATTACCAGTGTGCATCACCACACCCAGCTTTGATCCTTTTTATGTGTTCTTGTTTGTAGGAATATCATCCTCTTTATATTTCATAAGGTACCTTTGCAAGGGATTTTACTACAAGAAATATTTGTTGCTCACATTGATATGAGTTGTTTCCCAGCCCTCTAGAAGTTCAAATAGTTTTTCTAAATGTCACAGGTCCATTCCCTTTTACTTTTACTAGACCAGGCAGGCCTGAGCAAACTGCAGGCCATCTGTGAACCAAGGCTAGGTTTGGATTTTTGTATTGGTGCCACCAAATAAGTATGGTTTTCCCATTTTGAAGAGTAGTATACAAATGACCAGGAGTCAGTATGTGAGAGAGTCCATGTCATCTTCAAAAATAAATAGTTACTATCTGGGCCCTTTACAGAAGTGCTTGCCAGTGAAGACACAAACCCAAACCAGAGGCTTGTTTTCAGAGTTTTATTGCTTTCCCTTTCTTCTGCTTCCATCTGGACTTTCTCCTCTTTCCACTCCTGTTACTTTGTTCCTGCTCAGATTTTACTTCTGTTTCTAGTAGTTTTCCTACAGTTTTTGCACTGTCGGGAGAGAAGAATTTATAGGTCAGTTTCAAGTGTTTATCTTTGCTGTTCTCAAACTGTTCTGCTGAATTTGCCAGAATTACCTCCCTGTTATTTTAGGATTATCCTGTTTTCAGGTTTGATGCTCGCCTTCCATTTCTTTTACACAGATACAGAAAACTGGGAGAGGCAGAACTGTCCCTGGGTTGCTCACACCCACTTTCATCTGGGGGCTTGGGGACATACCTGCTCACCTAGTTTTGTTATCAGCATCGGACTTCCTCTGGTTTTCTCTCTAGTCTTTCCCAAGCTTTCATAGAGGAATCAGGGAGGCCAACTACCTCCATCCATCACTGCCACGTTCTTCCCAGAGTCCAACAGCCTCATTTTCAAACAACAATTTACTTAATAGATTATATTAAACTTGTTTTCAGGAAAATGTTTACCCTGCGTACTCAGTACACTAAATAAATCAACATGTTCACATTGTTTTCGTTTCTCTCTAGAGTCCAGTTCGCATTATGTAATCTCCCTAAAAGCTTTTAACAATGCCGGAGAAGGCGTGCCTCTGTATGAAAGCGCCACCACCAGATCCATCACAGGTGAGCCGAAACCTTGAATCCCCAGGTGACAAGGTAGGCAGTGTGATGGATGGCAAAGAAAAGGGACAATGAAGCAAAATAAAACAAAAGGTAAACAAAGGGGGGTGGACTTTAAAAATGTATTGTGTAGCTATCTCCTGAGTCTTCTATGTGTGTGTGGTTCCTGTGTGTACACATGTGCACATGAGATTTTTGATTCATTGGTTTTCACAATTAACAGGGAGGACAGTGTATACATTGGTACGTGGACATAGAGGGCATAGTCCCCTCCCTTTCTGTCATTCCAATAGCATCACAGTTTTGAGCCTGATAGGAGTCTTCATTCTCCTGGGCACCATGTCTCAAACTATGGCTATTTAGGGAAGAACATTCCTGATAAGAGGCTGCCAGAGGCTCAGATGGACACTTTTCTTCTCTGCGGAGACCTTCAAGCTAAGATGACAAGCACCAGCTAATCTCCCGGGGCTGGTTTGGACTAGGTTGAGTCACACAGGTGGCTTCTTCCTGAGCTGGGCTTGCAGCTCATCCCAGCGGTGCTGGGGCTCTCGATATGAAAGGGATTGGCTGATTCCAGGGCTTGTCACCTCTAGAATAGTGATATGAGTTGGGTTCTGAAGGCAGCAAGCAAGAGCCAAACGGTGGGAGAAAAACTGAGACAGGCACAGAGAAGAAGGCGAGATCTCAGCCCTTTATGGAAGCTGTTTGTTAGTGAGACTGGGCTCACTCCATGTAGAATGAGCACAGGTTGTTGGGGCTGTTCATAGCTCCTGGAAAATTCAGTTCACCACTCCCTCCAATAGATTCATGTGTGAAACCCGAATGTGAAGCAGGAGTTTCATCTGATTAAGTCACATGTTGAGCCTATCCCTTCCTGTCCCATGCACCTCAGGCCTTATTAACTTGTCAGCTGTTCTCATCTTTAAGAATAGAAAGGATCTGAGACAGTAAGCAGAAGAGAGCCCCAATAGTGCCTAGATTGGGAAGTCCAGATGGGTAGGGATACTTAGAAATTGAGCCATGGGATCCCGTGGCTTCTGCTCCTGCCCACATTTACGTACACCTTCTGCAGTTGGTTTTTCCCTTTCCACAAACTCCATGCATAGGCTGCCTCCTGAACACAGTTATTATATGAATGGATAGTTGTTTGTGTTGGTTCCTGGAACTTTATTGATCACTTTATTGATTTCAGCCAGATGTTCTTATAAGGAACAGTTGTTATTCCAGTCTCTCTGAGTCTTTGGACTTTGGTTTTAAGGTCTGAGATCTGCTCCAAAGTGGTTTGCAAATTATGGAACCCATGTCAATATATACCTTTATCTTTGAAGGTTATATATATATATATATATATATATATATATATATATATATATACACATATACATACATATATATCTTTAGTGATATCATCAAAGGGTCTTATGATTTCTCAAGAAGGGTAAATAAGAAGCATTGCCCAAGAGAATATTTACTATCAGATGTGTTGTATTCAGAATCAGAAAGATGAGTCAAATTGAGAAGTAGAATGAAAATTAAGGGACAGCATGATGGGTAGAATGTTCACTTCCCCCTATTCTCTGGCTCTTCCAGAAGCAGTTTTGGGGAGATGTCAGGCTACTTTGACTCTCCCAGTGTTTCCATGTTTTCACTTAGTGAGTCTCCTTCTGGTCTCTGCTAAAGGTATGAAGGAGTTGCTCATTGACATGGTGGCTTTGAGTTGTGATCAGGCTGTACAAAATTATACTGAGACCACTCATTCAAGGCTGTATTCTTTTATTAGAACTAAAGACCGTAAGGATGGAGCATGAAGGAACATGTAAAAATCAGTTTTCCAAGAGAAAGTAAATAGGTGTAAAGTTTGTAGAGATCAAATAAACTAGAGCTAAGTTGCTCAAAAAACCATGTGCGACATTGTTGACTTCTGTTTAACATTTGCCATCATTCTTTAATTTTCAACATATGCCATTCCCAGAGTGGTATCTAAAACACCAGTGATCCATAAGACAATCTTTTCTCTGATATGACTCTAATCCTAATGGATCAGAAATGAAGCGATAACAAAGTTGGAAATTACATGAGTTTTCTTGCGAAAGAAAACCCGGTAACAGGTTGGAAAGGTCTGTTTGCAGCTCGCTCTTCCCAAAGGAAAAGAATACCCCTTCCCTAGAAGTGGAAGAATTATCTTGTTATGTTTCCTCACATCATGAGGAACAAAGGACAAATAAACGGAATCAAAGGTTAAGGTTCTGGGAGAAACTCTATCAATAAATGTGTTGTAGAGTCTCATAGTGCTACGTAAAAGACATGCTGTCTTTGAGCTTCTACAGAATATTCCCTGGACCTGCCTTGGAAAAAGGCCAACATGAAGTAAATACAAAGTATATCAAAGGCAATAAAAGCATCAAGCTAAAGTAAGCATTAGGCTCTGGAGTTTTCTACACGTATGTGCTCATAGATGTGGGTGAGCTCTGGAGCCTCATCTCAGGCAGAAAACATCCATGTTCAAGTGGCTGAAAGTTCCAACTGGCCAAGTGCAATAAGAGTTTAATTTTTGCCATAAAGTCTTTTATTTCTTCATGTTGTGAAACAAGACATTTTGAACCTGGAGAAGGGAGGAAGGCAAATGAAAATTAGGGAACTAATTAAATATGTAGCCTGAATTTGTTTATTCTCAATTGCTTTACCATGTTTAGATGAAGTCCGATGTAAAGATATAAAGTCATGTTATTATTTTTAAAGTTAATTTTGAGCTTGAGAATAATGACTGAAAATTCCTGAGCTCCAGGTTCATACCAAAACATCTATTAGGAAGTGACTCGATTTTTTTCTTTGCAAAAGGATTGAGGCAATATAGATTTGTTCTTTTGCATGTGGCCACTAAGAGTCAGTACATATAAGGTGCCCAGGGAGAGGAAGGAAACAAATAAACAGACCTGGAAAAGAGTAATTTAGCAGCAAAAGAGTGTTTTAAATCCAATTACTCAAGTAGTTTCTGATAACAGAGGAAAAAGACTCTTGCAATCTGTGTAAAATATATTTATAGTAATTGTTGCTATCCATGAATGTTCTGTTTTGTTGGAAATGCTGTGTGATTGCTCTACCCAGTTTGGTAGGCATGAGGCCCTGGTGTCCCATGAACCCTTGACATTGTCTAGCATAACACAAGAAGTGAATTTTAAAAATTTTAAATTTATTTTTATTTAATTTAAACATAAGTAGTCCATGTAACTAGTGGTTATTGTATTAGTACAGCTCTAGAGGAAGTCCTGAGTAGAATGAAAGTCTCACCTGAAAAAGCAATTGTTCCTCTATAATAGCAAAGAAACTTGGCCAAGAAAGAAATGTCTGGATTATTTAAGTTCATAGAGAAACACCAACGGATAGTATTGCTTGATATCTGAGAGAATATTCTGAAATACACTAACTAAAGAAAAGTTAATAACAATCATCATGATACTATATTCTAAAATTGGAAATAAGGATGGAATCTTACCATTTATTTAAATAGAATTGCTACATGTCCAAATCCTACATGTAGCACCAACGAAAGACGGCTGAGTTAATAAATGTTTACCAACAAAACCAGATTAAACAAAGGGAAGAGGGTAGCCCTGTACTATGAATAGGTCAGACAAGGATTTAGAGGTTAGAATACTTTCCCCCTCATAAAATTCTTATGACGGTAGCCAAGAATACATAAAAGCAAGGCAGGGCCTACTTTAGTTTGGCAAAGACATCTTTACTGCTCTGTGGTCAAGATGAAGGACTCCGATCCTCATGGAGCCTTGTGCTTCTGTTCCCTATTCCTCATTCCATCAATCCATTTGGGAGCCCATAATAGAATAATTCCTCAAAGGAAATGGGGAAATCCTGGGCTCTTGTCATTAAATTTTTAAACTTACATCTCTTCCTTTCTCTCTTTTCTCTTTCTCTCTCTCCTTTTGTTCTCTTTTTGTCTTCTGTTTTGTATTTTGCTCCAACCACCACCGACCAGTAAACTACTAAATCATTCATTGGAAAATACAATGATGAATAGGGGATAGGGATTTGAAATACAGTGGCCAAACTGAAGTAATCATCAGGGCCTGCCACCAGCTGCTCAGCTTTGAACCAGGCTGTTTAAAAAAATAAGCTCTGTCCGCTGCTGCAGAAGCTATATTTTAGAAGGTCTCATCTTAGGTGTATGGCACCACCATACACCTCCCATGACAGCTATGCTGTCTTTGCTGTGGTTGTTGTTGTTATGGAGAATTCATAGTCCATACTATAAGGTTAATTTTTAAAAATGTAAATGTATTAAGTGGAAGTTAAAATGCTCAAAATTATGACTGTTGCCACTGTGATTGTAATCTCCCCAGCCATGATAACTGCAAGGATTTTTTTTGGCATTATTATTAAAATACACATGGCATTCTGTAGATTCCCATTATATTATGGATCAAAGCACATGCATCACTCAGTGCAGATCTCATCAATCTGTAGGTAATTTTGTCTTCCCATCCAAAAATGTGAAGTCTTTCCACTGAGCTTGAAAGTTCAGAACAAGGAATGTATAATATTGGAATGCCTGCCAAGACTAAAAACTGAGCTAATTACTTGGGGAGAGTGTGGGTAATGTTGACACTTCTACGGTTTCTTTAAGGATTGCATTCTTAGAAAACTTGCTGGCACTAGTTGCTTTCTAAAACCTAATTATCCAACATAAATTGACTCAGGTGACCACATATATATGGTCACTCAGGTTTTGTGTAGTCACAACCATACAGGTTGGTCTGGCTAGTGGGAGGCTTTGTTCTTTATTTAGTTTCTTGCCTAAACAATATTTATGTAGATGTAAGGTAAAGAATAGTGAAAGTATCATAGAAATCTAAATCAACTTAGAGAAAAAGAAGAAAAAAAAATCTGAGGAGTTTGATAGGCACTTGTTTTCTTTGCGGGAGAAAATAAGCCAGAAACATCATTTTATCTTGTTATTTTAAGTTCTCTATTTAATAAATCAATAAATACTATGAGAGATCTTGAAAAAGCAGTGTGCATTATTCCACCAAAAGTGGACTTTTATAATAAATAACCAGCAGGGATAGTCAAATGTATTAAAAAGTACTCTAAGAAAATTAGCAAAGAATAGGAAATGTCATTTTGATTACATAACGGTGCTGTTCTAATATGTTTTCTGATGGAATTAATTGCATTTTTTTCTGTTCTTCTCATGTTCCCTTTCATCATTATTGCCATGCATTTAACTCATTGTGATGTGTTGCCACTGATATTTATTTTTAAACGCTTTTATTTGTGTATTTATTTGTTTGTTTCATTTGGTGGGTTTTCTAACCCAGACCCCACTGACCCAGTTGATTATTATCCTTTGCTTGATGATTTCCCCACCTCCGTCCCAGATGTCTCCACCCCCATGCTCCCACCAGTAGGTGTACAGGCTGTGGCTCTGACCCACGAGGCCGTGAGGGTCAGCTGGGCAGACAACTCTGTCCCCAAGAACCAAAAAACATCTGAGGTGCGTCTTTACACTGTCCGGTGGAGGACCAGCTTTTCTGCAAGTGCCAAGTACAAGGTGAAGTTCTGATTGCATGAAATTTAAAATGAACTGTCGTTTATTTGATACATTTTTAAAAAATGCTTCTTAGACTATCATAAATCATTTTGCTGCTGTAATACCTGGAAAAAGAAAACATTTTAATAACTTAACATCTAAAATTAGTATGGAATAATTAGGTCTTGGAAACAAATCTAAACAAATCTAAAGTAAGACAGGAAAGCATCCAAGAGCTGCAAACTGCTGTTTGAAGTGCACCAGATGCTTGGTTTGTATCAATAATTGGATTCTGTACAGGGGAGTGTCATTTTCCTTTGAAAATAGCAGAATTCCAGGAATTTTTTCCCGGGTAGATTTTGGCATTTTTTTCTCTTCATTTAGAATCTAGGTGACGTCAAAGGCAGCCCTGCTAATGTCACAGAGACCCATCCTACAGAGCATGTAACTGGGACTAGATAACATGAAGGTATTTTTATAACATCCTTAGAGAGCACTCTAAGCCATTAACATCGACTTTCTTGTTTAGCTTTGAAAACATCCTCCTGTGGTAGAAGAAAAACCTCTCAAACTGAGAGGAAGGCACCAGCCTTGCTCTCGTCCTCATCACTGAGTTGTCTGACAATCTCCTAAGAGCTCCTTAGGGATCTGAGGCACTGTCATTACCACTTTCAAATCTCAGCCAGGAAACCTCAGAAACTCTAACAGAGTCAGGTATTTACGGAGACAATCCTGTTACCACCTAAACCTGTCACAGGGTTCGAATGTATAGACAGTATACAAGTGTAAACAATAAATGAGAGGACTAGCAAATGATTATCAGGCACTTCTGTGTATCTATAATGGCTCTAGGTCATGGAGGCTCTTTATCTTTAATAATACAAGTATGTTTTAGTTGTTCTCACTTAACGTATTACATATCATTTTGGAATGAGTTATGCACTCAGCTCCATGGATATACCTACTTGAAAGAATTCTTAACTCATTTCAAGTGAGATAATATATGAAAACACATTTAAAGCTTAGTGCCTTATAAGATGCCAATTAGAGATGAAAAAGGGAAGCTTTGAAAATAAGAACATAAATGTCACACAGCAACTAAGGAATCAAGTGGCTCAAGCCTGGCCCTCCAGTGTCTTCATACCCCCTTTTATCTCTGCTCTTTGTCAACCTACTTTGGTAGCACTCTGGGAGAATTGCAATCTTCTATCCACTGGTGCCTCTACTGAGCTACCATCTCCCTTAATCCAGCTTCAAGATGGAAGTGACTTAGGGGGAATGAAAGTGTCCCTTGGGAACTTATGACTCTAACCCTGGAGATAATAGCGAAATCCCACTAATAATTCTCTAAGCCTGCCTCCCTCTTCCTGTAGACATGTGAGATCTGCCTCTAGTATCTTTCAATTTTTAAATGCCATAAAATTCACACTTTATCATAAATCAATTTTTACTTGAAACCATTTAAAAAGCAGCATTCTTTGGTACTGCTGCCCTGCTAGACCAGGTACTGGAAAAAAACACCTCAGGAAACTCCAGATAATATCATTGATATAAGATACGTTGTAAGTATGCTTTCTGTCCCCTGTCAGTGTTAGATTTAAGACTAAATAGAACCACAAATAAAGATAATATTGTTATAAAGGACAACCATAAAAACCATGAGCATATTAAGAAAATCATTTCATGTATAAATCACCCATTGTAAATTTTAGGATTGAAAGAGAACTTTTCCCACTTTAAAGTTTTTATGCTCATAATTGCCGTATTTTGTAGATACCTTTATTTCCCAGAATGGCCATGGCTACTTTGACAGAATATGAAATGTTCTAAAAAAAAGACAATGACTGTTTTCTGCAGAACATTTTTGAGCTCCAGAATGTCTTGAGGCAAATGAATTTAGTTGAATGTTTAGCACAGAAGCCTTGAAATTATTCTCACAGACAATGCCTATAAAGTGAGATCCCAAACTCCATCATCTTTTCTGACATAAGACTTTAAATGACTAAAATACCCTCCCCTTCACACACACACACACACACACACACACACACAGAGAGAGAGAGAGAGAGAGAGAGAGAGAGAGAGACTCCACTTTACATCCTGAGGTGAGGAGGTTTAGAAGAAAGTGTTGGGCAAGTTGAGAAAAGCAAGGTCAAAGAAGAACATAGGTGCTCTTGCAGATAGATGACATAGATACAGAATAAATTTTACAAATAGTGATAATAGAAGCTTTGATTTGCACTTTGGGCTTTTCAAACCAGACTTGTCTGTTACTTCCTCTCTTTACCCACTGTAGCTTGAAAAGGCAGGCAAGGCATATACAAAATAGAAAAGAAAATACATGGAGTCAAATGATGCTGGCTCAAGAGTTGGCTTTGCAATGTCTTGTCATGTCAGGTAATTTAGATTCCATTTTTTTTTGCATCTATAGGATAGGAATATTCCCATCTCCTTTAAAAAAATAAGTAAGATTCTTCATATTTAAGTATATTTGTGTTTATTTATGAAGACACAGGTAAGGGGTGTAACTTGACAAATTTCCTGGATGAAGTAGAGCTAAACCCAGATGAGCAGATGGCATCACCCTGGCTTCTCCCACAGGAAGACCTTTATTCATCATTTAGTCCCAGAGCCAGCCACCCCCCTGACAGGCATATTTAAATCATCCAAAACACCAAATTGACTTTCCTGATTATAGGGAGGAATTTTCTGTGATTTTTTTCTACCAAAGTTACTAATCACATGCTCTTTTACATGACTCTCCATTCAAAATATACATGCATGGACATTAGACCAGTATTTATCAGATAATAGTAAGAATGTTTCAGGAAATAGAGCAGGGCACAGACAGTTGTGTAAGACTCAATCTTATTCCTCAAGATACAACTCAACACTTTCCTAAAATGATATACATAACATAGATGATGCATCAAATATTATAGCTGACATTTAGCAAATGCTTTCTCTGGGCCAGGCACTGTTTGACATGACTTATTTCACACTTTAAATACTTCCATGCATTCAGTGCCCTGGTAATCTCCATTTTGCAGATGAAGAAACAGACTCAGAGAGGCACTACCCTGGTGTTCCATATCCACAAAATCAACTGACCATGATTTTCCAAAGTATTTCTAGTCTTAGTGAAAGAAGTCAAGCAGTAGCCTTCTATGAGTTTCCAGACAGCCCTGAGTAAATGCATGGTATTTATAGAATGTTCTGTCACTCCAGAACATAAATAAGTTATATAATTACATTGCTTCGTGGGCTCCTAAATGCCAGTGGTACCCATAGACTCTGGTGTTAAATATTTCTCGTTGTCCCATTCCCTGTTCTTATTTGTGTTCCTGATTCTCAGAGGTGTTATATAGGCTATGTGGGAGGGAAATATTGAAAGTTGTACATCAACATGTCACACACTAGCTACCCACTTTGTTTTATTGGATAGAATTCCATCTTGCTGATTATACCAAGTATTTTTACATTTATTTAGAATACATAGTTTTATAGCTGTTTTTAAGAAGAGCTTCTGATAAATGTTTCTGAGTCCATCATTTTAATAGGATGGATGGGCACGTCATCGAAATGTTATTAGGGCAGTTAAATATTTATTCGATGTTGTAACAAAATGTAGGATTTTCATAGCCATAACCCAAGACAGATTCACAGTAGGATAAAAAAAGATTTACCATACAATACTAGTAAGGTGAAAGTAGTTGTGACATCTCCCTATGGGGAAAAAGACTTTTTCCTTGATTTCAAGACAAAGATATATAACAAAAATAATAAATATAAAAGTAGAAGTGAGTATGTTTGGAAGAAGACCAAGAGCTAAATATCAAGCATAGTGGATATTTAGAAGAGGCATAAACAGTTTTGAATGTGCCTGATCATCTAGAAAATATTCTTTAACCTGGAAGACTAACATGTTTTTCTTCATTACCATTTTGATGTTTAGAGTAAGCAATAAAGACATAATTTAATTAATTTACTTTCTACTAAAATAACTCAAGTTTGTTGTCTAAAAGGCAGAGAATGGATAGAGAAGACTTAAGTAGACAAACATGGCACTGCACACCAATGCAATCCTTTAGTGTTTATCCAATTTGGTGTCCCTGTCCTGATCAATTGCTGCAGTTACGTACATAAATGTTGCTTTAATGTGAAATGTGCACAAAGAAAGTAAATTACATGGCACAACACTGCTTTTGCTCTATTTTCTTTATAAGATCGAAATGGATTGTGGAAGCACTAAAAGTTTCTACCTTAAAGTCTGTTCTAAAGATACAATATGCGTTAGAAGTCTAGTAAATTAACCTTGTTACCAGTGGACAATGACAATGATGATCTATCTAAAATACTTGACTCTAACCTCTCCAAATCCCCAGATTTCAATAAAAAAAAAAAAATTTAAGTTCAGGGCAGAAACCTTCCAAAACTAGAGTTTACAGAAGGAAGTAGAGTTTGCCCTGCCAATCCTATTGCCTCACTCAGGAAAATCTATCTGCTAAGTGCCCTTTGAAGAACATAATACCTAATTTTTATTGATCACGTTTTAGATGTGTAATCAGCTTGTGTAAACTGCTTGACAGAAAAGAAGTAGAATCATCATCGCTGTATACTCTTTTGCTGTTTTGAAATAGATTCAGGGTAGTGGGATTTGTGGACTTTTTCGATAGTCTTTTTACATGTCTTGATTTACGAGGTTGATAAGAGGTCTTTTTTTTTTCCTCTTTGCTTCTTTCCTACTTGTATAGTCAGAAGACACAACATCTCTCAGCTATACAGCAACAGGCCTCAAACCAAACACAATGTATGAGTTTTCCGTCATGGTAACAAAAAACAGAAGGTCAAGCACATGGAGCATGACTGCACATGCCACCACCTATGAAGCAGGTATGTGAAGAAACTCTGGCCTCGAAATGTCTCCTTCTGACATCTGAAGGTGGTGTGTGAATCAAAACGTGGGCACCCTGTGGATTCTCAATTACACCTTGTCCTACATGAAATATTTTATCCTTTATAGTTTGTAGCACATTTATAGCTAATGGTATACTCCCTACTCTAGGAAAGATGAAGATAAATTTCCAATAGATTAGATAAACTGGTTGGCTGTCTAGTATGTGGCTTCTTGGTGGTGTTAGCTCAGCAGATCTGAATATGAATCTTCAATACATTTAAATGAAGAACAGAAATCCATCCATTGAACAGTTATGTCTTTGAACCATCATCATGGTAGCTATTTGGAAAGAGATTAAATACAAAATAATCACAACTGTATTTTCACTCCAATGAACCACAGCTGGATATAGGAAGAAGTGTCCTGATGGCCTCGTTCACTCTTTGGAAATGGGACAACATCATGGAACACGATTATGCAATTTACTATAGATTTTACCAGCTACATTTACTATGGATCATAAATGTAGAGTTTATAATTTTTAAAAGGAAAGCAACATACTTTGGCATTGGTGATCCACACAAATCCAACATCTGAAAAATATATGCTTTTTAATTGGGTTTAATTGTTTTCTTGATATTATAGTTGTGGGCAAACTATATGACAGATTTTGAAAATATAAAAATATTATGCCAATCAAGCTTTTCTCGGAATAAGTTGAGTTTTGTTTTTCATTAGAATTTGTCCTATGGTGTTGCAGTTCTAATTTTTATTTCAGATTACTACCTTAACTATTAGAGCTCCACTGTGAAGGTATTTATGTTTGTGGGTACTTCTTTGTATAAGAAGTTTTCCAGTCCGTCTAATTTAATGTTAACATCCTCCTCTTCTAGCCCACATGTTCTACATGAATAGCTCATCCTCTCAGAATTCTGCCCTGGGTGCCAGTGTTCACAGCATCTTTGGAAGAATAAGACCAGCTGAATGAGTGCTGTGCTCCGGGCTTTATTGGGAGATGAGAAAGGACCTTTCCTTGCATTAACTTGAAAGGAGATGAATGTAGTTAAATTTAAATGAGTAAAAAGAATCTGATCTTCCCTGACTAGAAGGAGTACAACTTCAACTTAATGCACAAAAATTCATTCACTTTCCCTTTCATAAACAAAGTGTGCACCAACATCTGACTTGCTAAATGCATCCTGTTGATTTCTCATCGCCTTCCTGGCCTTGTGGGGAGGCCCATGGTGAAACATGTTGCTGGCAAAAAAAAAAAAAAAAAAAGATATGAGCTTTCAGAAATGTGCTTAGTAGAAAGGGTGATTGTCAAATCAGATAATGATCAGGACAGAGGTGTGAATCGCAAGCGGATGAGATCCCGGGATGATGATGGGAAGCAAGAAGTAATTCACAGGTGCCTGCAGGTTTTAGAACTGTGAGGAGAAAGGGGAATGAAATGACTCTAGGGTTTCTTTTTAATTCATCAGTAACACAAGGACTGAATGGGGCCACACCGTTAGGTGCTGAAATGGCTCATGAATAAGAGTGGCTGGCAAAATTTTTCAAGTAAAAGATTTCATTCTGCCCAGATGGTGCATCCTTTATTTTATTCTGATTAAGCAAATGGGAAATAACCGGAAGGATACCTGAACTAATCAGGCCTGGGAAAAGGACAGGAGCCAGCATTACTCTCAGTCTTAGAGATGAGGAATTGTTGGTCTGTCCTTGCCAAGTACCACAGTGGCTTCATTTCACTGTTCTCCTTCCTTGGATCCAGAATCCACTTTTTCAGAAGAGAGAAGCTAAGTGGGCCTATCTTAAGACAGGTCATCACCTAGCTAACCACAGGATAGGAGGAATTCACCTTGAAGTTTCCAACTGATGTTACTACCTTGCTCATGACACAGACAGGAACTTGTTTGCCAAAGGAAAAGTTTCTCTAACAGGGAGGAGAGCAGATGGGATACCAGGCAGACCAAGTAACAATGCCCAATACCATTCCCTCGGCTGAAATCTTTCCAAATTTTGAATGTTACTCTCCATTCGTGCACTTCATGAAGAATTTCAAATGTGAGGAAAATTGTTTAAGAGACAAAAATAACAGAGGGCACTGCTTGTCTAGTAGGACAAGATATTAATTATGGGTTTTCTAACAGTATTCATTTGTAATTGTCAGCCTCTGAGATTAAGGCACTCCTCACAAAAGGCAGAGAATGTAGTCTGTATCTTTGACAAGAGTAATAATCCAACAAGAAGACAAACATTTTGAAAATAACCTGAAGTAACTCAAGAAATACAATCCCAAAATTTTGGGCAAATTGAAATCAGAGCAAATAGATTGAAAATACAGATTCTGTCTGGAGAAATAAAAAAAGGTTTCACAAATCAAAGGTTGCATAGCTGTGTCCTGTGTGGATCAATGGTACCCATTACAGGGACTTGAAAAGGAAAGAAACAAGATGTGCAAAGATAACCAAGCAGGTGTCAGAAAGATGATGTGTTTCAAAGACAGTTCTGAATGGCTCAAAATGACTGGAGCATGGTGTCATGGGACAAGAGGGGAAATGAAGCTATAAACAAAGCATAAATCCTATAGGGTGATGTTTAATTATTTATTTATTTAGACTTGTCCCAGAGAGTTTGGGTAGTCAAAGAAGAATTTCTGTTTTTTCAACATACACTATAATTTTTAATTGAAAAAGAACAATTGCATATGTTCAGGATATCTAAGGTATTTTGATTTATGTATATATTATAAATCAAATTATGAAATTTGATTTATGTATATATTTTGATTTATGTGTATATTATAAATTTATGTATAAATTAAGCTAATTTACCTGTCCATCACCTTACCAACTTATCATTCTTTTGTGGTAAGAGTATTGAGAACTTACCCTTTGAGGAATTTTGAATCACACAATACATTATTCTTAATGATGGTCACCATGCAGTGAAATAGATCACTAAAACTCACTGCCCCGGTGAATTGTTGTACACTGTAGTCTTCCCTACCATTTCCTCTATCCTGCCTCTGGGAACCATGTTCCTGGAGCAGGCCAGAGTTGTACTACTTGGGTAAGTAGGGATCTTTGAAGTTAAAGCCATATTCTTTCACAAATATTAAGAAATAATATGCAGTTCGTATGATAATTCTAAACATTTGAGCCATTTATCCTAATACCAAAATTTCTATTCACCAGCCTACACAAAGTTTGATGGAAAATAATTTGCACAGTTTAGTTGTTAGGTGACTTGTTTAAATAAGCAACTCTTCAATGTATTATTTTGGTTGCTAAAGTTAAGGAGTTAGTTTATGTTTCATAACAGATTGAGTAAAATAATCTATCCATCATCATTTGTCTGTCTTCTAAATATACATCAATTTGAATTTTAACACAGTTAAGAAAAAGTCTATTTTGACTAGTTAAAAGGACATACCTATTAATTTCTTCTATGATTGTGAAATTATTTTTGATACCTGTTATAATAGTCTAGGTCAATTTCTGACTCTATATTATCTTTCTAATCATGGCCTAGAAAATAAGTCAAATGAACTCTTTACAGCAGGATGCTATCTTCTTTAAGACAGCATGGCCTCTGGTATTTTGCTATACCAAATCTGCTTTTCTTGCAATACTGACCCTGATATGATATTGTATGCATGCAAACCTTTACAATTACACTTGACTTCTGCTTTCTTCTCTTATTCCTCTCTTTTCTTTCTTCATTCTGGTCATTCTCTTCCTCATCCCCTTCTTCTATTTCTTTCCCTCTTCTTTTGTGTCTTCTACCTTCTCTCTCTCTCTCTCTCTTTTTTTTTTTTTTAAACTGAAATATATTGCCTGGCACAGTAGCGCCTGTCTGTAATCCCAGTGGCTGTGGAGGCTGAGGCAAGAGGATCATGAGTTCAAAGCCACCCTCAACAATTTAGCGAGACACTGAGCAACTCAGTGAGACCCTGTTTCTAAATAAAATATGAAAAGGGCTGGGGATGTGGCTCAGTGGTTAAGCATCCCTGGCTTCAATCCCAGTACAAAAAAAAATTGAAATACACTACATACCTGGTCAATATATTAAACTTTGGTGAAACTTCAAATAATGAAGTTGTCTGGAATCCCAGTGACTTTGACCATCAGGCATAGGAAAGAAAATAGTGTGTGATAGATGAGAATAATTGGTGTCTCCTATTTGGCTCATATTTGAAGTTCTACTCAGGAAGAGATACTGGAAATAAAGTGTAAAAAAATGTATAGATTCTCTAACAGAAGAACTGAAGAAAATGATTAGAGTGTTGATGAGTTCTAACCTAGAGACCAACTTCTACCTATCTTGTGGTGCACAGATTCATATTTGGATGCATAAATATTTCCTCCAGAACCCAAACATGGATCCTAGATGTATTCTGAATCTCCCTGTGTCAAAATAAGGGGAATAAAGAGACTGTAGCTGTAGATTTGGAGCATGTTAACTAATTAGAAGGAAAACTGTCTTTCATAGCATAAAGGGTGAGAAAACAAGTTGGAAGAGGCCTGGAAAATATTGGACTGGGCCAGCCAGTTTGCTTCAAATGAACATATATTTAAAATGTTCTTCAGCCAAACAGTGGGAGAAATAGTTTCAAGAAGAGCCAGGTTTCCGGCCATCCTGTTTCACACAGGTGGATATGAATGCACTCATGAATACTTCTTACCCCCTCTATTTACTGTCTCACATTTGCCTTCTTGTTTAGAAGATGCCCAACATGTTCCCAAGGCAACATGGTTTGACCTGGGTTTTAATTCTTTTTTTTTTCTGGCAGTATTTTCATTTATAAACCACAGTTGTATCAGAATTCTGTCTCTTGAAGCCATGTAGCCATCAGTCTCACTGTCTGTATGTATTTCCTTGTTCTTACAATGGTTCTTCTATTTGTACTGTGAGCTCACTTGAAAACATAAGCTGCGCTTATCTCCTCCAGGTGGACACACATCCTATTCTCTCTGCATTCACTCTTGGAAGTCAGTTAATTTCCATGAAAAGCCATAAATTTTTATATCTTTGTTAATGTAATTCTTCAAAACCTTGAAATGAATTGTGAATAGCAAAAAAAAAAAAAAAAAAAACATGATACACCTCATGATAGATTCTGAGCATCAACATCATAATTAAAAGTCTTACAATGTCTGTTTCCTTTCATAACCAATGACAAGGCCTTGTCTCTGTCTCATCTTGCAGCCCCAACCTCTGCTCCCAAGGATCTGACAGTCATTACTCGGGAAGGCAAGCCTCGTGCTGTCATCGTGAGCTGGCAACCCCCCTTGGAAGCCAATGGGAAAATTACGGGTAAGCACCCACCTTTCTTTCCCTGTGTTGCCCTAGTCAGGCCTGCAATGGCTTACCCCACCCCCCACCCCCCAGTGCTGCTCTTGCCTGTGTGCATTAGTTTCTCTGTCAGTATCCCAGTTCACTCCCTGGCCCTGCCTGGCTGTCTCCTCCTGGCCCCCACAGTCTGGTCTGTAGCATTCCTGAATGGTGCATGCAAATACACACACATGCACATTTCCTTCCAGTTCCTATGTGAAAGAAAGGTATTTCAATTAGGAGAGGCCTTTTGTTTTTTATTCTATGGAGCATTAATACAACCATCTTATGGAGTAAGCTGAGTATAGATGGCTGAAAGAAGCTGGGTTGTTTGGCAATTATGAAATACAAAAGATGCCTAATAACCATGTGTTTTTATACAGCACATGTGAAGGAGGTTTGTCTGGGGATTTTTAATTTCTCACTTAGCTTTTAGCTTCTTACTTAAATCATAAGGTTCAGAAAATACTTAATATTGACTGACAGAAATTGAACATAATGAATATTTCACAGTGACAGATTTTATTTTGCCAAATATTGCTGATAACATCAATGCCTAATTAAAGCATCCATTAGAAGCCTGTAATGTTAATTTAGTATGAAAAATATAATGGAGTTCTATCAAAGATTTTGCATTTAAATGATCACTTTAGGCTTTTAATAGATGTCTCCATAGCATATAATTATTATGAAAAATATTGTATAACTCAAAATGTGCACATTATAGTCTAATTAATTTGAACCATTGGGTTAGGAACACGTAAGAGTCACTCCTGTTTCTTCTTTTTTTGCATTCAAGAGGTAGATAGTGGTACCATAAATTAACAACATGATTCAGTCACTCTGTGATACAGAGATAAGCCGGGAAATTGCAGTTTCAGAAGGCACACTTACTTTATGTGAGTTACATTTTGATTTTTGCAAAATGAAAAGATAATGTGAAAATTCCACATGTGATTGAAATTTAAGTTGAAGATTTGCTTTCTCTAGGAAATGGCTCTTAGTGCAATAGCAAACAGAATTTTCATTTGAGCTGACAAATATGGAAAAAGAAGAGAGGCATAAAATCTCCCCCAAACCTTATATGTTCTGTTGTCAGTGTGCCAGGCCTTTTAAAACCAAGCCAGGATCATTCCAATTTTCTTTTATTCCCTCTCTCACTGCTATGATCTATTTTCATTGGTTCTGTCTCAGTACTTTTGTAGCTTTTGATTTATTTATATTTTGTTTCATCATAGTTATTTATAAGCATATTATAAATCAGTATATAATAAGTTTAAGAGAAAAAGTAGAATAGAAACTGTCTAAATAAAAGCAAGTTGTGATGAAAAAAAATACATTTTTGGTAAAAAATAAAATGAGTCCTATTCTCCACTCATTAAAATTCTCCACTCTTATTTTAAAAATATTTTCAGATAGTCCATGTAAAGAATAGAATGTAGTTTCAACTCTAAAATAAAGTCTAATTTTGTATTTCTAGGGGGAATAATTGAAGTCTGGCCCATATGAAGAAATACAAATTAATCAAAGCAATAAAATTCTATATATTATTTTTTCAATGCATGTGAAAGCAACCTTGTCCACATACTTTATTTAGAGTTGTCTGTTCAGTTGTTCTCACCAATAAAAATCTGTATGTTCTCTCACAATGGAAAAATAAAAATATGAGAGGTAATATGTTTTACCTTTAAAAACCCTGGTCATTTATTAAGACAAAATTATGATTATCAAATTGAGATATTGACTGAGTTCAAAGGGAACAAACACAAAGAACCCTTAAGAGATCTTCTGTTTCATTCTTAATTTGGTTCATTCAAATTACTTCCAGAAAATAAGATGATAAAATATTCATAATACTAGACCACAAGGTTGAGGGCTCAGATTTGCTTCACTCAGCTTTTAACAGAAATGCAAAGAAAAATATGAACTCTGCCCCTGTGTGGCTAGGCCATGTGTGCCTATAAGGGATGTGCTTTGAGTGACATTTGTTTCTGCTTTTTTCCTAATTCCTTCATGTGGACAGCAGTAGAGCAGGTGGTTAAGAACCCAGCCTCCTAAGGGCAGTGCTTGGATAGGTCACTTAACGTCTCTGAGGCTCTCTCTCACTATAAAATAAGGATAGAAATGGCACATCGTTCATAAAATTGTTATAATAATACAGTACAGAGAAAAATCCCTGAAGCCCAGTGATACTCTAGCCGATACATTATTACATTAGTGATACATTATTCCAATTTGAAATCCATTCTAGAACAAGCCTTTACTACAGTGCTTTGCATAGAACCCAGACCATCATTTTATAAATATAACTACTTCAGAGAGATTAAAGAAGTACAGAAGAGGAAATTCAGATAATTCCAGTATCTAAATTCCCTGATCATAATCTCACAACACCTACACTTTCAGAAGAGAATGATTCAATATACATAAAGCATTTATTGCATGTGTAGCATCCTGCTAAGCATTTTAGTATTGTTAAGTGATCACATATTGTCATTATTCCTTTTTAAAATAGTGATTAGGGTTTTCTGGGTACATAACTCATCTGAACTCAAATAACCAAGAAGTAGCAAACCAAAGATTATGAACTTGGGTCCTCAATGATTATACTGTGTTTTGCTCCAACTTATTATATTCTATTGTCCTAAATCAATGAATCTCAACTGAGTTTGAGTTTATTTTATCTGGGAAGAAACAGCATGGTATTTTTGAAAGCTTCTTGAATGATTTGAATGTTGAGAGTTATAAAACATTGCTCTGAATAAATGCAGTGGCCGACACTGTTCAAGTCAGGGACAACCTAGGAGAGAGGAGGTAAGCCTTTCAGAGACTGTTTTCTTATCTGCGCAGGCTCCTGGCTGAGGCTCCACTGTTTTTCTGTGTTGTTTGCTGCTCTAGTTCAGTTCCTCTCCTTTTGAATGCTCTTTTCTCGTGACTTCCAAAAAAAATCATGTTCTTCCCACTTTCCAGACTAAAGCTTCTGTCAGTCTCATTTATGGACAGTGCTTCTCCCTGTTTTTTAAATGCTGCTTCCCTGATACAAGTCTTCTCATTCCCTTTGCTACTTTCTCTAGAGAATTGTCTATAGCAGAGTCCATTGTTAGTAAATACCCACTTGTATCTCTGAAATCTCTGTCTCCTTCCAAGAAGTTCTAAACACACACATCCAACTTCATATTAGGCATCTGCATGATCCTGTCTTATTGACTCCTCTTTCTCTTCCCGGATGTTTCTACTCTCATCTTCCTTTTTACTACCACCCACTACAACTGGCCAAATAATGTTATTATGTTCTATAGTAAGTTTAAAACCATCCACGATTGTGGGCCCCTCTGGGAAGTCAAATTGGAATCAAAAGTGTCAAATTCTCTCACCCCCATATTTTTAAAAGCCTCCGTGATTTATTTGGTTGCAAGAGTTGAAAACTTGATTATCTTGACTTCTTCATCCCTTTACAGTATAATCTTGAGAGAAAATCTAGATGCCTTTAGTCAGTGATGAAAGCTCCATGAGAACAGATTTGGTTCAGCACTCTGTTCCCATCAGCAACATTCTTAGCCAGGCACGTTGGTGCACACTTGAAATCCCAGGATATAAGAGAAATATATGATTACAAGTTCAAAGCCAGCCTCAGCAACTTTGTGAGGCCCTAAGCATCTCAGCGATGCCCTGTCTGTGAAGAAAATATAAAAAGGGTATGATAAGGTTACTCAGCAGTTTAGCATCCCTGGGTTCAATCCCCAGTACCAAAAAAAAAAAAAAAAGAAGAAGAAGCAAAACAAACAACACACACATTTTTGACCCATAGCAGGTAATTAATAAATGTTTGTTGGGTAGATCAATCACTGAATTCTAATTAAATATATTTTTTTCTGTTTGATTTGAACAAAGTTCCTGTTATTCTAAGTAAGACACTTTGAGTAAGATACTTCCTGTGGGTTTAGTAATATTATGAAAAATAAGTAAATAAATAAATACATAAATAAATAAATAGATTTGTAGTATTCAATATATAGTTACTATGTAGAAGATAATAAAAAATAGGAACACTACATTACACTTTTAAAATACATTGTATTGCAACAACCTGTGTAAAGAGGATGAAATGGAGACTTATTAGAATAAGCAAAGTTGCTCAGGTTGTACAACCAGTAAATGGAAGAGCTATAGCTTCAGGTCAGGTCTTCCCAAGTCCATAGCTTTCACCTTTTAACCATGGAAAAGGAAGAAATAGGTCCTTCTTTCCTTATCTACCCACTTGTGAATAAAAATTTAAAAAAAAAAATAAAAAATAAAAAACAGCCCTCATTGGGTCGAACTCCTTATTGGCAGGAGTTGTGTTACATAGCTTGGTCTCCCCAGTACATAGCAGTCCTCCTCATCCATGGAAGGGAATCAATCAATATCACATATGAAGAGTGGAAAGGAACAAAGAGAGGAGATATGGAATCGAATATATTCTGACATTTTGTTTCTGAAATTGCAACTTCCTCTTTGTATAAGTAAGGTCAAAATGATGGATGTATGATGTTATATTTTTTACATATTAGATAAATATGAAGCTAATATAGGAAAGTCTAGTTGGGTCAACAATCACAGAAGATCTTAAAAACTGTAGTATGGCCTAATATCTTATAATCTGGCTGAGTTGCAGTGCACAAGAGACAAAAATTAAGTAGAAAAAGAAAAAAAAAGGAAAAATATATTGAATTATGTAGAGAAAAATAAGTATACAGCTACATAAAGTTACTAAGAATACAATGGTTTGCTCTAAACTGTGTGGTTTTATGGAAATCTGTAAGACTTTTTTTGTGGGGGAAGGTGGTACCAAGGATTGAACTCAGGGACACTTGACTACTAAGCCACATAGCCCTATTTTGTATTTTTCTTAGAGAGGGTCTCACTGAATTGCTTAGCATCTGGCTTTTGCTGAGGCTGGCTTTGAACTCTTGATCCTCCTGCCTCAGTCTCTCAAGCTGCTGGGATTACAGGCGTGAACCACTGAGCCTGGTGGAAATCTGTAAGATTTTAATGGTGAAATTAGTGTCTTATATCATACTTGCACCCGCGAGTGTAATGGTTTGCTTTCTCCAGAGCCATTTCTTAGAGTTGAATGATGGAATCAGTTGTAGTCTGTTTTATCCTTCATCTTCTCAAATTTAAAAAAGAAAAAGAGAGAGGGTAGGTTTCCCCACCAATATAGAACTGGCTCAGATACTAATTTGAAATTGTCAGAATTTAAATCTTAAATGTTCACCTTTAAATACTTGATTCCAGAACTGTCATTTTAAAATATATAAAGGAATAATTTTTACATAGGTAAAATCACAGTGAAGGCAACTATTTTGTTCTCATTTGATAAATGGTGAAAATTGGGAATAAGTGTAATTGGCCTAGAATGGAAGCAGAGTTCTCCAGACTTGGAGTTGATCATACACTTAAAAAATTGCAGTAAGTGCCATGAATGTAAGACTTGGCTGTTATAGGCTACATAATTTCACTTAGTAAGTGAAGTTCAATATCTATTATGTGAAGACTATTTTATTAAGTTTTTTTGAAAAATCAAAATGCAATATAAGATATGGCTCCTGAACTAAAGGAATGGTTTTTATCTTTTTGAAGAGATAAGAAATGCACATAATAAAAAAAGATTAGTATTCTTATTGCTAGTACCAGGTACTTCTTTTCAACAAATATAGTTTTTTTTTTTAAGGAGACCGCTGTGGATCAAAGAAAATGAGGATATTTTGTTGATATTGATGATGGCAACTGAGTTATAAATAAATGAGCAAAAGATAAGTGCTTTATCCAATGATATTTCACAGTCCCTTTTGAATTATAGCCTTCCAATTTTAATACTTACCAGAGGAAAAAATCAACTTCAGCATTTTAAAATTTTGTATCATTCTTTATATTGGCAAGACTTTGAACTTCTCTTGAGATCTCAAGCATCTTTTTTTTTCAAATTCATTTATTTATTCTAATTTGTTATACAAGACAGCAGAATGCATTTTAAGACATTTTATTTGTGATATTGACATCATCAAAAATGTCACGTATAGTAATGATTCCTGGCCTTTCTTGATCATAGAAATTGTCCATCCAGATTACTGAGGTTATCCTAACCTGTTGTATTAGATATCCATTGCTTTGTAGCAATAGAACTACAAATTTAATAACTTAAAATAATATGTATTTGTTATCTCAGTTTTTGTGTGTCTATAATAGCATAGTTTCACTAAGTGCTGTGCTTTAAAGCCTCTCACAAGGTAACCAACCAAGATACCTTCACTGCAGTCTCATCTTTGGTTTTACTGGAGAAATATTTTTTTGAAACATATGTGGTTATGAACAAGAGTTACTTTCTTACTGACTGTTGGCCAGAAACTACCTTTTCTTCCTGCAAAGTGGTCTTCTCCATTTAATGATTTGCTTTATCAAAACCAAGAGAGGAAAGAATCTAGAGTCTGCTAGCAAAAGATCATAATCTTATGTAACACAATCCTGGCAAAGCTAGCCCATCACATATGCTATATCTGTTAGATGTAAGTCTTAGAACTTATCTAAACTTAGAAAGGATGACATAAGGGTGTGCATACCAGAGAACAGGAGAAATTGGGGGCCATTGAAGACTGTTCACCACAAGTGTTAAATTAAAAAAAAAACCTATTATGGGGTCTATTTTTCATAAATTATAACCACTCTTCAGATAATTCTTATGGTTCTGCAGATCTAGGAAACACCAATCTAAGAGAAAGATGAAGGCCAACATAAAATAGGTACAAGTTTGCAGCATTGGTCAGATTTGAAGAAGAAATGGGCTTCTGGCTGTTTGGACTTCATAACTTTGCTTAACCCTCCAGAACCATAAGGAAGAAATATCTAGTTCACGGTCCAGGATGCATGCCTCACACTAACATGTCATTCTATAAAGCACTATGGGATTAAGTGATGAGTGACACAAAATCATAAATGCTTTTATATAATATTTAAAAAAGCTTATAGAAATTAATGTTTCTCAATTAATTAAACATTAAATTAATGTTTCAGGAAGGTTTCAATAGGTCAGATACAGCTTAAACTAGACTGATGGATGAGTGTGAATTGGGCAGAGAAAGTAAAAGAACATGGAATGGTTCAAGAATAAGAGGGGGAGAGAATAAGCGTGATATGCAGAACAATCTGTGAGGGTGTGTGCTGAGATGGGGATACCATTGCATGATTCATCAGAAGGGAAGTGGGTATGAGTCAGAGACCTCTGTGGCATAACCATGCCAAAGCCCTGGGAGTGAAGGTTCTCAGTGCAGGTGGGAGACAGAGGGACTCAAAACGAAAGAATTGGTAAACTCAAGGAAAACAGCTGTAGAAAAAATACTTACCAATAAATATTAAATGTGTAAGAATAGACCTAAGCACTTCTGTGGCCAATCCAGTGTCAATATCATTGCAGAATTTTGGCAGAAAGGGAGATCACTACCACATTCAGGTAGTAAAGGCATCTATGAGGAGCCCCTCTGAGCTGCCACCTGACAGTATAACATAAATATTATTAATTAATGCTTTTAAGTAAGAGCTAGCTCACAAATTGCCTAAGTCTAATGTTAGAATATGAATATTTTAGAGGGATACCTGGAGCATAGCAGACTATTTGACAATACACAGTTAGCATTCAAGTCACTTAGCCCCTAACGCAGGGAATTAATGAATTAATGAATTAATCACCTAGAGTTATCCAGCAGTGTTTATTTATCTGTCTAGCTGGGCTGGAATATTGGAACTAGCATTAGATTTTTAGTATGGTGGTGGAGGCTATCATTCCAACCCTTTTACCAAGTAACTACAGGTCAGCTTCATCATCTGTGAAACGAGAAAATACTGCCCTTGCCAACCTCACACAATCAGCAAAACAATCAAAAATCATTTACTTTTATAACACTTCAAACAACTACAGCATACACTTTCCCATATATTTTTTATTATTTAAGTGTAAAACAAAATAAGCATTACTTATTTTCATTACTGGATGACTCCAAAAGTTATGCAAACTTGCTATCTCTCTTTACATTTTTATCATGCTTATATATTAGAACCAATAATCAGGATTTATGATAGCAGAAAGCACACATTTTTTAAATACAGAAGATGTTTTTATTTCTAATGGCCTAATTCCATTTTCTGATTCTGTACATTGAAGCAATTATTTATCTAATCCTTGCAATGTGAAAAAAAAAATTACTTGTTAAAGTGAATGCTGTTGTTTAAAGATTGTGGATACATAATAATCATTGTCAATTATATCTGAGAAACATGAGTGCTGGAAGCAAAACTATAATATCTATCCCATACACTAAACAAAGCTGCCTTTGTAACAAAGCTGCATTTGTCTATTCATGCAGCTTACATCTTGTTTTACACTTTGGACAAGAACATACCCATCGATGACTGGATTATGGAAACAATCAGTGGTGACCGGCTTACTCATCAAATCATGGATCTCAACCTTGACACTATGTATTATTTCCGAATTCAAGCACGAAATGCAAAAGGAGTGGGGCCCCTCTCTGATCCCATCCTCTTCCGGACTCTGAAAGGTTTGAATCATTTCCTATCATGCCTTCCTTCTCTGGGGAATTCTGGAAAATGACCTTGTAGTTTGGGTGAGAAACTACCCAATGTCATTTCTGTTGGCAACATAGTTGCAGTGAACATTCAGAAAAATTTAGAAAGTATCTTTTATGCTGAAAGCCAATATGTCAAAGAAAAACATATCGTATTCTCACAACTCCTGCCATCACCACAAGGCAGACATATTTAGATTGATGTTTTTATTTACAATCCTTCTGGAATTTTGTATTGATTTCATGTACATTGGTTCTATTCAAAATATAATGAAACCCTTCAGCCATTATATGTAAGAGAATAAAAATTAAAATGCATTGAATTATGTGAATGCCAACTTTAAATATTTTCTTTCAGGAATTATCATACTTATATATTAAAGGGAATTTTGATGTGGCAAGGCAGAAAATTTCTAACAAAATGAATATGTTTATTTTAAATTCCCAAAGTAGCAACAATAAAATGATTATAATATGATTAGAAGAAACCTCCATATGTTTGTAAGAATATCCATAGCATATCAATTTAAAGATAGCTATATGTTCATATAGAAAAGGACTAAGGTCAAAGAATAGTGAGTACATCAAAATAATTTTCATATAAGCCACAGTATTTTTAGACCACAATATTTTTTTCCACAGAAGCAAATGGTTTCAGGAAGCTCAATCATTTAACAACAGAAAATAATTTGAATGTTCCATAACTGATATTTAAAGATGTATACTTATGTCATGATATGCAGTATTTTAAGAAGTCTACGCCTACATATCCTGCAGAAAACTTGATAATATGTCATTGCATACAACTATGACTTTAAAACATGTGGATAGTTGATATTTTCACCCATTTATTTGACATACTAAAAGAAATGTCCAAGAATAATTGTATGTTTCTCAATTCTCCTAGGAAGATAACCTAACAAATAGTGGACTTTTAAATTCTCCTGAGTGAGCTATTCAAAAGCTGGATTTTGGTAGGCGCTAGTCTGAAAGTTTGCCAAGAATATACAAACAAGCTTTCGACCTAAGCCTGCATGACAGTTCTTAATGATGGAGCAGAATTTAAGAGGGAGGTGGAAAAGAGAGGAGCTAATCTATGTCTACCTAGGTTTGGAGGACTTCATGTCTAAATCAGGTTTTACTCCAAATGAGTGATTGAAAAGCAGCCAGTTATTCATTTTGTGGTAGCATAAAATGGAGCTCGATAATATTTTGCAAACGCTTCATCTTTATCTGTAGATGAGTGCCAAATTAATTTCATGCCCACAGTGTGTGCCAACTAAGAGATCTCAGGGAGGTTTTAAGATGACTTAAGTCATCCAAATGCAGTAAACAGCATCATGATGAGATATCACAGGACACACAGGCCCACATTGATAACCAGTCTGCAGATTATGTAATGAATTTCAGTATTTCCTTTCTTGGTGTTTTCCCTAAGTGCCCTAAACTCATCTACAAAATTATTTTCAAAACTAAAAACAAATTTGGGAGTTTGTTGTATAACATATCATCTATAAGAACTGTGTTTCATACCTTGATTTTATGTTTAATATTGTCTATTATAAACATCTCATGCTCAATAATAAATTTTTAAACAAACATTCCTTATATTGGAAATAAGTTTCTGATGTCTTGGGTGCACTCAAAAATATTGACGTTGCCCGTCTTCATCAATACTTGACCTCGTACTTGTATGCATCTTGCATGTCACTTTCAATGACAGGTGTTCTCAGACCAATAAATTGCTCATCGTGAGATTTAAAAACACAATAAACCAAATCTATACCAATGATATAAAATCATGATATTGCTCTCTGATTTAAGATTTTCAATCCCCAAAGCTGCATTAAAACATAAGTCCTCTATTCATCAGAATGTAACTTTGTTTGACACAGAGAAAGGCTTAGAAGTTTGTGCAAAGCTCAGGAAACTCCCAGTAGTCCAACGGGTAATGGGCAAGTGTTTCATTGCAAATCATGCCCCAGGCAGGTGTCCACAAAACTCATTCTTTCATATTCAGTCTTTGAAAAAAAAATAGCAGCTTCTTCTACTGGAGATTAGAGTTTTATCTTTTTGGTATGAGCAACCAGCCTGAGAGGTTCAGAAAACTCCATCAGTAATCACTGGTTAATTAAAAGGGAATTTATAATTAGGAAGGGATTATATCCCTCTACACTTATGTATATGCATATATGTGATATATTTAACTCTTTAGAATGTTAATTAAAATAATCTTGGACTTGATTCTCTGACCAGATACCTCTCTTGCCCACATCCTTCCCTAGCATCCATTAGGATAGACACACACCATGGAAACATTGAACGCCATAGGTGTGTCTCTTGTGTCTCTCTGGTGTCTCCTTCCTCTGATTAAAATATGTGTCTCCATATTGGCCTCTCAGGGTAACAGGGAGGAAGGATGTTCCCAATGGAGTGAACCACAGAAAATTCTTATAGAGGAAGTGAGACATTTTCTGGACACAAAGGAGCAGAGTGTTCAGCAGTGAGGCTCCCAAAGAATAAACTATTCTCTGGGCATCCTTAATCATTTTTCTGAAATGTGTCCCTCCCTCACTGAGTAATAAAACACACTAAAAGCTGTGTAACAGAATAGAAAAAGAAAAGGTTTAGTGTTCAAATTATTTTGTGACAAAATACATGATTTTCAGACATACGACATGAGAAATTAAAAATGGAAAGAACAAATCACAAGACTTTGAAGCCATTATTTATCTTAAATAAAAGAATTTGTTAGAATTCATTTGGTACGCATTGGGAAATACTCTTCAGTACTTAACCATGTTGGAAACATTCAAAATTTCTCAAGTTATACTCAGTTCAGCTTTGTTAACCGAAAAGCAAATCTAGAACAAATACATTTATTTATCACTTGTTAAGAATATCAGACTGCAGACAGTGTACTCAATGTGATTAATGATAAAGGAAGGAACAAAGTTTGGATTTGAGATACAGTTTGGTTTCCTTTCTCTCTTTTTTTCCTCCTGACATCATTCTGAATAGTTCTTCACTAAATGCAATAAGTTTATTAGGATTATTTCAGGAGTGTATCCTGCTCTGGACATCAAACCTGTACAGGTCACATACTGTATGGCTACTTATGACTCTAAAACATTCTACCTCTCCTTTCTAGAGACCTGGAGTAATACAGCTTTTTTCCTCAAAGGCTCAAATTCCTTTTCTCCATATACGATATATAATGCAATTGCCAGTCAAAAGCACCTGTCTTCAGCAACCCCATAACGCTGTAATAAAAGTATTTTGGGAAATCCTTAGTCTTCAATGGGAAATGGAAGAGAAAATCAAGATAAAAATTAAATTGTAATGATCAGTTTATAAAAGGTTAGATCAGAGAGCCTGATGGATTTTTAAAAATTTTAAATTTTGAGAAGATATAAAGATGTTTATAAAACTCATTTAAAGCTTGCACGGAATACAGGATATTAAGCACCAATCCTTGAGGGGGCATGAAAAAGAATAGCCCTGCCCATCTACTATACAGTGTAGTTCTTATAGATAACAACACTGTATTGTGCACTTGAAATTTACTAAGAAGATAAAAATTTTATTGTATTCTTTCCACATGGGAAAAAAAAAGAAAAAAAGAAAGGTGGTGGGAGGAAGTTGGGGGAGTTAATGGATAGGTATGATGTCGCTGATGGTGATAGTGCATACTTTTCTACAAACTCATAATTGTACACATTAAATATGTACAGCTTTTGGCTTTCAATCATATCTCAACAAAGTGTTTTCTTAAAAATTAAAGCTAGTAGCAACTTAATCAAATAAACATGTGTGTGTGTGTGTGTGTGTGTGTGTGTAATTTTCCAAAGAGGAATTTAGAATTCAAAGTCTATTACACATTGTTAACTTTTCATAGAATATGTGTACACATAATTTTAAGCTGAAGGAAGATGTAATTGATCTCTGGTTTCAGAATCTGTTCCAGGATGCATTAGACATAAACCCTGTTCCTCTGAACGGGGATATCTTTCAACAGCATCATTATTTAAGTGTTTTGATTCTGTTGAACATTATTATTGAACAATTAAGTGTGCTCTTTGGTTTATAAAAGGACCACGCCTGAAGGATATCTGCTAAAATATTGTTCAGACAATATTGATAGATTTGCTATGAGACTACCATACATAAAAGAGAACAGACTATGTTATATGCTATTATATGCCTATCATATTTTTCTCATGTAAACTTAATTGAGAGAAAAGCAAAGCAAAGCAGCAACTATAGTATTCTACCCGTCACTTTTGAGTGGAATTGAGTTAAAATGCCCCAAATACTCAAAGCTCAAAGACAACCAAATATAGGTGAAATAATCAACTGATAAAGCTTTACAAAAATCTGCATTGGCTAAAACACCATATCACAATTTTAAGAAATACTAGAAATTTGCCTTCTAATTTAATTTCATTTGATTGGGAGAAAAGCCACTTTTTAAAATCTTTGAGTTATTTTTAAATTTAAAAGCCCATTATTATAAGTCACCTGAAGTTATAAGTGAATTAAGAGCTATCTTTACAAGTTCTCAACATCTATTAAACCATTAATATGATTTCATATTGATGATATATCATTATTTTGCCCCATCCATTTAAGAATTGGCTAAATTTTCTTTTAAAAAATAACTTCAAACAGGAAATAGCTCTAATAACTTTACTTAAAATATATGTGTGATAAACATTTGGTAACTGCATCTATTTTTTTACATCCAGTCCTAATTTCAATTCAACTTACATGATGATCCTTTGGAGTTTACGTTTAGTAGGATGTGACCAAATGAGATATTTTCAAAGTCTATTTATGTAGTAAAATCATTATTTTCTTTTTTTCCTGTGACTGCTTAATTGATAAAATAATCACATATAACTTTGGTTCTTTATCAATTGTATTTCAATAGGTCATTGACCTTGATATGTAAACTTGGGAACAAAACCCTTGATTTTGTATGTCAGCTTTCTTACTAGCAACTGTCAAAATCTAATAATATTCTTTCTTTCTTTCTTTCCCCACAGTGGAACACCCTGACAAAATGGCTAATGACCAAGGTATGGCGACTCAATCTGTCATTATTTCCTTCTTGCCTCAGTCCTATCTGTTGGAAGTGTCAGTCATTACTTTGCCTTCCTCTTTTCACCTGGACCATACACCTGATGAAGCAGACATTGGGATGATGATTAATCTTGTTAATGAAGTTCTGCTTGGCTGAGGCTGCGGCTCTGATAGGGAAGATGTAAATTTTCTTGAGAGGAAATTGTTTTGTCTCTATTCTGAAGGACCAATTAAAATGTCAAGCTTCTTTGTATGAAATAAATTTTTAGTCCCTGTCTGCACTTCTGAATAATTCACATTAAGTATAATTAAGCTCAGTGTAATTTTCAAGCTGCTCTTGCACCCTTTCATGAGCTATGGAGGAAAGTTTGGTAGCGCTACATAAATCATATGTGCTTTTCCTCTGCATTGAGCTTCTTTTAATAAATAAAAACAAAGTTGGGTCAACTTTTTTAGGCATTATCATTGTTCATTTTGAAGCCAGAAAGCTTTTCATTGCATGCACCAGATGCTGGCCTGACTTAAGAGTATTTTCTGTTCCTTCAGCTGAAATTTGATTTGTATAGAGAAACAGGAGTGGGTTTACACAAAGGAAAATGGAGATAAATAAGAGTTATCTTTCAACTCAGAGGCAGATAAGAGTTTGCTATTAATATGATTGATGGATTGATTGACAAATTAAGATTCCACTATCTTTACACTGAAGATGATTAATAATCTGAGAAAGAACAAAATGAGTTGATGAGCTTCATTTTTCCCTCATGGATTGTTTTTTTAAGGGGGTGAATTTGGACATACTAGCAACTGGTTATAATCATTATGGTCTATATTTATTGCTTCAGAGTCTACCATAGTTTGTGTCCTGCTTTGAACATCTGCGCTTTGGATATCTCAGCCCAACTGACTTGCAAACATCACTTCTCATAAAGTACCATGTTGTGAAATTAGTGGAAAACATTCTTTTTTAACATGAATACTTCTAAACTCTTGACCAGTCTTAAATCTGGATATTGGCTCTCACTAACAGCAGAAGGCTGCTCACATTAGCAGGATTTTATTCAAAGATCCTATGTTTCAATTTTTTTCTGGGTCCCTGTGACAGGCCTCTATGTAATAGCACATGATTGAGATTGGAAATGTCTAACCAGGGTTACGATTTCATGCTGAGGCTGAGGTAGGAGGATCACGAGTTCAAAGCCAGCCTCAGCAACTTAGCATGTGGCCCTAAGCAGCTCAGTGAGACTCTGTCTCTAAATAAAATATTTAAAAACAAAGGCTGCGGATGTGGCTCAGGGTTCGGCCCCACTGGGCTCAATCCCTGGTACCAAAACAAAACAAAACAAAGATTTCTGTTGGTCTAGCTGCTCCTTCTTGCTTCCATTGGAAATATTCTCTTAAGATCAATATCCACTAAATATTTATTAAAATACTATTTATGAACATAATTAATGAGTAATTTTAACTTAGTATATATTTATTCAGATAAATTAAATATCAGTGCTGGTCAAATCTAAACCTGGAATAATTAGTAGTAGCTGTTTCACTATTTCAATTAGAAAATAATTAAAACAACCTGTCATAACTTTCTTCATAAAAAAATGGATTTGGAACATCCAGACAGATAATTCCTATGTTTTGAAATTATATTTAGAAAAAAATTGATTCATATCTAGAAAAAAAATGGCAGCAATAACAAAAATTTAAAGAGTCCCTGGCTTAAGTGATTACGTGCTCAAATTTCTCAAGAAATAGGTTTCCAATTTTTTCTGGATAACTTTTCTTTGTTTTTGTTGTCATTTTTATTTGCCATTATTATTATTATTATTATTATTATTATTATTATTATTATTAATAGAGTTTAAATCCAGGGCCTCATAAAGGCCAAGCATGCACTTCCCCTGGAGCTATACCCCCAGCCCCTGGTTAATGTTATTTGAAGCTATCAAATATATATTTTGTAAATCAGGATAAATTATTTCCCCATCCATCTGACCACACACCCAGGTTTTACTTAGCTTCTCACATCTGCAGTGAAACCTGATCAGTTTTCAAAAGCAAAAGGAATTGTCAAGAATCAGCTTTTCCCCTACCTAATATTATTTAGAAAGATGTTATCACATATTATGGCAGTTGGGTGCCTCTTTCCATCACAGCTGGCCAAGCTGATAGGTTCTAAATTTTATGTCAAACTTGTGGAATTGAGAGGGACTGTTGACATCTAATTTATGGTTATTAGTAACATCTTCAAATTCCTACAAAGAAGGTCTATAAAATTTGAACAGCACAAGTTTGTTATGAACAAAATCAGTCTTCTGAGTTGATGACCAGGTGCTTATGATATAACCCAGATTAAAGATTCCTCCAAGAGAGATGAAGATAGTGGCAGCAGATTGTTCAGAATGCTCCCATTCCCAGCAAAAGTCAATCTGTGGAACGTCTTTCATTGTGCTCTCTGTTAGACCTATGTGGTCCCTTCCTATGGAAAAATGACCCCACTATTACATTTCTTATAGGAGCTGAATTTCTTCTGAAAGAAAATTCTCTCTGAAAAAAAAATATTTGATACCTTGAGTCAGAGTTAACCTGAGAGAGATGGATCCTAAACAGAGAAGCAGGAGGTTAAATTTTACTTATGTGATAGAACATAAGAAAGTTTAGACTGTTCTAAAATGTGCCTTGGTAGATTCTTGTCAAAACTACCTCTCTTGGAACCTAAGAAATACTGTGAAGAACATAAATATGAAAATGAAATTCTATTGTATTTTCATCAGTTTTCCTTTGGGGAATGTTTTCCCCTTCTGTTTAATAATAATGTAATTATTAGAATAATGTAGAAATAGTAATAATGTAGAAATAGTAGACAACATGGAACTCTTCATCCCTTTGTGTAATTGCATATAAACTAATTATATCTAGCATTTTCTTAGTTTGCTAACCTAGATCTATCCTATAATTCTCCCCTTTTTGCACTCTCCTCTCTTGTTCCTTGTCCTGATCATTTCTGGAGACTCTTCTAGGCACAGTGGCCAATAAATATGATTTTAGTGATGAGCCCGAGAGTTTGACTTTCTGTCTGGTCAGGTGGAAAGGAAATGGCTCAGGCTCTCTGAAGTGGGTGCAGATGGTAGGGCATAGCTGCACTTCCAGTGGTTTTTCTTTTTGCTTTCCATACTCTGATGAAAACTCAATTTGTCTGTACCAGAGTCTGTGTGCATGTTATGAAGTGTTAACATGAATTCTCTTTATGCTCTTTGCACCAGTCACTATTCAAGGAGTTTATTGGTTGATTCATTGAATCCTCCTATCAGTGCTGAGGGAAATATTATGACCATCTCCATTTGACCAACAAAGGAGCTCAAGCTCAGAGAGTTTAAATGACTTGCCTGTAGTAATACCCAGTGAGCACCAAGGCCCGATTCAGACCCAGGAAGCCAGGCAGTGAGCCATTTTTAATCACCTAGTGCCTTCATCATGTATTTATTACAGGTACACACACACATTCGATACCTGTCTGGAAAGTTTCTGAATGTAAAGTTTTATGTATTGGCATTTCTCTCCTGTGAACTTTCCTTTCCCCATCTCTGTGAATGTCCTAAAAAAGAAAGCACACTGCTCCCAATTTGGGGTCTTCTTGTTGGTAGGAAGCCATGGCATGGAGTATATGACCTGGCACTTCTTTATCTCAGGAAATATAGGGATGGTGCTAATTCTACTCTTAGGCAGCTTGCACTGTCCACAGGAATACGGAGTACTGGGTAGAATGAACAACACAGATTCTTGTTTAATTGGGCTGTCTTTGTTGTTTGCAGAAGGCCTCCTCACTGTGGCAGACAGCAGCTCTCAAGTGTTTCTTCTTTTTTTAGAATTTTTTAAAATTTGTATTAATTAGTTATTCAGGACAGTATAATGCATTTATGCACTTTGATATATCATACATATATGGGTTATAATTTCTCATTTTTATGATTGTAGAATCACATTGGCCATGTAGTCATATATATATGACTGTTTCATTCTACTATCCTTCCTACCCTCATATCCACTCTCCTCCCCTCCCTTCACTTCCCTCTACCTAATCTAAGGTAAGTCTATTCTTCCCTAGTGCCCCCAACAACCAACACCTTATTGTGAATTAGCATATGCATATTAGAGAAAATGTTGGGTTTTGGTTTTTTGGGATTGGCTTATTTCACTTAGCATGATATTCTCCAATTCCATCCATTTACTGGAAAGTGCCATAATTTATTCTTCTTTAAAGTTGAGTAATAGTCAACTTTTCCCCTACCTAATATTTAAAGTTGAGTAATAGTCAACTTCAATATATATATACCACATTGACTATATATACCACATTTTCTTTATTGATTCATCTATTGAAGGACACCTACGTTGGTTCCATAGTTTAGCTATTGTGAATGGGCTGCTATAAACATTGATGTGGCTGCATCACTGTAGTATGATGATTTTAAATCTTTGGGTATAAACTGAGGAGTGAGATAGCTGGGTCAAATGGTGGTTCTATTCCCAGTTTTCTGAGGAATCTCCATACTGCTTTCCATAAGTGTTTCTTCTTCTTTATTTTATTTTATTTTTATTTTTTTGGTGGTGCTGAGGATTGAACCATGGACACTAATGCTACTGGATCAGGGCCCTGCCCTTATGACTCATTTAAACCTTAAATGTTTCCATAAAGGTCCTATGTCCAAATATAGTCACTGAGGGCTAGAACATTAATATATGAATTTGGGAGGAAGACACAATCCAGGGTTCAGCACTTACGTTCATTAATAATCTTCCTCATTTTTCAGATAAAGATGCAGAAAGTAAATGTTTTGCCCAAAGTCATACAAAGAGTTGTTGGTAGAGTTGAAATCCACATGTTTCTTATGAATTCCTACCTTATACAGTCTTCCCACTACACATTGTTGCTGTATTTATTTTTTTAAAAAAAATGGATTTGGAGTTTTTAACAATTAGATTAAACTTCTCAGAGGTTCTCATAGAAGCCTTTTAGAAAAATCCCTTTGTTTTGGAGGTTGCAGAGAAGTTAGTTACAGTTGTGAAATGTGGCCACTTCTTAGAAATGATTCCTGGATCAAACTTCTAAGGGACTATTTTTTGTATCTGTATATACTGTGTAACTCCCACTCCCAAATACGCCTCCACTTTGAGGTGTTATGTATAATAATTAGTATTTTGGTTGATGTCTGTGACTGCATAGGTATTTATTTCCATACTTGCCCACCATAGCAGTGGAGTAGGTGCTATGGCAATGATGGAGCACCTAGAGACGACAAGAATCTGCAAAATGATGTGTGTCATTACTGAGATGAATTAGGAAGAAAATGCTCATTTTCAGCACTCTCAAGTATCTTTAATTCTCTCTGGACTGGCAGAGGGGTGACTGGCAACACTGGGCCTGGAGAAGAGACATCCTTTCCTAGGCCACTTTATGGATCTAGATGAAGAAGGCACATGTGAACTGCCCTCCCAGCAGAGACCAATGGAGGGCTTGCTAGTCTTCTCCAAATCTTGGTGATGGCTGCAGTGTGTGGCTTTTCCCACCAGCAATCACTGGGTATGTGCTCTTGGAGTCCTGGAATAGAGTCAGAGCACTTAAATTCTTGAATAGTTCCACCTCTGTTACCTGCTGTGTGCCTGTGGGCATGAGCATTAACAGCATCCTCCCATATAAAATGGTGAATTTAGCCCAAATTATCTTTGGTTTCTTTAGAGATTTAAGAACCCCCAAGTTTAGGATATGTATTAAATTTAAAAAAACAGGTATCACATCTTTACATAATATGGCAACTGTGTTAACGGCTTTCTCCTATGCATCAATCAGTCTTCTGAGTTAATTCTCATAAAAACCTTACAGGTGGAGAGACTGAGACCCAGAGAGGCCAAACCTGCTCGAATGCTCACAGTATGTAGCTGATTAGGCCTAGAGGAATACCCAGGCTACTTTACTTGAGGATCTTCACCACTGTATAATTTCTGGAAATGCAGTCCATTCCTTGGATTCTAAGAACGTTAAACCTGCTGACCTTGTTGTGAAGGACTCTGTGGCTCCTCAATAGGACATTCAGGCCAAGTTCTTAACACGACACCTGTCATTTTACACCTCAGCAATTTTAATCTCATGAACAAACAGCATGTTAATTGTTTCCAATTTCAGGGAAAGAAGGTTTTCCTTGATCTAGTCAAGCTTAGAATTTAGTTAAATGTAATCCAGACTTTGTAGGGTTTGGATTACAACAGTTGGGCTGCTGTTTGAAAAATGGAAACCTTCAAGCACCCTCTGATGGGAATGTTTAATTGAAAATTAACACCGTTCTACCCAATTATCGTGCATAGTTTGAACTCCATTTATTATTTAATTGCTTGCTGCAGCGACTTGAGAAAGCTCTTCTCACCTGTGCTTTCCTCAGGTCCAAAATTTTGCAATTCTAGAAATTATGACTGGTGAAAAAGTAGAGGTGGAAAATGAGTAATGTGCTTTTAATAGAGTGTTAAGTGCTTATCGTGTTCCCTGCAAGCAGTCAAGTGGCTGTTTAAGTCAACCTCTCAGGAGTTTTTATGTTTTAATGGGTAACTTTGAAAGAATGAAAAATAATCAGTACTCATAGGAATGGATGTGATTTTAACCTTCTCAAAGCAGCAAAGTAGACATTTCTGTTTACAGATCCTCCAGTAAGATTTCATGAGCAAGTTCCTTTGAGACCACTGCTGCTGGATGTCATTTCCCTGTTATAGACATTAGCCAAGTACAAGGTCTTCCTAGCTTTATTTTCTGTCTACTTCTATCAGTCCTGGGTTTTGCCTTCTTGATTTTTTTTTTCCAAAACAGATCAGTCCCTGACATTTGCAGAATGAAGGCAGTTACTTGGCATCAGAACCCTGGTTACCTGACCACAAGTTCTCTGTCCTGTTCTCAAAGCTGGTATATCCTTCCACATGTGCCAAAGTCTAATTATGAAAATTCACCAAATCCTCTAGAAAAGGTGCATTTTTCATGACTCTATACTATAACTAGTACTGTGTCTTAGCCTTGAAAAAACTTAGAAGTCTTAGGATGGGAAAGTCAGGAAGCCAAAAAAGTGAGCAAATAGTAAGGATTACAGGATGGGTCCAGAGGAAAGCTAGAACAGCACTTTGCAAAATAATGTGCAACCCTGCATTGAGAGTCTTGTAAACCCATTAATTCTTGGCCACTGATGTCGATCTTCCCTACTTGAGGATGTGATTGTGGGGCACAGCATGGACAGAATGACCTGATATAGAAAATAGGTTTGGAGCCTTAGTATTTAGTCACCTTCTAAAAGCTGTCATAGCCTGTTTTGTCCCCTTCTGTTATGGCTTTTCCAAATGCTTTGCCTGGTTGCAAACAAAAACTATTTCCTTTCCCCTCCAAAGGCTCTTTCCCACTCTGTGTCCTATTGTAAATAGAGACAGCATCTCAAATCACACTTGCCTAAACCTTCATAATGCCAACCAGGATCACCTCTTAGAAATGTTCTAATTTGTCCTTCCCATTAGTAACTAATCCACTGATGGTGAAATCATCATCAGAGCTTGTCAGACTCAACCACTTAAAATGTAATCCTGAGTTTATTAATTTTCGTAAGTCACTGCTTACTCATCTATAAAATGAGGCTCATAACATCTACTTTATAGAATTATTAATATTATTCTCACCCTATTTATGGCAACAGTTTCTTCTAATTCATTTATTCTTCACAGAATAATATTTCTAAATTTCATGTCACTGTTCTACTTAAAATACCTTCAGTGGATTTCTGTACCTTACAAAATAAACTCTAGAGTCTGGAAGACCATATAGGGAGGATTTTTAATTTCATGTCTTACTGTCTTTGTAAACTCATCTACTTCACTTTTCTCTATTTGATAACTTCCAACTCACCCTTTCATTCTTAACTCAAATGCTATCTCCACTGAGAAGCCTTCCATCATTTTTTTAGGCATAGGTAATCAACCTTTTTAATCATTGGGATACCTACTTAAAATTATGTATATTTTCTAATTTTTGGAAATTACCATGTGGTTATGATCATTAACTTAACCTGTTTCCTTTGCACTCATTTACAGGCCTCTCTGATACTCATTTTCTGTCCCTAAGGCTTAGAGCAGTAGATCCAGTGGACACATTTGTTGTGGGAATGGTGGGAACACAGAGACATTTGCATGAATGAAGAAACACTGTACTCCAATGGGAACATCACTTGCACATAGGCATGCAGCCAGCAGGATGCTCACATTCTAGGATCTTCATACTGAAGCTGCAGCTTCCAGACACATAGTCACTTGGAGAAGAAAGAGCTATCATGCTTTTCCCCACTGCTCCCTGTGCTGCTTGGAACTTCACTCAGACACAAGACATATTGTGTCTGCCTTTGAAGTAATTCACCCAGAAAGGGAAGGCTGCCACAAATCAGTCTGTGGCCTTTGAGAGAGCATGCTCTTGTGTAAGCCTTCTTCCTCAATTTTCCAGGTTGTATTCTGGTGGAAGGGCTAGCTCTTGGGAAGATACAGTTATCCAGAAAATTGCCCATAGTTAGAGAAACATAATGCTTTGTAAATTTAATGAAGTTGTACCTAAAAGTGAACTGAGACCTATATACTAACCATTATTTCAGATGCATTAGAGGGTATATGAGGAGACCTGGTGGGAGGAAAGATTCCAGAGAGCACCAGCAGCCACCATATCATTAGCAATTAAGTCTTTATACTTATTCTGTTAACAATTGAATTGTTAATCAGAGTTCATTCTAAATTTATGTGACTCATAATTACAACAACTAATAAACTTAATGGGTTTTAGATATGTGTCAGTTTATGATATGCATGATTGGGGGCAATTTACCTGGTTTCATCAGCAACCAGCTAAAGAGAGATGGACTAATTAGTTAGAATGATATAAATCAGCACTTTGGAGCTTTGCTTACTTGGAAACTGGAAGAAGGAAATTAACTACTTTTCTAAAATCAAAAGATATTATTGACCTGTCTCTGTTCTTTGGCCCCCTAATATTTGATTTTTTTTTTTTTTGGTTTTTAACCCTTTGCTTTCATAAGATAGATCTTATTTTCAGGATATTTATGCTAAAACTTCTCATCAACTGATACCCACCATCATCATGTTCAGGAATCCAGATGGTCTGGCACAGTGCTGCTTTTGCTTTGGAGCTTGTGAAGAAGTTCAGTATTTCTAAACTTTTTTTCCTGCCTTAGAAGATTCCCCAGGCAAAGTCTTTACCTATAAGCTACCAAGCTCTGCAAGAGAGCATACTTATGCCTGAGACAGTCAAGACCTAGACTCAAGCTAAGATGCTGACCAAGAGCAAAAAGGAGGATAAGAGATCTAGTTGTCTAAATGGTCCATGTGTAGAAAGCCTAGATTTTCCATTTTGTCCAGGAATGTCCTGATTAATATCTCAAAACTTAGCATCCTTCTTTACTCTTTTTTTTTTTTTAAAGAGAGAGTGAGAGAGGAGAGAGAGAGAGAGAATTTTTTTTTTAATATTTATTTTCTAGTTCTCGGTGGACACAACATCTTTGTTGGTATGTGGTGCTGAGGATCGAACCCGGGCCGCACGCATGCCAGGCAAGCACGCTACCACCTGAGCCACATCCCCAGCCCCCTTCTTTACTCTTAAAGTATGGTGATTTTCATATCTATATTGTTAGTCTATTTATGACATTTGTAAGTGAAATTATAAACTTAGTTGTTAGTTTCATTTCTAAGGATTCTTTAAGAATGAGTTTGCTTCCTAGCGGGAATCAACTAGGTTCAGATTTTATGTCAAACAGACAAAAACTGAAATTGCAAGAAAACCTGCCCCTTATGGGATAAGGAAAATACGCACCATGGCATATTTGGTTTCCTTATGCTATGAATAATTTACCAAATTCATTCCTAGTCTGAAAATTATTGCTCTTAGACTTTCTGCAGGTAGAAAATATCATAAAGGTTTTTAGAAAGGGAAAGCAACAGGATTTGTTGATCACAAAGTCTTAATATATGGGAGGCATGTTAGCTGCCTTACACAGAGAGGAGTGACATTTTATTTCATTGAGTAAACTTTCTTTTCTGCTTATTTGAAAAATAATATGTTGGACTTTAGAAAAGATTGAAAAAACTCATTAATTCTCTTCTATGAAAATATATTTGAAATATCCTAGGTGTTGGCTATTCTTCTTGGTTTCTGATGTCCTGATATCTTTGTTCAAAGTCAACAATATTATCAACTGCATGATAAATTGATCTCTTAGACACATTTTCTAGCCCCTGTGAAATAATCTACTTTAAATATATCTTGATATGTTCTTTGTGCTGGACAGTAAAACTGTATTCAGATGGCATTAATAGATATTCTTCATCCACTGGTGTACAAGACAAAAAATCGATACAATTTCCATCATTGTCACCAGAATTATTCTGAGAGAACCAATTCTAAGATGAAAATGATATCTCCATGCTCTGCATTCTTGGAAGGATGTATATTGAACATTTGTAGATGACTGATCTGTCTGTTTTATTTAAATAATGGGCTATGTGTATTTCTCTAGGGATTGATAGCACGGATGCCATCTTGCAGGAACCTTTGTTATCTCCATTCAGAGAAGATGGATTAAAGAATAGATTACAACCAAAACATCCAGTTTTCTCTTATGTCTTCTTCCATTTAACTTTCTGCTCTCTCTCCTTTTCAATATACACAGAGAAAAATCAGACTCTAGCACTGAAATTCCAAATGAATCAATCCTTGGTAGGAAAATGGAAAATTTTTTATCATGGGAAATATTCTTATCTATGCCACAAGTAAGGATTTTAAATAAATGTTGATGTTGTATGATTTTTAGATACATACACACACACACAAAACCAGAATAAAAATATATAAGCAATAACTTACATGACATGTAAGAACAAGATTATAAAGAGTAAATTGTGAAATATTTACAATGGGCTAATATTCAGTATGGATTACAATGCACACCCCTCATTACTCTATCACAAAGTATCCTGACATTAGTCATTCATCTGACACTGATCACAGCACATATCACTCTGGTCAGCACCAAGGGATTCAACAATGGACACACTTCCTAAAGGAGGTTGAGTTACTTCTTTCCTTTGTTCCCTCAGTCCAGAGAGCAAGTGGCAGGGAAGTCAAGGAGACATTAACTTTTGTGTAAGGAAGCACCTAGATCATGGTGAAAAGGAAACTCCTCAGAAAATATATTTTTAAAATAAAACATAAAAAATAACTTCTGAAGTGACTTTGTAGTTTACAGTATTTTCAAGATTAAATAAGGGAGAGGAGCATGAAATTTCTGGATAAGACCTACCTAAGGAGGTCCCTAAATAAAATATATTTAACTGTCTTTTAACTATTTTAAATAATTCAAAATCAGCCACAAGCTTTCTCTTTGTAAAATCCACCATAAGCCCTTTACTTTTGTCTAATTTTTCTTTATGAAACAACCAATTCTAGATTCAAAACCTAAGATAGCCATAGAAAATATTTGCTTTAATTATCAAAATGTCCTTGCAAAAGTGGTCTTTCTTTCTTTTTATAAAACTATCTAGATGAAATCTTATCCAGTTAAGAGATATATAAATTGATTACTCTTCATCAGCTTAATTCTTTCTCCCATGCTCAATTTCTACTAAGAAAATATGAGCTTTTATTAGTATATTACATAGAATTACATATTTTTATCATTGTACTCATATAAAATGATACTAATTATACAAAAAAGAAAAAAATAAAGTACCATTTTTAATTCTTTGAGCCATGTTGAGCTTTATTTGGGAGGAAAAAACCTGTATACACTGAACTCTATTACATTATGTGCAAAACAAAAAAAAATAAGTTTTATTTAGATTTGAATTAAATTAAATATTTGGAATTTTAATTTTTTTAAAAAAGTTAAATATTTAGTACATTATCAAAATGATAAGGGGTCTTAAAATAAATATAGAAACTATAATGTAATAGATTTTAACATCATACCTTATTTTTATTTACAAGTAGTTTTAATGCTATAGATAAATGAAAAACAATTCAACCAAATCTAATAATGATCTTAAAGTAATAGATGGATTAAGTTATTCTTAATTCCTTAAAGTCAGACTAAATTAAAAATATTAACAATTGGCTAATATTCAGTATGGATTGTCCTATTTAGGCTTTGGATAAAATAAACCAACTCTGGTAGGATTTATAGCTAATACATCTTTTTATAGTTCCTCTTCCCTGAGGATCTAGGACTATGCCTTTCATGTAGTAGGCATTTAATAAGTGTTGAATGAATTATTACCAGTTTAATGCTCTTTTAATAAAATTTAGACCTCTGGGACAGGGCAGTAGTTTGTATCTTTGCATTAATTGACTTTCACTCCAACCATCTTCCAAATGCTAATTACTCCTCTCTTTTGCTAAATCAGTGCTTATGAAATTAACCAAGTTAGCAAATATGATACCATAGTAACAAATCCTTAAAAAAACCTTGGCCTGCCAGGCAGTATCACCAGTATCCTTTCCTCTTTCATTTCCAACATCTCCATATTTATAACATTTTGGTACCTGCCTTGCAAGAGTGGGAGAAGACTTTCTGAAGGAAGCCTTCTTGGAATTTAAATGACATATTTGAGGGAATGGGAACTTGGCACGTAAAATTAAAATTTGATTCTTGTGTCTTTAGATCAAGAGATTCCAGGCTCATCAATATCCCAGAAAGGGTTTTGTGTTCTCTCATTGAACTGGTGTAGGAAATCTAAATTACCATAAATCCAATCTTTCTCATTGATGATATCATGATTCCTTAAAGTACTTTCTTTTGGTCTGTTGTTAACTTTTCTTTTGTGGTACCAATCTAATTATAGCCAACAAAAACTTTACTTGTGTCAACACACTAGATCCTTTGGGTAGAATGCCTGCATTTTAAGCTACTCTCTTAATTAGAACAATTTCCAGTGTTCCTTACTCTTACCCAGGACTCTTGACTTCTGTGACATTGGATTTATTTTCCTCCTTATTGAAATTTGCAATGTAATCAATAGCCTGGCTACATCTAAGGAGTGCTATACCCATAGAATTTAATGTCTAAGTAATATATGTATGTGCTTGTGGGCTTGCTTCTGCATCCTCCCACAAACTAGCAGGGAGAGTTGGAAACTTCATTAAAAAGACATTTGTCAGGATGCTAGAGAAGGAAAATCCTCCACAGGCTATCTACCTAATTTCCAGCCAATACAGGATTACTCCCAATAGGAATCATTTATTGCCTATACTGGCCTAAGTGATGAGGTTGTTAGCATCTCTTTTGGCTGACTGCTTTGCAATCTAGCTGCTTTGAGTTGCTACAAAAGTCATCTTAATATTCATACAGAACTTCTGTCTCACTTCATTTCTTCCAACATTGATCTCACAGTGTCCCGTGGGCAAAGCTTTTCTTCTGCTCATTGAAACTTCAAATGCATCAGAATCAAATAAGCAAGGCATTTGGAAAAGGGTTAATCTTGTCCACATTTTAGTCAGACCACCAAAATTTTCACAGTTTCTGCTCATTTTATTGTCGTTTTCCCAGCCACACCTTTTGCACACATGTATGCACACGCATGTGCATATGTGTATGCACATGCGCGCGCACACACACACACACACACACACACACCCTAATTTCCACTTCCTGGTCCACTCAGTCATTGACTCAGAAGATGTTAATCGTGCCATTTTCTGCTGAAGACATATGTGATGAGATTAATTTCTTTCATCGCTTGTTGGAAGCTTGCTGTCCATTTTAACTTCAGCCCTAACTCAATATCAAAAGAATTTTAAAAATTGTAAATGTGTAGTCAGTGAACAGAATACTAAGTTGTTTCTTCACAACCCTTTTGCAAATAAAATGATGAGGTCTTAGGAAAGCTTTAGGAAGAGGAATGTTTGGTGTTCAAAAGAATGTCACAAGACCAGAGCTTGAAAGCCATAAGGGGGAAGTAATCTGAAATCCATAAATGTGGGAAAACAACCCATGTTATTTCTGCTGACTGCCTGAATGGACTTCCTGTTTATCACCCACTGATTATAACTGCTGTCAGAAACAACATTTTGAAGCAAATAAAATGGAGAGTTAGCTATGTTCTGCTATGATTTGCACATAGATTCAACTCTCATGTTTTTCTGTAAGATATCCACTTAGATAGTCTACAACTCAAAATCTAATCAAATAATGACAGTTGCACACATGCATCAGTAGAAAGGGTCTGCTTGTGGAAAAAACAATATTAAGTTTGGGATGGCAGTATATTTATTTGTGGTTAATTTCTGACTCAGTTCTCCTAAATACTACTTTCACAACTGTTAAACACCTCCTAGAAGGCATGGTTTCCAATACTGCAGCCTTCTTCCTTTTGTGGTATATTTGTAAGAAATATTCAGATGGTGTGGGTTGAGAATTTCCCCAACTCTACTTCTAATCTATTACCTCACGCACAGGTACTTTGTTTGCCACACACAGCTACAACAAAAAATATATTCAAAGCAAAGTTATGAGATGAATTTTATGGTCCCCTGGTAGAATAGTTACAAACTTATCATAAACTCATATCTGAAGGGTGCCAGTAAAGTTTGAACCTAGGAACTGTGACCTGCCTAATTTCTGTTCTGAAAAGTTGGGGAGCACACCATTTTAATACCACTACTTGTCACTTTCATAAAAATATTGGGAGAAGAGCAAGGAAAGAGGATGGGAATCACTTACCAGGGAGGATTTGAATTTATTTGATTTAAGGGAGTCTATTTTCATGAAAGGCTTTTCTCACATATAAAAAATAACATTTTCTCACAGGTATAACTATATTAAAATTGTCAGACTTTCTTGGAGGTAGGCAAAATAATCTCATTAAATTATTGTATAATTTTAAATATTTATTTTTTGTTTTATTTTTTACTTTCTTGGGGTATATCCACTAACATTCTAATGTACTTTTCTAATAAACAGGTCGTCATGGAGATGGAAGTTACTGGCCAGTTGATACCAATTTGATTGACAGAAGCACTCTCAATGGTAAGAATATAAATTAGGTTCTATGGAATTAGTTATACTAATTAAATGGTTAATGCTAGAGTGTCTGAAGAAAAATATCTATTGAAAAGTACCAAAAACCCCAGACTTAGGATTTCTGTGGCATAGTAGAAACCTGAAGTTATATTAGCAAACCTGTTAACTCTCTACCAAGAGATGATGCCAATAGGAGGTGACAAGTGCATTAAAAAAATAGATAAGTTCAAGCATAAAGCATTCTATAAATGATACAGGACTGCAAAATACCTAGATTCTAATGTGGTAAGTAAAGTATTGTAAATGTTTACAAAAATGAATTTTTTAGAGAAGAAGATAACTAGGTTTGATTAAACTGAAATCAACTAGAATTCACAAATTGAAGTTATGGAATCCTTTCACATATAGACTACATTTACTTCATAAGTCCTTGAGCATTTTATTGTTAATTTTCTTTTGTTTTTTAAGACTAGACATTTGTTTTGCCCACTCTGTGAAGCTTGCCCATATAGCTGTTAGCTTTTAGTATAAACAAATGGAGGCAGGACCCAGAACTTCAAGGGAAGGAGACAATTGATATGGGCTACATTCCAGGGCCCTGTCCTAAGTTGTTTAAAACACAATCTCTGGAAGGATAAATAAATACTAGCCAACTTCCCAGTAGAGAGATAGATAGATAAGTAGGTAGGTAGGTAGGTAGGTAGATAGATAGATAGATAGATAGATAGATAGATAGATGATTTATTTAAAATATATTGCTGTTGCATTTTTTGAATTACTAAAAATAAAATCAGATATTCGTAATGTCAAAGACTTGGGTAGCTGCCACCAAATTAAGATACTAAATATTTAACAGACAATTGAAATCTCTTGTATGTCTCTGCATTACCACATGCTTCTTTTCCATTATCATTCCTCACTCTGATATAAACACTTTCCCAAATTTGAAGCTTACCACATTTTTATAAGTATCCCTAAACAGTGTATTATTTTATGTTTGTAAATGTGTAGAAATACCATCATATCAAATATTATCATACAGTATCCTCTTGCACCTTGCGTTCATCTTTAGCTTTCTGAGATTTTTCCATGTGTTTGAAAACCACTCTTATTCATAATTTATCTTTGTGGCTGTACAGTATTCTATTTTAGGAAACAATATAATTCTTTATTTAACCATTTTAGCAGGATTTCATGAAAAATTTGATTACTGAGCAGATAACCTTCTGTTAGGGTGGTCTTCTGTTAAAAAATCCAGATGGGAAGCCAATATTGTGATGTAAAAGTTATTTGCTGAGTGTGATATCAGAATAAGGGGGTGAGTTCAGTAACTATTTTCTACCATAGACTATGATAATCTAATGCATCCATTTCCCCAAAGAGAAATGTGCAGTAGGCCAGATGCTACTTGAACAAAGTTTCAGTGCCTCCTTCCTCTGGCTAGTGACTGACTCAGGAACATATTTTCACTTGCTGACTCCTCTTTTCAAGTTGTCTGCCATATCTTCTTCTACTACTAATGCCTTTTGCCTGAGCATAAACATTTTCTTACATTTAAATTTTATCTTAGTTCAATTCTGTTGCTATAACAAAACACTTTGGATTAGATACTTTATAAAAATAGGAATTTATTGCTCACGACTCTGAAGGCTGAAAAGTACAAAATCAGAGTGCAAGCAAGCTGAGAATCTGATGAAGGCTTATTCTCTGCTTCACAGATGGTGACTTCTACCTGTGTTCTTTCCTTGTGCAAGGAGCAATGAAACTCTCCCAGGTCTCTCTTCTAAGGGCGCTAATGCCATTCATAAAGGCTCTGCCCATATGATCTAGTTATCTCCCAAATGCCCTCCCACCAAATGTCCCCATAAAGAGGCTTGATTTCAATATAGGACTCAGGGTCTGAGGATGGTCACAGACATTCAGACCATAACAAGTTTCCTGAATATATATTCCAGTCTAGCCTCTCTAATGTTATATTCAGTTTGTTGTGTCTAGGATGTTTTCAGCTTCTTATTCTTCACTGGTCCTCCTTCCTCATCTAAGCAACACTCTTTACAGCTAATCCTCGGCTCTGGTAGTTCCTGATATGTACAATATGAGAGTTTATATCTGGAAGATGAGAAGAGAGATGTGTGAAGACTAAAAGCAGACCAATGGCATGCTCCATAAAGTGGGTTTAGGTATTGGTAGTTTCCTCCTCCAAACTCTACAAGTTTCATTAACTCACTCTTCTGCTTCAATTTTTAATCTTCAGCTTGAACAATATGCCAAATGCATTTCATGCATTTAGGCAGTCAATCAATAAATACAAGCCCTCATGGAGTGCAGAGCACTTGCAATGAGCTGTGGGTGCAAACTGAAAGACCACTGCAGGAGCAATAAGCCAAGAGGTTGAATTAGCTGGGTAAACAAGGCAGAGGAGCACTCAGAAGATGAAAGATGGTGAGGAAAATCCCAGAGATGGACAGGAGGGCAAAAGAAAGAAGTTGTTGAAATTGTGTGGGGAAACATACTTGTAGTATTGGTTATCTTAGGATAGATTGTAGGTTTGGAGTCCTTGTGGGAAATTAACATTGTGCCCTTTGGAATCACCCAACAGTGTCAGTTGTGAGATTCTGTTTCTACAGGGAGTTTTAAATTGAAATTCATTTTCAGTTAAGGGCACAACCATTTATACTAGCACAGGATAATACCTTTTGATGGGACAGGGTACCAGGAAATTAAAGAAAGAATCAGCATGGATAATGGAGAAAGAGCCATTGTCCCCTCAAGCTTTCAACCATCACTCAGCAGGGGTCACATGTGTTAAAGGTAGAACAACAAGGACCACTGGCCCAGAATGATGTGCTCTGTTGAACTGCATGTCCTAATGGACTCAACGGAATTATCAGATTTATTAACTACAAAGATAAGGAGGCCCTGTAAAATCTGAATTATGTTAAGGGTCTATGAATCAGAGATAAAAGCTTGTAAGGGATTCCCATCTCATGTACATATGCATCTCAAAGTATGTTTGCATTAGCAATGGGATATGATTCGAACCTAGCTGGACCCCAGTATTCTTACTTGCCCAATCTATCATTTCCAATTTTGGGTCAAGCTTAATGGCTTGGTATTGATTCTTTGAACTCACACTTCAAAGTAACATGAACTCTGGTTAAAAGAAAGCCCAGCCTAAATTTGAGGTGAGCATGTATATCAACAGAACTTTTCTTTTCAAAAGATTCAGACCTCAGAAGACAGTAATGGAAAGAAATGCAGGTCACTGTGTTCATTTTTTTACCATTTAATTTATGATTCCTAGTGAGAATGCAATCATAATTAAATTTGACCTGATAAACATTATCTCACAGGACAAAGTCATGAAGACAAAATAGACTAGTGACAGTCAGTGGCTTTGGGCCAGTTGATATAAATTATTCATATTATCCCTCCCCAAATTTCTGCATCACTTAATGGTATTTTAGGGATTTCATGTTATATGCACGGGATACATAAAGCTCCTGAAATACTTCTAGATTACCTACAGGAAATACTTCTAGATTACCTACAGGAATAACAAATTGGCTGATTACAGTGAATTTATAACCTCAAGACACATGGGTGGTGGAAGGCAAACTTAATCTGTTTCCTATACTATTATGCAAGCAGATAAATTATGGTAAATATGTAATTTGCCTTTAGCCCTGGCTATTGCAAGCAAATCAGCAACAGCCTCTGAAAATCCATCTTCCTAATTAACATTCTGCTAATGTCTTCAGATTTCAGAAGTGGGTATGTTTCCCAATTAGATGTGCAAGTGAGGCCCCTGAATGACAAAAGTCCAATCTCAATTCACTGTTAAAACTAGCCTGCGTCAACAAAAACCAGTAGTCAATGAAATTTCATACATCTCCCTAGAGTGGCAGAATTATAGAGGTTTCCTGGCTCTTCCTACACTTGCAGAGTTCATCTTTCAAAGCATTGTAATAGAATAATGGCTTATTGTGAGGATACTGCAGCCAGTTGCAAATAAGCTTAGACCTTGCTAATCATTTACTTTATTTTCCAGCATGCCACTCTTTTAAAAATGCCCTTTTAGAATTCAAATAAAGGAAAACAAAGCTATAGTTCATGTTTACTCTTACAGTTGGAAGCCCTTAATTAAATTGTAGAAACTGAAGAGGCTTCCTAAATTATTTTCCGATGGCAGGTAGAATCAAAGCTAATATGTGGTGATAGGCTCGTATTTTGCTTGTGATGCTTTCCCTTTTAAATCATGGTCCACATTCTTAACACTGAAAAATCTTCAAATTCTGAAAATATATTTTGTGAGTTTATATTTGTATGAATGACCACAACTACGACAATTACTTAAATTTAATCCTGTATTTCTCCTTGGGAAGCACCAGTTTCCTTATACGGGTTGTTCTGCTTGTAATTTACAAAATTGGTTTTGTCAGTTGCATTAAAAGATCTATTAGCCTTACAAAAATTATTACTTAATTAGCCTCAACCTTTGGAAAAAAAAAACAAGTTAAACTTGATACCTTTTCATATTTTGGCACCTCATTATTAACCAAAAGTCAACATTACTACTTAATATTTCAAATACTTGGAATTGTATTAGATGCTCTTTAAAATGTGACATACACTCTTTGGGAGTGAATGTCAGAGAAAAGGCCATGGTTTGCCCTCAATTTTTGAAACATTGTTTGTTTGGTTGTTTTTTTTTTTTTTCTTTTCAGAATTCAATAACATTTTAGCCAAAAAAGATAATGTATAGATGAAGTTCCTTTGAAATGACTGTTCTGAGATTGGTAAAACTAGAAGACACCTAAGCTTATACTCAGTAGCCATCTTAATGCCAAAACAAAGGTCCAGAGTCATGTTTTATAGCTTTCCCCCAGATGGAAAGATAACTGAAAGCACCTGCATGTCTAGGACCCAGGATGGTGACTAGCAGAGGCTATGCTGGCCTCTCACCCACACATAAATGTCCCACAGGACCTTAAAGGATCCAGCCTAACCGCAGACCCCAGAGCTCACTTTTCCAGGCATTCAGGCTGTGTGAACAGAAAGATCACTGAAACTTTTTGGGTTTCAGTTTTCCATCTGAACATAGACAGTTTTAAACAAGAGAAGAACTTCTTAATCTCAGCACTAGCAACATTGAGAGTTGGATGATCCTTTATTACGGAGGCTGCCCTATCACTAGAACATTTAGCAGCACTCTTGGCCTCTATCCCCTGAGTGCCAGTATTGGCTTTCTTCTCCTGTATTTTAATAACACAGATGTCTCTAGAGGCTGCCATGTTTCCCCTGAGTGGGGATGAAGGTTGCAGGTGAAATCTTCCCAGTTGAAAACCATGGAGCCAGATCACTGTTACCTAAGGAGGGTTTAAGGGATATGAGTCCCATGAGAAGCTCTGGAAAGAACAAAATGTAGCATTGACACTTAAGCATTGGAGAAAATGTCTTGGTCCTATACTTATGTTTTATTGGGGTCTTCCTTTTTGCTTGAACACTAGAGGGCTTAGTTCTGAGAGAGATTTTCTGCTTATTCTTATATTGTTGACTTTGGTGATCTCATACATTTCCAAGACTTCAAATTTCATCCAGACTCCCCAATTCATTTCTCTAGTGCAGCCCTTCCAACTGCCTGCTGAACTCTTACCATCCACTCCAGTGTATTCAAGACTGGGCATGGGCTCTTCCTCTCTGAGCCTTCCCTTCCCCATCACCACATCTCAGACGTGAGGACTATTGCCTAAGCCCAAGCCTGCCTCTGCCTTTCTCTCCTCCCCCATATAAAACCAGCATTTTGCTCCTCTGCTTTCAGACTGCATTGTGTAAATGTCCACAGTTGCCACACCTCTATTCAAACTCCCATCTTCATCCAAAGATCTTTAACATCCTCTTGGCAGGTCTCTGCTTCCACCAACCTCCCTTCCCACGGCAGCCTGAGAGGTCTTCCTAAAACAAATCAAGAAAACCTTTAAATGGTCTGTGATTGCATTTCAGGTAACTGAATGAGCTCTGTACGACAGGGTCCTGTTTCTCTTTCCAACCTCATCATATGCCATTCTCTCTTCTGTGCCCAAAGTTCTAGATCCATAGCCCACCCCCAGTTCCCTTGTAAAGGAACAAAATCTACCTCCTAGCATCCTTCTTGATTCAGCCTGTGACTTCCTGAATGAGCCCTTTCAAAGCGGCCATCACCAACCACATGTTCTCGTGTTATATCAATGTGAACTCCAATACTTTCCTTTTAATATCACTATATTATAATTATTTGCCTGAGAACCTGTTTAATATCAATCTTTTCCAGTAAATCGTAAATTCTATGATGTTAGCCATCAGGCCTCTCTTGATCAAAACATAGCATCCTCAAGATCTAACTGGATCTTTAGGAAATGTTTATATTTTTGAGACAAGAAATATTAATTTTTTTCAACTTAATTGACCAAAGTTTTTTTGTTTGTTTGTTTTTGTTTTTGTTTTATTCTTTCTTCATTGCACTGATGGGTATTTCATTTTAGGGAATACTATTCTAGATTATCTGTGAGTCTGTTTCAGATGGTTGTCTATAGTACCCAATTATAAGGGGAAATGTTTTTAAATTATCAAGGTTGAATGCATTTCCATTCAATTCAAAGACCAGCAAAATTATGAAGACATAGGTTGAGCTCAAAGTATTCCAACTATTGTTGTAGGAAAAGTGTGCAATGTCTAACTAGAAAGTTCAATTGTCTGTCTTTCCTCAGAACTGGGATTATCATTCCTGTGTTCACACTGTTCACCAGGCTATTGGTGTTGTGCAACTAATAGTGCACGGCCATTGTGACCAAGGTTTCAGTCTTCAAAAGAGGAGCCAGGGCTTCCAAATTCAATACCTGGTTCCTTTTCTATATAATCAAGCACTCAGTACTCTGTTTCCCACAACATTTATGAGGGAAAATATAATGAACCAATAAAATATTTTTGAAAGCCTACAACATCATAGAAAAACTGAAGGGATTATTTCACTAAGCCATTTTTTAAATCTTTATTAGTACTTGAGACCCATCACATTATTTAAGTGTCTATTTTTGCTTTTATTAAGTTTAGTAGGAAAAAGATGAAATATTTTATTGTGACAAAACATCATCAAATTAAAAAATGAATGGAATGCTCTTGGGACTGTAAAAATTTGTGATTCTCACTGATTTTCATGGAGTGCATTTAGGCCTTGATTATTGAGACACTGAATACCCATGTTAGTGTGCTAATGCCAGGAAGAGATACTATATTAAAAACTATATTTTTTTCTTTAAATTGAAGAAATAATATAGGTTGAAGTACATTAAACCACATCATAATGTCTGTTGAGGGCCAACTCTGTGCCAGGCTTGGGTCAGTTTATCCACACTCTCATAGCATAATCACAGCAACCTGGAGGGGTTTTGCAGATCTCTGAATTTTCCATGCAGCTTGTCTGCTGATGGCTGAAAGGTAGCTGCAGTGGTATTGTCTCCCATAGTTCCTTATGGCACTAGTCTAGGTTTGTGAGCTCTGAATTTCCTTTTAATTTGGATCGGTATTTTGGAGATGTTGAGATATATAGTCATTCCTTATTCTTTGCAGGTTCCGTATTTGTGAGCTCACTTACATGTTAATATTTGCTGGTAACCTGCAAATCAATACTCATGGTGCTTTCATAGTCCTTTATGGACCTGTACAAAGTAACAGAACATTTGAGTTGCCCAAGGCGCATGTACCCAGCTGAGGTGGAGCAAGGCATCTCTGCCTGTTGCTTCATCTCCAAAGTAAACAAGTTCCTTTTTAATGGCATATTTAGTGCCAAGTTTGTTTGTTTGTTTGTTTTTTCCTTTTGGTACCTTTTGTTGGTGATTTTACTTCCTACAATGACCTGCGAACATAAATACTGTAGTGCTTTCTACTATTTGTAAGCACAAGTGTGTTGTGCTATGCCTTACGGAGAAAATATGTGTTAAGCTCTGTTCAGGCACGAGTTATACTGCTCTTGGCTGTGAATTCAAGGTTATTGACTCCACATTATACATTAAATAAGGTGTCTTTAAATAAAACACACATTATATAAGGTTACATATTGATTGACTAGTAAAAATGCTGTGTGCAGAGGCTCACAGGAACCCAACCCTGTTTTTATCTGTCGAAGCCACAGCTTGGAATTCACTCACAGCCCTGTGTTTGTGACAACTTGACAGCACAAAACCACTGCTTCTAAAGACACCATTGCACTTGACTTTCTTAACCTCTGATTGATGTCACATATTCTGAGCATTCAGCCTTGATTTGAGATTGGGAAATTAATGAAAGACCTTGAATACTAACCTTAAAACTGATGGAAACTTCTATTGAAAATCTTAAAGGCCTAGAACCAGAGCTAGGTAGTAGGAGTTCTCACGCTCCCTAAATCACCAAGGCAAATAGCAGTATAATATCACTGGGGCTCTGCAGGATTCAGACATTATTTTCTGACTTACAACATGATCTTCTTGGGTGGAAAGACATTTGGATAATTCTAAATATATGCAGGTTTCTTTTAAATGTTCATAAGGCACACCATTAAGTATGATCTGAACTAAGTTTGGTAAATGTTAAACTTAAGTCATGCTAATATAAACCATGAGGTCCTGAACCATCTACCTTGAAAGCCCTCACATAAAAGGTTAATTTATTCTAATCAATTAATTTATTAAGTACAGAAAAAGCACATTAAGATATTACTATAAAATGACTTTTCAAATAATAAGTCTATGATACAGAACGTTCTGACCTTTCATAACTTGTCCCATTCCTTTGAAGTAAATACAAAAATTACTTCAAGGAAATCTTATTTCTTTCATGTATAATCAGAATATATTAAGACTTTAGGTGAGGTTCAAGTTATATTAGATATGCCTATTATTTTTCCAATAGTAATGAATCAATAATTATTTAAGATTAAGTAATTATCTTTGTCAGTTTCAGTTAACTATCTTGTCAAAGATATTGTTTCAATTTTTTTATTACTTATGTTTTATTGGTTCTTTTTAGTTATACGCAATGATAGGATTCATACTGATATGTCTCCATAGCTTGGCTATTATGAATTGTGTGGCTTTAAACATTGATGTGGCTGCGTCACTGTAGGATGCTGATTTTAAATCCTTTGTGTATATATCGGGGAGTGGGATACCTGGATCATGTTGTTGTTCCAATCCTAGGATTTTAAGGAACTTCCATACTGCTATCCAGAGTGTTTGCACTAATTGCAGTCCCACCAACAATATCTGTGTGAACCTTTTTCCCCACACCCTTGCCAACGTTTATTGTTACTTGTATTCTTGATAATAGCCATTCTGACTGGAGTGAGATGAAATCTCAAGGTAGTTTTAATTTGCATTTCTCTAGTTGCTGGAGATGTTGAATATATCTTTCTATATATTTGTTTACCATTTATATTTCTTCTTTTGAAAAATGGCTGTTTAGTTCTTTGTCTATTCAATGATTGGGTTATTTGGGGAGTTTCTTTTGTATGTTTTTTTAAGATCTTTGTATATCCTGTATATTGATGTTCTATCTGAGGAGCAGGTGGCAAAGATTTTCTCCCACTCTGTTGACTCATTATTCGCACTCATGATTGTTTCTTGTGTGGTGAAGAAGCTTATTAATTTGATGCCATCCCACTTATTGATCATTGGCTTTACTTTTTAAGCTCTAAGAGTCTTTTTAAGGAACTCAGTTCCTGAGCCAACATGTTGGAGTGTTGGTTCTACATTTTCTTCTCAAAATGCAGGGTTTCTGGTCTATTCCTAGGTCTTCGATCCACTTCAAGGTGGCTTTTGTGCAAGGTGAGAATAGTGGTTAAATTTCATTCTACTACATGTGGACTTCAAGGTTTCCAAGCACCATTTGTTAAAAAGACTATTTTTTCACCAATGTATGTTTATGGTGCCTTTGTCTTGTATGAGATAACTGTATTTGTGAGGATTTGTCTCTGTGTTTTTTATTCTTTTCCACTGGTCTTTATGTCTGCTTTTGTGCCAGTACTATGCTGTTTTTGTTACAGTAGATTTTAGTATAATATGAATTCTGGTATTGTGATGCTTCCTGCTTTCTCTTTCTTGCTAGGGATTGCTTTGGCTATTCTGGGTCTCTTATTTTTCCAAATGAATTTCATAACTGCTATTCCTATTTCTATGAAAAATGCCATTGGAATTTTAATAGGACTTACACTAAACCTATATAGTGCTTTTGGTATTATGGCCATTTTTACAATATTAATTTTGTCTATCGAAGAACATTGAAGGTCTTTCCATCACCTAAGGTTTTCTTAAATTACTTCCTTTAGTGTTCTATAGTTTTCATTGTGGAGGTCCTGCACTTATTTTGTTAGATGGATTCCCAAAGTGTTTTTTTCAAGCTATTATAAATAGGATAGTTTTTCTAATTTATTTTCAGCCAATTTATTATTGGAATAGGAAAACAATTGATTTATGAGTACTGAACTTGTATCCTACTACTTTGCTGAATTCATTTACAAGCTCTAGAAGTTTTCTGGTGGACTGTTTTGGATCTTCTAAATATAGGATCATGTTGTCAGCTAACAGATAATTCGAGCTCTTCTTTTCCTATCTGTGTTCCTTTAATTTTCTTTTCTTCCCTGATTGCTTTGGATAGAGTTTCAAGGACTGTGTTGAATGGAATGGTGAAAGTTGGCATCCTTCAATCCTACATTGAAGATTATTCCTAAAAAATCTGTAGTTTGGAAGTTCACAGCAGAAGTATCCCAAATGCTATGGTAGATTTAGGCAAGCTTTTTATTTAATGTTGAATAATGATATTGTGAGAACTTACTAAGACATTGTGACAGTTACTTTGCATGGATTTTCTCTAATTCTGACAGTAAGTATACACAATATCTATTATTCTTCCCATTTTACAGATGAGGGAACTAAGGTTCAAAATGCCTAAATATTTTGCTCAGAGGGTATAGAAAGCTAACATAGATTGTTAGAGAAAAATTTAAACCAAATTCTAAGAAAACATTCAAATGCACTGAATTTTGGTATGTTATAAATTAATTTACAAGTACAATTGTAAGTTAATATCAACATTTTTTAAATTTATAACTTTTATAACTTTTAGTGACAAACATTACTTAGAATATTTTTAATTGACCACTGAGTGAGGTTTTATGTGATTTAAAGAATCATTAGCCATCTTGATGAGGTAAGCAACTTATCAAAACTGCCACATCATTCTATTATTTTCTGCCTAAATATTTTCTACAGTGAACTACTGATGCAACACAAGAGCACATTTATATCAAGAGTCTATGCCACTTTTTGAACTCAATGGTGGATTTTGAGTGGGATTCATGCACTCTTGACAAGTTGAAAACTCAGTATGCTTTCTGGATAACATATTAAGATAAATAGAATAAATTATAAGTGGTTGGTATAAAAATATTTTCTTTTATGGCATAATATTAATAATATTTTATCATAAATCACAGACTCTGGTTCTTATCATTTTGAAATTTTTTGTAGTACAAATAGCATCTTTCTTCTCCTTTCTCTTTGTTCTTAATATGAGCTTAATTTTTATTGAGATCTAACTCACATACCATAGATTCACCCTTTCAAAGAGTTCAAAGGAGTTATTTTTAGTGCAGGCATAAGGTTATGCTACCATTGCCAATACCTAACAATCTAATTCCAGAACATTTTCATCACCCCAAAGGGAAACCTATACCTATGAGTAGTCCTTCTCCATTGATCTTTTTCCTCCACCAAGATACTCTCTATCTCTATAGATTTACCTATTTTAGATATTTTTTAGGTGTTATTGTCCAGTATGTGGCCTTCTTTTCTGTCTTCTTTCACTTAGCATAATATTTCTGTGGTTCATCCACATTATAGCATGTGTCAGTACATCGTTCTTTTTATGGCTGGGTAATGTTCCATCACATGGATATACCACATTCAGTGGATAGACATTTCGTTTATGTCCACCTTGACTCTTCTGAGTAATGTTGCTATTAACATTCTTATAAAAGTTTTTGTGTGGACTCACATTGGTCATTTATCTTGGGTGGAAAGTTTTAAGTCTTCCTCTCTCACTTTTCATTGCTCATTCTCAGAATAATAGGAACTCTTCACATTCCCTCCACCCTACAGAGCTTGATAAACACTGGCAGTCACATCTTCCTAGACCTGAACTCCATGTGCTCATCTTTTCCCAGAGCCACCCATTGGGCAGATGCACCCACCGCATGGCAGCGCCACCCCCCAGAAGAACAGCAACCTGCTTGTGATCATCGTGGTCACTGTGGGCATCATCACAGTGCTGGTAGTGGTGATTGTGGCAGTGATCTGCACCCGGCGCTCTTCGGCCCAGCAGAGGAAGTAAGTAACAGTTGACTCCCAAAGAGGAGAGAAATCACCATCTTCCTGAGTTCTTTCATAACTGACCTTGGCAAACCTTGCCTCCGTCCATTCCAGGAGTATGAATGAGTAAGGTCTAGACTTGCAGATGTTAACAACAGCAACCCTGGAGACCCACTTGCATTTCTGCTAGCTTATACTTCTCAGTCCACATTCTTCTTTTCAAGTGAAGGCAGGTATTCTTTAATACTCAGTGAATGAATTCTACCATGTCCCTGCTTCTGGCTTTCTCACCAAGCGCGTGTAGACAATTGAAGGCAGTGTTCTCTGTAAGTACTTATTTATCACTTTTGACAGGGAGGCCAGTAGGCAGTTAATCAACGCTAGTTGAGTGGATGACTAAATATAGAATATCAAGTTCAGTGTTGTTACAATCATACAGGGTGCTTAGCTCAGAGGCAGTAGTAAAGAAAAGGAGAGAGATTTCAGAGATTCCAAAGGGCTCCTATTTTCTTGTGATGGTTAATTGTCAGAAATTAAAAGTATTGAAGAGTTTTAAAATGCTTTCATATTATATAGCTCTAGGTTCTAGTACATGCAGAAAATTTTGCATCACAACATAAAGTTTAGAGTGAAAACATGGTTTTGATGCAGCTCATCCCCTCCCAGCCATGTGCATAACCAGTGTATTTGCCTATGTCAGCCAGCTGGGAAATTCAGCCATCATCTCCTAGCCATTGTCTGCCTCTTGGGCTCTCTAGTCCTTGCCAAATCTACTCTGACGTGTTTTTCAGCTCTACTCCCTGACTGACTTTCTATTTTGGGGGCCTCAGGTATGGTGCTGGCTCTGAAAGCCTGAGGCTGGGCATATAGGTGAATGGTTTGACAACTACATACTATGCAGCATTTTCTCTCTTCACTTGCTAATAGCGCAGACTTTCTTTTACAAATCCTAAAACTCTCTTTGTTGATCTCTAGTTTATCTCCATCACTCTGAAGTGAGGTGTTTAGAAACAGAATCGGAGAGTGTGTACCTACTAAAGAAAATGACTAAGAGTTATAGAGGCAATCTTGGTATTTAATTCATTTCTCTGGCAGGACAAATTGTGTATCCAGCTGCATTTATGAAATTGGACTGTTTTGAAGCAGGTAGTAGCTGGTATTGTGGTTCATTCTGCCCAAATAAGAAATCTGATGAATAGAATGAGCTTAAAAAGGCCAGTTTCATTGTAAGCCTCCTGGGAAGACACAATCACTCCCAGAGTGCTGGGCACTCAATAAGGCTTAGGAAGAAAACAAATAATTAGTGTCTTAATCTGTTTTCTGTTGCTATAGTGTCTTAATCTGTTTTCTGTTGCTATAACAAAGTTCCTGAGGCTGGATAATTTATTAGAAAATAGTGATTTATTCTGGGCACACAATTGTAGAAGTCCAAGAGCATAACATTGGCATTTGTTTACTTTTAGTAAGAGCCATCTGCTGCTTTATGCATGGTGGAAAAAATGGAGGAGCAAGAGGGCCTAGGTGGGAGAGAGGTCACAGGCAAAGAAAGGAAGCAAGAGATGAGAGATAGCTACCCTCCCCAACAACCCCTTCTTACCATAATGAACCTAGTCCCAGAAGAGCAAGAATCCCTTCCTGTAATACAACCATTAACCCCTCTTAGAGGATCCAACACCCCTAAACACTGTAACACCGGGGAGCAGCTCTCAATGTGAGCTTTGCATGGGGACAAACCTCACTCAAAGAATAGCACTATGAGACGGAATGATCTCTCCATCCAGTGTTCCAGCAAAGGGGCTACGTGACACTGGAAGGGGAGCCATCAAGGCATCAGGTCTCTGAAGCAAATCTGAAAGGATTTGCACAAAGGGAAGAGGTAAGGAAACATCGGAACCACACTTGGCCTATTTTTGGATTGCTTGTGCAACCCTGGTGCCTTCCCTAAGCTAACTGAGCCTCACCAAATCATTTGTCATGGGTTTGGGTTTCAATTTTTATTTTTCTCATTTTTCTCCCCTACTGTCATTACTGTGACAAGAAAGTTTGACAGTTACGTTGACGGACAAACTAGATTCCTGAACTTGTTTTGTTTCTCTATAGAGAAAATACCCATCTTCCCAATGTGCAAAAGTGAAATTTGACACCATGTTAAAAAAAAATAGATCATTTTAAATCCCACAACTAAGCCCTTCCAGAAAAAAAAAAAAAAAACTTGAAGATTTTATTTGGAAAGAGCAGATGCTGAGCCCTGAGTATAACTTATAAAATTGGGAAATGAATGAAAGAGTCAATGGTTTCCATAAATGACTAAGGACCAAAATAGTGAATTTACAGCTCCCTTGTTTTTCCTCATCTGCCCCCAAAGTCTCTTCATATTTACTTGGTTTTTTTCCCCACTTTATTTCATAGTTCTTGAGCAGCAGCTCCTCTGGCCTTCACCTTGCTCTCATTGTTCGCATCTCTTAGCAGAAAAAGAAAAAGGAAATTTTTCCTGAAGTTGTTTCTGAGTTTTAATTGAGTTTTTCTTGATTGCATGAGGAGCACCCCACCACACACACACACACACACACACACACACCACACACACACACTTGTACACACACAACCACAATCGAGGCCTTTACACCACATTGAGTAATGCAGATGAAAGCAAAATCAATTCCAATCTGAAACAGAAATAAGGTTCTCTGCAGAGCTCTCAGAAAATGGGACTTTAATGTAATTAATAAGGTGAAGTACAAAACTCGTTCAGGGCTTCTTTAATATATGTCTTTTTGTCTGAGGCTGCTAGGGAATGTGAATTTTTCTTTGTGTTATATTGAGGGACTTGAGTTATAGCCAACTGGGTTGAAGCATTTTCTGTGTTATTAGTAATACCCTCTTAACGTTAGTACACATGCATTTGTTCTATGATTTATCACGATTTTTATTGGTACACATACTTAATAACAACATAAGTCATCTGCTTAGTTCAGTCTAGTGGAAAAGATTTCATTTTTACCATATAAAACAGCTAATAGAACTTAGAACCCAAGTTCCAGTTCTGCTTCTACTATTTTTAAAGTAAACTAATTGTGTCACCTGTGGGGCCTTTAATCCCTAGGTATCAGTTCCTTCAAATAAAATGTTATGCCAGGAAAAATCAAAGCTGTTATATTTTTCAGTGTTGATTTTACTCCCCATAGAAATACCTGCAATGAAAAACCAAATGGATAATGATCATACTTTTGCATGTGATTAAGAAATTATTTGCCTCCAAAAAAACCATAATGAGTTATTAGGACTAAATACTTATCATCATCCCTTCTACCTTTTAAAACACAAAAACTTCCCATGGAATACTGATAAATTATAGAAACACTTGGTAGCATTTGTCTTTAAAGTCATATGAATTAAAAAACGTTTTCTTATCTTTTTACTTAGTTATTAATTAGTAGGGTTTTTCATACTTTAAAGATATTTTCTATACATTTTCAATTAGTGAAATGGCAAAAGATAATAATACAGAAGAATTATGCTGTATTAAAGCTTAAGGTGAGCTTTCTCTGTGCTTTTTAATAAGGTAATAACATTTTCCTGGTGAACATATAGATCACTTGCTTTGTCAAATTAAAATCTGTATATAGAAACTAAAGACAAAATATTTGACATTTGAGCATACTGTAGAACACATAGTTATTACATTTCTAAGGCAGTTATCTGGATAGACAATTAACAATCTTGCCTGAATACATTTAATTTAAATATGTAAATAAAAACAAGATTTCCTGGTTAGAATCACTAGTTAGGTGAGCCATCTATTTGATTTGACACATGCACAAGTTTTAAAGATTAGCACACATTCAAATCTTGAGATTTTGAGTAATGAAGATCAAATGTTTAAATTCTCACATGAAAAATACCATATTTTAATACCTATGGATTATTGTCACTGATTTTCAATTTTTTAATATTTTAATTTTTTTTCAGTATTCACCTCACAGGGATTTTTTAACTGGCAACTACTCAAGTCTTTAATGCATCTAAATTTCATCTCAGAAAATCTAGATATATTTTGAGTATCAAAAATATGCCCTGAGTATCTAATATAAGGCTTTTTATTTTATTTTTAGTAGCTGTTAGTAGAATATATAAATAATCACTATGGAAGATGGAGGAAGAGGAGGACATATTTATCCTTCTACTACATCTTTCTCTGGGTAGCTCCTAACCATTTCTTCACTCTCAGTTCAGACCTCCTTCCCTCTTGAAGCCTTCCCTAAGCACCTGTCTTCCTGTCTCCATCTCCATTAGCTCTCAGACACATCCTTGACCACTTCAGACTTCCTAGGGAACTGTCAACAACTCACAGGAGATGCCTAAGCGCAGCATGAGAACATACTGATTTATTACAAAGTGGCAAAACAATCTATGAGGTGATAGTACTGTTTTAGAACTTCAATTGGAATAAAATGGACACTCAACCAATGTTGCTTCCAGCTCATTCACATCCTTAACATACTGATCAAAAGTGAAAAGGAAAGAAATTCCTCTTAGAGGATAGGTTCTGTGCAAAGTATGCCACAAAGGGACCAGTCAAGAACCAGCTTTCAAAAAAATGAATAACAAAAAGTTCTTTTTTATTCAAGAAACCATTCCGTGCTTCGAATCTGATCAGCATCATACAAAGTCATAAATCCGATTAATTTATAAACAAGACCTCAATGGTTTGGTGCCCTCTACATTTTTAGCCTTGCTTCCTGCTGTGTCCCTTGCTTCTTACTTCAAAAATGCAGAAATTCCCAGGAATCATGCCACTTTCCAATCATTTAGCTAAGCTCGCAATGCTGTACCATCTTTTTCCTACTTAGTACATTTCTTGACATATAATTGATAGTCCATAAATGGTAGCCAAATAAATAAACGAATAAATCTTGTAAAACGATTGAAGAAGTGAAGGGCACAGTTTGCCCCCATGCTTCTACAGGAATTGAATCATATCACTGAGGGAGTGGGAAGGGCTCAATAAGACACCTGGCACTCAATGCCAAGTGAGTGGCATAGAGAGACCAGGGAAATGAACTGGTAGGAAGTCTTCTGGAGTGGTTAGGAAGACTCCCTGAGGAAGAGAAGCTGCAAGCAAGCCTGAAAGAATAAGTCGTTTTTAATAAAATCAGATTGCAAACACATTCTGGACATAAGTTAAACAAACAGACAAACAAAAGCATAAACAGAAAGCCATCACACTGCAAAAGCTTCAGCGTGGGATAAGGAGGGGAAAGCAGAGAGCTTGGGAGAAGTCTTTGCGTTGCTTTTGTTCAAGAATATATGAGGTAGAAAGAGATGCTTCCATTTTAAAGCTGTTTTTGGAAGAAAAAATAAGAATAAATGTGGGAAATGGGATATTTGGTATTACAAGGAGGTATTAAACGTAAAATTTTATTTATTTTTTTGGGGGGGTCTTATGGAAATGTTAGCTTTGAAATAAAAACCAAGAAAACCAAATAATTCCCTAGACAGCTCTTTTCAAACTTTAGGTGAATCACATTTGCCCTGGGAGGGCTGTTAGAGTAGGTTGCTGCCCTCCCTTGTGTTTCTGATTCAACCTTTCGGAGGAACCAGAGAACGTGCATCCCTGACCGGTTTCCAGTTGGCGCTGATGCCCCTGGTCCAGGGGCCACACTGTGGGTGGGGAGCCCTGTAGGGGGATCATCTGCACACACACTTTTCCGTTGGTGAAATAGAGGAACTATGGGCTGTAGTGAGCCTGTTATGTTTTTAAAAAACAGCAGATGGGTAGAAGGCCAGGGTGACAGCTGTTCCTGTAAATTTTAAGACAAATTTCAGGCCTTTTGGTCATGAGCGCTTGTTAGTTTTACTGCACACCTGCTGCAGTGAGGGTAGGAGGGGAGGCCTCTCCAACTCCACAGAATTCTCTCTTGAAAAGAGAGATTACAGAAAACAAAAGTGGTTCGTGGTCATTGATAGAATGTATACAAAAAAGAAATAAAGTCTGTCTGGAGATCTTTAGATTCCTTAATGTCAGCTAGGTAGTTAAGTAGCTTCTCAGAAGAGTCTTGATCTGATTAAAGTCCATCAGAAAAATATTTATGCATTTTATCAGGAAGGATCACTTTTTCCCAGATGAGTTTATGACTCACAACCTACAAAATGATTCTGCCTCAGCCAAGCTTTGGAACTTAAAAAAAAAAAAAAATAGAAGAAGCCGGGAGAAACTCAACACTGGGTCATGGGCACTAATGAATAAATGAATTAGTCAGCATACATGTAAGTATAGGTAACCAGACTTTATAATTTATTACTTGGTATCAATTTTTTGACTGTGTTTCACCACAGGCTATTTAAATAATGAGTTATCATGAAGAGTCTGACTATGTTGTCCTGAATATCGGAGCTGGTACATCTCTGTAGAACAAGTAGCTAAATGCTAAAGTTTTTTCAGAATTTCAGTCTGGTGGAGAAAGAGATGACAGGGTAAAACCTCCAAGTTGGAGCATGAAATTAAATTCTTTTACAAAGTCACCAGGGTAGGTGATATTAATAGCTATGCGTGAGTTGCCCATCAGATGAAGGGGGCAGTTGAAGTATTAAGAAATAAATTCAGGGAAGGGCGGTTACCAGGAGGTTATTATCTAAGACACAGGTAAATGATCTAAGAGTTATTAAGATCTTGGTTTAGAGACAGTGAGGAGCTGCTGGCAGAATCCCAGCACAATGCAGGTAGTTGTTGGGAAAATATCAGAACAGAGAGCCACATTATTTCTCTACTAAACTACAAAACAGATATTAAGTCTGGAGTTCTTTATCTCCTCTCCTCACCAACATGCTTTAAGAAAGCAGGAGAAAATTGAATAAATCACAACACCAAAAGTTTATTAATTGCCAAACATTTGCAAAGCTTCTTATTTAACAGTTAGGAAGGCAAAGTCACCCCGCTGGCTTTACACAGGTTGCAGTGTTTCTACCAGCACCTTGTTTGAGCCACTTATCATCATGGAAAGCAGTTGCCACAATAAATTCTTCATTACAAATGAGGAAAGCAGGAAAGAGATGCTTCTCTGCTCTGTCAGTGCTAGAACAGTTTGTTCACATTCTTTGTATAAAAGGCATTATGATTTTGTAAGAAACAGAAGTTACAGATAGAGATTTAAAAATTATAAAATTTTACAGCAGGGGTCAAAAATCTATTTCTGAAAGGAGCCAAATAATAAAAAATAGTGAGGATTTTCAAGCCATATGGTCTTCAGCACAACTATTCCATTCCTCTACTGCAATGCAAAAATTATGAGCATGACCATATACCAATAAAACTTTACTTGCAAAAACAGGCTGTGTGCAGATTTGGCCCACAAAGGCATAGTTTTCTGATCCCCTGCTGAAGAGAATGTCTAGTATGAGCATCAGGCTACTTTACTTAGCATGCAGGGAACACTTAAACCTCACTAGCCCCCAGGTGAAATTATTGCTGAAAAAAATAAATTTGGGCTGCTAAATCCTTGTTAAGGCGAATAGGAGACATTTGAAGCACATTTTCAAAAGATGGATCTTTCACTTCTGTTTTCAGAGGACGAGCCTCATTGTGTTTCAATCCAGACACTTGGTGACTCCAAGGCAAAAATGTTTTATTTGCCTAAGAATGTCCTCATGTGGCCTTTTGTTTTCAAATAGCAAGCGTCCCAATTGCACGTTCAATTATACAGCTGAGGTACAGACTTTCTTCTAAGCCCCAAACTTTGCTGTTGGCACAGATTCTGGCCTTTTTATTTCTATCTGCCCTTTCAAAGCAACTCCTCCATTTATCTCCTGAACAGATGTTGCAGTCAGGTACCTTATGCCTAGCTCCAAAGATTGGCATATGGCTCCATCTAACCCATTGTCACCTTGTGCATGAATCTGCAGCCAGTGAAGCTGCAGTAAGGAGCTTTCTGGCAGGTGGCCAAGGCCCTGGGGATTCAGCACCACATCTCCTCTAATGTAGTGAAGCTCAGGGGAGAAAAGGAAAGGCAGCCAAAATCAGTCTGCCAAATTCTGGGGCTTCCCAGGGTTCCTCTTGGGAGTGCTTTTGTTTCCTGCTTCCAGCTGGAATTGACCAAAGACAGACAGGAAGTGCCACGGAACAGAGGCACTCACATGGGACTTTCTTCTCCCTTTGCTCCATAGGAAGCGGGCCACCCACAGTGCGGGCAAAAGAAAGGGCAGTCAGAAGGACCTCCGACCCCCTGACCTTTGGATCCATCATGAAGAAATGGAGATGAAAAATATGGAGAAACCATCAGGAACTGACCCTGCAGCAAGGGACTCCCCCATGCAAAGCTGCCAAGACCTCACACCAGTCAGCCACAGCCAGTCAGAAACCCAGCTGGGGAGCAAGAGCACCTCTCATTCAGGTAACCACCTGCTGGCCGGGGCAGGGAAAACAAACCATTGTGAATCCCACAAGGGATTTTCCACTTCTTTCCAGGAGATATCCCCCACTGATTTGCATGTCATTGTGGGTCATTAATCAATAATTAAAATAGCCTGATAGAAATTTGGTTAATGAACCAGTGATATATCTGTTTTCCATCATATCCTGACTTCTATCATTTTAAAAACTCTTGACATTTCTAAGTTAGAAATAATGCAATTGGAAAATATTGAAATGAGAAGCCTAAAAAATGGAGTTTTCTTAAATCTTGAGCAAAAGTTATTTCCAGGCAATGAAGTTTGAAGCTATGTGTACATTTTTCGGTTCCCAGTCTCTACAGATGACTAAAAGTTGATTCTAAATCTGTTGTCAATTCCTTCATTTTGGATAATCAGATTAGGGACCCATGAAATATAAAAACATAAAATGTTCTGTTATTTTGGCCTTAGTTACCATGGAGATCAACCATCATCTCTGGACAATCACATGACATAGCCTAGTTTGGTAAGATTCTGCTTGAAAGCTATTATCACCCACAAGGGGATCTGAACAAAAATGCTTGTTTTACAATGAGTTGGTACAGAACAAATTGTTGGTGTCCATGATCATGAAGAACTCTATAAAGTACTTGTTTTGCTTCCTGTGGGTCCTCATATTATCTAAGTGTTTATGGAAATAGAATAATCAAATATGAAACCAAAAAGTTCCTGCATCCACTAATGTGATTATAGAATGAGTAGCTACTGTTTTTAAACACAGCTGCTGTTTTTTAGTTATTTGAATGCATAATTGGTTACTGGACTTTGTTAGCTCAAAACTGCATAAACAAGGACTTCAGACTATACACACCTGTAATCCCAGTGGCTTGGGAGACTGAGGCAGGAGGATCACAAGTTCAAAGCCAGCCTCAGAAACTCAGCAAGGCCCTAAGCAACTTATATCCTGTCTCAAAATAAAATATAAAAAGGGCTGGGCATGTGACCCAATGGATAAGTTCCCCTGAGTTTGATCCCTAGCAGCAAACAAACAAACAAACAAACAGAAAACAAGGCCTTCGATGCCTGATTTTCAACCATGGATAGTTTAATATTCCTTTTCTAGCCCTTAAATGACATCCCATGCAGGATCCCTAGGTTTTGTTGTTATTGTTGTTGTTGTTTGTTTGTTTGTTTGTTTGTTTTTGCCACTTTCAGTTACTAAAGGGCAGTCAAGTCCTTTTGAAAACTTTAGTCTAAAATTTAACTTAGAGATTATTCTTCCTAGTGGCTGGTGAGACTTTTGGCTCTGGGGACCAGGGGTTACTGTTTACTTTTTAAATCCCCTAGCACCTTGGAGTGATACGAAGTGGGGCAGAAAAGAGGGCACAGTGTATTTCAGAAACACCTTTTCGTCTTTCCTCCCACCTCCTCACACTTTCTAGTCATATGACCCTAGAGGGATGGATATCATAGAGAGGTGAAAGGGAAGGACAAAAGGACTCTGAAGTTTGTCTGGACACATGGCTTAGCCCCTTGTGGCATCCAAATTCTGGGTCCCTTATAAGCACAGAATGAAGTCTTAATGTGAAACTGTGGGACTCCTCCATGTCCAGTTCCATGATGTGAGATTCCAGGTAAGGATTGAGCACCCTCTGACCAGGCACAGCTCTCCCCATCAACCTCATGGGGCCTCTGCTGAGTCACTGTCCTTAAGTGAGTTTTTTATAAGAAGACTCAAGCAGGACCCACCTTCCAATGTTCACCTGACCCTCAGGAAGCCCCTATGTCCTTGCAATGCCCAGTGGTGCAAGTCCAGTCCTCGTTCTCCACCACAGCACTCTGTCGGATAGGCAGGGCAGAGCAATAAGCCTGCTGCCCGAACAGGCTTCCACCTGGCAAATAAACAAGAAAAAAATGTCTTCTGCAGAAACCTCCGCACTTTGCAGGTGATTCATGTTTCAGCTTTACTCTTGACTGGACTCCAGGGATGGGGGATGGGAGAGCACCTGTGCCTCCTGTTGGAAGGGACAGCTCTGCCCCTGTACTCTTGGAGTTTTTCCGGTGACCTCTCTGGCACCTCCTTCTTGTTTTTTCCCTTTACCTTTTATATACAGAGATGACATTCAGGGACCTTCACACTGGTTGAGATGTCCCTTAAGAAGTCCTAAGAGAGGTTTAACCCAAATGAGAACGAGAAGATACTTGTGCCTATTTATCCTCAGTCTGAGGACTTGATTGCCTGCTTTGTAATAAAAGGGAAAGTAGCCCTCAAAATCTCACAAGTTATATTTGCATTACATTAAAGGTCCTCTGTGTTCTTCCAGTCCACAGAACCAAACAAACATCAATGTAGAGTGTTACTAAGAAGCCTTATACTTAGTGGTAGGCTTTCTGAGGAGGCAGTAACTATGTGAGAAGAAATCATGTTAATTTCTGTGATTGCTATTTTCATAAACTATCTTACGTAATCCTCACCAAATACTCTGAAATTGGTGTTATCATTTTCCTCAGAAAATAAATGAAGCAAACTGAAGTTAAGATAGTTAACTAACATGCACAGGATTTCAGAGCTATTATTAACCAGTGGATTAACCAAAAATCCTTCTGACTCTAAATCCATTCTTCAGTGATCCAATTTCAATTCATTTATTTAACACTTTTATAGAAGGACTTATCCTGTTTTCTGCCCATGAAATTAGCTCTCTGGATAAACCAGAAATTAATTTACAATATTTATACCTTAGCCATGGAAAAGAGAATTAAATTGAGCAATAGCTGAGTTAATTTTTTAAATCAGGTTAGTTACTTTTTGCTGTTAAGCATTCCTTCCTTCCTCTCGGCTTCTAGTCTCCAAACCACTTAAAACCTCTCTTATCCCTTAACCACCAGAATAAAGTATCTGACCAAAATAAGTACAAAATTAGATAATAAAAGTCATCTCTTTATAATATCTCTCTTACATGTATAGTGGGTTTCAAAATTCTTTTCTTCACTTAAAAATTTAAAACAAAGAATGGAAAGATTTCATCTTCATGACTTATAAAATCTTGAAATGAACTCTTATATTAAGAAAAAAAACCCACAGAATTGGTGTCTCACTTTCAATTCTAAAGTACAAACAAGTAAATTTCAACATCATGGCATTCAGTGGTATTCAACTTTAAAAACAAATGGTGTTCAATTTAGTGAATAACATTGTTTAAAAGATTACACAGGGCTGGGGATGTGGCTCAAATGGTAGCGCACTCGTTTGGCATGTGTGAGGCACTGGGTCCGATCCTCAGCACCACATACAAAGAATAAAAAATAAAGATGTTGTGTTCACCTAAAACTAAAAAATTAATATATTTTTAAAAAGACTACAGAACACCTTGTAGCCAATTTGATTGACCTTTTATCATTTTAACTTAAGTACATGTTTACTAAATGTTTTATTTAAATTTCTCAAACCTGTTTGGACCAATGGCAAATAACTTCAGGGGGTGTCTTTAAGAGACAAATCAGCAATCAAAGCAGTTACTTCCTGCTTCAGTGTGAACAAGTGTTCCCCAGACAACCATGTGTTAAAGGCTCCAACCCTAGTCCATTGTGCTCTTGGAAGGTGGTGGAGTCTGTAGGATGTGGGAACAACCTACTGGGAGGTCTTTAGGTCACTGGAAGCTGTAGAAGAAGCTTTTTGGAACCCTGATCTCCTCTTCACCTTTTGTTTCCCAGCCATGAGGCTAGAAGCTTTGCTCTACCATGTGCATCCACCATCATGTGCTGTCTCAGAACCAAAGCCACAGGGCCAATTAGTCATGCACAGAAACCTCCATAACTGTGAGCCAAATTAAACCTTCTCGCTTTATAAGTTGATTCTCTCAAGCTCAAGTCATGGAAAGCTAACACACTACCAAAAAATGTGTGCATCAAAAATAATAATGGAAAAACAATTTCATTCAAATTCTCAATAAGTTCATAATATACTAATAACAATCCATTTCTAGAATTAAAAGGTAACTGCAAAGTTGGAGACACCCACAGAAACTCATATCAAATGACTTATTAGAAAACTCTGTCAGCAGTATCATAGTTCTAGAACTGCTTTTCATTTTTGGAGAACCATTCTGATAGTGTTCTTGACTTGATTTCACCTTCAATCTTTTTTGTTTATTTGTTTGTTTTGTTCTGTTTTGTTTTGGTAACGGGGGGATTGAACTCAGGGGCACTTAACCACTGAGCCACACCCCCAGGCCTATTTTGTATTTTTCTTAGAGAGACAGGGTCTCACTGAGTTGCTTAGCACCTCACTCTTGGCTGAGGCTGGCTTTGAACTTGAGATCCTCCTGCCTCAGCTTCCCAAGCTGCTGGGATTACAGGTGTGCACCACCGTGCCTGGCTCACCTTCAGTCATCCTTTGCAGTATGTTTTGGCTGGATATTGTCTGTCCAGCTCTTATTTGACAGTTAACAGTTGACTGTTCTCCTTCAATACTTGAAAATTGAGTCACTCCAGCCTCCAGCCTCCATGACTCCCTGTGAGAAACCCACTGCCCATGAGTTGTTCCCCTCTCACAACTTTGAAGACTTTGATGTTGTCCTTCATTTTCAGGAGGTTGTGATGTACGTGGCATGCAATTTCTTTGGTTTTATCCTGTTTAAGGTTTAATGGATTTCTTGAATGTGTAGATTTAATTTTGTCATTTCCAAACTTTTTGAAATTTTCAGTCCTGATTGCCTGATTTTTTTTTTCATCCACGCACTCTTCTTTCTTCTTTCCTTGACTTGTGGATACTAAATTTTCTATAGGAAAAGATATTTTTTTCAGTTCTTCCTCAGAATTAATGCTTTCATGATGTTGCCACTTTAAAACCCACACTCTTTTAAATGATCTGGCCTCCTAGGGAATGTTTTTGGTATTTTTACAGTTGGAATATACTTTCTCTTTTTTAAAAATAATATATGTATGTAGATGTGTATGTGTGTGTGTATATACATGTATACCTGTGTGTACACAGCATGTGTGTGTGTGGTATAAAACATGTTTCCAAATATGTGCATATTATGGAATAGTCAGATTGAGCTAATTAGCATACATATTATTTGACACATTTACCGTTTGTGGCGGAATATTAAAAATCCATCCTCTGAGAGGTCTTAAAAATGTAATACATTATTAATTATACTTTGTATATTGTAGGTTGGATCTTTAAAAGTTAATCCTCCTATCTAACTGAAATTGTGTATCTTTGACCCACATCTTCCACCTCCATCCCTATTCTACATTTCTATTCTATCCCTCATGCTACACTCTGCTTCCATAAGTACAATTTTAAAATATATATACACTTAATATACATGTGTGTATATGTATACACATAGAGAGACACACACACATTTATACAAATTCTAAAATTGACCAAATATAACAAATTTTGACTGGTATCCTTAATTAACAAACCTCATGACATATAATCAAAATGAATTTCATTTTTCTTTTCCACACCCCCATTATGCTCACAGAGAAGTCATTCTCTTGCCCTTCTTGCATCACTTCAATATTACCGATCATTCTCAGTTAGAAAACCAAAAGAACGCTTTTTTAAGAACGCTCTCCTCTTAGGTCCCCGTCTCAATTCAGCAAATAATGAGGACAGTGAGCATGGCTATGTTTTCCTGACGGAGATAGAGTTGATGTGTGTGAAGACAGTTGGAGTCTTTTTTTCTTGCTTCTTTCTACCTAAAAAACTAAATACCCCTTCTACATCTCTGGCTAAAGCAGAGGGAGGCAGCAGGCGTGAGGGCACCAGGGAAGGATTTTGTCACCTGCTGTTTTCACATTATTGGTAATCTCTGAGTTTGACAAAATTTAAACATCATTGCTCCCTAGAAGCATTTATTTTTATGGTCTTTAGAGAACTCAACAATGCTGTTGGTCATACACACACACACACACACACACACACACATTTATATATATACTTTTTTTAATTTACAATTTTTTAAAATTTCACAGGATAGTGAGGAATGAAAACAACCACATTGTATTGCCATTCTGTGCATATGTGCCGGGAGGTACTTTCTCTTGTGGATTATATCAAGCCAGTCTTGGTAACCTTATTTCCCTATTCACTCTTCTATACAGAATTTTTTTCTAGATATCCAGCTTTCCACAAAGTTCTGTGAAACTAGCTTGATCAATAATTTTGTTGGAAAGTATTATTTATTTTTCAGAGGAACTTTGGGGGTCAGCCTGGTTTTTTTGTTGTTGTTCTTTGTTTGCTGTGTATAATTGGAATAGTTTTATTTGTCATATAGACATTGGTACAGATTTTGAAGGATGTGTACAGATTCAGAATTAGGCAGGCACCATTATCTTACCCACATGTAAGGTATTCCCAGAATTATTTTTAATTTTAAATTCTATTAATTAAAATTTTAATGTAAAACTGCATGTGATTTTAAAAGAAGACTTTAACAATTGTGAAAAATTAGTACCCAAAAGTACAAAAAAATGTGTTTCCCTTTTCCTCATTTCAAATTCCTAATCCCTTTCACAAAAAGAAAAGCAATATTAAAAATTTTTTTGTGTGACTTTCCTGAACAGATATTGTATGTTTTTATATAGGTTTGTATATTTGTGTATTTATACATATGTATTCCATATAGTGAGCACATATATATTCAGTGAGTATGCATTATATACTTTTATATGTATATTACATAAATGAAAACATTTGGAAAATTCTATTCAGAACTTGTTTTAATGGACATTGTTATTAACTTTTCAAATCTGCATTAATTTTTCTCATTATTTTTAGTGACTCTTAGTATGGCAATTTATGGAATCTTATGAAATGTATCTAACCATGACCATCTTTATTTTTAAAGAATGTAGCTTGTTTCTCATATTTTCTATAAGATTTAATGTCTTTTAGTTTAAACTAGCTGCATGGATTTTACTAAATCAATACAGTGGAATATTATGCAGCAGTTAAAATCATTTCACTGACTTATGTATTGACAGATAAAGATATTTGTGTTATTTTTAAGCAGATTTAAAACTACTATGCGTTGAGTAATGCCATTTTCGAAAAACAAGTATATTAATATATGCATTCTTTCTGTTACATATAGATATATATGCAAAGACCATAAGCATCAAAATATAAAACAGTTCTTTCTGGAGATGAAGTCGGGGTTAATTTTTTCAGTTTTTATATAATGCAAGTGTATAGTTTGGGAGAAAGTAAATCTATCATTTGAAACACCTGTAAGAGTAGTAAGACATGGGAATACCTGGGGATAAATGACGTGTTCGATTTTTGAAGAATATTCGTTTATCAAAAGCACTTTTCCATTAGGTCAAGACACTGAGGATGCAGGGAGCTCCATGTCCACTCTGGAGAGGTCACTGGCTGCACGGCGAGCCACTCGAGCCAAACTCATGATCCCCATGGAGGCCCAATCCAACAATCCCGGTGAGCAAACTTATCCCCACAATGAATAGATGAAATGCTTTCTATGGGCACATTTTCTATGAAATATCAAGTTATCAGCAAGAATTAAAAATTTCTCTGCACTTTCTAGACAGAAATAATAAAGAATGACTGAAACCATATCATTTACAATTAGAAATCCTAATTGTTTTTGTGTTATTGTCTAATTTATATATATATAATCAAATCATTTCTGTTACAAAGTAAATGGCCATATATTTAAGGAATTGTAAAACCATGAATTGGTGTGAAAGGAGCTGACATGTATATCCGTATTATTGATCTTCATCTAATGATCACCTTCATAGCCCTATTTTTTACTTTTTATAATGGGTCCAATTTTCATACTTAAATAATATGGCTCTGTAGGCGCAGATGTCATCAGACACCCACTTATCACCCTCTCCTCGTGGAAGGTTTCTGTCTGGCTCCCACTTCACTGATGATATTAGCATCCAGGGATTGCTTTCTGTCCAATTACCTGTATGATCAATCTTGATAATTACCCTGTTCATGCAGATAATCCATCTGATACCCTGGACTGTTAGTTCCTTTATGTTACCTGCAATGATATTGGCTCCAACCCACCTCAGTTCAGCAATTGCATGTGACACCAAACCAATACAAAATGCCAGTTTCTACCATCCTTCCATCACCTTACGATTAGTTTACTGATAATTATTTTATTGCCCTGTTACCAGCAATTCTTCAGTCCCTCTAGAACCTTTAATTCATTAGCCTTCTTCCCCCCTACTCATCTCCCTGGTGCACTATTTCCCCCTCCAAACTCTCTGTAATCATTTATTATCTCTGTCTGGTCTCCCTTGATCCTCCTTCGCCATCTTACTCACCTGGAAATAGTATTCAACCCTGATTAAATTAGCAGCTCCACCGCTGTTTACCCTGTGCACTAGAGAAAAACACACAGCCTTTCTTCGGGGCATGTGTGACCACAAGTCCAGGGTCACCTCTCATCTATTTGGAAATGCCAGTACGTTTATCTAGTGGCGGTTTCATTTCATAAGATGAATGTTTTATATTTATTGTGACATTTCAGACTCAAAACCTCTCTCTCTTTTCATCACTCTTAACTAGAAGAGAAGCATTCAGAAAAGATGGTATTTTCATCTTTGCATCAAATCTTGTTGACCTGACTGTGCTCCTGTCTGAGAGCCATCTTGCAGACCCTTCTTTCCCACTGAGGGGCTGTTATGTAATTATCCCTTACATTGCATGCCTCATTGGTTTCCCTCCGCACTGACCACTGCAGTGGGCAGAAGGCATGCAAACATTCTGGCCAAACCCCTGTTTTAAAACACACCCATTTGATACCACTTCTCCCCTCCAACTAAAGTTTTGTTCCGCCGTTTTAGTGAAGATTTTAAAAAGTTGTCTGTGGCTACTTTCTCCTCTTTCTAATATTTTTATTAGTGGTGATCAGATTTGCACAGTCACTCTCCACTGAAACCAGGGTTGCCATGGTTATCACTGTCTCCACATTGTCCAATCAGAAGGTCAAGTCTCAATCTAACAGTCAAATTTGGAAGAGGTTCACACTTTTCCCCTGAAACCAGTTTTTCTTGGCTTGCAATATACTAAATTTCTCCCACTTACTTTCTAGCCCTTTAGCTCCTGCTTCTCAGTATTCTTTATGTATTCCCCCTCTTCTTCCTGATCTCTAAGAGTCAGAGAGAGTACCCAGGGCTCAGGCTTCAGGCTTCCCCTGCCTACACAAGTATCTTAGTCTATGCCATCTAGACGGACGGCCTTAATGCTATCTAAATGCAGATGGATTCCAAACTGTATCACTAGCCTCATCTCTTTCTAGGATCTTCATCAAGGTCCTTATCAGACATCAACTTCTCCAAATGGCTATCGATGGGTATGTGAGCTGTGCTTACTACAGCACTCTTCTTTTCCCATAATTTTCTCTGCCTTCCTCCAAACCTGTTCATTAGACCATTTTTCTCACTTCAAGAGAAATGGTACCACTGTTCACCCATTTACCCTGATCAGAAGCACTAGTTTCATTTTTCTTTATTCTGATTTTCTCACAACCCCCTATCCAATCTTCCACTAAATCGCATACATCCTGGTTACAAAATATGCCCCAAGTCTGACAACCCCTTTCCATTTTTCACCAAGCTCCCAGTGTCTCTGACAGGTGACTAGACTATGGCAATACACATATGATTCCTTTAGTTCCCACAGTCAGTTATCTATGCAGTGGCAGCTGTGTCCTGGACCAGGTTTGTCCTCTGTGACTTCCCATCACTGTAGAACACTAATTCTGCCCTGTTCTACAAGGCCCCATGTGGTCTGTGCACTGTGGTATCCCTCTCTTTACCTCCAGACGCTCCCCTGTAATCCATCATAGGAGTTACCCCTCCTCTCTGTTCCTGGTGTAACACATTCCAAGTCAGCAACTCTGCACTTGATGTTCTCTTCCCTCCTATCATCCAGGTCTCTGTTTGCTGCCATCCTCATAAGCAGATCTTCCCTGGATGCTGCCTAACTACAGAGCATCTCTGGCACTCTCTTCCTTCTCTGTTCTGCTTTATTATTATTACTATTATTATTATTATTATTGCTTAGCATTATCCTGTTTTCATTTTTATGCTTATTTATTTATTATTTGCTTCCCATATTTTAACATAATCTCTGTGAGGGTAGGCAGCATTTTGCTGGTTTTGATCACTTTGTATCCTTAATACCCAGAACTGCACCCGGGACTTGATACTATGTACAAGTACAGTTTATTCAACCAAAGGAATGAATCCAGTTGTTAGATTTTAACTACCATGGGTCTGTCACGTCTGCCCTCTGCCCCAACAGGTCTTTTCTTAATTTTGTGGCAATAAATACAAATGCATGCATGGCACTTGAATTGACTGCCAAGTGTTCAGTTCATGGAGTCGGTACTGTCTATTATGCCTGATGGACTGATAAGGGAACTGCAGGTTGGGAGGGCAGGTGACTTGCTTTCATCCACGTCTCTGGTCAGTGGTAAAGCCAGAATTCAGATTCAGAAGCCTGGCTACAGAATCCTTCTCTCCATAATGATCCTCCCAAAGGTGCCACTGCAGGAAGCCCTTGTCCTTTCCCCTTCATAACTCCCGCTGCCTGGAGAGGGGCTGCTGCACTTAGCTGACTCTTTTCTCCTCACTCACCACTTTCCTCTGTAACCAAGTTCTACCGTGCCCATCTTCTCCAGCTGACTTCTTAAAACTCAATGTGCTTCCGAATCACAGTGGGGCCTTTCTTTCCCCCCTCCTCTAGCAGATTCCCATAGCCCATTCATATTTCTTTCACAGTGTCTTTTGAATCCCTGCCTACCCTCCTGCTCCACTCATATTTTGTCCTCTTCTTTATGATCTCAGCCCTGGACTAGAAAGATAGCCTCATACCTAGTCTCCCTGTCTCTAGCATCTTCCAGATCCCATGTATCCTGTTTGACAGATTTCACCCTAAAACAAGGTAAGCATGGCAGTGTCCTCTATAAATTTTTCAGATGGCTCCCATTGTATGCCAAGAAGAAACAAAAACAAACAAATAAAAACTACACAGTATTCTGTATGTAAGATTAGCACCTAGTTTCTTATTGCAAGACCCTTGTGCCTACCCCAAGTGCTTTCCAAGCGAGACTCATTGCCAGTCTACAAATATACACAGCTCTTCTCTAGTTTTTCCCTCTGAAGATTCTGGAATGACTCAATGGATAGCTCAACCTAACACGTTTTTATATGTCTTTTAAAGACCAGGACAGATATTGATGCTCTTACAAATTCTTTTCTGATTAGTCCACCTAGAGATGATGGTTTCCCTTTTCATATTTGAATAGCAATGCTTTATACTGCCTTTATGGCATTTTTAAAATACATAATTCTACCTTACATGGTTAGGTATGTAAGTCCAAATTTTCTCTCCTCTAATGGGTTGTGAATTACTTCATGAGAGGGAGGTAATGTATCTGATTCATCTTCATATTCACATATTGTACAGCATAGTGCCTAGCACAAAATCAGTGCTTGCTAAGTATCTGTCAGATGAATGAATGAATGAGTAAATGTATTTGAAGGATGTTTTACTGGTGCTTGTAACATATCAGTGTTTCAAAGCCCTTTTCAAATAAGTTATAGATAGAATATCTTCCAACAAAATTTTCTGATATACTGAGAATAATTAAAATTGTTTTCATTAAACAGGAAAAAATAAACATCTTTTTTTTTAAAGAGAGAGTGAAAGAGGAGAGAGAGAGAGAGAGAGAGAGAGAGAGAGAGAGAGAGAGAGAGAGAAAGAGAATTTTTTTTAATATTTATTATTTTTTAGTTCTCAGCGGACACAACATCTTTGTTGGTGCTGAGGATCGAACCCGGGCAGCATGCATGCCAGGCGAGCGCGCTACCGCTTGAGCCACATCCCCAGCCCAAAAAAATAAACATCTTAAAAATAGAAAGAGATGGAATGAAATCAGACAAGTATCAAGACTTTTGATTATCAAAAGTCACTTGGTAAAGTCACTTTATCACTTGGTAAATTATTAACTTGCTCATTATTAATTAATTCTCATAATATCATCATGTGGTGAAATCATTCTGATTATACACTTGGGAAACACAAACTTGGACTACTTAAACAACTTGCTACAGGATAACCTGAGTAGCCTCTAAACATCTATGGTATACTGCTTTTTCAGAGATAAAGACTAATATAAGACTTATATTATTCACACCCTTTTATCTTCTTTACTGAGTTTTCTTTTTTCTGAATTTTTTTTTTGAAAGCAGGTAGCATCTCCAATTTACAAACTAACACTAAGGTTCTCAAAATCTGAACCCGAACCCAGTGTCTTTCTGTCCTCTTGCCGGGCAGCCTCAAATTATCTCCTTGAGCTCTGAGTTTTTCTGTGTCTGAAATAATTAACTTCCTTTATTTCCAGCATCTTACTCTATATGAATGAGGCTCCTAAAATAGCCTGCAGTAGATTTTTCTTATTATTGTTATTATTTTTGAAAAAAACAGATAATTAATATACGTGGTTTTAAACTGTTATGTAATGTGTTAGTTAACTTTTCATTGCAGTGACCAAAACAAAACTGGCAAGAGCAATTTAGAGGAAGAAATGTTTATTTTGGCTCACTATTTCAAAGGTTCCATCTCTGGGTGGTCAACTCCACAGTGATAGGCCCAAGTTGGGCAGAACATCATGACAGAAGGTCTAGGTGGAGGAAATTGCTCAGTTCGTGAGCAATTCAACCAGAAGACAGACAGGGCTTGAGGACAAGAACCAGGAATAATATAATTCCAAGGGTACACCCCCAGTGAACTACTTCCTCCAGCCACATGCTTACCACCCATTAATGGATTCAAATTATTAATCCATCAAGTGGATTAATTCACTGATTAGGTTATGGCTTTCACAATCTAAACATTTCACCTCTGAATAGTTCAATATTTTCTCATTCATGAGCCATAACATATAGTTTTACAAAATGTTTAAGTATGTGCTCTGATCTATTGTGAGATGTATTCTAGGGGCTGGGCATGTGGCTCAAGCAGTAGCCTAGCATGCGTGCGGCCCCGGTTCCATCCTCAGCACCACATACAAACTAAGATGTTGTGTCCGCCAAATACTAAAAAATAAATATTAAAATTCTCTCTCTCTCTCCCACTCTCTGCCTCTCTCTCACTCTTAAAAAAAAAAAAAAGAGATGTATTCTACTCTTGGATAAATATATACTATCTTCACATACATAGTCTTTTCACCAAAAGACATATTCCAGAAGGTGATCTATTTTCTATAGCATATCTTTGTTGACATGGATAGATACATTGTAGTTTATTTATATAATGGAATACCATGCATTCATAAAAATGAATATACTAAAAGGTTAAAATACAATATGGAGACTTTCTTTCATAGATATTATGTAGCCAGACAGAAATTTAAGAGACCTATATGACTCAATTTACATAAAATTCAGAAACAAGCAAAATGAGCTATGTTATTAAAATTAGAAAGCATCCTTACTCTTGATAGGGTTTGATTAATAACTGGAATAGACTATGGAGCAGCTTTTGATAATGTTCTGTTTCTTATTCTGGATGATGAATACTAGGCATTTCACTTTGGAAAAATCATTAAGCACTACCTTTGACATAGTCCCAATTTTTCATATGCATATTATACTTTAATAAGAAATGAAGAGACAATAGAATATATTTTTTAATAATTTTGTCATGTTGAATTTTTCTTTGTTATATGCAGTGTGTTGTAGGAACCATCTGCAAAAAAATAAAATTACTTCAACATATAGCCATCATTGTTTTTTAAAATAAATTCTTAAACTTATGATAATTAATAAAAATTATTATTTCACAGATATTATGTAGCCAGGCAGAAATTTAAGAGAACTCTATGATTCAATTTACATAAAATTCAGAAACAAGCAAAATGAGCTATGCTATTAAAATTAGAAAGGATACTTACTCTTTATTTTATTTCTAAATAAATTCTTAAACTTATGATAAATAAAATAGTTTCTTTGCATCTAATCTGATTGCCAAGGCATTAGATACCATACAATGTTTAAGAAATATAGATATGTATCCTGGCAGAGCCATAAATTCATTCAGAATAGTAGATAAATTTACCTATGGACCCAAACACAATCATTTAGATACACTAAGATCTCAACTATTATATGGAGTCATATGTAAACCAAAACCATAGCATTTTTTAAGATTTCTAGCCATATATATAGAGATGTATGCTGTTCCATTTATGAATCATTATTTCTTAAGCTATTTGTATTTCTTTTTTATTAGTGCATTATAGTAATTTCTCCCTCTTTGTTGACATTTCTTACCATGCTCTATAAAATGTTATTTAGCAGATAAAATATAACCTATCCAAAGCTATTTTTTTTCCTTTTGTTTTTTTAAATCCCACAAGGAAAATGTATTTATTTTCATGGGAGAGGAAAATCTACTTATTTGTCAGAGATTATATTTCATGGTTCACAATCATTGTTGCCATATGCTATTTCCTGCCCATGTGACACCACACAGCTAAGTGTCCAGATGCGTATGAGAAATGTCCCAGTGGACAGCACGGGCTGGAGAGCACCTCAAACTATTGACTCCCCAGTCATAACATGGTGACCCCTGCCTATAAAATGATAATGAAGGGTGACTATTGTTATAGTGTCCAAAGTATTATTTGAAATGCTCTTTCTTACAATAATAAAATTAATTACAAAATATTAAAGCATCAAGTCCTCTTTTTCCTGACCTTTTAAAGGGTTATAAGGGTCATATGCTGGCTTTTCCAGTGATCAGACTCTAAGACAGAGATGAGAAGACTGGGGACTTATTAGCAAATACTTCTAGAACAAGGCCTGGGAGGGAGAGGCATGTGGGATTGGGGTGAGGATGACATTCAATGGACATGGTGTAATGGAGGCCTCTGCTAAGCTGTCCTTTAGAGTTGTCCCAACAGAGGCGAGGCTGGAGCTGGCCTTCTGGACCCTGCCTCATGTACTCTTTGTTGGCCACTATCCTCAGACAGGTGACCTTGGGTGAGCAGCTTCCTCTGTTTGAGAGTAGTTTCTAGAAAGAGATTCAAATTGTATTATATTTCTAGAATTTTATGATACAGTGGACTGTGACCATTTGTGTGACCTTTTCTCACTCCTATAGATGCTAGAGCAGAGAAGGGACACAGGAGTTTATAAGGATGTAGGGGATGCAGGTCATCTGTAAGATCACCTCTGTATAAAACTCTAATAATTTAATAGAAGAGAGGTTTATGGACAGAATCCTCTTGAATTTCAATTTTTTTCCTCTTTCCCTAGAAATACTTGAGACAAAAAAACATAGTGTAAAATCAGAAGTCTGCAGAAGGCAGTCTGAAGAATCCAATAAAGGGACAGGGGCAAAGGAAGTCAGGCAGTTTGGCTTTGTGATAGCTTTGGGCCAACTTACAGCTATGGGTTTGTAGATTCTCTAAAACATTTACTGTGAGAATTTTCTTCCCGTTAAAACCATCTACTTTAGTAACTGGGCTGCAGAAAACAAATAAGCAAGTTGGAGAAACTGTTTGGTGGTGAAATAAAGCTATATAAGTAAAAGTAGATTTTTTTTAAAAAATGAAATTCTGCTGGCCCAACATACTACAGTTCTAGAAGGTCTGCTTCTGTGCAGATGGATACTGAGAGGCACTGGCCTATGAGAAGATAATTCCAGGCTCTAAGATGTTTGATTTCAACTCAGAATCCTTGTTTGACTCTTGGATACAGGATATGAAAGACCAGTACCCGAAGAGGGGAACAGCTTGATAGGTTTCTAGAACTAGGCATTCTCTTCCATCTCCCGGTAGCTCTGGTGGATTCACTTATCAAACGAGAATGCTTTCTTTGGAGCAGTGGGTGCAAACACATGCAAACAGTGGCTCTAGCACCATAACATCAATAGCATACAGATTTTCAACAGATTGGAATGTGAAGGAAGGAGAAAGCAGCTGAGATTTCAAACTTCATTTAAATTTGCATTAGAAACATCATCATTACCTAATAGATCATTCCAAATACTAGTTTGAGCATATCATGAAGATCAGATTTTACTCTTTGAGTCTTGAACAGCATGCTTCATTCTTCCTTTATTATGATTGCCTCCAGAAGCAGGACCTCTGCAGCCCCACCATGCTGTATGCAGTGGGCTATATTTTGTGAATGTCTTGGCTTTATATAAGAATAAGCTTTAGAAAAGTTGTGAATAAATGAGAGCACAGACTTTGTTTCTTGGTAGTTTTATAACCAAATGACTTGTTAAAAAAAATTGAGTTGAAAGTCTCTTGGATTGCTAAACCAGGTAGTTAGTAGGATTGTGTGGAAAGCCAAGAGATGGTTTTGGAGGTTAGGCATGAACTTAGTGGTGGAGCACTTGCCTAGCATCCATGAGGCCCTGGGTCAGACCTCCAGCACTGCAAAACAGACAACCAAACACCATCTGACTTTTAAGCTCAAACAAGTGCCTATAGGGAATACAGAATTATGCTTTCAGGTAAGATTTTACAAGGTAAAAGATGGCTTGTTTCTCAAAGATACAGGGGATCTAATCACGAGGGGATCTGGCAAAGAGTCAGTGAAAATATCAAACCTCAGATGATGAAATGTAAAAAGAACACTGACTTCAATTATAGGAAGATTTTCTAGAGCAAATGAAGTACAGATCCTTTTCTTTTTAAGGTTTATGTCAGCAGTTCTTCTTCAACTCCTAATGTCTTGGAGATGTTGACAACAAAATATACTATCATTTATTCCAGGACCTTTCCCATAGAGGTCAAGGTTTTGGGGGGATCTGGGGCAACTTATAAATGATTAAGGCAAATGAGTTCACCAAGTCTTGGCAAAGTCACTGGTTTGCTTAGAAGGGAATAGTATTATGCCTGTAGCTCATCTTCAGGGAATCCTATGGACCCACATAAGGGTTTTTCTTCCCTCCAGCCTCATCTTTGGTCTGATACTTAGGGTGTCAAAATTTATTCCCAGATAATCACAACTATTCCATATTTTTTAACTTTGTAGCCCTATCTCAAAAGACCTCAGCCAAGATGGCCAACAAAAGGGGTAAAGGTAGAGGGATTTGGGAATCCTTAAATCTCCCTTATAATAGTGCATGGCTTTGGATCTTACTACAACTTCATAGCCACCCTGAGCCTGGCACTGAGCCAGTTAGCATCATATCATACCTCATCTTGTGATATGTGTCTAAACCACATTAGAAGCAGGCTCAGTAGACTTGACAGATGAAGGACTCATAGATGACAAAACAAGAATTTCAACCCAGATTTTATGTCATGATCACTATTCCAGTTCTTCTCCTCCCCTGTGGGAAGAACTTAACTTTCCAGTCTCAAAAATCTTATAATTCCAACAAGTTCAAATTTTATTTCAAGGTGAATTCTTTGCCTCTGTCTTAATATATTGCACTTCTTTTTCTCAAATGTTTTTTTTAAAAAAAAACATTTCCAACTAGATAGTATTCAATCCACTCTTGGTTAGATATGTTGGAGCCATGCAGATTAGTAATAAGAGTCAATGTGTATGGGGTTCTAACTCCTGACTAGACACTTGGCCACTGGACTATGGATGAGCTTTTTGATCCTCACTCATGACTGAATCATAAGGTTAGTTCTCAGAATCCCAGAGGCTGGGAAGCCTGAGGCAGGAGGATCGTGAGTTCAAGGCCAGCCTCAGCAACTTAGCAAGGCTCTCAGTAATTCAGTGAGACCCTGTCTCTAAATAAAATAAAAAATAGGGCTGGATATGTGGTTTAGTAGTTGAGTACCCCTGAGTTCAATCCCCCCATACAAAAATAAATAAATAAATAAATAAATAAAATTGGTGCTTGGGTCCTCTCCATTTTACAGATTAGGAAACTGAGAAATAGCTTGAGTAATTTACTCAAGTCAATGTATAGTTATCTATTATTACATAACAAATCACCCTTGTAAGGTAGCAATATAAAACAACTTTCACTTACTTTCCTAACAGCTTGGTCAGAAACTCAGGTATAATTCAGAAACCCAGGTAGTTCTGAGTCAGAGATTCCCTGCTGGCTCTTGGTCATGGGCCTCAGTTCTTTACCACTTGGGCCTCCTCCTGATTCTCCCAGTATTTCCTGAAGATGTGACATCTGCCTCCTTCCAGAGTGTGATCTGAAAGGTGGGTAGTGAGAGAGAGCAAGTCATCTTTTCTAACCCAATTGTGGAAGTGATCACCATCCCTCCTGCCATATTCTATGAGCGATCAGGTCACACTGTAAAATGTGCAGAGGAGTCCCACAGGAAAGTAGATGTCCTTGGGACCTGCCTTGATACTGCCAGTGACACTTACTCAGGAGCAGGTGGCAGAATAAGGTAACATACCCAGGCAGTTTGACTTGAGCACTTCAGTTTTTCTCACCATGTGAAAGACAACTACAGAGAGTGTATTTGTTAATCTTAGTACTTTCCCCAAAGAGGCCCTACATCAAGTTTGTGGATACTGTTGAATATTATCCTGTGAGACTTGCTAGTCAAAGAACACCTGAAAATATGGAGGGGATGTGAATATATCTCAAGGGCAATCAACACTAAATTTCCAAATGTCTCAACTTATATATAGGTGGTTGCAGAAAAGATAGGGTAAAGAGAAGCCGACAGAGAAATCATTTCACTTGAACTCTTCACTTCAACGTAATTATCTTTATCATTATATGTGTTCCCCTCCCTCCTCCACAAACCTCTCAATTCTGTCAAGTTCCACACTGAGAAACGTCTAGGAAAGATTTTAGTTCTTAAAATTCGTAGCATTAAAAATGTCTTCACTTTAGATTTCCTGTAGGTCACATGTAGTACTAACATTTTAAAGATTGTTGTAAAAGTTCTCCAATACCACAGTGCCCGGCTCAGGGAGCTAAATAAATTGGTGAGGGAATTTCTACTTGAAAAATCTTTTTGCATCAGTGTCAGATATAAATTCAATTGTCAGCAAACTGTGTCAGAAGAGATTTCTTGTCATGTCTGGCCACAGAGCAGAGATTTATTGAAAATGCTTGATGATATCGCTCTGCAAGCTATTTTACATAAACATAACAGCCCAGTGAATGCTTTAATGGTAGTGTTTGTGTTTGTGTGTGTGTGTGTGTGTGTATTTCTGGTTCTCAAAACTGATATCTCAGGGGAAAATAACAAAAGATACTTTAATTAATAGTACTGTATTCAACTTTTTTTAGGATGATTATTTTTTTCAACAACTATTATTCTATAGAAATGTGGACTTTAACACTCCTGCAGAAATGAATAATCATTCAGAATACGGTCAAAAGCAAGGGTTATTCCACTCCATGTCAGGAAATAAAATAATGAGAGTTTTTGAGATACACAAACACAATAGATTATTCTTTTTCAAGGGACTTCTATTATTTGCAAACCCTTTTATGCCCAGGTCAGCAGCCAAAATGGGAAATTATTGAAAAGTGAAATTTCTTTCTTCAGTAATGAAAGAGTTGGAACTGGAGTATAAGTTTAGTCTCTTGGGTTCTCTCCATTCTCTAACTTGCAGATTCTATGGCTTGCCAAGTTCTTTTTATGTTTTTCCATCCAAATTTATTTGGCTTCATACTAGAAGATACTGATGAAAACCTTTTGCTAAACATAGTATAACACATTGGTTCAAAATATTATTGTTTTTATTATAGCAATATAATAATATTGATAATGAAATGAAACTTTTTGTAAATAGTCTGAAATATTGGCTTTTAATATTATTACTTACACTATAATAACACAATGATATTGAGAAAGAAATATGCATAACCTGTGGGTCAGGCACCATCTCTATCTAAGGGTGATGATTATTGCCACATTTATTTTATGAGTAGAAACTGTCAATAAGGTTATGCTTCGCAACTTGACCATCAGTCCTCATGGTTGTTCATGATCTTGTTTGATCAGTAAGATGGGTGAAATGATGAAATTAAATGCCTCAGAGTTTGGAAATTTGGGTTTTATAAACATACATTTTTATACTCATATTTGATTTTATTTATAAATGTGTTCAAGTCCATTATTATTATTATTATTATTATTATTATTACTATAATGACTATATACCTTGGAACACTAACTAATATATCAAACCACTTAAAAACTCCAGTGGGTTAAAAAGTCAGATTTCCAGATGTGACTCCTGTTAGCTGATAATCCCTTCTGTTAGCTCACTTGAAAAATGAAGTATTTCTAGCAGTGTATCATGAGACATGAACTCAACCAAATTAAAACCTCTTTCTTGAAGGAATTGAAAATCCTTTGGGCTGGTATCTGACTCTTGATTCCTTTTAAAATTTCCTTGCCATTTAAAAAAAAATTTCCCTTTTCTGGAGCCATGCATGTGTATGTGTGTTCATAATTTACTCTTTATACAATGTCTTTATTGAGGCATTGTGCTCTGTGTCATTTATTTTCAAGTTTCCACTTAAGTCTGTCCTAAACTAATTTAAAAAACCTAAACCCTCACAATTCAACATTTAATATATTTTGTTTTAAGTTAAGTTTCTGAGAGGTGACATTTTTCTGATATACCATTGTTTTAATAAATTGAAAAAAACCCAAAATATGATAGTAATTGGCTATTAATTATCATGCCTTTAGTTATCACATGAGGAAGCTTTTTTTTTAAAAAAGAGAAAGGTTCACATCACTCATATTTCTCCTTGAACTATTATCCACACTTGACTCTCCTCATAAATTAATATACAAACATGATCCATTTTTATGATTGAGTACCTAATATCGATCATCTATCTTCTTTGCAGCATGAAATTTTTATGAACTGAAACTTTATGTTTTTATTTCCAGTGACCATGTCTTTTCTATTATTTTTTTATGGTTTGAGTTAACATTACAAGTAGTGTTTCTGTACTGTTGTATATAAAGTAAAATTTTATTGGACTTTCATCATTTAATGACATGAAAGGGTCTTTTTGTACATTAATTGTATATATTCATGTATAGATACAACTTATTTCATAAATTCTACTTCAATATTTTTATTGATCTAAAACTGAAGAACTTTGTTTGTATATATGTATGGTAAATGTTCTAACAATGAGATTTTTTTACTGCAATGATTTTGACACCTAAATTGCATGACAAAAACCTTCTTTGAACTCTCACTCAGAATCATTGATATTAATCTTTCAACTCACAGCTAGATGAGGACCTCCTTCAATTATGCTGAAAGTATAAGTTATAGATTAAATCACTGAGAAATAATATGGTATTCATTCAGGTTTGCACATTCTCATTTTCTAGGAGGTACAGCCACATAAAGCTGTGCCTAGACTTACCAAGTAATTATAACATATAACTGCAGGCTTCTATAATATATGGAGACAGTATTAGGAAAAAATGGAATATAAGTTGTAATGTACCTTTACTAAGGCAACATTTAGTAAAATGTTTCCATCTTATTAAATGATTTATGTATTTTAAATCAATTTATGGAAAATACCCTTAATTTGATCTATGCTGTAAATTCACTTCTCATTTTCATGCCAGGCAATCAAACCTCTTTATCTGAAAAAAGCTAACTTTCGTTTTCCAATTCAAATAGGTATGTTCATATGCATTTCAAGAAATATTATACATACACTGGAAAATAAATTCTGGAATACCTTTTTTTTAATTTTTTTTGTTTGTTTTGTTTTATTGTTCCACATCATTATTGGTGCATTCTAGTTTTACACAGTGGTGGGATTTGTTGTTCTGTATTCATACGTGCACAAAATATAACAATGTAATTCTGCCAGTATCGCTCCCCAGCCCCTCCCTCCATCGCCCCCCACCTCCCATCCCTTGGTGCCTTTCATCTACTGATCTCCCTTTGATTTCCATGAGATTGTCCTCCACATGTCTTTTCCTTTTTCCTCTCTAACTTCCAAATATGAGAGAAAACATAGGTCTCTTCACCTTCCAAGTTCAATTTATTTCACTGAATGCAAAGGTCCCTATTTCCATCCATATTCCTGCAAATGACAAGCCATTTTTTAAAACTAGTTTACTACAAGCAGCCCTTTCAATTTAAAGTGTTGTATTCTTAATATAATTAATCTGCTTGTTTAAGTTATAAAATGTAAAAAAAAAATCAATGTGTTGTTCCTCACTGATTTACAATAGCATAAGGTAATTTGTATCTATAATTATGAAGCTATTTTTAAAATCAGATATATGATTTATAGGAAAAAAAGGTTTCCTTTAGCAAATTGGCTTGTGTGTACATTCCAAAGTCCAATGATTAGCATTAGAATATAGCTAAATAAAAATCATATATTTAAGAAAGTAACTTTATTAATTTCCTAGGAACATACAACAAAAACCTGTTGTTGCAGTAGCTTGCTTAACTTTAATGGAGATAATGTGATGATCGGTTTTTGTTTCTTTGTTTATTTTCTAATGACACACATGGAATACTACACATTTTATAAAATGAATTCAAATGAAAATTAACTACAGTTTAAATAAATACTTCATACCGATATAATTGAATAGCTACTGAATAATGGAATTGAAAAAAACTGACTAAATCTAGAAGATATATAGATAAGTTTTTAATCTGTGGATTTCAACTAACATAACTTAAAGATATTGGTATTCCTGGAAAACATTTAGCGGCTTTTAAAATAATATTACTCCTTTGTACTGATTTGGCCATTTGAAGGGTTTTCTATTTACAGATAAATCCCAGGTATGAATATTGAGAATATACCTTGCTTTCATCTTTCCAGACCGTCTCTAGGGGGCAGTATGTTTATTTAGGGAAAAATAGAAAGTTCTCAGCCCTTCCTCAGCTCTACATAGTACATTCAATCTGTGAACAACTTAACACTTCTAATTCCATGTTTTGTGCTTGAAGAAAGAAGAAGGCAAAATAATAATAATAATAAATAGTAAAAACATTGAGGGGGCTCTGTAGTCTCTTGATTAAACATTTCTCTGAACCATGGAAAGTTTAGAACTCCAGCGTAATGCTCCAGAGTAAGATGCTTCAGAAGTGAGCTATCATCTCTAACATAAGAAGGGGTTTATGGAAGAGGTAAGTGATGAACCACCATGAAGTTACAGAGAGTGTTGCATATGGATTTGAGGATCTTAAAATTCAGCCATTTCCCTTTATGCTCACTAGGTGGATATGCAGGTATTAAAAGAAATAAAATGAATATCTTTGTTTTGCAGCTGTCGTGAGTGCCATCCCTGTGCCAACCCTAGAAAGTGCCCAGTACCCTGGAATCCTCCCATCTCCCACGTGTGGATACCCCCACCCACAGTTCACTCTCCGGCCCGTTCCGTTCCCAACGCTGTCGGTGGACCGAGGTTTTGGAGCGGGAAGAAGTCAGTGTAATGCATTTTCCTTTCTTTATAATGAAAAAAAAAATGAATACTAGCAAGATAACTTGTGTAATGTGGAGCATTCCAACCTTCCTGTGCCTTGGAAAGATAGATTTTCCTATGATCTTATTGCTAGAATTTTCCTTTCCAATAGGCTGTCCTTTGGGTTGGAACAACACATTGACTCACGTGCTTTTAGGCTGATTTCCTAGGAGTTCTTCTACAGCCCACTAACAAAGGCCAAGTATTTTCATAACACAATGATGTAGTGGGTCCTTTAAATTAGTATGTACTATTAAGTAAGTGGTTCATAATCAAGTCATATCTTACAATGTATTCTGATTTAGTATCTGTTGGTCAAATTGAAATAAGTCTCAGTTGACTCCCAGTGAATCAATACTTGTTGAATGCTTTGGCATTCTTTACTCATTTAAGCAATACATTCTCAGCTTTTAATATTGGAGACGAAAGAGTTTTGGAGTAGTATTTCATATTCCTGAAGGAGGGCAGAGGCAGGAATAGAGGGAGATTTTTTAGCTGTTATATACACCCTAGTGATTTCTTCTGTGCCATTTGACATTTTTTTCCCCCGTGAGCACAGCATTTTAAAATCGATTTTATGACTTTCATCTCTTAGTTAAGAACAGGTGACTCAGCAGCTTATGTGAGAGAGGATGTTTTGTAATAGATATGATAGTAACAGCAATAAAATGTATTTGTGAGGTAAGCTATATTTTTTCCAACCCAATAGGGGCAGCTATAAGAAATCATAAATCGTCTAGATGTAGCAAGGTTAGAATTAAAAGGCATCAAAAATCTGCCAAGGGAGAATGAGATTCATTTTCTCTTTTCTCATTGCACATCATACCTGCAGAATAGAGTTGTGTGTAAAAGCTCGAGGGAAAAGAGCCCCCCATGCTAGAGTGAGTAAAATTAAATGAGAAACATGTGGAAGCCTAACAGTACATAATTTCCAAATCCCAAAGACAACTAAAGGTGTGTTTTTAGTAAAAAAAAAAAAAAATCAGACCACGTAAGTTCCTATGTCATGTATCAAGAGAACTTTTTAGTTTTAGTTAGTCCTCAGGGATCATTGTTTAGTATTTTCTTTGAATTTTCTTCCACATTCTGTGACTTTAAAGACATATCAAAAGAAAAATGGGTAGGATGGCCTTTCTCTTGTCCCTTGGACATGACAACTGCAAGCTAAAGTTCACTACTTTTTGTATTGGTAATTGTGTTAGTGGGATTTCCAATGCTGTGACCAAAATGCCTCTCATAAACAATTTAAAGGAGGAAAGATTCATATTGGCCCAGGGTTGCAGAGGTTCCAGTCTGCTGGCTTCATTGCTCTGGACCTGAGATGAGGCAAAACCTTACGGAGAAAGGGTGTGCAGAGGGAAGCTTCCTAGTTCATGGCAGCCAGGAAGCAATAGGGGAAGTAGGTCCCTGAGAGCTTTCCAAGACTTGCCCTCAGTGACCTGCTTCCCTCAACCATGCCCCCTGCCTACAGTTTCCACCACCTCCCAGGAGTTCATTCAGCTATCAGTGGATTAATCCACTCGTGGGGTCAGAGCCCTCATCATCCAATCACCTCCTAAAAGTCCACCTCTGAACCTGGCTGCACTGGGGACTAATCCTTCAACATATCAGTCTTTAGGACTCATGTACAAACAATAACGGTGATTAATTTTGTCCGTGATATATTCCTCACTGCTCTTCCCTTTCCAAAATTTCCTCCTGGAAATTTACCTACCAAGGTCTATAGCTCATCTACTTCTTCCTTTTTTGTCTGAGTTGGTGCGACTTAAAAAACTGTCTCATTAAATCATGGGGGAAATTATTCTGAAAGTTAAAGTTCAATGAAAAAGAAATGGGCTGGTAAAAACTTTTTGAGTTTTGTCCATGGTTAAAAGATATTTATTTGCATGTATTTTTCTAGTCAGTGATTTTGGTAGTGGGAAGGCTACATATCCAGGGATTATCTGGGAAATCTTTCTATCTTCTGCTCAGTTTTCCTATGAACCTAAATCACCTCTAAAACTGAAGTCTGCTAGAAGTTAATTAAAATATTTTGTCTCTGTAATAGACTTTTTCATTTTGGTAATTGCTTTACAAGTAAGGATTGTTAAATAAAGATAATTATTTAACTATTATAAAATAATATAAATATAAAACATACAAACATATATGAGTAAGAAAAATAAAATAGTCTAAACGAAGTGCTTGATAATTTTTTGAACTTCATCTAAAAATCACAGGACAATGGACATTACACTTCTCACCAAGATTTTTAAAGTATATATTCAGTCATTCATCAAGTATCTTTTAAACAAAATATGTGCAATGCCAGAGAAACAGGATTTAATATATGTCAAGTGATTGCTTAGAAAAGAAAAAAGAAAGGAAGAATAACTACCTTCTTTTCTAGGCAAGAAAATATTTTCTAAATCAATGTCAGTAACAGTTAACTTCCAGCCACTCAGTATTGGTTTCTAAATGCATTGGAGAACACTAAGCATCTCTGTTCTCTTTGAAGCAGAAAACATTTCATGACTCTGGGTAGAAGTGTCTTATTAGTCACCTTGAGAAACAGAGAAAGGCACACGTAGAAAAAGAAAAAGATGGCTTTGCAAAGTGTAGACACTACTTCCTCCAAAGTTATCTGAAAGACCTTAGAGTTTGGTAAGAGATGAATCACTAAAGCCCTGATCCCAAAACTTGCTGCTTTCTGAAATCACAGATAAAATTGAATTTCTCTCCAAATGTAAGGAAATATATAGCAAGTACATGTGCATTACACACTTCTGCTGACCCATCCACAGAGATTCATACAGTTGTGATAGATAAATATTTTTTCTCCCTTCACTTCGAATCTAAGCCTCAATAAGGCAAATGAGCTGTCCCTAGGGAACAGGGAGCAGCACTGTACTTTAAGAACCTATAAAATACGTAATAGTCATGGGGTTCTATTTGTGCCAGTCATTACAGAACTGGTAACCCCATTTTTCTCATCTTTGAATCAAGTTGCAATACTGAAGTTTAAGTGACTTCCCCTCTTCCCTCAAGTTCTCTTAGAGGGCTCGACAATTTTATCCGTGCTATTTTTTTATGAGCTCTGCTTCTCTACCAAATTGCAAGTCAACTAATAAACAGAATTTGATCTAGAAAAAAATTAGGAATGCAATGGGGTTTATGGAAAATTCTCTTGGGTGTTCTAAAATCTACTCTATAAGGAACTGGGATCACTCAGGAATATTACATGATCCTGTTCTGAGATTCAAGAGTGAATTGAGATCCTAGAGGTAGTCATAAATTACAGTCTTTGCAGAGAGTTATTAGTATGCTGTGTTTCTATCAAATACTGCAAATTTTAGACAGAAGAAAAACCCTCATTTCCATTTTTGCAACATTTTTGCCAGTTATTCTGTAGCAATTATTTATGTGTTGACATTAATTATTATAAAGTGCCTTGAGATTTGACTCTGCTATGTAATTGTATGCTATTTGTACAGTGATTTCCTACTATTTCATCATTTGAAAATGAGTGCCTTGCCAGCACCTATTTCATTCTCACTCTATACTCTGTATTTGCAGGGAAGCTGTACTTTGTGGGCAAAAGAAGCTTTCCTTTGCTTTCAGAGCTGTAAGCACAGCTAAATGCCATGTCACAGAGCCAATTTGTCTCATGTAGGTGTCCTGGAGCTGATGCTTAAACTGGCCAAATGGTCACATTTGAAATGAAAGCATTTCTATGGCAGAGCAGTTGCTATTGTGTTTGTTTTAGGGTTTTTACTGCTTTAATTGTCAGCCAGTTTTGAAAAGCATTTCTTTTGCTCCACTTCAAATATAAGAATGATGAATAATCTTTGGAAACCCTTATCCATTGTAGATTTTGAACAAAACAAAATAGTCTCTTCTAGATTGGCAATTTATTCAGTCCCCAGAATGTTCCCTCCCATTCTACCCAGGGCTTTAGGCACTTTTCTTTTATAGATTTCACCTGTGAGTTGATACATCTACATTAAAGTCCACATCATGGTTATCCCAGGGGGGAAGCATCATGATCAGCAGAAAAACCTGAAGATGCAAGTCTGGGCATGCAGAGAAGGTTTGGTTTTAGAGACACTGATGAAGAGCAATACCATGAAAGAGTAGGACTGCAAGTGTCCCAAAGAATTTCAGTGATACTGTCAAAATGCATATGTTCACATGACATATTAAGTATTTTATTAAAGTAGAAGACTCAGTGTCAGAGGACTAAAAAAAGATGCATGTACATTTCTTTAAACTTGCAATTAAATAACATTTTAATATGGATCTCTTTCATTTTGAAAGTGTAGAATAAATAGAAAAGGAAAATATGAAGGAAACAAGCAAGAAAGAAATATATTATTGTTTAATACAAAAGAATTTCTGAAATACAATGAGGCTTAATTGCAATTCCTCTTCAATATGAAGAATCACCTAAAGCAGATTTCTAAAGAAAATTGTGAAATTTCTTACCCTGGACAGATATTTTTAATTTGATGATATGGACTCTTTAAGAAGAATCAGATAGCTGGGGGCAAAAAGGGATCGACGGAGAATGGCAGCCTCAAGAACCGTATACGTGAGGCTCACAATTCACGAAGGATAAGAGACCTTCAGCTGAGTAGAAGCCAAAGCATTTTAAGTTCCCCCAAATTTTCCCTGTGAGATTATAAACTTCTTGTAATAAATAATTTTTTCCATCCCAAGGATTATCTCCAGAGCCCTTCCTGAGACAGGCTATTTTTCCCTCCTAAGCAATTACTTCCATCTAACAGTTTATGACTATCCTTTGGGATCTGAAGCATGAATGAAGTGCAAATAAAGAGACCCACATCAAAGTGGACCTTCTTAAGAGGACAAGAATGAGTGCAGTCCTCAGCCACCATTCTCAGGCCAGTGACACAAAGATGCCCATGATGGGAATTGGCTCAATAATCAAGTCTTTATTTGGATAATTGGCCACTCATCATTCTCTCATTTAGAGGAAATGTGAGTCCATAGTAAAGCCTATATAGAATTTGTCTCTAAACCTATGCTTGCAATTATCTCACTATATATCACTGATTGAAAGCCAACCCCAAAGTGTTCCTCTCCTTTACCATCTTACAAGCAACTTATCTCCCTATCACACCTATCTGGAGTATTCTTAGCAGTTCTTGATTTCCCCTGTTTGAAGAAATGTTTTATGAAGGCTCTGCCTATTTTTGGCCCTGGTTGCTATAGGGCTACATCCTGTCCTTTCAGCCCTACATCATCCCACTTCCATCTTTGAATGAGTTTAAGCCCGGAGGCCACTCCATGACCCAAAGGACCTCTGACCCCTTCCCAATATAGAAGAATGAGAATGAATGCCTCAGAAGACACATTTCTGCATATCTTTAATAGCATGTCTTGATCTTTTGTATCTTTCATCTCTACTCCCTTCGGCTTTATCTGATTTTCTTTCTATCTCCTTTGCCCTTCACTAACCTTCTTGAGCCTCCTGGAGAGACTCAAAATTATCTCTCTGAAATTCATTATCTTGAAATAGTTCCTGTTTAAAAATTGTTTTTTGAAAAGTGAAATATTCTATCAATGGCTTTATTTTTTCAATTTACCCAACAAAACTTTATTAAGATATAAATCATCTGAAATACTTGTAGGTGGTTAACACTTAAAGCTGTTAGGCAGTTCCTTTTTATTTGTGGTTTAACCTGGATCTGGTGATTTTGAATCTAAATGAATAAAGTTGAGTCACATTGTCCTTCAAAAGAGAAATTGCCTTGGAAATATTTTAGTCTTATTCAACTATGTTCCCTGAAGCTAAGGTGTATTTTCATACACAAAGCTGTCCAAATGCCCATAGGCTTTCACAGATGACTATGTGGAACCTCTTCAACTATAGTTATCTGCCTTGATATTACAAGGTTTGCTACCAAAAAGGGAAAACCGTAATTCTGCATTCAGTCAACTTGTTCCGGCAGAGTTGTCTCTCATAGAACTTTTAGCTAGATGTGTCTCTATTTTGTTATGGAAGATAATGATAGTGGTTATTATTTGAATCATTTTATTAGCAATGCCTCTGAGCACCCTGTAACTCTGATTTGTTTGACAGTTGACATGGCATGTTTAAATCACAGAAAAATTGGCATATTGGCTGGTAGATAATAATGCAGCTGTAACCGGGTTTGGTACATTGCATTTCACTGACATTGCTACTTATGAAAGGAGAAATAACTCTTTTTTCTCGCTTCATCACTTATGATTACAGGGCCCAGACAGTTCAGGCAATATAGTCAGTGCTGAATATATTTTACTACTCTTCCTGAAAGATAGATCCCTGTCCTGCTGGACCTATTGCAACTGTTTAAAGGGGAAGGGCTAAAAATATGCTATAAATATATGAAGGTAGAAGAATGAAAATGATCATAATTTCAAGAAACGGGGGGCCAGACCCTGCATTTATTGTTGAACTGACTTAGGATTCTTATGGATAACAAACTATCTGGAATCATGACTGGATTTCTTGTCTCCATTGCAGCAGTGAGTGAAGGACCGGCCACACAACAAGCACCCATGCTGCCCCCAGCTCAGCCTGAGCATCCCAGCAGTGAGGAAGCACCAAGCAGAACCATCCCCACAGCCTGTGTTCGACCAACCCATCCACTCCGCAGCTTTGCTAACCCTTTGCTACCTCCACCAATGAGTGCAATAGAACCGAAAGTCCCTTACACACCACTTTTGTCTCAGCCAGGTAAAGTACCTGTCTGCTCACATTAAAATGATTATCACTGATGCCTCCCCTTAAGTGCATGAGAGAGCAGGAGAAGGTCTGGTTATGATATTTATTTTCAGTATTGATTACATGCCCAGCGTGCTCAGAATGGTTATTGATGTTTTCAGTGCAGTTCTTAATTATCTGCATTACAAGCAACTGACTAGTTGTGGGGGGTTCTCATTAATTTGGAAAGTTGTCCATGAATACCATATGCCAGGCCATCTCTGTTAATGTGTACTGTGGATAAACCCTCTAGAAAATAATGGATCAATTCCTGAGTCCTTGCCTCTTCGTTGTTCTGTAAGGTTCCTAAGATCTTAAGGTAGACCCCAAACTAAAGCTAAAGATATGAGAATCTGCCAAACTACTTCTTTGAGAAATTTAATTTCATCATTCTTCATTTCTCAGAGTTTCTAACTTATTTCAGAGGACTGGAATGAGAAAGGAGTGTCAGAACCAGTGCTGGGTCTAACTTTCTAATTCTAGAAATAAGGAAACCAAGATTTCCATAGATAGGAAATAATATATGTGATGCTCTTTCTAGGAAAGTTGAATGGCAGGTAGGAGGGCGGAAACCCCAGATTCCCAATTACCTTGTTATGTTTATTACCCAACTGTCATCCAACTGGGCTGAACCAAAGTTTCATTTTGTTTTATGAAGGAATTGAGGGAAACAGAGACAGGGATAGAAATAGAAACTGACATAAGAAAACACATAAAAAAGGAAGACGAAGAGATAATACTCTACAGGTAGAATCAACAATATAGGTCAATAGATAAGTAGATACATACAAGTAAAGAAATATGTAGGGCTTTAAAACATTTGGAACATTAGAATAATTCAAAACAACCCCACAGTATTTTGGGCACAAGATAGGAAATTAGCAGTTGGACTAGGCCAACCTACATTGTGCAAATACATATATGAATAAATTTCTGCTATTCAGATCCATGCCTAGAGTGATTCTGCCCTTGGGTTAGTACACAGTTTCATGATGACTATAAATATAGAAAAATAAGATTGTCAGTGAACTATATTGTCTTTACATTAATATTAAGAATACATCTTGCCTCTGGCATCACTTTAATGGATTTTTGTACATCCCCTCTGATGTTCTCAAAATTTACATGGTGGGTAGAAGGGATCCTCTTCTACCAGCCCCTAGGAAGCAGGGTGGAGTCCAGAGTCATGTAATGTTCCATTTCTTGGAATGCCCCCTGCAGGACAAGGTCTTCCCTGAATTACAGGCTCAGTGCAGGTCATGTTAGCAGATACCCCTTCTAACCCAACAAGACTAGAACTTAAAGCAAATCTATATTGCCTAAGCCCTTTTCTCCACCGGCTGACATACATAGTCCCCATACACATTGTGGGGAGGATCTGATATTTTATACTGCCCCCAAATTCTTAAGATCTTTGGTAATTAAAACATTTCAAAGCAAGAAAATTCATTTACTGAAATTTCTGTACCAAGAGCATTCTGCCTGATGATTTCTGGCAGCATTCATTTCCACCTGTAATACTGACTAAGGACGAAGAACTTGAATGAGACAGGTTGGTATCTAGGGTAGGTGGCAAGTCAATTGCAACTTAATAAGAACTAACCTTTAATAAATCTCGATTGAAAATGCTTATATAATAGGCATGCTTTTGAAGGCTCATAACAACCAGTTTGATCCTCAAAACAACTTTGCAAGGTAGTTGCTAGTCTTAACCCCATTTTACGAGTAAGGAAACTGAAAAACAGAAAATTTAAGTAGCTTATTTGAGGCCACAAAGCTGGTAAGTAATACATCTTCCCACTCTTTGTGACTTCAGAAAGTCTGGGTTCTCAAATTTTAGGAACTCGTTTGTGTCTCTCAGTTTATGTCCAATTTATTTCATGATAGAAACAAAAAATACTAAATCATTTCAAAATTAATAAAAATAACAAAAAGAGAAACATCTATTAGAGTTATGAGTGAAGAAATAAAACCGTAACTCACAAGCCTTCCACACTCACGTTTTCATGAGGAAAGTTTATCCATACTCTGCTCATGATGACTGATTTTATAACATCAAAATACTCCAGTGCTGTAGCCCTTTACCTGTTCTCTCTTCTTGGAGGTTGTGTTAGTCAGCTTTCCACCACTATAACAAACACTTGAGGTAGCCCGTTTATAAAAAAGTTTATTTTGGCTTCACGATTTGATTTTGGAATTCTAGGCCATGATGGCTTGGGCCTCTGGCGATGTAACACCTCACAGAGGGAAGGTAAGTTGAAGAAAATCATTTACTTCCTTGTTAGGAAGCCAAAGGGAGAGGTGACAAAGGGACTGGGGACCCCTTGAGGGCATTCCCCCATGAACTAAAGACCCCCCACTAGGCCCCTGCTCTTTAGAAGTTGCACCATCTCCCAATTTCTCCACCCTGGGAACCAAGCCTTTAACACAGGGGCCTTTGTGGGACATGGGAGATTAAATTATAACAGAAGAAAAGTTGTTGCCATTGTTGTTTTTGAATAACTGTGTTATATGGAGAGAAAAATAAAGCTGAAAATGGCATTCTGAAGTCTCTTTTAAGTGAAATATTTTATAGTGTCAGTGCTGTTAGTTCAGAATACAAGGTTTAGAAATCATCTTATTCTCTTGGATTTCTATGATAGCAAAATGATAAAAAAAAAAAAACTTTAATTTTAGAAAGAACACCCATGGTAGATGGAACACAAGACTGACATTTTCTACTAGATGTTATTTTCTCCTAGTTACTATAATTCCTAAGATGCCCTAAACAAAATTTGACATAAGGTAGCATAAACAAATGGCTTATATCCTTAAAGGAAGCAGAGTCAGGTGTACTGTTTCTGCATCTATTCCCTCAAATACTAAGCATATCTGAAGAACTATTCTGTGATCTAATGTCATGAGGGCAGAATCTCATTTTCTTTTATTTCCACTGTATACTTATGAGCCTTCTTTTGTGTGACTATTGTTCTTGCTTTTATTTGAACTATTTCTTACACAAGCATCTCTTTTTTTGTATTTTCTCGTATCTCCGACTTGACTTGAGATCTTACTTTGGTTTAATTTTTTTTTTTTTTAGTTTCCCTTTAAATACCACCCTCCCCCACTCAAAGTGAAGCAGGCTGCACAATCACTTTGGAATTATTAAATGCCTTTTTCCCTTTTATGTTTCTCTTTCATTGTCTGCCTGTGAATCCTGTTCATTTCATAATGCCTTACCTCATGATTTTCAAATAAGTCTCCCTACATTGCTCCTGACACATGGTAAATAGTATGCTTTTAAAAGGGGCTGATGTTTACTTATTCTAATAGAAAAAGAAAATTAACAGACTGACAAATGTATTAGTGGTGACATTAACTACATGCTTCTTAGCCTAAAAGATGAAATACTTAGAGCTTTCAACAAATTTTAATTCTAAGAAAATCATTACTTTAGTCAAACTGATGGATGAAGTAAAGTCATTCTCTTGTCAGCTTAAAAAAGAAAATACCTCAAATAATCTTACTCTGGATTTCACAATAAAGGACTGCGTAATTAGTAATGAATTTATCTTTACTTACTGCAAGTAATTACTTTAGAATATGGTAATGTGAGGCATGGCTCTAATTTTTAAAGATCAGGCTAAATGAGAAGTTCCTTGTGCTTTGAAAGCTTTGAGATTAGGATCAATGAAGTTCTTCCTTAAATTCCTGGGTGTGGTTCTTCCCTGTTGGTGTTAAGGGTCTGGTGTCAACCTGATTCCCACTGAGGTTCACAGAGCTGCCTGCAGCAACCTTTTAGGAGGCATGAGCAACACCTGCTCTGCAAGTTCCCGGGGTTGCAAAGCATCTTGCAGTGTCACTATAGGAGGTGGCAATTACAAAGTCATTCTTTTGTCATAATGACTAGAATTCTGCCTACCTGCAAAGAGATTCATTCCTTTGCCTTCCATCTGCTGAACCATAAATTTAGCTTACTGGACTGACTCTAGGGTATTTACAGTGTTTCTGACAATTTCATCCTCAGCTCGCGATAAAGTTGGTCTGTTTCTTAATGCTTTATCTATAGATGCGAATTACTGTGCAATCTTCACACGTTTCACGAAGGTTGTGATTGCTATACTTTGCAAACCACAGATTTGGACATTTAAGTGATTTGCCCTAATCCTCTTTCAGGTTAAATAGAAAATGTTAGATGGAGTGTTGGGTCTATTGTATCATAGGTCAGACATAAATTATACAAGGGGCCACGTTAGAATGTGTGTGTGCACACACGCATGCCTTCGCTAGTACAAATTCCTTTTAGCTGTGAAATGATCAGCTGCACTTTAAATGAACTTGGATTAGGCAGTCATTTGTCTTCTGGAGCTGTAATTCTAAAGGGGAAAAAAAAACAGAACCTCTTAAATAGTGACTTCTCTTACTATACTCTTTTATAATATTAGCTTCCTGGAGCTCTTGTGTCTTTGTAAATCTAAATAAGTCTTATATTGTCCTCCATGTACACATTACATTTCTGCACATATATATCTATAAAAGTAAAAAAAAAAAAAACAAAGTATTCTGATCTTTTCAGCCTTTGAGGGATCAATATGTCAGTGGATATGACAAGACCAAAACTCACTTCATTGTACTGAGAAATTGAGTTTGATTTTCCCCCTGCAAATTGTGGCATGTGCTTCAATTTGTCCATGGATTAAGGACAAGGCAGAGGTGGAGGTGGCAACAGTGAAGAGAAAAGGCGTTTGATTTATATATCTTGGCGGTTGGGAAATCATGTATTCCTGCTGTAACCTGATATTTCTGGCATGCCTTATTTTAGTAAATATGTTATCACACAAAACTGCCAATAAATTACTATAATACTTTAATACAATTGCCTTCCCTGAGCTGCTCATAGGCTACCATCGGGGTTGTTCATCAGAGTTACCATAAGAGTTTTCCATTCTGCTAAAATCAGTCACAGGCAGAGGTCATAGGAGATCAGACATCCTTTAGCAGGTGACAGAAATTGGTCATTTTTAAGACCAGTCAAAGAGAATAAATCATTGGTACTGCTAAGGAGGAGAGATGTGTTGATCTGGTGTTATTGGAGCCAATACCTCCAATCAATTCTAGAGTGGGAAATTACACCCCATCCTGTTTCATAAATTTTATCTCATGTAGAAATCCATCTGGATCTTTTTATAGATATCTCCTTGAAATGTTGCCGTCCTGTAACTGAATTGTTTTTTTTAAAAAATTAAATTTGATTTGATTTGGTCTGGCTCTTGTAATTATCACTTGTTAAAGTGTAATTAAGAGAAATTTGTCCTAGATATCACTAATATTTGTGATTCTGCAGCCTACGTGGTGTCTATTAGAGGAAATACTGATTTCCTCTAGTATGGTGTCCTGGGAAATAAATGAGACAGCTCTGTTAACTGTCTCAAAGAGCAGGAAATGATTTCTGGAGGCTTTATGAGTAATCCAAGTGACTGATGCCTCTTTTGTAGACAAGAAAGCTGAGACTTAAAAGGCTAAGCAGGCTGCCCAGGGTCAACAATTGAGCTAAGAGCCAGGTTTGAAAAGTTCAGAGAAATACAGGATTTTATTTTGCTCTTTAGTTATGTTAACAGTTGTTCTTATATTGAATTTTCCCCTATAAAATGTCTTCTAGATCAATTCTAAATATTAAATATCCCCAAGGAAAAATTAGAGCAAGTAGGTTGAGTCATTCAAATTAGTATCTGAGTAAATGTTTTATTCCTTTGTGTTGGCACTAGATGGAAGAAAGAAGTTGCAGCCAGAGTAGCAACTAGCCAGACAACTCTGGAATAGCTGCCATCTGTCTTAACCTCACCTGTCCAACCTGCTGGCCATCTCTCCACAGGAAGGCAGAAAGCCAGGGGGCTGACATCTGTTGCTTTCGGCACCACTAATGCCCAAGACTTTGGATTCCCACAAGGAAATTAGAGATGAGCAGAAGGAAGTGTAAAACAAAAGTAAATGTTGAGGCACATGGCACTGTATATACTACTGGCAGTATACTACTGCCATAGATTTTGTTGTGATTTGTAAATTATCTTGGAAATCAAAGTGTTTTTTTAAAAATTAGCTTAGGTGAAATGAATAAAATTGATGCTTTGCATTTTGCCACCATTTATAGTTCAGAGAGGACATTACCAAGTAAATTCACATCTACCTGAGAAGTAACTGTAATTACCATTACTGATACAGAGGTGGAATACCTGTTCCAAGGTCTCCTGTCATTTTTCTTAGGACCTTCATCCAAACTCTTACATATAATGTACACAGAAATGATTGTCAGGTTGATCAGAATACAATCCTAAAGGTGAGAGCCAGAATTTGAATTCATTTCCTCAGTTTCAATGCTAATGATGATTTCAGGTGAAGCAAAGCAATTTGAAAGTGAGTAGAAGGATTAGATATTGATGGTAAAGGCAGATAAGATGAAATGACTTTCAACTTCATGACCATTTGATGACAAAATGCTAAATGATCTGAACTACAAATTACATTGTCTGCTAAAGCTGAATTAAATTGCCTGGAGTGAAAAAGACAATTTGAAGGCACTGCCCTTGGAAATCCAGTAGTTTACCTTCATGAAAATAAGTAGACATGCATTTGCATCCACATAGTATAAAGGAGAATAGCAGATGCTGTGTTTATAAAAGATATCTCAGGTCAGAGGATCCTGAGATCTAGTCTCTCTGTTATGCCAAGTAAGGATTTGATTTTTAACCTCTGAATCCTACCTTTGTCATCTGTGAAGTAAATGGTCCTCTTTAAAGCAAAGGGAATGTATGAAATTCTACTGCTTTAGGTCCTGCAGAAGTAAGGGTGGATATTCTCCTTGTATTTTTTCTTTGCTTTGTGAAAGAGCATGAGCAAGGAAAAGGTTTTAATTTGAATAAAGATTCTAAACTTCATGATGTGCATTCCAAGTATCTTAAGTAGTTAAGAGTTCTGCTAGTTTACAGCTCATCCAATTAGTATTGGGTTTCAGAGCTTCCTTTTGGAGCAGGGAGAAATATTGAAGGAAACAAACAGTGTTTGCATAAACCTCTGTATTAATGGAATATTGAAAAAATGCTATGAAACCTAACATACTAAAAGCAGAATAGTCTTTGTGATATTAAAATAAACTGAGAGTTTAACCATGAGCAAACTATTTCTGATGATATGACTTGTGATATCTTAAATATTATATAAAAAACATTGGCAGCTCCTACTTCTGAAAATTTATAACTTTTATCTTGCTGCAAAACTTCCATAGAATGCATATACTATGTTAAACATCTGTTGTATTTCTGAGCTTTGACTTTCATCTTAGGCTTGCAGGAAGATTGATGTTCTTATTGTTTGAATCTCCTTATTTACCAGAATGTCAAGGCTCTCAAAGAGAATCCCTTTATCCTTTGTAGCAAAGGGATTCTAGTAATTTTTTGATTTTCTGTGAATAAAAGTTATAAGTAAACCCAACTGATTTCAAAATGAGGGGCACATTAATATACAATTGCATGTGCAGGCTCATATGAATAAAGGAATTACAATGATTGCTTTTTTTCCAAATTATCCTTTTTAAATATCCTACTTTTGCATTTCCCGTTCTTTTGCCCAGTAAGTTGTATGTACTTTTCTACTCTTGTGACCACCTGAGTCATGGTTTTTTAATGGAGACTGCATTGTTCAAACCACAATAAGATATTAACCTAGTATGTTTCTAAAGTCAGAGATTGATAATCTAACCTTTAGTTATGGTTGGTGTTGCTTTTGAAAATATAGTTATTTGTTTGTTCTCTTCTTCTACTCGGTTAATGGAAACAGGCTACTCTGTGCACGCAGGTCTGACCTGATACCTGCCTCTGTGTTGAACTCAAAGCAGGATAGTAGGGCCAACTGAAGAGTGATGATGAGCATTGATCCAGTCTTAAAGGCCTCTTCTCTGACAGGTGCAAAGTATAACTGAAAGTGTTTACTGAAGGAAAATAATAAAACTCTACTAGGACCCAGTGCCCCTGCTGATTGCCTGGGTTACCCTTGAATAAGTCATTTAACCTCTCTGTGCTTCAATTTTCCACAACTGTAAGAGGGGAAAATAAAATCTAGCCTTTACAAATTGTTTGCTGCATGATTATAAGGGATCTAAGCATATAAACATGAATTATGGTCGTTGAAAATGTCAGTACTGAGTCCAGGAGCTTCTGATTTGATATAATCTGGGGACCATAACACCTTGTAAATTTGGCCCATTGAAGTTTCCAACATTTGTGCTAAGTAGCAGAGGGTTCATGTGGAAGGGGGTATAAAAGGGCATTTTAATAACTTGCTGGCTGGTGAAATGAGATCTAACTCATGAATGCTGTTTCACCACATGGATGTGCAAGAGAAGAGGGCAGTCCGTAAAGTGGACCTCTGCACTGAAGACCCAGTGTGGACTAGAGTGGCTCAGAGCAGCATCTCAAAGTTGCCTGAATGTCCATCCACCAGGCAGGAAGCTGACCTTCTCCGAACTTCTTTAAATGACCTTCTCTGAACTTCTTTAAATGAGGCTCACATAGATGTTAAGTTAAGCAGGTATCTGGGTTTGGCGGTAACTGCCTGGTTTCTTCTCCCCTATAAACCCTGCATCTCCCCAACTGATCCTCACAGTGATGCACATTACATGACTAAACTCATGGAATTTCCTAGATCTCAGCTCCAACCTTTGCCTTCACTGTTGCCTCTATTAATACCTGCAGATGAAAATAACAAAACGAAGAGGACAGAGGAGTGAGGAGCAAAAGTAAGCAATTGAAAGTTGGATACAAAGGGATTTGTCAAAGGCAGAATATTACTGACACCTTTGCCTTCTCATTTACAAATAATAGATTTTGTGAATTAAGAGTATTATATAGTATGTGTCATCTCCAAATGTGATTTGAGATATAATTTGGAATTTTAAACCCCCTGTGGACATGGCCATCCAAAGCACTGAGTCTTAAATTTTATCTGCCTGGGAATCACCTGTAGGTCTTATTAAAATACAAGTTCCAATTCAGTGAACCTGTGGTAGAGCCTGAGATTCTGAATTGCTAAAGAGATTCTAGGAGACATGGAGGCTGCCCCTCTTCAGGTCACACCTGAAAGGCATTGGCTTTAGAACAGATCAGGTGCTCTTATCCATAGAAAACCTGGAGGAACTTCTTTGGTAACTTGCTTGAAATCAAACTAACATTTCTTTCTGTGTGTGTACACAAGCACACACGTATTTATAGCTGTACAGGGTTGTTTTGTTTTGCTTGGTTTTGTTTCCCTAGCAAGTGAGTTTGTAGTTTTCATTAGAGTCTAGATTGTTCATCATCTACAACAGGCTAAGAATCACTTAACCTGGCCTTTTGACATCAACCTCCGTTTAGGCTCAGCTATGGAACATCAAAAACAAAGTCTGTTTTTCTTTCATGTTGCTTTTTGGATTTTCAAGACTAGTTCAAAAAAGTCTTATAACCAAGATAACCTTCCAGAATCTAAGGCCAAGCTTAGTTGAGCACTTCTGCCTCTGCTCAAGCCACATTCTGCAAAATGTAAACAAACATTCACATTCATAGAAACACCTGAGGCCTCTGTGTACATTTTTCAATGCCTGATGAAGGCATTAGATTAGTATTTATAAATGTGTTCCAAGAGGTCCTACTTCTGAAACACTCTGAATTTTTTTTGCCTAAATGAAGATTTATAGTTAAGATCTCCAATTCTCTGTGGTAAGTTTTCTCCAAAATACAAGCTCTTGTGGGGACCTGGGATGGGTTAGCTGTCGTTTCTGGAGGGGTCCTCATATCCTAGGCTCCTCACATTCCCATGAGACAGTGGAGAACACCTCCTGTAGAGACTGAATGACTTGCACATGCATTTTGCAAAAGAACAACGTGCCATTCAATGAAAATTTCAGATCAGCCGATGTCACATCAGGGTGAATAGCATATACAATCTGCAAAATAAATTTAAAACTTTTTTTCTGGTGGTAGTAAGGTAGTAATAAGCAGTGGTAATATAAATCACAGGAAATGGGAGGTAATTAGAAGAAATGTTTATTTGAGCAGTCAGCAAGTTAAATTGTATTCTATAATCCCCTACAAGATCTTATCATAAATCATGATTGGATATAAAATATGTCTAAGGACTAAATATGTGTTTGAGGAGGCTGGTGGCAGAGAGCACTGAGAGAAAACAGAGGTCTGAGAGAAAAAGGACCTGTTTCTCCAATAAATGTTCAAACAATCAAAACCTGCTTTCCTCCTTCAGTCTCTTCCTCTCCCTCTCCCTCTATCCCCTCTCTCTCCCTCTTTACCTTTCTCCCCCATTTCTTCCTTCTTCTTTTCCTCCTTCTGTCACTGAGCTCAATTCCCCTTAAATGTCCTTTCCTTCCTGGCTTAAAGCTTCTGAACTTAAAGGGCAGCAGGTACTATACAATAGTGGCTACCAACACAGAAGTATTTGAGTTTTTAAAATTCCAGATCAGAGAGAGGAACAATGGTAGAACATTACAGTTACAACAAAGAAAAGTGCTCTAAAGTAAATTTCCACTACCCTCTTGATGTTTTTAAAGTCTGAGAATTTTCTAATGTTCTCCTTGAGTTTCTGGGTTCCATGGATCCTGCAGGACCAAGTTTCTGGAAGCTGACTTGAAGCCCTTGCCCATCAGGTCTAACCCAGCCCTCTCTCTCCTCCCGTTCTAAGCACCTACTATCATCCAGGTGCCATAAAAACAGTACCTGTCCTTACTCTTTCCTGTCTCAAAGCTCAGATTTTGTTGCTTTATTTTTCTTTTGTAGTACCCTAAAGAAATATTTCACACTTATGTGACCTTCCAGAACTAACATTTAAAATCATGTAAATGCAAATTTTATTTTCTTTTTTCAGCACAAGAAATTGAACCCAGTGCTCCATACTGCTGCTAGGCAAGTGTTTTACCACTGAGCTGCATCCTTACCCCTTTTTATTTTATTTTGAGACAGAATCTCACTAAGATGCTCAGGTACTTGAGATCCTCCTGCCTCAGCCTCCAGAGTAACTGAGATTTCAGTGTATGCCTCTGTGCCACCTGGCTTCCATATTTAATATGACCACAAAGCCCTACTACATACACAAGAAAAAATGAATTCTAACCATATCAATGAAATCTCCAAATTTTCTTATTGATAATTACCTTTATTAGGCATGTAACCATAAGTTTACTGACTCATTTAATCTTCACAAAACATGAAAAGTATTATTTCTCCCAGTTTATTCAGAAGGAAACTTTGAAGCAAAGAATATGTAGCAAATACATTTAGCGGTACATTATATTTAACTGTCAGACAAAGGATTAGAACCTGGGGATTTTGACTACTCTTCTGAACAGCTCTGTTTTACACACACACACACACACACACACACACACACACACACAAAATCAAAGATTATATGAATAGTAATCTCACAACTAATAAAAACTGAGCCTGTATTTTGGCATCTCCCTTCACATGTAAATACGTACATTGCAAACACTTTTTTCCCAAGGGTATTCTAATATTCTCACTGGAATTTGTATAATAATACATGACACAATTCTCCAGCTTCTGCATTGCAGACAGAAAAAAAAAAAACTTTTTCTTTCTGTTTTCACTGTGTTATTTATATATTCATTGGTTTTTATTTTGACATACTTTTAGGAGTGGGGAGGGGTTTTCCAAATATATATTGACTTCATTCTTTTCCTACATGCATTGAACCAACACATGCAATTGTAGAAAGTTTTATTTCTTATTGGTTGACTTAAACAACTATCTTATATAGACGTCCAAACCCCAAATATAATATAAGCTTATTTCTAAATCCCACACAAGGTGACCAACAGCTTATTTTTCAGAACTGGCTTCCAATCATTTTATGAATATGAAATATTCAAAAATTCCATGCGGCTGTACATATTGAATATTGAAGGGTTTATGAAACATTGCATAGATGCATATTTCCTCATGAATAATTTCCCATACACGGGCTTGAAGAGAACTTCTCTTTGGCCCAGCAGGACAAGGATTAGCCAGAATTTTTCACTGAAATTTAGTTTTACTGCAAATGGAGAAGGATAAAATTGCAATTAACAAGTATCTTTAAAGAATGGACAGTTCTGAGGACCTTGTGTTTCTAGTAGCTCGAATAAATGTAAATAATTTTATAATATAGAGATGTTTAACCAAAAACCAACCAATTCCATGTGAGCTATGAAGACTGGGAAGAATGTCCTTTGGCACATGGCATGTCTTTAAATTCCACGAATTTATATGGAAAGAACCCAGAGTACTTAGGAATTAAATAACACCTCAGAGGTTACAGTTGCCAACGGCAGGGACTGGATAAAAGCCTCGTTCGGCATAACCCCAACATTGACTCCTTTCCCAGTTTGGTGGAAAGTCACCAAAGTCTATGAAGAAGAAGGAATAGAGTATGTAAAGGCACAGGGGCAGGAGAGGAGAAGACATTTTCAGAGTTTGGAAGCAAAGGCAGCCTTGCTGGAAAGGATGATTCCTAGGACAATGAGGACATGACCAGCGGAAGAAAGCAGAGTGTGGCGAGTGAAAATGGAGCTGATATTAAGGAGGATCAAATGGCAAACCAAGGAGGAGACAGAAAGCAACTGGTGGAAATTAAGGGCAGATAGAACAGAACAAAGGAGGCAATTGCAAGAGGTGTCTTTCAAAAGAAGAAGCTGATGACTGAGTGAATGATGAGTGGGCAATGAAGAAGGAGGGAGAAGGCAGGTTGGAGGTGACTGCTACTTTACTCCTGGGTCTTCAGGAATGTGATTTTAAATAACCAACTGGAATGAAGTGAACCGAGAAGTTACTCTTTGAAAGGAGTAGGAACCTGGGAGAGGGAGGACTGCATGTTGAGCATGAAGGGGGAGTGGAGCATCCAGGTGGGACCGTGGAGTATTTAAGGTGGATGTGGTCCAGGGCGGTGTCACAGCTGCAGAAGCCACTTGGGGACTCTTCTTCGTGAGTAGGAGTTTCAACCTGCAGTAGGTTGAATTAGATGAGAACTCCCAGGGAAAGAAATGGAAGGAAAAAGTATAGTTCCCAAACTGAGTGAGGGTAGAAGCATAATTTTGTGAATAAGAGGCCCAAGGGATAGGGAGAACAGTGATAGTGTAATTTTAAAAAAACCAAAAAGGAGGACTTCAAGGAACAAGTACTTAAAAATACCATAGCCCCTTTATTCAAAGGTGCCATCCTTTTGGCTTCTCCTTCTGAAGTTATAGTAAATAAAACTATCAGATGCTTTGGAAAATATGTACAGTGAACGCTCATATATGCGCCAACTAGATTCCAACTTTTTTTTCATATTTTAGATTTTACATAGCTCTTCACCTATCCATGCATCTTACTCTGTAATGCTATTCAATGGAAGCTGCAAATTCAGTTCCCTTCACCTCTGAGTACTTTCAATGAGCATATATAAATGCCTGTGCCCTTAGAATCTAAGTTGACATACTTGCATCGTTTTAAGGGAGAACAAATAAAGACTCTCATAGTTGGACAAAATAAATTCTAAGAAGCCAACTGATTTTGTAATTATTATTGTGAATTGTAGAAGTGAGGAAAGAGAATTCAATTAAATCCATGGAGAAATTTACAGGGCAGATCCTTACCAGACTAGACCTGTAGGAGAAGATTTGTGACTTTCATACTTAACCTTTCCCTAGTGTAATGAGGACATAAGCTGAGAGCACTGTGCATAAACTGGTAATATGCAAGTATGGACCAGCCCTAGAATTATGGCAGCAAAACACCGGGAAGACGTTTCTCAATGCAAAAAAAATGGTGAGACTCCTGTGAGTTGTTTTCTCTCTTGGGGTGAGAATGGAGAGGGTATTTAACTTGCGGTTGAAAATATTTTAAGACACCTAAACACACCTTATTGACTAAGACATTTTCTTTGAGCACTCTGTCTTGAAAATATTGCTCATGCTGTACTTTGGTTCTTCTAAGAAGATCATATAAAAGTTGGAAGCAATTGAGTTGAATTGGCAGTGTACTAACAACACAGTTTAATCTGAAAATTATATTCCTGGCTATGATCATGGTATCCATTAGTGTCTGTGTGTATGAGGGTGCAAGCATGTTTTGAGGACTTCTTTGAAAAATGAAACTAACATCAATTATTTCAGGACATTAAGAAATCAGCTTCTGGGTAATTAAGGTTTTATTATAAAAACAGATTCCTCCATAGCAATCCTCTAGTCTTTAGAACAGAAAATGTTTCCAATATTCACAAAATAATTTCATTTGTTAAAAGTGAAATTATCTTAGACTTCATATGAAATATTTACTGAAGTACAATCTACTGCATACTCATGTGGATGATTTTGGATTCTGATGACATTCTGCACAGAGTACATAATTACAGAAGCTAAAAGAGACTGAAGTGGGTATTTCTACATTGTTTCTGCATTTGAAAACTATTTTCATTAACTAATATGAAAACTTATGCAATATCATTGTTTTCTTTTTCTTGGTGAATTGCAAATGTGGTTTTTTTCAAAGTTTTATCACCACATATCAGCAAAAATTAGACAATAAAGTAGAGGTTTTAAGCCCTATATTTTTCATGAAGAATAGAATTGACAATTTTTCTACCAGATCATAAAATATCCAAATCACACTAACTATAGATAATAAACTCAAATTTGTTGCTTTTCATTGCAAATAGGGTAGAAAAAGTTAAAAAGAACATTTTAAACATTATTTGGGTAGAGAAAAGAAATGTCTAAAAATAATTTGAAATATTTCTTAAATTAACTGAGGGGGTCTCGTGACTTTGACATTGTATGGGGGAAAAAAAAACCTACAAAAAGTCAAAAACCTCTCACAGTGAGTGATGGATAAAATGTGGAATCAGTATCTTCAAACTTAAATTCTGGGAGCCTGCTAATAAAAAACACAAGTGTTTGGTTTTGAGTTTGTACTTTTTGTTTTATTTTGTTGGATATTTTGTTAATATGTGATCCAGGAACCTCAGAGAAACATCAAAGAAAGTGGGAAATAAAGAACTTCTCCAGTGAATCTATTTCTTGAGACCTTTGATGATTTCCTTGAAACTTTTCTTATTCTATGAAATTTCTAAATCAAAAGTAAGGACCAGAGGGACTATTAGTTTAAGGTCTCTTCAGTTTCCTTGGCCTGTGGTGGCCTTTGCCACAGTCTTGTTCTGGTCAGCCCTACTCTCCTCAAGTCCTGGGTAGGGCCTCAGGACAAAAAGACACATTAGACAATGTTTTTGTCTTTCACTTAGTCATTATTTCTGACATAAACTATATGATGGAGTAAGTAACTAAGAAGCCTATCTCCCTTTAAATCTCTCTATAAGGTATTCCCTTACCCATTATAAAATACAAAATAAATAGGTTTCCCGTGCATAGGATTTTCATGGATTCAAAGTCATTCAGGAATGTTTAAATCATGTTTCCAACATAATTGATCCCTTTCTCCCTATGAGCATTTTGGAAACTGTTCTTTTCCTCGATTACTATTAAATGCCCTCAGATGTGCTTGATAAGTTCGGCACTTGGATTCCAGTTTGTGAGTGTGTAAAGGTAGGTCAGCCCACAAACAGACACAACTCAGAAAATGCATGTCTTTTAATTGGGATTCCAAATCTTGCACTCTTACAGGAGGGGAATCAAATTACTTATTGAATTGTTTTATTGTTCAGCCAGGAGGTAGACACCTTATAGCTTAGAGAAAAAGGAAACTGGAAAAAAAGTGTTAGCATCAGATTTGAAAGATAACTATCTTAGGAAGCAGAAGCATCTTCCCTACCCAGGCGGATGAAATGGTGACAGAAAACCATTAATTCCTTACATCATCCTTTCATCGTCTCTCTTTAAAAAGGTAAATAAATACAAGAAGAAAAAGGTAATAAGCTACCAACAGTTCATTGTTGATTAAGTTATCAGATTATTATTTTTTAGATATATATCATGGGGGAGAGTGTACAGATGGTTTCTGGTTTCTCATACGGTGTGTGTGTGCAGAAAAAAAGAAGTATGGGGAACGGTCCATGTTGGGAGAAATATCCAAAAGGGAGAAAGGGTACAAAGAGAGGAAAAAGGTTGAAGAAAGTTTTCATTCTTTGCAATCTTCAAACCATGTAGTCTTGTTATTCTTTCCCAAGTCTTTAGAAGTTGCACTTCGTGATGCTGGAATATCATATTTACATTGGTCACCACTCAGATGTGAACATGTCTTGCTGGAATGAAGAGAGAGAAGAGAAGGGTTGGGGTGTAGCTCAGTGGTAGAGCACTTGCCTAGCATGTGCAAAGTCCTGGGTTCTAGCCCCAGTGCTGAAAAAGATTTAAAAAAGAAAGAAAGATGGAGCCTGTTGATCTATGACTGTTCTTTCTTCTCTCTTCCATCACCTACTCTGCCATGCCACACTGTAGCCACTGCCCTCAACTGTGGTATCCTCTCCCCTGTCACCAGTACTAAGGTGTCTTGTCCACTTTGCTGTTCTTTCCATCAAAGTCTACTTTGTTGATTTTGAAAATGTCTTTTTGTCTAAAAAAGAGCATACAATTTAATAGTATAAGCCCTGTATTCAAGTCCCACTTACCAGCTGAATGATCTTGACCATTTCCCTTATCTTCTTTGAACTTTCCTGTCTCCAAGATAAGAGCAATAAGGTAGCTATTTTAAGGATCGAATAAGACAATGTGGGAAAAGGTGTTTTATTGTACTTTAGGTACTGCTATCCTTTTTTTCTTTGGGTTCCAGTTCTTGGAAATAATGGACAAGGTGCTGATTACCAAATGAGAATCAACTTTTTTGACCTGCCCTCTGGAATAATTAGGTGAGAGTGACCAGGAGAACTTTTCCTCCTCTTCACTGTTGAACTAATGGTTCCACCTGCTGTGAACTGAAATTGATAGTGGAGGCAGGGCTGAATCAGGTCTTGCTTTACTTTGTTTGCTTAACAAATTCAACCTTGACAAAGTTCAAGGCCAGAGAGTTTGAGGTTTTCCAAGAACTTGAGTTTAAGAACTTGAGTAATGATCATCAGCGCATTCATCTAACCTTCCAACTTTCACAGAGAGGTGGCCCAATGAAAACCACCGTACTGTGACTTTTACTGGGAGGAGTGGGAAAGCATAGAGAGGTGAGGGGCCTTGTCACTCAGCATTTCCCCAGTAAGCAGAGGTGCTGCTTTCCATATCTCTAAGGAGAAATAGGAGGGTTAGAAGGAGAGAACAAAACTTTTCTTCCCAGAAGTGGCATGTTTGGGGCATGTTTATCACCCTAAAAGTACAATGTGCCTTGTAGACTCAGAATTGATACCAAAATGTATATGCTTGATATTTGATCACGTGTGTGGACCTAGGCAAATGTGGCCACTCTCTTTTCAAAGGAGAGTATTACACAATGTTTCACATACATATTTTTTTATCTCTCTTATAGGAGGAAAAAACAAAAAACAAAAAACCTTGCACATGAGAAGTGTAAATGAATCTATGACAGCTCCATGTTCCCCAGATAACCTGAGCACAGACTAACTGCTTAATAATAAGCACAAATAGGAACTATGCTTATTCACATGGAAACTGGACTGTGAGAGGCCATTCCCTTTGTCTGGTATCACAGAATGGGTGACAGACAAAGCAGGATGTGAACCCAGTCTTTTTTACAACCATCCGTTTTAACTTTATTCCAAAAGGCAAAGGAGGAGAAAATAAAGTCAGAAGCAGATAGTGGAAAAAACAAGCACAGATATGAAATTTAATATTGAAGATCAAAAGCCCTGCTACACATTGGCCCCTGATCCCACCCAAGTAAGTTAGTTCCCTACATGCCTGCTGCAGCCTAGTCTAATATTTCTCACCAAAAAAAAAGCATTGGACTTGGGAAAAACTTCTGCAGGGAGATGCTAGCAGGAGTCTGCACCTGGCACTCATAGATTATGTACCTAATGAGCAAATGAAATGTTTAATAACTGTACTGTGAAAATAAAGCTTAAAACAGTAAATTCCTACTGAGGCTACTCATCTACCGCTGCTGTACACCGCTGGCCCATCTCAGAACCCCAGAGTCATTTGTACTTGCCCCCTCGGTGGGTCCTGCTGAGGAAATAACATTAAAACCAAAGTGATGCTCACTTAATTAGTTGTATATCCATGTAAAAGCATTTATTTAGTGTATCGCCATCCTGAGTTCCACCAAAGGGTTGCCTGAGGCGCTTTCCCAACCTGCACCCCAGGAACAGAGAGTTCTACAGTGGTTTCAGGAGAAGCATTTGTGAATTTAGAATTTTCAATTAACCGTAGATCATTTAAACTCACAGAAATTTAGTATTGCCTATTTTTAGTTTCACTCTCTATTGCTAGTTTAAAATAAAGAGAGCAAAGCCAGCTTAAGTGGTGTTATAGATTTTCATTAATAATTTTAAGGATGGAACTTTTTTTTTCTAGAAAGCACTGGCTTAAAGCCCAATTATTGTCATTTATGCATTAAGCATTCACTTGATAGATATTTTGGATTCTTTTTTAATCAACTCCTTTTTATCAATTAACCAAGTCTTCCTAAATCTTAAGGAGAGACAAGTCCAAATGTAAAGTTAGGAGCAGATAAAAGAGCTATATTTTCCTTCCTTTAACCAACCATTTTACAGGTAATATCTTAAAGATCAAATAACCTTTAACCTTTATAGATATGAATAAATCAAGATCCAAAGAAATTAAACTATTGGGCCAACGTCACTTCTCTGGTTTGGATATGTGTCCCCCAAGGTCCATTTTAAAAAGTTTGATCCCCAGTTGCTGGTGCTATTGGGAGGTTATGAAACATTTAAGAGGTAGAACCTAGAAGGATGAAGTTTTTAGGTCACTGAGGGTGAAAAGGAATATGGGAACTCTCCTTGCTTCTTGGTCAACGTGAGGTGAGCAGTTTTATCCATCACACACTCCTCCCACCATGATATATTGCCTTGCCACAGACCCAAATAAAATGGGTCCAGTGGACTCTAGACTGAAACATCTGAAACCATGAGCTAAAGCAAGCCTTTCTTCATTATAAGTTGGTTCATCTCAGGTGCTTGTTACAGTAACAAAAAGCTGACCATCATGGTCACAAAACTATGTAAGATGGCATTTCCCAAGTCCAAGGATAGCACCCTTCCTTGATATTCAGATATTTATCTGAGAATTTATTCTCTGTTTAGAATTCACAGAATTCTAAGGTATGAGACTGCCATAATAGAGGTAACCAAAAAATCTTTTATGAAGATCAGCCTGGTGTTCAGGGTAGAGAATCTCCTACCCTCTAAAACCTGACTGCAAACAGATGGAAGATTCTTCTAATTTCTGATCCCCAGAGTCACTCCTCCTCTCACTTGCTGTCACCCTCAGGTTTGTTCACCTCCCTCTCCCAAAATGAGGTGAATTTTCTGGATCATGTCTTGGAATTCTCTCCTTGTAGTGGGGAAAATTTCAGAGGTTCTTGACCATCCAGTTAAGATTATATTAAATTAGCAGCTCAGAGCCATGGTAGGGATGCTTTTGATTTTTATCATCCCTTTGATTTTGCTTTAAAGCATTGCTCAGAGAAGTTTGATGCATTCTCCTAGAAGTTTCATTGAAACTGTTCATGTTTAGGACCATTTTCAATCTCAGTGCAGTTCTCCATAGTAAAGAAATAATTAAATATAAAGCCTTATGCCTGGATTTACCAACATGAGAAAAGCTGTAAAGAATTTTGCCTTTTCTTATCATGAAGGAATAAGAGTTTAACATACTGAAGTGATTTTTTTTTTCCTAATTATTACTGCCTTTTCGTACTTCAGAAGGGTAGGATGGTGACTCTCCTTCAGTGTGTCAAACACCATGGAGTTCGCCAAAGGTTACAAACTCTGAGGCATATGGGGAGCCACACCAAGAACGGATGAGGCCGGTGATCCAAGAAGACTGTTGTCTTATAAAGTAGCTTCTGAAAGCAGATAGTATCTGGTGAAGTATGCAAAGCCCCATCTGCAACAGCCGTGCAGTATGGAGGAATGGACTCAGGGTAGATGGGCTCCCAATAATAGCTGTCCATCAACAGGCGAGAGGCAGAGGCAGCAAGATGGTCCCCAGAGTCCCCTTTGGTTTAAGCAAAACTCACTAATCCAAATGCAGGATGATGTCATTGCTTTCTCACTTAAATATGTAGGACATGCCATGAAACTGGTCATTTTACATTAAAAAAAATGTTTGTTTGGTTTGAATGGTATAGAAGTTGGAGTCAAAAGTTAGCCTTTGGGGAAGGCAGTTGTGAGGTTTCAGGTGCGAGGTGAAGAGCTAAAATCATGTCTCTTAGCCCCAGAGAAGAATAGGAATCAAAGTAGAAAATGAAGACAGAAACCAATTACCCACAGTGAGCTACAACAATATATACGAAAAGGGAAAAGCACGACTTGGTGAGCTTGCAGGGAATCAGGCTTCACCAGGGTCCAGGCCTAAAATATCTGAGGTTTGGAGTAGAAAATGCTGAATCTATGAAAATACCCAAGAGAATGGTGTCTGTTTTGCTGAACAAGATGCTTTCCTGAAAATCTTTGTTTTAATTTCTTTTTCTTCTTCATAAAAGGGCAATTTTGAGACCAAAGTTGTCTAATTGGCTATTAATAAATTTCTCCTGGGAAACTTCCCTTATACTCTTTTCTTTAACTCCCTTTTCAGGAAAATGAAAAAAAAATATTTAAGGCCAATGGAGCGCACCTGCTGATAATGAACTCTGAGAGACTGCTCAGATTCTTTGTGTCTACTGGAATTTTATTGAAATGATTCTACCTTGATCTCTCAGTCTCCAGGAACCTCAGATTTCTCTTCTCCAAAATAAAGGGGAAGGTCACTACCTGAGCTCTCGGGGCCCTGGAGGTGCCAACATTGTGAATGTCTGTGATTCTCTGAATAGTACATGAGAAAAGGCACTCACTTGAGGTTTACACACCCCGTGTGGTCTCTGAGCTGAGACAGTCTTCAATCCCTTTTGCAAATCCCACCGTGTCTTTTAAAGAGTTCAAAACTCAATACAGTCTCAGTGTGTAGCTGTTGCCTGGTCACTGTAGAAAATCAATCATAATGATCTTTTCTCTGATGGATTTGAGTTAAAGCACTCTGTAGGCATACCCATGCCTTCCCATAACAGTGAGAGAATGGCAAATACAGTATAATACACTGTCCATGTATTATACCGTATCTAGGATTCTGAGCAGAAAATATACCTAAGAATATATTTCTATAGTTCTAATGAAAGCCATCCCTAAGAATTCAATTGCTTAACATGCAAAACTATGAGAAATTTGTAATGAATCATATAGAATTATATACAACAGATGGGTACATTCTCAAAGAATATTTTTTCTTATATGTTTCCTAGAACAAATTGGGCACTAGCCCTATTAGAATCTCATCCATAATAAGCTGTGCCAATGCCATTTACTTTTTGCTTGTAGAACACATTTACTTTTTTTTTCCTGGTAAATACTTATGTTACAGTGAATTGATATTTGGTATGTGTTAGAAACATTGCATATGTCTGGTTAAGAGTTAAACTGCAATTTTTTCAGAGGTCATTAAGTTCCTTAAATTTTGTTTAAAACCCTAACATTAACTCAGTAGATTTTATCATCAAGGGAGACTTGATCAAAAATAGATACATATTTATACATGTATAATAGAAATAGAATATATATATATAGTGAAAATGCAGCTGCTATGTTGACCTGAGACAGGGATAAGCAGTGCTCCTGGAAGGTTCTAAGAGGGACAGCTTTTGTGATAATACAGCTAAATTCAGATTTAACCAGAACCTTATGAGCCTTTTAAAAGGATAAACAATTGTAATTCAAGTAACTTAACTCAAAATAGAAATTCGACAGATGCATTCTCAAGGTTAAACAGTATTCTTTTTTGAACTTCTAAACTTCATGGATTTTCTTAAACTTTGCGATTTCACTTAAATAACAATCTAAAATATTAATGTAAATCGTACACAATGGAGCCCTTGGAGGACCATAGGATAGCTTGGCTCCACCTGGGTTTTTAGCACCTGCCTTTATATTCAGGTTCAAAACTAATATCGCACCAGGAACACTGTTTTCAGTCAGAGGCTAAAGAGAAAAGGATGTATAGGTGTGAGAATCATGCTCACCTGTCCAAACCCAAAGAATGGACTGAGAGACAAGATGCAGAAAAAGTAGGGCTTTACTTCATTAGAGAGCTTGCAAGATCGGGTGTCTGTGGGGAGCAGGCACACCCAGATGAGGTTCAATCAGTTTTTTATCCAGTATAACACAAGGTCCCTCACCCAGTTCCTCATTGGCTGTTGCCTATTGGGTTATTTAAAGAAATATACCTTTAGTTGTTCCTACCTCCCTTGGTTCTCTTATAGCAGGAAAGTCTTGTTGGGGTGAATGCATTCTGACAGGTACACAGCTTTTACTTCTTTACCTAAGTTACTATTTCTTAACAGAGAGACTTCTATCTCTGTTGCTCGTGTGGTCCTGACCTCCTGTTTGTCAAAGGCTGTTTAAGTGCATGGACTTTAGATCTGCCACATCCATAGGCGATGGTGCTATTGTGTGAGTTAACTGCTTGCAACTTTCCATTCTGCTCCATTTCTCCTCCAGCTGCCTTTCTTACATCCCAGTTTTATGTTTGAGGCTAAATATTGCACTCCAAAAATTGAGCACAGGACATTCTATTTCTCGCAGAGATAAATATGATCAACAAGTAGTTTGTTCACATCCAGTGAAGAACAGCTGGCTTTGAAGTCTCTGTATAAATGAAGGTTTGTCTATCATTCAACTAGAGAATATTGGTAGTGAAAACTGAGCGTACATGACAAACCCAAGATGATTGTGGCATATGTTACCAAATTCACATGGTGATTTTTGTTTTAGCCCACTAACCTCTTTTATTATATAAAACTAATAATGATAATTCAAACTGTGCTATTGTATTCAGATTTTACATTTAACATAAAGTTTGGATTTTATGGCATAAAATGAGAACTACACTTTTTTTTTAAATGATGGCAAGCTTTATATTTATATATTTAAATAACATTGTAATGAAAATAGTTTGTTCAGTATTGGAGATTATGGAAGCTCTCTTTTTACTTTTAAATTACAACTCAGCTAGGTATGGTGGTAGCATGCCTGTAATCCCAGCAGCTCTGGAATCTGAGGCAGGAGGGTAAGAAGTTCAAAGTCACCCTCCACAATTTAGCAAGCCCCTAAGCAACTTGGCAAGACCCTGTCTCTAAATAAAATACAACAAAGGAGTGGGGGATATGGCTCAGTGGTTAACCACCCCTGGGCTCAATCCCTGGTACAAAAAAAAAATTACAACTCAATTATAAGAAACCATAATATAATAAAATAATAACCCCTCAAGTTAAATAGAATCTGTGGACTCGATTTCATGTTCATTTACTTGACTTCTCCAAAAAGCACATTTGGATGAGCTAGATCAACATATTAGTAATAAAACCTTCATTTGCTTAGTGGGGCTTATAACTTGGTGCAAACCTCTGCATGCCTGCCCCTTTCTAAATGTGTGAACTCCAGCAAGTTACTTATCATCCTTGTATGTGAATTGGGAGTACTAATACTTAGGACTGTTCTGTTTGAGCAAGGTATTACATATCACCTACTTTAAATTTACAATCTCATTTCATCCTCACAAATAATTATTAACATTCACATTTTACAGGTGGAAAAAGACAGACCAAGGCAGGTTTAGTTAACCAACGGATTAACAACTAGTACATAGCTGAGCTCTGCTGAGCTCTCAACACAGACTTAATGGATTGGAAATCCCAGATTCTTCACTCCATTTGTAGACTTTTGATTCCTAATGTTTAAGAGTGAAAAGATATAAATGTGAAGAAGTTAACATATTAGGTCATCACATGGAAAAATGTGTTCATGTGACACTTTTTCATTTACTGTGACGAATATCTAGCTAATCACTAATTTATTAGATTGTTTTCATCCTTTCTTTCCCAATAAACAAATTATCCCTATTTTTTTGATCGTGGATGCATTAACCTCTGGAATTTACTAACTAGAATGCTGTTTTCTGAAGTATATTCAAAACAACTTGTAGGCTAGGGGGTCAAAATATAGAACCCCATTAGAATCATTAGAATTAAAACATCATTATTGGTGATAGAAAATAATGAGGTAAACTTCTTTTCACATCTTACTCCTACAGTTTCTGCTGAAATCTTCATTATGATGCTAAAAATGATGAGAACTTCTTCATCCTGTGAGGTGTACTAGCTGATTCAATAGGGATTTATAGAGTTTTGTTTCAAGCAATAGAGGCAAAGTTGTAGTACAGCTAGAAGCTAAGCAGGATTTATAAGGCAAATGTCAAATTTGAAAAGAAAAGGTAGCCCTTATTTGTAGTAGACAGAACGTCATCCAATAGAAACTTGGCAGTTCCTCAAATGATGCTTATGAGCATTAGAATATCTTTTTATTGAAAGAAGACATATTGATTAGGACAAAATTATATGTCTTTTATTTTTTTTCCAAAAGGGGATTAATAAGGAGATTCTTTCAGGTAGCCATGAAAGACTGTTATATACTGTAACATTGAATACTCATTTGTAAACCAGAAAAATCATGTCTGCTAAGTCTTTCGTCCCCCTACACAATTTAGGGCTCATTTACTTGGTAGAGCACAGGCCCAAAGCTGAGACTCTGGGCATCCACTGAATGCACCTGACACTTTATAGGACGTGATGAACAGTGCAGAGCTCCCAGGCAACTCTCCCTGCATGATTTGGAATCCATTTGAAATTACATATGACTAGTGGAGCTTCATCTGGAGAGGCCTAATCACAATCTGTCTTCCATTCAGTAAAAATAAAATGAGCCCATTCTTTGTGTCAGAATTAATCTCCACAGTACAGAATGAACAATAACCTAAAATCAATGCCACCCTACTGGGTTTGGTTTATGTGCTTGGGGGAACGTTCTTCAGAATCTTTCATACATAACTTCTCATCACTCTGTGTTTTCAATTTCAGGGCCTACTCTTCCCAAGACTCATGTTAAAACAGCCTCTCTTGGGCTGGCTGGAAAAGCAAGATCCCCTTTGCTTCCTGTGTCTGTGCCAACAGCCCCTGAAGTGTCTGAGGAGAGCCACAAACCAACTGAGGATCCAGCTAACGTAAGGGCATTCTTCACATCCATGCCACATCCAGGGAAGAGTTGTACCATATGGAAGCTGTGCAAAAAAAAACAGTGTAAACCAGTCAGCACTCACTGCTGACCCAAGCCATTGATCCTATTGTTGCCTGTCTGCACTTGACATATGGAGAAAAAACTTTAAGAAAAACATTATGTCAGGGATTAAGTTAAATCTAACAAATATATTGATAGTTAGGAGCATACACACACACACACACACACACACACACACACACACACACACACATACCTACACACACAGTGGGATAAAATACCCTGGAATTTCTGGAAAGAAGCCTACATAATTATTCTTTAATATTACAAAGTAACAAAAAGCTGTATTTGAAGTTATCATATATATTACTTCTGAAATTATTTTTAAAATAGCCTAGAACATAGAAATGAGAAAAAAAGCAAAATAAAAAAAATAGAGAAGAGAGTTTAAGAAAGAAAAATGGAGGGATGGAAATATTTAGAAAATAAGAGTGAAAGTTTCATGATTCAAGAGGGAAAAAAGTTTTAAGGAAAGAAGCCAAACAGTGTTTAAATTAGAAATCTCAGAAGGAAAATCAGTGAATGGGACAAATGTTTGAAATTTTGGGAGAAATAAACATTTCTCTCCAAAAATGTCCTATTAAGATTCAAAAAGGTGTTACCTAAAGACACTATTTAGAAAACTTTCTAGTGTTTCTGCATGGATTTCAAGAGAAAACATTTTTTAAAAGGCTAAGGAATTAGCATATCAGACATCTTAAATAATCAGGGAATTGAAAGAGGGTAAAAGTTTTATAAACATTAAAATTCTATATTATTATTCTACTAGGAACTTTTTAAATCCTAGATTGTGAAATGAGAATTGATCAGTCACTTTCAACTAGCTTCTGGCTTTTTTTTTTTTTTTTAATGCATGAGTGAAGTTTTCTATAAAGTTTGCAAATAATAAAATGATAAGGAAAATTATCATAATATCAAAGACTAAATCAGTCAACGACAATTAGTCCTTTGTGAGCCATTCAACTGTAAGTCTTCTTTAATAAAATCATGTTTTCTTTAAAATCTGATCATCAAAAAGAAAGGATAATTTCATTTAAATGAAGAACAATATATTTTTTCTTGCTTTATTATTTTCAGTTTTACAAATAGTAAAGTGTTTCACCTATATAGAATCCAAGAAAGCTGAAAGTGTATGTGTGTTTGAATAGTTGACAGAAGGATGTTATAGACTCAAAGCACTGCTCTTAAAGATACAAATGTAGAATAATCGAATGCTCTTTTGTCAGAATTTAGATGTTTCCTTCAATGTTTGTTTAGGTCTGATATTTGTGGCCATATCTCAAATCAACTCAAACTCCTAAATTTATGTTTCTCATTTCATAAGGATTAATGGCCAGGTGGCCCATTTTACATTTATTGTTAAATGAGGCAAATGATTTAGATCATCAGTAAGCTATAGGAATACAGTGCGAGCCACATGTATAATTTAAACAAGGAGCCCACTAACAGGTGTAAAGATAGGTGAAATTTATTTTAATAATTGCTTTTATCTGATCCAAAATAATGTCACTTTGATATGCAATAAATATAAAAATTGTCAATAAAGTATTTTGCATACTGTTTTTTATAAAATGTAATCAGAATCTGATGTATATTTTATAGGGAAAACACATTTCAATTTGTACTAGCTGCATTTCGGGATCCAATAGCTACGTGTGACTAGTGATTTCTATCTTGTACAATTAGATGTAGATAATTCTAGAAAAGTAGCCCAGACAACTAAAACATTTTTGAAAATGACTAAACAAGTCATCACCTGACTTCAACATTCCTCTTCAAATACCTTTATACAAGTACTGTTGGGCCCAACTGACTACTTTTCAATCCCTGTAAGCTTTTAAGAGCATGTGGCCAAGTCACTGACAACCTTGTTGGTTCAGTCATTTAATCAATTGAATGCACTATCCAAGAATAATCAAGAAAGCCATGTTTATGTGCATCAAAATAAACTATATGGTGGCAAAGAAGGAGACTAATATTTGTTGGACACTAACCACTGGACAGCACTGACTTATGGTATGCTCCCAAATACTCACTGAAACAAGCTTCTTCTTCCCATTTGAAGAATTAAAAAAAAAAAAAAAACTGACTCAAAAAAAAGGAAGCACATAAAAAAAAAGAATTCAAATCAACACCATAGCCTCAGTGCTTTGGTCCCTTGTCTCCCTATTTGGTTGACCATCAAAATGACATGGAGAAATTTTATTTTAAATATAAATTTATACATCTATTCTCTATATACTAAACCATTATTGAACCCTGAGTTCAGTAACCTGGGGATCAGTGATAACTAAGACTCCTATTATGTACTAATAACATGATATTCATGACTCACAGTGAATAAGAGATAGAAAGACTATAATTTCTAAGATTTCCACAGTCCAACATCTTCAAATCAGGTCACAAGAGTCCCTTCACACCTATGCACAACACTGAGTCTGGTTTGGGGCATACATTTGTTTCCACACACAAACTAAGTCATGACCCCCAGGCTTCCGATTGGTGTTGTCAAGACCCATCAAGTTCCCATGCAAAACATATACCTAGATTATAGTACAAAGATTTTTTTTAAAGCCGTTTATGGACATCACATTCTGGACACTATGACAGGCATGGAGTGTGTCACAGGATGCTCAGAATAACCCATGAAACCAATGTCATTATCACCACTTCACAGATGAAGAAAACCATACCTCAGAGAATTTCATGAACTTGTCCAGGACTGCAAGGCTAGTGATTGGTGGAACTTGATTTAAATCAGGACATTTTTGACTATAGAACATTTTTCTTGTTACAGGAATGGAGCCCATGAAACACCCAACAGTCACTCATCACCACCTCTTTTCTTGCCAGCATCTCCATTCAGTCAATATACTCCACAGATAGCCAAGGATATTGGTCACGTGTCAGTCCTGAGAATACTGAGTGGCCAAATTAGCCACAAAAAGGAAAGTATCAACATTTCGTATTAACTCTCTGCTCTTCTTCTCTCTACAGGTGTATGAGCAGGATGATCTGAGTGAACAAATGGCAAGCTTGGAAGGGCTCATGAAGCAACTTAATGCCATCACAGGCTCGGCCTTCTAACATGCATTGCTGATTTGATGAGTGAATTTTCTGGGAACTTTGCAGCATAACAATTACCCATAAACAGCACACCTATGTCCAAGAACTCTAACCGGTGTACAGGTCAACCATCAGGACCACGCAGTTAAGGAAGATCCTGAAGCAGTGCAGAAGGAGTAACCATCCTTCTTTCAGAGGCATCAAGAATTGCAGCATAATGACCACGAGGTCCCTCAACAAAAGAAAAGATGCATCTTCACTGCAGAGTCAAATCTTGAGCTGCTAGATTATTCCTGGCTCTTTGCCAGTACAGTGACCACACTGTCGTTAACTAACGCCTATATTTTCCTTCATCAAGGCCTGTGGTTTTTAAGTGTAGGTCTAGTCTTACAAAATGCAAGTGCATTATTTAAGCCTGTATCGTACCATGGCAAATCAGTGCAAGCTCACTTTTTTATTTTCAACTTCAAAGTACAAAGCACCCATGGAAATTCTCTCACTCCATAGCACCAAAGGATTGGATGATTTCCTGACAGCACAAAAAAAAAAAAAAAGTAAATAGGTAAACAAGCAAAAGGCAGTGAATGCTTGTTTGTAGTTCAGTCTTGCACAAGTGGTGGATATTAGCAAGGGGCTGTAAAATTCACCAGTTTGAACGAGTAATTGTAAATCCACCCTTGGTTAACATTTATGTCTGGAGTACAGGAACACAACAATCTGCAACCAATGGCATCCTGCCAGTAGTCACACATTTCCAGAAAGAGGATAGAATATGCAATCTACTCAGACACATGGTAATTATGTGCTTAAGATTGTAATAGGACACTTTTCAATTTGGGTGGCTTTTGTGCCATACCACACTGTGATGATATTTCAAAACATCACCAAGACCATCTTCTTCGGAAATCTGGCCAGGAGAGTTCCCCCTGCCTCTTGGTCCCCATCCCTTCCTGACTTCTCCTTGGCAACAATCCTTGGGCAGAATGACCAGTTTCCTATATTGCATGGCCTCCTGGCCAGTGTCTCCTGTGTCCCCTATAGGAAAGCTCTCAGACCTTCTGAGAACAGCCCCTGAGGAAGGGAAGGAACAAAAGAGGCAGTTTCCAAGAGGACCTTCTCTCTTGAGGAGTGCCAGTTCCACCTGCAACATTCTCACTGTCACACCAGGCAGCACTGACCAAGGTGACCACAGACCCTGTTGCCAAGGAAACCTTCTCTACCATGCATGTGCCAGAGTCAGGGAGGAGCAGAGGGGTAGGTGCCACTCGACACTTCTGACACATCATCAATCCAGTGGATACTTTACAAAAAAGCATCTTAAACGGTGGGCTAGAATTTGTAACTTCTATTGCCATGCTATCTACAGTTGGGAACTAGCTAAAATTAAGAACATTTTTGTGTGCACTCTTTTAGTTTTTGAATTTTTCAGCTGCATTTTGGAGTTAATCCTTGTTTATGCAGCTGAGTTGCCAAAAGGGAGCTAGTTTGCATATTTATCAGTTAGGTGACTTGAAAACCCAATGAGAGAGTTTCAGCTGAATTATTCCTTTCAGCTCTGCCTTTGATTTCAAGCTTGAGTAGGTCATAATTTTAAAAGAGCATGGAAAGGATAGGATCTTTACAACCTAATAGCTCCTTTTATTAGGTGGGTAATTATATATGAATCCCTGAATGAAATATTTTGAGCAAAATGGCACTGTAACAGAAGTAATAATTCAGATTATTTTTTTACAGTTTTATGTCGGGAAGGAAATCTGATGTCAAAGAGAGGGCTTGTTCAAATGGTTCATTAGAAAGTCTGGTCCGTTTGCAAAATTGTTCCTTCAACAAGAGTGCTTGTTCAATTTACTAAGATTTTCTGGAAGTCCTTTGGAAGAACTGGGTGATGTTATTCGACTGGACATATTACTCTTGTTCAATATCTGGGCACTGAGGGGATCAACCCTCCACTGACCCGAAATAAGGCATTTCCTAAAATAATATTGAATGCTTCAGAAATAATCCATTGCACAAAAAAAATTAATTAGGTTAGCCTGATCTTCTCAAGGCCTGAGAATGACCTCCCCTTTCTAATATTCACAAACAAGAAGTGTTCTTTGACAGCATTTGATACTCATGAGGGTCTTCCCCATGCTCCATTTGGAGTAGGTCATAAATCTCAGATTTCAGGAATTAAGTTTCAGCTTCAGACTGCTGTGTAGAATGTAGTTGGACAATCAAGAGAACAAGCAATTTCAGAAAATTCTAGACCCTTCTAGTCTAAGTCAATACTTTTTTAGGAAGTGAAATCTTTTTAAAAATCCATTAAAAGAATAAGCTATCTGTCTTTGATGGGAATCATATTTATGCCACAGGCTCTTGAAATTTTCTTCATTAAACAAATACATTGGCTTGTTAGCTCCTGACATTCCTAGTAAGTCCAACTGCCCTGCCTTGAATGTGAATGAGGATCCAATTAAATAGCCTCAGAAGGTTCCAGTGTCATTACCTAGTGATTTTCACATGCAAGGTATTCACCATGAATGATTTCTGCAGAATTCTGCTCATTACCCCCTCAAATGTTTCACATGTGTACAACAAACCTGCCCAAATCTTAAGGTAACTCTTTAATTCCCAAGTCTCCTAATTTCTTGACAAGAAAGACTGAATACTGTGAGGTGGCCTCTATTTTGCTCCTTCTCCTACTCTGGGTCTGGTTCATGGCTTGCAGGCTCCTTAAGCTCATAAATCTCTCTGACTCCCATTGGGCAAAGCTTGACAGCCAACCAGCAGCTCTGCCACCGGGACTGATTTCTCCCCAAGAAAGAAGAAAATCAAACTTGGCAGGGCCCACTCAGGCCTCCCCTCCCCTGTGCAGAACTGTCAGGCAAGAGTCTCCTCTTGAAAAAGCTGGGTAGCTTTCTTTGTATTTCATTCTGATAAGAAAGCTATTTTCACTCTGAAATTTTCCGCATTTGTTGAACTTGCAAATTGCAGATGGCTCCAAATGTGCACAGAATATTTGTGTGATGTTCTAGCCAAAAATTAAATATTTCTTAGTGATTCATATTTAATCAGAAACCAGTCATAGCAATCCTTTGTGCAACAAACCTATAAGCTTCTAGAATATTTAAATAATGTGACTTTGTATTTTGGTATGATAAAATGCACACTCAGTTGAACAACCTGGGTAAAAACAATGATATGAGGTGGATTTATTGAGATTTTCATTCAGGGGTTGGATATAGCACTAGGTTCTTTGAATAAGAATTGTTTAAAATGAGGTGGATGATCAGTCCCCTGTCTTGGTAGCAACCCAGAAACAGAGCCATTAGAGTGAAGTTCTGGACAATATTCTGAAACTCTAGTTTGGCATTCATTGGCTTTTATCATAAAGATTCTCGTTAGTACACGTCTTTCTGGAAGCCAACATAATCAATTCTAGAAGATGGTTGCTGAAACTTATCCACCTTTGGAAACTTCTGTTGACCTTATTTAAATAAGCACTTTAGAATCACCTCCAAATATAACAGAGCATCTCAGACATGGTAGTTGGACTGTAATTCCATGGAAAGTTTACTTTTAAGAGATCATCTGAAATGTTTTAGAAAAAATTTTATCCCAGATCCAGACTTCTTGTGGTTATAGAATGCCCCTTTCCAGCCCATGAAGAAAGGAAAATAGAAAAGTTCCAGAGTATTAGGTGTATTTAAAGAACAGAGAATCATCTGAACTTTAAAATAGGCTTGGAGCACAGCAGCCTCCCCTTCCCCATCACCCACAGGCTGTCCTGAGGGCCAGGGTTAGCATGTTCAGCATCAAATAAGATACAGAGACCAGAACATTGCAGAGGGAAGGAGCAATCACACACTCAAATTGACATCCTCTCTCTTTTTAAAAATCACAAGCAACATTTTACCCATCATTTGCATTTATCTAGCGACTTTCACAGACCATTTTAATATTGTAGAGAAAAGCTTTCCACTTGATTCCACTTATGTTTTAAATTGTATTGGATACTTTGGAAACTCACACATGTGTGTTTCCTATTCTATCCCATTGAAAAATACATGCACCCACCCTTCAATGTACCTTGCCATCAAAATACCTGCTTTCAGAAAGAACGAATTCTGAAAAGAAATGCCTGAGTATTTCCTGGTCAGTGATCAGATAGGAGACCAACTAGCATGCTCATAGCAGCAAGTACTACTTCCTATTTGATGTGGTCCCTCCATTGCTCCAATTGAATAACATTCCTTGGCAGACTTCCAGTTGCACTCACTGAAGGATTTTTTTCTCTTGCTCTCAGTAGAGAGCCTTTGTACATTGTCATCCTGTGATTTTTCTGTTGGTATGAGAGCAACAGCAAAGCTCTACAAGATGTCATAAACACAGAGGCATGGGCCAAGGGATCTCACTGTGTGCTGAGCGTGTATTTTCAGATGCAAGAAAAGAATGTGGGAGAAGAGGAGAAATGCTGTTTTTTATTATTGTAGGGTAAACCTGACAATTCTGAACTTTGTGAATTGTCAGTTTGTTTGGGGGAAGGGTGGGTGGGTATGGGGCGTCCTTTTTATAAGTAATATTTAATTTATTATTTAGAGTGGCTTCTTTTTGGATAATTTATGATAAAAAAAAAACACAAAGGGAGATCTGGTTGGAATCTAGATACGGCTGTTAAAGCTGCAGTGATCCATATCTCAGAGGGACCACTTGGGAAATGAATTGTCCATTGCTGAGTATGAGAAGATGTCCAGTCCAGGCAAAGCCTTCACTGAAGGTCCATCATCAGCGCCTTCTCCCTTTCTAGGGCTGTTCAGAGACCATAACACCAAACCTAAAGTAATTCTGATAGCATTTTGCAGATCAGTGCTATTCACATTCTCAAAGGGCTTTGCAATTCAAGTGAATTTTAGTGTGATAGTGATAAGTTTATTTGGTAGAAATGGGTATACTACAGCTTTAACTAGCCTTAGTGGAAAAAGAAATTTTTTGTTGTTACAAAATACCTTTTTTGAAAAAAGAAGGTATTTTGAGCCTACGAAGAATTTCTTTAAATTGTCAGACTCTAGCATTGTTAACCAAATTAGACTAGTGATTGCAATATTTAAGTGTAAATCTTGTTCTATGAGAAAGGAAACTTGCTTACAGTTTAAAACAATGACTGTTTCTACACACGATCTTGTATACTACTACACAAGGAAAAGGGGGTTTTGTAATCACTGTAGAACAGTCTCATATTCATTTTTTATAGAAATGTTATTCCAATGGTGCATTTTTTGTTTAATAAATAAAGTTTTGATACAAAGTTCTTCTTTCAAATTATTTATGATAATTTGATATGCAACCAACACCCAACCAACAGTCTGTATTCATCCTGAGGATACATCTGCCTTTTATTCACATCTGTGGTAGAAACCCTCAGTACTCTGCCATATCCCCTTGGACCCTCCTATTATTTTCCTGCATACTCCCTCTTTGTTTTCCAACCCAGCCATCAATACCCACTTCTTCTTTATTGCAGAATTGCCTCAGGCTGCCCAAACTTACTTTGTGTGCCTGCACTGAAGACCTGGAAATAGACGTCTGATTCCCACCTTATCAAGCGTTGAAATGGTTCTTCCCCTTTACTCCTGATGGAGACAACACTGGGCAGTGACCCCACTTGTCCCCAGAGTTCCACAGAAGGACTGAGCCAACGGAGACACTGCTGCACACTATTGCACCCATGACAGTCCACCCTGACTTGGCACACGCCCCTTTCCTTTCCCACCTGCTTCTTACCCTAATGGTTTCAACTGGGAGCACTTCATATTAAATCACTTGGACACACACTTCATGGCATGGTTGGCTTCTGGAGAATTCACCCATTTCAACACACCAACACTAAATCAATGAAATACCCAGATAATTTGTTCTCATTGTGTCAACAGAAGACCATGGGATGACACTTGTTGAATTACATATAGCTAAAAGCTCTGAAGGGTTAAGTGGACATGTGACCTATTTTTAAAAGGAAGTCATATATTAATAACATTTTAATTAACTCCTCTGGACAAGCAGAGAACTACTCAGTAAGTTCTTGTTTGAAGGGTCATATGTACCTTTCTTCAAGCCAATATCATTCCATCTAAAAATGTACTAAAAAATCACCAAAGATGTGCAGAAACCAGAACCCCTGTTCATTGCTGCTGGGAATGTCAACTTGTGCCATCACTATGGAAAGCAATATGGCAGGTCTGTGTTTAAACTCTATGAAACATATGATCTTGCAACATTGTCTCTGGGCAGGCACCAAAAAGAAGTGAAAGCAGAGACTCAAACAGGAGTTTGCACAGCACTGTTCCCAGGAGCATGGTTCACAGCAGCCCAAAAAAGGCCCCTAGATAGAATGAAGATAACAAAATGTGATTATATTAATACAATCCAATATTTTTAGCATTTAAAAAATCTTAAGAATAAGTTCTCACTTTGAAGACCTTGTGTTTAGTAAAATAAGCCAGTCATAAAAGACAATACTGTATGATTCTGTTTATGGGAGAAGTCTAGAGTAGTCCAATTCATAGAGACAGAAAATAAAATGGGGGCTCCCAGAGGCTAGAAGTAGGAGGCACAGAACAGTAACTACTTAATAAGTACAGAGGGTCAGTTTAGAAGATGAAAAAGTTTTGTAGTTGGATGGTGGCAATAGCACACAAAAATGTAAATGTATTCTATGCTACTGTACAGTACACTTTTAAATGTTAAAATGATAAATTTTATGATGTCTCTATTTTTATCACAATTTCAAAAGAAAGTCCGGAAGAGGATATTCCAGAAGCATTATCTATAAATGCTAATATTTATTCTAAGACTCTTAAACATAAATATGCAATAGCAAACATATTAAAGGAAATTTGTATGCAATAAATAGAAGCCACCCATAAATCATAGTTGTCTTAATCTCAGACATAAAGTATGTGACTATATTCAATTTATTCAATCATCCCTTAAGGAAGAATTGTGTACTATCACAGAAGGTTATCAGAGATTTCCATGGGAAACTGGTTATTTAAATAAAAATTAAATGCATTTCTGGTGACTGGTCTAGAGAAGAGAAAGTTAAGGGATAGACCAATCTCTCCAATGCAGGTACTTTTATGGAAAAGATTTTGGAGTGGTCTAAGAATAAAATGCTATCACAAATGCTCTATGATGCTATAATGAAGAGAGAAATCTGAACACATTATTATAAATATTGTCAATTTTAATAGATCTAAAAGAAATTAGAGGTCCACCTAGATCTGGAACCCAATAGGATTGGCACTATCTCTTTTCCATGGAAATTTACCCCCTTAATTATTCATTTATTTTGACGTTTCAAAGGTGTATTTGAAGTTCTTAACAATTCTCTGTGATTTCTTTCCTATGATTTCTTTTCCTCAATTTGCCCATACTTTATCTTTCCTCCAAACGTTCTTCATATCCTCTCAGGTTTACCAACTTTTCATAAAGTTAAATCTGTTTTTTCACTGCCTCCTGTAGTGGTTTTGAAATCTCTACTATATTTTTAATTTCCTCACAGTTCTTCCTTTTCCTACTCATTTCATCAGGACTTTTTCTCCCCTTTTGTTATCTTTTCATGATATTCCAATTCTGTTTCATGAGGTTGATGCTTCTTCATAGCTTTAAAAATTACCAAGTAATTTTTTTCCTACAAAACCATCTCCTGAAGGTTTTATAAAGGAATTGTGTTGGAGCCCACTAGGTCTCAGGACTTCAGCCTATTATTTTTCATTTGAAGTAATTTTTAATGAAAGGAAATTGATTCACCAAGTTCCCGGTGCATCCAGATTTTTCTGAGCCCCATTTTAATGACCTCTTTTGTTGTGTGAGCTCTTAGGAGCCACAACCTGACAGTCAGTTATCCAAAAAAGGTCCTAGCAAAGTTTCCAGTACCTCCCTGGCTTTCACCCAGTGCAGCTCAGGTGAATCAGGGGAGGGGTCTATCTTTGCTCTCCCTGGCTCTCCAATTCATAGGTATGTGGGAAGGCGGAAAGCTTAAAGACCACACAAAAGCCAGATCTCTTCCTTTCTCTAGCTCCACCTACAGTGCCATCAAGATGAGAAATGTACCCAAGATCACTGTCCCTTCTTACTCTTTCTTCCTAGTTCTGCTCTGAAAATTTATAGCAACCACGTGAATGTAGTGGCGGAGAGAGCAAGGCGAGGGAGGGAAAAGTAACTCTGCTGAGTTCCTGATTTCCAAGGCAGCCTAGATTTGAATTGGTAGGAACTCTGCAGTCTAAGGCCATTTTTGCATAATATCACTGGCAACATGCCAAGGAAGGTCCATCCGCTGTTCCTTAAAATTTCATTTGCTTTATAATTAGGAGGGAAAAAAATCCAGCAATGAAATGTTTTTTTCTGGATTTTACAGAAAGTTCCTGCTTTTCAGCAATGATTTTTTCCACCTCCTTCCATCTCCCTCTTCTTCTGACTTTTGATCCATAGATACTTTAACAGGAACTTGAGATGACTGTATTAAAGAGCAATTTTGAAAGAACCATTGTGATTGTCGCATATTGGATACTTTTGGAAGCACTTAACGTTACCATAACATTTATTTTCCTAAATATAAGCTTACAGTATTTTAATGTACCAATTTTTCATAGTCTTATATTCTTTTTTCTTTCGTTTGTAACTAAACTTCCTCACTCTCCTTAACTTTAGAAATTCATAATTTGATACAATAAATACTAAGGCAATTATTCCTGAGATAACCCGAATGTTCTCATTAGTAGCTCAAAAGATTTCTTGAAATAAATAACAGAAGTAATTTCTCCAAGATTCCTTTCAGGTTTTAATTAACATTCTTCTTTATAAATTAATGACAGTCCTCTAATTTCCCTGTCTTTGCTAATATCTGTACTGGCTCTTTATGTAAGTTTGACAAAATACCCGATAGTAGAACAATTTTTCACCTTCTTAATATTTCTTAAGGACTTAATTCTGGTATGATTCATTGAGTCTGTAGTGGATTCCCTGAGCTACTTTGCTTTTCTTTTTATTCAAGCTAAAATTATTCTTTGGTATGGTTCTCTCCTAACAATAGTAGCATTTCAATTGTGCAGATGTGACTCATTAGTCTTAGATTATTCTTATTTCTTCCCTGAATAGGATGTTTCAAAAAATTAACTGTAGCATGTACTTCATAAGGATGTTGTGGGCTTAAATTTAAATTAGACAATGTACATAAAACCCTTATTATAATTTCTGGTTCTTGGCAAAAGCCTTAATGAATTCTGCTTCTGTTCTTTCACTCTCTGCACTCAATCTTTCCCTTGACGTTTATGAATCCTTTCATACATTTTTTAAAAATACAGATGGGAATTCAGTAAAACTGGCCTGGGTGTGGTACCAACCAAAGGAATAATTTATAGTACATGTATACATTAAAGAAAGCATATTTGCATAGGATAATACTATCATAAAAAGATAGTATCTAACCAGCATACATTTAATGCCTATCAGGCACACATGAGGGCCAATGCTAAAGTTATCAATGAACTAAAGGATAAACCCTACCTCTTATACATTTATACACAGCACAAATATATGCATATGTATATGTAATGACTGTAGTTCAAATGAGAGATACTTCAAGACAAGTAAAAATAAAATTATATCACAGTCTACAGCATCAAATTAAGGTTAATAGAAGTCTCATGGGGAGGGTGGCATTCAGAAAAGAGGTTTAAATAAAAGATTAAGATTAAGATTAAAATTAATATTGATTAAAATATTTAGAGATGGAAAGAACATTCAGATTAAAATTTACATGAACAGCCAGGCAGTGGCACATGCCTATAATCCCAGCATTTGGGAGGCTGAGGTAGGAGTATTGCAAGTTCAAAGCCAGCCTCAGCAACCACGAGGCGCTAAGCAACTCAAGTGAGACCCTGTCTTTAATAAAATACAAAAAAATGGCTGGCTATGTGGCTCAGAGTTTGAGTGTCCCTGAGTTCAACCCCTGGTACCTTTCCCCACGAAAAAAAAAATATAATTAAATAAAAGTTACATGAACAAAAAATAAAAAGGTTAGAATTGAAAGGACATGTATTAGAATTAAGCATTTCAGAGTGGTTTTGAAGATATATATTGGGAAATTACAGCTTGCCAAATAAATCAGTGGAGGCTTTGTAATGATGATCCCAAACACTGAATTGAATTCTGTTAGTAATAGGGAAACATCAGATATGAAGGTTTTGCTCTTCAACGTACCAGCGACCAAGCTGATAACCGAAAAAGCAACAATGATCAATGTGGACATCATCCCTGTCCTTGCGGCAGGGGTTGATCATTTACTTGTGGAGTCAAAAAACAGATTAACAGGTCAATGCCATAATTATAATTGTAATGAGGGTCATAAACTAAGATTGTGATTTGGAAATATTTTACCTTCAGAAATGATTCACCATTATCAACTGGAGAATGAAGTCACTTAATAGAAAGGCTTCTCAACATGACCGACAGGAAAACAGAAACCAGAGGATATGAAGGAGTCGTTCATTTGAATTGTAGTGCCCAGGTTTACATACAAGACTCTGAGAATCTTTTTTTCTTTGTATATTAGAGTCTCATGATCTCCTTCACTGACTTGGTCCCACTCTACCACTTCTGTTTTAGGGTCACCTTTCTCTTGTCCATGACAAGCCTGTCATTGCAGATCCAACGACTCTCAGCTCAATGTCACACATGCCCAATGAGAACATGCTAGAGTAATGGATTTCTATCATCCCTGATCTCTCTTTGAACTTTACCACCTCTATCAAGAGGTGTAAGGACCTTCCAAACTGACCTCTTAATATTTTGTTTGTCCCAGCAAGCCCTGGCTGTCTGATGTACCCTATTTTGTCCAACAGAAAGTTTCTGCTCCCTTTCCAGGTCTAGTGAAAATTCTTAAGTCATAACTTAGAAATCTTGGGAATGTGCCTATAATGTCAGTATTATCATTGCTCCTGAAACCAGTGAGCCGATGGCTATAAAGCCATGGGGTATCAAGATTTAAAGATAACAGAAGCTTTATTAATTTAATATTTACAAAAATAACATGCTCTATATCAATTTTATATGTGTGTGCATGCAAATGCATGCATATATGTATTAACAACAAATCCATTTTGTAGAGCATGAATTTCAAGTGGTGAAAAAATTATTAAAGGTGTATAAAAGCTACCCTGTGTATTCTTGTTTTCTGTATAAGAATAATTCAAGATTAACATGAAAGTTACAATATACTTATCTCTACCAAAAAAAAATGATTAATGAAAACTAAAGAAGTATGTGAGTGTCGATTCAATGGTGGTCAAGAAATGAAAATAAGGTAGGTGTTTAAAACATATATGGAGGTAAAAACAAACATTTTTGCAGACAGATTGGATGGAAGTGGGTTTTTGGTAAACAGTCTTTCAGCTGATACTACCAATGTCAGTGGTGCAGTAGTCTGGGAGAGGAACGGTATTGGGTATGTATGGAAGGAAGGAGTGTAATTTTTAAAGAGTCTTGTGTGATCTCGGACACAAACAACATGCAATTACATATTTGAATCTGATAAAATAAGAAATGTCTGCATTAAAAATATAAATTTAGAAACTGCCAGCATATGAACACCATCTAAAGTCAGGAACGTATGGAGAGAGAGGAGGTAGGGAGTTGGGCCAGAAAATGAACACTGAGAGAATCCAGAATATAGACTCTTGGGAAGACAGAAAGAAACCAGATGAACAAGCTTAGAAAGGATGGTCAATGACAGGTAAAATCAGGAGTTTCCTACAGTAGGAAAAATAACAGGAAAAACATTGATTTGGCGAAGAAAGAGTGAAAAAGAGTGTTGGAGAAGGAGGGAGAACTCAGCAGTGTTAAGAAACTGGTAAGACAAAGATAAAACACTATGTATTGAATTTGTCAATGTGCAGATCCCTGACTGGGACCCATGCCCCTTGGTTTTCCTGGGATTGCTCCAGGTAAGGCATCATGCCCCAGTGTATTATACTTAGAATAGTGGTTAGTATCTTTCTCTTTTCAAAGTGTTCTCATTTGAATGGAAATATATATGGTCATACTAGTACTGACTATTTCAAAGCAAGACCGGTTACAATAGAGGGCTGGGAACAGAAGCCAGATTAGAATTAATCAAAGATGATTTGGGAAGTTTTAAAATAAATATAGTGCATATTTCTCTTTAGGGAAAATACACTATGAAGAAGATTAGAAAAATGTAGAAGTAAGTAAAAGGATAACTGGATAGTATGTGCTTTAAAAATGAACTCTAAAATTGCTCCCGCTGATATTTTTGGCATCAAGGGCAATTTTTCAGCCAAATTCAAACACGCTATAAATTTAATGACTAAATGATAATGTGGTTTATGGAAAATACTTCAGGCGAGGCACAATCATCAAACACCACAGGCAGTGTTGCAGAAGAATGAAGGTTGACCTGATTTGGAGCAATAAATGGAACCCTCTAGGACCAAAATCAGGGGACACTGGACTCAAGAGAACAAAGAAGCAAGGAGCAGGTGTTAAAGGCTGAACAATGGCACCCGAGGCTCTTAGATTCTAATCCCTGGAATCTGCACATTTACATTATGTGGAATGGGGAAGAGTCTGCCAATATGATTAAGGATTATGAGATGGAACCATTACCTTGGATTATCTGAATGTGCCCTAACAGCTATTACAGGGTTCTTGAAGAGGCAGGAGATTTGCTATAGTCACAGAAGAGGAAGAGGCAATATGACTAGGGGGCCACAAATAGGACTAGAAGATGGGCAACCCAGGCAACCAGAGAAGCTGAGAAGGCAAGCAACAGACGCTCCTCTGGAGCTTCTGGGAGAGTCAGGTCCTGATGACACCTGGTGTTCACACTCTGGGTCCCAGAACTGTGAGAGAATAATTGCCTGTTGTCTTTAGATACTAAGTTATTACTGTTGTTATTATTAAACAGGGATTGAATCCAGGGGCACTTAGCACCTAACCACCGAGCCATATCCCTAACCATTTTTAATTTTTTTTTTTTTTTATTTCGAGACAGTATCTTGCTAATTTGCTTAGGGTCTCCCTAAGTTGCCAGGTCTGGCTTTGAATACACCATCCTCCTGCCTCAGCCTCCTGAGTCACTGGGATTATAGGCATGTACCACTGCAACCAGACTAAATTAATTTTAATAAAATGGAAATGTGTTATAGCCCCCACAGAAAACTAATACACCAGGACGGAATAAATTTCAAACTACAAGGGATGACAGAGATCGAAATATAATTGAAGGGAAAAAAAAAAAAAACAAGAGCCAAACCCAAATATCTAGCAAAGATCTAGGAGGTATCTTTGTGGAGATAAAGAGATGGAGTCATGGGTTCCAATGCTACTGCACAGACCAGCCGGGGTCAAGGTTATAAAGACGTGGGTAGTAGAGGGGAGTCCTTGGCCAGGGTCTAGAAGAGCAGCCCAGAACTGTGGTGGGAATGTGTTAACCCTCCAAGGTTAACCAGTGGGAAGATGAATATGGGGAAGATGAAGGGAACCCCAGTCAGAAGCATTGTTACCAGCCCTGGACCTTGGACAGATTGTCTAATTTCTCTACTGTCTTGTTTTGGTATCTTTTATCAGTAAACCGAAGGTAATAAAATCTGGCTGCCTACCTCACAGATTTCTTATGTAGATAGAGCCACATATCACATGTAATGCACTTTATAAGTTGCAAAGTGCTATTGTTTAGCTAATGAAGCACTAAGTGGCACTGTCAACACCTGAATCTAGAAAACTCTAACCGACTCATCTTTTAAGATCTTAAATACAAGCAGGAGGAAGAGTCTCTCTTTTTTTATTGGTTATTCAAAACATTACAAAGATTGCAGAATCACATCGGTTACACATCCACGTTTTTACATAAAGCCATATTAGTAACTGTTGTATTCTGCTACCTTTCCTATCCTCTACTATCCCCCCTCCCTTCCCCACCCATCTTCTCTCTCTACCCCACCTACTGTAATTCATTTCTCTCCTTATTTTTTCCCATTCCCCTCACAACCTCTTATATGTAATTTTGTATAACAATGAGGGTCTCCTTCCATTTCCATGCAATTTCCCTTTTCTCTCCCTTTCCCTCCCACCTCATGACTCTGTTAAATGTTAATCTTTTCCTCCTGCTCTTCCTCCCTGCTCTGTTCTTAGTTGCTCTCATTATATCAAAGAAGACATTTGGCATTTGTTTTTTAGGGATTGGCTAGCTTCACTTAGCATAATCTGCTCTAATGTCATCCATTTCCCTGCAAATTCCATGATTTTGTCATTTCTTAGTGCTGCGTAGTAGTACTCCATTGTGTATAAATGCCACATTTTTTTTATCCATTCATCTATTGAGGGGCATCGGGGTTGGTTCCACAGTCTAGCTATTGTGAATTGTGCTGCTATGAACATCAATGTGGCAGTATCCCTGTAGTACGCTCTTTTAAGGACTTCAGGGAATAGTCCGAGAAGGGCAATAGCTGGGTCAAATGGTGGTTCCATTCTCAACTTTCCCAGTAATCTCCATACTGCTTTCCATATTGGCCGCACCAATTTGCAGTCCCACCAGCAATGTACAAGAGTACCCTTTTCCCCACATCCTCGCCAGCACTTGTTGTTGTTTGACTTCATAGGAGGAAGAGTCTCTAAGGGATTCTACAGACAATTCTATGTCTCATGGGGGTTTAAAGCCCTCCCTGGGATTTCTGTGAACTTACCAAAGGGTGGAGTGGCAATGTCAGCTCAGGGTCTTGTTTCTGGGCAGCCTGATTCTGTTGAGTATCTCACTGACTCAACCCTTTATGATTAAAAATAAACAAATGAGAAATGAGGAAGTAGAAGAGTCTCCATGAGATTGGGTTGAACGTGAGAAGAAGAGATAGGACCCATGGAGGTTTTGCGTTAACTGCAGCAATGCTAACATTCCTATCTGAAATGTCATTTTATCCAAAGGAACATTCCACAGACCCTGATGTCACCTAGTCCCTGCCCTGACACAACCTCTCAGATGCCTCCCTCTTTCCTATGCCTCCATTGTGTCTCGGTTCTGGTCTATTCCCTATAGGATTATCTCAGCCACAGGAACTTCTCTCTTCTTTCCTTCAAGGAAGCACCACTGTTTCTTTGGTGGTTCAGCCTACTGCCAGCACCCAGAGCTTGAGACTCTCACCTCCTGTCCCAAGCACTTTGTTAGCTTTCTTTCTTTCCAAAGTCTCGTCTCCTCACCTGTGACCACCTGTTATCATAGCATGCTACCCTGTAATGGTCAATGAACTTTCTATCCGGGCAATCTCTTCTCCCACTGCTCTGTCTGCATGGGAAGACCTGCAGTCCAGACTTCAGAGAGAGGAAGATTATTTTTCCACTAGATTCTCTTAAATCAAATTGAAATGCTCCTTGGACCCAAAGTTATGAAAGCTGATTCCTGTCGAACTAAATTTTCGGCCTTCTCAAATGCTCTACCCACCAAAGGCCTTTTCAACACAACAATAAACTGTGAATGTCAACCTGACTGGCTGACTGAATTAATTTGTTGAGTGAATGAACGAATCTAATGCAGTGGTGTTGCATCATCTTTGAGAAATAAAGCACCTTATAAAGTCAAGGGCCAAATATTTGATAAAAGTAATACAATAATGTATTTAACAATGTAGTAACCAGTCCATTGTTCTTATTTATTTTCTTTTTTTAATATTTTATTTTATTTTATTTAGTTTTTTAATTAGTTGTTCAAAACATTACAAAGCTCTTGACATATCATATTTCATACATTCGATTCAAGTGGGTTATGAGTAGTGAATTATAGGCTAGTGTCTAATTTGAACTCTTTCCTTGTTTCAGAAAGACTTGACTTAGTCTGCTAATTAAATCAATAAAATAATAAACACTGATGAAATTACTCAATATTCACAGCACCTATGTTAAGAACTTTGCATCCTTTCTATTTATCACCTAAAACCCTCCAAAATGTGAAACACTGTTATTGTAAGCTTATTGATGAAGAAACTGAAACGAGAGCAATTACATGCCTTGTTATATGTTACCCAGTTACTAAGTCAAAAGTTGGGCCTTGAATCCACCTCTATCAGCTCTAGAATATGTGCTTTTCATCACCACAGGGACTAGCATTCAACTGCTAGACTTAAGGAATTCCCTGAGTGTTTATAAATCTTCGTGTTTATAAAAATCACCTGGAACTCATGTCTAATATCCAATGATAGCTCCCCATTCTAGAAATATTGGTTCAATCAGTCAGAATCTGTAATTTTAACAAGTTTCCTAGTTGATTTCTATCACACATCATGTATCAGTAAGAGCTCTGTCTGCTGCACTGAACAAAAACTTTAACTCAAACTCCTAGCTTAAATTTAAAAAGAAACTTTATTAGCTCATGTTCCTGAACAACATAGGTTAGTGAAACTTCAGATATAACTATTTTTTTTTGGGGGGGGGGTCCACCAGAGGATTCCAGTGGGAGAAAACAGCTTCCCAAGCAATGCAAATAGCTCCAGAATTGACACTCCCAGGCTCTGGCTGGGGAGAGATGAATCATGGGTCTGTCCTCAAGTCAATCATCATAATCAGGTGGTTGGGATTTGCTGTTTCCCTAGTCTTGTTCACTCACTTCTCCCCTGAAGCACAGAGGTGGTGTCAACTACTTTAAAGAACACGGAACGATAATCAGGAAGAAATATGGATTTGTTGCCAGAATAGAAACAAACAAATTCTGAGTAGCAAGATATCAAAGGCAGGCCAGGTGTGGTGGCACATGTCTGTAATCACAGCCACTCGAGAGACTGAGGCAGGAGGATCACAAGTTTGAAGAAGCCAGTCTCTGTGAATCAGTGAGACCCTGTCTCAAAATTTAAAAAATTTAAAAAGAGCTTTGTATGTAGTGGTGGGAGTTGGGGGTGCTTTGGCTCAGTAGTAAAGCACCCTGGGTTGACTCCCCAGTACTGTAAAAAATAAATGTTAATAAATAACAAAGGTCTGCTAGATTAGTTTGTTAGCTTTCTGTCACTGTGATAAAATATTTGCAGAAAACAACTTGAAGAAGGAAGGATTTATTTTGAGTGTTAATTTCAAGGTTTCAGTCCATTGATGCTTGTCCCCACCACTCTGGGATTATGGTAAGGCATAATATGATTGAGCAGAGGATGCAGCAGAGCAAAGCTGGTCATTTCAGGGTGGCCAGGAAACAGAGAGCAAGAAAGAGTAGATGTGAGGAAGGGGCCAGGACACATCAATTACCTATTTCCTCCAACTAGGTCTCACCTCCAAAGTTTCCACCACATCTCAATAGTGCCATCATTTCAGGATCGAGCCTTTAATACATGAATGTTCTGGGAACTTAAAATCCAAACCACCAGGGATGGTGGCATGTGCCTGTAATCCCTGTAGCTCAGGAGATTCAGGCAGGAGGATCACAAATTCAAAGCCAGCCTCAGCAAAAGTGAAGTGCTAAGGAACTCAGAAAGACCCTCTCTCTAAATACAATAAAAAATGGGCTGGCGATGTGGCTCAGTGGTTGAGTGCCCCTGAGTTCAATCCCCGGTATCCACCTCCTGACACCCAAAGAAAAGATCCAAATCAAAACAACTTGACTAGGATAAAACTAAAAGTTCAGAGGAATAAATAATGTCAGTTGCTTAAGAAACCATCAAAATCAGTTGGCTGAAAACTTGTTCTTATCATGCCAAATACATTCAATTGCTGAAATACTGTCCTCCAAATTTATGCACTCGGATGGATTGTTTTATAAAACAATTATCATTAATAATATCATCTTCATGTTTCAAGTACATACATTTTATTATATTTTTGGATACAAACTCTTATTGAATGCTGGGGAAGAAAAGAAAACCACAGAGTCTTATCTTGATAGTTCTCTGTTACTTTAAAAAAAATTTTAAACAATCCTGTATTTCTTACAAAGTTTACTAAATTCATGTAAAATCATAAAGTGAGTTTTTTTGGAAATTCCTATCTCGAAGGTTTTGCTTCAGTTTCAAGTAGGAAATGTTTACTAAATTAAGATGAAGTAGCTTTACTGCCTCTTTGCAACTCTCATTTAAGATTGGATATACTTTATCACTGAATATTTCCTAAAATAAAACTTTATAACCATCTGGATTCAGTGCTTTCTTGCTGATATTTCTTGTAGATAAATGGTTTCTTAATGGCTCTTTCGATCTCAAAGGATATATTAGACTCCAAAATCATGTGTTTAGATAACAACCCAAAAAGAGCCAATTTGATTTCTGCAGCTTTTTTTACCTATAATTGCATTCAAAATATTAAGTATATCAGTTCTGAATTTTGAGAAAAATCAGTCAATAGTGTTTTTCCTTATTTTTATGATACGACTATAAACATATATTTTTGCTCTGCTTTAACGTTTTATTCCTCCTTTGGAAATGGCTAATGGCTCAATCCGTTCCTTGCTCTTCACCTCCATTCTGCATCTAGGGAGGCAAACTCAGGTCTGAAAGAATATTAGTTGTCACCTATTTCAAAATCTAATTATCAATTCATGTTTTTCTTCAAGTCTTATAATAAAGTCAGATCTGAAAAAGAAGTGTTCTGGAACTCCTCTTGAGATCCAGAAGGAGTTTTCAAGATGGCAGAATAGAGAGCCTCGCTTTCCTTGCTCTTCCCATGACATGAAACCAAGCAATCACACAAGCAGCTTCTCAGCAAGATGGGTGACCAAAAAGAGAGAAGGGTTTACTGGAATTTAATATTGGACACTCATTGCAGATTGGGGACTCAGAAGGTTGGATATAATTAAATATGGAAGAAAACCCCAGCTCCACAATCCAGAGTAGAGGCTCTCTGCTTGTGGAGGGATAAGGGAATTAAAGGAATCTGCATTTTTAGGAGGACTGAGGCCTATCTGGGTACAGAGAATTTACAGATCAAGGGCAGTGCCTAACTACACCCAAAGGTGCACTGCACAATAGCCTTGTACAGAAAAGAAACCGCATCTCTCCTAATGGCATGCGGAGGACAGAAGAAGGATCCATCCTGCAGCCACAGCACAGAAATAAGCAGCTGATGAAGTAGAGTCCTGGCAAACCCACACTGAATGGCATGGAGTGTGCCTAAGGGACCAGAAGAAATCAGATGTGGAAAGAGGTTGGGTCATGGAAACCCAACAGGTCCTTCCTCTCTAATCCAGCTGTTTGCAGGACCAGCAGGAGAGATGCACCTGGCCAACAATTCTAAAGGGCAAGGACAGAGAGACTGAGTTTGGAGACTGAACCTGAGACCAGGAAATTTGGCACCCACAGGCAAAGTAGTGGACTCAGAATTGGCTCCTACACCACACAAGTGGAACCCATGGAAGATCCTGGGTTTCGGTCTTCTGGCATGGATATGCAATCCCTGGGCTCTGGAAGCATGCTGATTTAGAAGCGCTAAACCGATTGGCTGAGAACCTGGAGGATAGCTAAGCCTGAATGCCCCCTATAGGAGATCCACCTATGAGATTACCTCCCTCACCACAGCAACCCCAACCTGAGGGTGGCACAAGCATTATTCTCCAGACAACCCCACCCAACCACTGACAAGGGAAGCTGAAAATCTTTATCTCCAACAGGAACCATTCTTTAATTTTTTGAGATCTTTTTTTTCTTTTTTGTTTTTTCTTTTCTCTGATTAATTGTGATTTTAATGGTTCAAGGACATTAATAGATATTCACATTTGTCTTCTTTTCTTTTCTCATTTCTAGCATTTTTAAAACAAGTTATTTTTCATGGATCAGTTTTTTTTAGACTAGGAAGTTTGATTAGTATATTTCAGTTTTATTTTTTATTCTTTCTTTTATTTATTTATTTTTAAATTTTTTACTTTATATATTTTTTTATGTCACTTATCTATTTCCCTTAAATCTCTTTTTCTCTTTTCTTCTGCTAATAGCCAATCTCTATTGTTCTTTTTTATACTTCCTTTAATGTTTTTCCTTCTATCTTCTCTCCTCCTACCTCATTAACCAACATCACTTCTGTTTTCTCCCTGTCCACCTTTCAAAATTGTGAGCCATTTTGCAAACTTACTGTTTATAATGTTGGCAATAACTGATCATATAATTTCTGTTTATTATGACAACTTTGTAGATGTCATAGCAGGAACTATTTGGTTTAATGCTATATGTTGTTTGATTTAGTTGTTGTTATTATTTGTCTCACCCCTAAACAGTGAGTTACTGGAAACATTTAGGGTAGAAACTCTACTGCCTCACATCCATACTGTTAGATGGGTACATGCACAAACAACATGAAAACAAAAGAACAAATCACCCCAAACAAACCAAGCTACTTTAATAACAGAATACATAGCCACCACAGTGGGGAAAATGTCAGAAAAGGAGTTTTGAATGTACATAATTAAACTAATCTGTGAGGTAAAGGACAATGTAAGGACTGATATCAGAGAGAAAATATAGGAAGTAAAAGGTAACTTCAATAAAGAGAGATTTTGAAAAGAAATCAAGCATAAATTCTCAAAATGAAGGAATTAATAAATCAAATTAAAAATTCAAAGGAAAGCATCACCAACAGAGTAGACCATGTGGAAGACAGAGTTTCAGGCAATAAAGACAAGATATATAATTTTGAAAATAAAGTTGAACATGGAGAAAATTTGTTAAAAGACCATGAACAGAATTTCCAAAAAATATGAGAAAAACTGAAAAGACTAAAATTAAGATTTATTGGATAGATGAAGTCTAGGAGATACAAACCAAGGAAATGCACAATATTTTCAATAAAATAATATCAAAAAATTTCTCAAAACTAAAGAATAAAATGGAAAATCAGATACAGGAGTCTTATAGGACCCTAAACATACAAAAATGCAACAGACCCACACCAAGACCCATTATTATGAAAACGCCTGACATGGAGAATGAGGATACAAGTTTAAAGGCTAGCAGAGAAAAGCAACAGGTCACATTTAGAAGGAAAGCAATCTGGATCTCAGCTGATTTCTCAACCCAGACCCTCAAATCTAGGAGGTCTTGGAATAATATACACCAAGCTCTGAAAGAAAATAGACCCCGGCCAAGAATACTATATCCAGCAAAATAAAGCTTCAGAATAGAGGATGAGATAAAAATCTTCCATGATTAAAAAGTTCAAAGAATTCACAATAAAAGCATGCTCTACAAAACGTACTCAATAAAATATTTCATGAGAAGAAATGAAAAATAAAAGTGAAAATCAGCAAAAGGAGGAACTACAATACAAGAATAGACAAGTAAAGGAAAAACTAAAATTAAAAATCAGAAATAAATCAAAATGAAAGGGAATAAAAATTATATCTCAATAATAGCATTGAATGTAAATGGCCTAAACTCTTCAATCAAAAGACATAGACCAGCAGATTGGATTAAAAAAACAAGACCCAGACTGAGGTTGTGGCTCAATAGTAGATCACTTTCCTAGCATGTGTGAGATTCTGGGTTCTCAACACTGCACATAAATAAATGAATAAAATAAATGTTCATCAACATCTAAAAAAAACACAAGACTTAACAATAGGCTATCTATAAGATACTCACCTCATAGGCAAAGACATTCACAGATTGAATATAAAAGGATGAGAAAAAAACATATCATTCACCTGGATCACATAAACAAGCAGAGTTTCTATCCTCTTATCAGTTAATATGAACTTCAAGCCAAAGTTAATCAAAAAGAACAAAGGATAACAACTGTAAGTATTGATGCTCCAAATAATGGAGTATCTACGTACATCAAATAAACCCTTCTCAACTTCAAAAATCAAATAGATAAGAACACAATGATACTGGAGGACTATGACACACCTCTCTTCCCACTGGATAGATCTTCCAAACAAAAACTAAATAAGCTAAAAATTACAATTAATAATTTAGATTTAACATGCATAGATAGAATATTTCATTCATCAAAGACTGAATACACTTTCTTCTCGGCAGCACATGGATCCTTCTCTAAAATAGATCATATCTTAGGCCACAAGCTACTCTTAGCAAATACAAAAAAAAAATAGAGAAAATACCTTGCACTCTATCAGATTATAATGGAATGAAATTAGAAATCAATGATAAAATAAAAAATATAAGCTACTCTAACACCTGGAGACTAATAATATGTTACTGAATGACAAATTGATAGCAGAAGAAATCAGGAATGAAATAAAAAAATATACTTAGATGTGAATGAGAATAGAGATACAACATAACAAAATATCTGAGACATTAGGAAGGCAGTGCTAAGAGGGAAGTTCAGTGCTTTGAGCTCATTCATTAAAAGAATAGAAAGTCAACAAATAAATGATCTAACTTACATCTCAAATCCCAAAAAGAAGACTAAAAGCACTAGAAGAAGGAAATAATTTAAATCAGAGCTGAAATCAAAATTGAAACAAAAGAAACACTAAAAAAAACCACTCAAACTGACAAAAGTTGGTGTTTTGAAAAAGTAAATAAAATTGATAAACTGTAGCCAAGCTAATGAAGAAAAAGAGAGAGAAAACTCAAATTACTAAAATTTGCAATGAAAAAGGAAATGTCACAACAGACCCTACTACAGATGATAGAAACTATTTTGAAAATTTATGCTTTAATAAAATAGAAATTTTGAAGACATTTACAAATTTCTAGACATATATCCACCCAAATTGAATCAGAAGGACATAGAAAATTTAAATAGATCAATTTCAATCAATGAAATTGAAGATGCTATCAAAAGCCCATCAATGAAGAAAAGCCCAGGACCAGATACATTCTCAGTTGAGTTCTACCAGACCTTTAAAGAATAACTAACACCAATTCTCCTCAAATTATTCTATGTAATAGAAAAGAAGGGAACCCTTGCAAACTCATTCTATGAGGCTAGTATCACACTGATACCACAATCAGACAAAGAAACCTCAAGGAAAAAAACTTTAGACCCATATCCCCAGTGAACATAGATGCAAAAATTCTCAATAAAATTCTGGCAAATTGCATACAAAAACAAAAAGATAGTGTACCATGATCAAGTGAGGTTCATTCCTGGGTTAGTTCAACATATGGAAATCACTAAATGTAATTCATCACATCAATAGACTTAAAGAAAAGAACCTCATGATAATCTCAATAGATTCAGAAAAAAGAATTTGACGAAATATAGCATCCATGCATGTTCAAAACACCAGAAAAACACAGCATAGTAGGAACATACCTTAACATTGTAAAAGCTATATATGGTAAACCCAAGGCCAAAATCATTCTAAATGGAGAAAAATTGAAAGCATTTCCCCTTAAAACTAAAACAAACAGGAACATTCTCTTTCACCACTTCTGTTCACCATTTCTGTTCAACCTGGAAACTTTAGGCAGAGCAATTAAACAGAAGAAAGAAATTACAGGGATATAAATAGGAAAAGAACTCAAACTATGCCTATTTGCCAAAGACATTATTCTCTATTTAGAAGACACTAAAGTTCCACTAGAAAACTTCTAGAACTCATAAATGAATTCAGTAAAGTAGCAGGGTATAAAATTAACAATCATAAATCAATTGCATTACTATACATCATTAATCAACTCAGAGAAATTATAAAAACTTTCCCATTCACAATAGCCTAAAAAAAATGTGAACCAATCTAACAAAAGAGGTGAAAGACCTCTACAATGAAAACTACAGAACTCTAAAGAAAGAAATTGAAGAAGATCTTAGAAAATGGAAAGATATCTCATGTTCTTGGAGAGGCAGAATTAATATTGTCGAAATGGCAATACTACCAAAAGTACTGATTTCATGCAAGGTTCTGATGATGTTCTTCACAGAACTAGAAAAAGCAATTGTGAAATTCATTTGGAATAGACAAAACATTCCTCAGTGAGAGACGTGAAGCAGAAGGCATCCCATACCAGACTTTAAATTATACCACAGAGCTATACTATTGAAAAAGGCATGGTATTGTCACCAAAACAGACATGGAGACCAACTGGACAGAATAGAAATCACAGAGACAAACCCACATAAATAGAGTTACCTCATATTAGACAAAGGCACCATAAACATACAATGGAAAAATGACAGCCTCTTGAACAAAGGTGCCAGGAAAACTGGAAATCCATATGGCACAAAATGAAGTTAGATCTCTATCTCTCACTCTGCACAAAACTCAACTAAGTGGATCAAGGACAAGGCAATAGACTGGAGACCCTGTACCTACTGGAAGAAAATTAGGCCCAAATCTTCATCATGTTGGTTTAAGAACCAAATTCCTCAAAAACTCCTAAAACTCAAGAATCAATAAATGGGACAGTATCAGCTAAAAAGCTTCTTCACAGCAAAGGAAACAATCAATAATGTGAAGACAGAGCCTACAGAATGGGAGTTGCCACCTGCACCTCAGATAGAGCATTCATCTCCAGGTTATATAAAAAAACTCGAAAAGATTAATACCAAAAAACTGAATAACCCAATCAATAAATGGGAAAGGAACTGAACAGACACTTCACAGAAGAAGAAATACAATCAGTCAATAAATATATGAAAGAAATGTTCAACATCACTAGTAATTAGAGAAATGGAAACTAAAACCATACTGAGATTTCATCTCACTCTGGCCAGAATGGCAATTATCAAGAATACAAGTAACAATAAATGTTGGTGGAAGACCAATTGGAAAAAATAGAAATCACAGAGACAAACCCACATAAAGATGTGGGGAAAAGGGGCACTCATACATTGCTAGTGTGACTGCAGATTGGTGCGACCACTCTAGAAAGCAGTATGGAGATTCCTCAGAAAACATGGAATGGAACCATCATTTGACCCACTTACCCCACTCCTGGGCATATACCCAAAATACTTAAAATTAACATGCTATACTAACGCAGCCATATCAATGTTTACAGCAGTTCAAATTACAATATCTAAGATATGGAACTAACCTAGGTGCCCTTCAACAGATGAATGGATAAAGAACTTGTGGAACATACACACAACGGAATATTTCTCAGCCATGAAGAAGAATGAAATTATGTCATTTGTTGGTAAATGCTTGGAACTAGAGACTATCATGCTCAGTGAAATAAGCCCATTCCCAAAACCAAAAAACAAATTCTTTCTCGGATATGTGTATGGTGGGGTGGGGCCAGAGGAGGAGGGAGATTCACCAGATTCAACAGGGCAGTGTCGAGGGAAGGGAGAGAAAATAGGAATGGGAAAGACAGGAGAATTATTTGGATATAACTTTCCTGTGTTCATATATGACTACACAACCAGTGTAACTCCAAATCATTGTATACAACTACATACAATCACAAAAATGGGATGTATATATGGCATGTATATATGTCAAAATACATACTACTGTCATGTATAATCAAAATGAGCAAATAAAAAAATTTAAAAAGATACAAAAGAATATCTGACATCCTTTTCTACACTTTTTAGATGTAACTATTTAATCACATGTAGATAAATGTTATTTAAATAATAGCAGCTGAAACTGTGCTACGGATATAAAGTAGGTATACATGTTTACGTGGACAAATACCAGTTACATAACTTTTCTCCCTTGCTAGCTTATAAGTGTATCTTCATAGAAGATGAAGGAAAAATGAGACAGACTATTTTGGGTAATTAGATTGAAAACAAATGAACTTTAGAGTTTAAGCCACTAGAAATAGGGCCTCTGAACACTATTTTTTTATGTGTAAAATTTCAAAATGAAACCTATTTGCCAACAACTTTTGCACTTTAGTTTTCTGATACTGTGGCACAGAACACTCATTCCGCACTTTATAAACATCTCTCATGTTTTACTACTGACAAATACAGCACCTTAGTGAAGAATTAAAAAGGTGTTTTTTTCCCATTTTTCTTTTATTAAATTTGTTCCAATTAGTTATACAAGACAGTAGAATGCATTCTGCCACAACATACATAATGGAGTATAAGTTCTTAATCTTCTGATTGTACATGATGTAGAGTTACATAGGTCATGTAATCATATATGCACATAGGGTAATAATGTCCAATTCATCTTACTATCGTTCCTACCCCATGTCCCCTCCCCTCCCTCCACTCCCCTCTGTCTAGTTCAAAATACCTCAAGTCTTCCTCCACTTATGGTGAATTAGCATCCACATATCAGAGAAAACATTAGGCCTTTTCGCTTGGCATAATATTCTCTAGTTCCATCCATTTATCGCAAATGACATAATTTTATTCTTTTTTAATGCTGAGTAATACAGCATTGTGTAGATATTCTACAGTTTCCTTATCCATTCATATTCTGTTGAAGGGCACCTAGGTTGATTCCATAATTTAGCTATTGTGAATTGAGCTGCTATAAACATTGATATGGTTGAGTCACTGTAATATGCTGATTTTAAGTCCTTTGGGTATAGACTGAGGAGTGGGATTACAGGGTCAAATGGTCGTTCCATTCCAGGTTTTCTGAGGAATCTCCATACTGCTTTCCATAGTGGTTGCATCAATTTCCAGTCACACCAGCAATGTACGAGTGTCCCTAAAAAACAATGTTTTTAATCTCATATTTTCATATTTAATCTCAAATATGAAAGCAAGAAAATAAAAAAATGAGACCTGATTCTCAAATGTGACATTTAAAGGATGAAATGGAGTAAAATGTAAGTGACTGTGAGTTCTTTTAGACTAATCTTCTAGAATGCCCAAAGGGATTTCATTTGAACTTTAAGACTCCTAACAGTCTGATGGGACGTCTTTCAGTTTCAAGGAATCAAAACCAAATCAGACAAGATGAAAAATTTATTGTTTCACATAGTCAAACTTCAATAACACTACAAAGCATATATTCAAACCAGAGACATTGGTAGAAAAGTGCTCTTCAGAATGACTGTCTGACAAGATGGGAATATGTCGGCCGCTGGTGTCCTACCATACCCTCATGACCTTGCACCAGTTCTAGTTAATACAATCCCCGGACAAGCTCTTACTCATTTTCCTTGGTCATTTGCCCTTCCTTGGACCAAGCACTGCCAGGCCCAGTCTGAGCCATGTGGCCACACTTGTGCCTGGGGAGGAGGTCTTGTTGCTTGACAGCTATAGTCAGAACAATAATGTTGGAATGGCGTGGGGTTTAGGGTAGGGAGGAAGGAGGAGAAAGGAGGAGTGTGGGTGAAGAGATAAGGAAGTACCCTACAACATTGTCTTTCTCAAAAAAAAAAATAGTGCTCTTGCTAAAACAAAGGGCTCAGGTGCAGAAAACGATCAAAACTATCTACGTAGCATCCTGCATCTCAAAGTCTAATTTATTATAAAAAAATAATTGTTAAAATAAATGAAAAAGAAACTTTAAAATATAGCCCATGTGCACAAAACCAGTCATGCAATATAAAATAACATGAAAAAATGTTTCTACTTAAAATTTTTTTATGAATATGACTGAAGAGTCTTAAATATCCAAATGAGTTTTTTGTTGTTATTGTAGTTTTTTTTCCTGAAGAGTCTCTTTGTTTTTCCAGCAAATTCCCATTATAGGTACTGCCATTTTCCAGTGCTATGGTTTGGTGGAGTGTCCACCCAAAGGTCCATCTCTTAAAATCTTGGTCCCCAGGATGGTGCTATTTGACAGGTGGTAGAAACTTTGAGAGGTGGGGTCAAGTGGGAGGGCCATAGGCCACTGAAGGCATGCCATGAAGGGAACTGTAGGACCCTGAGCTCCTAGTCTCTCTCTTTTTTTCTAGTTTATTATGTAAACATGTTTTTCCACCATTTGTTCCTGCTGTGATGGACCACCTTCACCAAAGGCCTATAGTAATTCAATCTTGAGTTGAAACCTCCAAAACTGTGATCCACAATAAGCTTTTCTCTTTATAAATTAATTATAATTATAAATTAATGATACAGGTATTTTGTTATAGCAACATGGAATTGATTAATACACTCAGCATGCTAAAAGCCCCCAGAATCTCTTTCAAAAGTAGCATATTCTGTCACCAAAAAATACAAAAATATATTGATGACTCTCTCTTCATGATCCTCAACATTTGAATAGTCAATGCCAGTAAATCTCAGTACTTTCCAATCATTTGCTTGAAGATGACTCCTCAAAATACTATAACCACCACTGCAACACCCTGAATAATCTCCCATGTTAGCCTTTTGGGGAGAATACAGTAAGCATTTATTTCTTATCCATTATTGGTTCTAGAATGCTTGAGCACTTGATACTTACACTGTCCTGAACACATGAAGTGTCTATTGAGTTTGAATCCAGATTTAGTCAGTTCCGCTTTTCAGAGAGCATATATATATATATATATATATATATATATATATATATATATATATAAGTTGAGACCTTTAAGACGAGTTATTTATTAAACAGAACATTTCTCACATACACACTAGGAAAGAAAACCGAAGAATGTCAGTATTTACCAATTTGGCAAATTTTCAACGTTGGGTTTAGACATGATTTAATGAGAAAGCATCACAACCAAGAAAGAATAGCAATAAACATTCTTGATCCTTAGGATATGTTTTTCTGAAAAGTGAATCTTTTCATCTGTCCATTTATCTAAGAAGTATTTTCTAAGTTTCTAATATAAACCTCATCTATATGACACACAAGAATTAAAGTTTGGTTTATCTCATCAGGGTTTCCTGCCTCGGAATGCTATTTTATGGCAGAAAAAAAATATTATGAACATTGCTGACAACTCATACATTCACTTGAATATTTCTTGAGCACGTTTTCTATGAGACAACACATCAAACAGCAGGGGTACAATTATAATCTTAGCGAAAATAGTAATAGTAGCAAAAGAGAATTTGAGTCCCAAATGGTTCATTCACTACCTACCAAGTCACTTAACCTGTCTCTCTTCCCCAAAAAAGGCAGCTCAGAACCCCAGCTAACTTCATTGGTTTAGTGCAAGAATCTCTTTAAAATATACACAGCAATTTTTAAGCTGTAAAATGCTATGGCACACTATTGGTATATAATTGCCATTGTCAAGATACCACTTTATATTCTGATATATTTACTTTTTCTTCCCAATCTTCTGGGTGGTGCTTGTAGATAGAAAATCTATCTTCAACTCTTGCTTAAGCAAAAAGAAGCGATTATAACTGCTCAAATCATCCTCCTCAGGAGCTGATTCACTGTGCGTTTTATTGACTCCCCCTTCTTAGCTTATCACACAAGTAACCTGCATTGTGGGATCTGCATGGCTGTGTCTTCTGTGAAGTGGACATGTGCCAAGTCACTCGAGCAGAAATTCTCTATGAGGTCACGTGGAAGATGTGGAGAGGGACAGTGCTCAGCCCCTGCCAGGAAGCAGAGCAGGAAACCAAAGGGCTCTATTAAATTTGCCATTAACTCTGTTGATATGCCCCTTCCTGACCTCTCCTTGGCTCTGTCTCCCTGCTGCCTCCGCAGTCAAGGAAAAGCCTGCAAAGCTTCTCAGCAACTCTGACCGCATGTGCACTGTGGGCTGGGATATGATCAGGAGTCTGCTGGGTTCCAGGCAGAGGGGCCATTCCCAGGCAGTAATAAGGCATGTTTGAACTCAAAGAACTATTGTGCTTTCAGCACCTCTATGGACATTAAATATGATTATTGTGAATAACCAAGTTCAAGTTTTTGCTCTTAATTGGGAAATATAATTAGCAATTCAAAAACCCAAATATTATTTTCTTATAATAATTGTCACTGTGCCTTTTTTTTAAAGGGCCTTAATTATGGAACTGGAACATACCATATGGTGGTATCTAGAATTCTGGACAACAAACATTTATCTTGAAAATACATACTGACTTTTCCAAGAGTATTAATAGGTTTCTAATAGGTAGGGATTTTTTTTCTTTCTTTCTTTTTTTTTTTTTTTTACTTATTCTTAACAAATTTGATGAAGTAAATTTCACTATAATGGGCTAAACACTGTACCCAAACTATGGAACTGTCACCAGAAATTCATATCTACCCAGAATCTCAGAACCTAACACTCTGGAAGATTTTGCAGTTCTATTCAGGCTACTGTAGGATGAGCTGTCATGCAATGGCTGGTGTCCTCAGAAACAAAAACCTGGACACAAACACAGAGAGCAAAAGGAGAAGACAAACTGGAGTTATGCTTCCAAAAAAGCCAGGGATCCTCAAGGTATAGCAGAATGCAGAAAGAAGCAAGGAAGGACGCCTCCTCAGAGCCATCTGTAGGGGCGGGTCCTGCCAACACCTTGATTTCTGACTTCTGACCTCCAGAACTGTGAAAAAATACATTTCCAGTATTCTAAGCAAAACAATTTGTGATACAATGGCCCAAGGAAACTAATACATTGTACAAAATAAAATGCACCAATAATATGTGTACCTATATAATCCAATGAATCTTGACAAATATATCCACCACTGAACCACCACCACAATCAAGATATATTAAGATTTCTGTGAATGTGACGAGTTCTCCTTTGCTCCTCCACAGTTGATATACCAAGCCCAAAGCTAGACTACTTCTGCCTATGTTCTGTCAGGTCCAGTCTAGAATTTCATTTCAATAAAGTCATATGGTATGTATTTTTTTGTGTATGTCTAGATTCTTTCATTCAGCATAATAATACTGAGACACATTCTTCTTCTTGTGTGTATCTATAGTCAGTTCCTTTGAATTGCTGAGTAACATTTTGATATATGGAAATACTACAATGTGTTTATTTACAGTAGTTCACTCTACCTGGAATTTTACTTTCCAAGGTTTTAGTTATCCGTAGTTGACTGCAGTCTGAAATTATTAAATGGAAAATTACAAAGGGAGAGAGTGAGAGGGAACAATCACATTCATATAATTTTCATTATGAAATTTTATTATAATTTTCTACTGGTTATTATTTTAATCTATTACCATGCCTAATTTATACATTAAACTTCATCATAGGTATGTGTGCAGACGAAAAAACAGTACATAGAGATTTCAGTGTGATCTGCAGTTTCAAGCAATCATTTGGGGTCCTAGAACATAATCCTCCTAGCCAAGGGTAACTACTGTGTTCACCATAGATGAACATTTGGGTTTCTTTCAGTATGGCCTATTATGAGTAAATCTGCTATAAATACTTTTTTGTGTGAACATGTTTTCATTTCTCTCAGGACATGCCTAGGAGCATAGGATCATGATGTCATGGGGTAAATACATGTATATTTAACCTCATAAGAAACAGCCAAATTGTTTCCCCAAATGCCTGTCCTACGTTCATTCCCACCAGCAGTTTGTGAGAGTTCTCGTTGATCCACATTCTCCCCAATATTTTATATTGTCAGTCTCCAATTTAAGCCATTACAGAGAGCATGTAATAGTATCTCATTACAGTTTTAGTTTTCATTTGTTGGCGGGTGAGTATCTTTCATGTGAGATGTGTATATCTTCTTTTATGAGGCTCCTGTCCAACCAACTTGTTACTCATTTATTTAACTTGGCTGTTAGTTTTCTTTCTATTGAATTGTCACATTTCTTTATCAATTCTGATACAGGTATTTTGACACATAAGTATAGTGGAATGATTCCTCCAGTCTGTAGCTTGGAATTTTGAATCCCACTGTGTAAATTAAAGAACAAGTTTTTCATTTTGAAAAGTCTAATTTATCAGTGTTTTCCATTATTGTTTAGGCATTTTGTGTCTGAGAAAAGTTTTTCTTCTCCAAAGCCACACCTATTTTTGCCCGAATTTTCTTCTAAAAGTTTTGTAATTTTTGCTTCTTTGCTAAGTTCTATGATTCATTTAAAGTTGATTTTTATGTATTGTGTTATGTTCCAAGTTCACTTTTTCCCCATAGGAGTATCCCATTCTTATCACTCCATTTGTTAAAATGATGTAGTTGTCTCATTGATTGACCTTGGTACCTTTTGCTAAAAATCAATTCACCACATACATTGGAGTCTTTTTCTGGTCCTTATTACTGTTTCTGAAATAAAGATATCATTTTTAAAAAACATAATAGGTCTTGACAACAGACATAAAAAGACTATTTTATTTGTATGAGAGTCAATTTGATAACTATGTAAGAACCACCTTATGTTCAAAGCATTAAGTCAGACTCGGTGAAGGATGCAAAATTGACTTAAGATGAACTCAATAACTAGGATAGTTCAAGATCCATGCACTGTGAGTATTATGTCTGATTGGGGAGGTGAAAATGTATTCTTGAGTCCCTGAAATTTTATTCAAGTTCTGGTATTATTTGTGCCTTTATGCTTTTTCTGAGATTCTCAATGAAGTAGGGGAACTGTCCTCAAAAGAACAGCGGCTCCTGTAGATGTATTGAACCAGAAAGGAAAGAAGAAAATGTTATTCTCACTTCTCTCAAGATACACAATGTCAGAACTAATGATAAAATTATGAATGGCAAAAACAGTTAGTTCATGTGATTTATCCCGGGGGGCGGGTGGGGGAAACATTCACTGACTAAAACATTTTTCACCATCTCATGGACTTCAATCAAAATTACAGACAGGTACTCCGATTTCATATTTTAAATATGACTGCATAGCTGAGAAGTGTCTAGACAAAGTACACACTTTATCTACCTTCTCTATGGCTCGTGACAGATATTTTCTCCCAGCTAATCTTCCCTTAACATATTCCTGAACATAAAAGGGAATCAGCCTAAATTCTCATGTCAAAAACAAATTCACAATATGGACACTTAATAGATGTTGAAAGAAAATTAGCAGTAGCAAGTTCAATGCCATTTACTTAGGAAATGAGGTTGAGCTACTCAATGACAGTAGTGGTTAGTAAAACTTAGAAGTTACCATGCAGGATACCAATTTCTCTTGCATCTCATTGTAGTGCAGCTCAAGGCATCCTGTTATTATAGACTAAATTTGCTACTGAACACATGTGAGTATAATGAATACCTAGGTGCTTCAGTAAGCATCTGCATACCAAATACAGGATTGGAAAGGGAAACCAAGTTTAAGCCATCAGAGAAAAATAATGTAGAAGAACATAGTTATTCTGGTTTCTGTGTTTTCATGACATTAAGATTCTCTGGTTAGAATTTCTCTGTGTTCTTTACATCAAGTCTTGTTTTAGCTTTCTGCCAACTTGTGTTAGTCTATATTCTTAACCCTGTGCTCTCCTACCCATTCAGCTGGGCTACTTCCCTGACTTATCATCTTAAAGAAATTTCCATTTGTGAAGAATATATTGCATCTATATTATTTTGGTGTATATCAGGCATGAAGAAGTTTCCAATTCATGCTTTCATAACTAAGATATCCTTCTTTGACTATGGATGGATTCTCAGAGATCAGAGATGGGTGAGACAATGTCTTTGGGGAACAAATGTTACCTAATTTATTGGGATATTTTTTTCATTACTTATCTTCCTTTCTCTTTCTATCTCTTCCCTTTCCTGTACCGGATGATAGGATGTGAATCTGTTTTCAAGTAGCAAGGGGATGGGAATTGGAAACAATGTATCAAAATTTGGCTGAAATTAAATGGTTCTTCTATACTAATTAATATTTTTTTAAAAAAAAAAATTTAATGCTAACTTTTGAGATGGGTGTGAACTGTCCTGTCACATTTTGAACCTTTCACAGTTCATGGCACTAGTTTTCATGAGGATAATGACAATAACCCAATGTCATTGCCCTAAATTGGATTTTGATGTTTGTAAGTGGTCTCATGACTTAAATGGCCATCAAAACCACAAATATTGGTATCACAAGGGAAATTGGTCAAAATTCATTTTTGAATATAGCCCAACACATTATTTTGATCCAGGTATCTGAATAAGATTTTTGTGAAAGGGTGAAAAAAAATTGCATGTGACCTAAACATATTCTATATATAGAAAAACCTTCACTGATTAGGACCACCTGGAAGAGACAATTATGATTAGCATAAAACCAAAGTAGTTATATAATATTTTTAAAGAGTGCAGGTTAATGACTTTTAAGTAAATATAGAAACTTGAAGAAGGTTAACAAATCATTATCAAGCAGAATTCTTTGATCAATGGCCTTAATGAATAGATAATAAGGAAACCTCTTTCAAAGGAGCACAGCAATTATTTGTATGTTAATGGTCCTTCTAAAGTGCTTAAAATCAGTCAGTCCTACAAAACAGGCTAAACATTTGCCCTACAATTTTAATTGTGCAATTAATTTGCATAGACATTATTTGATTTTAAATACATGCTAGTACAAAAGTGAAATTTATCTCATGTAAATGAAATCCTTCATACCTCAACCCAATCTTCCCTGATCTCAAAATAGAGGTCAGAGTTAAAGAGGATCACGGTGATTCTATTATTGATATTTCATTATAAGTTGTATGGGTACAATTTTTTAAGGCAGTTTTCTCTGTAAAAGAAAACGTCTTAAGATTTAATGCTTTGAGGAGCACAATTCGCTAATAGAATCTTCATTTTTTTTATATTGTCATATAACAAGTTGATAGATGAGACAATAGAGAAGAATTTGTGTTTAGCACTATACAGATACGGGTGGAAAGTAAGTAAGCCTGGTATTTGACTTCTTAAAGGCTTATTTTCTCATCCTTAAAATGGCAAAATTGTACAGTGATGTTAATAAAGGATGAGAAAAGATTAATTGCAAAGCTGTTATTGTGAACGGCAAATAATAGATATTCAATAAAAAGTACTAATGCTTTTTTGGAATTATTGGTTTTGTGGTTGTACTGCAGAACAGAAAAATGGCAAGAAAAGGAAAACAAACAAAAGAGAAATCCACTGGCATTTCCAGCCACACAGAGGCAGTAACATCTGTAATAGGTAATAAAAATGTTTATTCCCTACTAAGAAAGAAGTTAACACAGAGTATACAGATTTGTAAAGCCATTGATACAAACATGAAAATATTATATCACAAATATTATATTGTATGTTATGCTTTAAGTCATTAGAAAAATAAGATATAAAATAGCAGAGTGATTGTCTAACAGACTCCATTATGTCAATCTGATTCTACAAAATAAATAGCAACATGTACTTATTATCATCTTTATCTGCTGACCTGATTTACTAAAAAATAATTCACATCATTGGTCCACATGAACATCTGAAACAGATATAATTCATAATCATCAAAAAGAAATGCCATCTTTTTGAATATAAAACACAACAACCCCTCTTGACCAATAAAACACTAACCCATGATAAATTCATTGGAAAAACCACCATTTTCATTTCAGACTTAGCACATGAGCTAGTTTACTCTCCAATAACATCTGTGTTTAAAAGTTATATAATAGAAAGCTTTTTCATTGATGCCTGCTGACATTTTTCAATACAATTTCCAAGGTCTTTGAGACACAGAGAGAAAAGTGACAGTTTAGAACTCATTCTCTCCTTTACCCCAGGATCATCATTTAAAGATAATGTCAGCAAAATAGAACATTTGTGCAAGATAATAGTCACCTGCTGTTAGATTAATGCTGAGATAAAGAGAGATTTTTTTTTCAACTCCAACAAGACAAAGCAGAAACATTTATTTTCAAAGTGCAGATTATGCATCTTTGAGAGTGTTTTCTCTACCACTCCACACTTCATGTATTTTTCACAAATTCCATGGATAGCTACATAAAAGGGCACCTCTTTAACTTGGTCTCTTAGAATCTGCATGTTTTGTCCTTGAAGGAGTTACCAAATTTGGCACATCAGTAGGAAGCATGAGATTATGCTTGAGATTAATTTTGTGGGTTGGTCTGCTGTCTAGATATCTGTGATGATTTCTTTAGAATGTGAAAATTACTAGGCTACAGTCCCCATTCATTCAATCAGCAATACTCTTGGTATTGCTATGATAGTATTCTGTAGATGCAATTCAAGTCTACAATCAGTAGATTGAGTAAGGGTGGGTCTAATATAATCAGTTGAATGGCTTTGAAAGCAGAGCTCAGGCTTCCAAGAAAAGGGGAAAAACTCTGCCTATTTTCTTAATATATATCTCAGGAGAGATTCCTGAGATTCCTTCTGCTCCTCTGGTTGAATCCTGATGGATACAATTCCATTTATGAAAACCCACATTTAAAAATCTTGCTAATGAGGGCTGGGATTGTGGCTCAGTGGTAGAGTGCTTGCCTAGCATGTGTGAGGCACTGTGTTCGAATCTAAGAACTGCATATAAATAAATGAATAAAATAAAGGTATATCAACATCTAAAAAATGCTTTTAATGTTAGTAAAAGTTGGCATGGTTCTTTCATATTGCACCACTATTTAGCATATGTCTCCTTTGATATAAAGAGAGCAACTAAGAACAAAACAGGAAGGAAGAGCATGAGGAAAAGACTAACTGTAAACAAAGACGAATGGGGGGAGAGAAAGGGAGAGAGAAGGGAAAGGATTTGCAAATGGTAGGAGACCTTCAATGATACACAAAAGTATATGAGGTTATGATGGGCAAGGGGGAGGGGGAAAAAGGGAGAGAATTGAACAACAGCTGAGGAGGCAGAGAGGGAAGGTGGGAGGGGAGGGGAGGGGGGATAGTAGGGGTTAGGAAAGGTAGCAGATCAAGACAGTCACTAATATGCCATTATGTAAAAATGTGAGTATGTAACAGATGTGATTCTGCTATCTGTATTTGGGGTAGAAATGGGAGTTCAAAATCCAGTAGAGTCAAATGTATGAAAGATGATTTATCAAGAGCTCTGTAATGTTTGGAACAATCAATAAAAAAAAAAGAAAAGATACTCTTAAAAATGATTGATTAGTTACAATCTGTGACTATTTAAGTGTATGAAATAGAGTATCCTCAAATTCAGTATTCTAATGTTTCTCTGAATAATGGAAATATGACCTCATGAAAATTGATGAGACCTTTTTCTATTATCAAAAATTATGTCAGCTTCAGGGGGCATCAGCATGATATATAACATGTCTAACCTGAGAGTTGTGATAACCATATGCTTTTACTGAAACAACATTTGATCTGAGATGACATTCATTGGTGTTCTTTGGTGGTACAAGCAGCTGATTAAAGTGTGAAGTATAGTTTATAACTGAAAAATTAAAAAAAAATCAGCTGATCTATAGCACAGTTATACTACCCATCTTTTAGGCAAGGTCATTTTTGATATTCACAACTCATTCTATTTTAATGTAAAAGTTTATAAAAAGATAAGAATAATGGTTGAATAAAAACATGATCTTAAAAAAACAATCCTAGAAAACTGTTATGTGCATTTATGAATATGTCAAAATCAGCACCAATATTAGGTACAACTATAATACACTAATAAATTTTAAAAATATATGCCAAAAAATTTGATCCTAAATACCTGTTGCTGATATCCTTTCTAACTATAACAAGACAAATCCCTGCAATAATGGGAGAGAGAGTGTTATGGTCCACTGTCTTCATTTATAGACTCTGCATTTGTGGACTCAACCAACCACAGATAGAAAATATGTAAAGGAAAAGAATTGTGGCTATACTGAGTATGTACAGACTTTTTTTTCTTGTGTCTCCTATAAAATACAGCATATCGACTATGCATACCATGTGCATTGTGTACATTTACATTACACGTTATCTAAAGGTGAATTAAAGCATACTAGACTGTATGTGTAGGTTACATGTAAATTCTTTGTCACTTTATATAAGGGGCCTGAGCATCCATGGATGTGGATATCTGTGGGGTCTTGTGCCTGATAAAACCTATATGTGCCCCATGGATTTTTCTTTGAATACAGATCATCCCTCTAATGCTATGTCTATGTAAACAGGTACCTTTCTCTTCATGTGAACACATTTCACCCTTTCTGTATAATTTGGCAAGTAGAGTTTTTCTCTTTTTTTAACTTAAATCTTGAGAACTTGGCCTATGTGAAAGTTTCCCTGCAGCCCCCTGAAAGTTAGCAAATGTTGAGAACTTTAGAGGAGTCTGATAAAACAGACATAGGCAATTTAGCCTTGAACACTTAACAAGGAGCAAAAGAAGTACAGAAAACATGCCAATTCCCTTCCTACCTCCCGTGTACATTTTGCATGTTGAAGGCAAACATCAGCTAAATTTCGAAGCAAGGTGAAACAAACAGAAAATTAGATTTCTGGTACTGTTTCTTCCATTAAGGCTAATTATAGGTCGATTCAAAACTAAGGCATATTTTAATTGGTGTTGAAACTCCATAAGGAAATTAAAGCACATTTACTTTTAATAAGTGATTTTAATTTCCTTATACTAAAATAAAATTGAATTAAAACTCATTGCAGAGACCAAGGCTTAGCCAACTTTGTTGGAATTCATAAGGGATATAAAGAAAGAGAATTCTTAAGTTAATATATACCTTCATCATGAAACACTGGGTTATAATCAAAAGAAACAACTTCAACCATCTTAAGCAAAAAAGATTTCCCTTTAAGAATATTCAAGTATGTCACAGAACCAGGTAGTCTAAGGAGTCCAAATCCTAGTTAATTCCTGTCTCTACTTCCCCTGGAACAGACACAGTTTCTGTCTTCCTCATTCTTTTCTTCTTCCACAAAGGGAGTTCCCTGTGTCTGCATTCACATGATCTCCATTTATTTGTTTTACCTGTTCATTCAGCTTAAAATGCCAACAGAGACTTTCACAAGGATCTCTAAACTCCAGTTCTCAATGGCTAAGTCATCTTAGTCTGACTCTATCTCAGTCCACCTTAGTTCTACTTTTGGCCACCACCCACCTCCTGCCCACTCACACACAGCAGGGGCCATGGTACTGGATTTTTCAAGAACTTGGAGAGTTTCCAGAGATGGAAATGTCAGCGAGATAGGCAGCTTCAGAGGTGCCCACCACACCTTCCTATCCAGTGAAAAGTAAATAAGGCCATAGTCCCTGGATTAGGGAACACTTACATCCTGGCTGCCTGAGAAATTTTGATTTGTACTCATTTTCCAGTGTAAAAATAAACAGTACTCAGTTTCACTTCCAAAGTGATCCATGTTTGGATGAACCATACAGATACAGCAGGTACCTGCCAGAATCAAACAAATTCTTTATTTCAAGGTGGCGATGTTGATAGCATGGTAGGTAAACTGCTATGGGGCTCATGACGACTTCCTATTGAAACTCTATATAATCTATAAATAAATATGTAAGAGGATGAATTTTATAGTTAAAGACCTGAAAGTAAGTAAAACTGCCATACATGGCACAAGAAAGATATGAGATTTACAGAAACAAAGTATTTCAGGGGCAGGTGGATTCAAATAGCAAAATAGTTGGGAATGAAATCTCACTGCACGAGGGTCTACTGACATCAAGGTACCCATCTTTTTCTGAGCCCATCACTCCTTATAGAGGCTCTTGGAAGAAGTGTTGGAGCATCTGGTAAAAGGGGGAAAAAAATAAAACACGAGGTTTGTCACCCTCCGGTGAGCTAGAAAAAAATGTTTAAAATGCATTTATTTCATCTGATTCATCTGTTTCTACAATACTTTCTACAATGAGATTTTTTTAAAATATATGAATGCACAAAGATGGCCGGTTTCCCCATTTCCCCACTGTACAACAATCTTAGGAGTTCTATCTAGCATTTTCCCTAATTAGAGAATATACTTTTCCCCAGTGGAATTTCTCATACTGAGAAGGTCAACTACTTCTTTCACCTAATACAGTCTTTTCCTAAGAACATATGGAGTCATCACCATGAAGAATGAAATCACAGCATTTAATAATAAATTTTAAATGAGTAATTTGGGTACAATTCGATTTTCATACAAGTACATAAAAATCTTGCACATTGTTCACTGTGAATCACACTTGGATTCCTCCATAGATGGCAGATAAGAGGAATTGTTTTGAATCCCTCTGAGCTGGGTGGTATTTCCATCTGACGAGAAGCCAAATCCTAATAAGGCTTATGCTTAAACCTACTTGGTAAATAGAAATTAACTTTCAATAATTAAAGATAATGAGTACATGCCGTCATTCTGGGAAGCAAAGTGCATTTTCAAAGAGGTTTAGACAAGAAACTCTGGGGACGTGAGGACCTACTATCACAGCAGAACCAGGCTTTGGGAAGACAAGCAGGAACCAGCCCCCTCCAACATCCTTCTCAAAGCTGCTCCTGTGGAATTACCTCTTTCCTCCCTTCCCTGCAGTCTGACTCCATCTGTCTTATGTCTTCGTTAGCCTTCTGGAGAGAATACAAGAGGTCCACTCATCCATGGCCAGAAGCTAATTTTGACATCGTATGCATGTGATAAAACTACAAGAATAGAGAAACATACCATCTTGGTGAGACTTCTGTCAGTCGAGACTCTTGGCTCTACATGACATCAACCTGAATTGTATAGTTACCCAAAATAAGAAAAATGTATTTTAGGGATACAGTATATAAAATCAATTAGAGGTATCTTTTACAATAGCAACAGGGTCTATTATCTAAAGATCAAGTGATCTACAAATGGAAATTTTGAAAAGTTCTCATCTCTAGTCTCTGGAAAGTCAAGCTCTCTCCTATGATGAACTGGCTCCCTTGGTGTGCTGGAGAATATGGCAATGGACACTTGCCAGATGAGACACCTCACCCATAACCAGAGAGAAATGATTTACATTCTCTCCAGGCCCCCAATCTCAAATGCTCTAGGGGTCAACTATAATTGCTCCTACCTGTATCAGGCGCTTATACTTGCACTATCAACTATAGCTTAATGTGAAAGCTATAAGAGCATGGTAGCTGCCATTTTGTCCACCATGATTGCATTAGAGGTAAAGAATCAGGCATAAGGAGTATTTTTCCCCAAAATGCTCTTTTGGCTTTACAAGGTGGGAGGGCACTGGTAGACACTGTTATGTAAGTCCTTGTGACACAGAAAAAGAAAAGCTTGAACTTAGAATAGAAGCCAGGGTCAGAAAATAAAAGTGAACACACACACACACACACACACACACACACACATATTAATTCCTGAGTAGGACATGAGAGAGCCTGATGCAGTCCGTCACTATGGTACTTGTCCCTGCAGGCTGTCACCACTGGCCTGGAAAATCAGACCAGCATTTCTGGAGTAAGCAGAATGGAAGACCTCTTAGCTCAGGGCTTCCCAAGATTCTCCAGGCCCTGAGCAATGTCAAAGACAAACACTTGGGCATGATCCAGCATGCACATTCCTCAATTGGTCCTATCAAATTCTCCTCCTGAACAGATGAAAATATATCATTCTTTCAACAAAACCTTAGCAAAAAAGAAGTTGTTTTTAGACACAAAAATTGATACTGGGCCTATGGAAGTCACAGCACTTGAGCATATAAATGGGTGGTCACCGTCTGTGATCTCAGGCTCACCTGGGCATTCCAGTCCTGAGCAGTCATTTACAGGTTCCAGAACAAAGGATCACATTTTTCTTTAAAGGTCCTCTTCTCTTTCCACCTACCCCTCCCACACACACATACACATCTAGATACACATTACTTCCTCCCCTGCAAACTAGATATTTTGAATTGCTAATGGTAGAATTTTAGGCACTGTAGGTGGCACATAATGAATCCCTTTCAAATATAGAAGGATGGACCTGCTAATGAGGGATTCTTCATAGGTTAAAAGAAGGAATTATTTCGAAGAAGCCCAGAGGAATTCTAGCCTTCAAAGCTGCATTTTTCACCCTGTAGATAGTCATTAGGCCCCATGAACAGAAATTTAAAATCATAAGACCCCAGGAGATAATGGGGATATCTAATTTACTGAAGTCAAAATGCCTAGGCTATTTTTATGATATTATACTGCAGTTCATAAGGTGAACAAAAGATTCATTTAACCCATGAATTTCTAAGATATGGACCCAAGTGAGCTAAGACTCCCATTCAACCGTCACTTAAGCTTTTCAGAACCCCTGTTGAGAAATAGAAAACGTCTGTGTCATACTGGATATCTCAGAGTCATAGCTCAGGTACTAGGCGTTTTAAAATGAATATTTTGGTGTCCATAAAAATATTCCTGATTATTCCCATTTTTCAAGTTACTCCTCGAGCAAGTCACAGCACTTTCTTAGGCTGGTTTCTTGACACAGAAATACACATCGCTCATCCTCCAACACAGACAGCCTCATCAGATGGCACTGTCTACATAGCATCTGGTTATAGAGTAACATCTGTTGGCTTCCGTCTTTTAGATTTCCTTTCAGGACCGTTGGGATCATAAATACATGCTTCGACATCAGGCTTCTGCATAGGTATTCTTTTAATGTTTCGAATCAGGTAGATATAGAAAGAGAAATAATTGCATATTTCTATCTTCCTTTCCCCAAAATTACAAGACTTCTCTGGAAGTAGTCTGTATTTCTGTCAATTAGCCTGGTTGTTGCAGTTACAGATGAATTCCACCAGATGGCGAAAAGGCAAAAATCACCCGAATCTAGACAATAAAAGAAGGTCCTTTGAGTACATTCTTTTGCCATTGAATAACCTTGGTTAGGAACACCTGGGTGGGAGGGACCCTATGACATTGGCTAGACAGTAAAACCATTGGACCTTTCTTCAAACCATTCCATGAATGTCTTCTCACTGCTCTCAAGCAAGGCCCTCTCAGTAAAAGAGAGTTTTGAACTATTCCTCAATGTGAAATGATTGGCCATGACAGGGTAATGGTATCCAGAATGTTAGCAATGAGTTCAGTTATTATTTAGAGGATTCCAAAGGGTAGGTTAGTGTGGTATATAGTATATAGAAAACTCCAGCCTCTGGAATAGTATTATTTAAGATCTCTGGAAAAAAAAAAAAAAAGGTGCTTCTCAAAGATGCCATTTCCATGTTAAATCATTCTCTCATGTTAAATCATTCTCTCATCTGGGCTTTTGGCTTTATAACTAATTTTGATCTGTTATTGGAAATGAAGTTTCTCTCATTTCTCCCCAATAACTGGAGGCTTTAAAAAAAATAGCTTTTACAATCATTTGCAAGGCTCCTGCTATGACATCTAGCACCACTCTTCTATATCAGACGCATTAACATATTCATGTTTTGTGTATATAATTTTATAGATCCATTATGGGGCAGAAAATGATTCTGGAGATCTATTTGAATCACATGCCATTTGAATCACAAACTTAAATAATATTGCTATTCAAAATTTGTATTGAATATGTTTTATTTCAGCTTTAAAAGTACATAGCATTTGATTTAAGTGGAATATAAAAAGAGGAATATGCTATTCTGTTATAACTCTGATAATATATTTGAAAGCAGATTTTAAATTTTTCTTATTTCTTTAAATTGGCAAGTGAATTTCATGCTGGTTTGTTCAAATCAATGCTGATTTATAAAAGTTGACAAAAGGGCTAGTGAATCTATTTTCATTCTTGGAAAAATAAAAAAGAGGAGCAGAAGCTGAGCAGTCACCAAGAATAATCCTGTCAGGTAACCTTTAAAATTTTTCTGCTTTGGCATAGAATCATATTAGCTCAATTCAGTGTAAAATATTGATGATAATAATATTAACAATAGCTAACACTTGCTAGCTGACAGATGTGGTGCTAAATCATTTAATATTCTCAGGGATGCCTTGAGTCATAGGTAAAGTAACTGAGGATTACAGGTTCTTTATTAAGTAATTTGCATATGACTTCAATGTTCCTTTTCCTAACATTTAAGCTTATTACTTTAGAAATTTTTAGAAAAGTGACTTATCAGCTCTTTCACAATTATACATGGATTGAAATTGGTTTTGCAATCTCTTGTTGAGTAAACACAGCATTTCAGAGTAGTCACAAATTGCTGAACATAAAATATATCCAAGTAAAGTTAAAATTTGAATATTTGATTTGAAAAAATTTGGAAACTTTGGTATAGGCAGTGAAGACATAAGTTTAAATAAAGGAGTATTGATTTGTGAAAATGTCTCCAAATTCCCATAGTCTCTACTAAGCATGTTAAAATTATATGGCTCTCCACAGTACTTTTCTGCTCTACAAGAATAGAAAAAAAACTATAGCTTCCTCTTAACAACAAACTAAAAATAGAAAGATTCCAACTTATATATTAGATTTTACAAGGTAAAATGGATTATCTTTTCTTTCTTATGTTCTTTTTTGTTGTTTTAGTTTTGAAGATATTGTCTCCAATGTAGCTTGCATATTTACTTCTTACAAAATCTATTTGCTAGGAATTTTCAGATTCTAAAACAACTTCTTGATTTCTGAATATTCACTTTTTTGTGAGTGTAGTATATGATTTCACCTCCTAAGATATGAGCTTTATCAAGATTTTCTTCAATTTACTGTATTATCTCTGTTTGCTTCAAGTTTCTTTCATAAGTTTATTTTGATATAAATCCTTGATATTAGAAGCTTTACTCAAATGTCTGGTAAGCATTGTTCTCAACTCGCATGTTAAGTATGGTTAGTGTTTCATTCCTTTCAAAGTGTTTATTAGTGCATTATAGTTATGCATGATAGTGAGGTTCATTTTGACATAATCATACATGCATGGAATATAACTTGCTCCATTTCAGTTTCATTCTACTTTATTATATTTGCTTTCCATATTTTATTTATTGTTTTTTTAAATTGGTACTTTGCAGATATACATAAAAGGTTAGATTCTCTGTGGCATATTCATATGCATACATAGCATTATTTGGTCAATTTCATTCCCCAGTTTCTGCCTTTTCCCATCCCTCCTCCCATCCTCTCTATTTCCTTCCTCTACTCCATTGATATCTTTTTTTTTTCTTTTTCCTTTTTATTGGTTGCTCATAACATTACAATGTTCTTGACATATCATATTTCATACATTTGATTCAAGGTGGTTATGAACTCCCATTTTTACCACGTGTACAGATTGCAGAATCACATGGGTTACACATCCATGTTTATACATACTGCCATACTAGTGTCTGTTGTATTCTGCTGTCTTTCTTATCCACTTCCTATCCCCCCTCCCCTCCCCTCCCCTCTTCTCTCTCTACCCCATCTACTGTAATTCATTTATCTCTCTTGTTTTTTTTCCCCTTTCCCCTCACCTCCTCTTATATGTAATTTTGTATAACAAAGAGGGTCTCCTTCCATTTCCATACAGTTCCCCTTCTCTTTCCCATTCCCTCCCACCTCTCGTCCCTGTTTAATGGTCATCTTCTTCCATGCTCTTCCTCCCTGCTTTGTTTTGAGTTGCCCTCCTTATATCAAAGAAGACATTCGGCATTTGTTTTTTAGGGATTGGCTAGCTTCACTTAGCATAATCTGCTCTAATGCCATCCATTTCCCTGCAAATGCCATGATTTTTTTTTAGTGCTGAGTAATATTCTATTGTGTATAAATGCCACTTTTTTTATCCATTCATCTATTGAAGGGCACCTAGGTTGGTTCCACAGTCTAGCTATTGTGAATTGTGCTGCTATGAACAATGATGTAGCTGTATCCCTATAGTATGCTCTTTTTAGGTCTTTGGGGAATACTCCAATAAGGGGAATAGCTGGGTCGAATGGTGGTTCCATTCCCAGCTTTCCCAGGAATCTCCATACTGCTTTCCATATTGGCCACACCAATTTGCAGTCCCACCAGCAATGTACAAGTGTACCCTTTTCCCCACATCCTTGCCAGCACTTATTGTTGTTTGACTTCATAATGGCTTCCATTCTTACTGGAGTGAGATGGTATCTTAGAGTGGTTTTAATTTGCATTTCTCTGATTGCTAGAGATGGTGAGCATTTTTTCCTGTATTTGTTGATTAATTGTATATCCTTCTCTGAGAAGTGTCTATTCAGGTCCTTGGCCCATTTGTTGATTGGGTTATTTGTTTACTTATTGTTTAATTTTTTGAGTTCTTTGTATACTCTGGATATTAGGGCTCTATCTGAAGTGTGAGGAGTAAAAATTTGTTCCCATGATGTAGGCTCCCTATTTACCTCTCTTATTGTTTCTCTTGCTGAGAAAAAAAACTTTTTAGTTTAAGTAAGTCCCATTTGTTGATTCTTGTTATTAACTCTTGTGCTATGGGTGTCCTATTAAGGAATTTGGAGCCCGACCCCACAATATGTAGATCGGAGCCAATTTTTTCTTCTATCAGATGCAGAGTTTCTGGTTTGATACCTAGTTGAGTTAATTTTTGTGCATGGCGAGAGAAAGGGATTTAGTTTCATTTTGTTGCATATGGATTTCCAGTTTTCCCAGCACCATTTGTTGAAGATGGTATCCTTTCTCCATTGCATGCTTTTAGCACCTTTGTCTAATATAAGGTAGTTGTAATTTTGTGGATTGGTCTCTGTGTCCTCTATTCTGTACCATTGGTCCACCCACCTGTTTTGGTACCAGTACCATGCTGTTTTTGTTACTATTGCTGTGTAGTATAGTTTGAAGTCTGGTATCACTTTACTGCCTGATTCACACTTCCTGCTTAGAATTGCCTTTGCTATTCTGGGTCTTTTATTTTTCCAGATGAATTTCATGATTACTTTATCTATTTTTACAAGAAATGCCATTGGAATTTTGATTGGCATTGTATTAAACCTACAGAGTACTTTTGGTAATATCGCCATTTGATGATGTTAGTTCTGCCTGTCCATGAATAGGGTATATCTTTCTATCTTCTAAGATCTTCTTCTATTTCTCTCTTTAGGGTTCTGTAGTTTTCATTGTATAAATCTTTCACTTCTTTTGTTAGGTTGATTCCCAAGTATTTTTTGCTTTTTAGGATATTGTGAATGGGGTGGTTGTCCTCATTTCCATTTCAGAGGATTTGTCGCTGATGTACAGGAATGCCTTTGATTTATGCATGTTGATTTTATATCCTGCCACTTTGCTGAATTCATTTACTAGCTCTAGAAATTTCTTTGTAGAACATTTTGGGTCTTCTAGGTACAGGATCATGTCATCCGCAAATAGTGCCAATTTAAGTTCTTCTTTTCCTATCTTCATGCCTTTAATTTCTTTCGTCTAATTGCTCTGGCCAGTGTTTCGAGAACTATGTTGAATAGAAGTGGTGAGAGAGGGCATCCCTGTCTTGTTCCAGATTTTAGAGGGAATGCCTTCAATTTTTCTCCATTTAGAATGATGCTAGCCTGAGGCTTAGCATAGATAGCTTTTACAATGTTGAGGTAACTCCCTGTTATCCCTAGTTTTTCTAATGTTTTGAACATAAAGGGATGCTGTACTTTGTTACATGCTTTTTCTGTGTCTATTGAGATGATCATATGGTTCTTATCTTTAAGTCTATTGATGTTGTGAATTACATTTATTGATTTCCGTATATTGAACCAGCCTTGCATCCCAGGGATGAATCCTACTTACTTGATCATGGTGCACAATTTTTTTGATATGTTTTTGTATCCGATTTTCCAGAATTTTATTGAGGATTTTTGCATCTAAATTCATTAGAGATATTGGTCTGTAGTTTTCTTTCTTTGAGGTGTCCTTGTCTGGTTTCAGAATCAGGGTGACATTGGCCTCATAGAATGAATTTGGAAGAGCTCCCTCTTTTTCTATTTCCTGAAATAACTTGAAAAATATTGGTAATAGTTCTTACTTAAAGGTTTTGTAAAATCCCGCTGTATACGCATCTGGTCCTGGGCTTTTCTTGGTTGGTAGTCTTTTGATGGCTTCTTCTATTTCCTCCATTGATATTGGTCTGTTTATGTTGTGTGTATCCTCCTGACTCAATCTGGGCAAATCATATGACTTAAGAAATTTATCAATGTCTTCACTATCTTCTAATTTATTGGAATATAGTGTTTTAAAATAATTTCTAATTATCTTCTGTATTTCTGTAGTGTCTGTTGTGATATTGCCTTTTTCATCCCGTACACTAGTAATTTGAGTTCTCTCTCTTCTTTTTGTTAGCATCGCTAAGGGTCTGTTAATCTTATTTATTTTTTCAAAGAGCCAACTTTTAGTTTTGTCAATTTTTTCAATTGTATCTTGTTTCAATTTCATTGATTTCAACTCTGATTTAAATAATTTCTTGCCTTCTGCTACATTTGCTATTGTTTTGCTCTTCTTTTTCTAGGGTTTTGAGATGAAGTGTGAGATCATTTATTTGTTGGTTTTTCCTTTCTTTCTTTCTTTCTTTTTTTTTTTTTTTTTTGAGGAATGAACTCCAGGCAATGAATTTCCCTCTTAAAACTGCTTTCATTGTGTCCCATAGATTCCAATATATTGTGCCTGTATTTTCATGTATCTCTAAGAATTTTTTGATTTTCTCCTTTATGTCTTCTGTAACCCATTGATCATTCAGTAACATATTGTTCATTTTCCAAGTGATGTAGGATTTTTCCTTCCTTCTTTTATCATTGATTTCCAGTTTTATTCCATTATGATCAGATAAGATGCATGGTATTATCTCCACACCTTTATAATTGCCTTATGGCATAATATATGGTCTATTTTTGAGAAGAATCCATGTGCTGCTGAGAAAAAAAGTATATCCGCTTGATGATGGTTAATATATTATTCTATATATGTCAGTTAAGTCTAGGTTATTAATTGTGTTATTGAGTTCTATAGTTTCTTTATTCAACTTTTTTTTTTGGGAAGATCTGTCCAATGGGGAGAGAGGTGTGTTGAAGTCACCCATAATTATTGTGTTGTGGTCTATTTGACTCTTGAACTTGAGGGGAGTTTGTTTTATGAATGTAGCTGCACCATTGTTTGGTGCATAAATATTGATAATTGTTATGTCTTGTTGGTGAATGGTTCCCTTTAACAGTATATAGTATCCTTCCTTATCCCTTTTGATTAACTTAGGCTTGAAGTCAATTTTATTCAATATGAGGATGGCCACCCCAGCTTGCTTCCGAGGACCATGTGAGTGGTATGATTTTTCCCAACCTTTCACCTTCAGCCTGTGTATGTCTTTTCCAATCAGATGAGTCTCCTGAAGGCAGCATATTGTTGGATCTGTTTTTTTAATGCAGGTTACCAGCCTATGTCACTTTATTGGTGAGTTTAAGCCATTAACGTTTAGGGTTACTATTAATATATGGCTTGTACTTCTAGTCATGTTTGTTTGTTTATTTATTTATTTATTTTTAATTTGGTTTGTTTTTCCCTCTTTGATTATTCCCCCCCCCCTTGCTTTACTGAGGTACTTCCCACTGTTGGTTTTGGTTGTTGTTTTTCATTTCCTCTTCGTGTAGTGTTTTGCCTAAGATGCTTTGCAGTGCTGGTTTTCTGGCTGTGAATTCTTTTAACTTTTTTTTATCATGGAAGATTTTTATTTCATTGTCAAACCTGAAGCTTAGTTTTGCTGGATACAATATTCTTGGTTGGCACCCATTATCTTTCAGCGTTTGAAAAACATTATACCAGGATCTTCTCGCTTTCAGTGTCTGTGGTGAGAAATCTTCCGTTAACCTTATTGGTTTACCCCTAAATGTAATCTGCCTCCTTTCTCTTGTAGCTTTTAATATTCTATCCTTGTTCTGTATGTTGGATATCTTCATAACCATGTGTCTTGGAGTTGGTCTATTGAGGTTCTGTATGTTCGCTGTCCTGTAGGCTTCTAGGATTTTTAAATCCGTTTCATTTTTCATGTCTGGAAAGTTTTCTAAAGTTATTTCGTTGAACAGATTGCTAATTCCTTAGGTTTGGACCTCTATACCTCTCTCTCTCCCAATGACTCTTAAATTTGTTTTTTTAATGATATCCCTTATCTCTTGGATGTTTTGCTTATGATTTTTTTACCAAAATTTCTGAGTTGACTAAACTATATATATTTTGATATATCTTGTCTTCATTGTCTGATGTTCTGACTTCTACTTGGTCTACTCTACTGGTGATACATTCAATTGATTTTTTAATTTGGTTTATACTTTCCTTCATTTCTAGGATTTCTGTTTGTTGTTTTTTTTTTTAATAACCTCTCTATCCCTGTAGAGTTGGTCATTTGATTTTTGAATTTGTTTGTGTAATTCATTGTCGAAGTGTTCTTTCATTACTTGCATTTGCTCTCTAATGATCTCTTTAAGATTCCATTCCATCTGAGTCAGGTATGCCTTGAGTTCTTTATTTGACCATTTTTTTTCTGATGCATCTAGCATCTCCTGTAAATTTAAGCTGACCTGGACTGTTTGTGTTCCTTTTCTTCCTTTTTTCATGGTGCTCATGTTTCTTTCCAGCTCTGTTTGACTGCTGTGTTATTATTTTCTCCTGTAAATTTGATTTGGTTTTGTATAGCTCTGAGATCTCTCCTTTGTGTTGGGAGACAATGTTTAGAGAGGTTGGGTTTAATTGTGATTTAAAGTAGATTCATTAGTTTCATTAAAGGCCTACAGATTTTGATGTCATATAGAGAATTAAGGTTTTAACTTAGGATTTTATGTTAAGGTCGGGAGATGTGATGGTATGGAGTTAGTATATCTTAGCTTCTTTAGGGGGTTGCTCAAATGCAGGCGGATATTAACAAGAGAATAGACAGGAGTACCTGGGGGTAGCTAAGGGCTTAGGAGGACTGTAGACCGTCTTCTAACATTCACCTATTTGCATTTAGTAAATTACACCTAATCAGAGTGATCATGCTCAGGAGGAAAGATAGGGAAAAGGTAAGGAAGAAATCAAAAAAGAGAAAGGGAGAGAAGAAAGAAAATAAAAGAAAAGAAAAAGAAGAAATGATAAAAAATAATAATAAAATAAAGTAAAATAAAAAATTAAAATTAAGAAAAAAAATGCACTGTTAGGCTTCTATTTTCTTCGCTTCCAGTAGGTGGAGCTGTGCTTTCAGGACCAAGATTTTGCCCTCAGGGTGTAGGAAACAATCCCTATGAGACGGCTCCCCCCTCCCCCACCTGGTGTCTCTCCAATCCTGTTCACTTAGGGTTGTTTCTGGCCTCTAGCCTCCTCACTTCTCCCGCCAGCCAGGCCTTCCCCAGTGTGGTACCTATCCACAGTTCAAGCTACACTCTGGGCCTGCAGTTTCCTGGATGAGGAGCATGAGAATTGGGAACCAGAACCCTATTCTTTGGATTCCCTCTGATAGCCACGCCCCCAGAGCCAGGTTTTGTTTTTGAAGCTAGTGGGAGGGGGGAGTTGCAGGTCAGGTGTCTTTACCTTTCCCCACGCCTCTGATATTCACACCCACTCTGATATTTGAGCCCACAGAGAGCCAGGGAGAGATTTTATGCGATTTCCCCACTGTATGGCAGAGGGGATGAGTGTCACACACCTGTTCTATTGCTGAACTTGCTGCGATGGGGTTGGATCTGTCGGAAGCTGGTGATGGTGACATCAGCTCCCCAATATGCTGGCCACTGGCTTCCTCGGTGGGGTGTCCGATGTGATGTGGAGGGCAGATCTGGACCGTTTCTCTCCCCCGTCTCAACCCCAGAACTCAGCCTAGAGCACTGTGAGGGCACAGTTGGCAGGACCCCACAGAATCCGTAGCACCATTTCTCTGTGTTGCTAGCACATTGGTGCGAAGGCTCCGGCTGCAGGGCAGGCCACCTATCAGTCAGCCTGAATCTCCAGGTGCATGGTTCACGATCACTTATCCTCAGGTGCTGAAATTCTTCCTCTAGGTTTCAGTGCACCCCAATTTTGCTGGACATTCCTAACAAGATAGCTTCCAGCTGTTCTAAACTCGCTAATCACCTGCGCAGTGATGAGGGACACGGGGGGTGTCACACTCCATTAGTCGCCATCTCCCTGTTTAGTGTTTATTGAAGTATATCATCAGAGAGGAAGTATGCAAATAATAAGAATACAAATTAAAAATTAAATGTTCTATAGTAACAATTTATTGTAACCATTACCAAAATAAAAAGGTAAACTATTAACATCCCAATCACTAGAGCTTTCCTATCATTCTAGAGCTGATCCTTGTGTAGTCTCCTAACACTACCTATTACTTTAAAAAAAAAAAAGTATAATAGAATCATGCAGAATATGTTATTTTATGTCCAGCTACTTTTCCGCAGTTGGTGGCATTTCTTCACATTATAGCATACAACTTTAATTATTCATTATAATTGTGATAGTATTCAATTCTACTGCTGATATTCATTTGGTTTCTAATTTGAATAATGCACCTAGGAACATGTTTATATTTAAGTTTACATGTGGTTATCTGTACATGTATACTTACATATGGATCATTGGTTATGCAAATGCTTTACCTCTCTAAGTAATGCCCCCAAATTTCCCCAAGTTTTACTTTTCACAAGCTGTTTATAAGAGTTCTAAACTTTCTACATTCTCAACAAATTTGGCATTAATTATCTTTTTTATACTATCACTATGACTTACACTTCTTTGAAAATGATTTGAAGCTCATCTCATATATGGCCATTTGGTATCTCCTTTTGTGAAGCAAAGAGTTCAGAATTATGTCTTTCTTTTTCTATTTTCTGGAAGAGAATGTATGAATGTGATGCTAATAGAGAAGCTGATTTATACAACATTTTAAAATTACAATTCAATTTCTTTAACAACTAATCAGCTTCTAAAATTTTTCTTTTTTTTTTTTATTTCGTTTCATTTTTTTTATGTAGATTCTTGCTTTTTAATTTTTTTTTTATTGTTGGTCGTTCAAAACATTACATAGTTCTTAATACATCATATTTCACAGTTTGATTCAAGTGGGTTATGAACTCCCAATTTTACCCCGTATATAGATTGCTGTATCACATCAGTTACCCTTCCATTGATTGACATATTGCCTTTCTAGTGTCTGATGTATTCTGCTGTCTGTCTTATTCTCTACTATCCCCCCTCCCCTCCCCTCCCCTCCCCTCCCCTTTTCTCTCTCTACCCCTTCTACTGTAAATCATTTCTTCCATTTGTATTATCCTGTCTTACCCCTCCTTTCCTCTTATATGTCATTTTGTATAACCCTGAGGATCGCCTTCCATTTCCATGCGATTTCCCTTCTCACTTCCTTTCCCTCCCACCTCTCACCCCTGTTAATGTAAATCTTCTTCTCAAGTTCTTCGTCCCTACCCTGTCCTTGTTTCCTCCCCTTATATCAAAGGAGTCATTTGGTACTTGTTTTTTAAAGATTGACTAGCTTCACTTAGCATAATCTGCTCTAATGCCATCCATTTCCCTCCAAATTCTATGATTTTGTCATTTTTTAATGCAGAGTAATACTCCATTGTGTATAAATGCCACATTTTTTTATCCATTCATCTATTGAAGGGCATCTAGGCTGATTCCACAATCTTGCTATCGTGAATTGTGCTGCTATGAACATCGATGTAGCAGTGTCCCTGTAGCATGCTCTTGTTAGGTCTTTAGGGAATAGACCGAGAAGGGGTTTAGCTGGGTCAAATGGTGGTTCCATTCCCAGCTTTCCAAGAAATCTCCATACTGCTTTCCAAATTGGCTGCACCAATTTGCAGTCCCACCAGCAATGAACAAGAGTGCCCTTTTCCCCGCATCCTCTCCAGCACTTATTGTTGTTTGACTTCCTAATGGCTGCCAATCTTACTGGAGTGAGATGGTATCTCAGGGTAGTTTTGATTTGCATTTCTCTGACTGCTAGCGATGGTGAGCATTTTTTCATGTACTTATTGATTGATTGTATGTCCTCCTCTGAGAAGTGTCTGTTCAGGTCCTTTGCCCATTTATTGATTGGGTTATTTGTTATCTTATTGTCTAATTTTTTGAGTTCTTTATATATTCTGGTTATTAGGGCTCTATCTGAAGTGTGTGGAGTAAAGATTTGTTCCCAGGATGTAGGCTCCCTGTTTATCTCTCTTATTGTTTCTTTTGCTGAAAAAAAACTTTTTAGTTTGAGTAAGTCCCATTTGTTGATTCTAGTTGTTAACTCTTGCGCTATGGGTGTCCTATTGAGGAATTTGGAGCCTGATCCCACAGTATGTAGATCATAACCAACTTTTTCTTCTATCAGATGCCGTGTCTCTGATTTAATATCAAGCTCCTTGATCCATTTTGAGTTAACTTTTGTGCATGGCGAGAGATAGGGATTCAGATTCATTTTGATGCAAATGGATTTCCAGTTTTCCCAGCACCATTTGTTGAAGATGCTATCCTTCCTCCATTGCATGCTTTTAGCCCCTTTATCAAATATAAGATAGTTGTAGTTTTGTGGATTGGTTACTGTGTCCTCTATTCTGTACCATTGGTCCACCCGCCTGTTTTGGTACCAGTACCATGCTGTTTTTGTTACTATTGCTCTGTAGTATAGTTTGAAGTCTGGTATCACTATACCACCTGATTCACACTTCCTGCTTAGTATTGTTTTTGCTATTCTGGGTCTTTTATTATTCCATATGAATTTCATGATTCTTTTATCTATTTCTACAAGAAATGCTGTTGGGATTTTGATTGGCATTGCATTGAACTTATAGAGAACTTTTGGTAATATCGCCATTTTGATTGGTAAGCTATGGATGTTGTGTCTGGAATTTTTTAACTTCTAAATTTTTAAGTTTATTTGTAATTTTATCATTTTAATATGCACAAAATTATAAGCTTATCATTTTCATTAATATTAACTTTTATCCTTTTCCTTATCACTGTGACTTTATTGAAATTATCATTTTTCCCCCAAAATGAATTTCAGTTTAGTTTACTAGTGGGCTTGTTTTCTATGTAACCATATGCTCATATTTATATCATTTTCTGTCTTCTATTTTCCATCAGTTCTGTTGCTATATTTCTACTTCTTGAGATGAAAAAGTAGGTGAATGCTCTCTACTTAACTTCTTTTTAATATCTGCATTTATGTTAAAAGTTTCTTTAATCTTGGTTTTGGATGCATCTCACAAGTCCCAATGTAGATTTTTCCTTAATTCAGTGCCAAATATTTTCTAATTTTTATTGTAATATCTTCATTCACTCATGAATTACTTAGAATATATATTCTTTCTAACTTCCAAACATATGGAGTTTCACTAGTTATCTTTTGGTTATTAATTATCACCTTAATTCTCTATACAACTGAAATCCTTTCAAATTTGTGGAGACAGTGTGGTTGACCACATGGCCAATTTTGATAAATATTCCTTGCATACTTATGATGAAATTATATTCTAAAGTTATCATGAGTGATGTTCATGGTATGTCAGTTGGGCCAAGTTTATTAATGATGTTAAAATCTCTATTCTTAGAAATTATTTCATCCACTTGTTCTTTCATGTACTAAGGAGGATTACATTTTTCCATTAGTTTTCTTAATTTTTGTTTGTTTGTTTTCAGATTGGGTTTTTTTTTGCAATAATTTTCTGGTAGAATAAACCCTTTAACATTATCTAATATCTCTCTGTACTTCAAAAATTTTGATTTCATTTCCACTTTTTCTGATATTATTACAAAAACAGCTTCATTTATGGTTGTATTTATGTCGTGTCACATCTTTTCATGTGCTGACTTCCAGGTTTTTGTATGCCTATATTTAAAGCATAACTCTAAAAGTCAGTATATAGTTCCATCTTGTAAATTTTTAATCTTATCTGATGAACTTTGATTATGGATGCTTATTCTATTACATACAATGTAATATAGTAAATAGTACATTTAGAATTAAGACTTACATCTTCCTATTAGCATTTTATTTTCTTATAATTTCTATGGTCCTTTGCTTCTCCTTTTGTTTACTCCCTGTTGGGTTAGATGTTTGCTTCATTATACCTTTCCCAATTTATTAGTTATTTTTAAACCATTATTTCAGTGTTTGAGATTTCTTCAAGTCGAGTTTTGCTGTATCAAGTCTGAGATGAATTAGTCCTTTTATCACTGACCAAATAATGCAAAGATACTAAAAATATTTAACTCCAAATATCCTCATCCTGTATCATATGCTTTTGGTCTAGCATATCTTAAACCAACAAAATGTTATGAGATTTTTATAGCACCAATATTATTTTATTGTTATTAATCTAATTGCTTTTCTATTGCTCATTTTTCTTCAAAATTTCCTTTTGAATAGGCTTGCTGGTAAAAATTCTTTCCCTTTATGTTTTTCTTAATAATGCCTCATTTTACCTTTATTTTTGGGGAAAGGTCAGTATTTTTCTGCAAAGAATCAATGCTAAATATTTTAGACTTTTGGTCCCACAATATCCTAGCTATTCAATTTCCCCACTGTGGTATAAAGCACTCATACAGAACAAGTTCATGAATGAGCACAACTATGTTTGTTCGCAAAAGACTTGGCTTATAATTAAAAGGACCTGTGAATCATAGTTTAGTAAACTTTTGATAGGAAAAAGAAATACTAAATACAACATTTTAGGTCAGGGAAGATTTTATTTTTATTTATTTATTTATTTTGAACATTTTGAAAATTCTATTCTATTGTCTTCAAACTTTTATTGTTTTAGTGCAAAAGTAGCTATTTATCTTATTGGTAAACAATAAGCTTTTTTTTTTTCCTTTGTGAGCTGGATGAAGACATGCTCCTCCCCATTGTATTTCTGCAGTTTTACTATAATAGTCCTAGGTTTTGTCTTGTTTTATTGATGGTTTTAGGTTTTCTGTTTTATTTTTTTGTGTGTTTTCTCTTTAAAGTTATTTGGATTTGTAGACGTTCTTAAACCTGTAGTCTGATGTCGTTTATCATTTTTTGGAAAATTTTGTCCATTATCTCTTCAAATATCACCTTTGCTATTTACTCCCCTCCCCTTTTAATCTGGTACATCAATTACCCATGTTTTTGATGGTTTTATTATATTACACATCTCATGTGTATTTTTTTTATCTATTGCCCACCTTTGTTTCTCTTTCATTCATTTCCTTAGGTATATCTACACTTTTGTTAAATTACTTTTTGGTTTTTCAGTTAAGATTATTTTATAATTCAGTTTTCTACAATTTATCTTGTTTTACAACTTCCATTGTCTTCATAACCTATTAATCTTTATTTTATTTTCAGCAGCACATGTATTTTTTTAACATTGAAAAACTAACTCATGTTATTCCATTATTGCTTTTCCTGTGGTCTGTTTCTATTCTCAGTTGTTTCTCTTGGTTTCCTACCATTTGATCTTATCTCTTCCTATGATTCAAGATATTTTATTTACTAAATTACAATATTAATTTGAGGCTATGAATGATAATATTGTCTTCCTGGTAAAACTTAACAAATGCTTTCAGAAGGCTAATCTAGTTGTATTAGCAATGACAGGTCAACTTCATCCAAGTAAGGATGGGGATGATTTGAGGATGTGCTTTAGTCGATTCAGGAACTGAACTATTTGTAGTTTACTCTTATTTCTAAGATATACCCCTTTTCCAAACGAAAGTGCCACATTTTCTTTTGGGGGAGGTTTAAGTTTAAACTTTATTTCCCTAAAACTCTGACTCTAATGGAAGCTCTTTATGATCCCAGCCACTATTTTCACAAGTTTTCTAGAGTAGGAGCCAGCAAACTGTGGCCCTTCACTCAAGCCTGGTTTTTATAAATAAAATTTTATTGCAACACTGCTATGCCCACTCATTTACACACTATTTATTGCTGCTTTTAATACTGTAATGGCAGAGTTCATTAGTGGTGGCAGTGATCATATGGCCAAATATCATCTACTCTCTGGCCCTTTATAGAAAAAGTGGCCAGTCTCTGAGGAAAATGTCCAAAAGTTCTGAAAACCTTTCTTGACCTTCACAATCTAAGTAGCTCTCTGATGCATTCAAAGAGAATTTTTAAACATTTTCCCTAGCTTTTACAGTTGTTCTCAGTAGAGAATTTGTTCCAAAACAAGTAGTCCAGCATTACTAAAAACAGGATACCTTCAAGCTATATGTAAGTTTGACATACCAAAAGCCAAATGGTTTTATTGTATCATAATAAATGATATGAGGCTGCTGGACTCGTGAACTCATTAATTGTCCGGAGGATCCTTCATTAGCAGGTCCTCAAACCATGATTGTCTAGAGAGCTCCTCTTTTGAACTAGTAAAGAAAACTGTGACTTTTCTCAAAGAGTTAATTGCTATGTCCTGCTTAGGAACAGAGCTGGGGGAAACTGGAGACTGTGAGGGATTCTAAAGTCCTATCTGTCAATGTCTAACTGATGTCTCAGTTCCAAGGTCATGCTTCACGTCTGCTCTCAGGTGTCCTGCGTAGTCCCACACTCCCAAGATGCACCTCCCTACCCAGAAAACTGTTGTTTCTGTTAATACAGAAAAGGGTTCATTGTCTGGCTTGAAATGGGATATCAGAGGAGTAATTTCTCCTTACTAAGACTAAGAATATTCTACTTTTAATCCTATCCTACTCCCCACTTTCTGAGATTATGGCTAAGTTAAAGTTAAGCTTTTCTGAAATTTCATAGGCAGTTTTCAACTTTCTTCATTCTCTTACATCCATTTCCTTGCCATTTATTCCAATATCAAAATTTCTGCATTCCCATTATCAAAAATTTTTTTGGGGGGGTCTACTGGGGATGGAACTCAAGGGCACTCAATCACTGAACCACATTCTTAGCCCTTTTAAGTATTTTATTTAGAGACAGGGTCTCACTGAGTTGCCTAACACCTCACTTTGGCTGAGACTGGATTTGAACTTGCAATCCTCCTGCCTCAGCCTCCTGAGCTGCTAGGATTACAGGCGTTATCTGGACACTATTTACCTTTAGCTCTCTTTGGATTTATGCTTGCTTTTTTATTATTATTTCAGTAACTTTCCTGAGTAAACATATGTTTATTTAAGCATGTTTGACTGGAAGCTTCTAAATCTTTACAGTGAATGTCATATGTCTTAAAATAAATCCTTATAATTCCATTAGTAATAAACTGTTAATTGCTTCTGTAATTCAAGCAGTAATAAAGCAAACCCTGCTTCTCTGTAGCCATAGTAATAATTACAGGTAAACATTAGACTTAAAATTATCTTAAAAACTAAGTAAAAAATAAAATGAAACACATAAATAATGACTTCCTTCATATTTTTTGTTTCTTAAACCAAATTAGGTTTCTATTGCCATACAACAAATTACCACAAATTTTGAAACTTAAAACAGTACGCATTTGTTATCTTGCAATTTTTGTAGGTCAGGCACGTAGGTGTGGCTTAGCTGTTTCCTCTCCTTAAAGGTCTCACTGACTGAGGTACAATCTGGGGATCTTCTTGGGGCTACAATGTCATCAGAGTTTCAGTGGGGGAAGATTTCACATCAGAACTCTTTCAGGTGCTTGGCAAAATTTATTTCCTTGGAGCTGCAAGACAGAGGACTTAATATCTTGCTAAAGGGTATTCTCAGCTAATGTAGGCACTTCTCCCTTTTTGCTACATGGGCTTCTCCAACAAAGCTACTTATTTCATGACAAATTGCTTCGTCAAACCCAAGGAAAGGAAAATGCTACAATGGGTCTTCTATCAACATAGAATCTTATACAATGTGGCAATTATGGGAGTGGCAGCCTATCAATTTTGATATCCTTTTGTTCCAAAGCAAATCACAGGGGACAGGATTATACAACAGCATGAACACTAAGTAGTGAAGATCAAGGGAGACACATCTTAAAGTTTGACCACCATACCAAGGTTAAGAGAATCAGAATAATGTATTATACTATTATACTATTCTTGTAATGCTTTGTGCTTTTAAAATGTCTCCATATACATATGTGTTTTTTTTTTTTTAATGTATGTCTCGGATGTGTCAATTCAAGCTTAAGCTGTGTTTAGTCTAGAACTCAGAGTTTTCCATGTAACCTCAGAGCACTAGGGGGGCAGAACCCTCAGGGAGCCATTTATATTCAGGATGAAAGAGCCTCCTGGTAAAGAAGAGGCACAGAGTTTGGATCAAAGACAACTGGGCAGCACTAAGATGACATGATTTTTAAAATAGCACAGCAATGTCAAACAAACTGTACCATACCTTTAGGACCTAATTAAAAAAAAAACTTACAGAATTTCAACAAAAATTGAAGAAAAAAATAAAAGGTTTTTCTTATAATTTCTTTGGGCCACTACAGTGTGAGGCATCAACAACATTGGTGGTAGTGCTTCAGGTGCCACCATTAGGACAGTACCTGTACTGGTGGCTACTCCCCTACTCCCTGGTTTTAGGAATCGGTGCCTCTGAGAAGCCCTTTGTGCCCTCAGTCTTGGATGTCAACACCCTTCATGGAGATGTCCACAGCCATAATAATAGCCTGACTTTGGTGGGTCCGAACATCACCTGCTGATATTTACCAAAGCAGGTATCAAAGACAAGACAACCAAAGGGAGGAGAGAAAAATGGCCGACAGCATAGAGTAAACCCAGACCCTCAATTTTGGTACAAACTTAAAAATTAGAGAATAGCTCCAAAATACTCTCTGGAAAGGATTTAAGGAAAATTACAGCCCTCAAAGTATGATAGATTAATGTAACAGAAAAAGAAATGTGATTTAATATCTAATTTTTATCCTTTCTGCTAATATTCTTGAAAAAAATATATTTTGTGTGAATAATCTCAATTACTGCTTAAAGACACACTGTGAGGTCAATATTGTTACTCCCATTCTCACCAGACAGATGAGAAAATAAAGTCCAGACAGAGCAAGGAAATTGTTCCAGGAAACGAAGCTGTTAAGTGGCTGACCTAATAAGTGTTACCTGTATATAATTTCTCTAGTCATAGCTGCTGGGACTGAACTGAGGATCATTGTCCCATGCAGCCCTGGGCCAGCCATACCAAATAAAACTGCCAAGAAAGCATAGTAACTGGCTTTCTCCATTCTCCTGGCCTAGACTTTCATTTCCCTGCTTCCTCACTTATTAAATCCCACCTATTTCAGTTGCTTGTCTTAAGTAAGACCCAATTCTTCTCCTAAGGATTCCTTCAATATAATATAGCAGGGTTCATCTTTTCTTTAGAGAAAACATCTTAAAAATATTACATTTTCAAAGGCATTAGTACCTTCTTCCTCACAGCTAGCCTTTAAAATTGGAAGCAATAAATTCATAAATACATTGTATATATGAATAAAGTAAGGCTCAGAGCACTTCGTGGACTTGTCCCGCATGCCCTGGCTCAAGGTCATTGGTCTCAAACTTTGGAGTGAATCAGGATTATGTAGGAGACCTGCAGTGGAGCCTGAGAATACACATTTGTAATACAGTCCCAGGTAAGGCTGGTATTTATGCTAACAATCTACATAACTCTATTTATTTTTTTATTTGTAGTTCTTGTATTTCTTAGAAAAAAAATAAAATCTTCATAAAATGAGAGTCAAGTGTTTCTGGTTTCAATATAAATATTTGCCTGAGAGAAAAGCAAAGATATTTATGAATCTTATATTTTTATATTTTCTTTAGATTAACTCATCAGATTGTCTTCTTGTTGTCTTAGCACAACAGAATTTTTCCTTACAAGATGTTCTGAACAGGTGGTTTTTAGTGAGAAGAGAAAATGTAGAAATAAAGACCATCCAATGAGAACAAAGATCCTTTGTTCCACAGCTTGCTATAAAGTAAGACAAAAGCAACCACCACTTAACTTTGGCAGAGATTCAAAGGCAGTCAGGGCAGCAGAAGGGCTGTAGAGTAGGAGAACGGGAAAGTTTTAGGCATGCTGTGATTTAGGTCATCGATATGACAGCACTGGAGTCACTAGAGTCAGGCTAACTGGAAGCAGAACATCTTCTGTAGTTGGCTTGAGGATCGTACTGAGCTTCCTCTGGTTGGTGCTGAATTGGAAACAAAGGCAAAAGAAAAAACTTATATCTGTTGACTAAATCCCAACCTTTAGGGGCCAATTCTGAAGAGGTTATGACTGGCTGGCTTCTTGTGATGGTGCAAAGGTCAGGATTCTATTTATTATATAGGGGCCAGTTATTGTCTGCCTACAGGAATGCTCCCAAGGATCTAAGCTAGAAGAGGCAGTCTCTAATTTCAGGGATAACTTATCCGCTAGGAAAACTAGGCCTAGCCATCAAAGGTGATGCTATTTTAGTGGCCCACAAAAATGCTCTACTGTCTTTCAAAATCAGAAGGAAAAAAATGAACTTCTAGGTTAAAAATATTTTAATGCATACTACCAGTATTTATGCCTTTATGTTAATTTAGTGTCATAAGACTATAAATGAGGAATATAGTATGGTAAAGGTGGTTTGGCAATGGAAGGAAATCAGAAGGCTTGTAAGGAAGAAGTTTATTATATGAAGGATCATCTTAGACCAGGCAGGGTCACAAGGAAAAGCGTCAGTATTGGTTACAAGGCAGGAAGGAGCCAAGTGGCCTTGAGTGTGGGACTGGGGGTGGGTGTCAATAGACTAAAGCCTTTGTTGAGGTTTCCATAAAAAAAAAAGGAAAGGCACTATGAACTATTTAGACTTGTTCTCTAGTTCTCTAGTTGACTGACACTCGGCTCTCAGATAATTTAGGGTAAGAGCAATATTTGCTCTTGTGTGAAAGACAGATAAGAAGGTCAAGGAGATTGATTGGTTTCCATATGAAAGGCATGCTTTCATGGAGAAATTCATTATCTTTAGTAATTAGCCAGTTCATGGAGAGGGAGTCTTTCCACAAGCTTTCAATGCCCGAGCACCAAGAATACAGAAAACAGAAAAATATAGTTAATACAGTTTGGCCCTGCAATGAATGGATGCCTAATAAGCATGCAGAATTTAAGAAAATGATATTAAAAATCCAGTTATTAAATATAATTTAAAATAATTTTTGTGGATAAAAAAAATCCCTGAAAATTAGGATACAGTCTTTCCTGGCTGGACCTGAAATCTAGACAGGATTCTGTTTTGCAAAGGGCTTGAATGAGGAGTGAAATGTCAATATCCAAGCAGACAGAACTGTATGAACTGACATCACAAGTAACCCCTGTCTCTCCAGACTCAGGTAACTGAAATGAGCTTCTTTATTTGTTTTGTTGTTCTCCTTGTAGTACTCAGCCCTAGTTCTTAAGCTTTAGCAAGTAGACACTGATTCCCTGGACTCTACATATTTCTAGTTTTCAAATTTCTTTCTTAAAGCCATTTCTGACATTTATCTCAGCATCATTGCCTTGATCTATGAACCATAAGACACTGAGAACAGGAAATATTTCTGTTTGTCTTGCTTAAAAAAAAAAAAGAACCTGAAGCTTTCTGAACTTGTATTTATAACTTCCCAAACTACTAGACAAATAACATTTACCATTCCAATGCCAATAAGGGAATCCAATATCGATTGCATCCTTTATTGTTTTTATTAACTATTATTCACTAATATAGTTAGAAATATATAATATAAACAAGCATAGTAGAGGGTTATTTTTGAAATGTTTCCTATTTTATTATGCATTTTTTTCATCTAACTTAAATCTTATTTTCAATATGGGATTTATCTAGTCTTTCTGTTTCATCCAACATCAAATATCAGTTTTAAAGTTTAAGATACTCTGAAAATCTTCAGTTCAGACACTGTACTTTATTGTGGTCACAAAGCTTTAGTTACTGGTTTAGGGCTTGAAAGTTACCAAATTCTCTTTCTGTCTTAAAGAACAAAAATATGTCAAGTTATATTTCTTTACTCTGCAAGCCTGAGGGAATATTTGTTTTCAGACAAGTGGCTTGGCTTGGAGTTTACCCTTTAGATATTCAAATGAACACTGTACTATATTTCTATTTCTCACTTTTTAGCTTCTTTCTCAGAAACTCTCAATAGGTCAACAGTAAGTGGTCACCAGTTTTTGGAGAAGATACTTGAATATTATAAATGTTCTTGAAATTTTAAGATGATCAGCATCACTATGTAGAAAGGATTATTGATTTCTATAAGGAGTTTGGAGTTTAAAATTAAACTAGTGGGACAGGGGGTGGAATGAAGAAAGGAGGAATAAAGATTCTAATGACTTTACCTTGGTAATGGGTTCAAGATCTATCAGTAGCAAAAAAAAAAAAAATGAGTAAGATTCTTGTCTTCATCAAAAATTCCTTTCAGACCAATGGTACAGAATAGAGGACACAGTAACTAATCCACAAAACTACAACTATCTTATTTTTGATAAAGGGGCTAAAAGCATGCAATGGAGGAAGGATAGCATCTTCAACAAATGGTGCTGGGAAAACTGGAAATCCATTTGCACCAAAATGAATCTGAATCCCTATCTCTCGCCGTGCACAAAAGTTAACTCAAAATGGATCAAGGAGCTTGATATTAAATCAGAGACACGGCATCTGATAGAAGAAAAAGTTGGTTATGATCTACACGCTGTGGGATCGGGCTCCAAATTCCTCAATAGGACACCCATAGCGCTAGAGTTAACAAATAGAATCAACAAATGGGACTTACTCAAACTAAAAAGTTTTTTCTCAGCAAAAGAAACAATAAGAGAGATAAATAGGGAGCCTACATCCTGGGAACAAATCTTTACTCCACACACTTCAGATAGAGCCCTAATAACCAGAATATACAAAGAACTCAAAAAATTAGACAATAAGATAACAAATAACCCAATCAATAAATGGGCCAAGGACCTGAACAGACACTTCTCAGAGGAGGACATACAATCAATCAACAAGTACATGAAAAAATGCTCACCATCGCTAGCAGTCAGAGAAATGCAAATCAAAACTACCCTAAGATACCATCTCACTCCAGTAAGACTGGCAGCCATTAGGAAGTCAAACAACAATAAGTGCTGGAGAGGATGCGGGGAAAAGGGCACTCTTGTTCATTGCTGGTGGGACTGCAAATTGGTGCAGCCAATTTGGAAAGCAGTATGGAGATTTCTCGGAAAGCTGGGAATGGAACCACCATTTGACCCAGCTATTCCCCTTCTCGGTCTATTCCCTAAAGCCCTAACAAGAGCATGCTACAGGGACACTGCTACATCGATGTTCATAGCAGCTCAATTCACGATAGCAAGACTGTGGAACCAGCCTAGATGCCCTTCAATAGATGAATGGATAAAAAAAATGTGGCATTTATACACTATGGAGTATTACTCTGCATTAAAAAATGACAAAATTATAGAATTTGGAGGGAAATGGATGGCATTAGAGCAGATTATGCTAAGTGAAGCTAGTCAATCTTTAAAAAACAAATACCAAATGACTCCTTTGATATAAGGGGTGTAAACAAGGACAGGGTAGGGACGAAGAGCTTGAGAAGAATATGTACAGTAAACAGGGATGAGAGGTGGGAGGGAAAGGGAGTGAGAAGGGAAATTGCATGGAAATGGAAGGCGATCCTCAGGGTTATACAAAATGTCATATAAGAGGTAAGGAGGGGTAAGTCAAGAGAATACAAATGGAAGACATGATTTACAGTAGAAGGGGTAGAGAGAGAAAAGGGGAGGGGAGGGGAGGGGAGGGGAGGGGGGATAGTAGACAATAGGACAGACAGCAGAATACATCAGACACTAGAAAGGCAATATGTCAATCAATGGAAGGGTAACTGATGTGATACAGCAATTTGTATACAGGGTAAAAGCGGGAGTTCATAATCCACTTGAATCAAACCGTGTAATATGATGTATTAAGAACTATGTAATGTTATGAACGACCAATAAAAAAAAAATTCCTTTCAGGGGTTGTGGCTCAATGGTAGAGTGCTTACTTAGCACATGTGAGGCACCACATAAAACAAATAAATAAATAAAGTTAAAAAAATTTATTTCATATAGTGTCTGAAATCACAGAAAGAGAGAGAAGTGTGACTGGGTAGTGGGTGAGGGAGATGAGAGACCAGTGTTGTAGATTCTATTGATGGTTCTCTGATACCTTACCTCTGGTTATTTATTGCTGATAAAACCTTGATCTTGTCCAGAGAAGTAGTGACCTTCCTGAAGTGCTGAATCCTGGCCACTCTGAGCCAACTGTAACAAGCTTGTTCTCTCTCAGGCTTCCTGGGATCGGCCACCAGAGTCCCTCTGGTTTGAAGAGGATGCCTGCAAGAGGGTTAGAAGAGAAGCTTTTGCTTTCTAGGTAATTAACAAGGTCAGGAACAGTGACAGTTTACTCCTTTCTTATCACCTACCATTGTTCTGCTTTGGATGTGAACACAATGTTCAGGGTCTCCATGGTACAATTATAAAAAAGACTTTTCTACTACTGATACCTTTATAAGTCAGGGTTATTTTAACTGGCATCCAGATGTGTTCCTAATTACCAAAATGCAGCCCTATCTCAATTCAGTTAAATTACCCACATCTATACTGGGCTTTGGGATAACATTTTTGATTAACAAAGTTTTACTGCTTCAAACTCTTTGAAAGCACCTTACAACACAACATCTAAGTTCTTCCAGATTTGCTTATCCATGACTCAGTGCTGCAACAAAGGCAACTCAAAGAAGTAATGAAAAGCCATTAATTACTACATTGTCTCCAGATGGGCAAAAGGAAGAGTGACTTCAGGTAGAGGTGGGGGCCTGGGGTCGGGGTGTACTGGGGGGAGGAATATAGAATGCTGAGAAAGTGGGGACTCAATGTATGGGCTTTTAAAGAAATTTGAGGGTGAAGAAAAAGAGAAAATGGTACAGGGCTAGTTCAGGGGGAAGCACAGTGAATAGAAACAAGCATGGATAGGGAAGGAAGAAAGGATTAACGAAGCAAGATCCAGCCACAAGGTATTCCAGATGCTCTAGTCCTTGAAAACACTACCAATATTTTAGAAACCAAAACACATCAAATAAAAAAAGAAACATATGTAGATAGAGGCTGAGTAGATGAGATATTACTTTTTAAAATTTTTTTGTGGTTGTAGATGGACAGCCTGCCTTCATTTTATTTTTTTTTATTTTTATGTGGTGCTGAGGATCAAACCCGGTGCCTCACACACCCTAGGAAAGTGCTCTACCACTGAGCCACAACCCCAGATCCGAGATATTACATATTTTTAACACCACAAAAATGCAGACATAACTTTGGTACATTTCTATAAAGTTTTCAAGATATAGAGATAATTTTTAAAAAGCTTTTCCCCAGACACCATCATGAATGTTTGTGACCCCCAACTACTCAGGAATCTGGGGCAGAAGGATTCCAAGTTCAAGGTTAACCTCTGCAACTCAGAGGAATCTGGTCTCAAAATTAAAATATAAAAAGGGCTGAATGTAGAGCTCTGTTCTAGAGTGTTCTGGATTTAATCCCTCCCAAGTCCCACCACACACCCTCAAAATAAACTTTTCAAAAAACCCACACTATCATTTTATGTAGGCATAGTTTCTAATAAAACATCTAATAATATGTCCTTAAAATCCTCTTTTAAGATATTTTGGACTTGCTTTCTATAAGCAAACTGTAGAAACTGCAAGTACTATTTTTCTCCCCGAAACCTCTGCAGGGTTAGCAATGCACTGAAGTTTGATTAAAAGGACAGTTCATGCAAACATAAATCCCTTAAAATATTTAGAGCACACAAGTTTCAACCCATCTTGTATTTATAAGACAACATTTTAAAATGAATACCTCTTAAGAAAGGAGGCTATTAGGTTGAGCAATGTCTTCTCTTCCCAATAGAGTATTAGACAAACTGAATATATAAATCTACTTTATGTTGCTGTATCAATGGCTGATGTTCAATGGACTTTTGGTATTAGGACTATAAATATCTGACAATGGAATGAGCATCATGCAGAAGGAAATTGACTATAGCCGCAGAAGGTGCTCTGAATAGGCCTCCATGGAATTATCTGCTTAATCTTTGCTATTTTGTTTTGTCTTTGTGCCTTTTGAGAGTGCAGTTATTTTCCTTATATAGTTGGTGGGTGGTTTAGAAGGACATTAAGAGTGAGCCTGTGTTCTCATTGTGCCCACTGAGTGTTATCAAGCCCGTTGTGAAAGCTCACGTGTGATGTTGAAATCTATTAAAAAATGTTAAAACAATCACAGTGAAGCCAACATTTACAATCCTCCTACTTTCCCAGCCAAACTTCCCCACAGATCTCCCTGTTAGGTCTTGGAGGTTACAGATAATTGACCAGAATATACAAACTCACTGTTTTCTATTTTGTGTTCTCTCTCCTTTCCTTTATCCTTATCTCTGCATTTAATTTCTCCTTTGATTGTGGAAGGAAATGTTTTCAATCACCTGACATAGGTTGAAGTTTAAAAAGTGTAAAGCTGGAATTTAAATCCTCAGCAGCGAACTTCTCATGATCATTGGCTACGGGTGTGAAGGTATTTCAACTTATTTTTTTTTGTTTTGTTTTTGTTTTTTATCCTATTCCAACCAGTCATCAGAGAGCAATGTTATATTCTACTTGTGTACACATGGAAAACTGTAAATAATTACTGAAGATAAAAGTGATCCAGTTTTACATCATGAAGTACCAGTGTGACATGCCCTGGGGAGAGGACAGTAGAACATGGAGCCAAAGAAAAGCTCCGGGGTAGAGATGGGACTTGTGTAGGACAATGTGGACGATAGTAGTAGATGGCAGAAGAACCCTGTTTCTTCCCTATAGATTGTTGGCCAGTTTAAATTGCCATCACAATTATAAAAGGCGAGAGGCTGTCACCAAAGAGTGGCTTGCTTTTAAGAGCCATCATCGTTTAATGAAAGGATCTAAAATGGGGACTGTGCTGGGTTGAAAGAGGGCTAGGAAATTACTAAAACATCTTGCCAAATTTTATAAAAATAAACATTCCCCCTCAAAAAAAAAAAAAACCATGAAAAAGGATGTTCATTTCCAAGTATAGGGAAGTCAAAGGTCATTGCTTGGATGGAATTCAATCTCCTCTACTCAAGACATATTATTATAGGGCTCTCAAGGGTAGAGCAAGAGAAGTGTTTCAAGGCAGCAGGAAAAAAGAACACCTAAGGGTGTCCCAATTTACCTGACAACAGACTCCTTAAAGGTCAGGAGAGAGTGGTATGAGATTTTTTCAATACTAAAGGGGAAAAAAAGTCAACCAAGAATACTGTACAGGGCTGGGGTTGTGTCTCAATGGTAGAGCATTTGCCTGCCATGCATAAGGCACTGGGTTGGATTCTCAGTACCACATAAAAATAAATAAATAAATAAAGGTATTGTGTCCATCTACAATGAAAATTTTTAAAAAAAGGAATACTGCACAAAGCAAAGCTGTCCTTCAGAAGTGAAAGAAAGAAAGATAAAGGCCTTCCTAGACAAACAAAAGCTGAGAGAATATGTCTGCTCCAGACCAGACTTACAAGAAATGCTAAAAGAAGTTAATATGTTAAAAGGTAGATAATATGGAAAGATGCAAAGGACATTAATTGGAAGAAATGGGAGTGCAAACAGAAAGCATTTTATTAGTATATTTTCATTCTCTTTTATGTGTATTTATGTGTTACTATCATTCCAAAATAGCTTATGACAATGAAAACATGTTTTTATGTGCTTAAGGTAACCACAAAACAAATCTATAATGGACAAACTAAAAATAACAAACAAGGAATCAAAACACACTACTGGAAAAAAATCACTTAACCACAAAGAAGAAGACAAGAGAGGGAAGGAAAAAAAGAAAAAAATAATTAAAATAAAACTAAAAAAATAAATTACAAAATGACTGTAGTAAGACCTTAGCTACTGGGACTTATATGCAAGTGGATTAAACTCCCCAACTAAAAGACATAGAGTAAAGGAATGAATAAAAAACAAAACTTAATTATATGCTGCTTACAAAAAAACTAACTTCTCCTCTAAGATCACACATAGGCTGAAAGTAAATGATTGTGGTATGATTTTTCCATGCAAAGTGAATCAAAAGGGAAGCAGAAGTAAGCACACTTATATTAGGTAAATCAGACTTGAGATCAAACATAGAAAGTGGGCACAAGGATGTTCATTACATGATAATAAAATGGTCAATTCAGCAAGAGAAAATAAAAGATATAAATAATATATGCATCTAATATTAAAGCACACAAAAATATAAAGCAAGAATTAATATATCTAATTGGAGGAATAGACTCCAATCTAATAATATTAGGGTAATTTCACACCCTACTTTGAGTAGTAGACCAATTATTCTGGGCAGAAAATTTAAAAATGGCAGACTTAAGTTGCACTCTAGACCAAATAGACCTAGCAGTTAACTAACAAAACAATCCATCCACCAGCTGCAAAACACAACATTCTTATCAACAGCACATGGAATCATTCTTCAAGATAGATCACATGAAAGGCCACATTATTGTACCTGACTTTAAACAAAGTACACTATACTACAAAGCCATAGTCATCAAAATGACATGGTATTGGCCAAAAACAAATAAAACTACAACCACCACCCTACTCAAGCACGCATAGCAATGAAACACAACACAAAGTCTTGAAGTAAACCTAAACATCTAGAGCCAACTGATTTTCAAAAAAGGTCCCAAGAATATACTCTGGAGAAATAACAATCTTTTTAATAAATGGTACTTTTAAAAAAGAATATTTTCCCTCCAGGGAAGGATATAATCAACCAAATACTGTTTGAGAAAATGTGATATAATTACATTCTCTTCCCTCATCTCTCTTTTACAAAGTTAAGGAAATTAAAGTCCAACTGAGTGAGTTCTTTTCATTTTGTAAGACATAATGAATGACTGTTCCTAGATCATTCCTAAAAAACTCTTGTTTGGTTGATATACTAACAACCCCATATAAACAACTTGATGTGGTGGAGGTCCGCTATTGGTCATGGTATTAACTTCTGAGGACTGCTGTAACAAAGTAACACACATTGGATAGCTTGAAACCACAGAAGTTGATTCTTCCACAATTGCTGTTATGCTTTGAATAAGACTTATGTATTAAAGCCTTGGGTCCCCAGTGCAACAATGTTCAGAGATAGTTTTTGGAAAGTTATTGGATCATGAGGATTTTATTTCACCAGTGGAATTATCCATGGACAGCTGAGTGGACTGCTGAAAATGATAAAGGTTGTGGGGATTGGGACTTAGCTGGAGGAAGGTCACAGGAAGCATGACCTGGAAGGGTATTCCTTTTCCTCCACCCTTTCCTCTTTCTCTCTCTGCTACCCAGCAGTGCTGTGAGTTGAGAAGCTGTCCTCTGCTATCTTTGCACAGTGATGTTCTGCCTTGCTTCAAGTTCAAAGCAATGAAACCCACTGACCTTCTACTAAAAGTTCTGAAACCATGAGTAAAAAATAAATATTTTCTCCTCTAAGTTGCTTATGCCAGGCATTTTGGTCAAACTGACTAACAGAATTTACAGGGACCAAAAGTCTAAAATCAAGGTGTCCGTGGGGCCGTGATACTCCTTTGACTTAGGGAAAAAAATTCTTCCTTGCCTCCTTCTAGCTTCTGGTGGTAGCTATTTATCCTAGTAATTCCTTAACTTGAGGAACATCACTCCAATCCCTGTCTCTTGACATTTTTCCTGTGTATCTTTGGTTTCGCATGATATAATTCCCTCTTATAATAGGAACACTAGTCCTACTGTATTAGAGCCTATCCTAATCCCCTCAGCTGCAAAGACTGTAGATCTAATTAGGTCACATTCACAGATATGAGGAGCTAGGAATTGAACAAATCTTTTAGGGAAACAAAATTAATTCATAAAGTTGCTCACCATTTTTCTCCCTAAAATAACTGCTTCCTTCTAGTTTTGTACAGCTATCATTCCAAAAATAAATGAATTCATCTTACTTAAACTCCATCAGTCGAGTTTCAAGTCAATCATTTTTCAATCATCCTGAATTCTAGGGGAGTAGGATGTGCCACTGTTCTACATTTTGAACTGTAGCCAAACTGGAAATACTCTTAAATGGGTTCTGGGATTTGGACTTTGAATCATTGATAACTATTCTCTTGGACCTCCACATATCTGACATCTGACATAAATAAAAAACCACATTTTTTTCTGGCTTGTTTATGGGCATATCTTGGGGAGCAAAGTCAAAACCTTCCTGAGAGAAAGATATATTACACCTATTGCTTTTCCCATCTGCAAAGCTGGCCATACTGTCATAAAAGAAAATTGGAGTGTTCTGTCATTATTTCTTCTTCCTATGACCAACTTCACTATTACCCAATTCTCTTTGCTTGGGAACGCAGAGTGAAACACAAAGTATGACATTTTGCTTAAAATGTAAGTCTGCCCAATTTTTATGTACTATTTCCTTAGACGATACCTACTTTGATCCTCTTGGATACTTTCATCCTGTTTTACCTTGATAAGAAACTTCATGGTTCTCATGGGAAATAACAAATTTTAAACAATCCTGATCCACAGAAAGGATCCATCACTTTAGCTTATTCCTTTGTTAATTTCCCCTGAAAATCTCTTAAAACCATTTGTTGAACTGTAGCAGAAACTAATATAAAGGTGGGGCATTAAAACTTTGAAGACAGAACAAGCAAACTAAATAAGTGAGTTGCCTAATTGGTCTGTAAATGTTCTTTTCTTCCTTTTTTTCTTCCAAAGTCTTTATGCATTAATTCATCAAACTTTTAAAACAGTGGAGGTGAACAGGGGAGGAACTACTACTCCATTTAAACAAGGAGGCAGTGGTGGAATCAAAGCTTGGGTACAGGCAGGACAGCAAGGACTCTTTTATCCTAGTCATCAAGGTTGGTCCTCTCCATGGGACCAGCTCCTAGAGGAGAAGTCCTCTGCACCGACTACAGCCAACTGCCAATATCTATATTTTCTCCAGGCTTGGATCTCAGGACAGTACTTTACCAACTATAGGATAAGACTCACACTAAGTCATAAAAAATAAACTAAAAACAAAAAGGACATAAAGTGAAAGTTAAGAATCCATTTAATTTAAATATATACCATTTTTCTATTTTAACACTATAACATAAATGCCATATGTTGACACATTAGCTATCTTTAATTAGAGGAGTGAATCTCACCCTTACGTTGAGTGACATGTCATTTTTACTCATAGCTGATGTTGACCTTACAAAGAATAATATTCTATTATTTAATTCAGAAAGAACAGAATTTTATTCACTAAATCTTATGACCTACAAGTTTTCTTGAAACATTTGGGTTATCTAGAAGGACATTAGTAGCTTGTCACAGTGTGTGACATTAGCCTATGCACATGGCTGAGTGTGAAGGGGTCCTGCTAAATTTGGTTTGAAAGGCAGTCTGAAGTACTTAGCTTCCCCTTGGCATCCAGCCTTCTGGTACTAGATTGCTTCTGAGAGCAAGTTTCACTCTCTTGACCTTAAAGACATTCTATCCACCTTCTCCTTTTGAGCTTCATTTTCTACAAATGACATGGTAGTGACTTCTACATGTGCCTCCTTCCATGGCTTTTATTCCATTTTATCTTCTTCCTCATTCTTCTTGGCAACCTTTGAAATGATTCCATTCAACACATTTCTGGCAACAAACTTCTGAGGTTCATGGACTGTCATTAAGTTACTGGACACTCGGTTCTGGCTGTATGTTTGGATAATGGCTATTAATAGATGTCCGAAACTGATCTGTCTGAAATTTTTATACCACTTTGCATTTTTCAAACCCTGCGAGTATAAGAGTTACATTTGGCTCTTGGTTCTATTTGATTTTTCAAGACTCAAAACTATATGAAACATTAGCAACCTGAACAAACATGAGTTTGACTTTTGCAAGTATTCAGAGATGTTCCCTGTGTGTACATCAAAACCTGAACCAAATATTAGCAAGTGACACAGACACTTTAATAAACATAGCTATCTATATAAAGCATAGTAAAATCGTAAATTGGTATTGATCTCATGGGAAATTTTGTTCAAAACAAGAAAAATAGTGGAATCAATTTCAGTGAGAAAAATCCCAGGATGATTATTGGACGTTGAATGGATAAAACACTTGTTTTTTTTATTACTTTTATTTTAATTTTTTTTCTTAGAGTAAGTCCAGATTCCCTAAAAAGTCCCTCTATATTTTCAGTTGTTCTTGCCTTACACTCCTCTAAATCTATTGTTATATGGCCAAGTACACTGAACTTCTTCATTTTCTCAATTACAATATCCTTTCTTTACACATGTTGTTCTAATCTGCCTAAATGTTTTGACCTCTGTCTTTACAGTTTTGTTTTTTTCTGCTCATGCTTAAGATCTCACTTAATAGTAAGTTCCTCCCCAAAGCTTCCTCTGTGAGTACCATGTCCCCTTCCCCGTACCCACAATAACCTTATGCCCATGACACATACTTAATACAGGATCTTGTGAATCTCTGGCATGTCTCCCACTCCCTTTCTTACACACCACACATACAAGTTCACTGCTGGATACTCAGACAATACTTCATGATTGTTTACTAAGTGAATGAAGTCTGAATAATTGTGAAAGTAGGGAAAAAATGATTGCCCAAAGCAGAAAAGCTTTAACTATCCTACTTCATTGAGTCTACAACTTCACTTTTTAAAATTAATATTTGATGAGACCCCAGAATTTGATCTCCAGCTCTGATTTCTTAAAGTTTGTAATTATAAATTCATTCTCCCCATCTAACTTTAATTAGATGCCTAATTTTAATGTGAACACATCCAGACTCCCTTGCCGCAGGCTGCCCGGCCCCGGGTCGGCTGAGTTCCGCTCCTGCCGCCTCTGAGACAAAGTTTTATTTAGAGAGAGGCCGTGTGCGTCCCCTAACAAGTGGGTCCGCCACGTGTGTTCTACCTGAGCCGGGGGGTTTCCCCTTCCCCCGGAACACCCTCCTACCATCCTTTCCCAACCAATGGGAACTCTCCCATTACAAGAGTGACATGAGTAACCTGAGTCCTGAAAATGGGCCCAGCTAGACAGCATGAGTCCAATTACCATATGAATGTGAATTGCTGGCTGGCAGTCATAAAATCCAAAGGTGCCTGTATCAATATTTTTGCTGTGGCTCCTAACACTCCCTGAAATCTTTCTCCTCTCTGGCACTTACACAGGAGAAACCAATCTCTAGACAAGCTTATGTCCAAAGCCTGGGATCATCTTTGACCCTTCCTTTTCTCGTATCCCCAACATTGAATGCATCAGTAAATTTTCTTAAATCTGACTTTAAAATACATTCTCTCCAAAATGTGACAGTTTCTCAAGATTTCCAAGCTACCACCTCCCACTATCATTTTTACAACCGTCTCCTAACTGGTCTTCCTGCTTTCATTCTTGTCTATCTCTGGTTTACTCTCTCTGAATCAGAATGACCCTCATAAAACACAAGGTAATCCATGAACTTCTTTGATCACTATCATCCAAAGGCTTCACATCTCAGGGAGCACTGAATACCTTTTGGTTACCTGCTGGTCATGGGCAATCTAGACTCCTGTAGCTTCCTGCCTTCTCCTCCATGTTCTCTCTTCTCCTTTCCCCAACTCCAGCAACATTGGTACCCTTCCTGCTCCTTCAGTGAATTCCACCTCAGGGCCCTGGCTGGTTGCACAATCCTCCCAGGAATGGTCTTTATTCAGACTTCACACTCCCTCATTTCCTTCAACCCTTTACTTAAATACTTTCTCTGGGAGGCCTTTCTGCACCACTGTTTGAAAAGCTGCCACTGGCATTGACATTGCCTTTTTGTCATTTTTTTTTTCTTTTATGTAGTAATTTTTGCCTTCTAATACAACACTTTTTTTAACAGTATTTCTTTTGCTTCCCATCTCTCTCTCCCAATGGAGTATAAATTCCATGGGTCAGGAACTGTTGTCTCCTTTATTCACTACTGTGTTCCTGGTTTCTAGAGCATACTTAGTACTTAATAAGCATTCAATGGTATTTATTTTTAAAATGTGTGAAACTCTAAGAATAAAACATAAATAAGACTTTCTGCATGCCTGCAAAAAGTTCATAGTGATAAAAAAAAAAACCTCTACAGAAAGGCTTTTATTTTTCCCAATGAGACAACAGATATTTTTAGAGTATCACATTCTAATATTTCTACAAATGGAAGGTATCTTAATTTTTAAAATATATGTTCAGTGCAACCTCCAGGTAGCAACTGACCTATGAAAAAAGACACAAGCTGGAATCTGATGCTTGCCAGGAAAATTCTGTCTAATCAAGTTGAACAACTCTTTTGCCCTTAAATTTCAGTATCTCAGACCTAGGAATTTTTTTATAATGTAAATTGCTCCCTATTTTCCCACATAATTCTCTATCAAGGGGAATTTTTGTGGATTTTTTGCATCCTTCATAGTTTCTAACATCCCTGAAATTCTAAAATTCCCTAATTCTAAGGCAGGTATCTTTATATGCAAGAAGTTCAACTGTGAATCAATAGTAACACTTTCTTTTTTTCTGGGCAATAGCTTTTAAAAAAAGGATTTCTCCAGTCCCCCTGAATGGGAAACAAGTCTTGCCTGGCCAGAGGTGTGCTGGGCCATGGCTGGTAATGGGGGAAGCCAAAATTCCCAAGGCAAGATGAGCTTAAAGTGAATTGTCAGGAACCAATAGCTCAAAAAACAGACACCACCTGCAATACTCACTCCCCACTTCTCAGTGTTGAAACCCCATTAAAGAAACCACTAGAGCATTGGCATAAATATTTCAAATAGAAGTTCATGGGAAAAATTTTTTTTAAAAAATAGGCCTGGAAACTTGGCATTTGATGAAGCCCTAGGTAGATGATAAAATCCAAGATATTTGTCTATGTAATTTTCTGGGAGAGGATTTTCTTGCTTTATTTTGTTTAAGCAATATTACTATTTTAAGATCTTTAAGATCCATACAGTTAGTGTCCAGTAGATTTACTGAATTTATCACCACAGAATCAATCTCTTCTGATTTTGTTTCCAAGTATGTTCCAATTTTTAAACAACAGGCTTTAAATTGGCCTATATAACATGCAGGTAGAGTCATTAGAGAATTCCATCTTTGATAAATCCTTTGTCGCCACAGGTAGCAAGAAAAAACACTATAAATTGAACAGAAATTTGTCATTTTGCTATTTACACAATAATGGGCTTAGTAGTCATTAGAGCAAGACCCACAAGGGCCCACCTGAGTGTGATTGCAAGTAGGTGTCTGACCCTGAGGTAAGGCCATGGCAGGGCAGCCAAGGGATGAGCCAGGCCAAGCTACTTTCCTCTTCTGAAGTGCTGAGATCCACCTTGCCCAATGCCACACAAATGCAAATGTTGTTGTTTGCAATCCTGTTGCTCCTTGTCTGGCTCTTCCAAATAGTCCTGTACTCTACAGAAAGAGTGCCTTGCCTACCACCTGTGGGAAAGCAAGGAGACAGGAGGAAGTAAAGGTGAGCTTGTAAAGTCAAAATGATGACTTCAATTTCGATATGTATGCCTCTTGTGCCCAGAGATTTATTCTTCCTTCAGGGCACTGCAGTAAATATTTATTTCCTCCATGGTAGGCCACAAATTAAATTGGGGTGACCCAGGTGAAGTTTTGTATTGCAAGGAAGGAAACAGAGAACATTCTGCTGGTGCACTTCCTCATTAGAGAAGTTACCATTCTCCCTAAAGCTTCTCATCTGTTGCACGCTTCCAGGACCAAAGTTATAAAAGTACCCTGTTGTGACTCCCAGGGCTTTCCTATGCCCAACCCCATCCTGCACCAGATGCCCCAGTGCAGGAATGAGGGTGAGCAATGATAGACAGGACTTCGCCACCGTCATGGCTGCCAAGTCAAGAACACATTTCCCTTCTGAACTAAAGGTTTTTAATCCAGGGGTTCATTTCTTATTTTCCAGGATTGCAGGAAACTCCAGGTACTTCTTATCCTTTCCCCATTTGCTCTCATTTTCTGTTTCTTCTGCTTCCTTTTTTTTTCTTTTCATTTTATTTGTTTGCTGCCTTCCAATCAGCTCCCCACTGAGGCTGTTTTTTAGGGCTGACTTGGGAAGAAAATATTTACAGCTTTTATAGATTCATAATTTTTTTCAATAAACATGATATCATAATATGATAGTAGAAATCTAAAGATGACAAAGACCAAGTCCCTGCCGACATGAAGAGGAGCATTTTAAAGTGCTATATGCCTATTGTTGGGTATACCTCTGTGGGAAAAGTCAATAAAATGTCACAGTTAATTGGCATGGGTTTTCTCAAGCAAAACTATGTAGGCCATTCCCCCCCAATAAAGTATCATATGCTTTTCAACATTTCTACTAGAAAATTCAAGATAATTAAGTTTAATGAGCAAAATAAATTATAATCTAGAACATAGGAAAAGGGGAGAAAGCAAAAGAGAGATCTTAAAAGATTATCAATGATTTGTCGGATTTTCTCCAACAGACTAATCATGCTCTGTGCCATGCAAAGGTCATTAACAAGATGTAGCTGTTTTAGTTAAATTAAATTGAATTTTTCATCCCAGTAACTATTCCAAGTGCTCAGTAGTCACACATTGCTAGTGGCTACAGAATTGGATGGAGAAGCTTTAGAAGAGCTCCTACTCCAAATCCTGAATCATCCCCCAGATGATTCACAAACTTGAAGTTTGAGAAACACTGCCTAACCCATTCAATTATTTATCTTTGCCCTCACTATTATTACAGTACAAGACACTAAATTGATTTATAGCATGGTGAACTAGTGTCTGGTTCATATAAGAAAAGGCAATGTCAAATTCATTTATAATATGTCCCCTAATAATAAGAAAGCATGCCACCTTGGTTTTCTATAAATGCTCTAATTTTTTTTTCTGATTTCCTATGAGTTAATCATTTTTTTTTTTTGTTATTGTTGTTTGTTTTGTTTTGTTTACGTTCCCAGGTCTACAGCCAACTTTCACGAGGACTGGTAAGAAAGAACACAGAGGGCTGGGGAGCGTGCTTGCCTTCAGCATTCCTGAGGTCCAGGGTTCAATTCCAAAAAAAATAAAATAAAATAAAGGAAGAAAGTAAGTAAACAGAACCCAGAACCAAAATATTGGTGTCTGTGTTCTTGTCCTCCTATTGATCTTTTGGATGTTCTGTTGCATATTGTTTAAGACAAACGATGTGGCCTAATTCAGAAGTAACACTCACCACAGTGCATGTGAATGTGAGTGAGTTCAGAGAGAAGTGAGAAAATGACTGTTTCACCAAGCAGTTTAGAAGTGCAACTCGGGTGCTGTAGCCACATTTTTTCTGGATTCATCTTTTATATTATTCTACAAAACATGGGAGAATAGGACTGGTGAGATCCTCTAGCCAATATGAAAAACTAATGCAAGTGTGACAGCAGAAATGGCTCTAAACATTAGGATTGAAGAAACACTATGTCCCAGAGCTATAAATCCCTCCTTGAGACAGACTTCCTTGAGGACAGCAACTGCATCTTCCATTTATGTAGGTCGAGGGCCAAAACTAGTGTTTGGAACAGGACAGGAATTCATTAAATATTTGTTGAATTAAATTCCATGGAGCTATCCCTAGTTCAGGCATAGAAAAAAGGAAAGGGCTGTCTACTCTCTCTGGCCTGTTCAAGGGAGAAACATATCTAAATAAAAATTTGATTGTGTTCAAGTATCTATTCTAAAATGAACTTAGTTGGCCAGAGCAAAAATTTAAAATTATCCCTAGTTCTGAAAATAAAGTAAAAATAGAATTATCCTTACAACCCTAAGTCAAAATATTTTTTTGCATTCATGAAATAAATTGTTGAATACTTATTGATATTTTTTCTGTCAGATATCTATCTATCTATCTATCTATCTATCTATCTATATCCTTCCCTTGCTTACTTTAATGAAGCAATAAAAAGAAATTATTAAGGAACTCATTCTCTGTTCATTATTAAAGACAATGTTCAAATTTTTATGCAGGAAAAATGAGCCGTCTAATACAAATTTGACTCTTATTATTTCTGATATTTGTATATTTGTTCTACAAATAATAATACGTGGGCATCAGCAGTAATTCAATTTGTACTGAGTAAAAAATATGCACACAGTGCTGGTCATGCAGAAATGCTAAGCACAAGGCCAAGTGTCAGCCTGCAGACAGGCGTTTGATGAATCACCTTTGTTCATGCCCTTATTGATGTTTTCTCCTGACGTCTATGTGATTTCTCTCCATTGATTCCCTCCATGACCTTGGGACAGTCTCAATTGCTCTAATTTAGTTTCCTCATCTGAAATGGGGTATTATGATCAGAGGGGCAAGGAAATGATGGGAGAGGAGGACAGCATGAACCAGCCACCTGCAAAATGGGGGAGAATGAACCCAGAGAATTTCTTTGGAGCAGCTCATGAATACAAATCTCCATTTACGATGCAGGTTCTAGACACACATCACATACCTAGGCTAGTTCCCATCTTCTTATTCTTCTTGAAAATATAACTCAGAAGGGAATCACATGAGGGAAATTTGTCTAAAAAGAGCAACAAAAACCATTAGTAGAATCAACTCTCAGTTGTCTTAGAGCATATTATACCTGACAAATCTTGACAGCAAAAAAACAATATTCCATTTCAATGCTTGCTTGGCTAACAGCTCACATCTATTTACTCTTAACTTGGCATGTAGCCTACATTCAAGCTCTAAAGTCATTTAGAAACATGAAACTTAGAGACGATTGGGGATGGAAAGACCTTTAAAAATCATCTGGGCCGATCATCAATCTGAATGTCTCTCCGAAGCTGGAACAATCCCATTGATGTGGAACCCACTACTCCCTGCGGCGACCTATTCTATCTTTGCACCAATTCCTTGCTGCGGGAAGAATGAAAGTAATGGTTGTGCTTGAGCTGCATTTTTATGACAGGGTGATACACAAACTCTCCTTTCCCAGAGTAGGTTGCAGGGGAAAAAGAGAGTATTTACGTAAGGAAAGGGATAGTTTCCTATTCCGTTTTGACAAAAAACAAACAAAAAAAAAAATTAAAAACAATCACAGTGTGAGTGAAGTTCTCTTAAAACCATAAACAACCACGTATTAAGATTAGTGAAAATTATTTTTAAAAATCAATAACATTGATATAAGGGGACTGAAGACACTCCCTGTGATTTGGGCTTTTAGTCTCACGCTACCGCTTATTACAATACCTTGGGGCACCTCCTCTAACACAAAGCATGGACAAGTAACAGAAAGCTCATCTCTTCTTTCCTGGACCCCTATTATAGTCACCTCTAGTTCCCAGCATGCACACAAACCTTTGTCCCCTCTGAGCCCCTGCCACAGGGACAATGTGGCACTTTGATGTTCCCATTCTTTGTCTTCTTTAACTCTCAGGTGTATTGGATGCTATCTCTATTTCCTGGACACTCTTTCCCTCTCTATCACTTGACTTTTATTTCCACTATTGTGCTAATACTCCTCATTTAAGATCCATAATAAATTCCCAATCAGCAAATCCAAAGAACATTTTCCAGCTCTTCTCCCCAGCAGACTTCAATGATGCCCCTCATTCCATGCTCACTAGCTCTGTCTTAGAGGCCATCACTCAGTGCCACCACCTATCTGTCCCCCACTTTCTTGTTTAGTTCTGAGTCTCCAGTAAGCACCAACGTGCCCCAAAGAGACACCTTAGTCAATGTCTTCTTTTGCTTCCTGTGCTTTTCCTGAGAAATCACATCTATTTTGGATTTTCTTTGTCACCTTCATACCTCCAGACCTGGCCTCTCCCACAACTTCCTGGCTCATTTTGTCTCCATGAAGGGACTAAGATATAAAATACTTCATGGAAGGGGGGAAAAAAGGAATTCATGAGGAGGGGTGGGTGGAAAGATATCTGGAGAGGAAAAGAACATCTAGGAAGTTTGAAAAGCATATTTAAAAGCTTAGAGGCAGCAAAAAGTGATATTGCCAAGCAATTAAATGGCAGCTGTTTCATTGAAACCAACTGAAAAGGTGACATTGATAAAACAGGAAGGCGAGACAGAAAGAGCAGGGTCATGTGAGGCCTTGTAATTCTGTGAAGGAGTTTACACTTTATTCTAAGGGTGCTAGGATATAGGAAGAGTACAAGGAATTACATGGCCAAATTTGCATTGGCTATAACTGGTTCCTTAATGCTAAGGCAGACAGTCTATGGATTTACAGGGAAAGGCAGGGATGTGGAATATTTAGGGGGGTGTTCGGATGTCCATTCAGGAGATGATGAGAGAGTTGGGTTCAACAAAGGCAGTTGACATGGAGGCTGTGAAACAGAAAAGAGAAAGGATTGAAGAAACACACAGGACTCTAAGTAGGCTAACTGGGTGGACCACTGGCACTTTTACTAACAGGACAAGCTTGAGCGAGAGCAAGTTTGAGGCCCAAAATATGAATTAAGTTTTCTACAAAAATATTAAAATGTCTTCTGGAAATCTCCATGAGATGATCTCACTCCTCAAGTGAGTCGGAACTTGACAAGAGAGTGTGGGAGGGAGGAGTCGTCGAAAGAAAAAGGAAAGTCAATGAAAATGGAAGGCAAACTGGGCGAGCAAAAAAAAATCACAGCTGCCCTCATTTTCCTCCCCCAAGCCACTGTCCTTCCTCCCATTCAGTCTTTCATCATCCTCTCCCACAACTTCCTGGCTCATTTTGTCCCCATGAAAGGAATGAGATATAAAGTAATTCATGGAGGGAAAAAAAGGAATTAATGAGGAGGGGGTGGATGGAAAGATATCTGGAGAGGAAAAGAACATCTAAGAAGTTTGAAAAGCATATTTAAAAGCTTAGGAGCAGCAAAAAGTGATATTGCCAAGCAATTAAATGACAGCTGTTTCATTGAAAATGAAACACAAAATATTGTGGACCTTTTCTAAATTCCTCATTAGTCTCTTTCTAAGAATGCAGCCTGATCTTCCTAATGAGCCACTTGTCCATGACTCCCTGGCCCTAAAATGTTCACTAGTGTTGGGTGCTGTGGTGCACACCTGTAATCCCAGCAGCTCAGGAGACTGAGACAGGAGAATCCATTGCAAGTTCAAAGCCTGTCCCAGTAATGGCAAGGCGCTAAGCAACTCAGTGAGACTCTGTCTCTGAATAAAATACAAAATAGGGCTGGGGATGTGGCTCAGTGGTTGAGTGCCCCTGAGTTCAATCTCCAGAACCAAAAAAAAAAAAAAAAAGTTTACTAGGTCCCCGTTTTCAAATTCCACAAGCTCTTTGGGATCTGCTTTCTCCTTTCTTTTCCATTTCAAATTTCCCTATACAACACCCTTAGGAGGCCATGACAGCTTCCCAGTCCAACCCAGAGGATTTGAGTTTTCTTCCTTCCACACTTTGGATCATGTTATTGTCCATTTCACTTACCTACAATTCCTACCAAACTGTCTCTCAAAGTCTAGCAAGATGTGAACATGTCCATGAAGTCCACCTTGATCCCTCCTGTCCTAAGTGGTCATTCGCCACTCAGCATTCACCTGCAAGCACATTGTGGAATTTGTTCAGTGTAGGACCATCATACAGAAAAATGGCAGGAGGGAGCATTAGATCAAACAACTACTTAAAAGCACTCATTTTAAAGAATCTGTTTACTGGGGCAACATTAAATAGGCCTGTGCTCTGGAAATGCAGAAATTTGAGAAATTCCCTCACTCCCTTATGCTCCCATGGCAAAAAAGAACGTATCCTAGTTTTCCTAATTTCTCTTTCAGAGGATTCATCACTGATGTATAGAGAGGCATTTGATTTATGGATACTGATTTTATATTCTGCTACCTTGTTGAATTCGTTTATTAATTCTAGAAGTTTTCTGATGGAATTTTTTTGGATCCTCTAAGTATAGAATCATGTCATTGGCAAATAGTGATAGCTTGAGTTCTTCTTTTCTTATTTGTGTCCCTTTAATTTCTTTCATCTAATTGCTCTGGCTAGAGTTTACTGCTATTTATAGCAGCATAATTCACAGTAGCTAAATGAGATGCCCTTCAATAGATGAACAGATAAAGAAACTGTGGTATATATACACAATGGGATATCACTCAGCATTAAAAGAGAATAAAATTATGGCATTTGCAGGTAAATGGATGGAGTTGGAGAATATCATGCTAAGTGAAGTAAGGCTGAATGTTTTCTATGATAAGTGGAGTCTGATCCATAATGTGGGTAGGGGCATGGGATGAATGGAAGAACTTTGGATTGGGCAAAGGGAATGGAGAGAAGGTGGGGAATGGAGGTAGGAAAGATGGTGGAATGAGACAGATATCATTACCCTAGACACATGTATGATTGCACTAATGATGTGACTACTTCATGTACAAGCAGAGAAATGAAAAATTATGCTCCATTTGTGTGCAATGAATCAAAGTGCATTCTTCTGTCATGTATAACTAATTAAAACAAATAAAATTAAAATTAAAATAAATAGTATAATATAAATATTAGGTGAGGAGTGCTACAGATCAAAATAAATCTTGGAAAATTGAAAAAAGAAAAAGAAAAAGAACCTGTCCTAGCATATTCTGAGATCCCAATCTCCTACCTGTTTCAGTAACTCAAATCAAATACAGCTCCATGTTTCTACAGAAGCCCCTTTTTTATTTGTCTCTATAAAACAGGCTTTGTTCCATGGCTTTGATACATCTCTCACTAATGAACATCCTCTCCATTGCAATAACCTAAATGAAATGATCTTTTTCATTGTCCTGTGCATTTTGTATTCCACATTGATTTGTTTTGTGAGACTGAATATACAAACCAGCAACAACCAGAACCTCTTTAAAAATAAAACTCTGCCTTACAACCTGCAGCAATTTGCCCCAGAAACCATCCTCATATACACATTAACTCACCCAGGAAGCCAACCTGCTGTAAGTCAGACCTGCAGGAAGCCAGATGCTGTCCCTGGCAACAAATCAGGAAGCCAAACAATGATCCCTGTAGCAATCAGCCCCAAATGGCCAGGATTTGGTTAGTAACTGAAATCTTCCCTGATTTTTGGTCGATTATGTACGCCTATGTAACGACATTGGATGCCCTTCTTCTAGTTGACCTATAGGCCATACCTGAAGTCATCTGATTTTTTCCACTTTTATGCTTTCTTGCTCCTCTGCCTGCCTTAGAGTCTCTGGCAACACGCAAATGATAGTAGCTGCCTCCCCTGTGATAGCAAATACTCAAAGCATAGTTTCTGTTTTTCCTGATTTGGTTGGTGCTTATTTCCATACATCAACAGTATTATACTAATTAATTTCTAAATCTCTTTGCATGAGTGATAATGTCACAAAGCATGAATGATATAAAAATAAATTCACTACAGCCTCCCATAAGTAATAAAGCATTTGCTCTTACTCTTTTGTATCTGTGTTTATCAAGCATCTTTAATGTATTACTTTCAAAAGATAAAAGTGGATTAATAAAAATGATGGACATTTGTACCGGTAGCTCATTTCTTTGATTCCCTTATTTCAAATGTTTACCTCCATCTAATTATTTATTTCCAATAAATGTTGGACAGGAGTTCTTAGTTCACAACAGTGCCTTTTTCAGTAAAATTGGCACTACCTTATACCATCCTGTTTTCAGCAAATTAATATAATCTAATTAAGACTGAAGATTAGTTTTGATCATTTCCATCAAATCTCCATATATTTTGCATTCAACTATTTTCCACAAAGGTGTGTATGAAATGACTTACCTAATTTATCACAATCTCACGGAAGTACCGTGGTTGAATGGTTTCAGACCTATTCCATTCTTTACCTATTCTAAACTTTGCAAGATAAATTCATGTCATCTAGGGAAGAACATTCATATTTATTATTTCCTTTCTTTTGTTCCTACTGTGATAGTTCTGCCTGTTCTCCTCAGATGGAAGAGTAAATGATAATAGGAATAATAACCCACATGATGCTAGCAGAAGCAGCATCTGTTACATCCCCCCCAGCTTCTCTGCACTCTAGCATGAGAGCAATGCAGTCAGTTATGTGCTCATTTCCATCTTCAAAGTACCACAGGACTTTACTCACCTCTACGAAAACTTCCCAAATGAACAAGTTGGCTAAGGATAAGAAATAGTAAATGATCAATTATATTTAAATTTTTAATTTCAATATTCTTTCTGGATCTAAGAAAAACAATAAAAAGAAAGCCTTCGCCATCTGTACTTTTAGTCAGTTTGAATCTCATCAGGTTTCTGTTTTATGAAATTGATTTAACCCCAAGTGGTTTGGGGTGTGAAAGCTGGAAAGGCAATAAAAAGAGAGAACTTTTTTTTTTAACAATTGCTGGAAGTAAGCATGAAAATGAGCTCGGAAAATTTCTATTGCCGTATAAACACATGCCTTGGAGAAATGTCAGCCAAATTTCCCGCTGAGAATTAATAATGTGTATCTCTTTGTGGTTCTGAGGGGCCACACTTACCAAAGAAGGGGAGAACTCACTTTCTTTGGTAAATTAAGAATAAGCCACTCTTAACCAAAATAGTTGCTTCATAAAATAAAAATCCTAATCATTATTACAATTGCTTAAAAAAAGATTCATTAACCAGCAAAATCAACCAAAGCACTTTAGACCAAAGCTGAAGTCATGTTTTCATATTTTGATGTACATCAATGTGGTCATGAGAGTCCTTTTAATTATTAGCAACATGGAGCCAAAGTGTGTACAAAGGCTTTGGACCGGAGCCTGCTCCCTTTGCTTTGTTTTACAGAGCCTACCGCAGGCCTATTTGAACCAGTTATGCAAGAGGCCACCAACCTAGTCAGAAAACAGCACAGAGCCTACATCAGTCCCCTGTCTTCACACTGGCAGAGAGAGGCCTCTACTCTGGAGCCTTCCCAGTAGCCTGGGTACCATTGGGAGTCATAGCAACAGCCACATCCTGGGCCTTGATGTGATTGAGTTATGCCTTTGGCGGGCAGAGCAGAGAGCCTGGGAAAATGTAGGCACAAACCTGCTTTCCAAGCTTGGGAGGTCAGTGTAGGCCAGTTGATTCCACTGGAGGCTGACGTCCTTTGGTTCCAGGGTTTTACTTTCTTAGACTTTGGGGGCCTTGACAGCCTTAGCATGTAATCTCAGGCCTTGATGTTGCTGGTCTGCATCTTCCTAGGCCCTTCTTATTGTACTTCTTAGCAAAGTGCGCCTTCCCTAAGAACTTGGGAGTTATCTCTTTAAGAGATTCCCATCTGGGTGATTGACGTTTCTTGATGGCATCTCTGTGGCATTTTCAGTGTGATGGCTGCGTGTGATGTGGCTCATGGATTTGAACCTGTATATGTTTTGATCTGAGGCGTGTGTGTCATATCTAAGAAGGACATATTTACATAACCACAGTCACAGGATATATTGCTTCTGATCTAGTAAATACTTCAAATAGCAGTTCAAGAGAATAACATTCTAAAATAATTAGATGGTTATGTTTAATGGGTATAGTGTCAGTTTTTTGTTTTTTTCATTTGTTCTAATTAGTTATACATGACAGTAGGATGGATTTTGACACATTATACATAAATAGAGTGTAACTTCTCATTCTTCTGGTTGTACACGATGTAGAGTTAGTTATACAGGTGGTGTAATCATATGCCCAAATAGTTTCAGTTTTATAAGATGAAAAGAGTTCTATAAATTGGTTTTACCACAATGAAAAGGTGTTTAACACCATTGAACTTAAAATTGGTTGAGATGGGTAAGTTTCATGGTTTGTTTATTTTACCACATTAAAAATATTAAAAAGTAAGTTAAATCAACTGAAATGTGGTTTTTAATGACTAGTTTTAATGTAGATCCTGAATGTACACCCCTGCCCTCCCGGATGCGAATGGGCATGTGAACATGTCTACTGCCAGTCTTAACTTTCATTAATCTAAAAAATCATCTCATTTCCAATCCTAATTGTCTATAAAACACACTATTCCATTGGCACATCCAGGTTGCTCAATTGGGGCAAAACTACTTTTCATATCCAGGTTGCTCAGCAACTGGGGTAAAACTACTTTTCATCTCCATCAGCTAAGAATTTCCCTTTCTTTAGGAATCTCTTGCTGCTTGGAGTGAGGTAGCTGGGTTATGGATTGCTAAGAGCCACAGCCAAATAATATGATGCATGGCATTTTTGGTTAAAAGGTGAGGCCAGCAAGCCATTGAGAAGATATGATTATGTTAAGATCTGCATTCTTATGGTTATTGGACTCCTGCTGTCCACCTTGGCCTGCTACGGACTTCTGGAGAGTTCCCATTGGTTGGGGAAGTGCGGTAGGAGGGAATTCCATAGGAGGGACTTCCTGTTGGGGTCCGGGAGAACACCACATGGGTCTGTTGGCAATTGTCCCTGGAGCGTATGGGGCATTGGCGGTAGTTTCAAAAATAAAGTTTGTTCCTGCTTGAGTGGCTCGTGATTTTGTGCCCAGCCAGACTGCGGCAATGGATGAGAAAGAAAAAAGAAATAGTAGTGAGAAAGGAGAGTGAGGAAGAAGGGGAGGCTTTATAAATAGCCACAAGAGTTCCTTCTTTTCCTTTCTGCAATATTCAGAGAAAGAAGTCTCATTAAAAAGTTTATACTGGGCTGGGGATGTGGCTCAGCGGTAGCGCGCTCGCCTGGCATGCGTGCGGCCCGGGTTCGATCCTCAGCACCACATACCAACAAAGATGTTGTGTCCGCCGAGAACTAAAAAATAAATATTAAAAATTCTCTCTCTCTCTCTCTCTCTCTCTCTCTCTCTCTCTCTCTCTCACTCTCTCTTTTTTTTTTAAAAAAAAAAAAAAGTTTATACTTTCCTACAGTGTGAAAGTGCCCTGGGAAACTGACCTCTGTGTTTCTAAGCCAAAGAAGACAGAAGAAAGATGAACGATTCAGGAAATCAGGCCATATGACTTTCTTACTCTGCTTATTTCTTTAGATTGTTTCAGTTTTGTGATCACACATTTCATAAGGGCCCTTTGCAATCTGTCATTTTAGTTGATCTCTTTAAGTCTTTACCACACTCCTGAAAGAGGACAGATGACTGTGCTTGTCTCATAGATCAGATAATTTACACTGAGAGGAGTTACTTGCCTGAATTCAAACAATGAGGGAGTGGCAGGACTGAGGATCCACTGAGATCTTTTAACTCTAAATCCCCTTTTTTTTTCCACTTTGCTTAGGGTAACACATACTGAGTCACCATTTGTTTAACATTTCCCAGAAGGAGCTAAAGTGCCTCTTCCTTAGTTTTAATTACTTATTTGCTATAAAGGGCAAATGTCTCTACCGAGAACAGTGCTTATTACATCAAAATAGACAAAATCACAGATTTTACTAGGACCAAATAACTATTTATTCAACATATCATAAGCATAGTTCATTATAAACATTCAGAAGAGATTTTCCCTGAACCACAGGTGTGTGTTATAGTTCAATCTTCTGTAAGCTGTTCCTGGAATTGGTGGTGGAAAGAAACTTTTTGTTCCCTGTCCTGACTCTGCCCCTAGGGACACATGGAGTTCCATTTCCTGATTCTCTTTACATCCCCAAAGGTCACCCCAAAATGCAACTTGAGCCCTGACATCAACATACAAGTCTAGTGTTGTCCAATAAGGGACACCTCTTTGACATGTTCAAATTCTCCATTGCAGGGAGGAAAAAAATCCTGAGAATCAGCTCCTATCAAACCTTTGCCACGAATTGGGTGTGCATTGGCCACAAGGATCAGAGTAGATATTTTATTCTTTGGCAAATAAGAAAATTGAGTGTGCCTCCTGTGCTATGGCCTGCTTTAGCATTTGTATATAAATTCAGACCAAAGAAACAAAATCCAAGGTTTCACTAATAGGACCATAATAAACACCGGGACGACATAATTTAAAGATAAATTCTACCTAACAATCATGAAATTGGCAAACACTGAAAAATCTAAACATTTCAAGCAGGCAGAGAGAGAGGAAAATAGGAGCCTTCAATACCAGTACATTCACATTAATGAGAAATTTGACTGCAACTATCAAAATAGGCACTATGCTTCTCTAGGACTCCAAAATATTCCTGCCAATTATAGTCTCCAAGCAAAACTCTTGCTCATGCATCCTCAATGTCAACTAAAGGAACATGTACAACATCTCTCAAAATGGTGCCTCAGGGAGAGAAAACTTTGGAACCTGAGAAGGAAATGAGGTAGATATCAACTGTTGCATTTCCCATTTTTATATGTAAAATATTTGGAGATATAATAATAAAAAATTAACATTCCATAAATGGGTGAAGAACATAAGACCCTTAAAGTATTCCCTGGACATCTCTGCATTTTTTGACTTTAAAATAACAATAATGAAAAAATAGATAAGAAAATAAGCAGAACATAATCTTGCCCCTTTCTGAAAACAGAGGTAGCATGTTTCCTCCTGTAGCAATCATTTCTCAAGGGTGATGCCCCTCCCCCAAGCTCAGGCTCCACTATTATTCTCACCAAATGAGATTTCAATATGAAAATGAGCAACAGGAGGAAGGGAAAACTGTACAGAATCCAATCTTTTTGCCTTCTTCTTTATTTCAGGGAGGTGTTGAAGTGTGTAGTAGGAAGGAGTTTATAAAACCAGGCTTCCAATACAGAAGTAGCTTTGGTGCTAGTGGGATTTATGGTTGTTACAAGCTTGAATTGCCAGCAATAGAAAAAAAAAATGATTGCATCTAGTCTACAGTTGGGTATGAAGCAGGAGCAACAGGAGTGTCCCTATCAGATAGCTCTGTGATATAATTTTAGCATTAATTTTGGAACTGTAACCCCAAATCTAGTGTTCACTCTCTCAGAAATTCTGTGAGCAACTCAATTGCTTTTTAACCTCTTCTATTATGAACCATAATACAGATATTCAAATATGCAAATCAAATTACAGCTTAGTGGAATGTGATAAGAATAGCCTTTGTAACCACTACCCAGGATAAGAGAGAGAACTTGCCATCTGCCCTTGAAGCCCATCGCCACCCCTCCCTCTAATTAAAAGTTGCTACCAATGTGACTTTTAAAGTAATAATTTGCTTGCTTGTCTTTATAGTTTCATCACCAGAGTGTATGTCCTTAAAAAGTATAGTTTAGACGTTTTTTAAAATATCTCTTTTAACTATCATTCTCTTCTTTCTTTGTGTGCGCCCTCCTCTGTCTTCCTGCTATGCAGATGTTGAAGATGCTAGATAATTTGGGTGAGTTTCCCACAATACATGGTTTGCTGATCACAGATCTGTAGAGGAATTTTTGATGTTCCACCATTCTCTGTATTTCATGTAAATTGAAAGTTACATATAAATGATTGGTCGTATTCTGATTTAATTTTTCTAAATTATCTAATTAACTGGCATTGCATTCTTCCATCAGGAAGCTGGTAGAACCATCTTTCGATTTACTGGCAATTGATTCTCAAATCCTATTAGATGCTGAAAAGGGTGATATTCAAATTCAATTACCCCTCCTCCAGTTATTAGCTAGAATACAGACATTTCTCTGCCTATGTTATGTAGTTACCCATCGAAGAACTCATAATTTAAAACCACTTTCTTTTATTTACCAGGTTTCAAAATATTCACTTTGTTTCACATCATCTTCCAAAGGCAACCAATTAACTTCTTTATAAAGTATCATTTGAACTCACATATTTAAACATATGTTTACCCAACCATTCTAGTCATTCTCCTTATGGTTGTACAAACTTCCTTATCTTTAAGTACTTGGAAAGCTCTTCAAGTTGGCTCCTAAGTCCTCAGCCATGATCTGAGAGCTTCAATGGAGTGTGCAGTGACATGATGTTTCAGGATTTTCTTGAATACTTTTGGCCCAGACCCCTGGAATCAAACATTATTCCAAGAGGCCTTTGTTTGCTTGTCTTGTAATTTGTTTGAAGAGGAAAATTATATTTACTAGGCTCCTTCTGGGCTCCAGTAATGCTCATTATTATCAGGTTAGTTGTTATTTGGGGCTTTTTCCTAGGAAGAACTAGAGTATGTGTGTTTGCATGCATGGAAACACACACACACACACAATCTTTCCTAAGAGACTCAGTGGTGGTGTTGGGAGGTAGGCCTTGAAGATGTGCTCAGGTTATTAAGCAAGGTTAATGCCATGCCATGAGATTGGATTCATTTCCACAACAGCAGGTTATTATAAAGCATGGTTTCCCCTCACATTTTTTTCTCTTCCACACATTTCCACTTGTTCTTCTACCATAAGACCCTCATGAGAAGCCTAACAGATGCTGGCTTCATGCTCTTGGACTCTCAGCCTCCAAGACAGTGAGAAAAATAAACCCCATTTTAAAAAATAAATTGTCTTCTGGGTACGTTGGCACACACCCGTAATCCCAGCAGCTTGGGGGGCTGAGACAGGAGGATCACAAGTTCAAAGCCAGCTTCATCAACAGAGAGGCACTAAGCAACTCAGTGAGACGGAGACCCTGTCTCTAAATAAAAATATATAATCAGGCTGGAGATGAGGCTTAGTGGCTGAGTGCCCGTGAGTTCAACCCCAGTCCCCCACCCCTTAAAAAAAATCACCCAATCTCAATTATTTTGTTATAAGAAAAAAAATCCTTAGACCCGTATGGCTTCAAAATCATATTTTCAACTCAATTTCAAAATAGCAGGGTGCTGACATAAGCCTGTTCATTTTATATCTATATCTCATTTCTCTACCCAGAGATACTGACTTTCACTAGAGAAATAAAACGTCATGTAACTATGTATTTGATTGATCTCACCTTATATTCAAAACAATCTCAGAACAGTACCAATATGAATATCATTAATCAAAATAATTATTGAAAGCAGTTAAATAATTTTGCTTGTGATTTTCAGGTTCTCTCTCAGTTTATACATTTACATAGTCAGAGCATAAAGACACTACATAATATACCCTTTCCTTTATAGTCTTGTATGAGGAGACTCAAAATCTGTACTTCTATTATCCTTCAACCAAAAATCCTATATCAATCTTATATTAAGTATGTTTCATCAAGGCACAATTCACATACAGTTTATAAAATGATTTTTGATGCATACAGTCCTGTAACCACCACATGAAGCCATGGAACAAATCTGTCACTTGCAACAAGTGTCTCACTTTCATGCCTCTGGGGTGCTCCTTCCCCTCACCCGCAGCTCTTGGCATAGTTCATTTAGCTTTTTGAGACTGAATTTTTTTTTACAGAGCACAATGCAATTGAAGTCTACCTGTTTCTAGGTAGAAAAGTCTACCTGTTTCTGTTTTCTAGTCCTGTCACTCTAGGGAGAGACCCCATCAGTGATGCTAAATCTCCTCTATTGTTTGAGGTTGGCCTGTGCCCAAGCCATGCCCAGCCCTCCCCCAGGGTCACAGGATATTTCCCTGTCACTCCTGCCCCAGGTGCTCTGTGCAGAGGGTGAACTGAGCCTCTCTCAGGGCCTTGTGAGCTTTGACCGTGCGGGAGGAAGAACCTGGGGGTTTCTTCAGCGCATCACCCTGAGGAAGGCCTTCCCCTCTACCTTCATGCCTTCACTCTTGCTGCTGAGAGCAAGAAACTTCCAGCAGCAACTTCCTACAGAGAATGTGAACTTCCTTTATGGATTTCAGCCCTCCTGCTTTTACACACTCACGCTCTCCCACATTCTGCCTTTTCTGATTGCATGGAATATTTTTCCAAAATTTCTTCTACAACTTGGGTGAAGGCTCTGCCTTCCTCTCACCAGCACCAGGAGGAGGGTGCTTATTCCTCATCTCTGCTCGGTGGAACCCATCTTTCCTAAGCTCTCCGGCTAACTGGTTCTCCTGCAACCTCAGCTCCTTAATGGGTTCATGAAATTTTGTGACGTCATGGATTATCGGATTCTGTGTGTTTGTGGTGTGTGTGTTTGTGGGGTTAGGGGGAAGCCATGTTCTCTCCAGCTTTTGACCTTGAGTGGAAGACGAAGTATTAGTATGTTCTTAATAAATTTCCTTTCTGTTCGATAAGCGAGAGTCAACTTTGGGTAGAAAGGAAATAACTAAGAATCATGATAAATGGAATAGAAAACCTGAAGAGATCATCCAAATGAATAGCAACTGAAATTAAAGTTCAATTAAATGTGCAATGACTGGCATTTAAAACAATTCATGGATTATCAGACCCGCTCACGGTAGCCATATTTCATGATTTTTTCACAGTTACCAAATAATGTCAAACTCTGTGACAACTTGCATAGGTTTATTATTTAACTGGGACAGACTAATCTCCACCTCAAAGATTACATTATCAAGAAAATACTTATTTTCTTACACAGAAAGAAGGAAAGCACTTACAGAATTTGGTGATTATGACAGAGGACACAGCAAGCATAACCTAATTTACAATTACTTAGAACCTTTACTTTAACCTGACTGCCCTACTGATTAAAGGTTAGTTTGCTTGGTCATAAATTTAATTTCCTTATCAAAGCAGAAATTTGATGTACTATAGTATCTGAATAAACACATCACTTAGAGGTCGAAATAAGTTTATAATAAGTTCCCTTTCCTTAAAAGCTAATCCTTTTTTTAAAAAAAAAAAATGCCTCACATTGTATTTATTATATTTTTTCTATCTTCAAAGAGGGGCTGCCTGTATTTTGTCACACACCAGCACCATGTCCATGAGGGTCCAGCACCAAGAACTCAGTCCAACTCTGTCTGCTCTGCTTGTCTCTGAGAATCTCCCTCTTTCTCCTCCAAGTCTAGTTTTCATGGCTTCACTATGGACACATTCAAACAGTATCATGACAGAGCCCAAAAGTTCTCATTTCCTACATTCAAGTGGATAACACAGGTAGTAACAGTCATCTAGTTCAAAGTTTGTAATTCTTGAGAGATGGGCCAACTTGTTTGGGGTCAGCAATACCTCTGATCTACATCTGTGGCCAAGTGCCATGGCTATAGCTCTTGGTGAGTGCCCTGTGGGGAGAGGGCACTTTTCAGAGGAATGTCACCAAGAGTAGGACAGATGAACTAAGTTGCTCCTTTGCTGTGATCAAGCTATGTCATTAATACAGACCAAACACGTTTGTGTCTTTCCACGGTGTCAGAATTTATTGAATAACAATAAATTCACAGGTTACACCACAAAGATCAGTAGCAGTTCACTGAATAATTGTGGGTCACCTGGCAATCATAAGCCAGGCAAATGCAAGTTTTTTTTATATTTGAATCTTAATTTCAAATATCTATAACACTCAAGTCATACTTCAAACATACATATATATGTATATATATGTATGTGTGTATGATTCTGCCGGGTTCCCCAATATTCTGAGTATCATTTTTTATACATATATAATATACCTATGTATATTATATATATTATATATACACACATTGTGTGTGTGTGTGTGTGTGTGTGTGTGTGTGTGTGTGTGTGTCTCAAAGCCTAGGGAAACAGGAAGCTGAGCTGAGAGCAAAGGCAGAGAGCAGATATGAGTGCAAAGAGTCACTTTAGGTGGTCATATAAGATCAGAAACAAGCCAAAGCACTTGTTCAAGGCACAGAGCTGTCAAAGTCCAGGAACTTACGTAGTAGGCCAGACAGTGGCAGTGTCACAGTGTCAGCTTCGAGAGGGCCACTGAGCAGTCATCACACAGGCGAAACTGCCCTCTGCTGAAGTCTGAGGAGAGATTTGAAGGTTTGTTGCTGTGACAACTTTCCTAGACAATGCTTGTGACAAGTGCCCGGGTGATGAGGTCAGGAGGCCACCAAGTTGTCTCAGGGTGCTCCTCCTAATTGCCTCGAATGAGGGGGCTGCTTCACTGGGTGGTCTGATGTGTCTGATAAGCTCATAGCCTGGCTTTTCTGGTACAAGTTGGGTATGCCCACCTATCCAGGTGGTGGTCATTTTTTATTAGTACAATTAATCCAACAGTTTGTGCCTTGTGGTTGTGCCAGGCAAATGGCACTTGTTTACTTGTACAGACAAGGTGTCTCGTCATTCCACCTCTGTACTTAAACTCAAAATGGAGTAGCTTTTGGCCAATTACTCCTTTATAAAATAGAGCAGCTCAGGTTTAGGCTCAGCCTGGAAGCTGCTGTTCTATTCATCTGGAATAATTCAGAGAGGGCACAGCCGGCTCTCCATGTCCTTGTTCTTCGTGTTGCCATTTAAGTGAGTCTCCTGCAGGAGAAATGATTGTAGAAAATTACCTTGGTTTAATGTGTTTGTTATTTCCTCCTCTTCCTTCTGAAAAATAAAATTGTGTTTCAAGAATTGCAGAAGTTGGACTTTAGCTCTAGTGTGCCTTTCCTGGTTATCAGAAGGCATCCATTGCTTTCCTCCTCCGTTGTTCTTTGGCTGACTTTCAAACTGGAGGCAAGTGAGTGGTCTTACCTGGCTTCCTCCACTGTCTTCCTTCACATTTCCCCTGGGCATCCCTGGAATGCCCCTCACTGTGTGCTTCTGTGACTTTTCCTTTGAGTGGCTAAATATCTGGTTCCCTCATATTCTGAAAATCATACCACAGGAACAAAGTATATTTGTATTTGAATGTGTCGTGAGTTCACCTTTTTCTGAATACTTTTCTGTCACCAATATCACTGTTCTCAGCTCTCTTTTGACTTACGCAGGGACTGTGCAATCTCATTCTTTCTTATCAGATTAGCTTTTAAAAGATGCTACTTGTAGGTATACTACCGCATATTCAAGAGATTTTGAATACAAATAGAACAAGAGTAATTCAAATCTCCTGTCAGTGATCTGTTTCTACTCAAGGGCCAGGCAACTACCAATTGATGTGTTCTCAGTCCCTAAAAGTTCATAACATTTGTTGAATAAATGTTTGGTGAATCAAATTATGAATATGAAAGTAGATTACTGACTACTTACAACTGCAAAATTAATAGAGATTAGTTAAATAAAAATTTCCACCCCTGATATTTATGTGAGGCTCATGGCGGATGGCTGCAAATATAGGGAGCTCAATGGAAAGAAGTTATTCAGAGCAACATTGGTTTTTTAAAAAAAGAAAATAAGACTTTAAGAAAAATCAGAACAAGTGAATCCTAACACGTGGGGTTATTAGGAGGTCTAAAAATTTAATATATTTAATTATATTTATATTATATAATTAAATTATATTTAATAATTTAATATATTTCCTTTTATTATCATCAAAGGAAGATATAACTGTCCTACGAATTGTGAGCAGCAAAGCTTATGAAAAAAAAAAAGGAAAAAAATAGTTACAATGATGCTGAGCTTTTCCCAGGAGGAAATATAAAAGAAAAAGATGGCAGGGGACTTTGGAGAGGTCAGCGTATTTTTGTTAAGTGAATGTCTGTCTTTATTTATTTATTTATTTTTTGCTGTTATATAAGCCTTCTGTTTTGTCTTTTTCCAAGTAATATTTTAAAAGTAAACTAAAAACTGTTTTTTTTTTCCCCCCTTTTACAAACGCCTTATCTTTAGTTTCTCCCAGGAGAGTTAACCAAGTACTGGAAGAGCAGAAATGACCCAGGAGGTAATGCTGGCCAACTCTTTACCAGTCAAGAGAACTTTGCCCCTTAATCTATCATATGGATGATGGTTAACTTTACAGTATAAAAATTCCTTGTCTGCTGCAGTAAATCAACAGAGACTTAAAGATTTTTGAATATTTACATTACATAAAACAGTCTTTTTAATTCTAACATTGTTACTACTTTAAGAAAACATCTGTCCAACTTAACTAATTATATTAATAAAGAAGAGGAAGAAGATGAAGAAGAGAGATGAGAAAAAGGGAATAATAGTCCATTTGAGACAAATGTTAAAATTCTAAGCTATGGCAAAAATGAATTTACATTAGAATGATTATCAATCTCATTTGTAGTTGATCAATAGTAACACAAAACTAGAAGTTACTATTTCTCCAAATGTGGCATAAAAAGTTAGTTTTTGGAAACTAGTAAAATTATGACTCTCATGTAGATATAAAAATGAACCTATGTTAATAAAACTTCTATTTTATTCATTGATATAGGAGGAAAAAAGCAGATATTATTCCTTATTCAAAAGCAAAAAATCACAGATTTACATGAAATAAATGAATATTGGATAGACTTACAAACCAGGATAAAATTGGATTTTCCAGAGGAGAGAAAAAGTAGACAACCAACCAGACAGCAATTACAAATCTACTAATGAATTACAAGGAAAGAATAATTGCAGAATACTTTAAAGACAATGAAGAGTGTGAGAATCACATAACCAGAAAGGCTATGCTGGAGACAGATCATGGTTTTATACTGAAACACGAACATTTCTAGTGTTTCCTTGCAAAGGAGTGGTACAAAGTCAGTGATAAACAATTCTCATATTCAGTGGACTCAATGTCACTCATTTTGGATATTTTCAAAAAAAGGAAAGCAAAACCAGTGGTGTCTTAATGGTCTCCTCCTTCTTGTCTTCACTTTCATCCATTACCTCCATGTTCCCATTTTTAGTTTTACTGCTTCTTTCTCTGTGACATCAGCAAAGAAAGTAAGACTAGGGGATAGACAATTTGATATAAAATTAAAATGAGCAAATACCTAAGCAATAATATATAAACTAGACTTATGAATGTATTTTATACACAAAATGGTCTTCTCCAGGAGATAGGCTTTATGTAAACCAGTCTGTACTGACCACAATAAAAATTTAAAAAATTAAATGGAGTAAAGTATAATTAGGGGTCACTGATCCATGACAAATTAGCCATCCTAGACTTATAAGGGAACCTGATATTTAGTAAAATCAGATTGGTTAAGGATATATATTGTTGATTTTGGTTGGACGATTGATTATTGGTTTTGTTCTACCATATGGACTACATGCACTCCTACTTCACCCAATAACTTCAAGGATTAGAAACAAGAAAATGGGAGTAAGTAGAAATTGGAGAGAAATAGAAAAAGATCAAAATGCATTTTGAAGTTTCATCTTATTCAGAAAAGCATAAAAAGATCATTTGGACAAATGATTTTGCCTTCTAATAGCTCATTGGGATGAGTGTAGAATTGATTTGAAAAATCACTGTCAGTGGAGTATGGCAGAAAAGCGAGGGGACCTTGTGACAATCGTGATGCCACTGACTGGACGGTTGTCAGGCAGACTTTCAGATCTCCAAGGAAGCTGTACTGACCTTGCAGCATGCCTGCTGTGACTTCTAGACAATTTTGACCTATTTCTTGAAAACATGTGAGGATTTCTGGGTAAATTTAATATATTTCCTTTTCTTATTATCAAAGGAAGATATAACTGTCCTAGGAATTGTATGAGAAACAAACTAATTTATTCCTCTCCCTGAAAATATAATTAAACTACTGCACGAGAAACAGGGGAGGGTATCGGTAGATGGGATGATAAATCCTTGTCCCAAATGGGCCTGACCCTCATTCCAGGCAGGCACTGCTAATTGAGCTCTGTGCTCTTTATTGCTCAGCTGAGAGGTGGCCTCTGAACATCATCTAACGCAAGGTTCCAAGCAGCCTTTACCAAGCCTTTGAAAGTTAACAAGTAAGTTTAAGCCGATTTGCCACCACTGACATAGATTATCAATTATTGATTCTATACCACAGAGACCAGAAGCTAAAAGAACCAGTCAATCAAAACCTGACTGGGAAAAATATGACTTCTATTTTCTGTGTTTTCATGAAGAGGTTTTTTTTATTGGCTTCACATGGTTCTTGGTTTAGGGTCCATTTGGTTGTTCGAACAATTATTACTGATCCCACAGAGGCTCCTGTGGGGGTCTTTGAGTATCCTAGGAAACGTGAAATATAACAAGAACCCAATTGGGGTGAGTAGGTAAATTTGACAACTACTCCTCTGTCAACACCCATACTTAGTTTCTCACCATGGGAGGTCACATCCTCTAGCATCACCGAGTTTCAGATTTAGTGTTTTCCCTTTAGTCTGTACATTTCTTTCAAACCACAGTGGGCCTCTGGCTGATGTTAGCAGATATTGTCACATTAAGTCAGGCTCTTATGATCACTCCGTTGATGGATCCTCTTTTGAGCACAGGATATCACTGCCCACCAGCTTAGCTCCTAAATGGTGAAAATCCTAGGTATCTAACCTGGTTCCTTGCTACCACATTTATATCCCTCTTTCTTGATTTGATAGCACAGCAACTCAACACTTTCTTATGCTTCTCGCCCTCATTTTTCATTCCTAAGTATCATCATTCCTACAAATTTCATGTGATCATGAGCATTTGGGCTCATGACAACTTTCTATGCATCTGTATTTTCCATTCTTAGATCCCTCCCACAATCACAGGTAGGTATTAATCTGTGAAGGAACCAGAGGGAGAGGCTGAGGACACAGGTCTTCCAAGATGGATGGCATCTGTGATTTAAGGGACTCCCTTTTCAGGGCCATACTCATGTCACCAGCCTCCTCTGCACAGAATGATTCTGCCATTTGGTATTTCCCTAGAGATTTAGGCTCCAGCCCCATTCTCACGCTCGGGTTCTTAGACATGCAACACTTTCCTTTTTTCTGTTCCATTTTCCTGATCTTCATTTCTCTTCCTTCTTCAAATACTTAGACGTGGAAGGTGCTAGACCCTGCCATATAGAGACACGAGGAAGTCCTGCCTTCCAGGGCTCCTTCGTCCAGTGGAGAAAACAGTTGTCCCTAAAGGATTAGAACGTGAAGCACTGTGACAGTGTCATAGTGGACATTTTAAAATGGTCTGTAGGGGTCAAAGAAAGAGTGTTTAAAATAACTTGCTGGTTATGTCAGGGACAGCCTTGGTTTCCTCATTTGTATTGTATGTTACATGGATAAAATCATATCATTATAGGTTTGAGGGCATTGTGTATGTGTTTATTCTTAGTTTACCTCCAGCTCTACTTTCCTGTTGTTTTAATTGGCCATTCTTGGCACTGACACCTGGGGTCTTGTTGACCCTGGAGGATCTTCTCTTCCAAGGACAGCCATTCTTGGAGGTAGCAAACCACTCACCTGCAAACGCTCTTTTTAAAACAGACCCATCAATCCAGAGCCTGTACCTCAACCAATTTCCAATTTCCCTTTGTTTTTTGGTTTTTTTTTTTTTAGTTTGCACAGTCTGGGCCACTTTTCACCTGCTCTAATAATCCCTGAGGGTTGGGGACCAAATAACCAGTGGCCTCTGAGCCCCAGATCCCACTGAAATGGTTCAAACTGGCAATCCTATACCTGCTCACCTGCCTCGCTCACTCCTCCCCATAGAAACCACTAGACTCTCCTCCACAGCTTTTGCATATCCTTCTCCTTCCCAGACAGCCCTGGGGTTCCCTGTGGGGCTCCCTGTGGCATGGCTGTCCCCTCTTGGGAACTGTGAGTAGCACACCCTCTGAAGCACTCATTTCCTGAACCTCTGACCCTAGTACCCTCCACTTTTTTTTATTAATACACTATATTTTAAAATACTGTCTTACTCTCCCTACCCCTCTCCCTTCTTGTCCTCTCCATTCCCCTTCATGAGTGTAGTCTCCGTCATTAAAAAACAAAGTCATGAAAAGAAACCGTTATCACACAATCCACTCTTCCTTCACACACAGACAAGTTTTTTCAACTGCTTCCTTTATGCTGTTTGGTAGAGCAATGGAGAAGAAATCATCTTTGTGGCCAAAAACTAGAAAAACGTAATTGTACACTACATATACCAATAGAGTTTATGATTTTTAAACTTAATTTGTTCAATTTTTAAATAAGGAACTTTTAATCTAAGTATGCAATTTCTACTTTAAAGCTGGAAATCATAAATGAATCTCAGATCCTGGCCTATGAAATGAGATTAGAAAATCCATGAGTTCATGAAAACACACACACACACACACACACACACACACACACACACACACGGGATGAGTCATAGATAGATATTAGAATGAAGCGAATAAGCCCAAATCCTTTGAATGAAGAAGATATAAATAAGGACAAATTCCTGCCTCCCCTATTATAGAATTTTCAGTCTAGAAAACCACTGTCTATTATGGAAAGAAAAGATTGAGAACATTCATTTAGCTTCCATTCTGAAAAGAGATTAGCTGAACCCACCAAGTGTTTTATGCACAAATAGCTATAAATTGAAATGAGAAACATAACAAACAAACAAAAAAAGCTAAAATCACAAGCAGGAAAAGAACCTGCATCCTGAATTATACACAAGGACCCTTCTGGATGTCCCAGCCTGCTGGTATTCAAAAACAAATCCAGCCTAGCCAATCTAGAAAGATCCCCTGAAGCCAAGGGAGTGTCTCACTACCCATTGGTAGCAAAAATTCAAGAGCCCTCAGGCTCCTTGAGCAGTTTCTTAAAAAGAGCAATGAAGCTGGAAAGCTTGCTTCCCTGGAACAAAGGAGGGCAGGGCGGTTCCAGAAAAAACAGAAAACAGGCATGCCCTCCCAGTGCCATAGCTCATTAAGGTGTTTTATATTCAAGTGAAGTCAACAGGAAAATAATACTCTGCTCACGTGAAATGAGAAGAATGTGAATCATCAACCATCATTAGGAGAAAAGAAGCTGGAAATAGGTTTTCATGACCAAACAGTCATTTGCAACCTGAAAAATCCTCTTGGCCATGTCTCATCCTTCAAAGCCCATTAGGGCTAAATGAATTCATGATTGTGAAATGACCCTTCTCTACTTCCTCAGCAGCCAAGTGGAGCCCTAGCTCTACAAGTACAAATTAGAGTGCTGGGATCCAGCAGTTTACAAAAATCCTGGCAGGGAAGAAAGAGGGTAGACGTGGAGGGCATTTAGCTTCCCCCTTTACTAGCTGGGTAGATTTAGGCAAACCATTTCATCTCCACATCTCTGTTACTTCACATGTAGAATGGGAATGAAGATAAAGTTAAAAATCATTTCATTGACTTCCACGCTGTACGCCAGCTTATCATATAACTTATAAATTATTCTAATTATACAAAATTTACAAAAATGGAATCAGATTATTTGGACATAGTGGAAGTTTGCATTATACCAAATTACTTTCCCTTCCATGATGACACAACGCCTGACTTCTTACAACCCTGTGTTCTCTCTCAACAAGTATTTCTTATCTACTGTGTACCAGGCACCATGGGGGATTTAAAAATGATAACTTCAATGCTAATGGTAGAGATGCAAATAATATGTAAATAGTGCAATGAGTGGTCTTTAGTACCATAAAAGATGGAGGAACAAAGGCAATGGAAGTTTTGAGTAGCAAGACAGCGTGAGTTTTATAGCATGCACTTATTTTCTGTCACAGATGTCTGCGTATATTACAGATATCTTACATTTTCTCAAATGCTTTGTGCATATTAACCTCAATTTACCAGTTAAGATTATCTCCTTAGTAACAGAATAAATTTCACACAATGCTAAGTCAGTAAATAATTTTCTGAATTATCAACTGGTGGCTAGTTCTCATCTTAGAGTATCACAATAGTACATACTCACCTACTATAGTCCCTTTGACAATACTTACAACTTTTTCATTTTACTCTTCTCTTTCAGTGTTCACAGAATGTTCACACCTGCCTCACACACTGCAGCCAGTTGCTATGGGTGAACCACCCCCAGCTGAGATGGATTCAAGTCAGCCCCCTGATGTGAAGGGACCACTCGAGACATGTTCTCTTTAACCAGGTGCCAATTCAGGATGGCTAAAGTTAATCATATCTGACTGTGGGTCCTGAGTTACCATGCAACTTTGGAACTAAAGGAGAATATAAGCTTTTTATACAGAAAATTTTAAAAATTAACATTTTTTTTCATTTATCAATATTGCCCAGGTGATGAATGAATGAACAAATGTCATATCCAATTCAACATACAATTTTGGGACTGTTACTTTGTTCAATTAGTATTTAATTGGTTGTTATGAATCTGAAGTCATTCTCCCAACTTTTCATTGTGAAGTTCAGACACAGAGAAAAGTTCAGAGGAAAGTAAAACCATCACAAGCATACCCCCCACATCGATTCAGTCCCAGGCTACATTTTGCCATGATTAGCATGTATAGATTATGTAGCACCTACTTTTGATGAATTATTTGAAAGTAAATATCAGACATCATGATATTCCTTAAATACCGGATCATGCATCTCCCAAAAAAAGGTATTGGTCCTACTGAATGTCAAATCCATTATCATCTAAGAAAACTAACTTTTTTTCATTCAATATCCATTCTGTATTAAAATTTCCTATGTTAAATCCCAAGTTCTTTTTATACCTATTTAACATACCCAATTTTTCAATGAATCATATATTTTACACTTAAAAGAAAGTTGAGGTCAGGTGTGGTGGTTAATGTCTGTAATCCCAGTGGCTCAGGAGGCTGAGACAAGAGGATCCCAGGTTCAAAGGCAGCCTCAGCAACAGCAAGGCACTAAGCAACTCAGTGAGATCCTGTCTCTAAATAAAATACAAAATAGGGCTGGGGTTGTGGCTCAGTGGTCGAGTGTCCCTGAGTTCAATCCTGAATAACCCCTCCCCAAAGAAAAGAAAGTTGAGAGGGGTGGGTGGGTGGGTGGATGTTGTACTTAACCAAGAGTTTTGTACTTAACCTTACACTACTAAGAATGGAACAGCCTGCCATACTTTGTCTCTCCACCTGTCGGGATGTAATACGAAGTATAGCACAGGATCATTCTTGAACTAATCTTCTCCAAAATACCTGAATAAGTAAATCTTTTGCTTTATTTCCAGGTAATGGAAAATATAGGTGTTATACCTTCTACACGAACACCTGGCCTGATCTCTTAAAGAGCCAATGTCATTTAAAACAGAGGTTGAGAGGGGACAGTGGGTGGATGTTCTAAAGTAAAAGAAACAAAAACAATGAAATGCCCTTGAAGACTTTTCCTAAGCATAAAATGCATAATTCTATGCAAAAGGAGGTTGGCAAAAAGACAGAGTCTGCATTTTCTGCAAAATTAACAGAGTACTGGGATCAGCACACTTACCTTCTGATACTGCTGAGAATTCCTTATCAACTCTTTCCAAGACCCTGGTTTCATGGATGCTGACAATGACTTCCAAGCCCCTCTGGATCCCAATTCTTCAGGATTGAGACTCTGGCCCTCCAGACCTCTTGTCTTGGCTCCCCAATAGTAAAATAGAACTTGATATAGGAGCTTTTGTTGTGGTTCAGTTGTTATTTATAGCGGAAGCAGTGTGCTTTGTTTAAACGAGGAGAAAATGAATCGAGGTTAGGTTTTATAGAGTTCTGGACTAACATGAAGTTGCAGGCACCAACTGATCCAGTGGCCAGTGGAAGAAAAAAGTGTACGTAGGGCAGGGAGTGGAACAGATCTCAGCACATCTAGTGAGCAAGTCCAGGTTGGAGGTTACTGAAATATGTAGACAAAGCTTATCAAGTCTGTGTCCCAGCCATTGCTCTGCACTAATGTCATTCTTAAATAAACCAAAGCACCACAAGCCAGAAGCAAGACATAACAGATTTGCCAGCTGTGAGCACACTGTTTACAGATTGAACTTGGGACCAAAATCATTATGTAGTATAAGTTATTACAGAACTCAAGAAAATATGTTTTGACAGAGATCTTATTAAAAAAAAGAAAAAAAAAAGTAGCTAATATGCAAGCAGATTTCTCTTCTCTGTAGAGTATAGACATTCATTCTGCAATGATCTCTCTTGTCTCCCAACCACTTCAAAGTTTAGATTTGTTCACAGTGGATAATGTTTTTCTTTTATAGGAACAAACAGGGCCTAAGACAAATGGAGCATCCATCTCTATGTACATAGTGGCTTCAGGCTTTCTGGGAAGCACATCGTCATCTCAAATGGTGCCAGGGAGAGTGGTAAGATTAAACCTTGATGTGCTTGACTCTGAATGATTTTATATATATATATATATATATATATATATATATATATATATATACACACACACACACACACACACACACACACAAATGAGTGCAGCATTTTATCTGTAATTAATATTTTGTGTGGTTATAATCAGGTTGTATTTTTTCTTTATGGACAAAAGATTTTCATTATATATATAATTTTTTATTTAAGCAGTTTAGCTGCATACACCATCAAGTACTTTTTGAAAAAGAAGCTGTAAGTTGTTTTTGTGGTAATTTTAAACTTAGGGGTGGGTCAGCATTATAAAGCTGAAAAATGGACACTAGGACCAATTACATGAATCATTTTTTATGGTAACCTTCTTCAGTAATCTGGTAGATCATATATTGGTAGACAAGTATTGACTTGGAGTGCAGATGTTGATTTGGAAAAGTGAATCTGATTTTATTTATTGCCTGCAATGTCCTTGACACTAAGTAAAGCACTAGGAATAAAAGCATTGGTAGGATACTGCCTTTCTTCAAGTAGTAGAGAGTCTTTAGGTAATTCTTATATGTCCTTCATTCCATATTTCAAAAATATCCAAGAGTAAATGTTTAGAGACATTATAGAAATACAAAGTTTAAAGATATTCCAGTAACATTTTTAGTCATTCCTGGTCATAGATTAAGGAGAAGAAGGAAAATTAATTGTTCCAAATAAAATTAAAGAAATCTATTTTTTTTTAATACACAGAAGTAGAAACATCTTGAGCGACTGGAAGGCAAATGCTTATTGCTACCACTAAATAGATGAAACCCTGGCCATATTGAAGAAGTGACTTAGAACCACCAACTGTATTTCGGTTGGATCACTTTCTTCCATGCTGCATGGACGTTTAGGACAGTTAAAATTCAAAAACACACAGCACTTGACGATGTCTTTCTAACTTAATTGAATCAAAAAATACAATCTACGGTTATTTTACATACTAAAAATGAAAACAAATGTAACATTTTAAAACTAAAAAAAATCACATCTAAAATAATAAGCATTAGGACAGAAACATTTTCTTAGAGTTTCTTGACTCTTCACAGACAAGTGTAGTCAGTGGAACAGGGCTGGTCACAGGTGACAACAGAAGAAAAATCCTGTGCTAAGATTTCAGAGGTTTGGGCTAAAACACTGTTACAAAGCAAATGAGTACAGCATTTTATCTGTAATTAGTATTTTGTGTGGTTATAATCAGGTTTTATTCTTTCTTTGTGGACAAAGATAGGTAGCTTTGAAAGAAGTGACCTAAATCATAGAATAAAAAGTCTGAAATATTTTGCTCACATATATTATCACTAGGATGTAATTTCCAGTATAAGGATTAACACTTTAAAATAGTTTAGATCATTCTTTTAAATATATCCTACAGGATGTAAATAGCACATTAATTTTATAGTCCTCAATTTTAAATACATGCATGAATAATTTTACATTTTATTTGTACACTTCAAAATTATATATTCTTCTTTTTACTTGTTCCAAAAGTTCTATTCTGTTAATTTATGTTGGAAAGGTTTATTGAGTACCTATCATATCACCTCATTTTTAAACAACTATATTTTGTTCTCTAACCCTTAACTCTACAATGTTATGAAAAATTATCTGGATTAGTTATTATGATTAATATTAAAGTGTGATTATTAAAAACAATGAATGCATTGTAATTATAAGGTTATTCTAATCCAAAGACAAAACAGGCAACGCTTCTCCTGATGATGTGAGTATAAGTAGGGATTAAATGACATAATGAAAGTAGATTTCCCTGATGTAATATTTTAAATTATACCATCATTCAGGGTTTTTTTTTTTATTAAGCATCTTAAGGGATGGACCAAAGTAAGACATAGATGGATGGCATGGAAGAGGAAAAGAAATATGGAAACCAAGGATCCCTTCACATCTCAACTGCAGACACCTTAGACAAATCGATTTCAGGAAGGAGCACATGTGGAAATTGAAGAGCTCGAAATGGGTAAACTTAATGCTTCTAGTACCAGAGTACACCTAAGAGAGTCTTCAAAAGCCCTCAGGGACATGAATACCTCAATTTGGATTGCTGGCATCGAATATAACCTAGGAGATCATTCCACAGAATTATTTTCCCCTGGGAAGGGTTGATGTCAATTGAAGGTCATGTTAAATGCAAAAAGATTCAGAAAGAAGAAAGGTGCTGGTGAGAAAAGGGCAGGTCCACCAAAGGAAAGCTCAACAATTATCTTTTTACCATGTTCGAACCCAATTGCTACTATTCCATGCATGTTTGCTCATTTTGAACTCTTAAACGTGAAATAAGTGTGCTTCTTGCAGTCCTTGAGAAGAAACTGGGTAAGTCCAAGTGTAAAAGGGGAAACATAAAATAAGGGAAAATTCACTGCTTGGAGAAATACTCCGGGAAACTTTGTTTAGAGAATCATTTATTAGCTTTTATGTTTACCATGCTTGCTTGTTCATTTTTTTCAGCTAAAAAAAAAAAAAAACACCAGAGGGCTTGAAGGGAATCATCATTTATCTTATGTCTTGTCACTACTAGACTTAATTATCTTTCCGTCAATTATTTTAAAAGCACTTTGCCCTCTAGCCTTGTGTGTAAGTTGTGTTGGCATGGTTACCCAACACATTATTCCAACTGTATTGATCCTATAACTCTTTAGAGCAATAAGTTCCTTTTCCAATACCAGTCCAATCAAGGTTCAAAATTATAGACCATGATATCAGGTTCTGGGTCTAGAAATTCATTACCATGATGAGGTTTTTGAAACCAATGGCTAATTTCTCTAAATGGCTATTAAAGATTCAACAGGAAATATTAAAGAGATAACATAGAGGAGGCATCAGGCCTAGTAAACCACTGAATAATAGATCAAAGACTGTTTTTAATAAGTATATTGACTGTCAAGACTCCAAAGCCCTCAGCTCAATTGTTTTTTAAAATTTATTTATTTATTTTAATTTGATATACAGGACAGCAGAACACATTTTGATTCATTGTACACAACTGCAGCACAACTTTTCTTTTCTCTGGTTGTACACAATGTAGCGTTGCACCATATGTGCAGTCATACATAAACCTAGGGTAATAATATCCATCTCATTCCACCATCTTTCCTGCCCCCATATCCCCTTACCTCGGCTCAATTCATTAGCAAATATTCCTTCAAGCAAGAAGTGCTAACTGAGCACATGTCTGACTCTATGCTTGCACAAATTTGTCCCTACAGAAAGGACCTTCTGTCTTTAGAAAAACAGTTCTCAGAAGTTTACATTCTGGAAAGGGTATGGAAAGTTGGATGAGATCACTTTTGCCAGGTTCAGATATATCATTAAGGAAAATATGAAGAGAGAAACTGTTCTATTCAAACCCCATTGCACAGGAGAAAGACCCCACTAAAGGAAACAAATGACATAGCTGTATGAATTCAATCATCTCATAGCTTCTGGAATCTCAGTTATCACATAGGCCAGTGATTCCCTTCTGTCCCCAAAGGGGACATTTGGCAATGTCTAGAGTCATTTTTCTTTGTCACAATTTTCAGAAGCATTTTTTACTGATATCTAATGTGTAGAAACCAGGAATATTAAACGTTCTGCAAATGCACAGGACAGCCCCAAAGCAAAGAATTATTTGGGCCAAAAAGTTAATAGTGTTGAGATTGAGAAGCCCTGGTGGAGAAAGTAAAGCTGTTCAACCTTTCTGTCTGGATGAAGATGATGGCATCAAGATAAAAAGAAAAACAGTGTGATGGCTTTAGGAATCCATAAGACTACATAATTAATAATTTTATAATATTACTTGTTCCCATTTTGACTTTCCCCTGGCTCAGAATCCAAGCCCTTCATATTCTACTCTTTTTAAGAAGTCAGGGGCTCTTCAATCCAGCTCATCGCTCAGGTCTTCTCTTCAAAGCTGTGACCTCCTTTCTTAAATCCCATGCTTCATCAAAATAGCTCATTAAATGTCCTGGGTTTTTATGGGTATTTTTAAATGATAATTTTTCTGAAAAACTATTTTGATCCAAGAGCTTAAAATACAATGGCTGTTAATGGTTTAATACACATCCAAGTGGAATCAAAGAATTTTTAAATGAACAGAGTTTAGAGCTTATTTTTTCCTGCTACGATTTTTTAAAAATGAGAGCAGAATTCTGGGGTTCTGGAAAGGAACCACAATGGAAATTTGAGGAACAAGAAGAAAAATAGAAGAGATTTCTTTCCAAGTCCTCTGTTCCCTTTTTAATTAAAACTCATCTTTTATTTGACATATCCTGGTGTTTTGCAAACTGCAGTTTGACAGGAGTCCTACCACCAAGAAGCAAGCCCAGAAAGCCACTAATCTCAGCTGTTTTCTTTACTATAAAAAGAACCTGAAACTCCAGGAATTTTAAAGACAGAATAAGAGTGAAAAATATAATCAATCCCAAAACTTAGGTTTTCTGGCTACCAATCCAGTCACCTTTCCAGCAGGCCATGTTGGCTCATAGATCAGGATCACATTTGAAGAGGCTTTAATGGATTAAAGTAAAAGAATTTTCAAGTCTATAATAGAATGAGAGTGAATTTTCAATCATAAATCTTCTAACATATTCAAATACTATGGAGTCCAAGTCCACTAACTCCCAATAATTAGATTACGAAGTCAAATCAGCCCATTAAGGAGTCAACCAAGACCTCTGCTGGTTTGCCTGACTATGTGTCCCCAAACCAACATGGTCAAAAAGGTCAATTATGTCTGCTGGTTAGGGAACTACAAGGATCTGTGCCTGAGAAGCAATCAAAATCTCCAGAAGTCTGCATGTTGTTTGGGTAATCATGAGTAACACAGCAATAAATACAGCTGGTTGAAGGAAAATCATTAAGTTGGAAAAAGAAAGTCACGGATGTGATTCATCTTTTATTGGGATTGTCACAGAATCAATCCATTGTTCTCGTCTTCTTTGGCTATATCCTTCATTGTCTGCACAGTATAAAGGACAGATCTCACTTCACAGAAATGTCCATGAGGCTGCCCATGTGTCCTTCACAGTTGGCTCATTCCCAGTGGGAACCTGAGGGCTGATCAGAGCAGTGCAGATGCCACATCTCCTTTTGGCATAACTCCTACAGAATTTAAAACAGATAACCACCCATGTTGAGTATCCATATGGCACTTGAGGTCTGCACAATATTTTATTTCCATTTTTATTGATCATTTCTTCAAACAAGTCTCTAAGGTAGGTTCATGTCGTCACCCTTAGATGAGAAAGAAAGAAAGAAAGCCACATGGAAGGTCTGTGTCACACAGCAAGGAGAAGACTGTCTCCAGGTCCCTCCTACTTCCATTTGCTCTATTCCATATTGCTGTGGTGAATAGCTTCTGTTGCCCATCCAGAGCCTCTCTTCTCTGCCTTGGGTGGGTCACTTCTACCAGTAGACTTTCCTGCATTTCAGTTTGGCTATTGTAAAGCAGTAAAGAGGAATTCCAAGGGAGGGAGGAGTTTAGAAGAAGAGTTTTTATTTCCCAGTTCTCAGCTCAGTCCTGTCTTGAATGCACTTTTTTATTTCTCTAGTATTAGGGATTGAATGGAAGGGATGCTTAGACCTCTGAGCTACATTCTCAGCCCTTTTAATTTTTTTTTGGATACAGGGTCTCACTAAGTTGCTGAAGCTGTCCTCAATCATCTTGCCTCAGTGGCCCATATTGCTGGGATGACAGGTATGTACCACTAGTTCCACAGATTCCTTTCTAAGGGTTCACATAGGATAACTGCAACCCTAGTCACTTTTCCTTTGAAGGTCATGACTCTCTCCTTGGGATTCTACAAATGGCTCCCTCCCTTACCCCCTCAGGACTAAAAGTGGCAATGACCCCTGCTCCCTTATTACTAGCCACATGATGCTACGTTAGTCCTTTGCCTCATTTTACTCTGCCTCCATGTTTGTAAGTAGGTCCATGTTAAATATTTCTCAAATTACAGAGTATACTGCCTACTTCTGGCTGGGAACATACTGACTCCCTAACTGAGGAAACATCTAAAACTGCCACGAATTTGCAAGTGGAAATTATTTTGAGCAAACCTGATATCTGAAAATTCAAACTTATCAAATTAGAAAAGTTTTAAAGCAAAATGAATACATCCCTTTAGAATTCCTTAAAAACTATGGTGCTTTCACCCTAAAGTTCATATACACCCCCTACACACACACACACACTTTTGCTGAATAATTCAATGGTTTCATGGACTGCTTGAAGTTCACCTGAAGAATGTTATGAACACAAATTTTGGAGATGGCCTTGGGTGATGGTTTAGGTCTATAATGTCCTCCTAAATGTTCATATATTGAAAGCATAGTCCCCAAATGAAGCAAGTGTCAGAGGTGGGGCCTTTAGGCAATGAATGTGTAAGAAGGCTCTGATCTCATCAGTGGATTAATCCACTTGGTGAATTAATCCATTTATAGCTGAATGGCCTACTGAGAAGTGGGACCTAGCTGAAGGAAGTAGATCACGGAGAAGACAAGCATGCCCTGGAAGGGTCTCATCTTCTCCCTGGCCCCTTCTTCTCTCTGCTTCTTAGCTGCCTTGAGCTGAGCAACTTTCTTCTGCCATGATGTTTCTCCCTTGGAGCCAGCCAAGCATGGACTGAATCCTCTGAAACTGTGAGCCAGATATATATCTTTCCTACTTTAAGTTATTCTTGTCAGGTATTTGGGTCATAGTGATGAAAAGCTGACTAACATATCTTGTGATTAATGTTCTTATTTGTGCATGAAGAATCAGAGGCACGTGTCTCAGGTCTAGTGGATAGTTACTGGCAGATATGTGACTGGAAGTCAAACACTTGCCTCTGAATTCTCACACACTAACTCTCTTACTCCACAATGACCACAAATGTGAAACTTAAATATTTTTTTAAAAATCGCTTAGGGACTCCCTAGGTGTACTTCTTTAAATCACCCTCAAAGAAATGTGCTAATTCATAAAATAAAGTACACCTGTATGAATTCTAGTTTGCAATACATAGAGTGAGAGATGTAAAGTGAATATAAAGATAAGGAAAGTTATCATTTTGTGCTCTGGGTTATTTTCACCAGCAGCAAAAACTCACCTCTGACTTATTTTTCTGATAAATCTAGGATTACCCAAAAGGCTAGAGACACTCATTGGCCTGAGGTCTTTAAGTTGAAGCCACCCTTTCCTGAGAACAGAGCGAGGAACACAGCAGTGAAATCTGCCTCTGAAATCTAGTTGCAGCCTATGATGGTTTATCATACGGGGTCTGGGAGCAGAAGGAATTGTCCTCTCCCACTGTACTCACCACCACCCGGTGCCTTCTGGAGCTCTGTAAACTAGAAAGATGCAGGCCATGAGCGGCACTGGCATCAGTGAACTGGCACTTGGGATGACTTTGCCAAGATAGCAGTTCTAAGTCTTGTTATAAGCAAGGAAGCCTGAGCAGTTGCTATTCGGGATTGGCTGATTCAATGAAGGCAGTATAAACAGGTTGCGGTAGGTGGACAATTTGTCTCTTAGCCATAATTTCAAAATCCAAAGATCTAAGAAATCCAATTATTATATTTCTATAAGTTTGACACAATTTTATTTGGAGGCAAAATCTGACCTGAATGGACTCAAGGCTATGTATAAACTGTATTTATTTCACTTGGCATGAATGAGCATAATTTTCACTGCAAAACTATTATTTTGATGACTGGGTATTGCTCCAGCCCCTGCTAGTATTGCTATAATATATATGGCTTATGTATTGTATTACCTTTTTTAAAAAAATATTGCATTTTTTTAAAAAACATCAGGCTCCAAGGTGTCAGATAAGGTATGTTAGAAGTGTATTTTCCAGAGCTAGAAGTCTCTGAAATAGAAAAGGAAAAAAAAAAAAAAAGGATTTCCAGTTAGCTAGTCCCAGAGGAGAAAGGATGTAAATATGCATGAGTTAAGGGGGCCTTGGAAAGTTCTTTATATTTCAGCTATCCATTCCTAATATCAGGAATTCAACAGTAAAACTATAATTCACCTAATTTTGTTCCCTATCAAGTAGACTGTAGATACCATAGGAAGAAAACCACAGGACATTTAAACCTTTGAGTATATTTTGAAAAGCTAGAACATTATTCAGAAGGAAATCCATAGGAGGTGGCTTTGTGAAGCACAGCAACTGTGCTAAAGGGGAAGCTTCTTGGGTATGGTAGATCTGTCCAGCCCCTAACTGTGGTCCAAAGCCAAATCGAAACTCACCCCAGTTTCATGGGTGCATATCACCAGGATAGAATACCATTGGGGATATTCTTTGCCATTTCCCTGTTGGAGTCCCAAGACCAAAATTTCTTGTCTAAATATGTCAAAAATGGCATGAAAGTCTAGGGTTCACCTAGGAAATATACTTCCCATGTCATCTATTTTTTTTTTCAGGGACCCTACATGTGCACAGATTGTTTCCATTCTTGCCATCCCAATGCTATGCAGTGTTACCTGGTGGGTGACGGTGAAGTAGACTGTGCTGTTGCTCAGAGTTGTATATCATGGTTCTAAGGCACTTCTGACACTTCACAAGGACCCAATTTCTATATATGATAATACCATGGCTTTAGTTTTTGAAAATGCCAATCATCCTTGTGTTGTTTCCTGTTACCAAAGGGCTCCACCATCATGAGCAGAACTGGAGTAGAGACAAGAGGGAATGAGGCACAACTGCTGCCTTTAAAGCACTAAATGTGCCCTATAGGACAAAGGCTCCCTGTAAAGACCATCCAAGTGATCACACCCTAGCGTTTCCAGAGTCACCATAGAAAGATAGGCTAAGCAGATTAGTATGAGTAGGAAACAGCACATTGATCCCCCAAAAGCTGCCAATAGAGTGGAAGCAATTAAGCCAAAAGCATGAGAAAGCAAGTACCTCACTCATCAATGACCAAACAAGAGCCAATGACCACCTCTACATGTATGATCAGCAGGAAACTGAGTCACACCAGGCAGGGTTGCATGAAATTTCCTACAGGAAGAGAATTCAAAACTGGCTCCATCAACATAAGAAAGAATAGCCTCATGTTTTAAATCACTTTTTTAAATAATTCAAAAAATTTAGAAAGCTATATATGAATGAAATTGAAACCATACTCTTTACATTTTTAAAGAGTCATTTCTTCTTCCTAAGTTCGACAATTCCTCTTTGCCATTACGGTTTATACTTCCCATAGCCTTCCTCTTTATCTCATAACATAGTGTGAATTCTACAGCACTGAAAGGAAACATTATTTCCTAAAAGTGTTCACTTACTTACTTCAAGTAGGACACAATCAAAAAGTGCCCAAGGACAAATCCTTTTGAATTGTTTGTTTCTGATGGGATTGCTACTGGAAGTCACAAGTCAAAACCTCATAAAAAGAAAGGAAAAAAAAAAACTGAATTGCTTTCTGTGTCTCCGATTTCCTTCCAAACAGATGAACAAACGAGAGAGCATCAGATCTACTCTATCCCTTCCCCACAAGCTAAATGAAACCAAAGTGGCAAATAGATGATTATAGTGTGGGCGTCATCTGGAATGGGTTATACAGAATTTTCTCTGGAATGAAAAGAGGCTGAGAAAACATGTTTCATTCATTGTATAAAATTTATAGCATCTTTCATTCGGTTGAAGTTCCATAATTTTTTTTTTCAAAAACTTACAGTATATCTATCTATAAGAGCAATCTTACGCTCCATTGGCTGAATAAAGATGTAGCGATTTTTTAATACACACCAAAGACTCTTGAAGTGTCAGACCCAAGACATATTAACTGGCCAGATGAGACTGAGAAGAAATAGGAACAAGTTACAGATGGCCTAAGTTAATGTTATCAACAGAGGATCAAGCCTTCGAGAGCTGGAGTGACAGCTCAGATGCTCTTCTTGAGATGATTTCTTTGTTGTTGTTTTTAGGAATTCCACTTTCAAGTCTATTATGGCAACCACTCAAAAGTATTTCTTAAAGACATAGCACAATGCTTTCTGTCAATCTAACAGTCAGTGGGCCAGTGTTTGATAAGTAAGAAATTAGGATATAACTCTGCAATTATACTATCAGAATTGATCAAATTTATACCATTTTCCTTCCCAGCTGGTCTCAATATAAAAAACTAGCTTTAAAAGCACATATCTGCAGAACTACCAACAGTAGGATAGGCTTGTTTAGAGATCATGTTTAATTCTTAATTAAAATTCCAGGAGAATCTCCCTAATTGCTCCTATCATTTAAAATGGGAGTTACTTATAATTTCTTGGAAGAAAAAATAAAAAATAGGAATACAAATAAAAATGAAAAACAAATAATAACATTACTCATTTAAGCACTAAGAAAAAATTGAGAAAATATATCTTTTTACGGTCTACTACTAAGAAAGAATGTAGGGGTAGAAATAACCAGTTCTATTTAAGATATGGATTTAAGTACCACTGGCCTTTCCCCCATCTCTCATTTAAATAATGCTTCCCATCTGCCATTTTTATTTGAATAGATGACAGTGAACCTCACCTCTAAAAGAATTCACCTCTCCATGTGTTATAAGAACAATCACAACTTTAGTTGCTACTGAGACTCTGATTTGTCAGTCCCTAGATTCAGGAAGGTGCTGTTCATCCTCCTGATGGTCTGGCCTGTTGCCTTATTGATTGTCAAAGCATGTCAGTGCATCTAGTGTGGAATACATGCTCACTCCTGTGTGATGGATTGCCATTTGAATCCTGGAATGTGGAGTTCGACAAATTACTACTAAATGTTTGTGCTTTACCTGTATAAAAAACAAAAAACAAAAAAAAAGAAAAAAAACAGATTAAATGCCTGAAAATGAAGTTTATAAAATATCTTGAGTGAAATATTTTAGGAATTAAAAGTGGAAAGCAAGATATCTGGAGCTAAGAATGAAATATATAAAATCACATTAAATAGATACATATATATAAAGCAATAGTCTTCAAACGTGAGTAATATCAGCAACTTTTTGATGGGAGAAAATGTATATAGACTTACAATGTTGGCATAAATTAAATATGTACCAATTTTAAATATGTACAATTTCAAATCAAAAACAAATTTACAAATTAAAGACATACAGAGATACAAGATGAATAAAATTCAAAGTAATAATAATTTAGTACACAACATTTTGACATGTCTGTATCAACAGTTACAATGTGAATATTGAATTAAATAGGAATTTGTACGCAATCATTTGGTTTTGACTTGTCTACTCTATATTGTATCATTTAATGATTCAATTTTTTTTTTAAAACTGAATTCAATTTAACAGTTTTTTCATATGAAATTCACTTAGTAATAATCACTATTATTAGATCCACCTCCTTCATTTTTCTTATTAGCAAGGGATAATAACTTTCGGTGGAATGAATTATCATGATCATAAACACAAATGAAAACACAGGCACTAAAGTCACATAGCTGTACTCTTTTATAAGTACAGCTGCATATACTTATATGAAAGAATTTTATCATCGACCTAAAAATCCAGTTAAAATATTCTATGCAGAACTTGAGGGTCTCTAAGAGTAAGTCCACAGACATTTAAGGATAGAGTTCAATGGAATCTGCTTTGAAAAACATGGTTATAAGGCAGTATTTCAACATCTACTTTGATAGATTTTCTTTTTTGTGACTAAATGAATATAGCAAGAACAAATTAAAGTATACAAAAAGTGGTTTCCTCAGAACCCTATGATAGATGTGATGAGACATCTAATGAGCAATTAGGAGATATTCGTTTTATAAATTTGAGAAAGTAATTTATCAGTTCTGAGTTTTATACTTTCCATTGGAAAAGAGAAGGAATTCAAGACAGTTTTATGATAGGATAAACAATAACAACAACAATAGTCACCTAGTTATGCACTAAATAACTTCAGCTGGACAGTCTTAGGGCAGTTGTTTATTGGTATGACCTATGACCATGTTGGAGTAAGGCTCTTCTAGTTTCAGACGGATGGGGCTCAGACTCCCTGGCTTTTTGCCAATTCTAAAGCCATACTGCAATACCACTTGCAAACACTAAAGTTTCAGTCTGTTCTTATGAAGTTTTATTCTTTAATATAAATGAATGACCCCCAAATCTTCACCATGTCAGCCGAGGACCTGACTTTCTTAACAAGACTGCTAAAGTTCAAGAAGTAAAACCAAGAATCAATAAATGGGATGGATTCAAAATAAAAAAAGCATCTTATCAGCAAAGGAAACAGTAATACGAAGAGAGAGCCTACAGATTGGGAAAAAAATCTTTACCATACACACCTGAGATAGAGTACTAATCTCTGGGATATATGAAGAACTCAAAAAACTTAACACCAAAAAAACAAATAATCCAATCAATAAATGGGCTAAGGAACTGAACAGACACTTCATAGAAGAAGAAATACAATCAATAAACAAATATATGAAAAAAATATTTAATAGTTAAAGAAATACAAATCAAAACTACTCTAATACAATCATCAAGAAAAAAACAACAATAAGTGATGGCAAGGATGTGGTGAAAAAGGTATACTCATGCATTGCTGGTGGGACTACAAAATGGTGCAACCACTATGGAAAGCAATATGGAGATTCCTCAGAAAATTCGGAATGAAACCACCATTTTACCCAGTTATCCCACTCCACTGTTTATACCCAAAGGACGTAAAATCAGCAAACTACAGTGTTGCAGTCATATCAGTGTTTATAGCAGCTCAATTCACAATAACTAAACTATGGAACCAACCTAGGTGTCCTTCAATAGATGAACAGATAAAGAAAATGTGGAACATATATTCAATGAAATATTACTCAGCTTTAAAAAATGAAATTATGGCATTTTCTGGTAAATGGATAGAGTTGGAGAATATCATGGTAAGCAAAATAAGTCAATCCCCAAAAAAACAAAGGCTGAATATTTTCTCTGATATGCAGATGCTAATTCACAATAAGGGCGGAGGGGGGCACTAGGGAAAACAGTTACCTTAGATTATGTAGTGAGGAGTGAAGGAAGGGGAGGGGAGGGATATGGGGATAGGAAGGATAGTAGAATGAAACAGACATTATTACCTTTTGTACATATATGACTGCATAACCGATGTGATTCTACAATATATACAATCAGAAAAATGAGAAATTATACCCTATCTATGTATGATATATCAAAGCGCATAAATGCATTCTACTGTCATGCATAATTAAAACAAATAAAAGTTTAAAAAATATACTCATAAGAAATACAAATGAATGACCAATAAGTACAGTCATTTAAATAAAATCTATACAATGCTAGGGAAAAAAAAAACTACATTCAAACTACTAAAACATAAAAGATCAAGCTCTAATATTGCCAAAGAGATTTGGGGAAAATATCATTAAAAATAAAATATTATGAAAGAAAATAAAAAGAATTAATCTGTATAAGGATTCAATATTAGGAGCTAGGGATAAAGCTCAATGGTAGATTACTTGGCTTGCATACAAAAGGCCCTAGGTTCAACCACTGGCAACATATACACACAAATTCAAAATTAAAGTTACAAAAATACCCCCCAAATATGATAAAAATGAATAAATTCCAATAATTTTTCTTCTAGAGAGAAATCAAGTTGCCCTTAATGTTTTGGATGTAAAATTTCTTCCATAAGGCCAAGGCAGTCGGCCAAGAAGGAGGTGAATAAACTGTTTAAAGTAAATATGAAGAGTCATGGTCTGGACTCCAAACCACACCCCAGTGTAGCAGGTAGTCACATATCTGCTTCATTTTAACAAGTCTGAACCCCAAGTCTCTCCCTGGGCTTCCCTGGTTGGAGATGTCTCATCTGTCTGCACTTCACAGCTGAAGAAGAAAGGTCTGTGCGATTCTCACACACGGAGAAAGGGCTGTGCCTTTGTCTCCCTGCTGTTCCTACAGTCTAACCCACTGCTATTTCCAAGCCAGTGTCTTTTCCATTGCTTAGAGTTTGATTCAGAACTTTTAAAAAACACATAATGTTAGGGTTATCCTGGTATTGTACATAACTAAAAAGAATAAATAAATTTTTAAAAGCAGTCTTGGTCTTAGCATTTTGACATGAAAGATAAATTATAATTACTATTTGAATCACTTTATCTTCTCATTATAAGATCTCTGTTCTTGGTTTGTTTCAATTGATTGATTTTTCCATTAAAGGTCATATGTTTACATATCTTATATGCTCAGTAATTCTGAGTGAATGTCAGATATCAGAGCTTACATCTTGTTGCATGCAGAATACTGTATTTTTATATTCTTGGAAATGTTCTTGAGTTTTGTTCTGACACATTGTAAAGTTGGTAGGAAATGGTTTGCTCTTATAAGATCCTGCTTTTAAAATTCAATACACAGGATGAGAGCATCATTTAATCTAGGACTTACTATCTTCCAGAATGGAGGCAAGACTTTTTTTTAAGCAAAATAAGTCATTTTTTTCATTTTTATTCATTTATTCATTTTTATTTTTTAGTACTCTATGCAATGTCCCAATGTTCTCTGGCCTTGCTGGGAAAACACACTATGCCTTTCTGTGTGAGCATCTGGTACTGTTCCCTCTAACCCTTTTGTATGTTTTCTTTGCCCAACCAGAGGTAGTCTTCTTCACATGCACATTCCGGTCTAGACTCTCATTCATGCCCCTGAACATTTGGTAGGGAGTGCCCATTGATGGCTAGAATCTTCTCTTTTGAGTACTCTCCTCTCTGATACTCTGATTTGTGAATGCTAGTCATTCTTTTTTTCTCTTCTAAACCTCAAACTTTATTCTTTCAACAAAGTGAGTTTGCCACCTTCAGCCTGAGTGTTCCCTCAGGGTAGCACAACATGGAAAGTCTGTCAAAGAAGTAAATGGAAGCCCTAATATGACTTGCCGTTTTTATTTTCTGTCACTCGCCGTAACAATGCATCATTGCCAGATGTCCAGTGCCTTGGAAATTCTTAAGTATGTTGTCTATTTTTCTTGTTATTTCAGACAAGACGGCAGATCCTATACCTATTACTCTGTCTTGGCTATTTGTTATATGAAAAATAAATATATTTAAATTTAAAATAGTTAAAATATTTTACTTCATATTTTACAAGTAATGAAGTACTTGTGATCATAAACAATGAAAGATGAACTTTAACCATTTCATCTTTCTCTTAGTATACTAATTTATTTTTAATATCAAACCTATTTTACTTCTGAAACACAAATTTAAATATTTTTCAATTTAAATGTTCTATACATGCCTAGCTAAGTAATTTCACACTTTTGTATAATGTATGGTATTTTTATGTAGTCGCCTTTATTTACATACCTCCCTCTTTCTCTTTTCCCTTTACCTTTCATCTTCTGACCCCAGGTCTTAGTAATTTAAGAGGAATTCTTTAATATCTTTCTCTAAAACTATATGCTGAGTCCTATTGATGCTATATGTACTGAATCATTTGGCTATGTTTTCAAACATCTGCATATCTTATTCCTTAATTGAGGTTGGAAACTTTATTTCTCTGACTGGAATCTAAGATTGAAACTCTTGATTATTTGTTTAGTTATAATCTTTCCCTCCATTTGTGGGTTTTTGTTTGTTTGTTTGTTTACTTTTCTGAATTTCCTAGAACTATCATGTTGGTCCTTCTGTCTTTATTCCTCAAATATTTTCTGATTTATTTTCTTCTTTTTCAAAATTTTTGTTCTGTGCATTAGAAATTACTTCTAGGGCTAGGGATATAGCTCAGTTGGTAGAGTGCTTGGCTTGTATGCTCAGGTCCTGGGTTTAATCCCCAGCACCACACACACACAAAAAAAAAAAAAAAAAAAAAAAGAAAGAAAGAAAGAAAGAAGGAAATAAATTACTTCTATTTCATGAATTATTGCCTCCATCTTTATTAATTTATTCTACTTTTGTTTATTATTTTCTAACTTCATGAGTTAGACACTTAACTCATACATTTTCAGCATTTATTCTTTATGACATCAGCAAAACTGTTCTTCAAGAACTACTTATCATTGCTGTGCAAGTTTTAATGTAATATTTTATCATAAATTAGTTCCATGAATTCTAATTTTCATAACTTTATTCTTCATGATTAAAAACTATATTTTAAATTTTGAATGTACATAAATAAGCCTTTGTGTCTAGGTGACATCAATATTTTAAAGTTTTTGCCCCAGAGAGACATTATCTTTATTACACTATTAAATTAAAAAAAACCAAACTGCCCTTTATTCCTGAAAAGACCCTGAAAAAATTTTCTTCCTTTGAGTTCTCCATATCTTACATTTTTATCCTTTATTTCCTTATATGTAGTAAATTTACTTACTTTGGTAAATATCTGATAAAAATAAAACCTGTGGTTACTGGCAGGCTGGTTTTATAGTTTTCAGCTTCTGTTGTATTTCATTCTTGGAAAAAATGTCTTTTCTCTTTTTTTCCTTTAAAATGTTCATGTTTCTTTGCAATCTAACTGTCCAATTCACTGAAATGTGGGTTCAAGGTATGGTCTCCAAGGGAACACTTTAAACCTGAAGCCACTTTAACCCATTGTTAAAGTGCATTGTTCCAGTTATGTGTGCAGTTCAAAATACTTACCTGGGGACAAGTTTGTTATAAATAATGCTGATTGTTCATTTCGGTCTCTTGGTTTGTTTTGTTATACTCATCCATGGAGGAAACAGGAATGTTTTGGTGCTAGTTCTGTTAGTGGAAGCAGTCCATCTTCATGAACCTAGACCTATTGACTCTTCCCTTGTGTAATATCAGGAATTCTTGGTTTGCAATTAGCATTTACTCCCAGAGCAGCCCTGGGTTTGGCATTAACTCTTTTCAGATCATTGATTTTTGATTTGTTCTCTTTAGAAGTGGCCCGATTTTTCTGCAAGCTTACCATGACACTGAATTTTTGTTGTGGTTAATGTGAAAGCATTTTTTACTTAGTAGCTGACCATACATTTTGGATTACTCTCTTATTCTCAGGCTTGTTAGTTGTGTATTCAGAGTCAGAGTGCTCTTCTTTAACTTCTCTACTAAGGAACAGACTGGCATGCATGTGTGGGAAGAGTTCACTGAAGCAATCCCAATGATGGGGATGGGCCATGTGTCCTGGTTGCCTTCTTTTCCAGACTGGGCTCTGTCTTCATCAGCGGTTGATTTCACCACTTCACCACTGTGTGGAAACAGTGTCATTGGTTTGATCTTGCTCCTTTTTTTTTTTCGGGGGGGGGGGGTCTTTAGATCTCAGGTCTGATTATAGGAGTTTTATAAAATATTTCCATAGTGATGAAAAATAAAGCTGTCTATCTTGCTAAGGAGCTTGCAGCATAGAAATAAGGGGCAGCCAAGCCCTGGCTTGACAAGCTAGTAGAATTCTCACAAATATTGGATCATCAATTGTTATCCCAGTTGTAGTTGAAGAAGGATTTGGCTTATCCACTTTGCTTCTTCTGGACACTTGAGTTTTAGTAAGAGTGTGTGAAGGTCCGGTGCCAATCTTCCTTGGGAACTCTAAGTTCACTGTGGGTAAAGCTCTTCCTAGGATCCAACATCCCTTGATCCTGACAAGAGAAGGCAGGTACTGTTCAGATTTCAGAGGAAAAGCTATGAGCCAGTTCTGACTGGGATTCTCCTCAATGGTCCAGTTGTACCCAGTAACCCACAGGGGCCAAGAGATATTTGGCTCAGAAATACAGGTCAGAATTGGGAGGAAGGGACAGGAAAAGCATTCTTGGAACACCCTTTTCCTCAACCCCTTTCTGAGATCAAAGTTTCTCACAGAGGAAATATATACTGTGCACAGGAAGCAATGACACTCAACTTGGCTTCCCACTATTTTCACAATCTATATTGAAAAGTAACTACTCCTTTGGTTAAATCAACTTTAGTTGATGCTAATAAAACCAAGTTGTTTCTTTCCATTGTCTTACTATTCCCTTAATATACTTTGTAATTTTTTAAAAAATGAGAAAATTATTCGCTCCAATGCTTTTTTTCCTAATTTTTTTTTCTTTAATCATTTCTCAATAAAATTTAATTTGAAAGTTTATATTTTTTTGGTTGGCTGATTCTGGGGTTTATTTTTATTTTTACCATCAAGTGTCTTATAAAAATATTATTCTTTTTGTAAGATATATCTAATAATTTGAGATCTACTTTGGTTTGTTTCAAAGCCTTATTACTACCAGTAAATTATTAATATATTAATACATTAATATTAATATATTATTGAGAGTGCTAATAAGATTAATCTATTATTAATGAGAGTGCTCTAAGTGCTTGGTCCTCAGTAGGTTAACCTTTTAAAAAATGGGAGACTTGTAAGATAAATAAATTATAGAAATGGCAGAAAGTAGCATTTCTCATGAAAGTAATATTCTGATGAAATATTATTTAAACACACCATTTCTAGTGCAAATGATATGTCCTATGAAGCCAGAATTATTATTTTATTATTATTATTATTATTATTATTATTATTATTTTTAGCCCTATGACCCACCTGAGCTAAACTGGAAAAGAAACATTTCTATCAGGTGAGATTATTGTCTCTGTAATAATAGAGCCATGAGAAGATGGAAACAATACTCTTTTAAAATCTTAAAATCAAGCAAATAATCATAATTAACTTGAGACTGACATTAAGGCAGGGGTCAAAGAGATGTGCAACTTACAAGAATTGCTGAATTTTATATGACCAACCCCTTAGCATCACTGAACCTCAGACTTCACATCTATAAAATAGAAATAATTAGTAATATTTTTTTTCTACCTCAAGAAATTGGCAGATGGGAAGGTGGAGGAGGACCATAATACTGAGAGGAGAAGAAAGGCCTGAAATCAGCATTGTGGGTAGAGGAGGGGAGAAGAGGTTGCTAGACTGTAGGTTTTACAAAGGATCTAGTCAGCTGTGCTATGTTACTAACATTTTTTGTAGATACCTAACCATCTCCTTCCCTCCAACTCTGGGTGGACTTAACTCTCCGCCATGAGCAACAAATTTTTGATGAAATTACACAATACAAGATTGTATCTAAAAAATGAAAATTAAACAAACCAAAAAAAAAAAACTAATTGCCTTGAAGCCTTCAGTGTACCTAAAAATTCTACTGTATTTCTCTGTGAAAATAATTCTCCTCCTCCAAACACACTACAATACTTATTATAAATCATAAATCTCATTTGTTCAAAATTCAGACAGTTCTCCTTCTGCTAACCTCAAAAGATACATTACCTTCTTATTTTGTAAAGAAAATTGAGGTTATTAGACAGAAACCTTAACCAAGCTGACAAACCAACCTCATCTGAATCCATTCAATTCATAGTTTCCAGTTTAGAGAAAGAACTTTCTCCTATCCAAGGCCGGTCCAATTTGGGGGGGGGGGGTAGACATATATTATTAGTCTTATAGCTCAACTTCTGTTCTCCAGTTGTTACTTCTTATTGTTATTAAGTGTTCTCAATCTGCCATCTTAAAGCCAACCAACAAAAAAGCAAAATTCCCTCAACCTCTCCATTTCCTTTGCTAATGCACTCTGTTTCGTGACCTTATTTCTCAATACATTCATCCTACCCTTTGTTTCCACCTCTCATTTTCTGTGCACTCTTCAACAAGGTGCAATTTGATTTGCCAATCATTCATCTCCCTTATACCATTATTCTTAAGATCATCACTAATATCCATATAATGGAAACCTATGGATTTTTCTTCATCTTCAACTCACCTCATTTCTAATCAATATTCAAACTTCTTGAATACTCCCTTGAAGTTAAAATTGACCTTTTAGGGATTCACTGATAAATATTTTCCTGATTTTCTTCCTACTTCTCTGATCATCTTTTCCAAGTTTGCATGCTTGTCCTCTTCTGCTGAAGGCCATTAAATATTGGAATTCTTCAAGACTCAGCATTGAGTTCTCTTATCTTCTCACTCCATGCTCTGTTCCTAAGAAAACTCATTTATTTGCAGTTTTAATTACTGCTTTTAATGTAGATGGCTCATAAACACCTATTTTTCAATATAAGCTTCTTTTCTGGGTTACATACTGCATATCTGAATGCCAACTTGAAATGCCTCTTAAATAACTCCTAGAAATTCAAAACAAACAAGATAAAAACCAAATCTGATTTTTTCTATCCACCCCTCTGCCAGAGTTTTCCAACATATTGACTAGCTTGCCATTCCCATAATTGTATCAACCCAGCAATGTAGGATCATCCTTGGTTTCCTCATACCCACCTTCACACAGTCCTGTTTTATTTCCTATGTAGTTCTTGAATCTGTCCATACTTCTGTACCTTGTCATTATCCTCCTGGTCCAAGCTACCACCATATTTTACCTGACTACCCCAAGGCACACCCACTCACCTATTTGCATTTACTCTGGCCTCTCTCTAACTACCAGATTAACATTGCTACCCCATTTCCTAACTGCTCCTTATTAACACTCTAGAGTGGCTTCCCACTGCACTTAGAAAAGATAGGATTTTGTAACATGGACTCATAAGTCCCTGCATAGTCTGCTCCAGAACTACCACTACCTGCCCAGTCCCGATCCTAGTCTGCACATCATGGTGCCCTCTTCTCCTGTCTCTTGCTTAGCTTTTGGCCCATGTATGCTCACCTGGTTGTCTCACACAGGATTTCACATATGTTAGTGTCTCTTCTCAGAGTGTTCTTTCTTCTGTATATTGCCTGAATAGCTCCTGCTTGTCCTGCAGATCTCAGCCCAAGTATCATTTCTTTAGAGGAGCCTTCCTGACCTGTTTTTTTTACAATATTTTTAAGGTGTCAATAGACCTTTATCTATCTATCTATCTGTCTATCTATCTATTTATTTATATGTGATGCTGAGAATCGAACCCAGTGCCTCACACATGCCAGGCAAATGCGCTACCACTAAGCCCCAGCCCCAGCCCTCCATGACCTTTTTGACTGATTATAGACATAACTAATGCCATTACTGAGTTTTATAGCACTATCCTTCCTTAATATTGCATCTCTGGAGAACTCCATTTGATTAACATTTCTCTACTCCACCAAAACCTAAGTTACACAAGGGCAGCAATCACATCCCCTCTTTTGGTTATGTTATTGCCAATATTTAGCATAGTTTTATAACATTTAATGTAGTTCCTGACATTTTCATTCATTATCCTTCAAATTTATATAGCAAATAAACATGCATAAATATTGAGTCTCTTATAAGTTAAACATTGGCACACACACAGAAATCCATGTTAATGTATGGTTTACAATAAACCCAGGCAGTAGAGTATCATATAATAGTGGCCCATAAACTAAGCATAATGTATTCCTTTAGTACAGTGATCCCTAACTGATTTCACATTGGAATCATTTGAAACACTAAAAAAATGTCGACACCCAGTCCTCCTTTACAGAGATTGTATTCTGATTGGTCTGAGGTTGGGCTGAGTACTCATGGTTTGGTCAAACTGCCCAGATGATTCTTATTTTTAGATAGGGTGGACACCATGTGCTATAAGGACAAAACTAAGAGCTTGGCCTAAGGTAAGATTGAAGATAAAAATAAAATTTAAGAAACAGGAAATTAAGATCTTTTTCATTTCTTTTTAATTGGTTATTGCTACTGCCTCTTCTTACCTTCGTAAAGGTCACCCAAAGTTTTCAGATCTCATTCCCTAGAATCTTAAGTGTTACTTTTCAAGAAAAAAAGGATGTTGTAGATGTATTTAAATGAAGGATATTGACATGAGAGATTCTCCTTGATTTTCCAGATAGGCCCTAAACCTAATCACAGATCTTATTTTTTAAAAAAATGATACAAACAGAAAAGTACAAGGCAATGTAAAATTGGAGGCAGAAATTGGAAGACTGACCTAGGGAATCCTACAGCCACTAGAACAAAGCAAAGATAAAGAATTCATTTTCCCCAGAGCCTGTAGAGAGAAGGTGGCTCTGCTGACACCTTGAGTTTAGACCTGTAAAATGGGGTTTGAGCTTCTGGCCTCCAGTACTGGTAAAAAGTCCATTTCTATTGTGGCAAACTAGGACGGTTGTGGTAAACTTATACATCAGGACTAAAGCAACATATATAGAATACACTATGTACCTATAACAAAATCTCCAAAAGCCACAGCTGAAGTGTTAGAGTAGAAATTACAGTATTTCTCTTAGTCTGGCTTTTTCAAGTTCCATTCCCAGGATTCCCCGCACAAATGTCCTAAGAATTGATTGCTCCGTCTCCTAGATGATGTTCACCATTTCCCTTTCCTTTCCCATTCCAAGACATTGTGGCGATGTCTCTATCCACTAATGACTAACAGCCACCTCCTAAAAGTGCCATTATTGTTGATGCTCATCAGGACAAAGGAAGATTTGCTAAAGCTGGAACCCATCATCTAAGCTAATGAGTAGTTCCCGGAATTGTCATTTGCTAACAATATCCGTGTTATCAAGGAAATTCCTTAATATAAAAAATTATAAGAAATTATCATTTAAAAGGGTAGTGTAAATTTGAGATAAAACTAACTGGCTTCAGAAATAATATCCACACATTATATGAAAATATTAGTAATTCCTCTAAGAAAACATTAAATCTTGCTCTGTTAAATGCTTCATTGCCCCAGACCTCTAATGTCACTGTCATTGAGATTCTGTACTCTATTCAGTTACATTAGAAAAATTGGGCTGGGGATATTAGCTGAGTGGTTGAGCACATGCCTCACATGCTCAAGGCCTTGGGTTTGATTCACAGAGCTGCCAAAAAAAAAAAAAAGGATAAAAAAGAGAATCCTATATCTTCTTATATATCTGTATCTATATATGTTGTTGATGGACCTCTATTATATATGCAGTGCTGAATCAAACCCAGTGCCTCACACATGCTAGGCAAGTGATCTACCACTGAGCCACACCCCAGCCTGTTCTCCTTATCCATGACTATTCACTTGATCTCTTTATTTTATGGTTCCCATGGTCACTTGCAATTCCATAACAAAGGATTATTTATGTTTTACCTATGGTCACAAATAAGAACTCATGTAGAAATGTTAGAAATATCTGATGAGACTTCTGTTTTCCTCAAGGGCTAAGCATTTTTATTTTGCTTCTTATTGTAAAATTGTTGTTTCATTGATCACTTAACAACCAGGTGATTTCTCAAAGAACAAATTTACAGACTACGTTTGCCCCATGTCAGAATTTGTCAATCCTTCACCCTTCTAAAAGGATTGATACCCAGGCTTACAGCATATACCCATTCACATCCATTAATCATATCATTAATAATGCCATCATTAACATTTGTATATTTAATTTCAGTGGTGAGCCTAAGGCATTTTCCCCTCAAGTTTAAATACCGTGTCACACTAATTTGCATTAATTAATTTATTATTCAGCCTTTTAATTAGTCAAGTAAATATTCATGAGACTCCATTCCTTGTCAAGATTTATAATTTTGGGCAACATAAATAAGTTTTACATTGATATTTACTAAAAATACTGTATCAATATTTTTAAAAATGGACAAATACACTGCTTCTATGTATCTTAATAATTACTAAAAAAAAGGACCCAGCACTGAAAGAAGATGGAGAGAAGTTGTTATGAAAAATTCTACCACTACAAAATTAAAATTATATGTAAAGTCAAGCTATTATCAGAATTGAAGATAATTTTCTTTACTTTCTCAGTTGCTAATGAAAGCATACTCAGAGAAGCAAGAGAGATAATTGACAGTAAAGATTATCAAATCCTGAGAGAGATTAGGTTCTGGAAACCTAGGGCAGCAGAGGCAGGATCATGAGCTGGCTGAGATTCCTGTGACTGGTGTAAGACATGTTGAACATGATTCTTAATGACAGGAGATCTAATCACAAAGGAAAAGAGGAAGAGTCCTATACTGAGGGGAATCCTAGCCAAGTGAGAATTAGAATGGAAAAAACAGGCCAATTTTCATCTTTTTTACAGAAGACTTAATATCATCAACAAAAATATAAAAACCATGATTTCTGGTTTTGCTGCCACAATGGTTGATTACAATGATAGGAAGTTTTGAATAGGTTACTTCAAAACAAAGTTAGGGCTCATAGAACTTTCATAAACATGTCAATAATTAGGGCTATGCATTTTTAATCCATTATTTACTAAGCATCCAGGAAAAGGTTCACCCAACTGCAAAGGAGATTAATTAAAAGATTAGGCTAGGGAATGATCTGGCTCAAGATTTCTGAGATGAAAGTAGAAGACATGTTATACTATTTCCATTTTGGATGTGGAAATCTTGAGCCCAAGGAAAATTAATTATCTTCCCTGGAGGACAACAGAGAACAGAAATAGACTAAATATTTGACTCCTGTCCTTTGCTATTTTAAGAAATTTAAGAAAAATATGACATATGGAGGAAATCTTTCATGTTTTCTTTCATCTTAGGGTTTTTGACTTTTTAAAAATGAACACCAACAGTCTCTCATCACTCTAAAATATGATTCTCCAACTTTCCCTGAGGTTCAGATTCATTTCTACAGCTCGCTCTCTGATTTACCCTTCTACCTGAGTGTCCTGGATCAAATTCTATCTCAGTATAATCAAAATGAAACTATCTCCTTAAAATACATACATCTGTGTGCAAAGGTTCATACATATACATACACACACATACACACACACACACACACTCTGCAAATTGCTCTTTTCTTTTCACTTCCGTCGAATCCACTGCAATCTACCCAGCTGCCCAAGTTAGAAATCTAAGCATTACCTTTGTCTTTCTCCACTTCATTCTCTGAAGGCTGATTATTCCTCTAGGCCTTCTGGTTTTTCTGGGCTTTGAAATCATGTCAGGGGAGGATATGAAACACACAGGACCACCGCCTGTGTGCCTGACTAAGCCTGTTTCCCTGACTAAGCCTGTGCAGACACATTAATAAATCATAACACCCTTTCCTTCTTATACCTGAACTCACTGTTGCATAACCCCTCAACACAGCACCCCTGGCAGACACCACCCGGTGACTGCAGTCGACACTCATGAGAATTTGCCTTCTGGTCCTAGGTGCTGCTATTTCTTCCCATAAAGATAAAGACAAGTGTCTGCGGACGTTGGGGTTCCTAAATCTTTGTACAGAGTCCATTGAGCAGGGACCCAATAAGTGTGTGTGGTCTAAATGGAAGTGATGGTATATTGTCTAATATTGAATTTCTATGTCAAAATTGTCAATCTATTCATTTATTATATGCTAAGTGTTAGGTTGTAACCAGATAGATAAGTATTATTTTTTCTATTTCATTTTAAGCAGAGTTATCATAGCAGAATCTCAGCCTGGGTATTTAAATCTCTATCAGGAAGAGAAGAGTGTACCACATAGCCACAAGTTATACTATTTTGCTAAGGCTGTCAGAACAAAATACCAGAAACTGGGTGGCTTAAACAACAAAAATATACTCTCTCAGAGTTCTGGAAGTTAAGAATACAAGATAAAGGTTTCAGCAGGTTGGTTTCCTCTGAGGCCTCTCTCCTGAGCTATCTGATGGCCAATTTCCTGCTGTGTTCTGATGTGGTCACCACTCAGTGTATGTATGTGTGTTGGGGGGGGGGTGTACACACACGTCTATTTGCTTGTGTGTCTCTATGTGTGTGTGTGTATCTTCTTAATCTCCTGTTCTTATACAGGCAGCAGTTAAATTGAATTAGGACCCACCTATAGAGCTCCTTTTTGGCTTAATAATTTCAGTAAAGACCCTATGAGGTTAAGGGTTGTACATATGAATTTGGGGGAACACAATGCAGCAGATAATGAAAGAAAATAAACGACAAGGATTTTCTAAAATAATCTAGTTCTTAAAAGGCTATATTCTGTGTGGATCCATTTATATGACATTCCAAGAAAGGCCAAACAATAGGGAGGAAAACAGATTTCTGAGAGCTAGACATAAAGGGCTGATGGAGGATTTGACTACAAAGAGATAGCACGGGGGAATATTCTAGGGGAGAGGGATGGTGAAATTGTTCCTTATTTTGATTGTGTTGTTTCCATGACTCTATGTATTTGTCAAAACTCAAAGAATTAGAGATTAAGAAAGGATAAATTTTACTGTATGTTAAAAATAAATTGTACAATGCTTGCAGAAGTATATATTATATGCTTCTTTTTGCATCTTGTCTATATGTACTATATATGTGTATCTATATCTGCAAAGTGGAACATAAAATTTGCATAATTGTGCATGTTTGTATATTTTTATAAATATTTCCTGAAAAATACAAGAAACTATTTAGAATGATAGATGGTGGCCCCTAAGGAGGAAGCGTAGAGGTCCTGATGTGGAAGAACACTTTATTTTCATCGTGTCGTTTCCTATATTATTCAAACTGTCTACCATGTCAGTATAGTATTTTTCGGTTAAAGAAACACTAATCTAAAACAATATGCAAATGGCATGATGTTGGAACTTTAAAGCTGACTTAAGGAAACTCTCTTTTCTGACCAAACTCTAAATATCCTCTTTCTTTGAATATGAGCACAATTAGGTTACGAAAAGGTTCTAAAAGCTACTTGGCAGTAGAAACGATCTGGACGCTGAGATTGCAATCTTTCCCTGTTCCACAAGAGAGTCTAAGGATTACTCCCTGGTGGCAGCCACAGCCAAAAATCAATGAAGGTAACAGCAGCAGTTGTGCCATGGTGGAGGCAGCCTGAGTTTCATCAATAGCAGTCAGCGAAACCTCTACAAGAAGAAAAGATCAAAAATATAACAACTTAGCACACAGGCTGTCCACTATGGTAGCTAGACAATAGGACAGGAAGGGATGGAAGGAGGGAGGGATGAACAAATGGACAGACAGATGAACAAGGACATCAATACAGTTTTCATTTAAACTCCCAATGAACCATTATAAGCTGCAGAATTAACTTGTCACTAAGAAAACATTAAGCAGTATGTTGGGCTATGGGGCTGTGCTGTCTCAAATAACTAGACAGGGTTATGCAGTCTCCTAAAACAACTCAATGATGGCCTCACTGATGATGGATTTCAGATATCCCAGCTACCCAAAGCAACAGTATTTAGTATAGTCCAAGAAGAAGGCACTAGAACAGCATCTGTGTGGGCGGGGGAGGGGAGGGATAATGGTGATTCATCCAGGATTACTCTACCACTGAATTATAACCTCACCCTTTTTTATATTTTTATTTTGATACAAGGTCTAAGTTGCCCAGGTTGGTCTGGAAATTGCAATCCTTCCTCCTCGGCCTCCTGCATATCTGAGATTACAGGAATGTACCACCATACCTAGCCAGAACAGCATCTTAATAAAAACTTAAGCAAATTTTTGTGAAGGACATGTCTGTGGGTGTACACATCTGAGTGAACCCGTGTTTCCAGATTGTTTTATGCTTCTCAAACCGATTGCTTCTGAAATATTTTAAGGGAAATTTCTATTCCACTTTGCCTGTCTCTTGTTAAAGGGACACTATTTTTATAGGGTAGGAGAACTGATTAATCCAGTGTGGGAAGGTGGCTATTTTGGGGCAGGGACACATCTGTGTATCATTCCAGATACTCTCTTAAGAATTTGCCAGTGGAAACTTTTTAAAATAATTTTGGTTTGTTTTAACCTTTTATCGGGAGAGGGAATGAGACAAGGAGTCTAAATTATCAGTTCCACATTATTACAATTGAAAGGATGTAAATTCTACATCAAATATGTGTGACCAATTGTATTTTCTTCCAGTTCCTTGTTCGCCTTCTCGTTTTTTTTTAAATGATGTCTTTCAAAAAGCACAAGTGTTGATCTCCATCAAGGATAATATGCACATTTTTAGTTTAGTGAATTTTTAATTAAATCTAAGAAATATTTGCCTACTTTAAATTTACAAAGATATTCTCCTATGGTTTCTCCTAGAATTCCTACAGTTTTTGATTTTATGTGGAAGTCTAACATTCTCTTCAAATTGACAATTGTGTAAGATGTGAGGGAAGAGTTGAGGTATATATTTCTGTGGGAATTTTCAGGAGGACCAGAATCCTTTAGTAAAGTAACTTTCTTTGTTGAATCACTTTGGTGCCTTTTTGTTTCTAGAAAATTAACTGACACATATTTTTGGGTGTTTCTTTCTGGATCCTCTATCCATAAGCATTGGACTATCCATTCATCCTTAGTTAAATCATTACAATTTCCATTCATAAAGCATCATGTAGGTTGGTCTTATTATGATTCCATGCTTATTTTGTTTTGGAATAAGCTGTCAAACAGATATCATTAATCACTGGTCAGAATGGCTAAACTAGCCACTGTACCCCAATTGTTAAATAATCATGGCAGAAAGTTGCTCTTAATGATGAATAACCCTTGTCTCTTGAAAATTTAGCCCAGTAATTCCCCTAGCATGCTGTAAGATCTTTTCTAATTTCATATTTCTTTTTTTAAGTATCAAAATTATTTATTTGTATAAGTTTATCCACTTCCAGAAGTGGTGTTAAATTTGTTGAGTTCTTTTTATTTCTCCTAAACTTGACATATGGCTACTTGTTTCATAATGATTTAACGGCACTAAGGAGATAATAAGGTAAAAGAACAGGAAAGCACAAAGCCATATATTCAATTTTTTTATTCTGTTTTTAAAGTATGTTATTCATTTTTGTATCTTTTTCTTTGTTCTTTTTATTTATACATGACAGAAGAATGTATTTTGGTAGAATATACATACACTATATTATATTATATTATATTAAGTTATATTATATTATAATAAGTTATATTCTATGTTATATCTATATATAACATAGAATATAACTTATTCTATTTAGGATCCCACTCTTGTGCTTGTACATGATGAGTAGTTACAGTGGTTGTGTATTCAAATATAAGGCTAGGAAAGTTATGTCCAATGAATTATACTATTTTTCCTATTTCCTTGCCCCCTCCCTTCTATTATTCCCCTCCCCAACCCCGTTTTTTTTTTTTTTTTTTTTTTAGGTTAGCATCCACAAATCAGAGAGATCATTCAGCCTTTGGGGTTTGGGAATTAGCTTATTTCACTTAGCATGTTATTCTCCAGTTCCATCCATTTACAGTAAAATGCAATTATTTCATTCTTGCTGAGTAATATTCCATTGTGTATGTGTACCGTATGTTCTCTATCCATTCTTCTTCTGAAGGATCCTAGTTTGTTTCCATATCTTGGCTATTGTGAGTTGAGCTACTATAAACATTGATATGGCTACATTACTATAATATGCTGATTTTAAGTCTTTTGGGTATAGACCAAGGAGTGGGATAGCTGGGTCAAATGGTGGTTCCATTCTAAGTTTTCTAAGGAATCTCCATACTGCTTTCCTTAGTGGTTTCACCAATTTGCCATCCCACCAACAACATATAAAAGCGCCTTTCTCCCCACATCCTTGCCGACATTTAGAGTTATTTGTATTCTTTATAATTGCCATTCTGACTGAAGGGAAATGAAATCTCAGTGTAGTTTTAATTTACATTTCTCTAATTGTTAGAGATGTTGAACATTTTTCATATATATTCTGATCATTCATAGTTTTTCTTCTGTGAAGTGTTTGTTCAGTTCCTTTGCCCATTTATTGAGTGGGTTATTTACTTTTCTGGTGTTAAATTTTTTGAGTTCTTTGTATATCCTGGAAATGAATGCCTTATCTGAAGTACTGGTGGTAAAATTTTTCTCCTGTTCTGTGGGCTCTCTGTTCATGTTCTTGATTTTTTCCTTTGCTGTGAAGAAGCTTTTCAGTTTGATACTATCCTATTTATTGATTCTGGATTTTTACTTCTTGAGCTTTAGGAGTCTTATTAAGGAAATCAGCTCTTAGGCCAACATGTTGAAGAGTTGAGTCTACTTTTTCTTCTAGTAATTGCAAGGTCTCTGATCTAATGCCTAGGTCCTTGATCCACTTTCAGTTGACTTTTGTGCAGGACAAGCAATAAGGATTCAATTTCATTCTATTACATATGTATTTTCGGTTTCCCAGCACCATTTGTTGAAGAGGCTCTCTTCTCTCCAGAGTATGTTTTGGCACCTTTTTCTAGTATGAGATAATTGTATTTATGTGGTATGTCTGTGTCTTCTATTCTGTTCCATTGGTCTTCACGTCTATGTTTTTTTGTGTGTGCCAGTACCATGCTGATTTTGTTACTGTAGCTCTGTACTATAATTTAAGGTCTGGTATTGTGATGTCTCCTGCATCACTTTTCACACTATGGATCAAAGCCATGTACTTATTCTGATAATACTTATTAACAAGCTGGCCACTCAGGAAAGCTATGAATGTCACTCTGGTCTAAGTCTAAAGACCTGAGACACAGAGGAGCCAATGAGGTAAGTCCCTGACCCAACCTGAAGCCTGAGAATCAGGAGTCTGATATCCAGGGGGAAGACAGATGCCCCAGCTCAAATAGATTAAATTCACCCTTCCTCCACCTTTTTTTTTTTCTATTTAGACCCTCAACAGATTGAAGAGTGCCCACCTGCCTTATTGAGGGAAATCTCTTCTCTGTTAGTCGATTCAAATACTGATGTCTTCCAGAAATGCCCTCACATAAGCATTCAGAAAAGAACATTTTAAAACACATGCTTTGCCAGCTGTCTGGGCATCATTTAGCCTAGTCAAGTTGACATTTAAAATTAACACCCAAAACCAGTCTAATGATGATTAAGAAGGTAGAAGACTCTCCATGGGATGACTACGAAATTTCATCGTAAAGGGTGTGAATAGAGACAGAAATAACAAACTTGGGATGTTTTTATATTTTGTATCCTCCCTACTCAAATCCTGTGAGATTTGCTAAATAACAGATGTGAAATGGGTCAGATCACCTCTTCAGCCATCTTGCATGGTGCTTTCCCTTTTCCTCTTAATTATGTAATGACATAATTCTCTCAATCATCCCTACAATTAAATATGAATGGTCAACGTGTAGGGAAAATACTAGGCAAAGGCACACAGAGAGGTAAAAGATCTTAAGCCTTCCTTTTGTACAAAATGAACCGTAAGAATGATTTTTTTCCTTCCTTATATCTTAATATTTAATTTTCGATTCTTTAGTTAGGAAGATATCATCTAGTGCTACTTTAGGTTTAGCACAGACTAGCAGCTCTACTTCCTGGATATCATGGCTAAAAGTCGATTACATAAAATGCTCCAGCATATGAAGATTCTTAGAACTTCTGTTTACTGTAAGAATAAAGAGATTGGACAGAATCACAGCTCTACAAGTATCCTAAAAGGACCCTGGCCTTTGGTGTCACACATAATCCTCTAAGAACACTCCAAAATCTCTAATTGCTTATATAAAAACTGATTTGGGCTCAACACTTAGAGGTTTATCTAAACTTTTCTATAACCCATTTAAACTTTCAGCCAATACAACCTTTTGGGAGTACCAAATTTCATATGTTTGGAGAACTCCCAAACCTGCAGATTAAACCTTGGTTTATTGTGTACAATACAAAAGTATTTGGTACTTGTGGTTTTTGAATCTATCTACACACACACACACACACACAAAAAAAAAAACCTGCAAGACCATATCTCCTATTATGCAAGACTGTGTGTGTGTGTGTGTGTGTGTGTGTGTGTATGTCTTTCTACTGACTTTGGTATTTTTGCAAGATGAATTAAGATTAAGATCATTTCCTCCTGAAAATTCTTTATTAACTTTAATCATTTACCCATCCTCTAATAAAGTTAATAAAACTTTCTTTTGCTAGGCTATAAAAAAGTGAAATTGCTCATCATTTGGGTTTTCTCCATGTTCCCTCAGCTCGGGTACATGAAAATAATGCAGCAAGTTACTATTGTATAATTGTACTTTTATTCTTCCTTTAGAGACATTTTTCCATTTTCCTCCTATTGGAAAAATGCAAAGAAAAAACTCATAACTTCTTCACTTCCTGTGGGACTTAATAGCTGCTAAGCATAATAACCAAGCAGAATATTGTAAGGTATAATAATGTTTCCACAGCTTCCAGGAAGAAAATTTAATTTGATAGTCATGAATTTAAACTGTAGATCTGCAATGGTAAAAACTAAATGAGAATAAAAGCTTCAACAAGTGACTAAGATTGTTACGGAATATTTCATGAGTGGTCACTACAGAAGTGAATATTTATCAAGAAGTTATGTGTGGATATGCAAAATTTGTATTTTGGAAATTTATCAATCTTTATCTTTAGGGATTAGCTCATTTGGGGGATTGTCTTCATTTTAGTGTTTTGTTTTTGATATTGGGTCTACTTCAAAATGCCAGGTAGTTGGTGGTGTAGCTCAGGGCTAGAATGCTTGCTTAGCATGCACAAGGGCCTGAGTTTGATCCCAGCACTTCAACAAGAGCAACAACAACAAAAAATCAAGCACTGTAGGACTATAGGTCATAGCTGCAAACACACTGGCATAATCTACTCATGACTCTTAAGCTTTTGGAGAAAAGAGCAATGATTCACTCTACCTTGTTACTCTTCTCTGCCATCAATTATGCTGGGATAAGTAGAAAAAGGAGAGTTGTTACGTAGATGAGCTGGAATATCTAAGAGGGAAGAACTGTTCCACATTATTTGATCAGAGTCTGTTAGAGGATGCCTATCCTGGAATGAAATCTTGTAATCTGCAAGTGGTAAACCCAGAAGGAATTAAGGGTCCAAGTGTTGGTCAGAAAAGGGGTTTCATACTCTCACTCCACATTAGGATGTTCCAGACACAGAAAACATCTGCACTACAAACTACTCTAAATTTTTGCACAAGTTTTATGACAATCTCCATTCATTAGGACAGGTAAACATGTTTGAAATGTCTTAGTTCATGAGGGAAAAAACTGCAATCAAGAGAAGAGGGTAATCGTAGACTCATATATTGTATTGCTTTTTCACATCACTCAAACTAACCTAATCAACGCCAGCTGTATGAATTCTTCTAAAAATCTAGGTATTGTCTCTATACAAGGAAGATTTGTTGTTAAAAGTCCAAATGTTCTTACTTATCAGCTTGATAGATGTTCTGCCTAGCATTCTGTGAAGATTAAAGCGAGCTGTACACATCTCAAAATGGAAATATGGAAAATACTTTGAGTAGGAAAAAATGAAGAAAATCTAATTAATAAAATGATGAGCCCTTTGTTGATTCCTAATTCCAAATCCAAGGTATAATAATTAGTACATATTCAAGCCATACATCAGAGAAAAGGTGCATTTAAAGAAAAGAGAATGGTCTAGTTATTCCAGACTTTTTGCTGCTATTGTTAAGTTCTGAGGATACTAAGATTTTACTTTCATTTTTTTGTGTAGTCGCACCTTCAAGATTAACCTTAGTTAAGAATGCAAAGTTATTCTTAAAACATTTGCAATTCTAGGTCAAAATGAGTGATGCTTATTATAGAGATTTCCTAATATAGGTCTATGTGTACAACTCAGAGCTTGTAACTGACAACACTTGTCAAATAAAAGAGCTCACCCTTTACTACACATGCAAAATTTGAATCCATGACAACTCTAACATTTCTTCTTCACTACAATACATAAGGATATGGAGATATAGCCAACTATGGCTAAATTTATCATTGTCTTTAATATAAATATGAAATATAGCCTGGTGACAGGGAAAAAAATGCTAAGATAAAACTATTTGAAAGTCTCTACTTATCTGGACTGTGGATCAGGAAAAGAGATTTTCTTACCTGGACATGAAATGATTCGAACAACCAAACAAGCAAAACAAGCATTCATCAGAAGCAATTATATAGCTAAACACATTCTATTTACAAACAAAATTTAATAAGAGCATTTATACTTAGAAACACGTGGATTACACATAAAAAAGTATAGATACATGTTACACATGCGTTTGTGCATGTGTATGCATGTATATGCAGAGACAAAAACTACAAAAAGAAAAAAATGCAAACTAGCAATGAGAATATTAACTCAAGCCCATCTTTAGCCACATGAAATGATGCATCCACTTAGATTTTCCAAAGGTGTTCCTTTTTATTCAGTTATATGCCATCTATTTTTTGCATGATATGTGCCAACTCCTGATCCCTTACTGTTCTGCATCTAAACATTTACTTTCATGCATTAGAGAATGTGGTCAGATTGTGAAGCTATCATTTTTGTTTATAACTCTCCAAATTTTACATTTTATTTACAAAGGTCTCCAAGTATTTATCATTTTTTCCTATGAAATGAGACATTCCTGTGTTGAAGAAATGTAAATATACCCACTTTCCTCCAAAATGGACTTCAATTCTAAAAGTTTCATATTTCATGTGCATGACTGAGACATGCATTACCCAATCACAACCTACAGTCACCCAGCTGCATAGCACACCAGAACTTTTCCATGCCACTTGGTGCCCATTGGTAAACCTTTTCTCATCCTTTCCCTGGCCCTAATTTTAAAGTTAGGTTGTCCACTTCTGTGTCCAGATTTGCAGACAGTAAACCATATTAGAGAAGATTGGTGCGATTATGGGAAGAATCATTTGCTCTTTCCCTCATTAAAGGTGTGTAGGTACACATTGCTCCAGAAAAATATGTGACAGCATCTTTTAGTGGTTTGACAAAGATTGTTTCCTTCATTACTCGTTGATGCACAGAAGTGACCATGGGTAAGAAGCAAATATATATCTGTGCGCTCACACGTGTGAGCAGGCGCGTACACACACAAACACACGCACACAACATATTGTCAGACCTAATGTCCTTCACCACCTTTTAGCCAAAGCTGCTTCTAACATTTTCATTCATTGCCCCAACCCCATACCTAATTAACTAGAGTCATGTTATAACAATCCCAGCCCCAACCCCTCTCTTTCTCTGAACCAAAGGAACTTAGAGTATCACTGTGACCAAATTCAAGAAAACACAAGTGCAAAATCTGATCCAACAACATTGGGCACCATTTTAAGTTGGAACTATTGCCTTTGAAGAGGTATCTTATAAAGCTTTGAAGACATTCTGTCTGAACCAGTGGGATTTGTTTTATTTTTGTTTTTCATGAAAAATATTCACATTGCTTGTGATTATTCATTACATTCAACTGAGGAAGTTTTTCACTCGGGCTACCAAGAATACAGCTCCCAAGCAAGAATTCACAATTTACACGCACACACGCACATATATAATATACTTACTTATACCATATACATATATGTGTATATATGTATATATATATATTTATTATTCTCAAATATTGGCCTTCAACTCAAAGCATGTGGGTCTGAAAATACCTTATGCCTTTGAAAATTACTGAGCATAACTCATTATTCACTTCATAATATAGTTAGTCATGAGTCCATGTCACCAATCAGGATTTCCACTTCTTACAAGATGAACTCCACTTCAGGTCAATTAAGGCCTTAGTTGGAGGTATCTTAACCTATCACCAAAGTTCATTATAATAAAAATGAACCTCAAAAAAAAAATAATTGGGGTCTCAATCATTTTCTTCCAAGGATGATCCTTTTATTTTATGCAGATTTATTCTTGGGCTGGGGATATAGGTCAGTAGGTAGAGGGCCTGCCTTCATGCACAAGGCCTTGTGTCCACTCCCCAGTACATCAAAAAAATAAAAACAGATTTATTCTCTTCTTCCCCGTGTTCACTTCTGTATACCAAGAAATAATGAAGGAAACAATCTTTGACAAACCACAGAAAAATTACATTACCTATTTCCCTGGCACCGTACCTACGTACTTTAATGAGGGAAAGATATTGATTCTTCCCATAAAAAACAAATATTCTCTAAGGTGGTTTATTGTCTGCAGATCTGGACATAGAAGTAGATAGCACAACTTTAAAACTAGAGGTGAGGAAGGGATACGGAAAGCTTATCAATCAGTACCAAGTTGCATCTAGAGAGGACTGAGAAGTTCTGGTGTGCTATTGCACAGTCTGGTGACAATAGATGGTGATTGGGTAATGCCTATCTCAAAAAGCTAGAAGAAAGGATTTTGAACATTTTCACTATAGGAAGTGATAAATGTTTGAAGAAATAGTTATTCTGACACCATTAAAATTTTGCAAAAGTTTAAAAATATCACATGGTACCTACTAATAGGCACGATTTTATGTTTTTATGTATCAGTTTAAAGCATTTTTAATTTTTAAAAATAAAATGAAAATTGGCTTCAGTAATCAACATTTGATGGAAACCAGCACCTTCCAACTATTTCCAAGTTTAAAACAATGATTATTCCAGTATAACTCACTGTGATAACTGAAGTAGATTTGGGAGTATCTATGTAAGCCTTGGTGAATGAGTTTTATTTTTTATGTAATATAGCAATGTTAGAAAAATAGAGTAAAAATGATAGAAAGGGTATTAAGTATTACATTTATATAAAACCTCCAAATAGTATTTTCAATTTTTTTCTTTAATGAGAAATTTGCGTTTGCTTTTGTGAAAATAGACTTTTATATTTGATTTTATGATTAAGCTGGCTCCAGGCAATTCCTAATCATGATTTTTAATGATGATCTTTCTTCAAATCCTTGAGAGTCAAATAAAAAAATAGTTCATTCACATACAGATAATAAAAATTTTTAAAACCATTTTCTACTTTTATAGCTGCTTAAAAACTAGCAAATTGAAATTATATTTAAAAAATCTAAAAGCACTTCCTTTTCTATTTTTTTGTACTAAGGTAATTTGAAATTTCTTATAGTGATACAAAGGGACTTCAAACCCCAAAATTGTATGTGGGATATTGTGAAATAACAGACAAGATCTAATTTTTGCTGAATTTGCTTCCATTTGGGGAGTGGTCACAAGGCAGCTATTTGGATACACTCACAGAATATACCTATTACAAAAAGACACACTCAGGAGCCCTAAAGTCACATCCTCCAGGTATTGTCACATGGCAAACCTCAAACTCACCTAGTCCACTTGGAACCTTCTTTGTTCTAAACATAAACTGCTTCAGAAGCAACCTGAGTTGCTTTTTCTGGATGTTAAGGGAGATCTCCATAAGGTAGAGCATCTCCTTAGTACTCAAAAGGCCATGAGAGAGCAAAGGCTGTCAGATATGGTTCCTTTAACTCCTGCTTGATGACCCACTGGTTCTCAAGGTACGATCCCAAGCCAACAGCAGCAGCTGCAGCACCTGAAAAGTTATTGGAAATGCAAATTCTCAAACTTCATTTGACTCCCTCACAGAACCAGAAACTCTGGGGGCGTAACCTAGCAGTTTATGCGTTCAATAAGTTTTCCAGGTTTTGTGATCCACACTCAAGTTTGAGAACTACAGGACTCAAAGAAACAATATTTCAAGGGGCATTCCCAATCCATACATAGTGAAAATTTTGGAAAGCTCTATGTGTGTTTTGTTGATGTGGTAGCTACTGAAATTATTTAGATTTCTCCATACTTGTGTAAGAAAGATCTTTAGAGTCAAGGATCATAAAAAGAAGTCCATTCATTGTATAAAAGCCATTGACTGTATTCTTTATTGTAGCTACATGTTCAAAGTTGGCTCAGGGGCCCAGAGTTGTATAGTGACACATTCCATTTAGGTATGGGCCACATAATCTGAGTAAGTCACTGCCAGGTAATATCATCTAAGAAGGACCATGCAAATATTTTCCTAACCAGCCTCCAAAAAAAAAAAAAAAAAACCTTGCTAATTTACCTTCCATGATGTCTAATATTTCAGAATTCTGAGATCAGATATTCCACCTCCAGGAATGCTCCTTTAAGATCCAAATTCCTTTTCAATGGAGAAAACAGGATCATCCATCAACAACTTTGTTTATAAAACTAATTTTAGATACAAAATGATACTCTGAGGAAATGGGATTGCCGCAGTCTGGCTGCAGCAAATTAACGGGGAGGGGGGTGTATTTGTGAAGACTGATACAGCAGGAGTGGGAGCCGTTTATTGTAGGACAGGAGGGGTATATATACATAACTGAATACACAGCTTATCTTAATTAACATAAACTAGATACAGCAGTCAACCAATAAGGAATCACCATCTTAATGATTACACACAGCTTAACCCAATTGACATAATCTAGACACAGCAGCCAGTCATTAAGGAATCTCTATCATTACTTCTCAAACCACTCCCTCTGGCAAAGTGCCAGGCGCCATCTTGACTTGTTTAAGTACCCTAACATGGGATATAGGACAAGAATGGATGAAGTAGGAAAGAGAAGAATGGAGAAAAGAATGGTCACAGCAAAAGACAGTATCTGAACGTTTGTGAGACTGCTCAGCATAGCACCCAAATGAGCCACGCATTAGCACCCTAATGAGCCACGCAGAGCGTGGACCTTCAAGTTAAGCCGAAATAAGGAGTTGAAGGAAGAGGAAGAGGAAGAGGAGAGGAGGATCATGGTGATTTGCTTGGTGTCCTTTCCATCTGCCAGTCTCTGAGAGCTTGCTTCATTCCAAATGTACCCACATTCGGCTCTCCCTCAGTACCACATCCCAAATTGAATCAGGGTCTTGATCATTTTCTTCATAAGAGGCTTCTTGTCTCCTTCCAAAAACTTACCTCTCCACTTTGCTAGCAGACTGAGCTCGGCACAAGGCATAAGTTCATATAACCCTTTGGCATGAGGGGAACATATCCTCTTTTATTTTGCCACCAAATCGTACCTCTTTGCCCTCCACCATACTTCTGTGATTTACATGAGATTTTTTTTCCAGTGAAAGAGTAATGGAGAATTTACTCCAAAATATTGATATCACCAACATAGAAAGATGGTCCAGCAATTTCTCAAAGGAAAATATAGATAAATACTAGTTCATAGGGACAATGTACTAAGCGCTTAATACATAGTTAGATCTCTAATATACACACATGTAAACACATGTACACAAACACAATAAAATATAAAATAGGAAACAACTGATTGGGGAAAGAAAGATATTTTTGAAGACTGGTTAAGTTAGAATCCTGGCTGGTTAAGTTAGAATCCTCAAGTCTAGATTTAATTTTCAATTGTTAGTTATTTTAAGAGACCAAAGGCATATACATCAGGATACCTATTTTGCTACCCTTATTTTTCCTTGCACAACACATTTTACAATATTCTGGTTGGCAAGCCACTTCTGTGTCAGCATTTGTCTTCTGTGGTTTCAGCTGTCTGTTTGTGATATGAATATTTTTTCACATGTTTGGACAGGACTTTCCACCACCAATTTGTAAGGCAGATATTGGGGAGATCTTGCCTCCCATCAAACACTCTGTTTCCAAAAGGTGGAGCTTCCAAATCCCACTTTTGATCCGGCTTAAGGCAGCCATGATTGTGACAATGGCTTCTGATCCTCATTCTGATATCTCGTTTGAGGAGGGTTTATGAATACAAACTGGCACAAATTTTGCATGTAGATTTCTCTTTGGAACTTGGCAGTCATTTTATAACTCTATTTGTTTAATACTGTAAAGTTTACCTTTTGCAGAACTTATGTGAACCCTGTCACATTTGAGGATAAGAGTTTATCATCATCATTTTTTATTGCTGTCTTCCCAGGAGAGAAAAAAAAAAGATTACTAAACATGTTAGGAGTATTAGAGAGTTTGAGGCTGAAAAGGACAATTGAAGCGATATCTAAGGAAACATTCCAAGTTGATATTTTTCCTGCTGATTGGAAATAATCAAGATATATTCATAGAGATTATATTTTCCCCCATTCTGTGTTTTATAACTGGGACATTTGTCTGCTCGGAGTGCTTTTGTCAAGTCTGCCCTCCTCTTCAGTTCTCTACCCAAATGTCACCTTTGCAGGTGTCCCCCACTATTTCCAATGCCTTATCTTGCTATCATTTTGTATAGAATGAATAATAAAAATATTCAACATATTTGCTGTTTATCATGAGAACAGAGATCTTTTCACTGCTTTGTTTCTGTGTTTGGCACATGAGGACGCCTTGATAAGAATCTGTGGCACTAGTGCATGCATGGGTCAGTGAATAAATAAATACAAAAAGAATGGTGACAAGTGATGATTTATCTGAAACAGTTTAGTTTGATAAGTGATTTGCTAAACAATAATTTTTGATTTGACAAGGAAAAGAAGTTAGAGTTTTCAAATCAAGCTATCCTTTCTTTTTGTAGCTTATAGATCATCTCTTGAAAGTAAAATGGATGATTGTTCAATGTGTATTTGCTTTGTTCGTGGTTTTGTTGAATTTATAACTACCTTTTTATTTTAACATTTTAATATAAAGTCAAAAATTTTTAAATTTTAAATTAAAACAGACAAGTTATATAAACTATTACTCTGTTAGGTCCAAGAATAAGATTCCTTGTCCTCTTGACTCTTAACTTGCAAAAATGAAATAAATAATTTCCTTTTTTTTAGGTAGTGATTATCACTACTGACTAGTATATTAACATTATATATACTGAGACTTTCAAAATTCTAACACTGACAAGTTTCAATTAATTTAATTCATATATACATTTTTTAACCAGATATTGTAATTTTTGTTTGTTTAGACTTGATAGAGGAATTCCTTATTATTTTGTTGACTATTGTATCTACTTTATTCCTTGAAGTATTGAGTACAGGTAATGTATTAGTCAACGTTCTCCAGAAAAAAGGAAGCGACAAGATTCCTATTATCTTATAGATATTGATGAGGGAAGCTGATTGATTGTGAGGAATTGACTTGTTTGGTTGTAGAGACTGAGAAGTCCCAATATCCATAATTACCAAGCTGAGGACAAGGTCCAGCCAATGGTATACACTTCAGCTTTAATCCAAAAGCAGAAGGTCAATGTCCAACTGTGAGACAGGTGGAGAGAAAATAAATTCTCCCTCTGTCAGCCTTGATAAGGCCCACTCCCACTGAAAAGACAATCTGCTTCCCTAACTGTACTTATTCAAACAATAATCTCATCAAAACCCTCTCATAGACAGACCTACAATAACTTTTAGCCAGCTCAGGGCATCCCCATGACCCAGTAAAAGTTCACACATAAAATTAACCATCACAGTCATCAGTATGTTAGCACAGCCTGGCCACGGAATGACCAGGTTCTCCTAGTTTGAAACCTGCATAAACCCAACCCACAGTTCATCACGTGGCCCCACAGCCATTCGATCTCCTCTAAGAAAGAGCTGTTTTACCTCAAATAGTTATTTTACTCACCTATATTTTAATAGGTGGAGTGCAATTTGGATACTCAAATATTCAATTTTTATATATGGAGAATACCATTTGTAGTCATTCAAGTTAAAATAATGTTGATATTGTATCTCTTACCAGTTTTACAAATCTAATGATTTTGTCTTCATTTTACATGATTAAATTCTGGATAGCCATCATAGTTTAAATACATTATCTCATAAAACTAATGTAATATTTTTAATGTAAATTAACAACCAATATTTATTTCAGAGGATCCTATGTACAGTTGAGATTTTTATATATATTATTGAATATTAGTCTAGGGATTACATATACTTTAGTGTATGAATTGTGGAACAATATTTAGCACTTTTAGTGAACACTATTAGAAGTTCCTATATGCCTTTTTAAGAACTCTTTATACTATTTTCCCCTTTAGAGTATCACAGGGGACAAATGCTCTACCAAAAGTCTTAACTTTTCTGTCTCTGAAGCCTCTTTTTTCTAGTCAGTCAGTGAAGTCTTCTCCAGTCCCATTCCTTTGGCCTTATTGTATTACTTTCAGATATTTTCAAAAGCATTTGAATAGGAAAAATAATTCTTTAGGGACTGAACTATAAAAAGCTATGGTTTTAGGTATTGTAAAATGATATTAAAAATCAAATATGGGGGGGCTGGGGATGTGGCTCAGCGGTAGCGCGCTCGCCTGGCATGCATGCGGCCCGGGTTCAATCCTCAGCACTACATACCAACAAAGATGTTGTGTCCGCCAAGAAAAAATAAATATTAAAAAAAATATTCTCTCTCTCTCTCTCTCTCTCTCTCTCTCTCTCTCTCCTCTCTCACTCTCTCTTTAAAAAAAAAATCAAATATGGGTGTTACCTGGAGATTAAATGACATACTTTTGAATGACAAATGGATAGCACAAAAAATTTTAAAAAATCTTAGATGTAAATGAGAATAGTGATAACACATATCAAAAGCACTGGGTATGAAGGCAGTTTGAAGAGCAAAGTTCATAGCATTAAGTTCATACATGAATAGAATAGAAAGTTACCAAATAAATAATCTAACATTATGTGTCAAGGCCCTAGAAAAAGAACTAACAACCACATTCAGTAGAAGACAGGAAATAATTAAAATTAGAGTCAACATCAATGAAATTGAAATTTAAAAAACACTTTAAAAGATCAATGAAAGAAAAAGTTGATTTTTTTGAAAGGATAAACAAGATAAATTAAACCTGTATTTAAACAAACCAAAGGAATGGGGGAAAATCACCAATGAACAAGATGAAGAAATAAATATCACCACAGACACTACTGAAATCCAGAGGATCATCAGAAACTATATTGAAAATTTATTATTCCAATAAGCTAGAAAATCTTGAAGATATTGACAAATTCTTAGAGACATATAACTTATCTAAACTAAATCATGAGGATATAGAAAACTTCAAGATATCAATATCAAAGTAATGAAATTGATGTAGTCATTAAAGCCTTTCAACAAAGAAAAACCTAGAACTGGGTGAATTCTCAGCTGAGTTCTACCAAAAATTTAAAGAACTAACACCAATCCTCTTCATGTTGTTCCATGGATAGGAAAGGGAAGAACACTCTGAAAGTCATTCTATGATGTATCATCCTGATACCAAAAAAAAAAAAAAAAAACAAGCAAAGATATATCAAGGAAAGAAAATTTCAGACCAATATCCCTGATGAACATAGATGTGAAAATTCTTAATAACCTATTGGAAAACTGAATTAAAAAACACATTAAAAATATAGTGTACCATGATCAAGTGGGCTTCATCCCAGGGATGCAAGGTTGGTTAAACATATGGAAATAAGTAAGTGTAACTCACCACATAAACAGATTAAGTACAAGAATCAAGTAATTATCTCAATAAATTCAGAAAAAGCATTTGACCAAGTACAGCATCCATTCATGTTTAAAACACTAGAAAAACTAAGGAAAACAATTATTTCAAAATTGTAAAGGCTATATGAGACAAACCCAAGGCCAACATTATTCTGAATGAAAGAAAAATTGAAAGTGTTTCCTCTAAAACCAGGAACAAGACAAGAATGCCCACTTTCCCCATCCCTATTCACCATATCCTTGAAACTCTAACCAGAGCAATTAGGCAAGAAAACAAAATTAAAGAGATACAAATAGGGGGAAAAAAGAGCCCAAATAATCTCTACTGATGATGTGATTCTATATTTAGAAGACGCAAAAAACTTCACCAGAAGACTGCTAGAGCTGATAAATTAATTCAACAAAGTCACAGGATACAAGATCAACACTCATAACAATCATGTTTCCACTCCAATGAAGATCTGCTGAAAAAGAAATTAGGAAAACTTTCCCATTTATGATAGCTTCAAAAAAAGAAATACTTAGGAATCACACTAACAAAAAAGGCAAAGGACCTATACAATGAAAACCATAGAACACTAAAGAAAATGACTAATGAAGACCTTAGTAAATGGAAAGACCTCCCATGTTCTTGGATAAGCAGAATTAATATTATTAAAATGGCCATACTACCAAAAGCACTACACAGATTCAGTGCAATTTCCATCAAAATTCCAATGACATTCTTCATAAAACTAGAAAAAGCAGTTCATGTAGAAAAATAAGAGACCCAGAATAGCCACAAAAATCCTTAGTGAGAAAAGTGAAGCAGGAGGCATCACAATACCAAACTTCAAACTATATTACAGAGCTATAGTAACAAAAACAGCATGGTAGTGACACCACAACAGGCATGAATACTAATGAAGTAGAAACAAAGAGACAAACCCACATAAAATACACTTTTATGATACTAGAGAAATGTTTCAAAACATACCTTAGAGAAAAATTAGCCTTCTTAACAATTAGTTCTGGGAAAACTAGAAATACGTATGTGTAGAATGAAACTTAACCTCTATTTCTCACCCTGCACAAAATTCAATTCAAAGTGGATCAAAGACCTAAGCATTAGAACGACCCTGCACCTTCTAGAAAAAAATGTTGGCCTAACACTTTGAACATGTCCACACAGGAAACAACTTCCTTAAAATATATTCTTAAAGTGCAAGAAAGATAATTACAAAATCAATAAGTGGAATGGCATCATATTAAAAAGTTTCTTCAAACAGTTATTCCATTCTTCAATATATACCCAAAAGACGTAAAATCAACATACTAAGTGATGCAGCCACATCTATGTTTATAGCTGCACAGTAGCTAAACTATGCAGCCAACCTAGGTGCCCTTCAGCAGATGACTGGATAAAGAAAATGTGGTATGTAAACACATGGAATTTTACTTAGCCATAAAGAAAGATGACACTGTGTCATTTGTCAGTAAATGGTTGGAACTGGAGACGAACATGCTAAGTGAAATAAGCCAGTTCCCCAAAGTCAAAGGTCAAATGTTTTCTCCAATATGTGGAAGCTAATCCAAAATGGGGGAGAGGGGGTGATAAAAAAAAAGGAAAGAAAAAGAGAAAGTAAAAAGAAGAGGGGGAGGGAATTTCACCAAAATAGAGTAGATGAAGGGGATTGAGGAGGAAGAAGAGGGGGTGGCGAAAGGGAAGAAGAATGAAATGAATCTAACCAAATTTGGTTGGTATGTGCGTGCATGTTTCTGTCATGGTGGGTGCCAGCATCAGGTGTATCCACAGGACACTAATTTAAAAAAAAAAAAAAAAGGAAACTGTAAATGGATTGAAGAGGAATTGGTGGAGTAGAGGGAAGGGAGCAGGCTGGGGGATTGTTGGGGAACTGAACTGGAGCTGGTTGGGTTCCATACTTTTGTCATTAGGTCAAAGTATATCCTGGTGTTTTATTATAATTATAAAGAGTAAAACGTAATTTTTTAAAAAAGTAATGTTAAAAAATATAGGTGTTAGGGGTTCACTTTTTATTATTTCACAGAAGACTGGTAGTAAATCAATTGCTGGTAATATTCAATCATCACCTGAATATTGTACCCTTTGCTAAGAAAAAGAAATCCTCTCTCCCAAGAATATATATAAAAAATACAGACATGGGACATATAGACAGCATCTCCATACTATTAAGAGAGAATAGAAGTAAAAGGGAGAATAGCTATGTTTGATTATTTGAAATGTCACCTCCATTGAATTTTAACTTTGCAAAAAACATAAAACAGGACATAGTTAGTGTGTATGTATATTTGATTTAGAATATATTTCTGTTGTCCAATCTCTCTCTCTCTCTCTCTCTCTCTCTCTCTCTCTCTCTCTCTCTCTCTCTCTCTCTGTCTCTCTCTCACACACACACACACACACACACACAATTCTACCACCAACTCAGGAAATTTAGAATATAGAAAAAAAGTTAGAGAAGGTTCTACGTTTTTCTGGAAGAAGTTTTGTGTCTAACTGCATTTAAAAATTCCTTATATAAACAATTACCTTTATGAACCTACATGATCTTTTTTCAGCTGAAATCAAAATAGGAGGGGAAAAAAAAGAAGAGTAAAAAGCTACCAAGGGCTTTTCCTGCCTCTAGTTACCAGCATCAGCTCACAGAGTTCCATGACCCCCAAGAGCAGGCGGGAAGTTGTACAGGGTAGAGTTGATATCTGTCAGGTTCCCTGCATCTCCACTGAGCTCCTGGACTACGGCGCTGCCCTGCTCAAAGCCACAAAATCTGCTGCAGTCCTGAAACATGGCCTGGTTGCTCCTGCCGTGTTACTACATTTTGGACAGCCGTCTTCTCTTCATTCCCTAGACCAGACCTAAATTTAGAATATATAATATCAGAAATATGGCAAAATTTCCAAGACGCCAAGAAACCTGGAGACCAGTTAAATTGCTTTTCTGCTGGCCGTACAGTTCTGCAAAAACAACATCACTTTGTGATAGTCCAATATCACCCCTCCACATATCCACAGAATTTCACAAAATCGTTTTCTCCTCTTTGAACCCCTTTTTTGGTATTTATGATAGCCACTCGCTCTTGGTTCTCATGCAAGCTGTGCTGGTTTTCCTCATCATGGTCTCAAACTATCAAGTTTTAAGTGCCTCAGGCCCAGACCCCAGATCTCCCCTCCCTGGCGTCTTTCCTCAGGTGATGTAATGCGTCCTGACTGCAAAGGTCTTCTACATGTGTCTGATGCAGATTTGGTCTTGCAGCACAGATACATTTCTCAACTTTAGGCATCATTTCATTAAATAATACCAACATTTCCCTGGGAATTTTCATTACGTCCCTGGGCCTCCATATGCTCAAATCTAAGTCATGATTTCTATCACCACCATACCTTCCCCATAACCTTCTGTGACACTCTCCCAAGGGTTCCTTCTACTCAGAAAGGGAACTCCTTCCTTCTAGATACGCAAGTCATAAGAAATTGCCTTCATCATCAACTCCCCATAACCCAATCCATCAGCAAAACCTGTTGGCCCTTCTTTCAAAGCACAGATGCTACTGGGCTTATGATGAGGTCCCATCTTGGAAAACCCACTGCAAGTTATAAGTATGCTAAGTCAAAAGTGCACCGAATCCACTAACCTACGCAGCAGGATGGCGGAGCAACACAGCACACTGTTGGGTGTTTCACACTGCAGGGTTGCTCACCTCCATGCTTATCTACTGAACTGTGTTGCATGAGCACCATTAGAAAGATGAACACTTGTTGCATCCATCTATGGGAAGTGGGATATCATCTGCGCCCTGAAGCAGCCATCACTCTTCACCACCTCTGCCATTACAAAGGTCAAAGCCTCCCAGAAAGCTCCCTTAATTCATTCTTGCTCTCCACCCGTCCATTTTCATTCACCTTTCAAAAGCAAGTCAGATCACAATATTGCTCGGGTCAGAAACCTTGGGCGAGCCTTCATTTCACTCAGTATCAGAGTCAAAGTCTCTACAGGATCCTGTGTAATTTTTCAACTCCTCCTCCCTAATTTCTTCTTCCACTACCTTCTCTGTTCATTCTACTCCAATCTCACTGATAGGGCAAGCACCACCCAAGACCAGACCCATACTTTTCTGTAATACATTTTCTCATATTACTTTGACTTTAAATATATAAATGCCTTGCTTAATTAAAAAAAATTTAAGTGAAAGAAAATTGCTAAATATCCACCAAGCTCTACCCCTGGACCTTTTGAAAGTTTCCTTGGCATAATTTTAGAAATTCGACATAATATATAACTAATTATCTTTTCCCTATTGAAGAAAATCAATTCCAAATTACTTTTGATTATTTCTATACATTGAATCTATTGTTAAAGGCTGATATTTTGGGACTTCTGTTTTTGTTTACTTATTTTTCTGTTACTATTATTCACATCAATTTGGATCCCTTGGCTAGGTCAGGAATTTGCAGAACATATGTCTACATCCATATGTATATAAGCATAGTCACCTCCACAAATATTATATTACACATAGAAAAGATTATGCATTCATGCCCCTGTCTCTCTTGGAAAATACCAGGTAATGTGAGAAGAGGTAAAGACAAGGGGTTGCTCAAGAGGGCACTCAGACGAGTTGGCAGACACCAGCTCTCACAAAATCCCAGGTCATGGTACAAAGATACCTGACAGCTGTAACTGAAGGCCAGGGTCCAACTCAATGAGGGTCTGGATGAATAAGATACAACCTTGGATATTAGAGGGCCCTATAAAAATCTGAAGAGATATTTTTACATTACACACTAGTCGATTAGACAAAGGTTGTAAACCAAGATGAAAGAGCAGGATGACATTTTTTTGAAAAGGAAAATTTTAAAGGATAATTTAAAAAGCACTTTTGCAGTGAAAAATGTCATTAACACATTTGATGAGTGAGTTACACAGTAAAATAGACTCAGTTTTGTGGGGTCAGTGAACTCTGCTGGGGCTTTTCAATCTTTATCATATATACAGATGAACTATGGATCTTATTAAAACGTGGACTGTGAGGCACTAGGTCCGAGATTAGGACTGAAATTCTGTGTTTCTAATAAGAGCTTAGGGGTGACCAATACTACTAGTGTGTAAATGTAACTTCAGGCAACAACAGTTTGGAAGGTCAATGTCAAGCATCACCCAAGAAAAGGAGAAAATAAAAATGTACAAGAAAAATTAAGGAGTGAATAAAAGTATAAAAATTTCTACATAAACAAAAGAAAGTAGAAAAAAATTGTAGAATAGCCAATATTCAAGAGAGAATGGCTAAGTATTCTTCAACAGGGAGGGAAGAAATCTGGATCTGATGGTGATGACAAGGTTCTGGTCTTTGAGCTGGTGCTTTGATGTTTGAAAGGAAAGGGGCATGTATATTGTCAGAGGGAAGGATGTGAACTATTGGGCTGAGGACAGATCAAGGTCAGTGGTGTCCAGTCATAGACACCCTCAGCTCCTTCCCTTCCTGCACACACAGGCTACTTTGTCCATCAAGACATGGGACATTTTCCCTCCTTCTTGACTTTCCAAGTGCTTCAACTAATAAAATGTGAATTTGGGTCTTCTCATCTCAAGCCGTTAGAAAACGGGCAACTTCTGCTTCTTTCTCTGAGAAACCAGTATCCTGAAAGTAAGAAACAAGACTCCTTTGCTGGAGAGAGTCACCTGGAAGGAGACCTGAAGCCCTCTTATGCCCCAGCGCCTGCTGAGCTTCCTGCTGACCGCAGGTTCATGGTCTAGCCCCGTTCTGATAAGCAAAGGCATCACCCAAGGCATCACCCACCTGAGAGCCCTGGCCAACCTTCAGAATCATGAGAAATTACCAAGATTTTTGGAAGTCATGGGCGATTATATCACAGTAGATAACTAAAACGCTATTGAACAAGACATGATTGTCTTTTTAATTCGTGTAAAATCGCCGTGTTGGCAAAAATGCAGATAGATCAATGGCACTATCCAAACCAGCATAAAGGCTCATCAAACTTTTGAAAACTACTGACAGTTAATTCCAAAGAATGCTATGGTAGTCACAAACTGGTTGCTGTGTTGCGGAAAATCAGCTAAAATCAGTGCTGCCATCTCATGCCAGCATGAATCCCCACAGAAGCCTTGAATCCTTTGTCTGAGTACTTCATGGCAGGTTCGTGGAAAGAAGTCACAAACTGGCTGCCAAGAAGCACCAATCTGCTCTCAGGTGTTTTCCAAAACAAACAAATTAATTAAGTTGAATTTGATTCCAACAATAAAATACTGGGAAGCTTCATATAAATATCAAATTCCCATTTTTTTTTTAAAAAAAAAAACTTGGCCAAATATGTTTGCTTTCCCATCCATAAGTGGCTGGAGCTGAGAGAAGCTCCGTCCTTGTGGCTAAACAGCCATCTTGTTCTTTGCCACCCTCCCCAGTCCTTATCTCTCCTCTGAACTGACTGCCTCACCCCAGAGTTAGTTGAATTAGTGACCTTAACATACACTCTGAATGAGAAGCACGAGGTTACCTGGGGAGCAGTCACTGAGAAACAAAGCTAACAGAGTACCCCACTCACTGCTCTGCCAAAATCTTCACCCAGAGGCGGGTCAGCCTCCTGAGGCAGTGGTTCCCTTTACTTAGAACTGCATTTCAAGCCTTTGCCAGGAGTAAACATGCCAGGTGGCTTCTAGGCACGCAGAAGCAGGGAAGATTGATGATCCTCTCCTGGCTTTCAATTAATTGCTATTTATATGTAATTCTACGAGATCAGGCATTTTGTCTTGGTTAGCTGCTGTACCCTCAGAGCTCAATCTATGTTGGCTGAGGTTGTGTGTGATCCCCCAGCACAGGCCCTTTTCTTTCCCCGCATGCTCAGCTTCCAATACCAAATTCACTCTCAGGTTCTGGCGGAGAGGACTGTGGATCTTCTCACCTACTAAAGGTGCAGGTTTTCTAAAGCTGCAGGTTTTCCAAATCTGTTGGGTGTATTGTTGGTTAAACTCCTTCATCTACACATTTCTTAATGTTCTGGCTCCAAATTACACACTAACTTTTCAGTACAGCTATGGGTTTTATCTTATTTTTATATTTCTTTTCTCATCCCAATGGTATTTAGATAAGCAGGGTCAATTAGTTGTACTAAAACACAAATCAAGCTATGGTGATTTCACTGTAAATTTTATACCTAGAAAAGAGTTCTAATGTTTGAAGGCTAATAGAGTTATTGTGAGATGTACAAGATCTCAAAGAATGCTCAGTCCAGACACTTGAAATTTTAATGAAACTAAGAGATAGATTTCAAATTCCAGAATGAAAAAGACAAGGTATTAGAGTTGATAAGAATTAAACTGGAAATACTTATATTATCATTGTAAATATGACCACAAAACAGAATGCTTGTTTCTTGTTTATACACATATAGGTGACAATATTTATTCTTAGTTTTGAACTTTGGGGATAAAATTTGGTTGTTAAAAGTATTTAGTAAAAATCAAAAATGGGATTGTGTACCTTTTAAGCCAATGAAAATGAAAACCAAAACAACTGTCAATAAAAAAGGGACAAAGATAATGTTACAGATATATTAAAAGAAAGCATAATTTATAAAAGTATGAAAACTGTATGCTCTTAAAATAATGCTAAATGAAAGTAAGCAGAATACACAACTAATATATCTACAAATATAGAACATATATCTCAAGCATTCTTACACATGCAGTATAAACATTTATATATGTATGTAAATATACATAAAAGTCCTATTTTAAATTTCCAAAACGTGAAAATAACTGGAAGCAAAACACCAAAATACTACCAACAGAGTATTATGTGATTTTATTTTTATTTTGCTTTCACTATATTGTTACATTATATGTAATCAACTTGAATTGCTTTCATAATAATAAAAAAAACTTTCCTTAGAGCTTGTAGGAGGAGACAATTTGCTGAAGAGAAGTAAGTTTCAAAACCCAAAACTGACAAGTTATAGAAAAACTATGATAAAGAAAGTGACTGAGTAATGTCAAGACCAAGATCATAAAGATTGTGGGGTCGTAAACAAACTGTGATGGACTAGATATCTGTGTCCCTTCCAGAAGACTCATGTTGTAATCCAAAGTGGTGGCATTAGGAGTTGAGCCTTTGAGAGGACATGAGGTCTTTATGGTGCAGCCCCTCTGAATGGAATTCGCCTCCTTTTTCTGCCACGTGAGAGTACACAGCAATTGGCGGTGGCACCATGACCTCACACTTCCAACCTCCAGAACTGTGAGAAATCAATGTTTATTGTTTAAGCCACCCAGTCTATGGCAATTGGTTATAGCAGCCTGAACTAAGAACAAACAAAAATATTAAAGAGGAGGTACAGAAAGTTATATCTGACCAAGGTTTTCAAAATCTTGCCTAGAGAAACCTAAGCTCATAAAGCAAATGTGTTTGACTGGTAGCGGTGGGTGGGCAGTTGGTGGTTGCAAACATTATTTTCCAGACTTACTGATTCAGGACAGACAGAGATTGCCATTTTGAACCTCGGCAATGGTAGATTTTTGTATCAATAACAAAAATATGCAGGAAATTCCAGAGTAATTCTAAGTAGTAGTCACTTGAAATGATCTAGAATTGGAACAGAAGTCTTTCCTTACATTCAGTCTTGTTATTGATGTGAGGGACATGAGCAATGAATGCAATTTTTCCAGTAAAGCAATACCTCACCATTAATCCAGGCCTTAGCCTCTTTTCTCCTGGCCCACATCTGCTAAGCTTCTACCTGTGCTGACACTTTCTGTGATCTCAATTCAACTGGTGGTCAGTGATCCTGTACTTTAACTACCAAAATCTGCCCTAGTCAAAAAGTACAACAGTTTATAGACTGAAGTTGAAAGAAGAGAATACCATCTTTTCTTAAGAATTCTTAAGAATCTAACTTTTGGTACAGGGTGTTTGTGTTGAGGTTTGTTGCTAGTAGAACTGTCAATATGTTCCGGTTCTTTAATAATTTTAAAGAATTATCTGCCAAGATTTTCATGAACCATCAAATTTGTGAATAAATCTATAGCATAGGATAAGCAAAACAATCTGGTAAATTGTAACACATGATTTTGGGGCACTATTAGAGCCTTAAAATTCTATCAATAGCTTGCTAAAATAATTAGTTAATTGATCAACTCCTTTCCACATATCACTCTTCAATTTAAAACACTCCTCAGTGGGCCACACTAAAATTAAAGGTGACTAAATGTCGTAAAACATTAGGATCTCCTAGAATAGCAAAAGCTCAATATAAAAATCTCTAATCAATAAAGTTTTACATTGTATAACACTTTTAATAAAAAGCAAGGATTTAACCACTTACTATTATTAATGATAACAGCAAGGAATGTGTATTATTATTTTGTTCAATGTACTAATGTAATCATTTTAGATAGATAATCTCTGTAAAGACCCTATTAAAAAAAAAAAATTGGGTGGGTGCATGCTAGGGACTGAACCCAGGACATCACATATGCTAAGCTCAAACTCTACCACTAAGCTGTGCCCCCAGCCCTTAACAAACCTATTTCTAAATAAGGTTACATTTTAAGTTACTGGGGATTTGAGTTTCAACATTTGGGGTAGGGGCTGGGGTGGTGGGAGATAGAATTCAGCCCATATCAGTTGCTTTCTAATAAGTATTTTCTTTAAAATATTCAAGACTGTATTTAAATATGAAACATTGTCAGATAATATCCCCCAATACTTTTTAAGAGTAGTTAAAGCATGTATATACATCTCCCTAAGAATAAGAACCCCTTTAGCTATTAAGAAGGGAGAAGGGAAAGAGTGTGAACATGACATCTGAATTCCTGATTACTAGCTGGTTCTTTCCCTTTTAAGATTCTAAGAGCTGAGGTCTGCAAAATTATGTCTAGACCTTCAGAATATTCCCTTATCCTAAACTAAGTCTTCAGCTACCAAAGTTTCTCATTAACAACCTCACAAACATAATTATCTCAGTGCCTAAAATAGTTTGTACTGAAATTGAAGAGGAGGAGGAGGAGGAGACCATTAATGCCTTCCTCATTAAACTGATCTAGCACAATTAACTATTAGCTTGCTTAATATTTTCTACTAAAGAGTAGATTGGGAATTATGATACATTCCTTACTACCTGGTGGGCTTTATTTACAACAAATAGAATGCCACTATAATGTCTTAGCACTGAAAAAACAAAATCATGTCTTTGTAAAATTGTTCATTATATAACTCCTTTGCTGAAAAATTTGAGTACAAATTTAGAATTTACTATTCCAAAGGTGCTTAAATTATACTTAGCATGCTGAAGGGAAATCAAACCAATAAAGAATTATAACTAATTTACAAGAGAAAGAATTGCTGCATTTGGAATCTTCTCGTGTTTATATTACTCAAACTACATCAGGACTTCAGAACATTGTTTCATCTTGATTTTTCTTAAACAACAAGAAGCTACCCACAACTTAAGAAGACCAAATAGACTCTAGAAGTAGTTCACTCTATTCTTAGAATCCTTGTACAATGAAAGGATTTGCATTTCAAAGAGGAACTGCGGAATTTTACACATATCCACACATCAACCAAATGTTAAGTTAAAATGATTCCCAATACAGTACAGATTTGAAGGGAACAAACAAAGCACAGTGTTTTTATAGAGTGTTGGAAAATAAGTTTGTGAGAAGTTGATGATTCCATGTAAAGGATTGCACAGTCAATAAAATTGAAAGAGTCCAGTCATCCCCACTGAGAGATTCACACCACTTTGGGAACAAGGAGGCTTTGAAAAACTCTACAGCGAAGACATAACTTCTGTCTTCACCCCTGCCCATCCCCTCTCTTTCTCTCTCCCTGCTCCACTTAATCCTAGTGTTTTTGAAATCATTTTTCTACAGAACCAATGTGCTTTTAAGACTTACTGAAGTCTCATTGTAGAAAAAGAACAAGCCAATTGATTTTCATTTTTTAAGCATCTTCCACGACTCATTTCAATCCAAACGTAAGCTGAATGTGGTCCCCACTCCTGTTTTTTTTTTTTCTATCTGGGCATCAGTGGCTTCCTGCTAGTTATGTACATTCTGCATTAAGATGGGAATCCTACACTGTGATTTATACCTTGACTAAAATTCAGTAGAGCTGGCACAAACTCTCCTAGAGATCTGCACTTTGAAGTCTTGGGTCTCTCTGCTGTTCTAACAACTTCAGGCAATGTCAACAGGAATATGTGACTTGATGTGTTTTCAGACCAGGGAGAAGAGCACAGAGAGAGCAACCTAGCCTTCTCCTCTCCCTCTGTCCACGTCCTGCCTTGAACACTCAGGTCTGGACATGCACTCCCAACAGTAGCAACCACGCTTCTCTCCACACCCTCCTAAAAGGCCTTCACCATTTCACCAAATTGTGACTTGAACTTCAAACTGCAGCAGAATTATCATTTCCTCTAGGATATGTCCTTATATCCCCCATTCTGAGTTAGAGCCCACCCTCACACCTCGTCTTATCCATTTACAAAGCACAAAGTTATTTCCCATTTTGACACTTGTCACATTTAATTATTGTATAATGTATGCTTCTCCCAAACCTGTGACTTGATTTGGGTCACTGTTCATCACAGCGCTTGGCAAACAATATGTGCTCATAAAATGCCAATTGCATATAATTTTCTGTGAAATTCTGCCATAACTATAAACCGGCTCTAGAATTAAATTTGAGATACAGATCAGAGTTGTCAGTGGGCTGGCTCAGGCTGGTCCTTTTCTCTACCTTCATACTCACTTTTCTCCTTGTCTCCCTCTCTAATAACATATGGTATAAATGTACTATTTCACAAACCTTTGTTGGGTGAGTCCATGTACAAATGGTGAATAACGTTTCTGAATTAGGAAGGAAGAGGCTTAGCAGGAGTAAGAAGTAAGTTTCACAGATGCTTTAGAAAAGAAACCTCAAAACTTTTATCAGTATCAGAGTTAGAGTGAAGGGAAGGCCAAATGGTAGATGACTTCCAGAGTGCCTGTCTTGCAAGCCCAGGTGTGTCTTCAACTCACCATATGGAGATGGAGTGATTGTAGTAGCAAAGTCAGGCACAGATATGAGCAGAGCAGCTTATATCTTGATGGAAAAGTTCATGTCGCCTTTGAAGCTTAGTCTTTTCTGGCTGTCCCCTAGGCATGTGAGAAATAGAGAATCAGTAAATGAAGTGTCAAATAAAGGTCCACCCTAGGTACTTAGATCAATGGTAACTCCTTTGATAGTCTGGTGGGAAAGTAGAATTGTTAAGAGATAAGTGGGCACCTGAGAGATTTTGAGGACTACTAATTTTGAGATAGAAAGAAATAAACCATGTTGAAATAAATAACACTGTTTTGCCCACACAGCCTTGCTAGTTATCTTTTAGCCCAAACACAGTATTAGCAAGAGGGAAGGGAAGGGAAGAATATGATGTCTGAGATAGTTTACATGAACAAAGAGGTCAGTCTGTGGAAAGTATAAAGAGCAAATTGAGAACCAAGACAAGTAGCATAAATCAGTGTTTGTGTGAAGGGTGAAAAGTACACACATTATCAGATCGAGAGTTTAGAGGGAAGGGGGCATGTTGTAGATTGTGAAGATATGTAAAAATATGGAGAGGTATAAGGGGCTGAGGCTGGGGCTCAGTGGTAGAACGCTTGCCTAGCATGTGTGAGGCACAGGGTTTGATTCTCAGCACCACATATAAATAAATGAATAAAATAAAGGTCCATACATCTAAAAAATGTTTAAAAAACAATATAGGAAACTCTTTTTAAAAAAAAGATGTATAATGTTAAGCCAGGGTCACAGCAAGCCATATTTCCCATTTAACAGACAAAAACGAAAATTACATTGGGGGCGGGGAGTTAAATGGCTAAGTAGCACAGATTATAGCTTTCCCAGGATGCCTAAAGATATTACGACAAAACAGGGTGTCCTGACTTTCCTACTTGCATATTCAGAGTGAGTGATGATGAGTTCTTTCCCAGTCCGACATCCAACATGTGCTCTGCTGGAGCCTGCTCCACATCATGGCACCAAATCCATCTGTTCAGAGAAATCCAGCTCAATATTACAGAAGCCTTTCCCTCTGAAAGTTCTAAGGGTCTTGAAATTAGAATATGCTACCAACTATGACTACAATTACACACAACACCTAGGAAAGGCCCCAATGAAGGATATGATAATGATGAAGTCATCATCTATTAATACCAATAAGTTTAAATTCTGGGATAGACCATGGTAGCAAACTTTTGTAAGCAGAAAATTTTGTTAATTTCTAGTAAAGAGCTCTTCAGAGTAGGCTACGTTTTATTTTTTCTTCAATAAACTGGAATAGGAGACATAACAGTAAATGAGGAAAAAGCAGTTTATTTAGAAATGTATTCTGTATTTTAGCAAGAAATTCATCAGAAAGGGGATACGTTGATTAAAAGTCTGCATTACCCTTCTTGATCTTCAACTAAGCAGGAATAGATTTGTTTCCTAATCTTCCAATTCCCAGAAATGGGGAAAGCAAAAGATCTTTAAAAGAAGATTCTAATTATATTTTTTTTATTATAGCTAAGTATTTAAGTCATAGAAATAGCTGAGGCAATCGCCTTTTTTCCCGGTGGGTTTTTTTTTATCTTTTTCTTCTCTATAAAACCCAGAAAGCTGAAACTAATTCTAGCCCATTGCCCTCCAAAATAAAAACCAGGTGCTACTCTAGGCACCTTTGGTTGTGACTGATGCCATTAGACTGATGCCATTGCTCAATGCCTGCTTTTTAAAATCACTCCTTTATGTTTGGTGCTTTGTCTAAGTACTGATTTTATTTAATCTACTTTGGATTTTTTTTTTGGGGGGGGAGGTTCTTGATGTTAGGAGTTTTACCAGTTCTTAAAAAGTTGTCTGCTCTTGTATTTCCCTATGCTGCCTCTGCTCTCCTGTTTTTCCTCCTGCTGATGCTCCATTAAGACACTGAAGACTTTTGAGCTCTGTTTCCTCTCTTGACCTCTCCCTCTGCTAAATCATGTATGCTTTTTTTTTAAGTTTTCAATTACTTTCCAGTTTACTATTTTTTGTTTCAGTTGTATTACAATGTTTACCTCTTTCACTGAACTTCAATTTTAAGAAAAACTTTTTAAATTTTATTGCTTTTATTTCTAGAAGTCCTATTTGCTTTTTAAATCAAGCAGATTGGATCATTTTGATATAATTTCCACTTAGTTTGTTATCAAATAGATTTGGCGACTCATATTATCTGAAATTTATCTTGTTTTTCTTTAAACATATTAAACATAGATATTTTATATTCAGCCCCTGAAAAGTCTTCAAGGGTCTTTTTCTGCTGGTTTTTGCTCCCTTATGTACTTGGTTATCATTGTGGGACACATTTGAAACTTGTGAAACTTAAACATTTGAAACTTAAAGTGGGTTCCTTTAAGATCTACATTTGTTCTGTCAGAAGCCTGGGAAAACTTTGTTAGCAATCATTTTAACTGAAATTTTGGATCTCAAAGGCAACATAAATTTAAGCTGAAAAGTATAGATTCAAGTTGATGTTTCCAAATGCTCATTAATGATATTTCCAAGTCCTCTCAGTCCCATAATTTGAGATAGCTGATTTATCTTGAAGTCACACTTGAGAGTGGCAGAGGTGATTTCTGGGTCACTTCAGCTTTATGAAGAAGGATTTTAAATTAGACCCCCTATCTACACAGGCCCCGAATTTTGCCTTTTTTTTTTTTTTAACCCAGACCTTTAAAAGGACTTCAAAATACAGCAGCTTAAGTTCACAGGCCCAGCAAAAGTCCTCATGTGAAAGCCAATCTCACTGTTCTTTGTATTTCTTTGGTTTCCTTCCTTGATGAATTTTCTAACCTGAGAAGCCCTTGTTCTGTAACTCATAGTTTATTAAGAATCTTGAATATTTAAAAATTTCGAATCTTTATCCAGCATTGCCCGGTCTCAAACAGGGTCTATCCAGGTACCTTCCTACTCCATAATATTACTGGAAAAGATGTCTTAAATGAATTTCTAATTTTTTTAAACTATTATTCTGCCATTCTCTATTTTCATTTGAATTATTCTGTTCTACCATACTTACCCAAGTTAAGCCAGTGGAAATTTGAACTGGTTTCATAGACAAAAATATTTTTTGGTAAGTATTCAGTAGACATTATGTATCTAAACATTCCCTTATTCCCAGTGAAATCTGGTGTGTCACTTTCTGAATTTGTATCACTCTTCTTGAATATTTTCTCAATATGCATTTTATAAATGACTTGAAACATCTTTTTCAGACTCCTTTACCAATTAATTAGACTAAATCTCTTGAGACTACACTTGTATTCCTCTTAATGATTTCATGTGGTGAATACTCATGCAATATTCTGACCTGATCTCATTTTTAAGGGCAGAAGACTTCCAGAGATCTATTTTTATGTCTTGCTTCTAATATGTTCCAAAATCCATTTGGAAATAAGCACGTCCTTAAAGTCCTCCTAACTTCTTAACCCATAGATGTCTCGGGCCAGCCATGGGCTGTGTGAACTATGAGCATTTGAGCAGATGGGAGGACTGGCCTGATGTTGCATGCTCTTTGGGGCATGCAACACACATGGGCACTTTCCTCTCACTCTGCTTTTGATCCCACTCAGCACCTGAGATGGGCATGACCTTCCAAGATGTAAGTCAATCTGCTGACCACAAGACATCGATCCCCTGAAACCTGACCCTTTGCCTTATTTGGAAAGAACATTCCATTGAATGTTCTTCCTCTGTGTCGTCCTCTATAAAAATAAAGAATCCAGGTGCAAACTCTGTCTTTCCAACGGACTCCTAAGGTCAAAAGCCATCACTGGATCCCCAGCAAAAGGTACTTTCTGTGTCTGTGCAATTATTTCGTGCCAACCCAAATTCACCTGGAATGACCCTGACTGATTTAGTCACCATGTCGAGGCACATAGATTTATAGGAAGATTGATTCACTCAATTAAAAACCCAAGTCTATGTTTGTGGAAATGCTAAATCAGATGAGGCAGGTACTCTTTTAGTCGTTAAAATTGATTGATTCTGCTAAGTTCTAGTTGATATTGTATTTAAAAAAAATACAAATTTGAAGTCTGCTGAACACTCCATTTAAATCCTGTAATTACATTCAGTGTCACCAATAGCAGTAGTAGTCAAGTGTTTGATTATGGGAACTTGGTCTGAGGAAAACACTCATATGTCCTCAAATTATAATAATATGAAAACAAGACCTAACTCGGAGTCAAACTAGAAACAAAAGTAGTTTGGATGTAGAACGTTTTGTAAACACTCATTTCATGCCATCCTTGATTTAAAAGCAACAATTGCTAATTGAAAAAGAAGGTCGATTTAGGTAGCTCTTTTGTGCTATACTTTCAGGCATCAGGAATAAAATATCTACTCTATCCAGAGGCATAACCTTTCTATATCCAAATCAATGGTCTCTGTTCCTCAGAACTAGGTAGACTTTCCTACCTTCCTGAAAGGGTGGATGTTCTAAAGGGCCAGGGTCCCTAATCTTTATAGGCCCTTGCAGGCCCCTTGTACACATACGCCCTCTGTACACACAAGACAGAAAGAATGTGGCAGTCAGACACTTAGATCTAAGTGTTAAAACTTTTGGTGTTTTTTCATTTTATCCCTTTTCTCGGCTGCACCTTTCTTATTTTGAAACCTAGTAACACAGCAACATAATAGGAGGAAAAGAGAATAGCCTGGCCTTTGGATTCCTTCTGAAGGTAAACAAATCCATCCTGAAGGTAAACACAAATAGTAGTTAGGGTGAAGGGCTGCACCCTTCTGAATTGGTCTGTTGATACCGAATGCATTCCTCCTGAAGGACGAGGTCACATATCCTGCATAAAGCAATGGCATTCAGAGAACATATTTAATTTTTAGGTTTAGAGGCTGGACCTGGAGACCTGTTAGCTTTGTTAGATCAAACAAACTGAGCACTCAGAGGCTCCATGAATGGGCCTGAGTGAATCTCTTTGATTTGGCTCATCAGGAGACATGGCAGGATTCCGGTGCATCTTTATCATTCCTGTGAAGTTGATGCCAAGTAAAAGCCTCATTACTTTATTTCTATTCCCAAAATCAATGTGGATGTATATATGTATATGTATGTGTGTGTGTGTGTGTGTGTGTGTGTGTGTATGTTTTTGCCTGAAAACCATCTATTTTCTTCTATTTGCTTTTTCCTACTAGTGCCCTGAAACTAAATTCTGCCCTCACAGATTGAACTGCCTTTTGCAGTTGTCCACTGTTTTATGCTGGCATTTCTGACACAGGGTCTTTAAATGTAGTTGTCAAGACCAACTCCAGCTTCTTCCTAATGAAGCAGAACACCCACACAAAAATAAAATGCTCATGTTTCCCACGCCTCCCAAGTTCAACAAAAGTATGCGTAAAAAGTGACAGAACATTAATTTGATTAATCAGATAATTTTATTTTGTGTCACTTGTATTAAAATGCAATGTGTTGCTAGTTATTTTCTCCTCTGAATGGCAGTCAAGGTAAAAATGCTTCCTAGGATGAATAGGAATGATTTGGCAAGAGATTCAGTGCTACCATCCCAACATTTAGGAATGGAAAGTCAATTTTTCAGGACATTTTTCCAATACTCTTTTCATAAATATTTCTTAGATTAAAATTATACATAGCTCTTTTTTGACATTCTTATTGACATTAAACTTGGAGAAGTAAAATATTCTGAGAATAAGGTGTTAATCCTCATATAAAATAGATTCACGAGAATTGGATTTATGGATCAATTTCATAGCCTCATTTACCAGGTCTTCAAGCTGGTTCCTACAAACACATGCATCTCTCTGGTTATTTAGAAATTACACAAAGGCTTTTGATGAGTGGAAGCTGAATAAGCCACAATTATTCTTACAAAAGTTTTGGGAATCTTAATCACTAAGGAGTTATTATAGACATTAAAAACATAGTCTTTCCTGGGCCCATTTCTTCTTGTTTCTCATTCTATAAGACTTTTTAGACAGGTTTATTGGTTCCCCAAGACTGCAGGGACAAAGTACCACAAAACTGCAGTGATAAAGTAGCATAAATCTAAAGGTTTAAAACAAGAGAAATCATCTCACAGTTTTGAAGGTTAAAATTCCAGAATCATGGCATCCACAGTTTTGTGCACCAAGGGAGCTTCAAGGGAGAATATTCTGTTCCATGCCCCTCTCCACTTGTGGTGGTTGCTGGCAATACCTGGTGTTCCTTGGTTTGTAGATGCAGTTCTCATGTCTCTGCCTCTGTCTTTACATGATGTTCTCTCCAGTGTCTGTGTCTAAATTTCCTATTATTAAAGGGAGACCATCCATTGGAAAACCCACTATGATCTATCAAATCATCATCTTATCTTAGTTTGACAACATCCACAAAGACTCTGTTTCCAAAAAGATTTGCATTCTGAAATTCCTAGTGAATATAAATTTTGTGAAAACTATTCAATTCAGTAAGTGCAATTTCATTTTCAGAAGCAAAGAGAAGAATACAGAGAGCACTGAGCTGGAGGACCCATAACTAAGCACCGATCTCTCTCCACATGCTCAGAAGCTGCCTTATCCTGATGGACTTGGGCAGCTCCTTTTTTGTTCTGTTTTTGAACTCAAGTATCCATCTGCAAACACTCTCTTCATATCATTTTGGCTCTGTATTCTTTCCTCATTTTTGAACATTTCCCTGCTTCATGAATTTCTAAATCCATAGTTCTCATTCACCAAATCTCCCAAAATGACAGCAAAGAAAACCACTGTATAGCTTGCCACTATAGCATGTGATAAAATCTAAGGGAACTTCAAAGCAACCGGGGGGTGCTTGTTATCTTACTGTATTATTTTTATGTACATTCATTCATCAGAATCCATGCGGGATTGTTTCCAGGACCTCTCACAGATACTCAAATCTTCTGATGCTCATATCCATTAAATAGAATGGCATAATATTTGCATATAACTTACATATATTCTTTCATTTACTTTAGATTTTTTGCTTGATCTTTTGTTATATATGACAATGGAATGCATTACAGTTTATATTACACATACAAAGCACGATTTTTCATCTCTCTAGTTGTACAAAAATTAAAGACACATACTTTGTGTCTTCATATAGTACTTAGAGTAATGATGTCCATCTCATTCCACTGTCTTTCCTACCCCTATGCCTCCTCCCTTCCCCTCCCACCCCCTTTCCCCTTTGCCCTATCTAGAGTTCATTTAATCCTCCCACTGACCCCCTCACCCCCCACAGCATATTATGGATCAGGATTCTTAAATCAAAGAAATCATTCGGCATTTGGTTTTTTGGGATTGGCTAATTTCACTTAGCAAGATATTCTCCAACTCCATCCATTTACCTGCAAATGCCATGATTTTATTCTCTTTTATTGCTGAGTAATATTCCATAGTGTTATGTATGTGTGTATATATCACATTATCTTATTCTTTCATCTACTGAAGGGCATCTAGGTTGGCTCCACAGTTTAACTATTGTGAATGGTGCTGCTATAAACATTGATGTGGCTGTGTCCTTGTAGCATGCCGTTTTTAAGTCCTTTGGGTATAAACCGAGGAGTGGGATAGCTGGGTCAAATGGTGGTTCCATTTCAAATTTTCCAAGGTTTCTCCATACTGCCTTCCAGATGGGATGCACCAATTTGTAGTCCCATCAGCAGTGTATGAGTGTGCCTTTTCCCCACATCCTCATCAACAATGATTCTTGTTTATATTTGTAATAGCTGCCATTCTGACTGGAGTGAGATGAAATCTTAAGTGTAGTTTTGATTTACATTTCCCTAGAGATATTGAACATTTTTTTCATATATTTGTTGATTGAGAAGTGTCTGAGAAGTGTCTGTTCAGTTCCTTCGCCCATTTATTGATTGAGCTATTTGTTTTTTTGGTGTTAAGATTTTTGAGTTCTTTATGTATTCTAGAGATTATTGCTCTATAAGAATTTGTTTCTAAATAGTAGGCTCTCTATTCACCTATTTCTTTTGCTAAGAGAAGCTTTTCAGTTTGAATCCATCCCATTTATTGATTCTTGATATTAATTCTTGTGCTATAGGAGTCTTATTAAGGAAGTTGGGGCCTAATCCCACATGATGGAAATTTAAGCTATTTTTTCTTCTAATAGACACAAGGTCTCTGGTTTAATTCCTAGGTCCTTGATCCACTTTGAGTTTTGTGCATGGTGAGAGATAGGTGTTTAATTTCATTTGGTTGCATATGGATTTCCAGTTTTCCCAGCACCATTTGTTCAAGAGGCTCTCTTTTCTCCAATGCATGCTTTTGGCTCCTCTGTCTAATATAAGATAATTGTAATTTTGTGGGTTATTCTCTGCATCCTCTATTCTGCACCAATGGTCTACCAGTCTGTTTTGGTGCCAATACCATTTGTTTTTGTTACTATTTCTCTGTAGTATAGTTTAAGGTCTGGTATAGTGATGCCTCCTGCTTCACTCTTCCTGCTAAGGATTGCTTTAGCTATTCTGGGTCTCTTATTTTTCCAGATGAATTTAATGATTGCTTTTTCTATTTCTATGAGGAATGCTATTGAGATTTTGATCAGAATTGCATTAAATCTGTATAGTGCTTTTGGTAGAAGGGTCATTCTGACAATATTAATTCTGCCTACCCAAGAACAAGGTAGATCTTTTCATCTTCTAAGGTCTTCTTTAATTTATTTCTTTAGTGTTCTGTAGTTTTCATTGTAGAGGTCTTTTACCTCTTTTATTCAGTTGATTCCCAAGTATTTTTTATGCTATTGTAAATGGGGTAGTTTTTCTCATTTACCTTTCAGAGAATTTGTTTCTGACACATAGAAATACCTTTGATTTATGGGTGTTGATTTTATATCCTGCTACTTTGCTGAATTCATTTACTAGTTCTAGAAGTTTTCTGGTGGAATTTTCTGGCTCTTCTAGGTATAGAATCATGTCATCACCAAATAGTTCTAATTTGAGTTCTTCTTTGCCTATCCATATCCCTTTAATTTCTTTCATCTGTCTAGTTGCTCTGGCCAGTGTTTCAAGAACTGTGTTAAATAGAAGTGGAAAAAAAAAAAAAGGGCATCCCTATCTTGTTCCAGTTTTTAGAGGGAATGCTGTCAATTTTTCTCCATTTAGAATGGTGTTTCCCTGGAGCTTAGCATAGATAGCTTTTAGGATGTTGAGATATGTTCCTGTTGACCCTAATTTTTCTAGTGCTTTGAACATGAAGGGGTGCTGTATTGTGTCGAATGCCTTTTCTGCATCTATTGAGATGATCATATAGTTCTTATCTTTAAGCCTATTGATGTGATGAATTACATTTATTGATTTCTATATGTTGAACCAAACTTGCATCCCTGGAATGAACCCCACTTGATTGTGGTGTACATATCTTTTTGATATGTTTTTGTATTTTATTTGTGAGAATTGTATTGAGAATTTTTGCATCTGTGTTCATCAGAGATATTGGTCTGAAGCTTTCTTTTTTTTGATGTGTCTTTGCCTGGTTTTGGAATCAGGGTGATATTGGCCTCATAGAATGAGTTTGGAAGTGCTCCCTCTTTTTCTATTCCTGAAATAAATTGAAGAGTATTGGTATTACTACTTCATTAAAGGTCTTGTAGAACTCAACTGTGAATCTATCCAGTCGTGGTCTTTTCTTGGTTGGTAGGCTTCTGATAACATCTTCTATTTCATTGCTTGAAACTGATCTGTTTAAATTGTGTATATCATCCTGATTCAATTTAAGCAAATCATATGACTCAAGAAATTTGCCGATGCCTTCAATATTTTTTATTTTATTGGAATACAAGTTTTCAAAATAATTTCTAATTATCTTATGCATTTCTGTAGTGCCTTCTGTGATATTTCCTCTTTCATACACATATTAGTGATTTGAGTTTTCTTTCTCTTCATTAGCATGACTAAGGGTCTGTCAATTTTATTTTTTCAAGGAACCAACTTTTTGTTTTATCAATTTTTTCTTTGTTTCTTTTGTTTCAATTTCATTGATCTCAGCTCTGATTTTAATTATTTCCTGTCTTCTGTTTTTGGTATAGATTTGTTCTTTTTCTAGGGCTTTGAGATGTAATGTTAAGTCATTTACTTGTTGACTTTTTCTTCTTTCAAGGAAAGAACTCCCTGCAATGAACTTTCCTCTTAGAACTGCCTTCATAGGGTCCCAGAGATTTCAATATGTGGTATCTGTGATCTCATTTACCTCTAAATTTTTTTAATCTCCTCTTTTGTGTCTTCTGTAACACATTGTTCATTCAGTAGCATATTATTTAGCCTCCAGGTGTTGGAGTCGCTTTTATTTCTCATTCCATCATTGATTTCTACTTTCATTTCATTATGTGATAGAAAGCAAATATAAAAAAAGTACAGATACTACCCTGCAAAGAGTTACTTTGTGGCATAATATATGGTCTGTTTTAGAGAAGGATCCATGTGTTTCTGAGAAGAAAGTGTATCTGCTCATTGAAGGATGAAATATTCTATATATGTCAGTTAAGTCTAAGTTATTGACTGTATTATTGAGTTCTATAGTTTCTTTGTTCAGCTTTTGTTTGGAAGACCTATCCAGTGGTGAAATAGATATGCTGAAGTAACCCAGAATTATTGTGTTGTGGTCTATTTGACTCTTGAACTTGAGAAAAGTTTGTTTGATGAACGTAGATGCTCCATTGTTTGGGGCATATATATTTATAATTGTGAAGTCTTGTTGGTGTATGGTTACCTTGAGTAGTATGTAGTGCCCTTCTTTATCCCTTTTGATTAGCTTGAAGTCTACTTTATTTGATATGAGGATGAAAACCCCTACTTTCTTCCACAGTCCATGTGAGTGGTTTGACTTTTCCCAACCCTTCACATTCAGTCTGTGGATGTCTTTTCCTATGAGATGAATCTCTTTAAGGCAGCATATTGTTCAGCCTTTTTTTTAAAAAAAAATATAATCTTCTAGTCTATGTATTTTGGTTGGTAAGTTTAAGTCATTAGCATTCAGAGTTATTATTGAGACATGATTTGTATTCCTAGGCATTTTTTGTTTATTTTTGGTATTTAACTTGACTTGGTTCTCTTCTGATAAGTTTTTCCTTTAGTATAATACCTCCCTCTGCTGATTTTCATCATACCCAAATTTTCTGATGCTCATATCCCTTAAATAGAATGGCATAATATTTGCATATAACTTATATACATCTTTTCATATACTTTTTAAAATATTATTTAGTTGTTGATGGACCTCTATTATTTAATTCATTTATTTATATGTGGTGCTGAGAATCAAACCCAGTGCCTCACATATGCTAGGCAAGTGCTCTACCACTGAGCCATAGCCATATATATTACTTACAATACTTAATACAACATAAATGCTATGTACATCATTGTTACACTGTATGGTTTAAGGAATAATGACAAGAAAACACGTTTAGTAGAGATGTGATTCTTTTTCATGAATATTTTCTACCTGTGGAAACTGCACATATCGAGGGCTGACTGTATATGTATGTTGTTTGTTTTTTTTTCTTCAGCAAATATTTACTTCATTTCCTTCTCCTAATAGGTTTTGACAGTAAAACCTTTCCGGATCATGTCAGCAAAGTCTGGCCAAATTTAAAACTGAGGTTGCATCAAGTTATATTTTAGCATTCGTGCTAATTGTCCAATGCAGCTTCCAGAAGCATAAAATACTCTGTCAAAAAAAACCAAGATGTTTTCTCATGCATTTGGTGCAACTTGCCATAGCCAAAATTGCTTTAACAGGAACTGAAATCAGTAAGCAATTTTATTTCAGTGTTCTGTTGTTCCCCTGTTCCAGGTCAGTCCTGTTCTTATCTGTGTGCCTGTTCTGCCAAGGACATACTTTAACCCTGTAACTCACATTCGCAGATGTTCTGCAGCATTTCATTCAGATATTAGCAATGTACCACAGTAGTCTCTTCCCTGTAGCAATTATTTTATAAATCATGTATTTAAAGGAGTTTGGATTAGAGAAACCAGCTCTCCCTGTGGCTATTGTACTGCTCACATTTTAGAAGTTTCATTTTTTTTCTTTTTTTGGCTAAGCTAACAATACGGTTTTAAAGAAGTAAATGGACTCATTTTAAACAATTGGTAATGATTTTGCCTTTTATATTTCATCTCTAGACTATCCAATTTCTTTCTATTCTCCTAGCATTGAAAACAACAACCAGCACTCACATTTATATATTTTTATATACAACATCATTTGGTAATCAAGCATTATGAGAAGCTAGTTTTTTGAAGCATGAAATGGATATATAAATACAAATCTGTGACCTGTAACATCCAATTTCAAATCTTTTATCCAGAAATAATTTCCTAACAGGTAACCCAAGGTTAAATTTTATGTATTCAAAAACATTAGACATGTAAAGTGAATTTGGAAAGATTCAATCATCTTGCACAATAAGGGAAAACAATAGCTTAAAAGCCTTTTAGAAACATTTTATTCCTAAATTTAAAATTTTCTTTTTAATACTGTGGATTGAACCCAGCACTTAACCAGTGAGCCATATCCCCAGCGATTTTTTTTGTATTTTATTTTGAGACAGGGTTTCACTGAGTTTCTTAGGGCCTCTCTAAGTTGCTGAGGCTGGCTGTGAACTCTTGATTCCTCCTGCCTCTGCCTCCAGAGCTGATGACAAGGAATGCGCCACATGCCCATTGAATCTTTAGGATTTTGAAAAATAATTTCTTACATTAGAAGAAACTAGAAAATATTAAAGATGGAATCATTAGGTGTACATTTAGAAATCATTATTATTTGTGGTGTGTTTTGTGTGTGTGTGTAGCTGGAGATTGAACCCAGTGCCTTGTGCATGTGAGACAAGCACTTTACCAACTGAGCTATATCCTCAGCCTTGATATTCATAAAATATTTCCTGTGTCAATTTACTTAAACTTGCTTAGGGGGTCTAAAGAAAGAGGGTTCAAATCAACTGAACATGCAGTGCATCCAAGCATGTGTGGGGTCAGCCTTCGGGGAACTCCGGTTTGTAGCCTGCTGTCCTTTAGCCCCACTGAGAGTACTGCCACTCTTTACCTTCTTCTGCCCTCGAGGCTGAGGACACTAGGCTTGAGCAAATTTCCTACACCAAAACAAAGTTTGCCTGCCCAACTCCCGTGAATACCTGCTTGCTTTAAAGAAATTGATAGCTCACTTTTCATTATAAAAAAAATAAATCAAAATGGACATCTTCCATACAACATACTAATGTGTCCCCGAAAGCCACAATGATGCAAAATTAACTTGAAAAATCTCAGGCAACAGGGTATGGCTAACAGAGAGATGCTCAGAGAGAGAGAACCCAGGGACCTGCCTCTTCATCAGATGTGCGAAGGGGGTATTGCACACTTATCAAAAATATTTATATCTGTATGTGCTTAAAAAGTTTGAAGTTAAATAATTTACCCATTCTTGGAATATTCCTTCTTATATAATTAGAAGTGTTCAACCACCCACTCGCCCTACTCCCCACATTCCAGAGATTACAAGTGAGAACAGACCTTGCCCAAGAATTGAAGTTAACTTTTTTAAAGGCACATTTTCCCCCATCTTAAGGAGAGCTCATTATATGGTCTGTGGCTCAGGATTTGCATATAAAAAATTAGTTATAGATGGACAAAATATCTTTATTTTATTAATGTAGGTTTTTTTGTTTGTTTTTTATGTGGTGCTGGTAACCTAGGGCCTCACACATGCTAGGCAAGCACTCTACCACTGAGCCACAACCCCAGCTCTGGGCATATTTTTAAATGTCCATAATTTATGAATTGTACAATTTATAAGGTAAGGGAAGAACTTCAAATGAAAGCGACCAGTACTGTCCAGCTGGTTGAGTCCTCCAACTCTGTGCCCAGACGTCAGTATTTTACATATTTGTATGTGTGTAAACCTGGGAAGTTGCATGTGTATTTCTACGCAGCTGTCAATAATGTCCTAATGAACACACTAGTTGTTCCATGTAATCCCATTGGAATGTCACCTTTCTTATCTGTGCAGATCTGTGTTATCTCATCTAGACAGCATCTTTGCCCCTTTCCTAGCAACATTTAATTGCTGCCTTACCAGCACAAGCTTCCACCTGGAACCAAAGTTCAAAAGTTCCTTTGATACAGCACTCAAATTCAGATAGCATGCACTGGGTGTGTGTGTTTAAATATCAAAACAATTTTATACCATTTCCAAAATATCTGCTGTTTGAATTTTTTGTCTCCTTTGTTTCTCCCACTCATTACAACCCTCCTATGATCCCCAGAATTTTCCCATAATCCACCAAAAACAGATTAATATCTAGTCTCAGCTGCAAACCTATGGCCAGAGCTCCCTGCAGTTAATCACATTGTTAATTATTTCCCTCTTTGAAAGAAGATATCAGAATCTAGATTAATAGAGAAACACATTCAAATGAACAAAGATCACTTCAAAACTAAAAGTTATTTGCAAGTTTTTTTTTCAAAATTTTACCTTTAAACAAGCATCTAAGATTACATGATTTTTTTTTTTTTTTGGTTTTCTAAAAAGTACTATTGTGAAAGTAGCATGAACTGAACTGATCTTCAGCTACTTTTAATTTTCATTAAAAATTTGACATAATTATGCATTCACATATGGTAAATGAGTCTTTAGGTTTCCATAGCAACTTGATCCCATCAGTAGAAAATAATATTTTAAAAATTTAGGAGAATTTCTCTTCTGTTCCAGTTCCACTGAGTTTATCATTTGAGATATTACCAACCTACATGTCCACCTTTGGGAATTCGCATATTCTGGTATATTCCTAGCTTACTATTTTTGCATAAGAGAAACAACATAATGCTAACTTTGTTGAGTCCTGAGAAAATCAGCATCCTAGTATGTTCTCCTTGGAGGAACTTGTGCTATCTCCATAGTGTAATGTTGGGTGTCTTGAGGGATTTCGTATACTCTTCCAGCACCTTCCATTGGTTTTATTGGTATAGCTAAAGCACCTGAGTATAGATGGAACAAATGTCCAAGTGCTTCATGTGAGCAGCTGACCAACTTCCTTCTTATGGTGAGTTTTTCAATCAATCTCAGTTTGCAAACTCAAGACCAATCTGATTGGTGACATCAAAGTCACCTGGGGCCCTTGTTAAAAATAAATGGTGTCCCTCTCAAATGACTGAAATAAAACATCCAAGAGAAGATGCAACAATATTTAAGAAGTATTCTTACTGATTCACAGGCAGAGCCTGTTTGGAAAATTAATGACCTATTATTTAACAAATCAGTCACAAAAGTGGCTTGAGGGCTTTTAATTAACTAGTTGGTTGACTAAATTGACAAATGTTTTAAAATGGAATATAAAAAAGAAAGAAAAAAGGTTGGGGTGGAAGGCTAGCACACGACTTACTATATGCCTAACTGTCAGTGTGCAAGATACTGATATTTTCTAATTTTTTTAGAAGTGTCAGTCACAAGCTACTTAATTGTGTTCTATGCCTTTTAAATAGATCTGACCCACAGCTTTAAAAAAATGATATAAGGAAGTTCTTCAAACTTACATGGCTGATCCAGCCCACTTAAAATTTTCTGCTATAGCAGTATCCAGGTGATGCTCAGGCAGTGTATATTGTTAAATATCCTCAGGTGGGTCTGGTGTACCTGAAAGATATACGCAAAGCCACGGTGTGGTCAGACCACAGAAAGTCAAACTTCTGTTGAAATATTAGTATTGTGAAATCAGAACTGAATGGAAGGATTCCATGAACTTGCTGAGAGCCATAGCTGAGTCCGAATGACGCATGGCATTTTTGCCAGAATGGAGTGGTTGAGAGGTGACACCAGCAAGCCATTGAGATGATAATGGTTATGTGTACGCCTACTTTGGAGTTCTCGCGGGGATTCTCGGAGAGTTCCCATTGGTTGGGGAAGTGCCGGAGGAGGGATTTCCGATTGGTGGTTCCTGGAGGAGCCACGTGGGTGGGGTTCAGGAGAGTTCCCTGGGAGCGTGTGTGGAAGTATGCTGGTGGAGTTCAGAAATAAAGTTTGTTCCTGCTTCAGTGGCTCCTGATTTGTGCCCAACCAGATTGCGGCACAAACTGAAGGTTCTCTCTTATAAGGACCAGATTATATAAATCCATGGGGCAGCAAAGTCTCCTTGATACACAACTTGGGAATGGACACTGACTGCTTATGTTCTTTGGGGCATCTCAATGCTATGCTTTACATAGTTCATCTTCAAATTGGACACAATATAATCAGTCTGGTTCCTAACTTCTGACTACCTTGTTCATTCATATCCCTACTTCCTAACATTATAATGAGCCCATCTTGATAAGTACTTAGGATTCTCTTAAAGTGCTACATTCAATCATCAGTAAATAATCTCTTTAATTACTTGCACAGATGATAAATCATATCCATCCATGATAGCAAGGACAATGTCTGTTTTGTCTCTCATTGAAGTGACCAAAATTATGTTGGGCATATACTGGGTGTCAGTAAATATCTGAGGGAATTATGCCTATAAATTTCATTAAAGTATAAGAAGTTCATCTAACATCCCTTATTGGTAAGTTTTGGGGGGAGCCATAGCATTTTCTCATATATGCACAACATTAAGCATTAAGGATTGAGTCTAAATAAATCACAGAAAAAGATACTGAAGCCAATAAGACAGTCAGGTATATTACATATGCAAATTCTCTTTTTTCTATATTGAGATAAATAAGACATAAGTATATTTAAATGAAAGCTCCCAATAACATGTAGGTACATTTTCTTTGCAGCATATATAACAGCAAATAAACTAAAACAAGCAAACAATGATGGGGAAGGAGAATCAAAATGTTCACAAATAGAGTTCTGGTTTAATGAATTATGGGATGTTCTTACTCAATACAACATTATGTAGTTACTAAAATTTATCAAGGATATAATACAAACTGAAAACATATAAAATGTAAAATTATTTTTTACAACTATGTTAAATCAAGCACTTGCCTAAAGGGAGGAGACATAAAACAAAAATTACACTGAAATGAGAGAAGAGTGTATATTTTTCTGAAATTATTTGCAAATTGTTAGGAGATACTTATAAATCACCACGACAGTCTCCACTGTCCATTGCTATAGCCTGGATGTTGAATGGACCTCCTAGCTTCAAGAAGAGGTCTTGCTTAACCTCCCTCTCCGGCATGCTCCACTCCCTTAGCCCAAGTTTTTGGTTGGGAATAAATATATTCACTCAAGATTGTATTTCAGGGATCAGTTTTTAACCTCAGGCTTGGTACCAATTGTTTTAGCCTAGTTTTTTTAGAAACCATGAGCTCAAGCAAGAATTATAGTGCTAACATTTTATTTGTAAAGTGGAAGCCCTTGGCAGGGGGTAGGAAAAACTGGAAAGTAAACACAAGAACAACAAACCACAGTGATGTGACACATTTCCACCCTGGCCAGCACTTCACAATAGCTCAGATACACAGCAGGTCACCCAGCAGCAGGTCTCAGGACTCTGCCAAGAAGGCTGTCTCAGTAATTCCTCAGGAGATGTGTCATGTTGAATGCCTGGTCTCTGCAGCAACCCTCAAAGCAGCAGCCAGCACCTTGGTGGCCCTATCATGTTACTTTGTATCTCATCTTGTATCCATCTTCCCCCTCCCACCTGCTGCACCCCACTGCCCTGCACCTCCAATTAACAAAACATGTATCCACATGAAACTGGATGCCTCAGGCTCTCAAGAGGATCAGGACTGAGAAAGACAATTTGTAAATCGTTTCTCCATTTACCTTCCTCCCTCATGCCCCCCCGAGGTGCAGTTGGGGGTGGGAGCTGAGACTCAATCAGTATCAAGTTTCCTGTATTTTTCTTTCTTTCCTTGACTGAAACCTTTTGAAGTGTATTACATGGAGACTAGACCTTGTGAGCCCTTGTTTGCTGATGGTGTTCAGTTCTCTTTTTTTTTTCTGTGATTATTGGGTTTTGTGCACGTTTGGGGTAAAGCAAGCTTGTCATCTGGGTTTACTCAGAAATTTTACCCACCATGCCACCTTGTAAGTTTTTAAGCAGGGGTTAAAATAACTAGTTTAACCTTTTTCATCCTAAACATACTCACACAAAACAATATATTTAGGGATTTTTCTCTCATCAATATACAAGGGAAGGGACACCAGGCATGGGCAATCAGAGAGCCCACTCTTCTATCAGATTCCTTTTGTCTATTGTACATGTGTTAGACCAGGACGCAAGAAAAGACCACTGACTCCAATTAAAATCAAATTAAAGCAAGCTTATTATTTCGACCGGCTGGGCTGCCTTTCCCTCCCGAAACAGTGGGAACAAAACAGCAGCCCCACCTTTCCTACAGCCCAGCTTTATAGCCCAGAAAGTTACACAAAAGGGGGTTTACAGATAACAGAACTCTGACAAGCATCACACTAATGGTAGTTTACATTTTTTTTTGCTGGCCCCAACATCAGAATTTATGAGGACCATTAGAGCCTCAGAGAGGGTCATGGTCTGGCCAGGGAAGGCCAATATTTATGAGGTGTCACTAAAGTTTCAGAGAGGGCTGCTATCTGGTCAGAGAGCCAGGCATGGGTGAGTTCAAGGCACGGGCAGGCATTCCAAGCAGGTTCAGAATTTGCAGTAATTTATAGTAAAGCCGAAATTAGCTTTTCATGGCTTTGTGGCAAGATGGCTCCCAATTTTAATAAAAGATCAGGTTGGGTCTATCACATGCTCTTGATGTGCTCAGGATATCAACTTTTTGTGTTATGCTAAATATGCACCATTTTACTCATTAAACTTGATTTTGTGACACTCAAAAATTTTCCAATCTCTTGCAGTTGGAACTAATTTTTTTTAAGGGAATTCTTTTATTGCTTTTGACTTTTTCCTTATCTTGAGGTAAATACTTGAGTCCCCAAGACCTTTATCTTCTGTTGCTACACCTGTCCTTATGTAATGAATGGAATTTTACGGATGCAATTAAGGTTGCCAGTCTTGGCCTAAGTGGACAGAATATGTCACATTCATCAGCAATTTCTACCATAATCCGCAGGAGAAATGCACCCCAATTTCAGAGAGATGAGGATAAGTCCTCCTAACCATAAAATCTGTAAGGATTTATGGTAAAGACGACAATTAGAATAAGTTAGCATGGGCCAAGGTGACCCAGAATTGTCATGGCAGTAAGGACTTGAAAGTCTGATGTCACCCTGCTGTCAGTCAAAATTCAAGAGGTGGACCTGAGCAGGACTCTCCCCAAACTTCTCTGGGATCCCCAATAAAACTGGAACACAGGAGAGGCACCTATCCCTCTCCACGGTGACAGAACCCATTCTCTCCATCTTGAGAGTGTCCCATTTCCCATTTCCTATCCCTTCAATAAACTCAGTCCTGTTATTCTGAGAGTCAAATTTGGTCACAAGAATTGGGGTCTGAAGGAGAAGTGTTCATGTTGCCTCAGTTTCTCAGAAAGTCCCAGCTCTGTAACACTTTCAGTTTAAAATCTGACGAAAATTTTACGCTAAATGACATAAACATGTTGATGGATTCTAGAAAGAAAACAAGGAGCTCAATGCAACATATCATGGTTAACTCAGGATTTTTTGCTTTTAATCATCAAATAAAAATCAAACCAATTTGACAAAGGGAGGAATATGAGTTGATTTTCTTTATTACATTCTTTTTTCTTTCTGCAATTTCATGCAGTTAGGCAATGGGCCTTGGGAAAGAATAATCTTTTCTGATTATCCTTAAGTCATTTGTTTTAGGTTTAGATTACTCGGTGGCTCTCAGCACTTTCCCATTTTCTACCAAGACAATAGTGACTTTCTATTACAATAGAAAGCAACACACAAAATTGCAAACTCACTCATGTTTCAGCCATTTAAAAAAAAAATCAAAAAACTATTCCTGAAAACAACTAAAAAGATTACACTGGCAATTGCTATAATAGAGGAAATTATCTCTCTTTTCAGTACGTTTTGTGATCAATAACTATCTTTCACTATCTTACCACAATTTTGGAAAAACACATGAGAAATATATAATTAATAGTTTTTCTATCTCCTTAAAGCACAACAATGCAATTAAAAACCATCTCAAGGGGAAAAAAAACTCAACACATATTCTGAATCTTCTAGGACCTTACAAATTATAACTAAGTTCTTTAATTCATTAAAGACTTTATCTAGTTAATAGCCTTAATTATTGGTCTAAGGCCTTCAACTATATTGTCCTTTCAAATTTTTTTTAGTTCAGAAAATGATAAGCCACTCTGTTACACTCTGCCATGCTTTTTCTTGAAAAGAGAGCACTTTTTCCTGATTTTTGATTCTCTCTCATTCACCGCTTAATAAACTAAAGGGAAAAGTTAATATTCTAATGATATCAGATTCTTCAAGTGCCATAATTGTAAAGTCCACTTACATATCCAACATATTCTCTAACAGCAGGTTACCTATTTTTAAAGCAGAATCATTTCTGGTGAAAGTGTAACAGGGTTACTATTGCAATGAATAATTTTCCTTTTTAATTCATATGATCATTAAAAAAGGAGAATTTCCCTTTGTTTGTCAAAAACTTGCCTCTGAGGAGCCCAAAGCTCTGTGAAGATATAAATGTCACTGAATTTCAGATCAGCAGCCTCAGAAAATAGGTCTAGTTAACACCATTTTAACCAACAGGAAACTTAAACGAAATGGTTGAAGATACATGGGGAATTAAGGGCAGTTTCGATTATCAGAACATTTTAAGCAAAAAAGCCCAATTTCACCTTCGACTATCGGGTAATCGAGAGAACATGGGGCCCAATGTTAAACTATCTCTTTCCAGCTGGGTCCATCCACTAAATTCCCTTAATAATTGCAATCACATAAGGAGTGCCTCACCCTGAAATCATTTCCTCCTCTAGGGATCCTAGCATGCTTTCCACCTGAGCCATTCATTCCGCAGGTGTTGCTTTCTTTTGCCATTTACATTTTATGAAAAGCTGTCTTTTCAATTCTACTTAATTGTAAATGGGAGCAAAAGGAGAACAGGGGAAGCAAGGGACATTTTTTGAGTGGCTAATATGTTCCAGCACTTTTACTATCTGGGGAAATGGGTTTCCTGAATGCTGTTGAATCAGAGAGCCAGTGGCAGTGAGTGGCACCTGCTCAAAGGTGGGGCTTGTGCGACTTTGAGTTTCATTCAAGAACAAGGAAATGGTTATATGTGTTAACATGCTCACAAAGGAAACTGTTCGGCAGCTAGTGCAATTTCTTCCCTTTGATTAGAGAAATACTAATAGCACATACTGTGAACAGGCTGTGTTCTAAAGTGCTTTTACATGACTGTTTTCATTATCACATCAACTGCATAAGTAGGTTGATGTTTGTTCTGTTTTCCAGTTGAGGAAACTGAGATGCCGTGAGGTGAAGTCATTTGTCCAAGTTTATCTGGCTGTACGTGGTGGAGGCAGAATTTAAACCTGATCAGCCTGGATCTATAGCCCTAGCACCTGACCATCATGCATGCCAACCTAAGTCTTCCCTACTAGAGAAATTAAGTTTCTCAGATCTGACAAGACTCACTCACATGCATAGTGTCCCCAGCTGCTGTGATCCCTCCAATCTGCTGGGGGTTCCCACCCTCAGGAACTTGGAACAGAGCCACCTGATAATCTAATATAAACTCCTGTTTGGGGCACAAAAGAGTTTACCACTCTTGCCTAATCAAAGAATAATCTACAGCATGTGCTTTCTTCTTGCTAACACTTAGCTCACCAGAAATGCTGCAAATATTTACTATTAGGTCCTTGTCAGCCTCAAAGATGGCCCAATTTATTACTGTCTCCTAGGATTCACACTTTGGTATAATCCCTTTCCTCTGCATGTGGACGCTATTTTCTGATTCATTTCATTTCATTCTTTATTTTTCTGTTCCTTGGGTGATGTGATTCCCATTATAATTTCAGTCCCTTCCCGGTTCCCAGTTGGACTATCTCTTAGTTCATCTTCCCAGTTGGATTATGTCTTAGTTCATCTTGAATCTCCATCATCTGCTTAATGAGAAAGGCTAATATAAAAACCCTTGAATATTCTTTCAACCTTTTGGGGGTCAACTGTATGAGATGAAATATTTTATTAATATTTATAGTAGTAAAAAATATGAACATATTTGGTTTATTAAATACCAAGAACTGTACTCTTTCATGTGCATTTCATTTATTCTTCTTCATAACAAGGAAATTTGTATTGAATCTATTTCAGAAATGAGAAAACTCAAGTTCAAAAAGCTTAGTAAGCTGCTCAGTATCCAAGCTAATGAGTTAAAGAAATTTCTATCCCAGACTTCTACCTCTAGCTATAATGGAGTCCTTCGTCCTAATTTTATACAAAATATTCTTCCCCAAATGACCACAAAGGCTGGGTAAAATTGAGAACTGCTAAATAAAAGCAATGGAGAGTGACTAAGACATCCAGACATTGAGGTGAATCCAAAAGAGGCTGCTATTTCCCCTCCCCCCCTTGATCTAAGCCAAGATTGCAGCAGGACATAGAAGCCACCATGAGAATAATGGTCCAGAGTTGGGCCATCTCACAGGCCTGGGAAAGCAACAGCTGGAATCCAGGGACTATCAAGGCAAAGGAAGGAAAGGACTTGAGGGACCAACCTCTCAGGAAGAGAGATCTCCTGGGATGTAAGCTCCACATCCCTTGGCAATGTCACCTGGAGGCTTCTACCACTCATGGCCGAGTAGAGGCTGAAGAACTAAGGAGATAGCTCCTTAGTCCTCACTCACAGTTCTGGGGATGCAAAATCAAAGAATTCATCAAAAAGGAAGGACACTGAGAAATACATGCAGGTTTTCATTTGAGCTTCTAAAATCCCACCCTTAGGAAATAAGGGTAGCCCTGACATAGACACATCTAGAGTAGACCAAGGTAATCTAACTACCTTACAGAAAAAAAAAATTAATTCTCTGGAGGAAATATCATCATCCAAATCCTTTATACTTTTTGTTTGTTCTTAGTTTGTTAGTGCCAGGGATGAACCTGGAGTCTTTTACATGTTAGGCAATTGCTCTACCACTGAGGTACATTCCTGGCTGTCTACAAATTTTATTCCCACTCAAGCATCTTTTCAAAATATAAGCTGGTTTACCAGGAAAAAACACTGAGTGAAAAAATTATGAGATAATATCTCTCCCCTCTCAAAAAAAATGGAGAAAAATTGGAAGAAAAAAAGAAACACAGTAAGTTCAAATTATCATAGATAGGCATTAAAGTAACCATGATCTATACACTTAGGAAAATAGATGAAAGAATGGAAATCTCACCAGAGAATAGAAATACAGTTAAAACATCAAGTGGGAATTATAGATATTTTTTAAAAAAATAAAATAACTGAAGTTAAGAATGCATTAGATGAATTTAACAGGTTAGAGAAGGAAAGAGTATTAATTGGCTGGAAAAAGTAGATGATCAGATTGACACACAGACAAAAAATGAAGTTAAAGAAGAGAGCAAATATCAGACAGTGGAAAAAGTCTAACATTAATGGAATTGGAATTGCATAAAAAAAGTGAGAATAGAGAATCAGAAGCATTTGAAGAAATACTGGTAATGGTGAGACTAGAAACACTGAGATCAGAAACAAGACAAGGGTTTCATTTGTCACTGAATCCATTCAACACTACATTGGACGACTCATTTATTTTAATAAGAAAACAACAATAACAAACAAGAATAAAAATGGGAGGAAGAGAAGAATGAAAAGAACAAAAAAAATTTGAAGATCTTATATATATATATATCTATACATGAACAATGTCCATAGCAGCGTTTTTGAGATAATCAAAACAGAAAACAACTCAAATGTCAACTAAGAGAAAAATAAAAGAATTGCAGTGGAATCCTATAATTGCATTTCAAACAAGAGTGAAAAATGAACTACTGGCATGGGCAAAAAGATGGATGAGTCTTTAGGGACAACAACAAAAAAAGCTACACACAAGAACACATGAATTATGATTCCATCTATATACCATTCAACATCAGACTGAACTATTCCATGGCAAAAAATTATGATAGTAGTTACTTTTGAGGGATCTTGACTGTTAGGCAGCACAAGAATGCTTCTGAGGTGCTAATAATTAATTGTTTGTTAAAATAGAGTTTCTAAGACAGTAAGTAAGAAGGTATGGCTAGTTTGAAAGCCATTTCAGTAGCATCATCTAATTATTGCAAGTATCTTCCCAGAAGCAATCAACTTGTGTCTCAAGATGGCACACATGTCAACCTTGCTCCAACCTCCAAAAATGTTCTCTGCAAGTCTAGAAACCGTTTTGTCTCCTTTGTTCCTATTACATAATCCTAGGCCACACTCTCAGTCTCAAGGTTGTCTTTATCACAACAAATTCCTTTCATACCAGGGCTAATAATGTATGCCTGCCATAGAGTGGTGAGCTCATGGACCACTCATTCCAAATCTGTTTCAACACTCTCTGAATGTGTGATATTATGTAAGTTACTTAATGATCTGGACCTTAGTTTCTTCATCTAAACAGTGGAAAATACTCAAGGTGATTTTAAGGATTTTTAAATTTTTTTCATTAAATTATTAGTTAGCTGATACATCAAAACATAAAAATTGTACACACAGAGTACTATGTAGTATTTCAATACATGTAAACATTATATAATGTTTAAACCAGGTTAAACATACATATCCCAAAGATTTATCAGTTCTTTAAGACAAAAACATTCAAATCTTTTCTTACAGCTTTTTGGAATACACAATCCATAACTGTTATCTCTAGTCAACCGACTGTGCAATACCATACCAATACTTCTTACGCCTAAGGGTAAGTTAGTTTCCATTGAGCAACCTTTCCCCATCTCTCCATCTCCTCCTCTATTCACCCAGCCCCTGATAACCACCATTCTAATCCCCATATCTAGTAGATCAATGTTTTGATTGCATTTATGATTGATTTCATATAGTACTTGTCTTCTGTCACCTGGCTTGTTTCACTTAACATAATGATACCTAGTTCCATCTGCATTGCCACAAATGATAGGTTCTCCTATGTTTTATGGCTGAATGGCGTTCAATTGTGTACAGGTACCACATTTTCTTTATCTACTCATCAACTGAGGGACACTTAGGCTGTTTCCATCTGGGGGACTTCTGTGAATAGTGCTCCAACAAACGTGGGAGTGCCACTGTCTCTTCAACATACCGATTTAATGTTCTTTGGATATACACCTCAGCAGTGTGATCATCGAATTGTATAGCAGTTCTCTAATTCTCTGAGGAGCCTCTGAACTGGTTTCAATAATGGCTATACTACTTCACATTCCCACCAAAGGTGTGCAGTGGTTCCCCTTTCTCCACATCCTTGCCAGACCGTGTTATTTTTTGTCATTTTTATAAACGCCATTCTTACTGGAGTGGGGTGGCATCTCATTGTGGTTTTCTTTTGCATTTCCCTGACGATGAATGATGCTGAACATTTTTCCATATACCTAATACCATTTTATATGTCTTCTTTTGGAAACTACCTACTTAGATCTGTTGCCCATTTTAAAATCAGATTTTTGTTTTTGATATTGAGTGTTTTCAGTTCTTTATGTATTCTACATATTAACCCTTTGTCAGAGGAATAGCTGGTAAATTTTTTTCTCCCATTCTGAAGACTGTCTTTTCTTTGTGATTGCTTCATTATTCATATTTTGATCTGGATAGTGAATTCATAGATATATTCTCTTTGTAAACATTCATCAAGTGGCACCTTAAAAATGTGTATATTTTATTGTATATTACAATCAATAACAACATTTACCAAACAAAAAAAGCTTCATCTCCTTCTCTTTCAGTGGGCCATGTCATTTCTGGGGTCTCTGACCTAAAAAAAAAAAAAAAAAAAAAAACAAGACATTCTGATTAAACTGCCTGTCTATGCATCTACTGTCTCCTGCCTTATTGAACTTCCTTGGAGAGTATGTTTGCTTTCCTGTAATTAATTGCCTTCCAATCTTTCCTTCTGCTCCCTTGCTGACTCCTGGTCCTGCTTCTCTTATATTCTTGTTATAAACACAACCTTGGGCTAAGTAGAGGCAACTGTAGAACAATTGCTGATCTTTTAGATGAAATTTTTCTAAAAAGCATGAATTCTCTCCCAATCCTCCTAGCAGAATAACAGCCATAGTCTCCAAGGAGAAAGTTCACTTCAAAGTGCTCCCAGACCAATCCAAATATCAGTCCAGCCAGAAGAACACTTTTACACAGTACCAAGCACATTGTGGGCAATTTATAAATTCCTATTGGCTAAGCCAGTGCATTTGTTGACTTAATAAAAAATTTTTTGAAAATTCTCTCCTTCTTGTTTCATCTTGTATCTTTAATGCTAGGGAACTTTTCATTCCTCAGTTCCAGTTTATTCAAGCTGCAATATTAACTAGGGAGTTTGCCACAGGGGGAAAAAATGTAGTAATTATGCCTGTATTCCCGTTAGGAAAAACAGCAATCACTGCATTTTACATTTAGCTGGTTTAGTTTACTTTAAATTTGCCTGTGTATTAAGAACTACGTCTGTTTCTAATTCAACTGGGAGAAAGGGAGGTGAAAGAAGGAGAAGTTAACAGGAACACAAAATTATTCAGCTAAATTGGAACTGTGGAAAAGTACGGCTGATTAGAGATGGCAAAGTCATTCCGGGTGAACTCATCGATTTAACCCAGGGAACTGTGTGCCTGGGCACTAATTTACTCTGATAAAATGTTACTAATAAAATGATGGATCTCAAATCTAATTCACTACGCCCAGCACATCATAGTGAGACCCTCAGTCAGGGAAATTGCAGACCCCTACTGTCTCATTATATCTTTGGAATCCACAGGCCCCAGTGAAGCAAAGCCTGTAATGGAATTATCACAGCTTGCCGCCTCTGAGTTCCCATTTACGCCTCCTCCTTCAGTGTCCTATCCACATACTAATTACCTGCATTCTCCATTTCATTTAATAATAATCCCAAACAAAGAAGCCCATCATTAAAGGAAAGAAGTTGGGGGGTGAAAGGAAGAGAAACGGACAGAAGGAGGTGGCTACTTGCGTAGTAACCAATCAGGATTTAGTCAACTTGGACCCCATGCCCAGAGACACAGCCAAGGGGGAGCCAACTGTTCACAAAGGCAAATAAATACATTTCTAAAATTAATGCTCCTCTGAATTGAGACAAAAATTGGCCTCTATTTCTATTAACTGTAAACTTTCATAACAGCTGCAAAGACCACCCCAAGAGAACAGTGAACTGCTCTTTTTGTATGTGTACCCTGCACTTTGCCTGCAGGCTCCGTGAGCCTGGTTCAGGCTGGGATGGGAATGGTGCCTGTGGATCTGGAGTCAGTTCTGCCTAATGAACACCGAGTTTAAAGCATTTTCAACACTGGTCAGCATCCCCCTTAGCAAACTCCTACGTCACGTGTCCGTTCAGCCTAGTCTGCCAGTTCTGGGTTCTTATTTTATGTCCCCCATAAGCTGAAGACAGATCCTGGGGTGCAGCCTGCTTAATTGACATTTTCCATATTCATGCCAATTACCATTCTCAGAGATGGAGCATGGTTGGTTGTTTTTTTTTTTTTCTTTTTCTATTATATCTAAGCAGGCTTTGTATCCACCAAAGCTCCCCCATGGCCCTGGGCTCAGTAAAAATTCTCTGCTTCTTAATAAGTTAATTTTTCCCTTATTCTTCTTCCAGTATATATTTAATTCTCCATCTTTGAGTGCTTCCCAAGTTTCAGGCCTTTTGTCTCATGAACAGATTTGTTCTCTCAGCCAAGTCTCTTCTAACTAATGTCTAGTTGGATAGTTTTTAGTTTTCATCTTCACCTTCTCAGCCTACTGTCCTCCATGTTGTTATCTCCTCTGTCTCACTGGAGCTTCTGGACAATTCTTGACCTACTGGGTCCAAATTCTTGAGGTAGTGAAACGCAGGCTGAGATCAGGGCCTCTGCTTCTCATTTGCTTAGTGAACTTGGATAGGTGTCCTTTACATTTCCTTGAAATAGACTCCTTGTTACATAATCCAAGTACATGGAAGACAAGTAACATACCATCTCTGCCTATTCTAGACCAAATGTTTGTGTTTCCCCAAAATTCATATTTGGGAGCCCCTACCTCTGAATGTGATAAATTTGGAGTTTGGGGGAGGTAATTAGGGTTACACTAGGTCATGAGGGGTTTGGTCCTTATGATGAGATCAGTAGCCTTTTTTTTTTTTCCTCCTGGTGCTGAGGATTGAACCCAGGGCCTTGTGCATGCAAGGCAAGCACTCTACCAATTAATTCAGCTATATCCCCAGCCCAAGACTGATGACTTTATAAGAAGAGGAAGATATACTTCACTCTCTTCACATGTTCACATCAAAGAAAAGCATTTTAGGATACAAGAGAGAAGGCAGCCATCTTCAAGCCAGAAAGAAAGCTCTCATGAAGAATGAAATAAGCAAACACCTTTCTCTTGACTATCCAGCCTCCAGAGCTGAGAAGAAGTGAATGTCCTGTTCAGCCACTCTGCCTACTACATTCTGAAACAGCAGCTCATCCTGATGAACACACTGCCTGTGTTCTTTTATATATATATATATATATCTCATAACAGAGTACTTGACACTAGGTAATTTATAAATGAATTTGAAGGGTTTTTTCAAGGTGGCAGAATATCAAAGGTCACTTGCCTGGCTGCTTTGTGTTGTGAAACCAAGAAAGCAGATAAGCAGCTTCTCAGCAAGGTAGGTGAAAAAGGTGAGGGGGAAACTTTGCTGGGATTTAATACTGGACATTCAAAGCAGATCATGGACTCAGGAGTTTGGATATAATAAGAAAGAAATCCCCAGTGCCACCACTGCTACCAGGGCCAGAGTAACCAGCCAGAGTGGTCCCTTTGCAACCAAAGTAGAGAGATAAAGGAACCCATGTTTTTAGGAGGCCTGAGGCATGTCTGGGTACAAAGAGATCAGAGATCAAAGACACTGCACGACTAAACTGAAAGGCATGCTGCGCAGTATCCTTGTGCAGGAAAGAAACCTCATATCTCTTGGCTGCTACAGAGGACAAAGGAATGAACCACCTTGCAGCTGTGATGCAGGGGCCAGCAGCTAGAGGAATTGATTCTTGGCAAACCAACCCCAAATGAAATAAAGTGCACTTAAGTGACCAAAGAAAATAAAACATGGAGGGGGGTTTACACAGGAGAATACTGATCATAGAAACCCACCCAACTTCCCCCCAGTCCCTCCAATCCAGCTGCTTCCACAACCAGCTGGGAGAGATGCACCTGGCCAGGAATTCAAAAGGGCAGGGGTGTGTGGGATTGAGTTTCGAGATGGAACCCAAGAGCCCAGAAAATATGGGGTCTGCAAGGGGACTAAGAATTGGCTCTTCCACTGCATGAGTAGAATGCAGGGGAGATCCCTGGGGTCCAGTCTACCAGGGTGGACCAGCAACTGCTGGGCCTTGAGGTGTACTAATTTGAAATCTTCAGAACAATCACCCTTCAAGAAAGAACCTAGAAACCATCTAAACCTAAACCCTGCCTCCAGGAGTTCCACCAATGGGATTCCCTCTTACACTCCAGCAACCCCACCCTCTCAGGGTATAGAGGGCATCACACTCCAGACCACAATAGCTAACACTGCTGAGAGGGGAAGCCAAGAATCATTTGATCTCCAATGGAAACAATGCTTTAACTTTTGATCAAGATCTATTTAATGTTTTTTTTTTCTTTTCTCTGTTTATTTGTGACCTGAATGGCTCATGGACACTTATGCATATTCATATTTTTTTCTTCCTTTCTAGCATTTCTGAAGCAATTAGTTTTCATGAGTCACCTTTTTGAGGAGTAGAATGTTTGATTAGTACATTTTGGTTTTCTTTTAAATTCTTTTATTTTTATTTTTAATTTTTTAAATTTTTACTTTATATTTTTCTCTCACTTATCTGTTTCCCTTGATTCTCCTTCTATCTTTTCTTTTTCTAATAGCCAATCTCTATTATACTCTTATATTCTTTATTTATTTTTTTTCTTCTATCTTCTCTCCTGCTCCCTCATAATCAAGACATCCTATATCAGTCTGTTCTTTCCCTGTCTACCATTCAAAATCAAACTCTTTTCAAAATTACTGTTATTACTATGGGGAATAACTGATAACATAATTTCTATTTATTATGACAATTAACATTTTAGATATCATAGATGGAAATATTTGGTTTAATACTGTATAAAAAAAATTGTTTACACTGGTTGTTATTATTTGTGTCCCCCTAAATTGTGAGGTACCATAAGTCTACAGAGACACTGTAAGTCCACAGGTCCACTGCTTTGGATCCATACTTCTAGATGGGTAGACACATGAAAAAAAGGAGGGGGTAATGAATCACCCCAAAGATGCTCCAATAATAGAATCCATTGACGCCACAATGGAAGAAATGTCAGAGAAGGAGTTTAGAATGTACATAGGGAAACTGATCCAAAAGATAAAGGATGACATAAGGAATGAAATAAAAGAGAAAATACAGGAAGTGAAAGATCACTGCAATAAAGAGAGAGATTCAAGCAGAAAGCCTTAAAGGAACCAATAATCCAAATTAAAAATTCAGTGGAAAGAATCATGAACAAACTAAACCACTTGAAAGATAAAGTTTCAGGTAATGAAGACAAAATACATAAGCTTGAAAATAAAGTTGACCATAGAGAAAAGATATTAAGAGACTATGAACAGAACTTCTAAGAAATATGGGATAACCTGAAAAGAGGAAATTTAAGATTAATCAGAATACATGAAGGCTCAGAGATTCAAACCAAGGAATGTATAGTCTTTTCAATTAAATAATACCAGAAAAATTATCAAACCTTAAGAATAAAAAGGAAAAGAAAATATAGGAGGCCTTACAGGACCCCAAATATACAAAATTACAACAGATCCACACCAAGTCACATTGTTAGGAAAATGCCTAAGATATAGAATAAGGATAAAATTGTAAAGGCTGCCAGAGAAAAATTGAAAGGTCCCATTTAAAACCAATCCACATCTCAGCTGATTTCTCAACCCAGACCCTCAAAGGTAGAAGGTCTTGGAATAATACATAGCAAGCTCTTAAAGAAAATGGATGCTGGCCAAGAATATCAAATTCAGAGTTGATAATAAAATAAAAACCTTCCATGATAACCAAAAGTTAAAAGAATTCACAACTAGAAAGCATGTAGTACAAAACATATTCATTAAGAGATTTCACAAAGAAGAAATGAAAAATAACAGTGAAAACCAGCAAAGGGAGGAAATACACTAGAATAGTCAATCAAAGAGGAAATTAATTCAAACAAAAAAACAGAAATAAATCAAAATCATAGGGAATAAATTTCTCCAAAAGAACATTGAATACAAATGACCTAAATTCATCAATCAAAAGACAAACTGATTGATTGGAGTATAAAACAATGCCAATGATATGCTACCTCTAAGAGACTCAACTCATAGGCAAAGGCATTCACAGTCTGGAAGTAAAGGATGGGGAAAGTATACCATTCATATGGATCTCATAAACAAGCTAGGGATTCTAACCTCATATCAGATAAAGTGCACTTCAAGCCAAAGCTAATCAGAAGGGACAAAGAAAGTCATTTCATACTGCGTAGGGAGATATACATCAATAAGACATAACCACTGTAAATAGTGAGACCCAGAGCAACTAGAAACGAATTAAAGGAATACAAATAGGAAAAGAAGAACTCAAACTATCCCTATCTGCAAATCACATGATTGTATATTGAGAAGACCCAAAAACTTCACCAGAAAACTTTTAGAAGTCATAAAACAATTCAACCAAGTATCAGTGTATAAAATTGACACCCATAAATCAATCGCATTCCCATACACCAATGATGAATCAACTGAAAGGGAAATTTGGAAAACTATCCCATTCACAATAACCTAAAAAAAAATACTTGGGAATCAATCTAACAAAAGAGCTAAAAGACCTCTGTAACAACAACTACAGAAAACTGAAGAAAGAAATTGAAGAAGATCTCAGAAGATATCTTTCCGGAAAGATCTCCTATGTTCTTGGATAGGCAGAATTAATATTGTCAAAATGCCCATACTATCAAAAGTGCTATACAGATTTAATGCAATTACTATGAAAATTTGAATGCTGCTCTTCATAGAAACAGAAAAAGCACTAATGAAATTCATTTGGAAAAATAAGAGGCCCAGAAAGTACTTGTTAACAAAAAACATGAAGCAGGAGACATCACAACAACAAACCTTAAATTGTACTAGTCAGCTAGTACAAAATGGCACAATACTGGCACGAAAACAGACATGAAGATGAATGGAACAGAATAGAAGATAGACAAACCCACATAAATTCAGTTAGCCCATACTAGACAAAGGTACCATAAACATACATTGCAAAAAAAGATAGTCTATTCAAAAAATGGTGTGGGGAAAACTGGAAATCGAAATGTAGCAGAATGAATTTGAACCCCTCTCTCTCACCCTCCCTGCACAAAACTCAAAATGGATCAAAGACCTAAGCATTAGACCAGAGACCCTGTGCCTACTAGAAGGAATTGGGCACCAACTATTCATTATGTTGGGTTAGGAACTAACTTCATTAGCAATATCTTAAATCACAAGAAGTAAAATCAATAATCAATAAATGAGATTGTATCAAACTGAAAAGCTTCTTTACAGCAAAGGAAACTATCAAAATGTGAAGAAAGAGCCTACAGATTGGTAGAAAATCTTTGCCACCTGCCCCTCAGATTAATCTCCAGGATAAAGAATTCAAAAACTTAACACCAAAAAAAAAAAATCCAATCAATAAATGGTCAAAGGAACTGAACAATTTACAGATGAATAAATACAAATGGTCAACAATTATATGAAAAAAATGTTCAATAACTCTATCAACTAGAGAAATACCCATTAAAAGTACACTGAGATTCTATCTCACTCTAGTCAGAATGGCAAGTATTAAGAATATAAGTAATAATAAATGTTGGTGAGGATGTGGAGGAAAAATACATTCATACATTGCTGGTAGGGTTGCAAATTGGTGCAACCACTCTGGAAAGCAGGATGGAAATTCCTCAGGAAACTTGGAATGGAACTACCAATTGACTGACACACTCACTTCTCAGCATATACCCAAAGGACTTAAAATCAGCATACTAGAGCAACACAGCCACATCAATACTTCTAGCAGCTCAAATAACAATAGCTAAGAAATGAAACTAAAGAATTTGTGGTACATAAACACAATGGAATATCACTCATCCATTAAAGAATGAAATTATAGCATTTACTGGTAAATGAATAGAACTAGAGACTATCATACTAAGTGAAATAAGCCAATTCCAAGGAACCAAAAGCCAAATGTTCTGATATGTGGATGCTAACACACAATAAGGGAATAGGGGAGGAAAGAAGAGAAGTTCATTGGATTAGACAAAGGGGAATGAAGGGAAGGGAGTGGGATTGGGAATAGGAAAGGCAGTACAATGAATTGTCATAACTTTCCTATGTTCATACATGAATACACAACCAGAGAAACTCCACATCATGTTCAACCACAGAGTGGAATCCTAATTTGAATAGTATGTATAATATGTCAAAATACATTCTACTGTCGTGTTTATAAAGAACAAAATTAAAAATAAGGACCATCCTGACCAAGCAAAAAAAAAAAAAAAACCCACAAATTTATTTCTCACAGCTCTGGAAGCTTAGAAGTCCAAGATCAAGGTGCTGGTGAGACCTTCTTACTGTTTCTTTATATGGGAAGAAGCAGAAGATCAACTAACAGCCACAGGCTCTTTAAATTGGCATTGACCCATTCATAAGAGAAGATTTTCTCAGACATGCATACTCCCATGAGGTTCCACTTCCCGATGCTATAACAATTTATTAAATGAAATTTAAATCAGTTAAATTTCAGCATCGGTCTTGGAATGTACCAGAGCAGTACCCAATGCCTCTTGATATCCTGTGGATTTTTTCAGTTCTGCTTTGATCTGCAGTCTTACCCTAATATTGCCTGTGGAAATTGTCTTTACCAGAGCGTGTGGTGTCACTGGGGCTGCATGGATGATGGACTTCCAGGAGGGCTTGGAGGAGTCTTCAAGCATCATGACTATGCTTTCGTGTAGAATCCAGCAATGATAAGGTGTGACATCATCTGATTCACTCAAGAAAAGTGGCAGGGAGGACAATTAAAGCACTTGAAAGCTTCCTGTATGAGAACAGGTTGTTTTGCCCTATAACCTTGGTATGTGATGATGAAGACACAAAGAGTTATCTGCTATTCAAGCCTCAAGAAGAGAGCCAGCTTTGATGTGCAGGTAGAGGCTCTCTCTCTGCTTCTATCCCCTTCCCCACAGTACATCTTCCCCCTAGCAAGTCAGTGTATGTCAGGAATGGAAATGCCCCCAATGCCAAATGTCTAGTAAAAGCCTATAAATCCCTCAAAACATCTTATCCTTGTTTTTTTTTTTTTTTTTTGCAAATTTTTTCCTAATTTCAGATCCTTTATCAGTGAGATTTTGTAACACACATTTTCTGTATCTACCAATACTAAAAAAAAATTATTGGCTATAGTCACAGATTCTTTAGAGAGGCTTCTTTAAAATTAAGTATATCTAATATTTATCCAAAATCAAAATCTCTATCTCCCTGTCTACTCTGAACAGTTTTATTTTCATATTAAAATGGCCATAATTTATAAAGATCCACTGTGTCCTTGGCATTGATTAGGTCTCTCCATATGTAATTTAATTTCATGTTATGATTAGCTTATAAATTGCATTTAATTGATCTTCAGTTTATAGATAAGACTAACAAGCATATAATTTTTTTAAAAAAATCTATTAAGCAATACTGACAGTGTATGGACCAAGACCTTGCTGGCTTCCAAAATTATGTTATTTCTTTTACTACAGTTTTCAGACCTATGTATATACCCAGGGATCTTCTTAGAAGCTTATCATTCACACTCCCAGGACTGTGCCTCTAGAAATGCCAACTCAGCAAGTGTCTTCATCGGCCCCTGTTGCTACAAAAAAAAATACCTTAGACTGAATAATTATAAACAGAGATTTCTCACAATTCTGGAAGCTAGTAAGTCTAAAGTCAAGGTACCAGTGATTTGGGGTCTGGTAAGAGCTCACTCTGTGCTTCTAAGATAGTACCTTCTTAGTGTGTCCCCACGTGGGAAAAGACAGGGGAGGGTGGCACAGCTATCTGAAGTCTCTTTTGTAAAATCCTTAATTCCATTCCCCAAAGGTCCAACCTCTAAACACCACAATAATGGGGACTGAATTTCAACCTGTGTCCTAGAAGGACAAAAACACTCAAAGTTCAGCAATAAAATGGTGGCTTATTTAATATTCAGTAGTTCTAATGCAGGTTATCTAAGAAGTCCATGCTAATACATTCACTGAACAGCCTTTAACTTTTCTCTATCTATCTAGTCAACATACTGAGGTATCTCTCATAACTATATCATTTTGATTTCCACTAAAACTATCCAAGTTCCTTCCTATGATCTTAGTCTTTGGCTATTGAAATACTCTCCCAATAGACCCCTTTACTATCCAGCTCTCACTAATTCCACTCAAGCTACTCTAATCACCAGGACCAATTCACTCATGGAGTACCTCTCTGATCTTTGTCTCTACAACTTTCTGTAGCTGTAAAGAAAAAAAAATTAATTAACATTAGTTGTCAAAGTAAGGAAGGCTTCGTTCAGGATCACAATGCTAGAGTGACCACTGCTAATAGAATTTTGCAGTGGGGGAAAGAGATTGGATTCAACTCAACATCATGGACAAGTGGAAATGTACAGCTGAGGAGCAGTGTGGGAGTCAGGTGATAAAAATTTACTGAAAGGATGCATCTGAGACAACAGGGATTCTGGCTAAACTGACCTTCTAGTATTCTTGCTAAAGACTGGCCAAGGTGATCAGACATTGTCATGGGGGTTGGTGGAGGATGAGGAACCTGAGCAGATATTGAGGGTTATTGCCTACCAAGAGTTGGGGACTCTTGCTCAACTGACTTAGAGTTCTTTGCTAAAACTGGATTATAAGGAAGTACACAATGGTCCTATGAGAATGTTCAGAACACTGGCTAAATTTTGATCAAAGAATCTTCATCATAACCTAGAAGTTCAATTTTATTTCAGGTTTTCCAGGTTCTGACTCCAGCCTTCTGATATTGTCCAAGATGAGCTCCTCCCATTCTTCTTTTTCCTAATCTGATGGAGCCAGTGTCTCCCTCATGCTATTTTACCACATTATAGTTGGTCTCTTCCCATCTCCCTGCTTCTAGCCTCTTCCACAGGCACCTCCTTGGCATACCACTGCTGTGTGCCTTCCTCTAGGATCATTCCGACTCAAAAACCTTCAACATCTCTAATTGCTCTTAGAATAACATTTACCTTTCCTCAACTCATAACTAAGGCCCTCTACAATCTGTTTCCCATTTATGTTCCTACTCATCTCCCACTAAAACTGTGATCTCTACTCACTGCCACCCAAACTCACCTTGAAACAGCCCACTTTCATCCTCATATTCTGTCTCCTCATGTGAAATGCTGGTTCCTGTTTTGGGTCAACCCAAAGACCTTTCTTCTTAAATGGTAACTTCTGGCATAATTTTATTTTCTTTTATGAAACTTTCCCAGAACCACAGTGGCCTTCCATCCTCTGAACTCAGATTTTCTGCTGCCTTTGAATATCGAACACATTGCCTGGCCACATTTCTTACAGTAATGTCTGTATTGCCATTTAATCTTCTAGATTTAAATATATATGTATGTATGTATGTATGTATATATCCTTTTTATATATGTATTTATATATTTATAAATATACAAATATATATTTTATATATTATATGTAATATTTCTATTAAAATATTTATAATATATTTATATAAATATATGTATATGTGTGTATGTGTATATGTGTGTGTGTGTGTGTATATATATATAATCTCCTTTGCTTTAGTGATCTTGGTATTTTAGGGGAATAAACTTTTTTGCTCCAGATAATCTGAATAATAACTTCAAGTCACCGCTTACTTTAACTGACCTAGATTTATCACTTAAGTTTTAGGTGATGGCTCAACTTATCATGTGTTCATCATGTGTAACATAACATCAACCTAGTTACACCCTATTCATCTCTGTATAATTATCTCATTTGTGATTTTTCTTATTAAAATATTAGCTGTTAATTTCCACCTGTAGGAAGTACAGTAGGAGACAATGTCTCTGCACTTAAAGAGATAATAAGTACCCTTATCTCAGACTGTGTGGCTTTTTTGAACTTCTATCATGTCTCTTTAAACTTATCTTCAATATCACTTTCAACTTATAGAATTGCCTTTTATACTGAAGGAACAAAGTCATGTCTAATAGGAATGTAAATTTAAAGCAATATAACACATTTTGAATATAGACTACAATAGAGTGTTCTAAAAGTTGAGGTTATGCTCCCAGTAATAATTAAAATTTCTCTCTAGCAAGGTCAATGATGGGAGTAAGGCTCTTTGGAATTCCCTAGAGAAGGAATAAAAAAGGGTATTTCTAGTGTGAATGCCAATGACTTCTGTGATGTTAAGCTTAATTTGATCATTACGACATCAGAGAATTCATAAAACCTAATTAATTATGGGAAAATTGATTTTTTATCACCAACAATATGACTCAATTTCTTAGGACAACTAGTGTCTATAGTCCATGGAGCCCTAGTCTCCAAATGCACCATCTCTCAAACAATGTTCCAAATCATAATTGATACCAAGGGTCTAAAGGAAGATTGTTTTCTCTTTGCCATAATCACATGTCTTTGAAGAACATCTCAGCAATTAAATGGACTTTGATATTTACAGTGTAAAATCATTCACACAGTTTTTTTCCATAAGAAAATTGACTGTATTTTAAGATGAGATTTATGATTATACCAGTATATTCATTCTACACCATTTTCTGGGACCAAATCTCTATCTAGCATAGGAATTATATTTGAAAGATGTTAGAATCTCTGTTTCAGCATTAGGAGCAAACAGCCATCATCTTCTTCTAATGTGAATGAACTCAGCTTTCCATTCATCCATACCCTTGTTCTGTTCCTCCCAGACAGTTGGAGACTAGCCTTGACCTCTACTTGCCCTGGCATCTCTTCAACATTCCTAATATCTCCTTCTGACCACTTGGAAATAGAGTGACTATTATCTAGACATCCACTGTTCACTTTCCCCCATTAATTATGTTGTATAGCAATGTCAGCTACTATAACACCACCAGAAAAAAAAAAAAGAAAATGAAAGCAAAACAATCAAATAAGGGCAGAATTTTACTTCTCATTCTTGCAAATTCCAAGACAGGCATTCCTAAAGAATGCACTACCATCTCTCCAGAGATTTGGGAACCATGATCCTCCCATCTTGTGGATCCACCATTTTAACACTTTTCTTACAAGGGTACTGTGCTTTGCTATATCAATTCTATAGAAAAGAGAGGGTGGAGATGATGTGCCTCCTTCTGAATTTCTATATTTGGGAGTGACACTCATCACTTCAGGTCATACCAACTGATAAGAACTAGGCATGAGGCTATAGCTAGAGGCAAGACAGCTGGGAAGTACTGACCCTCATTGGGTAGCTGTGTCTTTCAAATATTCTATACTGTTGAAAGGAAGGCATTCACAAGTTACTAGAAAACTTTTCTCAAACTTGACCTGTTGGCTTTCCTAAATGTTTACCCTGGCCTGTCATTCCACAGTCTGATCTAGCCTATTGTTTACCAAGCTGCTTATTTGAATCACTTTGGGTGTGATATGCCCCAGCTTAAGGAAGGCATTCATTAAGAATTACGAAAAGAGAATGGTGTGGTATACGTGCATTGGGGGATTTAATCTCATCAAAGCCATAGAAATGTAGTAAGGAAAGGACCGAATGTAAGTTTTCTAGTAACTTGTATGGGAAGCTAGGATTGAGATAAAAGTAAACAGTGAAATAAGACAGGTACACAAGTCATTTAGTTATCTAAACAGTGAAGAATACTTAAAGATATATTCAAATTATCATTTAATTTAATTGTATCAGAGTTTCCTAATGTGTATTATTCCTGATTTCATAGTCCATTGAAATCTGAAGTAAAGTAGAACATTTTTATATATTCGTATTCAACTAAAAATATATGACAGTGTGTGTGGCAGACAGGGAGACAGAGTCAGACACTTGGCAAGGGAGGAGCTGCTTAGACCTTTAGGTTCATTTAATAGGAGATAATGATGCTCATTCAACACCAAGATCAAAGTGGAGCTATAAACATTATTCGCTATATACTGCTGACCCAGGAGCCCCTCACATGACAGAATTTGAGAAGTGATCATTAGGAGACCTGTCCCATTCCCAACATACACCCTACTTTACACCTTCATTTCAAGGAATTACAAAGAAGCTGCTAAAAGATAAGCATCAGAAGCTGGGAATGTAAATCCCACAAGCTAATTTGCAGTGAGCACATGGTAAATAGTGCTGTAAATGATACAAACAGGAAAGGAAAGCATCAAACCAGAGCCAGCACCCAGGCTTCTGAGAAAATATGAATGATTCTCTAAAGCGAACACCAAGAATGCTACGGAGATAGATCATACTCAAGAACCAGCCTCAGAAAAGGTCGAAGAGAAGATTGGAGAAGCCTTGGGAAGGGGAAAGAATGGAGTAAGTCCCTTCCCCCAGAGTATAAATAGCCTCATTGCCATCTTCCACAATAGGGATGGCCTTCTCCCAGGTGACCAGAGCCATTATTCCCCTTCTTCTTCCTCTTTACTTACACAACATCCTTGACTCAACTTTATTAAGACTTTAATAAACAGAAAATTATTATATCAAACATGAAGTCAATAAAATGAAAAGACCCTGAAAATACCTTTGTAATCCCAGTCTAAAATCTGGTAACTTATCTGCCATCTTTGATGTTCATCCCATATTTTTAGGTGCATAAAGAATTTCAGGGGCACAATTTTTACTGTGCAGATAATATATTCCAATGATTGCTTTTTTACATTAATTTTTGTTCTCAAAAACATTCAGATAGACTACATTACAGGCTACAAAGTGGAGCTGGGGTGAGCAATCACGCATAGTCACACATGGCCAGAAAGCTCAGAACTAAGTGAATAGCCATTTTCTTCTGAACCATCACTGCCTACAACTCCTAGATCCCGATTCTTTTTTTCAATCTCTGTCTCCACTAAACTATGACCACAAAAACCCAAGCCTAATGCATGTGACATTCTCAGGGCTTCCATGTCTGTAACCTTCTTTAACATCAATGAAAGAACTTAGCTCAATTTCCTCTTGCTTCTTTTTTCTTCTATTGCTTTTTTTTCCCTCCCCTGAATGATTGACAGTTCCCACCAACTTCTTCCACTGACTTCTAGGATTATGAAGAGACAATATTACTGGTGCCCAAACCATGACCTAAAAGCTGGTACTGAAAGGTTCTAGTAGCTCATTAAGAATCACTCATAAGGAGTGCCTCTTTGAGCAAATTTCATTTCAGCTGGAATGCACATCATACATGCAGCATATTTTCTACATTTACAAATGATGAGGAGGATTAATCAGAGATAATGCTAAGGTTTCCCTTATTATTCAAGTGTTCACAAATAAATGGCATTATTATTCATTAAAATTGAAATTTAGATAAGGAGCATCCCCCACTTAAAACTGAACCTTAGCCATGGAGGTCATAAGAGAAGCTGTCAGAATTCTGAAGTTATTCTCAATTTAAAGCTGCAGAGAAAAGTAATTAGGTGGAATAGAAGCTATGGCTTCAAAACAAGGATGGATAGTCATTTTAAATAATAAAATGTCAATATATGCAGAAAATTGAGACTTCACAAATAATAAACAGTGCTATTTCCTCCATGAATTGTGGGACAACTATTATAAATATTGAAATTCAACAATACATCACCAGAACTCTCCTTTATTTTAGCTACTTTCACCTGGTAATAAATAAAAATTATATTTGTTGGTTAAAGCTCAAAAAAAGAGAAACCCTTTGCCCTTTCTTTTTTCTTGATGAATTTGGCTCAGGATAAGAATATCAAATTACATGTTGACAGAGAAAATAACTTGGCATCCTAAAAGACCAAAAGATGTTACAAACATAATCATCGCAGCTTCAGCACCACATGCTGTATTGTCAAAAGGAGTTGGGGTATAGATCCCCTAAGATCTAAAATCTGAACAGGTGATCTTGCCAACTGAAAGATGGATCTGTGTACATCTTTGGAATGGCCAGGGTTTTTTTTTAGCCTGTTTCTAGTTTGCTTTTTTTTTTCTTTTTAAAGATTTTGTATTTATTCATCTATCATCTTTGATTTGACCATGCAGATGGATGAGATTTTTCTCCAATAATCTTGGCAAAGAATAGTCATTAGTATTTGTTGACCGATTTCAAAAGTTACAACATCATTACACTGTTTGCCAATGTGGAAATAAAAAAAGAAATACCATGACAAAATGTGCAATTATTTTACATTTAGAGCAAGTAAGAGTTACCAGTGTATGTAAATATTTTTAAGTCTTATATTTTTTGCTTCTAACGGAGCAAATTGATGTTACCGGGTGGGCTGATTTGTCAACACAGAACCAAAGTTGTAGAATGATCCATCTGTTGGTGCAAAAGCTGTCAGTCTGCTGGGACGCTCACTGGCCATCATTATCTAAATACTGCCACAGCATACCTAAATTCAGCGTTAAAATATGTTTTAAGTTCTAGAATTATGAAATTTTTGTTTTTGTTTTTACTAATCCTACAGTTTGTGTGTGTGTGTGTTGCTGAAAGTTTTCAAAACACACAGAAATCTGTAGAAACTAAGGTATCATCCCTCTCCCCTCAGTGACAGGAAAGCCTAGGAGAAAAGTGCTTAGCACCTCCCTTAAGGCACAAGTTAGCTCCAAAATTAACTGTTCACTCCAAGGAGAGGGAGTGAGAAGTTGTATCCCCAAATGTACACCGCCAGACTGCAGCAGAGAGATCCTGGCACCCAGAGAGGGACAGCTGTATTACTAGCTCCCTGGCTGGAAAGAAAAAGTAAGAATGTTACAGAGGAATAATGTATATCGCAGAACAAAGATTTTCACTCCAACATTAATTATGATGCTGAATGGGAGAGAGACCAAATACATATGGCCATATTAAATTTAAAAAATACTAATATTCTGGGTTTTTTTAAAAAAAATTTAATAGTGCTGCATTGCTCAAAACTGATTTATCTTTATTCCATAACTCTTCTCTGTTCAAGGAACACTAGAGCCAGGTCAACAAGCTGACTCTTCGTGCACACTTACTCTTAGCAGCAATGAAAATCCCAGCCTGGGAGGGCTTTCCTATGAAGCCACCCTTCTGCACCTAAAAAAGCAGGACTCTCCTTCCACTTTCTTTTCCTGCTTTCTGCATTTTCCCCATAGCAACAAATAATAAATGCTCTGAAAGGTCCAAACCCCTTTCCTAGGAAGTAACAGCTGTATTTTGTGTGGGTCACACACACAAAAAAAAAAAAAAAAAAAAAAAATCAGGCAGGGATAAGTAACATTTTATTTCCTAGCTAACAGATCTGATAGTACTAAGGTGAAAACTTTGCCTGCAATTCAACATTATCCAAACAGGACTAATGGGCATAACCATAGCTTCCAAGGGAATTCCACCCTGGCTTCGTCCCAGGGAATATTCAACCTTCCAACTAATTGGGTAAGTCAGAAACTTGTGCACCATTCGGTATGTTTCCCTCTCCTGGCCTATGTATCTAATCAGTCCCAAATTCCGATCAATGACACTTCACAAACACTTCTTGTCACTCCCCGTTTCCAAGTATTTTATTGGCTCAATCCTTTTTTACTCCACGGAACATGGCAGAAGCGTCTTCTGTTTGTTTGTTTGTTTTTTCATCTTTTTGCAAATTCTGAATCCTTCCTCTGCATTTTTACTGTTTCAGAGATCTTTGTTCTTCCATTCAGCATACAATCTGATCCAAAACTCTGTATCTTAAAATAACCATCCTTATTTGCTCATGATTCTGCAATCTGGGCTGGGCTCTGCTGGGTGATCCTTCTGAATGCATTATCTGGAGGCGCTCCTGCAGCCACTGCTATCCAGAGGTTGATAGGAAATGGGAATCCCTGATGGCCTCACTCTCAGGTCTGGCCTGACTCTCAACTGAAAGGCTGGAACAGCTGAGGTTTGGCTAGGCACCTCTCTCTCTTCATTTGCACACATTGGGGGGGGGGTGGGGGGGATTGTGCAAGCACGTGCATGCTTTAAAAGGTAGCCCAGGTCTAATTATTTTTAAGATAGCTTCTTAAGGCCTAGACCTTTCTTTAGTTATTGAACTCAGGTGCATGGTTTTATGTGCTCTTTTAAATATCATGGTCTTAATCTAAGACATTTGAGGAAACTATGTAGTTTGAAAGTCGGAGAACAGAGAAAGCAACAGAAGAAATCAATTTTGAGAATTCATAAATGATACAGAAAAAAACCAATTATCACTATCAGAGATAAAACAACAGAGTTCCATTTTTTAAAAATCTGATAAATATTGTTTTAAGAAATAAGCAACTCAAGAGGTGTATTAAAAGGTAAAGACAAGAAAATAGGCCAGAAAAAAATTCATAAGGAAAAAGGAAGGAAAAAAGAAAATCAGAGGATCAGTCCAAGAGGCTCAATATCCATGTGCTGGGGTCCTAGAAATAGATGTCAAGGATAAATAAGAGAGCATCAAAACATTTAAAAATCCAAAAATAGAGAGCTTGCATAGACATGAAATATCCTTAGTAAAATGAATAAAATTAAAATACACAAAGGATATTGTTGTGAAATTTCAGAATATTAGGGACAAGAAAAGATCATGTAAGCAATTGGAAAGATGGAGAGTAGCAGAATCATATAGGATCAATTTTCAAAATATCAGTGTTCCTGAAATTTATGAAAAGCAAAACCTCTTCAAAATTCTGAGAAAATAGTTTTTAGTCCAGAACATTTTTGCCCAAGACACTCTTAGTGAAGACTGAGGGTAGAATAAGGGTATTTTAAGCATAAAAGATCTTTCAAAATGTATTTCTGATGCTTGAATTTTCAGGAAGATATTAAAAAATAGGCAACAAAAATGTGAATACAAACAATAAATAAATAAATAAGGAAACAGAGAATCTATCACCTGAAACAGGCTAAGGGAATCAGGAGGTTGATGGTGAAAGGAATGCACCAGATACAGCTCTACGTGTGTCTACAAGCCCATCTATTCAGACAGAAGTCAACAGGAAGACTAGAAGGGAGACTTTTTTTTTCCCAATTTAATACAACAGGCAGAACATATAGTGTTTTAATACGTCAACAGGAAATTAAACTAGTGTTAACATGTCAAAAATTAGGTAAACAATCAATTATTAACTCTGAGCAAAAAAAAAAAAAAAAAAGATGTTGCACAGGAAAGAAAAGGTAATGTCAGCATACTCCACATCTCATCCAGGATTAGATTTTACCTACGTAGACACTCAATATTATTCTAAATATTTACCAAAGTCATGATATAACTTATACTGAGAGTATAGGAGACAGGGACTAGAAATAACATATATGGGTTAGGGAATGAAAGGATAAAAGAAAGCTGAATTCACATATCCTATAGTAGGATGAAAATAGGTAATGCCTAAAACCAACAGGTCCAAAAGTAACAACACGTATAGGCATGGTGTTCAGAAATACAGAGGCAAATAGCAAAACAATCAACCCAAACGATTTAAAGTGATTGCTTTGGGAAATGGGAAACAGTGGTGACAAGTAAGGGATGTTGTTCATATCAAGCCTTGGAGAAGCAGACTGAAACAATAGTAACCTCTGGAAATTCACGGGCATGGACTCCACCTTTACTTTCTCTCTTGTTGCAGACATTGCTGCAGGTGTAGCAAACAAAGCTTGAAAATACTTCAGTTAATTCTTTTGTAGCCATTAAATTACTGAATTTTTTCACTTTGGTTGGGAATAGAGAAGAAAAGGGCCAAACTATCAGTGTTCAAAGGATATATATGGAGCAAAGAACAAACGACTTTCAAGTGACAGATTGTATTAAAATAGGGGAACTGGCTGATAAGGCAACAAGTCCATCAATAAAACTATTTACTTGGCAACTCATCCAGACCTCAAGATCAAGCAAATGTACTGCCCGTCTTTGATTCTGCCTCCCACATAAAATTGCATGCAATGAATGGTCAGAGGGTTATAACTATCCTGGGGGAAATTACTTGCAAAAGTAAATAAATTCCACATGGTGTGGGCCAAATTGTTTTATTAAATTGATTGGTGGTGTGATGGTGCCTTCCATTCATTGAAGTGAGGTCAGATTTCTCAAACCCATGAAAATCATTTAATTTCTCAAACCTAGATGAAAAAGAGAAAATGGAAGGTGGCTATCCAGGGCACAGGAGAAATTTGTCTTTTTCCAACTCATTGTCAATGTTGTCCTGCTTTAAAACAATGTGTTTTTGATTCTCATGTTTGGATGGCATTTCTGCTTAGGGAATCACTCACATTTTGATCTTTCATTCCTTTTGAGACAGTCGGTGACAAGTGCTTTTATAAGTTACAGTTCTGACCTTTTTAGGATTCTGTTATTTGATTAAAAAGCTTCAAAGATCTGCTGTCTGGCAGTGTTTATTGCCTGTAACAAAGCAATCAGAAATGCAACCAAGGAGTAATTTGTAAGGGGTTATGGATTCATTCACAACAAATATTTATTGTTACTCATGCAATTCCACACTGAAAATGAAATACACCAGAGATCTGTTTGTCACCTTCTCTTGAGGCCCATGACACTCAACTATACTATAGGTTGAAAACAATTTATAAAGATAGCGTCTTGCTCCTTGAGAGATTCAGACCCCTTGAATGAGATCCAGTGAACCCTTGTGCAGTAAGCTGTTTGCAGGGGAAATGTGGTGTGGTGCTCTACATAACACCTTCCTTCTCTTAAACAGTGCAGTCTACTGATGCCAGGCAGTCCCCCGGATCATTCCATGGGTCCAAACCATGTTATAATATTACTTTATTAGTTTTCATCTCTGTGTGTTCCATTTGCACTTATTTGCAAAAGTAATGGTGTTGATAAAGTTTCAGCACCTGACCATGAATTAAAAGACAGTGGCACCAACCTGCTTTAGTTTACCTTTTAAATAATTTCTCTATTGATGTATGATTCATTCAATTCAGACAATTCATATAATTCATTCAACCCATACAATTCATTCACTGCAAGTATACAATGCAGTGGTTTTTAGCACATTCACAAATATGTGCAACCACAACACAATAAATTTTAGAACATTTAATCACTTCAAAGATAAACCCTATAACTTTCAAGGTCTCGCCCCCGCTCCTAAACCCTCCAGTCTGCCTCAGCTCTAAGCAATCATTGATCTATTTTGTATCTCTGTAGGTTTGCTTTTGAGGCATTTCATGTGACTTTCTTTCATCTATCACAATATTTTCATATTTCATGCATGCTGTGGAATGTATCAGTACTTCCTCTCTTTATATTGGTTGATGGTATTCCACTGAAGCCTCCTGTACTGGAGATTTTAATACTATGTTCTCTGCAACTGTCTCCAAAACTACTCCTATCACTTTCTGCCCAAATGCTATCTAGTCTCAAAGTTTGAAATTCTGTCATCTCTGGGCTGGCAATCTTCGGATTTCTATTTCCCTGAGCCTGATAACCTACCTGAACTCCAAATTCTTAGTCACCATCCCCTCTTGGGTACCTAACAAGCAGCTGAATCTTAGCAAGTCCTAAAGATAATCTTTATAGTTTCTGCTCCCAACTTGCTTTGCCCCCAAGTTCCCCATTAAAGTCTTTATACTTTGGAATCATGTTCAACTGCTTTCTTTGATTCACTTCTTACCTTCCATTCTCATCACATCTACTGCCCATGCCCTTGCTTAGGTGACCATGATCTTTTACCTGGATGATGGCTCATCTCTGCCTCTATGTCTAACCACATCCAGTGTATTTCCCACAGTGTGGACAGATCAGGGGCCTCTTATGTTGGCTTCCCCTAGTCTTCCAGGTACCACCTGATGGGACCCCCGCCAACCCCTTGTTCTCATTATCCCTTCTCATTTCCACCAAAGCAGTAAGTTCAACCACACTGTTCTCTTGATGTTTCTTGAACACTCCCACTATATGAGGGTCTTTGTACTTGGAGTTTCTCACCTCTTCCAATATACTTCCTTTTTATTTCCTCATAGGTCTGTCTCATCACCACTTGTCAGATTACATATTTAGGTATTTATTATTTTTCTGTGTTCCACCTTAGACTATAACTTGACAAGAGCAAGCATGCTGTCTGACATTTTGTTTCCTTTCCCCACTATTATCCCCAATCCTTTTCAAACTATTTGGCATATGATAAGTCCTAAATATTTATTAAATAAACAAGTTAATAAATAGATCACAAATGTACATTGGCTTCCTCTACCTTCAAATTTTCCTTTAGTAAACTGTAGAAATTGGCTTTAGAATAGCATTACAAAGTAGTACTTTTTTTTTTTTTTTTTTTTTTTGGCACCAGGGATTAAACCCGTGGGTGAACCACATTCCCAGAATTTCTTTTTAAAATTTGGAGACAGGGTTTTGCTAAGTTGCTTAAAGACTCTCTTCATTGCTGAGACTTGTGTTGAACTTGTGATCTTCCTGCCTCAGCCTCCTGAGTCGCTGGGATTACAAGCATGGGCCCCTTTTAAGGAAGCAGGAGATGTGACTCACTACATGTAGACTTAGCTGGAAGTAAAAAAGAAAGGGGGATACTTCAGGAGATTGTGGAGAACTAAGCTGTGATATAAGGATTAAGGGTTTGACTTCCTCCTGCTGTTTGGTTTGGGCTCTCAAAGGTCAACTGGGAAAGAAACTAAAGAATATGGTAGTGAGTTTAATTCAAAAGCAGATGTGATGAAGAACTTTCCCTGGGAAGGACCACTGACTACTTAAAGGCAATTGTGACAAAATAAAATGCCCTTAAAACAACCTCATGGAGTAGTGGAAAGAGTTCCAAAGAATTCTTCTCAGTTCCACTGCAAATGAGCTGAACACCTTTGAATCAAATATTTCATTGTAGTTGTGTTTCAGCAAATATTTGCCCGTCAAATGAAAGTTTTAGCCTAGATAATCCCTATGGTTTTTTAATGATTTTTAAAATTTGTTTTAATTAGTTATGCATGACATAAGAATACATTTATGCACTTTGATGTATCATACATTCATGGCGTATAATTTCTCATTTTTCTGATTCTACATGTTGTAGAATCACATTGGTCATGTAGCTTATATACAAAGTAATAATGTCTATTTTGTTCCACTATCCTTCCTATCCCCACATCTCCTCTCCCCCACTTCCTTCACTCCTTCTACCTAATCTAAGGTAACTCTGTTCTTCTCTAGTGCCCCCTCTTATTGTAAATTAGCATCAACATATTAGAGAAAACATTTGGGCTTCAGTTTTTTGGGATTGGCTTATTTTGCTTACCATGATATTCTCCAACTCTATCCATTTACTGGAAAATGCCATAGTCATTCTTTTTTTTTTAAATTGCTTTTATTTTTTAAATACATGACAGCAGGATGCATCACGATTCTTATTACATATATAGAACACAATTTTTCATATCTCTGTATATAAAGTATGTTCACACCAATTCATGTACTTTCAATAACGATGTCCATCACATTTGTAGAACTAGTAAATAAATTCAGCAAAGTAGCAGGTTATAAAATCAACACTCATTCTTCTTTAAAGCTGAGTAAATATTTCATTGAATATATATACCACATTTTCTTTATCCATTCATCTATTGAAGAAACCTAGGTTGGTTCCATAGTTTAGCTATTGTGAATTGAGCTGCTATAAACATTGACATGGCTGCATCACTGTAGTATGCCGATTTTATTCCTTTGGGTATAAACCGAGGAGGGGGATAGCTGGGTCAAATAGTAATTCCATTCCCAGTTTTCTGAGGAATCTCCATATTACTTTCCAGAGTGGTTACACTAATTTACAGTCCCACCAACAATGTATGAATGTACCATTTCCCCCCACATCCTTGCCAACATTTATTGTTGCCGGTATTCTTGATGATTGCCATTCTGACTGGAGTGAGTTGAAATATTAGTGTAGTTTTTATTTGCATTTGTCTAATTGCTAGAGATGTTGAATATTCTTTCATATATTTGTTTATTGAATGTATTTTTTCATGAAGTGTCTGTTAAGTTCCTTAGCCCATTTATTGATTAGGTTATTTGGGTTTTTTCTGTTAAGTTTTTTGAGTTCTTTATATATCCTAGAGACTAATGATTTATCTTAGGTGCATGTAGTAAAGATTTTCTCCTAATCTATAGGCTTTCTCCTCACATTATTGATTGTTTCCTTATAGTTTTTTAATGTCTTCTTTGAAAAAAAAAACACTGGAAAATAAACTTCACTAATAGCCATGTGGTTAAATTTGATTCTCTACGCTTAGGGAAGTGGGGTGATAAGGAACAACTTCTGATTATAAAACAACACACATAACCAATCAGCTCAATTCAAACATACTTACTAAATAAAGTTATTGCTACTGAGAATAGCTGTAAGACAGGGGGTGATGAGGTATTTCATGGAGGCCTGGTAAGTCAGGTTTTTGTTTTTTCTCTGCTCATTGTCCATGAGATACAGAAATGCGTGTCTTTTATTGTCTGCCTCTCCATGCAAAACTGGCTCCACTTAATGAAATAGGTTTACAACTCAGCTGATGGGCAGGTAACAGATGCATCAATAGAAGGTCAATTAGATACAGTTACCTCAAGATTAATCCTGTTACCAGTCCAAATTGACACAAATGGATAATCTGAATAAATCCTATAGGTAACAGGGTTTAAATACTTAGAAGCAAATAAGCTCTAATTTGGAATATCAGGACATAATTTACCTCTGCAAATATAAAAGGAAAGAAAGAAAGAAATGGAACCTCTCTTTGCCTGAATAACATTCCATTTTCTTTTTTTGCAAATTCGTGTTTTTGTAGGTATGCTGCCATCACCATAGACAAGAAATCCAACTAATTTAAAGGCCAGCTCTCGTTTTCCTCTCAGTGATCACTCAGCCATTGCCTTCCCAGCAAAACTCTGTGCCAAGAATGTCTTTCCTGTAAGCAACATTTTTTTATACATTAATAACCATTTCTCGTGACACACAAATCAATTGGTATCCCGTGGTGCCCGAGATGTCATATAGCAAATAAAAGGGCAGGCCCCAAATGCATGTCTTTTATTGTCTGCCTGAAGCTTCGGACATGGCAGATCTGAGAGGCTCTGGGCTCTGAGGCATTCAGTGGGTTTTGCTGCTCATCGGCGCAAGGCAGTTTTTCTCTCCCCATCACACCAGCAAAGCTTGGTTTGTTGCTTTCTTCACTAAGAGAATTCTAATTACAGTCACAACAACAAAACTACTCACATATTTGTGGCACCTTCTAGATTTACATTTCTCACCATCAAAACAAATGAATATTCTCGTCTGTTAAAAATGGTACATTTTCTAGATAATCGCCTTCATAAAAGCTGCCAGGTTGGGTAAGTATATCATTAGCACTGAATGTGTAAGCCTCTATTGCCTCAAACACCAAAACCAGAGGCATTCTCTGAGAATTTGCTGATTGAGTAAACTTTCTCCAGGAAATCAACCTAACACTGACTTATCCTCAATATTCTTAAAGGGAGATTCCAATAAAATATTCTTGAATTCATTCATCCCATATTTAGTATACCAATGTATTTAAACTTGAAATTGAAGCCATTAGGATTGTGAAAGAATGAGGTCACAACTTATCAGCATCCCTTGTCCCTTGACGTCTCTGGCAATCAGCTGAGGCTCTTAGGCCATACTGCGTATTCTGTCTGCTCGGGCACCTTCTGGGAATGAAATTTATATATTCGATAGCAGGGCAACAACTAGTAGCATGATGAAAGGCCAAATGAGCCTTCCTGTGCCCTATAGAGAGCAATTTTGATTTAAGAGGGAAAAAAAAAAGTCAGAGATAGAGTCCTCACTCACAAAACTACTCATAGTAATGCATGACTTAAAGTGACTACGGTCACCGCCATCATCACTGTCACTTGTTTACTGCCTACTAAGGTAAGAATGAGCTCTGTGCTAAGAGCTTTTAGAAACATAGCTTGTTTGCAAAGATGCTCACACTGATTTCTGCCGTGTCTGTCTCTGGGCAGGGGTCTTTGCTTTTTGATGAAAAAGAGTGGCAAGGTCACAGAGTTTTGGTGGTTGTTCTGTTTTGGGTTTTTTTTTTTTTTTTTCCCTCCCTTTGAATCTACTCTGGTCTTATACTTGTTTTATCAAGTCGAAGGTGGTAGAAGTGGATTCCTGAGCCTAAATCACATAAATCCTGGCCGTTCATGCAACTTCCACTCCTGCCCTTTTGCTGCCCTGAAACCAAGATCTAAAAAGTCATGACTTGTTTTTTGGCAAATAAGACACTGTAGTGGTGCAGAGGGGAGGGGTCAGTCCAGGTTACAACCACCAAACACAAACACAAGGTCATCTCAGACTGTCCAGCCCAGCACAAGATGATAGCGGCCCCATGAGTGACCATAGGCTAGACCACCGGCAAAACACCCACCTGATCCCAGACCAAATTTCCAACCCCCAAATTCATAAGCAAATAGGTTTGGTTTTGTTTGAAGCTTCTAAATTTCAGAGTGATTCATATACAATGGCATATCACGGAAACACATCTGTTTTCTGATTGAATCTTCAATGAAACATTGTACACTTTCCAGTGTCCCCACATGGTCTCTGGGATGGCCATGTATTTGAATGCCACTCATTAGGCAATGTGCTCATTGGGTAAAAAAAGACTCTAAGATGATAACCTCAAGGAATGATGAGCAAACATGAAACAAAGCTACACTTAACGGTTCTACTCCTCTCCTGGTGTGGCTGGGCAGTGGTGAGTGATTGGATCTAGAGCTCATTCTCTCTGGGTTTCAATTTGCCCAGATGTGTGTGTCAGGAAGTAGAAGGTGAGGAACTCACTGGATCCGAGTTCTCATGCGCCTATTACCACCTTTGGTGTTCAAAGTCATTTCTGTTTTCCTGGAGTTTCAAGGACTCTGGCCCAACTAAAGAATCATTCTGTATAAAGAGGTTTGTCATACAGCCCGAGTAATCCCAAGGCCAACAAGGGTATATGTCCTGCTGCGGGGTCACTGGGTCCTGGATGTTGGCTTCACTGGTCACCAGTGAGAATGACAACATTCCCCTGACACAGCTAAACTAGGTGAATTCCAGCATTAGACTAAGCTCTCTCACAGGATGAATGAACTGTATCAGGTGTGACTCCTAACATTTTCTGGAATAAACTTATAAAAAGAACTGGACACTTCTCAGTTTCTGCTGAGATAGACATTTGTCACCCCTTGCCTTAGAGAAATTCTATCTGAGCCAAGAGAAGATATTCAATAAGAAGCAGAGAGAAGAACAGCTTTCAAAATCTAATCCCATCACATGGTAAATGATCGAGTCCACTCTGAAAGGGTGTGAACACAAGAAGTAGTCAGAAAAATTGAAGATTATCACAGGGAGTCAAAGAAATCAGGAAAAGTTTAATAGAGGAAGGAGGATATCAAGTCAGTCATGAGCTATTTATCACCAAAAACAGAACCAGCATTACATTATCAGGATTTTCCTGACGATAGTGTTTTTAGTATCTGGTTAGAGGTAAACAATTTTTGAGCTTATTTCGAGACTATAGCAGGTTACATTGATTTCTAAAGAAAGTAACACTGTAACCCTAATATTCCACCAGCTTATGCCACTCTTGTTTAGCTAAGCAGTTTTACATCTATCATTGAGTTTGACATAATAATGGTGTTAACTATAAGGCCTTCTAATAAAAGGCAGTTGATGCACACTGTCACCAGTCAGAGATACTATTTGATTCTTTCTTGAAATCGTTGGTGATTTTGCTTTGTTTGATTTCATTTTCTGCTTCATGCCAACACATGCTTAGTATTATGTCTGAGTTGTACAAAAATAGCAAAGGCTATTCACCTCCTGAGAGTCTCTTAAATCCCTTATTTTTAGTCTCCCAAAATTTGAAAGGTAATATTTTCCCTCATGGGTACCAATGAACCTAAATATAGAAGTACTATTTTCAAATATTTCTGATCTTTTCACATTTTACCCATCACTGCTGACTCCTTAGGACACCGGGATATCTTATAATATATCTGCATTAGCCAGCTTTCCATTGCTGCAAACAAAATATCTGACAGGAATAATTTAGAGAAGCAAAGATTTATTTTTGGCTCAGTGTTTCAGAAAATTCAGTCCATGGTTGGCTAGCTTCAAGGCAGAAACATCATGACAGAAGGGCATGGTGAAGGAAAGCAGTTCAGCTCATGGTGGCCAGGAGGCAGAGACAGATAGGAAGGGGCCAACAACAAATATAGTCCCCAAGGGCACAGCCACAGTGACACGCTTCCTATAGCCATGCCCCACCTGCTTACAATCACCACCCAGTGGTCCACTCAATTATTAATTCATCAAATGGATTAATTCACATACGAGGTGAGAGTTCTCATGAACCAATCAGTTCACCTCTGAATGCGGATGCATTACCTCATACATGAGATTTGGGGGAACATTCCAGACTCAAAGCATAAGGCCATCCCTATCTCTTTCCCTTCAGATCTCCTGATGCTTGTTTCTTATTACTCAGAGCATATAGCATTGCTCCTTACCATTCCTCCCATCCTTTCACAAAAAAATTTACTCTTAATTCATGTTCTGTCTCCTAATCTCACAGAACTTATAAAGTGGCATTCTTCGCTCAAGTCTGCATGATCTTATTTTTCTTTTAATTGAGTTTACATTCCACTTGGGATATAGAAAAACTAAAAGGGTATCATCTTCTAACAATAACAAAAAAAAAAAAATTTGGAATATCTACCACATGGTAACTTTCCTTGATCCCAGCAGAAAACTAACATCACACTTGAAATCTGAGGAAAGACACGTACCTCCATGACAATGTGAGACATCAGCATTGACTCAGAGCAAAGGAAAAATACAGTGCTTCTCTACAAGTGACACAGAGAATCTTTGACCCAGGGCCTCAGACTGAGGGTGAGCTAGTGGATGAGTAGTCCCTGGACACTGAAACCCACTTGCAGGATCTGTGCTGTGATCAAAAGCAAGCTCAAGGTCCTGGCAAATACAGGGAACACTTCCGCTGCAGTGCAGGCCTGGGCTGGGGAGTGGCGCTCTCTAGAAAATGTGCAAGACCTCCCCTGGGTGGTTTTGTTTTCATATGGCACAGGAGCTGCAAGCTGCTGAAGAAAGGTCAACAGAGCTGGTCAGCTCCTGTGCACAGGTGAGGACCTCTCATGGCTGTAGAAAGGGAAGATGTCTAATTTTCCCCAGGGTGGAGACTTTTACTGTTTTCTCTTTCTGTGAAAAGGACAGGATCATGAAAATCCCACTCCAGATACAAAGGACACAGGGCTGGTCTGACACTAGGACAATAGGACCCCCTCCACACACACACACTCACACACACACAGCATCCCTACTATACTGTCAAGTGCTGAGTAACCAGTACCTATAGTCTGAAAGGGAAGGGGGGAGCCAGAGAAGGAGGTCCCTGAGGTACAAGCAGAAAGGGAAGGTGAAAACTGAGGGTGACACAGTCCCTGAGAATAGGACCCTCTAGTAAACCTGTCCCAAGCCTGGGTGCAAAGGAACAATACAGGAATTTGAAGCTGATGGATACACAAGGTAAACAGACTACCAACCAGACGCAAGTCAGCGCAATTCCTAGTGAGATTAACTCAGTCCTCTGCTTCAGCCTCACAAAAGGCATTCCCATTTCCAGGCCCAAGTACTACTAATCTCAGTCTCCACTGTCACACACAGAAAATGGAGAGAAAAGAAACAAAAAAAAGATACAAGAGGTAGAAAACAACTGTAAAAATGATATCTTTTGTGGTATCATAACAACACTAAATGTAAGTAGTCCGGTTCTTGGCAAGACAGTTATTTATTTTTTGGAGACTGAGTCCAGCAATACTTTATCACTGAGCTACATTCCCAGACCAGGTTGGTTTTTTTTTTTTGGTTTTTTTCCCCCTTTAGGAAGTCTTGCTACATTATTTGTGTGAGCCTTGAACTTAGGATCCTCCTTCCTCAGCCTCCCAAGTAGCTGGGATTGCAGGTATGGATCATTATCCAGAGAAAGCTACTTTATATGTAAATATATGCAGGTTAAAAGTGTAAGGACGGAAAAAGACATACCAGGTAAAAATCAATTAAAACAAACCTGGGTTGGTTATATTCTTGTTAGAGAAAGATAAAATATCAGGGATGAAAAAGGGCATTATAGTAACACAGGGGTCCTTTTCAGAAATGCGTAATATTGTTTATGTACCCAACAAAGGGCTTTGAAATACATGAGCCCCAAATCCCTAGCACTGAATGGAGAGAAAAACAAACTCAAAATTATAGCATATTTCAACACTCCTTTCTCAGCACCTGATAGAGTAAATACACAGAAAATTGGCAAGGATATAGAGGGCCCAAACAACACTGTCCACCACTATCATTTTATTGACGTTTATAGAATACCCTACAATAGCAGGAAATGTATTTCTCTCAATATTCTTTTTTTTTCATGGAATATTCACCATGATGGGACATATCTAGGGCCATGAAATAAAATGTAGCAACATTTAAAGCATAGAAATAATTCAGAGAATGTTCCCAGATCTAATGGAATTAGACTAGAAATTAATATCAGAAAGATATCTGGAAAGTTTTTAGCTACTTATAAATTCATTAAGTTAAAAATTCATTAATTTTTTTCTTTCTCTTAAGTCCCTTAAGGAGAGTGTGAAATATTTGAGAAAGAATGCTTTACTTATGTGAACATAATCATTTTAAGAATTTGTGATAATTCAGAGTAAGTCTGGATCATTTCAACAACCAATGATTCAAATGAGATTTTGATAATATGGAGACCTTTGAAACTACTACAATGTTTGCCTTTTTACAAATAAGTAAACAGAAGTTCAGAGAGATTTATTAACTTTTGCCTTGTCACAAATACAGGTTTATCTGTTTCCAAGCCTGTGATTCTAACTGCTGCCTAAGATACATGGTCAGTTTTCTCATGAACTTTGCATTACAATGCAGTTAAGACAAGGGGGGTGGGGGGTGGGGGTGGGTGTGTGTGCATGCACACACACACACATACACAATCAGTAAAGGTAAAATAAGTAGAAAAGCAATTTGGAAAGCCTAAAGATACGTGCTTAGTGTTTAAAACTGAGTTTAGAGTATTTTTCAGCATTTTGAATGGCATTAGGCAAGTTATCTAACTTCCTCAATCCTCATTAATCCCAACTGTAACATGGGTAAAATAACAGAGGCAATCTCAAGGTTTAACAGAAGGTCCCATAAAAGCTACTATAAAGATTAACCAAAATCATATCAAACAAAGTCATTGGCACCTAGTTAACACTAGAAACGTTAGTTATAATTTGACACCTAACTGACATTTCCTCACCCCCCTAGGTTGAGAGATCCCACGAGGGCAGGGAAAGCCTTGTCTGATTTGTTCCCCATTTTATCACTAGCACCAAGCCCAGCATATAACACAGAGTAAGGCCCAGCTAAACCAAAGCCTTCAGATTCAGATTGGAAGAAAGGTTTGGAGAAATATGTTGGTGGGAGATTTGCTAATTTCAGGGAACAGGAGAACTTTATGTAGGAGACAGAATGTGAGCCAGTCCCTTTGAGATTTAGAAAAATTTAAATAAATGAAGAGGAACAGGAAATCTGTTTCAAGTTGGTGGAGGACCTTTTGGAAAGTTCATTCTGTGAGAACACAAAGTTCACCTTTGAGGGACAATGAGTAGAACAGCCTTGCTGACCAGGGTGCTCCTCCAGGAGAACAGAGAGAAGCAGCTAGAACAGAAAGCTCAAGTCTGGGTACAGGGGCCTGGACACCAGGCAAGACAAGCACCACTCTTACTTTTTTTCTTCAGCCTTTGCATACCAGAAATGGCTTGTTTTTGCTCCTTCTTCATTGCTTTGGGGGAAATCAGAAGCTCCCATCATTATATTTTGTTTGACACATGAACTAGTCAGTGCTGCCAGAGGTAAGCATGGTGAACAGTCATGGGACACAGGTGATGGAGTCAAGGCTAACAGGTTCTGCTGAGGTCTTGTCTCAGACCCACTACAGAGTAGAGCAATAGAGGATTCATTTCTGCCTCCTTCTGAAAGATGCAGGGCTTAGGCAGCTCTGCAGGAGTTCAGATAAATCTCTATCCCTGTCACTGAAAATGAATGAGAGGTTGGTGCCAAGATTCTTAATGATACTATTATCTGGTATTACTAATGACAATACTCAGCTCTGGCTAAAAATTGCATGAGAAAAGACCTGGCTGTAAGCTTTTAGCATCTGGAAATGAGTTTGGACATGGAAATTCAAATAATTTGAACAAATTCTCCGTGAGAAAATTAGGAAATTCTGAAGACAATCAATGGCCAAACTGTCAATTAAGAATGGAGATTGGAAGAAGTCCCTTGCATTTGGCAAGGCTTCACTTGAAAACTAAGGAATGGGGAACATGGAAGAGTCTTACATTAGGATTCACTTTTCAAAGCTTAAGGTCCTTTACCCCATAGCTAATGGATAGCAACGACTATTGTTTTTCTTCTAAGAAAATTTTCTAGTGAAAATACTTATTTTCTCTAAACCTCCCTAAAATAAATTGTTTCTTCTCATTGTACTCATGCATGTCCTTTGTCTGCTACCCCAAGGTTTTCAAGAATACAGTTGTATGTCACTTAATGACTACATCCTGAGAAATGTGGCATCCGTTGGTTTTGCAGTTCTGTGAACATCACAGAGTGCACTTACACAGAGCTAAAAGATATAAACTATCACACATGAAGGTAATGTGGGAGGTCCTGTTACTCCTGCAACAGACCTGGACACCATGGCATTGCACCAAACACTAAGAAATTTGTGGCCCAGTAGTGCTTTGTACCTAAATATAGAAAAACGTAAGGTGCCATGAAAACTCTAGGCTATAGGAATTTTTCATTTCCTTTACAAATGTATGAGACAACCATCTTGTACAGAGTCCATCACTGAGTGAAATCTCATTATGTGGTAACAGAACTTTTTTTCAAATTCTACCCCAGAATCCTATGCCTTGCATTTTGGGGCAATTTTGTGGTTGGAACTGAAGGAGGTACGTCATCCTCCATATTTGCCACTCACTATCACCCTTGTCCTTATGACTGAGTTTGTGCCTCAGATTAAGGAGAGAATTGAAACTACAAGTATAGTCTGGAACTCTGGCTCCTGCCTCAGTGTTCTTTCCAGAAAAAACTTTTTTTTTATTCATCAAGTTAATGATTTAATATCCTGATCTTTTCCTCAAAATTCACATTTTTCAAGAGAACCTAGGTGATAGGTATAACCTGAAAGAGCCAAATCCCTAAAAGTTGGTCAAGGAGACTTTCAGGACACTTAAATAACTCCCTGGAAGAGGTTTTCCTCTTATCAATCCCCACCCCCACCCGCCTTGTCTACTCAGAAACAATTCCAAGCATCTGAATCCTATAGATTCATCAAAACTGTAGCTGCTTTATCAAGGTTCAAAATTCATTAAAAAAAAAAATCCTTCAACCACCAGCCTGCCCACACATAAATTCCAGTCAGTCTGATTGCTAAGAGTACAAGAATAAAGATGCTGCTGGAATTAAGAGAGTCCTTAATCTAGTCTAGAAAGTAGACACCTGAAGAATTGTAGCATGATGTGGTAAATGTAGGGCATGAAGGAGGCCTTGGGTGATAGCATAATGCAAAAGAAATCCATCAAACCCTGGGAGGATTAGGGAAGGTTTCAAGGATGATGTGGCACCAAAATTGGGTCTTAAGGGGTGAACAGAAATTAACTAGATGGAAACAGGGGAGAACTGAGTTACAAGTAGAATCAACACAGCAAGGCCATGGACACATGCGCCATCATCATGAGCCTGGGGACACACAAGTGGCTCCACATGGATACAGTGTACATTGTGAAGGATGGAGAGAGATTGAGGAGGCTAATAAAGTCGCAAACAAAGGCCCTAAGTGCTAAGCCAAGGTGCTTGAATTTTATTCAACTCTGAGGGACCTTGTATTTGCAGATCCCAATTTAATGAAAAGGTTATTTTCTTTTTTTTTTTTTGCTTTTAAATAAAGCATTGAGCAAAAGAATCAGAATTCTTGACACTAAAGTCAAATAGGCAACTTCCAACTACCACTTTCATAGGGTTTCTGACGAGAATCTAACATTTAGCATCAACAAAACGGAATAATGCCTGACTCCAACCCATGTGCTCCTCTCCAGAGAGTCCCTCCCGTCCCAGAAAAGGACAGTGCTGTCCATTTGGTGGCCCTTCAAAACTTGGGAGTCACATTTGGCTTCTCTCTTTTCCCTCAACTTTCAAACTATCAGGGAGCCCAGCCTGCTGGAGTGTCCACAGTTGTTCAAGGCTCAGTCATTTTTCATGTGTTCCCAGCCTAAAATTCATTCTGTGTCTCTCCGCTTCCCACTTGAACACACACAGCTTTCCACCTGCTCTCTCTGCCTCTCCTGCTCCCCCCAACAGTCTTCCTCCAAACAGCTGCCACCGTTGTCTCTTAAGATATGAACCTGATCATCATATGATCTGATGCTTAGATTCTTGAGGAAACCTCTAGTGGATTCTAACTGTTTGGACTTCTGCTTCCCTGGAGTCTTGGGTACGCAGTTCATCATCTTGAGGATTTATTCTTCCAGCTACTTGGCTCTTGATGGACTACTGGTCAATAATTTAAATCCTCTGGAAAATGATTCATTAGACAATCTGGAGACGCTCTAGACATGCCAATACTAAACCTTCTGGTGGTTCCTTCAATTACAGCATGTTACCCTCTAAAACAAAAAGAAATGGGAGGTGTTGAGGCAAATCTGGGTTATTTTATCATAAATTAGTATCTCTCATTACCAAGGTGCTTGAATTTTATTCAGCTCTAAAATGTCTATTTCCGAAACCATATTTTAAGAATATTATTTGAGCAATTGGAAGAACACAGTTTTAATGCAGCAATTTGGGAAGACTGCTAACCAAAGGGTGTGTGCGAGATAAAAAATCTTTTTCTCAATAAAGATTGAGAAAAATAATCCTTTTTGACTCCTTTTTTGAGAGAGAGACAGACACACACACTCACACTCTCACACACACACACACACACTTGGGATATATTTCCAGATATGCCTGCCTTGAAGTAACCTTTCTAAGAGGCCTTTCAAAGAGATATTCATTGTGAAGCTAAAGTTGTTTTTCTTTCATATCCCAAAATGATTTGTCACTCTGTAACTGGCACCTCATTTGATTTCATCACTGGAGAAATTAAGTCAATGGCTGTTTACAATTCTGCATAAGATGGTGGTTGTGTCCCATGGCCCGAGAAAGCAATTTGGCAGTCGACCCAGTGGATTGATCTTACTTACACTTGGAGTTGCAAATTCTACTTACTGTTTGTTGATTCTGAATAGCAAAGATAAAAAGGATTATTAATACAGCTTCCTAGTGCTTCCCCGTTGATCCCTGAAGAGACACAAGCCTTACAACCGACAAACCCCAAAATACGCCAATGGGTTTTTGAAAATGAGCCAAACACAAATGGTTTCTAGTACACAGCACAAATATTGTCTTTTGACTCTTCATAGATTGTACTCAAACATCATCACCCACTTGCAAGTTCAGCACTGAATATTTTATACCCAAACCTCAGTGTGAATGTGCTGCATTTTAAGATCAAGTGTAAAACTGCTCGCCTTAACAGCTGCTCTTAAGAGCTCAGAACTGTGCTTTTTATAATAGGGGGAATATTTAGTTTTTTTTATATTAGTGCTTATCCAAATGTTACTTCAAAGTAACTCTGCCATCTAATTCTCATAAGTTACCACAACTAAGAATGACAAGGAGTCTTAACATCTAAAAAACATTTTGTCAGTTGGGCACGGTGGTGGCATACGCCGGTAATCCCTGGACTCGGGAGGCTGAGAAAGGAGGATTGCGAGTTCAAAGCTGGCCTCAGCAACAGCAAGGTGCTCAGCAACTCAAGTGAGACCCTTTTTCTAAATAAAATATAAATAGGGCTGGGGATGTAGCCCAATGGATGAGTGCCCCTGAGTTCCATGCCCCGTAACAAAAAAAAAAAAAAATAAGAAGAAGAAGAAAGGAAACACTTTGTCACAGACTATTCACTTCGCTCATTTATAAGCCCCTCTTAATGATAAAGCTGGGATACAAATCATATCTTTTTGTTTTAAGCCTTGTGCTCCTCATGCTGGGCTTTATTTATATAAATGTGTAAAACTGAAGGTCTTTGTTTCTAACATAGTCAAAAAGATGACGTAAAAGCACAAATGGGACATAGAAATATACTTGAACTATCCTGATTAGAAAATTATGATTTGTGATAAGTTTTAAATCCTGTCATCTGAAGCAGCAAGATTTTCCACACCCTACAATGGGTTTCTTTGAAACGTGCCCTTCATTTGCTATAAGGCAGCCTGTAGAAGGGTGTACTAGATTTCCAGGCTCCTGTTCTTGGAGAATACACTGAGCCACCATTAATCTGAATATGGAGGCTTTAAAGCCTCCTTGAGATACACAACACTGGGCTTAGAAACAGTCTGCTGTTACTTTGTATTGGTGGGGAATGGAGATAGAGTAAGGGCTGAACAGGAAATCTTTTGTTCCTTTTAAAATGAGAAGTTCATCTCAAAAAAGCTTTTTTCTTCATAAAAATTTTGGTGGCACTGTGAATTGATGCTAGATCTTGTGGTGACAGGAGTAGCATTTATGTGTGTGTGCGTTTGAGAGTTCTTTACAAAAGATGAGATACAAAGCAGAGATACATCCATTACTGATGCTGCCAAGTATACTACAAAACAATAACCGTAATTAACATTTTCATAGCTACGTAGAACTTACACAGAAGTTTGTATTTACTAAATATTGTCTCACTGGATAATGTGAATTAGGAATTATGCTCACTTCTCCTTTAACAGCAAGGAAATGCTTCCTGAATTTAGAGAGATGAGCAGTCTTGAGAGATGGTCAGTCCATAACCCGGGCCTTCCAATTCTCACCCCTTCCTCCTTGCCACTGAACACAGCTGCTCTCTCTCTGCACTTGAAAAACTGAAAGTGACAAATGATTTGGGCTTTTCACTCTTGAATGTCCATGGCATGTCCTGGCATTTCCATAACATGCTCAGTCATACAATGGCCTTTCCAGTGGGCCGCACAGTATATCCTCAAACAATGTTCACTTGGTCGTGGTCAAATGCATGTTGAGGGAAACAGAGAGAGCCAGCAAGTGGGTCAGTCACATCTCAGGAGCTCCCAGCCTCTCCCAATCTGCTATGGAAGGACCTAAAAATTCAGCAGTGGGAAAGACCTCTTTCCTCTGTCAGTTTTCAAAAGTATCATAGAAAACTATAAAGTTAGAAAAAACAAAAGTCCTGATTTGGTTCATAAATTTAAACAAAGTATAGGACTTTCTGTTCTCTATTTGTACCCCTTGTACTCCCTAGACCTCTTTCCTCAGGACATAGATTGGGCTGTCAACAGGATGCTCCTAGAGAATGGTTTCATTAAATAGAGCTCAGTGGTGGAACACTGGTGTGGCATGCACGAGGCTGTGTCCAAGTCCCCACCATGTCACCCCCTCAAATAAGCAACAGTACCGTAGGAGCACAGTATATACTTCAAAGTGCTACCAATTGCCATCACTAATCACCTACCTAGAGTCCCAACACCACAAAGATCTGGGATAGCTAATAGTGTCATTGTTCCAGGCAGCTCTAATCAATTGGGAGTGGCTCCCAGGCTCAGAGGGAAAATGCAGTGACATCCCTGTGTGAAGACACAGTGGTGGAAAGTGACTTTGTATCAGATGCTAGTCATCTCAGCCATGGGTGAGAGGCTGGCACTTCAGATCATATAACCAGCCCAAATTTCAATAATGATTCAAATCCCTATCACACTTCCCAAGAATTACATTTTCCTCTTGTCGCCCTATCACTTGAGATATAACCAGTGAGAAAAGGAAAAGATTTTGGTGAGCTAGAATAAAGAGCCTGGGAAATTTTTTAAATGGGTGTCAGTTCACAATCCAAAGTCTCCTTCCAATAACTTTTCCATCTATCTCATTAAGGTCTATAGGAGGTACCCCACTCCATGCTCAGTCTTCAACTCCTCAAGTTCTATTCAAAGAAAGCTTGTTCAGAGTATTGCTTTAAAAAGAATCATCCCTAGACTAAAGAAATCAAAGCTGAGTTAGAAACCCTTGTACTTTCTAGACACTATTTCTCAGGATACAGATTGGGCTGACAACAGCAGGACCAGAAAGAAGGAAGGCCCAGTGAAATAATGGGTGCAATGCTGAGGCCACCCCAATTCCTCAAATTGCCACTCTTATTAACAACATGTTTAAGGGAGTAAGTGAGGCAGCATCAGAGCAATGCCAATGTCACCCCAGAGTTATGGTCTGCCTCTGCCAGAGAGTAAGTCAAGAGATTCATTCACTCCAGAAGAGAAACACTCGCGATTTTTTTCTCCTTTCCTCTCTTCTTTACCACCCTTCACTGTCCCAAAGACCTTTTATAAGGTTTATATTTAGCTGTCAGATTTTACATTGTACACTTACAGTTGGACATTATATTGCAAACTCACATTCCGGCAAATGTTTCAGACATTTTCTTACAAAATGATCTTTATAAAACACATTTGATTCCAACATGACATGTTCCAAAAGCTTCTCTAGTGAGAAAAGCCACATAATAGCTCCTTGCCCTGTCTTTTGAAAGGTCTTTGCTAATAGGGACACTGAAATGACCTTGGGGCCACGTGGCTCCTGCTAGAGACTAGATATTACCACTGACCCAGTAAAAGCAGATACAATGAGTCTGAATTGGTTCCAGGCAATAATACACATTCCAGAAGCAAAGGCGTTGGTGAAAGTTTTCACCCCGTTCAGCGCTACTTCAAATGCATGTACATCTTATATAACTAGTTTCTGATTTTGAGTATTGAACCAAAAATCAATTCCTGTGCAAATTTAATATAAATATTTAATTAGTAAAATTTAATATATGAAGTTAGGTAGGAATAGGAGTCTTCACAAGCAGGGATGTGATTGGGCTGCCTATTTTTAACGCCCCACTGATGATTCTACCCTTCTCACTAGAGTTATTGCTCCCTCAACCAAACTTCTTATACAAATGAAGAGCTACGCCTTGAATTATGATGAAATTCTGTTGTAAGTTGAAACTTTCATGAAAATGCATATAATACACCTGACTATAGAACATTGCTTCTCCTTGCCTAGCATTAATGCGCAGAACACTTAACGTTAGCTTCCAACTGGGCAAAATCTAACACAAAGCCTATTTCATAATAAAATGTTGAATATCTCTTGAAATATATTGAATGCTTGTATCCAAAACATGCAGCAACACAGAGAAGGTACTGTACAGTATCGGTTCTTCCCTCTCATGATTGTGTGGCTGCCTGGGAGCTGCAGCCTGTTCAGAAGATCCTATCACTTACTGCCAGCCCTGAAAATGGATTAAAATTCAAAGTACAGTTTCTGCTGAAGGCATTGCACTTTCACACTATCCTAAAGTCAAAAAATCATTAATTAAACCATTGTTAAGTCAGGACATGTCAGTATAGGAAGTGGCAAGTAGATTGCTCAAGGAATTTACAGTGAAGGTAGGGAGACAGATTTCAGCAACAAGACAATGAGGGGAAAAGATGAGCACAGGTAACAGAGAATTCCAAAGACCACAGGGGGTGAGAAAAGTGGAAGGTGAAGTATCAAAGTCTTTTGGAGAAGGGAGAGGGGAAAATAAATAGAAAACACTTGTAAAGGCAATGAAGGTTTGAATCTGCAGACGTACAAGGAGGAAGGGAAAAGAGAGACCACTTCATGAGGTTGCTAACCTACGTTATGATCCTCCTGTATTGTATTTCTTTTGCTGATGAGACTTAAAATGTTCTCAAATATTTTTCACACAGAGACAGGGTGCATCCTCCAATCAATTGCAGGGCATAGTTCGGGTGGCATTCATTTTCTGCTACAATGATGCATAACCATAGTCAGTCTTTGTCCTTCAGTTAATGGTAGGTAGCATACATGCACAGATACTTAATTCATAGTAACAGTGATGACTGAGCTGACTCCCTGCTAAACACCTAATAGTAGAAGATCCTAATTTTTAGCTTTCTTCTCTTCATGGTTCCACTGTATTCACACTTGATAACATACATTGCTCTGTGTTGTGCATGGTGGTATCAGCTTACTGCTTCACCGTTCCAAACCCACAATTTATTGCCTGATTGTTATGCTGAAATATTTCTCTTGGCAGTTGGTATGATGTTAATCTTTGTCAGTAGAGGACACTGGCAAGGGGAGGGGAGAGGGGCCTTCACATAGAAAAAGCTTCTCTTGGGCTGCACTGAGCTGGTATTCAGGACACCCAGAGAACTTCCCCGAGTGAGTTCAGTAGCACTCCTGGAGGCAGCTACCTAGTTTCACAGGTGCCCCAGCTGGCTTTCTGCAGAGAGCTCCATGCTGTGCCCCGGGACCTCCTGGTGATGACCGTCTTCCCAGTAAGTTCAAAAGCATCCTTCCCCCAAGCATCCCTGTGCACATCATTGTTATCCCAGCAGTCAGATCCCCGCCTGACAGGCTCAGCCCACTGCCCTTGGCTAAGCCATACCCTGAGCAAAGTTCTCTGCCATCTGCTGGGCAACAGTCCTCCCCAAAGGAGTATGAATCCCTGCCTTGGAGTGGAGTCTACTCTTCTAGATTGGTTCCTCCCTGGGTGCTGTCCCTCAGTCATTTAGTGCTCTCATGTATTCCTTCCTACTTAATCTCCTCTTCACAGCTAATAATTTGTCATTTTACACCTTCCTTTTGGTTTAGGTATGAGATGTCCCCCAAAGGCTCTTGTGTGAGATAATCAAAAAAAGTTGAGGGCTGGGGTTGAAGGTCAAGTGGTAGAGTACTTGCCTGGCACTTGTGAGGCACTGGGTTTGATCCTCAGCACCATATATAAATAAAGACATGTGTCCACCTTAAAAATACACACACACACATACACACACACACACACACACACACACACACACACACACACACACACACGTTGTGAGGTGAAATGATTGGGATATAAAAACCTGAACCTGATTGGCGCAGTAATCTTCTCCACTGTAGGTTTAGGCTCAAGGAGGTGGGTTATTGGGGGACATGACTTTGAGGTATATATTTTGTAAGCTGAGCTTAGTGTCTCTCTTAGTGTGTCTGTCTGTCTGTCTGTCTGTCTCTCTCTCTCTCTCCCTCCCTCCCCCCCCACCCGTGATCATGTCTGAGCAGTCTTCCTCCACCACATCCTTCCACCTTGATGTTCTGCCACACACGGAGCCCAGAGCAATGGAGCAGGCCATCTATGGACTGAGACCTCTGCAATCATGAGCCCCCAAATAAACTTTTCCTCCTCTAAAGTTGTTCTTGTCAGGTCTTTTGATTTCAACAAACTAAAAAAAAAGAAAAAAAAATTCCCTATTCAAACTACTGAGATTTCTGTCTCCTGATAAAATGGGAGAAAATGCACAAAATATCAAAAGATTCACCTTCTTTAGGGATTTAGATAGGGAAGAGGGATGGGAGGGAAAGGAAGGGGCAGGGGATTAGCAAGGATGTTGGAATGTGATGATCATCATTATTCAAAGTACAGGTATGAAGACACTAATTGGGTGTCAACATATTTTATATACAAACAGATTAAAAATTGTGGTATGTACGTGTAATAAAAATTGTAACGCAAAAAAAGTATATGTATAAAGACATGAATTGGCATGAACATACTTCATATACAAAGATGAAAAATTGTGCTCTATATTTGTAATAAGAATTGTAATACATTCCGCTGTCGTGTATTTAACAAAATAAAATCAATTAAAAAAAATAGATCCCATATACTAATAGGGGGAACCCGATAGATGGACTTGATCAATTAGCTTTCTCAGTGAAGCCCCATCAGTGACAGCAAAGTGAAAAATGTGTATATGGGTAGAGGCCAGAGGGGTAAGATGAAGAAAGGCCGAGTAGAGAAAACAAGGTGTCTATGTGCTTACCTGTCAAAGATTTAATGATCCTAAATCACCTAGAAAGCCACTTTCTCACAACTTCTGTTCTATAGGTCAATCTTATTTCCAGAGATATCAAAGTCTTTGGATCATGACTCTAGATATAAACCATCCTGATACATTCATGTATAACATAAAAGATCCTTTTACAACCAGGAAGTTGTTTCAGCATAACAAAAAGCACCCAGATGTTTCCAAACAACCAGATATTTGACACTGGAGACACAAAACAAGTTCCTGACAGCTGATTTAGTGTTTGGTTTTCTCATCCAGATGTTTTAGTATCTTACACACATTTTTCAACTACTTTGGCACAATATATCCTTGTACAGCTTGGCATTTTGGAAATTGTATCGTCTTAACATTAAACAAGTACAATAAATGTGAAAATAAGAAGTAAAATCTTTTTCATTTCCAACTCAAAAATATAAGAGCAAAATTCATGACTATGAGAAGGAAAGGATTTTTAGCAAAGTGAATTATAGGCCAAACTTCGTTTTGAAAACTTATTTTCTATTATATTTAGAATTTACTTTCTCCTTGCATTTGAAAATCAAAAGGTGCAATATTTAAAGTCCGGCTGAAAGACTTTTTAAGACATACCAAGGTAGTATGTTACTCTTATAAGACAATTCCTCTCTAACTTATGGCTAAAAATAGCATATCAAACTTAATCTGATGTTGTTAAAAATTCTAAACTTTTTCCCAAATGTGACCTAATAAATCTTAATAATAAATGCCACTTTAATCTCATTACTCCTTCTTGATATTGCAGATGCTTTAGTCACACGTCACCTGTGTCTCTTTGACACCTTTTTTTTTTTTCTTTTTTCATTTCCTGAATGTGTTTTTTTGTAAATGGAACTTCTGTCAGGATATAATCTTTGGTCCTTCTACATCCTCCCCCGCTTTTCTCTCCTTTTATTTCTTGAAGTCAAAGATAAAGGAAATAAAAAAAAAAAAGACAAATCTCAGTTTGAGCCAAAGGGCTTCATTGAACAAGAAAAAGGCTTCATTCAGATGCTCTAAAGATAAACACACGGTGATTATTTTACCCATTTACATGGAGTCATTTTCATCCAAGAACAGGAAGCAGAAGGCTTTTGTTCTGGTTTTGTTGTGTTCAGTGCTTTTTTTTTTTTAAATGATCTGAAGCCTGGAATACAGACTAATTTCCCCCAGCTGGACAGTTCTAAACCCAGACATTTAGTTTGTACGCGCACATGCATGCACCCCACTTTGTGCATATATTCACAAAATTATTCACATACATAACTCCCTTTAGACATACTTTGCATTCTCTCTCAACACTGTAATACAGACAGGCTAATGTTCTCAAAAAGTACATGAGTGCACCGCCTCATCCTCCACTGCTTCCTGTAGCAGAAATAACGCTGCTAATTCTCTGAATGGGTGACATGCAAAGAGAACACCCTGCCATCTGCTGTACTAGTTAATGGTTGATAAATGTGCTGCCATCCTAAACACAGAACATAATAGAACATCACATGGGAAGGAAACTTGGAACGCTCCTGATTCCTCTGTTAAGCAAAATTCAATGAATCAGGACAGGTGACTTTCCCAAGATCTCCCCAAAGAGCCAGTGGCAGAGCTAGATGTCAGTATCTCCAACTCTCTGCTCTTTGCCACACAGTGCACTGTGGCTGCCTTTGGTTTTAGTGATCTGGCTTCCTTCTTCCAGTAACATTCATATCATCCCAAAATTTCAGCCTCCCCTACTAGGTTAATGCACAAAAAATATTATTTTGTCAAAACTATTGAGATTTATAGTTAACACCAATAAAGAAATAGTGAGGTATGCTAACTGTAATCAGCCGATAGGGAGAAAGGATGAAATGTGATCAATGGCTTGTGAAAAGGGCAGGTTTGTGCTTACAGATGAAGACTTTGGAAAGAGCGAGGCTATTAACTCCCTGGCCAGCCTGTCTACTGAAGTAGAAATCTCACTATGAATGTCTCCTTTGAGATATTTAGTTCATTCCACAATCAGAAATACTTTCTCATGGGCAGGAAGATTCAGTGAAATAAGGAGGGTCATTAGGCAGTATGTGTGACTTACAACCATTGTACCCTTGAGCAACTGGGAAATGATAGATGCTATGTGTACACAAATATAGGGAAAGTAAGGCACCAGTGTGAGATCACATCCTAAATACATTTAATTCAGAGGTGACTTTGGCGTAGCCCTCCTTTACCCCATACCTCTAGCACATGTGTGCATACACACAAAACACACACCCCTTCATAATCACATTTAATCTACATAATACCAAATATTTTAATGTTATCAAAGCTAGAAAGGCTAAGTTGAAGAACAAATTGAATACAACCAGGAAGCAAATAGTATACTAATACATCAGAATTTTCTACCTATACCTAATTTACTCCCAGAAACTTAACAATGACAGTTTTGCTGTCATGTCCAAAATTCTATTACAAACTCTCCTTTAGTTCATCCCTTTGGTTTAAGTCAGTATACATCAAATTTTAGTATATGTAAATATTAATTAACGGGCTGTAAGACACATACTGTATAGAAAAATTTGAGGTTTTCAAACATAATTTTAGCCATATGCAATGTGTTCCTTATGTCTTAGAGTTATCGTGACACTAGGTAATAAGAATCTGTGGGATCTGCAAAGGTGGACCCATACCACAGAAACCCCAGTGTGCAGTTGAGTGTGTGCATTTTGTCCATAAAGTTAGGGAGATAATGAAGGTTCTGGGACAAGAAATTGATATGGAAATTTTGTTTGAAAACATTAATCTAGCAGACCCAAAAATACTCCAGAAAATTTCTAGAAGTTATAAACAAATTTAAAGTCACAGGATATGAAATTAAAACCCATAAATCAATTGCATTTGGATATGCCAATAATGAATCAACTGAAAGAAATTTGGAAAACTATCCCATTCACAGTAGCCTCAAAAAAAAAAAAAAGAAAAGAAAAGAAGAAAGTACTTGCAAACCCACCTAACAAAAGAAGTGAAAGACCTCTACAATGAAAACTATAAAACACTAAAGAAAGAAATTGAGGAAAACCTTAGAAGATGGAAAGACCTCCCATGTTCTTGGATAAGCAGAATTAACACTGTCGAAACAACCATACTACACAAAACACTGTACATGTTTAATGCAATTCCTATTAAAATTCCAATGGTGCCCTTCATAGAAATAGAAAAAGCAGTCATGAAATTCATTTGGAAAATAAGAGGACCAGAATAGCCAAAGCAATGCTTAGAAAGAAACATGAAGCAGGAGGCATCACAAGAGCCAACCTTAAATTACACTATAGAGCTCCAGTAACAAAATTGGCATGGTAGTGGCACCAAAACAGACATGAAGAACAATGGAACAGAAGAGAAGACTCAGACAAACCCTTATAAATACAGTTATCTCATACTAAAGACTCCATAAATATACATTGGAGAAAAGATAGCCTCTTCAATAAATGGTGCTTGGAAAACTGGAAATACATATGTAACAGAATAAAATTAGACCCATATCTCATCCTTTATAAAACTCAACTCAAAGTGAATCAAGGTCCTAGGAATTATACCAGACACCTGTGCCTAATAGAAGAAAACATAGGCCCAAATCTCCACCATGTAGCTTAGGAACCAACTTCCTCAACCTGACTTCAAGAAGTAAAACCAAGAATCAATAAATGGGATGGATTCAAACTAAAAAGCTTCTTCACAGCAAAGGAAACAATCAAGAATGTAAAGAGAGAACCTACAGAATGGTAGAAAATCTTTGCCACCTGTACCTCAGAGCATTAATCTCCAGGATATACAAAGAATTTAAAAAAAAATCAAAAAATGGGCAAAGGAACTGAACAGACACTTTACATAAGAAGAAATATGAATGGTCAAAAAACATGAAAACATGTTCAACATCTCTAGTAATTAGAGAAATGTAAATTAAAACCACACTGAGATTCTATTTCACTTCAGTCAGAATGGCAATTATCAAGAATACATGTTACAATAAATGTGGACGAGGATGTGGGGGGAAAAGGTGAACTGCAAATTAGTGTAATTACCCTGGAAAGCAGGATGGAAATTCTTCAGGAAACTTGGAATGGAACCACCAATTGACCCAGTTATCCCACTCCTTGGTTTATACCCAAAGGACTTAAAATCAGCATACTACAGTGATGTAGTCATATCAATGTTTATAACAGCTTAATTCACAATAACTAGGCTATGGAACCAACCTAGGTGCCCTTTAACAGATGAGTGGATAAAGAATATGTTAATATATATATATATATATATATATATATATATATATATATATATATATATATATATATATATATGAAATATTACTCAACCATAAAGAAGAATGAAATATGGCACTTGCTGGGAAAAGGATGGATCTGGAGACTATTATGCTGAGTGAAATAAGCCAATCCTAAATAAACCAAAGGTCTAATGTTCTCTTTGATATGTGGATGCTCACACACAACAAGGAGGAGGATGAGAATAGAAGTTCATTGGATTAGATGAAGGGGAATAAAGGGAAAGGAGTAGAATGAATCGGACATAACATTCCTATGTTCATACGTGAATACACCACCAGTGAAACTCCATATCATGTAAAACCATAAAAATGGGATCCTTATTAGAATAAGTTGTACTCCATGCATGCATAATGTGTCAAAATACACTTTACTTTCATGTATATCTAAAAAGAACATTTTTTAAAAAAAGAATACTAATCTAGTGACTTTGGAAAACATGTTTTGGAAGAATGAAGATAGTGGTAGACTAGAAGAGGGGTTACCTATTGATAGATCCTTTCAATAGTCTGATAATGAAATAAAGAGACCTAAATTAGGATGGTTGTATAAATGTAAACAAAGCAGGAGGCATTACAAGGAAGACTTAGGTGGGAAACACTGACAATGTAACATATAAAATTTAAACAATGTAACATGTAAAATGCAACAGTGTGCCATATGTGAGATGTAACAATGTGACATATATAAAATATAATGGACATGCCATATATAATGTAACAATGTAACATATATAAAGTGCAACAATGTGTCATATGTGAAATGCAACAGTGTAACATGTATAAAATGTAAGGATGTGAAGGCCAAAGCTCTTCCATCCTACAGGTCTGATTAGATTTGTTCCCATAGCATCTAACTATTTGATCATAAACATTTACTTAACCTGGATGTGATGCTTCATTTTGCAACCCTCTTGGCTGAGTCAGGGAGTGCCTAGACATTGAGTCAAACATTATTCTGGATATGTGGTCGAGTGTTCCTGGATGAGAAACTTTTCCTGGAGCAAGGTAGATGAACCTCAGTCAATCCAAGACCTATAGGGAGTGGGGAGAAAAAAAAGCTGGGTACAAAGGAACTCTTCCTGACAGTCCTGAACTGGGACATTGGTCTTTTCCTGCCTTTGGACTCCAACTGAAATGTTGGCTGTTGGGTTTGAAGCCTGTCAGCTTTCAGACTGGAACTCTCACCATCAGCTCTCCTGGCTCTCTGGTCTCTAGACTGAGACTGGAACCACACATGGCCTCTCCTGGGTCTCCAGGTTGCTGATGGCAGATGTTGGAATTTCTCTCTCCCCATAATCATGGGTTCTTTATAAATCTCTTCCTCTGCATATACATTATGTAGGTTCTGTTTCTCCAGAAAACCTTGACAAACACATTCCCCAAGCTTCATTTATATATGTATATATGTATGTGAGGCACAATAAATTAACTCACTTTTACTATGAGGATTAAAAGGACCATGTATGTTTGTGTGACTTTTTAAAAAGCAATCTTACAGTGAAAGAAGAGGTTGTGAAAATTTAAGTTCAGTTGGATATTTTAATATATAGGTTTCTTGCCTTTTTATACATAAATAACCCTCAAGAGTACATGGGGTATAAGTGAGGAAAGTTGGGGCCAGAGGTGTGGTAAGCATTTCCTTCCACCCCTGAAAGTCCCCTGAACTGTGTTTTCAGGTTAGCAAGCTCTTCCAATTAATTAATGAATGAAACACCTGGTGATCTTGTGGTTGCCCTATAAATGCAATCAAAGCCTCTAGCAGAACAAACACAACCTGAGAATGACTTTGGCTCAGCGGAGTGGCTGAGATGCTTCACACTTCTCTATGAACCTTCTTGAGAAGGGCACTTGGTGTCTAAATACAATCTCACTCCCAGACACAAAATCTTGTTCACTGAAACTTCCTCCTCTCTACTCAAAGCTCCATCTTCAAACACCTTCTTTCTGCTAAATTCGCTCATGGAGAGGACAGAAAACCGCTTGGCTCACTTGGTGTTGAGGGAGATGTAATGAAGTGCCTCCGGTCTTTCCCAGGAAGCTCCCATTCTCCATGGTCATCTCCTCCCTGTGTTCACGCCATAGACACTGGAGACTCACACTAACATCTCCTAGGTTCATCAGCAAAGAAACCATCATCCTTATATTCCCAAAACATACCTACCAGGTTCTCTCACCCCTGCCCCAGGACTCCACGGGGTGGTTTCAGGCTCCCTTCCCAGCACCTACTCCACTTGCATTCTAACACCCCTCCTCCCCATTTCACAGGATCCACATCAAGTCAAGGTGGGGGAAAGGACCTCTTCCATCCCTCATGTGGTGCGATTGTTATGGAGTGATTCTTTTCAGGCTTTAATTTTTGATAGTTCAAAATAAGCTCAAGGAAGTTATAAAACATTCATTTTTTTTAATATAATCCACTCTGTCTTGAAACTCAAAAGTTAAACATTCTCCTGCCTCTTATATTTTGTACTTTTTGTAATACCATTGTGCCAAAAACAATAGCCTTCCCTGCTATGTGATTAGAGTATGGGCAAGAGAAAGTGCAGGAAAAATACATACGTTAGTAGCAAAATATTGCTCTGACACAAATAAAACACTCACAGCATTTGTCTTGGGGGCTCCCCACATGTCCCCTTCTTGGTTGTCTTTTTGGAGTCTCGACTTTGCCGAGGACACATGTTCTTGTGTTCTTAACTCCTACCAAATCAAAGATTTGAATCAAAAATAAAACTCAAGTCTGGATGATGGAATTCCCAGCATCAGACAGATTTTAGAGTAATAGGTATTTCCAGATTTCTAAAAGTGACACCAATAGCAATAATTTCTTCACCAGCCATTCTATGTATTAGGAGAAATCTTACCACTCTGGCCAGAGATGACTATTTCAAACTCTAGTGTCAAGTCACATACAAAAAGAGTGGAAATTATACACAGCCTCTCTGAAAACGGTGTCAATTGTAATAAATAACATTAAAATGAAGTTCCAATTTGTGAGTGGTAATGTTAAACCAAAAAGACTGAATAACTGCATAGGAGGTAACCGGAGTATGAGTTTTATCTAAAGCCCACTTTAAAATGACCATTAAATTCTGCAGGCATCTCATGACTGGGAAAATACCAAAAAGCAGCCAAAGACTGGGTTATAATATCATATTGATAAATTGGAGGGATGGTCTGAAATCAATAAAATGAAGGTCAAATAAGGTTGAGAGAATGCAGAAGGGAGCAAAGAGACAAAATGAAAAATCACATGGGAGCATCTAAGTCCCAAAGAAATAATGACTCAGAATCCGCTGCAATAAATGTAGATCAACCCTGAATGTTGCCTTCTTCCACACCTAAAAGGTAAATGCCTTCAATAAGTGGTACAAATAGAAATAATACTGGCTCCCTATATGTACTGATACTGTACATACTATATTTAAGACAATGTCAAACAGAAAAATTAAAAAGACACTAGGAGTCAGAGGCGACTTAGGATATGACAATATGATTTTTAAAAAATATTTGAATCGAGAACTGAAGAAAGGAAGTTGAATGAGAGTTATGAGGCTCTGCTTTTGGCAGTAACTGGAGACCAAATAACTGCTTTTAAAAGTGTAAATGACCATCACCAAAAGTAAGGGGATTAGGATTTGATGAGTCAAAATTTAGAGAGACTTCTTTCCCAAATAACGGAATTATGTTACCGACTTAAAATTTAGGATAATGAAATCTTAGGTCAGTGAATGACTTTAGCAACAGGAGACTTCTTAAATAAGTAGAGAAAGACAATAAAGAAAAATGACATTGATATCTGGTAAAAAATTAATTCTTTTGCAGCTGGATAGAGCATAATAAAAATTACATTCATCATGGCAATATGAGGAAATAAAACAGGTGATATTTAAGAATCCATTAATCAATGCCAATCCAGAACCATCTTGCCTCCGCAGAAATCACAATCATGACAAGCAATAGAACAGAGAGATACTGCTTCCAAGAGATGACAAATGGTGCCTTTTGAATATTACCGAGTACCCAGTACTATGATGGTCATCAGACTACTAAAATAATATTAGTAATATAGAGTGATCTTATTTCTGTGTGGTGCCTTACCATCACTGAATCAGATTTTGGCTTTCTCCAAAGGTGCTTCAGCTAACTGGTTGCCCACAGACACCTTGTTCTCCTGAACTCTGACTCTTGGCTCCTTATACGTGGCATTTTTTTGAGACCACATTAACTCATTAACTAAGTCAGCCATGGTTGTTGCCAATGTATCACATAAGCTCTACTGGTAATTTTGAGAATGTTTTTCAGTCCAAACTTTGCAATGACAGAGAAAATACTAATTACATTTTTAAGAGATGCTGTCAAGTTCTCAAAATAAAACTAATCTTGGGCTGGGGATGTGGCTAAGCGGTAATGTGCTTGCCTGGCATGCGCGGGGCACTGGGTTTGATTCTCAGCACCACATTAAAAAAATAAAAATAAAGATGTTGTGTCCACCGAAAACTAAAATTATTAAAAAATTCTCTTAAAAATAATAAAATAAAACTAATCTTGTATTTTGAAACAAATTCAAGGGGGCTGGGGTGGAGCTCAGTGGTAGAGGATTTGCCTGGGATACCCAAGGCCCTGGGTTCCATGTCTAGTACCATGCAGAAAACATACAAAGCAACAACACTGCAGGGGACAGAAGAAGTAAATAACAACAACAAAAAAAATGAACCATGAAAGGGTACCAGGGTGACAAGAAATCAAGCATTGCAGCTCTGAGAAAATGTTTATGTAAAGGAAACTTTTAAAATAGAACTTCAAAAGGATAGATTCAAAATACTTTGAGGTTTATTGTTTTATCTCTAAACTGGGTGCCATGAAGCTACCAAAAAGTCCATGATATCAAGGAATACAATTCTAACTGAAAAGATAACACTAAGGGCTGGGGATGCAGCTTGGTGGTGGAACACTTGCTAGCATAAGTGAGGTCCTGGGTTCAATTCCCAGTACTTCAAAGAAGAAAAAAAAAGAAAAAGGAGAAGGAAAAGACTAACAAATATCAAATGAGAAAACTATGAAAGGTAGTATACAGTTATGGGATAAAACATGTGAATTCAAAATTCATGTCACAGAAACTCAGAAAAGGGGGAGATCAATGTATACACAAAAGTCCCCTAAGAGCATGGAGATCATTGTCTGTTTGGTAGAGATCAACAAGGCGGCATTACTGGTCAAAAGATCAATGCAAATCAAGCAATGCACACAGCAATATCCAGAAGAGGAGGGTGCACCTATGGAGGGAATAGCTGAATACAATGAAAATGTCTTCTGAAAGCCAAGATGGTATCAGATTGCAGAGGGTCAAGAAAACCTCACAGTTCACTTAAGTCTGATACAATGACAGGTGAAGAGATTACCTAGTCAGGAAATAGCATGTCAAAAACATCAACAAAAAGACCAGCCTTGTAGAGAGATATTCCAAAGCTCTAAATTCAACTCTTGATCTACTTGCAGTATTACTGTGCAAACTAGATGAAATTGTGATATTCTCAAGGCCTGAATGCAGCCTTAGGTTCAGCATTGTAAGCTTTTTGCATTAGATGATATAATGAATAACACTGATAAAAACGAGCCAAAGTGCCTGTTCTAAGTAAAAGGATGTATTTGTAGCATATTGTCTTAATGTAACACTCAGAGCCGGGCATGCTACTTACATAGCTGCACACCTTTGCCTGATATCTTGGGTGCAAATCTAGAGCTTTCTGCCTAGTTCAAATATGTATCTATAGCAAGACTAACAAAGGTTCTTTAACTTGGAAATTTATAGAAACAACATATCTCTCAACAGATTGGGAACGACTCCCACGCAAGAACTATAAGTTATGATGCAGTTAATTTAAGCATATTTGTGTAAAACAAACTTCAAGTACTCACTAATTTGCGATTCTTCACCAAAAAAGGTGAAATGGGAGCTTCAGGGAAAGAATTAGGTTTCATCCATATTCCTCCTCTTCTAGGTGCTACTGTTTTTAGGCTCATCCATACTGTTTGTGTTGTGTGTGCAATGTACATTGCTGCACATGTACAAAGTTGTGTTTAGAGTTTTTATCAACTTCATCAGTAAAAAGACAGTTTGGCACCTGTTGCAAAAATGTTTCTAGAGTTTCTTGGAGAAGGGCCTCTCCTCGACTTTTAATGCTTTAGCAGATTCTGGTTTTGATTGTAGCACTCTGCCTGCTAATCAACCTGTCTTTCTGCTCCATCTGAACAGGAGTGATTAGGGTTTTCATGAGCCTCCATACTGATACCATCTTTGCTTTCTGAAGATGTTTCCACTATAGTCAGGAATTCTCTTCTCCAGCCAGACCTCACCTGCTGTACATATGTCTGCATGCATTATTTGGTTTACACTGATCCATTTTCCAACCTCCTCTCATCTTGGTTGGGAGAATAACTTCCAGATTGAAGTCCAAACTTAAAAAAAAAAATCGATAAACACAAACATCCCCAATTTTTATTTCTTGTGTGATATCATTAAACACTTTTTTTTCTGATTGTGAAGATTGAGACTTTGTTTTGTATCCAGTGGAGCAAATTTTGCCCTTTCTTTCAAAGGAACAGATTGTAAAATACTTGAAACACTTTGGAGGGAAATCTGCAGCCTGTCACAGTTGTCCCCTTAGCAACAGACTGATTTACACACCAATTGCCATATGAGCTAACGAATGACCCATAAAATCTTTTCAGGCACTACAGACCATACAAATGCTAAAATAGAATGGCCTAAGAATATTAACTGAAAAAAAATAGGAAAAACTCAATTTACATACACATGTATTTACCAAAGCAGCACGTGAGAACCTCTACCACTGATTCATTCAGTTATTGGACATTGATTAAACAACCACTCTATTGCAGGCACTGTGGCTAAAAATACCTCTAAGAGGTATTCTATTCTAAATGAAGAAAGTCCCTGAGTTATTTGTCTGCCATCACATTTCCATGAACTTATACTCAGAAAAGGGTAAATTATAGATAAATGGAACAATGGAAAGGACCTCACTTTGGTGAAACGAAGAAGAGATCCCCACCTGAGATCCACCTCTGGACTTAACATCCATGTTCTTCTAAGTATCCAAGGACACAGCCTCTAAAATAGTTATATTTGGCTGGGGATGGAGCTCAGTGGTTAAGTACCCCTGGGTTCACTCCCTAGAACCAGAGAGAGAGAGAGAGAGAGAGAGAGAGAGAGAGAGACGGGGGGGGGGGAGAGAGAGGGAGAGGGAGAGGGGGAGAGAGAGAGAGAGAGAGAGAGAGAGAGAGAGAGAGAGAGAATATGAATGAAACCTCTAAAACAGAAGCCATGTAACCATAGTGGACTGCACACACAGGAACTCGAGTTTTAAGACAGTAAATGTACTTTTGTGTGAAAAATGGAAATGACATATGGAAATGACATGGGCACCTCCGTTTGACAACTCACCCACTTTAAAGTTTTTTTATTTCATTTTAGCCATAATAAGCAAGTTGCTCTCGAACCCCTCAATTATTAATTGGTCCACTTTAAAGCTATGCTCTCTGTTCCGTATGGCTGGCTCTTTATTTGAGAAGCATTAGTATTCATTTTTAAATGCTTAATCATGTAAGATTTTACTTCAAACTCAATAATTTAGCATGCAAAGTTTCTAATTGATGAAAATGTCAAACACAAAAAGATAGGAATGTCTAATTAGTTAAGTGCCTTAAGTTTTTGACAAATACTAAGTGGACTTGTTGAGCACTTGCTGCCAGAACTCCAGAGTTTTATTAAATATAGAAATGGAGAAAATCAGCATCTCTAAATACACAATTCTCCATGACCTAGGCCATGCCCAAACCTCCTCATTTTCTGTTCTGAGCCTCTTCTCTGAGAAGGGTCATTCTGTGTACTGTTTCACTTATACCATGTGCTTAAAAACAAAGCAAAGCAACAAAAGAAGAGAACAATGAAAACAGTCTTGGATGCTAGAACTGAGCGACTGTGAATAAGCACACTTTTATTTTGGACGCGCGCGCGCGCGCACGCACGCACACACACACACACACACACACACACGATTTGAATGGAATGTCCTCCAAAAGCTCATGTGTTGAAAGGATGGCCTCCAGTGCTGCAAGTTTGAGGGGGTACTTTCAAGCACAGTTTGGTTCATGAGGGACCTGACATCATCCATGGGTTAATCCATCAGATGGATTAATTGATGGACAGTATGATGAACTACTGGAAGCTGGTACCTGGTTAAAAGAAGTAGATCATTGGGGATGTGCCCTAGTATGGTTTGTCTTCTCCTATCCCTTTCCTTAATCTCTTTTTTGCACCCTGTCTGCCATAAGCTGAGAAGTTTCCCCCTGCCATGTCCTTACACCATGAGGTTGCTGCCTTGGGGCCAACCAACCATGGACTTACTTCTCTGTGAGCCAAAATAAATCTTTCCTCCTCTAAGTTATTCTTGTTAGGTAATTTGGTCATAGGGATAAAAAAATTGAATGATACACTGTGCATATACTCATACACCTGCATACATGTGTGTGGGGGGATTATAATGAATTATGCAAGTAGGGAAGCTAAGTATGATTTACTCTATCAGCCCCTCTGATTCTCAGGTCTTTAATTCAGACTGAATTACACCAGCTTTCCTGGGTTCCCAACTCTCACACTACAGATTGTAAGGTTTAGCCTCCATACTAGCACTCTCTCTACTAGCAGCCTATCTCTACCCCTACCCTTTGTGTGTGTGTGTGCGTGTGTGCATATGTATGAGTATATGTACAATCTGTTGTTCAACTTTTTGAGGAATTGATAGTCTAAGTTCTAGTCTGAGACAAGAAAAGACAGGTAAATTAGAAAGCAAAGGGAAGTGATTTCGTTCCACTCAGGATTTCCATGGAGTAGATGATGCTAATCTACAATGTAGAGGGCAATCTACAAAAGCCCACAGACACAATTGTGAATCTCATCTGGAAACACCCTCATATACACCCCCAGAGTAATGTTTAATCTGGGCACCCACATGCCCAGTCAAGTGACACATAAGATTAACCACCACCGGTGCTTTCAGCTTATTCATTCTATGGACACATTTGGTGAAGTGTTGTTTCTTCCTTCTTTCCTTCCTTTTTTCTTCCCTTCCTTCAGGAAATGCTTTGGGGAATGAATATTACACCAAGGTTTTATCTTTTTCTTTATAACACCTTTATTGATATATAACTAATATATCATGAAATCCACCAATTCATGAGTCTTAACTTTAGATCTTTTTTTACGATCATACTTAAAAGCATCTGAAATGCTGATTTTCAAGAAGCTTATGATCCAGCAGGGAAACAAAACCAGAAGCCTTCTCACTTTCCATTAAAAAAAAAAATCCACAAAATATGGTGGATTTTCTTAACCTGAAAGTATTCTGAATCAATGTTTCCAGTTCAAAACTCTTCCTTAGCTGGGCACAGTGGCACATGCCTGTAATCCCAATAGCTGAGGCAGGAGGATCTTGAGTTCAAAGCCAGCCTCAGCAAAAATAAGGGGCTATGCAAATCATTGAGTTGCTCCAAATAAAATATAAAATAGGGATGGGGATGTGGCTCAGTGGTTAAGTGTCCCTGAGTTCAATCCTTGGTATTCTACCCACCAAAAAAAAATCTTTTCCTAATATCTATACCCATACTTCTCATTTGCTGGAAATTTCTACCCAAGTATTCAGAAATATTAAATTAAGTCTTTTAAAAACTTAACTTTCCAACTTCCCCCCTTAAAACTGTTCTTCAGGGCTTTGATGCATTTTTCTGCCAAGATCTGGGTTCACAGTACCCTATCCATCAAATTCCCCATGTTGGAAGGCTAATAGGCTTCCTTGAGGAGTGCCCTCAACCTAAATCAGCTAGCAAGATTATACTTTATAAATTCCTTTCTAATTGCCTTCTCTTCTTTCTAAACTTAGTTACATTTATCATATGCATCAAAATATTTATAAGTTTATTTTCACCCCTGTTAAGTTAAAATCCCACAAAATGGTATTTTCTTAAGTTTGTGTCCTGAGCATCTTGCATAGCTCTTGGCACACAGCAAGTTATCTTAATAATTAAACAGTTGATGAGAAAATGTTGACTAAGTTCCCTATGAACTAATATTTCCTGAAAATGAGTTTTAAACTTTTCTATTGGAAAATGTAATATTCTAGGACAGTGGAACAGTCACATTTATTCTAACATGTATTATTTTCTATATTTGAATAATCTGGTCCCACAAACTGCTCATTCTTAAATGCTGTCTTCATAACCCTGCTCCCAAAACTGTAATTATACCATTTCCAATCCTTGGAAACACAGCAAATCTAGGAGCTAATGGACACCATCCCTAGGAAAGAGTCGATTAAAACCAGCCAAAAATCCTACAAATGTACAGCTCCCCTTGCCAGGAAAGCACGTTGTGTGTAAAGCTCTGCTGAGGCCTCCTCTTCCCACAGAATAGCACCTAGAGGAGGTGATAGAATGCAAGAACATGTGGCATTATGCTTGGAATGTTTCTCTGCCTAATTGGCCTGAATTTATGAGTACATAATAACCTTCTATGCATTTTCAAACCCGGACAACATTATAAAATAAGCCTGAGTAATAGCCAGGCTGCTTTGTTTTATGGGGATCTTTACAACATGAGCAAGCTGTGCACAAATGCATGGGGTCTGCACAGATGTTTGCATTCATTTATACTTCTCAGGGCAGCAGCCACAATATGAGTGCAGTTTGGACAGCATCATTAAGAATTATACTTAGATTCACTTTATTAGATTACAAGGAAATGTGTTTCTTCCCCCATCCAATTCACTTTAGAAGTTGAGAAGTAAGATGGCCAATAGGTGACTACCTCTCTCTCTCTCGAAGCTCTTTTCCCAAATTACTATAATATTTGCTTTCATATTCTGGTCTGTGTGTTCCACTCTTGTTTTGTATTTTCAATAGCTAATCAGCTCCAGGAGCAGAACATAACTACTGTTCAGGGCCTGCTGGGGTTTTTTTCTTCCTTGCTGTCTGGTTATTTGAATTAATGCTATAATATCTGAGATGCCATTACATTACACCAGAACAACCTTTCCTTTGCTATGAGTACCAGTGAGAACAGTTTGTAAGTAATATTATACTTTCTTGATTCAGTAAGTGGATAATTTGTTCCAGTGAGAAAACTTGTATGACTTTCTTCCTATGAAAATAAATGAAATAAGCTATTCACCTAGCTTTTCAGTACTCCACTATAAGGTTTGTTTTGGATTCTAAAAGACATTAAGGAAGGCAAAGAGGTAGAAACTTTGGAAAGTATTACCAGGGCCCTGATAACAGCTTCAGCTAGTAATGAGCTTGGTCATTCTCCTTTGCAATATGCCAAGCTCCTCATCATAGACTTGGATTCACCACCACTCTGAATAAGCTAGAAAGAAACAAGCTCATCTGAGATGAAGGGACCTTATCTAGGTCCCTTCCAGGCAGGAGGGGCTCCTGGATGAGGTTTCCTACTCAGGCATACCAATGTAGACCAATGTCACTGAATCTGTAACATCTCTCGGGATTGGGATATTACAGAATGGGATTAATTTTTTATTTTCACTTATAAAATCCCATCCTAACCAAGACTGACCTAGAAACATATTTAGCTAAAACCATCAATTCCAACTGCCTATTTCATCAGATAATGTGCTTTTAAAAATTGCTTCAAGTCAGTTTTTCTACCTCAGCTCTACTGATATTTGGGGCTGTACAATTCTTGATAATGGGGCTGTTCTGTGCAATATCCACTGTTTCACAGCATCTCTGGCCTCTACCTGCTAGGTGCCAGGACCCCCCTCCCTCAAGTCATGAAAACCATAACCATTTAGAGACATTGCAAAAATCACTAATCACTCCTGGTTGAGAACTACTGGTTTAAATATAATTAGATCATTTTAAATTAAAAAATTGGTACTGCTTAACTTTTAAGAATCTAATGCCATAGAGTAGAGGGCATGGGTGAGGTAGATACATGGGTTTCCTCATCTGTAAAATATAGACCATAAAAACTTGCAATTGAAGGTAGCTGAAAGACAATGTATGCAAAGTCCTAGTTAAGTGTCTGGAGCATATTAGCCATTTAAAAAGGAATAACCATTTAATCATCAGGAAATGAAATTAAACCTTACATTCAGTCTCAAGATCAGATCCATTTTAAAAGTCTTCCTCAATTCTCAATGGAAAGGGTATGAGAGAGATTTGGCTCAATCTGTACTAACCCCATTATATTGTTTGGACTAAATTTTCTACAAAAATTTATCTTGTGCCTTTAAAAAAGTTGGTAACTTCTCCCTAATGATGGAACAAGTTCTAGGGTTGTTAGATTCAACCAGGCCAAGAGAATGTACTATTTAAACAGCAGAGTGATCCCACACTATGGTCTGTCAAGTGCCAGCTACCAGTGTTCCAAGGAGTAGCAATAGGTCACAACTAAAGTTGGAAATTAAGAAGAGTCCCTTATCATTCCTCAATGTGGTGAGCCTTAGGAGCTCAGAAAAAAAAAAAAATGTGGTTAGTGATAAGGAGATCTTTAGCCTATGAGTAATGAGATAGAATGAAAGATAAGTTGAATGGAATCAACAAGGTCAAATGCTGAAAGACTCAAATAAGAATCTTCCAAGACCAAAGTAACTGCTTTAAAGTGGGGACAGAAGACGAAGTCAAAGATTGTAAACAGGACATCCTGGAACGTCCAAAATAGCAATACCAGCATTTGCTGTCATTTCATAGGTTTGGGATTAAAAAGCTCTTCTTTTTAGAACATGTGAAGGTGCCTGTTGCTATCTGGTGTTCATACTTAGGAGGAGTTTAGAATAAAGCAGTCATAGCATGAAGAGGGCAGGGCCGAGTGATGGATCTTGGAGCTACAGTTGAATAACAAGCACACGGTTTTACTTACATAATTACTACTTTGAACAACAGAGCTATACAACAGATAGCCACAAGTAAAAAAGAATAAAGAACTATCTCACTCCATAAGCCTTGTATCTTCCTTTCCCTGGATGAAAATCAGGGTAGATTCTGTAACCTATGTGCCTATACTCTGATAATTGAGTGTCCTTCAATTTGACCCCTAGATCAGTAACAATTTAATCATAAAATTTCCTGCCCAGTGCCCTATCAAAACTCAGACTCTCTCTCAGGCGGATCTGAAGACTGTTACCTGCAGGAAGCAACAGGAAAGGGTTTGGTGTGCCTTTCAACCGAAGTGTCTAAAAATTCCTCCCAAGCTGAGATGAGGAGAAGAGGATAAAGGATAAGAGTATAGATAGTGTCTTCCTGAGGGGAGTCCGTCTGGAGTTGTTTTTATCTGCTTTTGTCATCAAAATCTCCTTCTCACAGGGGCCTTCACAGAGCTCTCATTGCTGTGGACCTTTTGCCTGCCTCACCGATGTCAAATGGCCCTACTCACCTCGTTTAGGCGCCTGGTTCTGCAGTCCTCCTCTTCACAAATTCTTCTTCTAAGGGCTCTGTTTTCCCCCAGGAAGCCATCTTGGAAGAGTCCTCGCACAATGACTCTAGACGCCTGGCAGACTGGCTCTCTCCTCCTGAGCACCCCTAGGCCTGGGGAGACATACCTCTATAACCCATCATGGGTGGAATTATGGCGTCTTCCCCAACACAATCTGCACTGTGGCCACACTACACATTGCACTTTAGAGCTCTCAGACAAAAGCCCTTCTACTCCCCTTCCAATGCAGACACAATACACAAGCTCCCCAAAGGGTCTGCTCCAAGCCCCTCCAATTAGACTTGCGTAAGGGAAAAGCACAGAGAAGTAAAATTCTCCAATCGTCAACCACTTCCAACCTCTACAGCTTTAATTTATAGTCAAACAGGTGAATGGATGAAGATCAATTCCACATTCAGGGTCTCATTTTGGAACGTGTGGAGTAATCGACTTCAACTTCAGCAGACAGTGAAAAGAAATGTCCTCCTATCGACATCTTTTCTATTAGTGGAGGCTCATTTTAGGTTGTTAGAAGAGATGGACCATGATGTATCCCTAAAGTGTTGGTGGAGGTGCTGAGGTAGTGGGAGAAGGCAAGGTTAAGAGTCAATCTCGGCTCCACAGCCAGGCTGCTTGTGGAAAGTTCCTTGTCACCCACAGAAAAGTCAGTGAGACTGATGGACTTGTTTTTTAAACCACTGAAGCATGAACAGGGTGGTCACTACTATGCCACAGCTTCCCTTCAGGCCCAGATAAGTGACTTTTACCCAGTTGATAAGAGGCCGTCCAAACATTTTTTTCAAAAATGAATGGACAAAAATCCAGTTAAGGTTAAGAAGATGCCCATCTTCCTGGGGGACAAGATGTTGCCTCAGAGATTCTCCAGAATGCATCAAAACTTGAAAAATGATAGTTTAAAAATGCCTTCAATAGAGAATTAACACAATGAGTATTTGGCGGGAAGTCTGGTTACTAAGAACAAGACTCCATGCAGCAGATGTTACTGACAGAAACCTCCTACAGAGGGAGGCTCTGAATGGAACTAGGTTAATAGGAGATGGCCATGCTTCCAGAAACTAAAAAAGGTCTAGTGAGAGATAATGAGCTTTGGTGTTTTTTTTTTTTTTTTTTTTTTTTTTGACAGTGCCACCAGACCTCAACAAACCCCCTGTCTGCTTGGAACAACAAAAATGTATTGCCTTTTTGACAGTGTTGCAATCCTACTAGTAAGAAACATGCTCTTTTGATCATATAGGAATAAGCTGTGTACACCTTACAAGGAAGGGTAATGTTTCCAATAACCATTATTTGTCAGGAACTCTAGGAAGATAACAGACCCACCGGACTTCCCCATTAACAACTGATAGGAAGATATGAAAATAATCTGAGAACCTACTTATACCAACGGTCCTGTACTGGAAAAATTCCCATTCTTCACCCAGAGCCTCTGACAGTATTTAGAGCAGAGCCCAAGGTTTATTTGAACAGAATCTTGGGCTGCACTTGACTTGAAGACTCAGAGGAGAGCCCATGAACTCCACCTGTGTCAAGATGGAGTTTTGCAGAGAGAGGTGGTATCTGAGTGCCTTGAAAAGAATGGTGCTCAGGGAAAACTGATGATTTGGGGAAAAGAGTTAATTAACAGGTAGAATATGCATCTTGAAGAACTCTTATGAAAATCCTAGTCTTGAAGAGATTTGACCTCTATGACAATAAAAAGTCCAGAAAAGCTGAAACTACAACTACCAAATGTATTACACTATACGTTGTTGCCTGTAACAAGCTATAGGTTGTAATTTTGTGTAAGTCCTTCTGAGAGTGCCTTCACCCTTTAGTTTCAACTCAGTGAGCTGATTCAGAAGATGCTGATGCACAAGGAAAAGAACAGTTCACTCCATCCAGTTTTAAGCGTGCATCTATGGTAACCTACAGTGAAAAATTCCTGATGGATACTAACTGCATCTAAGACCATGACTTTAGGAGTATCAAAGGGCAGCGATGACTTAAAAATAATAAAGCAAGAACAAATCTGTTATATTTGTAAAGGCAATTCCTAAAGCCCAAGAAAACAGGTGGCCTTTATTCAAACCCATGCTTTATAATCCCAGTATATTTCCTTTCCTCTTTAGTTATACCATAAATTAATCAAGCTCCATTACTATATGTACATACAGCTCCTTTGGGCCAGCTCTCTCCAATACATTGAAGAAATACAACATTCTCTTTTCCTCCTGGAAATGGTAGAAACTTAGGATACACAATGGCAGAATACACGTAGTCTCCCTACTAAAAGGAAAGTGTCTATAAAATAAAGACGACTGGGTAATTCATAGGCAATTCTGATGGCTCAACACATTAAATAGGCTGTTGGTTAAAATTACTCAGGAGTCCTAGAGAGTTCTCTTCTGTTTTCTACCTCTGGAGTCCATAAAACTGATTCCCAAACCCCTTTACCCAATTACAATTTTATCACTCTGCTCTTATTCAAATAACCACATGTCACAGTGCTGGAACAGCCTTTCTCAGATGAAGAACTATTTTATCTTTGAGAGTGACACACTCTGAGCTTGTGGGGATGATTGGTGGCACAGCACAGATGGACAGGAAATTGTGTGCCTTCCCCAGCACACTGCTCAGATAGTTTACTAGTGAATATAAACTACAGAGGATGTGTTTGGGGCAAAGAAATGTGGGTACCCTAGAAACCCAAAATGCTGCATGCCCCTCACAGTAGGATCAAGTTAGCTAATAGACCTCCCCTCTCTTTCAGTTCTGTTCCTCCAATGGGGAACATGAGAGAGCTCCTTGTTTTATGATACTCCACTCATAATAAATTTGAAATCTATCAAAGAGAAATCACTCCTGCTGCCATTTTTTCCCCACAGGAAGATAATGATTCTTAATAAAAGGCCTAAAGATGATCCCAGTTATCAGAAGTAGCTGTTTGGGGCTTTTTTTCTGACATTTAAATAAGCCTACATTCAGGAGAAAAACTTTGTGAACTCGAACCATTTCTGTGGTAGAGCTCTGGTGCCTATTACCCAATAGGGGGTTAAATAAATGAAATTTGTGAAGGTTGCTATTTTTCTTTCCTCGGGGGGAAAAAAAAAACAGCCTAGTATGTGAAAGCATCATATTTTTCTTTCAAATGCTTAATTTTATTAAAGAGTATTTTGTTGATGTACTTCTTGTATGAACCTGATTTGCCTTACATAATGCATAAATTCTTGATTGGGGGAGGGGGGATGTATTTTGACCTCAAAAGACAAGTGAGATTTCAATGGATACTAAAGTTTGGGCAAAAGAACTTGGACAGAATATTCACTAAGTCAATAAAGTTCAATTGATGATTGCAACAAACTCAGACCCAAAGGAGCACTCAAGAGTTATCGAGCAGCACCAACCCAAAAGTCAGGAAATTCTGCCCATTTCTCATTGGTATTGATGTCATTAACTATCATATGCCATGCCTACTTTATGAGTCTTTTTTCAACTGCTTAATGACTAGATTAAGCTGAGGAAAACCATGTCTCAGCAGCAAATCACAACATTAAGCTTAACTATCTCAAGAGATAAGACCACTTGACTTCAGAGAAGGTTCTCTTTCATCTTAAGGCCAAGTGCAAAATGAGTTTTATCCTTTAGGGTAAAATATACTAAACGGTAAAAGACTGACACTTCCTCCAAGTTCTGGAGAAAGGCAAGGATGACCTCTTTATCCACTTGTATTTAATATGAAGCTAGAACTCCTAGCTAGTGCACTTAGACAAGTTAAGGAAAGAAAAGATATTTAAATCAGAAAGAAAGATGTAAAATTATCTCTGGTTCTGAAAATATGATCTAATAAAAGGAAAGCCTTAAAGATTTTAAATTATTAAAAAATAATAAACAAATCCAACAAAGTTGCAGGATACAAAATGTGCACATAAAAATGAGTTGTGCTATCTAGAGCAGCAATGAAGAGTCTGAAAAGAAAAATTAAGAAAACAATTCCATTTGTAATAGAATCCCAAACCAAAATACTTGGGAATAAACCTAATAAAAAGGTAAAAGACTTACTTATACACTGAAAATTATTAAATGTTGCTGAAAGAAATTGGAGATGCAAATAAAGACAATCTGTATTCGTGGACTGAAAGACATTGTATTGTTAAGATTTTCAATTTTCATATTTAATGTAATTCCTATGAAAATCAAATGGAATTTTTTTTCAGAAATAGAAAAATATATTTTAAAATTCACATGTAATCTCAAGGTACACCAAAACAGTTAAAGCAATACTTAACAAAAAGCAACAAATTTGAATGTCTCTTACCTCCTGATTCCAAAATTTATTACAAAGTTGCTGCAGTCAAAACATGTGGTACTTCCATGAAGATATATAAAGATCCGAGAAGCAGTATGTAAGGGTAAGAAATAAACCTCATGTACATGATTAAATGACTTTCAATAAGGGTACCAAGATCATTCAATGGGAGAAATACCAGTCTCTTTAACAAACAGTATTGAGAGAATCTATTATCAATATGCAAATTTTACCTTACACCATATAAAATAAAAACTCAAAATAGATCTGAGACCTAAACATAAGACCCAAAACAATAAAAAGAATACAAAAGTTAAGTGTTTTGCTACTTGTATTTGACAATGATCACTTGGCTAGGACACTAGAAGTATAAGAAATAAAAGTCAGATTAAATTTAAAGATCAATTGGACTACATCAAAACTGAAAATTTTTGTACAGAGGACACAGTCAATAAGGAAAAAAGGCAATCCGTGAAATGGAAGAAAATATTTGCAAATTAACTAAGGGGTTAATATCCAGAATACATAAAAATAACTTCTACAACTGAAGAAAATTAAACAAATAACCTTATTTTTAAATGGCAAAAGGATTTGAATAAATACTTTATCAAAGAAAATGTACAAATAGCCAACAAGCTTGTGAAAAGATGCTTAGCAGCATTAATCATTAGGGCAATGCAATGAGGTACTACCACACACACATTATCATGGCTACCATCAAAAAGTAGGGTGGGGAAGGGATAGAGGGAGGCAGGCAGACAAAAAGTTCAGAAACTAACAAGTATTGCAAAGAACTGATATAATTCTTTGTGGTTTATCAGATCATAATGGAATGAAATTAGAAAACAACACCGAAAACCCTACAGAAACTGTATAACCACATGGAGATTAAACAATACAATTTTGAATTAAGACTGTGATAGAAGAAAGCAGAGAAGAAAATTTTAAATTCTTAGAATCCAATGGGAATAGTTAAACAACATACCAGAATCTTTGGGACACAATGAAGGCAGTTCTAAGAGGAAAGTTTATAGCTATGAGTGTCTACATAAGAAAATTAGAAAGACACGAAATAAAGTCCTAATGATGCATCTCAAAACCCTTAAAAAAGAGAACAAACCAATTCCAAAACCAATAGAAGGAAGGAAATAAGTAAAGTAGAGCCAAAAATCAATGAATTGAAAGTAAAAACACAATACTAAGGATCTACGAAGCCAAGAGTTGATTCTTTAAAAAGATAAAATTGTTATGCCCTTAGCCAAACAAACAAAAAGAAAGAGCACCAAATTAATAAAATGAGAGATTGAAAAAGAAGAAATCACCACAGACTCAAAGAAATCCAGAGGATCATTAGGGACTATTTTGACAACTTTTACTATAAGAAATTGAAAAACGAAGAATAAATGAATACATTTGTAGATACATATGACCTGCCAAGTTCAATAAAAATGACATAGAAAACCTGAATAGATCAATAACTAGCAATGAGTTAGAAACAGTAATAAAAGCCTTCCAGTACCAGATGGATTCTCAGCTGAATGCTATTAGCCTTTTAAAGAAGACTAATGCCAATGCCCCTCAAATTACTGCATGAAACAGAAAAGCATGGAAACTTCCAAATCCATTCTATGATCTTAGTATCATGCTTAGTCTGAAATCCAGATAAGGACACATCAAGGAAAGAAAATTATAAACCAATATCCCTAATGAACTTAGAGGCAAAAAATACTTCATAAAATATTAGCAAATCATATTCAACAACATGTTAAGAAGATTGTACATCATGATCAAAGTGGTTTTATCCCATAGTTGCAAAGATGGTTTGACATAAGCAAATCAATAAATGTATCACATAAACAGATTTTGGACAAAAGTCCAAAATCTTTTTTAGTCATCTCAATTGGTGCAGGGAAAGCCTTTCACAAAATTCAGCACCATTCATGATAAAAACACTAAGGAAACTAGGGATAGATTGAACCTACCTCAAAATCATAAGGACTGTATAGGAAAAACTCAAAGCCAACCACATAGCAAGTTGGAAAAAAACAAAAACATTTTCTTTAAAATCTGGAACAAAAGTGTCCAGTCTCATCACTCCTATTTATAATAGGACTAGAAATTCTAGACAAAGCAACTAGGCAAGATAGTAGATAAAAATAGGAAAGGAAGAAGGTATATTGTCAGTGTCTGCAGATGACATGATTCTATACCTAGAATATCCAAAAAAATCCACCAAAAGACTGCTAGACCTAATAAATTCAGCAAAGTATCAGCTTATAAAACCAACATACAAAAAATCAATAGCTTTGTTATATACCAAAAATGGATCTGCTGAGAAAGAAATCAGGGAAACATTTCCATTCATAAGTCTCAGAAAAATAAAACACCTAGAAATAAATCTCACCAAGAAGGTGAAACATCTCTACAATGAAACATTGATGAAAGAAATTGAAGAAGACTTCACAAGAATATGGAAAGACATGCCTGGTTCATGGGTAGGCAGAAATAATGCTGTTAAAATGGACATACAATGAAAAGCAATATACAAATTAAATACAATCTCCATAAAAATACCAATTAAATCATTCACAGAACTAGAAAAAAAAGTTCTAAATTTTATTTGGAAGAATAAAAGACCCAGAATATCCAAAGCAATTCTAAGCTAAACAAGAAATGCTACAGACATCACAATACCTGACTTCAAATTATACTACAAAACTATAGTAACAAAAGCTGCATTATACTGGCATAAAAACAGAGATATAAACCAATGGTGCAGAATAGAAGACAGAGATAAACCTACACATCTACAGTCATGTGATCCTTGACAAAGTTGCCAAAAAAACATATTAGAGAAAAGACAGCTTTTAAACAAACTGGTTATCTATATGTAGAAGAATTAGACTATACTTTTCTCTCTCAATCTGCACAAAAGTCAACTCAAAATGAATCAAAGACCTAGGAAATAGAGCAGGAATTACACAACTCCTAGAAGAAAACACAGGGTCAACAATTCAACAAATAGTCACAGGCAATGACTTTCTTAAAGCTCAAGAAATAGTGCCAAAAGATAATGGGATGACATCAAATTACAAAGCTTCTGCATAGAAAAGGAAATGATTAAGAATGTGAAGAGAGAGTTCCGGCAGAGAGCGTGGTGAGAAAGGGGAGTGCGGCCCCCGGGCCCTTTGGGGCCCCCGGCCCCAGGCCGGCTGGTGCGCTGGGGGGCCCGAGGACAGGACGCGGCCTCTCCTGCAGATCCCCGGAGCTCCTGCTGCGAGTGCCCACTGGCTGGCCCTGGCTGTGAAGGACTGGTGAGCCTGCCACCCAGATGGATGACCTGATGGCGGCAGCGACCTGTCGGGCCCCGGACCCCGAGGGCTACCGGGTCTCCTGGCTCAATCGTGCCCGTCCCAGCTGAAGCCGCCACCCGGGACGTGGCGCCTTTGGGTGGCGGCGGGCGTGGCATGTGGCGAGAAGAATGGCGGCCGCCCCAACGCCGCGGAGGCCGGCAGGGGCTTAAAGATCCCAAGAAGGAGGATGGACGTCTGAAAGCTCGACCACGCGTTGGACAGCTGAGCCGCACAGACCAGGACTCCCCGTGAGCGCTCAGTGCCGGCTCCTGGAGACCGCACCTTGTCTCGGCCAACAAAGACCGGAACCGTCCTGGAAGGTGAGCGAAGCCCCGGAAGACGGTAGAGTCACAAGCCGCATCTACCCAGTTGGAAACGCCGCCACCCTTTGGGAAGATTTCCTGGCCCTTTGTAAAAGGCCTGTGTATATAATATGAAAAAGCTGCTCTCAACTTGCCCCCCAACCTTTTAAAACTTGTGTTGCATCTGGACATTCTAAATTTGTAAAGAGGATGCCTGACGTATGATAGAGTTAGAAAATAACGCCTTGTAAATGTCCGTTTGTTTGAAAAAATCAGAAATGTCTTCTGGAAGTGACTTTGAAATGAATTTGTTAGACCACCTCTAGGAGCGACACTTGTCCACGTTTGTTCAGTGGGTTGTTGGACATGGAGGAGACTATGAGAAGGAGGTCCTGTGCCAGACTGGCTTTACGTAAAAGACATTTTTCATATAATAACCATTGTTTTGCGTGTGTGTGTGCATTTTATTCCTCATTAGTGTATATATCGTTGAAAATGCTAAATACTTTTTAAGAAAAAAATCTAGGTTTTCTAGATGTTCTAAAGTGCCTGATATATGTTAAAAGTAGAAGTGTTAAAATATATGACACATTTTGTAAATTTCTTTTGTTAAAATTCTTATGAAATGGTTTCTTTTTTTCCGGGGGGGGGGGGTGCAATAGCCAAACCCCTGTTGAATAGTACAGTTGTGTGCTGGTCCTGGGGAGCACCGTGCCAGTGTGCTTACTGAGAGCCAAGAGTTGTCTATGGGTTTTGTTTTACTTTGCTGTGTACATAGTGTATATAAAGGACAAATGAGTCCTCCTAATCTACATCTAACCTTTCTAGATGTTAAAGAGGTTGCCAGTGTATGACAAGTAGAATTAGTAAACCAGTTTTGAATATTTTGTGTTAAAATTCCTAGGAAAGATTGTCTTCTGAAAATTTGAGCATTATAGCCCACTGGGTCAGTGAAGGGCCAGAATGCTCATATTTTGAAGACATTTTCAAATTAGAACTATTGTTACATGTGTGCAGTGTATTCAAGACTGTCATGTACATAGTGGACAAATTGAGTCCTTACTTGAAACATCTAGTCTTGTCTAGATGTTTAGAAGTGCCCGATGTATGTTAAACGTAGAGGTAGTAAAATATCACTTTGTAAATATCTTTTTGCTAAAATTCATATGAAATAGTCTTTTGGGAATGGAACTATTAAACCACCTTTGTGAGCGGTATAGTACTGTCTGTATTTGCTCAGTGATGTGGAGGAGGTGGGAGGGAAGCAATTGCAAAAGGTTAGTGTGTTTATATTTGGACATTTTCAGACATCAGTTTTCTATGTTTTGTGCATTTTGTTTTTGCTGTGTATATAGTGTATATAATGGACAAATAAGTCCCAATTTTGCAACATCTAGTCTCTAGATGTTAAAGAGGTTGCCAGTGTATGACCAAGTAGTTAGTAAAATTAGAACATTTTGTACATTTTTTGTTGAAATTCATAGGAAAGCTTGTCCTCTGTAAAAAGACTTTTGGATATGGATTTGTTCGACCATCTCTAAGTGTTACATATGCCTGTACTTGTCCACTGGACTGAAAATAGAAGGTAATGAGGAGGGAGAGGTTCAAGGACAAAATGGTCATATTAGAAGATACCTCATATTTAACCATTGCTATGTGTGCAATTTTATTTACCAGTGCTGTGTGAAAAGTGGACAGGGTCTTATGTGGAATATCTAGTCCTTCTATATATTTAGAAGTGCTTGATATATTTAAAAGTAAAAGTAGTAGAATTGAAACTTTTTGTAAATAGCTTTTAAAAACTGATGAGAAATATTGTGTTTGGAATTGTTAAACCACCTCTTAACAGAATACTGTCTGTTGTACTTGTTGATTGGGTTGAGGGAGGTGGGAGGGAAGAAGTTGCAAAAGGTGTTTAACATTGTTAGTGTGTGCTAGAAAACTTCAGCTTACCCATTGCCTTGTACCGTGCATTTCATTTAACTTTGCTGTACTGTATATATTGTATATATACTGGACAAAGGAGTCCTAATTTTATAATATCTAGTCTCTAGATATTAAAGAGGTTGCCAATGTATGACAAAAGTAGAGTTAGTAAACTCACACATTTTGTACACTTTGTGTTAAAATTCATAGAAAGGCAGTCTTCTAAAAAGGACTTTTGGAAGTGAAATTGTAACATATCATGTGGCACTCAGATGTGACACATGTGACAACAGGAGAAAGAAGTAGAAGAAATGAAGGATTCTAGGCCAGAATGATCCTACTTAGAAGACACTTTCAGATATAACCATTGTTACATGTGTGTAGTTTATTTAACACTACTATGTACATAGTGGACAAACTTAAGTCCTTATTTGAAACATCTAGTCTTTCTAGATGTTTAGAAGTGCACAAAGTATGTTAAAAGTAGAGGTAGTAAATAAAACATTTTGTTATATATCTTTTTTTAAAAAATTCATGAGGAAATAACTGTCTTTTGGAAATGGAATGATCAAAACACTTCTCTGAACAGTACATATTATATCTGTGCTGGTTCAGAGAGGAAGAAGGAAAAAAAAAAAAAGAAAGAAAAAAAAAAGAATGTGAAGAGAGAACCAACAGAATGGGAGAATGTTTTTATCTACTAATAGAAGATTAATACCTAGAATATTTCTAGAACATCAAAAAATAGAGAAGTAAATGAATTAAATAGACACTTCTCAAAAGATATAAAATGGTAAAAAAAAAAACATGAAAAATGTTCAACATCCTTAGCAATTAAGGAAATGGAAATCAAGATTATACTAAGATTACATCTCACTCCAGTCAGAATGGCAGTCATCAAGAACAGCAATAATGATTTACTATTGTTATATCTTCTTGTTGGATTATTGCTCTTACCAGGAAGTAGTGACCTTTTTCTTTTAAATTTTAAACTTTTGCTTGATATCTACTTTATTAGATATGAGGATATCTACTCAGGTTTGTTTTTGAATTTCATTTGCTTGGAATATTTTCTTCATTCTTTTACCATCAGCCTGTGTTTTTTCCTATGAGTCTCTTGCAAATAGCACATAGTTGGATCTTATTTTTTGACCCATTTTGCTATTTTATGCCTTTTAATTGGGGAATTTAAACCATTTATTTTCAGTGTTATTATGGACATGTAGTTGTTGTAGGCTGCCATTTTGAGTTTTTGTTATATTTAATTTTGATTCTCAGATGATTAGTCTAAAGTTCAAGAAATGAAACCAAGAATCAATAAATGTGCTGCTTTCAAATTAAAAAGCTTCTGCACAAAAAGAGGAAATGATTCAGAGAGTAAAGAGAGTCAATGGAATGGGAGAAAATCTTTACCAGCTTCTCCTCTGCCAGGGAATTAATATCCAGAATACATAAAGAACTCAAATTCAATCCCAAAAATACAAATAGCCCAACCAATAAATGGACCAAAGAAACTTCTCAAAGGAAGAAATACAAATAGTCAAGAAATATATGAAAAAACATGTAGCATCCCTAGCAATCAGCAAAATGCAAATCAAAACTACACTAAGATTTTATCTCAGGAGGCAATCCAAGTTGGCTGGCTAGAGGGAGGCTGCATCTGGTGTCACTCCATGACCTCCAGAGAGAAAGTTTCCTGATTGGGAAGTAGAAATGAAGCAGGTAATGGAGGGGGTAAGATACAGTTTAGAGACTAAAGTAGAGACCAGGAATTGTGAGATCTACAGGCAATATAAGGAGATAAGACCAGGTGCCCACATCACAGGAACAGGCCCCAAAGGAGATCCTTGGTGTGCAGTCTTCCATAGGGGACTGGCAAGTGCTATACCCCACCTCCAGGAGCTCCATCCACAAGACCAACCCTCCCATCCTAATAACATCCCCACCCTCAGGATGGTGAAAATCAGCAAACAACAGAAAACCCCACCTATTGGATAAGAAAGGAAGCAGAAAAGATACTGAAATCCAACAAAAATAATCCTCGTATTTTCCTTTGAGAATCTGTTTTCCTACCCTCACATCCTCAACATTTGTGAAACCAAGTACTTTTCATGGATTAGGCTACAAGGACTGGAATGTCTGAACAATATATTACAGTTGTGTTGTATATACTTGTATCTCCTATTTTTTAAAAAATTTTTATGTTTGTTTTTGTACTCTCTATTGTCTTCCCACTTACTTGTCTCCCCCAAATCACTTTCTCTCTTTTCCCTTGCTTCTAACCAAATTCTTTAGATTCCTCTTTTACACCTACTAAGATCTCATAATTTTATATCCTTATGTCCTACCTCCTAAAAATCTCAGCCTTCACCCCAAATCCCATTCTCTCTTTATCAACCATCAGAAACTATAGACCCTTTTGCAAACCTACTTTTTATACTGTAGATAATAATTGAACTCACCATATCTGTATATTGTGACAAAACCATAAATGCCTTAATAAAAGCTATTTGGTTTAAGGCTGTATATTGTTTGTATTGGGATCTGTTATATTGATCTCACCTTTGAAGGACAGGAATTGTAACCCTGCAAGGACACTAAGCCTAAAGGGTAAAAAAACTAACACCTTGGATCTGCAGTGCTAGAAGACAAGACACATGAAAAACATGAAAAAACAAGAGAAGAAAGAGCCCCAGACAAACCAAGATATTACATTATAAGAATTCATGGCCAGCAGAGCAGAAGAAATGACAGAGGAGGAATTTAGGATGTACATAATTAAAATGTCCTGTGAACTAAAGGATGAATGAGAGAGCAAATACAGGCAGCAAAAGATCATTTTGATAAAGAGCTACATAAGCAAATACAGGAAGCAAAAGATAATGTCAATAAGGAGATATAGGTTCTGAGAAAAAAATACAAATTCTTGAAATGAAGAAAAAAAACAAATTTAAAACTCAATAGAAAGCATCATCAACAGATTCAATCTTTTGGAAGAAGAACCTCAGACAATAAAGACAAAATATATAATTCTGTAAATAAAGTTGACTACACAGTGAATAAGGTAAGAAACCATGAGTAGGACATTCAAGAATTAAGGGGCAAAATGACTAAGTGTAAGAATTACTGGGATAGATGAAGGCATAGAGTTATAAACCAAAGGGATGAACAATCTGTTCAATAAAATAATACTAGAAAGTTTTCCAAACATGAAAAATGAATTGGAAAATCAAATACAAGAGGCTTACAGGAAACCAAATGTACAAAATCACAACACATTCACACCAAGGCACATTGTAATGAAAATGCCTAGCATACAAATTAAGGAGAGAATTTTAAAAGCCACAAGAGAAAGGAATCCAATTATACATAGGGGGGAAAAAGTTAGAATCTTTGCAGATTTCTCAACCCAGACCCTGAAAGCTAGAAGATTCTGGAACAACATATACCAAGCTATGAAAGAAAATGGATGCCAACCAAGAATCTTATATCCAGCAAAATTAGGCTTTGGATTTGAGCATGAAATTAAAACCTTTTATGATAAACAAAAGAATTCAACAAAAGTAGTTAAAAGAATTCACAACTAGAAAGATTGCATTACAGAATAACCTCAGCAAAATATTTCATGAGGAAGAAATCGAAAACAATAAAAATCAGTAAAGAGACATATTATAGTAAAGAAAAAAATCAAAGAAGAAACCAAGTTAATACCAAAATTTTTTTAAATCACCAGGAATACAAATCATGTCTCAATAATAACCCTGAACATTAATGGCTTAAACTCATCAATTAAAAGCCATAGACTGGAAGACTGGATTTTTAAAAAGACCCAACAATATGCTTCCTTCAAGAGACTCATCTCATTGAAAAAGACATCCACAGAACTGAAGGTGAAAACATACCACTCACAAGGACTGCATAAACAAGCAGGGGTTTCCATCCTCATATCAAATAAAGTAGACATCAAACCAAAGTTAATCAAAAGGGATAAAGAAGAATGTTACATACTGCTAAAGGGAACCATTCATCAAAAAGACATAACAATTCTACATATGTACACCCAAAACAGTGGAGCATCTGTGTTCAAACAAACTCTTCTCAAGTTCAAGAGTCAAATAGACCACAACACAATAATTCTGGATGACTTTAACACACCAATTTCACTACTGGATAAATCTTCCAAACAAGAGCTAAACAAAGAAACTATAGAAATCAATAATACAATCAATAACTTACACTTAACAGACATATATAGACTATTGCATCCATCTATGAGTGAATACACTTTCTTCTCAGCAGCACATAATTCTTCTCTAAAATAGGCTATATATTATGACACAAAGCAACGCTTGCAAATATAAAAAAAAAATAGAGACACTACCATGCATTTTTTTTAAAAGAGAGAGGAGAGAGAGAATTTTTTAATATTTATTTTTTACTTTTCGGCAGATACAACATCTTTGTATGTGGTGCTGAGGATCGAACCCAGGCCACACGCATGCCAGACGAGCACACTACCGCTTGAGCCACATCCCCAGCCCACTACCTTGCATTCAATTAGATCATAATGGGATGAAATTAGAAATAAATGATAAAATAAAAAATAAAAGCTACTCCACACCTGTAGACTAAATAATATGCTACTGAATGAACAATGGCTTGCAAAAGACATCAAAAAGGAGATTAAAAAATTATTACAGGTAAATGAGAATGCTGATACAACATAGCAAAATCTCAAGGACATTATGAAGGCAGTTCTAAGAGGAAAGTTCATTGCATGGACTTTTTTTTTTTCAAAAATTTTTTTATTGGTTGTTCACAACATTACAAAGCTCTTGACATATCATATTTCATACATTAGATTGAAGTGGGTTATGAACTCCCAATTTTTACCCCAAATGCAGATTGCAGAATCACATCGTTACACATCCACATTTTTACATAATGCCCTATTAATAACTGTTGTATTCTGCTACCTTTCCTATCCCCTACTATGCCCCCTCCCCTCCCCTCCCATCATCCCTCTCTACCCCATCTACTGTAATTCATTTCTCTCCTTGTTTATTTTCCCATTCCCCTCACAACCTCTTATATGTAATTTTGTATAGCAATGAGGGTCTCCCTTCATTCCCATGCAATTTCCCTTTTCTCTCCCTTTCCCTCCCTTCTCATGTCTCTGTTTAAAGTTAATCTTTTTTTTCTCCTGCTCTTCCTCCCTACTCTGCTCATAGTTGCTCTCATTATATCAAAGAAGACATTTGGTATTTGTTTTTTAGGGATGGGCTAGCTTCACTAAGCATAATCTGCTCTAGTGCCATCCATTTCCCTGCAAATTCCCTGATTTTATCATTTTTTAGTGCTGCGTAATATTCCATAATGTATAAATGCCACATTTTTTTTATCCATTCATCTATTGAAGGGCATCTGGGTTGGTTCCACAGTCTAGCTATTGTGAATTGTCCTGCTATGAACATTGATGTGGCAGTATCCCTGTAGCATGCTCTTTTAAGGTCTTCAGGGAATAGTCCAAGAAGGGCAATAGCAGGGTCAAATGGTTGTTCCATTCCCAGCTTTCCCAGGAATCTCCAAACTGCTTTCCAAATTGGCTGCACCAATTTGCAGTCCCACCAGCAATGCACAAGAGTGCCCTTTTCTCCACATCCTCGCCAGCACTTGTTGTTGTTTGACTTCATAATGGCTGCCAATCTTACTGGAGCGAGATGGTATCTTAGGGTGGTTTTGATATGCATTTCTCTGACTGCTAGAGATGGTGAGCATTTTTTCATGTACTTGTTGATTGATTGTATATCCTCCTCTGAGAAGTGTCTGTTCAGGTCCTTGGCCCACTTGTTGGGTTATTTGTTATCTTATTGTCTAATTTATTGAGTTCTTTGTATACTCTGGATATTAGGGCTCTATCTGAAGTGTGAGGAGTAAAAATTTGTGCCTAGGATGTAGGCTCCCTATTTACCTCTCTTATTTCACTTGCTGAGAAAAAACTTTTTAGTTTAAGTAAGTCCCATTTGTTGATTCTTGTTAACTCTTGTGCTATGGGTGTCCTATTAAGGAATTTGGAGCCCAACCCCACAATATGTAGATCGGAGCCAACTTTTTCTTCTGTCAGACGCAGAGTCTCTGATTTGATATCAACCTCCTTGATCCATTTTGAGTTAACTTTTGTGCATGGCAAGAGAAAGGGATTCAGTTTCATTTTGTTGCATATGGATTTCCACATTTCCCAACACCATTTGTTGAAGATGCTATCCTTCCTCCATTGCATGCTTTTAGCCCCTTTATCAAATATAAGATAGATGTAACTTTGTGGATTAGTCTCTGTGTCCTCTATTCTATACCATTGGTCCACCCGCCTGTTTTGGTACCAGTACCATGCTGTTTTTGTCACTATTGCTCTGTAATATAGTTTGAAATCTGGTATCGCTATACCACCTGATTCACACTTCCTGCTTAGAACTGCTTTTGCTATTCTGGGTCTTTTATTTTTTCATATGAATTTCATGATTGCTTTATCTATTTCTACAAGAAATGCCATTGGGATTTTGATTGGCATTGCATTAAACCTATTGAGAACTTTTGGTAATATCGCCATTTTGATAATGTTAGTTCTGCCTATCCATGAGCCGGGTATATTTTTCCATCTTCTAAGATCTTCTTCTATTTCTCTCTTTAGGGTTTGTAGTTTTCATTGTATAAATCTATCACCTCTTTTGTTAGGTTGATTCCCAGGTATTTTATTTTTTTTGAGGATATTGTGAATGGAGTGTTTTTCCTCATTTCCATTTCAGAAGTGTTTGTCGCTGATATACAGAAATGCCTTTATTTATGCGTGTTGATTTTATATCCTGCCACTTTGATGAATTCATTTATTAGTTCTAGTAGTTTGTTTGTAGACCTTTTTGGGTCATCTAGGTATAGAATCATGTCATCTGCAAATAGTGATAATTTAAGTTCTTCTTTTCCTATGTTTATGCCTTTAATTTCTTTCGTCTGTCTGATTGCTCTGGCCAGTGTTTCGAGAACTATATTGAATAGAAGTGGTGATAAAGGGCATCCCTGTCTTGTTCCAGATTTTAGAGGGAATGCCTTCAACTTTTGTCCATTCAGAATGATGCTAGCCTGAGGCTTAGCATAGATAGCTTTTACAATGTCAAGGTAAGTTCCTGTTATCCCTAGTTTTTCAAGTGTTTTGAACATAAAGGGATGCTGTAATTTGTCGAATGCTTTCTCTGCGTCTATTGAGATGATCATATGGTTCTTATCTTTAAGTCTATTGATGTAGTGAATAACATTTATTGATTTCCGTATATTGAACCATCCTTGCATCCCAGGGATGAATCCTACTTGATCATGGTGCACAATTTTTTTGATGTGTTTTTGTATTCGATTTGCCAGAATTTTATTGAGGATTTTTGCATCTAGGTTCATCAGAGATATTGGTCTGTAGTTTTCTTTCTTTGAGGTGTCTTTGCTGGTTTCGGAAGCAGGGTGATGTTGGCCTCATAGAATGAATTTGGAAGAGCTCCCTCTTTTTCTATTTCCTGAAATAACTTGAAAAGTATTGGTATTAATTCTTCTTTAAAGGTTTTGTAAAACTCCGCTGTATACCCATCCAGTCCTGGGCTTTTCTTGATTGGTAATCTTTTGATTGCTTCTTCTATTTCATCCATTGATATTGGTCTGTTCAAATTGTGTGTATCCTCCTGACTCAGTCTGGGCAAATCATAAGACTTAAGAAATTTATCGATGTCTTCACTATCTTCTATTTTATTGGAATATAGGTTTTCAAAATAATTTCTAATTGTCTTCTGTATTTCTGTAGCATCTGTTGTGATATTGCCTTTTTCATCCCGTATGTTAGTAATTTGAGTTCTCTGTCTTCTTCTCTTCGTTAGCATGGCTAAAGGTCTGTCGATCTTATTTTTTCGAAGAACCAACTTTTAGTTTTGTTAATTTTTTCAATAGTTTCTTTTGTTTCAATTTCATTGATTTCTGCTCTGATTGTAATTATTTCTTGCCTTCTGCTACATTTGCTGTTGTTTTGCTCTTCCTTTTCTAGGGCTTTGAGATGAAGTGTGAGCTCATTTATTTGTTGGTTTTTTCTTTTATTGAGGAATGACCACCAGGCGATGAATTTTCCTCTTAAAACTGCTTTCATTGTGTCCCATAGATTCTGATATGTTGTGTCTGTATTTTCATTTATCTCTAAGAATTTTTTGATTTCCTCCTTTATGTCTTCTGTAACCCATTGATCATTCAGTAACGTATTGTTCATTTTCCATGTGATGTAGGATTTTTCCTTCCTTCTTTTATCACTGATTTCCAGTTTCATTCCATTATGATCAGATAAAATGCATGGTATTATCTCCACCCCTTTATATTTACTGAGGGTTGCCCTATGGCATAATATATGGTCTATTTTTGAGAAGGATCCATGTGCTGCTGAGAAAAAAGTATAGCCATTTGATGATGGTTGATATATTCTATATATGTCAGTTAAGTCTAGGTTATTGATTGTGGTATTGAGTTCTATAGTTTCTTTATTCAACTTTTGCTTGGAGGATCTGTCCAATGGTGAGAGAGGTGTGTTGAAGTCACCTATATTTATTGTGTTTTGGTCTATTTGATTCTTGAACTTGAGGAGAATTTGTTTTATGAATGTCGCAGCACCATTATTTGGTGCATAAACATTGATAATTGTTATGTCTTGTTGGTGAATGGTTCCTTTTAACAGTATATAATGTCCTTCTTTATCCCTTTTGATTAACTTAGTCTTGAAGTCGATTTTATTCGATATGAGGATGGCCACCCCTGCTTGCTTACGAGGACCGTGTGTGTGATATTTTTTTCCCATCCTTTCACCTTCAGCCTGTGTATGTCTTTTTCAATCAGATATGTTTACTGTAGGCAGCATATTGTTGGATTTGTTTTTTTAATCCATAATACCAGCCTATGTCGCTTTATTGGAGAGTTTAAGCCATTAACATTCAGAGTTACTATTGATATATGGTTTGTACTTCCAGCCATGCTTGATTATTTATCCTTTTTTTAAAAAATTTAGTTTGTTTCTCCATGATTAGCTTTCCCCTCACCCTCTGTCTTTACCGAGGCACTTCCCACTGATGGTTTTGGTTATTGTTTTTCATTTCTTCCTCGTGTAGTGTTTTGCTCAAGATGCTTTGCAATGCTGGTTTTCTGGCTGCAAATTCTTTTAACTTTTGTTTATCATGAAAGATTTTCATTTCTTTGTCATACCTGAAGCTTAATTTTGCTGGATACAGAATTCTTGGTTGGCATCCATTGTCTTTCAGTGTTTGAAATATATTGTTCCATGACCTTCTTGCTTTCAGCGTCTGTGATGAAAAATCCATTGTTAACCTTATTGGTTTACCCCTGAAAGTAATCTGTCTCCTTTCTCTTGTAGCTTTTAATATTTTCTCTTTGTTCTGTATATTGGATATCTTCATAACAATGTGTCTTGCTGTTGGTCTACTGTGATTTTGTGTGCTTGGTGTCCTGTATGCATCTTCAATTTGTATATCTGTTTCCTTTTTTATTTCTGGAAAGTTTTCTGTATTCTTTCAGCAGGTTACTCATTCCCTTGGTTTGAATCTCTGTACCTTCTTCTATCCCGATGACTCGTAAGTTTGGTTTTTTTATGTTATCCCATAACTCTTGGATGTTTTTCTCGTGATTTTTTACCAGCCTTTCTGAGTTGGCTAGACTCTTTTCAAGATGATATATTTTGTCTTCATTATCTGACATTCTGGTTTCTACTTGTTCCACTCTGTTAGTGATACTCTCAATTGAGTTTTTAATTTGGTTTATCGTTTCCTTCATTTCTAGAATTATTGTTTGATTATTTTTTATAATCTCTATCTCCTGATAAAGATGCTTAACTTCTTCTTTTATCTGTTTATGTAATTCATTCTCAATGTGTTATTTCACTGCTTGAATTTGCTGTCTCATATCCTCTTTAAGGTTCCATTCCATCTGTCTAAGGTGTTCCTTGAGTTCTTTATATGACCATTTTTCTGATGACTCTAGGTCCTCCTGAATATTTAGGCTGTCCTGCATTATTTGTACTCCTTTTCTTCCTTGCTTTTTCAAGCTTCTCATGTTACTTCTTGTTCTGTTTGACTGCTGAGTTACTGTTTACTCCTATAAATTTATTTGATGCTTGGGAGGAAAGGTAGTAGAAGGGAAGGGAAGAAGTCACTAAAGAGAATGAGAGTAAGCAGGTAGAATTCAAAGAAGGGGGAATAAGAATATTGAACAGAAATGAAAAGACAAAAGAAAAAATAGGAAACAAAAGAAAAAATTAAAAAAAATAATAAAATAAAAATTAAAATTAGAAGAAAAAAAATTGAAAAAAATTTAAAAAACAAGAAAGGAAAATGAAAATGAAAGAAAAAACCCAAATCAAAAAAAAAGAAAAAAAAATCTAATAAATGCAGTCTTAGAGTCTTATTAACTTCTCTTCCAGTACGTGGCACTGTGCCCTCCAGGCCAAGTTTTTCCTATCAATACGCGGGAACCAATCACTGTCCAGCAGCTCCTCCCAGACTGGGCGAGTTTCCAATCCTGAGTGCCTAGGGCCTCCTCTTGTGTCTAGTCACTTCCCCACTTTTCCTCTAGCCAGGCCCCTCTCACGGGTGCCGCTCACCACAATAGTGGCTACATGCCAGGTCTGCTGCTCCTGGGAGCCCTGTTTTCAAGAACGACTGGGCACACTCTCCCTGTCTGCCATTCCCTCAGACCCTAAGTTTGTGGAGCTTGGGGCTGAGAATTCTCAGCGAATTTTACTTGCCCTCCGGTAGCCACGCCCCCGGAAGCTGGTGCAAGAGACCTCAGGTGTCAGCACTGGTGGGAGTGGTAGCTGGGAGTTCCCCGCCACGGGTCCCGCACCACGTCTGATTCCCTAGGTCTGGCTATGGCGCTCAAGGGAGAGCTGGGAGGGGCCCTTACGGGAGAACTGGGAGGGGCCCTTAAGGTTTCCCCGATGTGTGGAGAGGGAAGGCTAGGGGATTACACACCTGTAGCCGCAGGATTCAATGAAGTTATCTCCTCCGCCGCAGTCTGATGACGTCAGTTCTCTGCCATGGTGGTATCTCTTGCAAATGGCGACAGTTCATTTCCCTTTGCCGGGTGACCAATGCAAAGGGTGGGTCCTTACTGTCTCTCCCAAGCCCTGTTTCAAACCTGTGGCCACTACCTATGAAGGCTCCGTAGGCATTTACCTCCGTAGGATCAGAAGGGCTGACCAGTTGTTTCAGCCGGATGGATCAGTGCTGAGTCACAGCTGTTTGTCTGCAGGAAGCAGGCGAACGGGAGCTTAAATTCAGCCGATCCGGGCTCAGTGTGTGTTCTGAGAGGTCCAGACTGATCGCTCCAGATCCACGTCAGCTCAGCATTGCCTAGTGATCCTGAGCAAACAGCATTTAGATTGTTTACGACTCCCTATGCCCGCACAGCTGGAGAGGTCAGAGACTTGATCTCTCCGTGCCCGCCACCATGTTGGAATCTCCCCAGGCCTCAGTATTTATCCCAAAGATCTAAAAATCAGAATACTATAGGAACACTGCCACTTCAATGTTTTTAGCAGCATGATTTACAATGGCCAAATTAACAAAGACTTGTATGTATGTGTTTACAATACCATTTTTCTATCCAAATAGTCGTCAATAGATAAATGGATTAAGAAAATGTGGTCCATATACACAAGGATGTTTTACTCAGGTATAACAAGGAATGAAATAATGGCATTTGCAGTAAATAGAAGGAAATTGAGAAAATCATGATAAGTGAAATAAGACAGACTCAGAGAATCAAGGGTCAAATATTTCTCTCATATGTGGAAACTAGAGGAAAATAAGGGAGAGAAGGTGGTTGGAGAGGAGATTGGATATCATAAAGATATAGGAGAGATCAGTGAAGTGATGAAAGAGCAAGAATGAAGAAGGAAAGAAAGCAAAGAGGATGAAAAATTGGATAAATTTAACAAAACCACATTATATTCATATATAAAGGTACCAGAGGGAATTTTAACTTTATGTCTATGTAGAAGAAAGAAGTTTAGCAGAGAGGGGAAAATAGGAAATAGGAAGAGAGGGAAATTAGGATTAAAATCAAATTCCTTTCATGTGTGATTGTCAAAATAAATCCAAATACTATATATAATTATAATTCACTAATTAAAAAATTAATAAAAAACAGAATATGAACAATAACAAATGTTAGAGAGAATATGGGGGGAAAGGAACACTTTACACTATTGGTGGGATTGTAAGTTAGTAAAGCCACTATGGAAATCAATATGGAGTTTCCTCAAAAGACTAGGCATGGGACCACCATATGACTTAGATATACCATTTCTTGGTATATATCCTATAGAATTAGGCTAATCATACTATAGCGATACATGCATATCCACATTTAGAGCAACATAATTCACAATAGTCAAACTATGGAATCAGCCTAGGTGTCCATCAAAAGATGTTTGGATAAAGAAAATATGGTATGTATTCACAATGGAGTTTTATTCAGCCTTAAAGAAAAATGAAATTACATCATTTGCAGGAAAATGTATGGAATTTGAGACCATTTGTTAGCAAAATAAGACAAACTCAGAATGTCAATGTTGTTATGTATTCTCTAATAGATGGAAGCTAGAGAGAAAAAGAAAGGCTGTTGGTGGGTCTCACAAAAATTGAAGGGCAATCAGTAGAGGAAAGCAACAAGAGAATGGGCAGAGAGGAAGTAAAGGGGAAATACTGGGGAATGATATTGGCCAAATTATATTTTGATTTGTGCACATGTATGAACATGCAACAATTAATCATGCTGTTATGTACAACTATAATATACATGAAAATTATGGAAAAAATAAAATTCCTACTTGGGGAAAAAATAACAAGTGTTGGCTAGGATGTGGAGATAAGAACCCTTGTACACTATAGGATGCAATGAAAAATGGTATGGCCACTATGAAAAACATTAAAGCATCTTTTTAAAATTAAGCAAACAATTACCATATGATCTAGCAATTTCACTACTAGGTATATATTTAAGATAATTACAAGTAGGGTTCCAAAGAGTTATTTGCACATTCTAGTGCATGACAGCATTATTCAAAATTTCTAGGAGGCGAAAGAAATCCAAATATCTATCAAGAGACAAATGAAGCCTTCCCTGTAATCCCAATGACACAGGAGACTGAGAAAGGAGGTTTGCAAATTCCCAGCCTCAGCAATTTAATGAGACCCTAAGTAACTTAGCAGAACACTGTCTCAAAATAAAAATTAAAAAGGCTGAGGATGTGGCTCAGGGGCTAAGCACCCCTTGGTTCAATTCCCAGTACCAAAAATGTTATTATTAATGACAGATGATAAACAAAATGGGTTACACACTTATGATGAAATATTATTCAGACTTTAAAAAGAGGAATTGTGACACATGGTACACCATGGGTGAAGGATAAGGACATGGTGAGTGAAATAAGCCAGTCACAATAAGATAACTATCATTCTGCTTAAAGGAGGTATCTTAAATAGCCAAATTCATAGAAACAGTAAATTACCAGGGGATTGCCATGCCTGGGATAAGGAGGAAATGCAGATTATTTAACAGGTACAGGATAGCATTTTATAAGATGGAAAAGTTCTGGAGATTGTACAACATTGTGAACATAACATTAACTGTACACATAAAAGGTTAAACTGTAAATTTTTTAGGTGTATTTGCCACAATTGAATCTTTATAATATAAAAATATGAAATTTTTTTATTTCAAATACCTGTTCACATCAAATACTTTTTAAACATGAGAAAATAGTAGCAGCAGTGAAGAAAACTTTAGGAATCTAGCCCCCAGGTTTCTTTGGGTCACACTGATTCTCAATTCTTTCAAAGTCTTGTGTAAACTCCTATTTAATCCAAAAGGATATATCTGATAAATCCCAGCCTAAAATAATCTGTCCCATTTCAGTGCTACAGAGTAACATCTATACCTCAGAATAACATCTATCCCGAGTCTAACACTATCATAGATTTCCCTTTCATCTTTGGGTAGCTGTATGTCAGAAGGACCTACCTGCACTGATCCATAAAACCTCACAAAATCCAAGAAGACACAGGAAGAAGTTTTCCCTAAACTTACTAAAAAATTAGAAACAACAGCAATAAAATAACAGCTGTTATCAAGACCTTCCAATTAAGTGGGGGAACCATTTTGTTACTATTCAACTATTAATAAGACTTCAATTCCCATATTTTTCAAGGCATATTTCAAGTACTGCATTCTCTATGAAACTGTCTAAGTACTTCTTTCTAGCTACATGATCATATTAATATTTTGTTAAGACCTACAAAATGATATGTTCCTTTAGACGGCAAACATTGCCTTCAAGTCCCTGAATCTTTGCCACACCCATAAGCACTTCACAAAACATCTCATACAGATATGACTTGATTTATAAAGTCAGCTCTTCACCAGTTTTTTCTCACCCATTTGCCATGAAAACTATTTCAACTCTCTAAGATCCCTCTTCAAATTTCACTTGCTTAATGAAGCCATTCCAAGAAGGCAGTGAATTGGACTTAGGGGACATAACAATGAAAATTGAAAGCTGCTGCCAACCATGTCACTTGAGTGTAAATCATCCATCCTCCACTGGGTACTTTTTACCTCTGTAATTTCTCAGTCTTACCTTGATTGTCAGCTCATGAAGCTCAAATTATGTCTCTATATGCATCTCTTTGTCTGAAGCTGGATAATTGATATCCATTGTCATATGTATACATTTGCTTCCTGGAAAGATTTCCCCATGCTCCCATTTCTCTTGACTTCTATGCTTATTTATTAGATATTATCTAGTAATACTGTGAACATCAGGGGATGGAAGAGAGGATAACGTAACTGAAAGTTTTAGCTTTAGTTTTGCTAATCTACAATTATGAGCAAGTCATTTATTGATTTCAGGTCTCAATTTCTTCATCTATTAAAAATAACAAAAGCTTTCAAAGTTCACTTTATTTCTTAGCATATGTTTTAGGCTGCCATTAGAGAAACAAAAATTCAACCAAAACTTTTAGTTTAGAGGTCACTAGGTCAGGGCTAATGGCTCTGCCATCCCCAACAGATGGCTTCCATCCTGAGGCTGATATCTGTGCAGACTGACACTAATGAGATCTATTCAAGTCAGAGGGAAGGAAGAAATGTCCGTGTCATAATATATGATCTATTTTAGAGAAGGATCCATGTGCTGCTGAGAAGAAAGTGTATTCACTCATTGATGGATAATATATTCTATATATGTCAGTTAAGTCTAAGTTACTGATTATAGTATTGAGTTCAATAGTTTCTTTGTTGAGCTTTTGTTTGGAAGATTTATCCAGTAGTGAAAGAGGTGTTAAAATCACCCAGAATTATTGTGTTGTGGTCTATTTGACTCTTGAATTTGAGAAGAGTTTGTTTGATGAAAGTAGATGTCCCATTATTTGGGGAATATATATTTATAACTGTTATGTCTTGTTAGTGTATGAAATGTCCACCTTTATCCCTTTTGATTAACTTTGGCTTGAATTCTACTTTATTTGATATGAGGATGGAAACCCCTGCTTGTTTACACAGACCATGTGGATGGTAATTTTATCCCAACCTTTCACCTTCAGTCTGTGTATGTCTTTTCCTATGACTCTCTTGAAAGCAGCATATTATTGGGTCTTTTTTAATCCAATCTGCCAGTCTATGTCTTTTTATTGGTGAGTTTAGGCCATTAATATTCAGGGTTATTATTGAGACATGATTTGTATTTCCAGTCATTTCTGTTTATTTTTAGTATTTAACTTGACTTGGTTTCTCCTTTGGTTGGCTTTTACTTTATTATAGTTCTTCCCTTTGCAGATTTTCATTGTTTTTTTATTTCATCCTTGTGAAATATTTTGCTAAGAATGTCTGCAGTGTGGGCTTTCTTACTGTAAATTCTTTTACTTATGTTTATTATGGAAGGTTTTTATCTTGTCATCAAATTTAAAGCTTAATTTTTCTGGATATAGGATTCTTGGTTAGCATCCTTTATCTTTCAGAGCTTGGTATATGTTGCTCCAGGACCTCCTGGCTTTAAGGGTCTGGGTTGAAAAATCTGCTCAGATATGAATTAGTCTTCCTTCATATGTAATCTAATTTTTCTCTCTTGTGGCCTTTAAAATTCTATTATTCTGTATTCTAGGCATTTTCATCATAATGTGTCTTGGTGAAGATCTGTTGTAATTTTATACATTTAATGTCCTATAGGCCACTTGTACTTGATTTTCCAATTCATTCTTCATGCTTGGGAAATTTTCTGATATTATTTCATTGAACAGATTGTACATTCCTTTTGTTTAAATCTGAGCCTTCCTCTATCTCAATAAATTTTAAATTTGATCTTTTGATAGTATTCCATAATTCTTGAATATTCTGTTCATGGTTTCATACCATCTTCACTGTGAGGTCAACTTTATTTTCAAGAATGTATATTTTGAGGTCCTGCTTTCTAGGTGATATAGTCTGGTGATGATGCTTTTTATTGAATTTTTTTATTTGGCTTATTGTTTCTTTCATTTTGAGGATTTGTTTGATTTTTTTTCAGAATCTATCTCTTTCTTGAAGTAATCTCTTGCTACCTGTATTTGCTCTTTTATCTCTTTGTTGGTGTGATAGATTTTTGCCTGTATCTGCTCACTTCGATTATTCTTTAATTCCCAGATCATTTTAGTTATGTATATTCTGAGCTCCTCCTCTGACATTTCATCCATTTCACTATCTATGGATTCTATTGTTGTAGTATCTTGGTTTATTTGGGGCACGTTCCTTCCTTGTTTTTTCATGATGTCTATATGTCCTCTCTTGCCATTAAAAGCAACTCATAGTAAATACAAAAAAGTAGAGATACAACCTTGCATTCTATCAGATCACTATGGAATGAAATTAGAAATCAATGATAAAATAAAAAATAAAAGCTACTCCAACACCGGAAACTAAATAATATGCTATTGAATGAACAATGGGTTGCAAAAGACATCAAAAAAAGGAGATTAAAAAAATTTTTAGAGGTAAATGAGAGCACTGATACAACACATTGAAATTTGGGGACACCATGAAGGCAGTACTAAGAGGAAAATTCATTGCAGGGAGTTCATTCCTTCAAAGAAGAAAAAGTCAACAAATAAATGACCTAACATTACATCGCAAAGCCCTAGGAAAAGAACAAATCAACCCCAAAAGCAGTAGAAGATACAAAATAATTAAAATCAGAACTGAGATCAATGAAATTGAAACAAAAGAAACAATTGAAAAATTGATATAACAAAAAGTTGGTTCTTTGAAAAAAAATAAATAAAATTGATAAACCATTAGCCATGCTAACAAAGAGATAGAGAAAAATCAATGTTCTAACATCCGTAATGGAAAAGGAAATATCCATGATGAACACTAGAGAAATACAAAAGATAATCAGAAATAATTTAAAAATTTGTACTCCAATAAAATAGAAAATATTGAAGGCATCCACAATATTCTGGAGGCAAATGATATGTCCAAATTAAATCAGGATGATATACACAATTTAAACAGATCAATTTCAAGCAAGGAAATAGAGGACACCATCAGAAGCCTACAAACCAAAAAAAGCCCAGGACCAGATAGATACACAGCTGAGTTCTACAAACCTTCACAGAAAAAAGAATAGCAATACTCCTCAAATTATTTCATGAAATTGAAAAAGAGGGAACACTTCCAGACACATACTATGAGGTCAATATCACACTGATTCCAAAATCAGACACAGACACAAAGAAAAACTTCAGATCAATCTCTGTAATGAATATAGATATAAAAATTATCCCCCAAATTCTGGCAAATTGAATGCAAAAACATATCAAAAAGATAGTGCACTACAATTTAAGTAGAGTTCATCCCAGGGATGCAAGTTTGGCTCAACATACGGAAATCAATGAGTATAATTCATCACATCAATAGACTCAAAGACAAAAATCATATGATCATCTCAATAGATGCAGAGAAAGCATTTGACAAAATACAGTACCCATACATGTTCAAAACACTAGAATAACTAGCGATATCAGGAATATATCTCAATATTGTAAAAGCTATCTGTGCTAAGCCCCAGGCCAACATCTTTCTAAATGGAGAAAAATTGAAAGCATTCCCTCTAAAATCTGGAACAATATAGGGATGCCCTCTTTCACCGCTTCTATTTAACACAGTTCTTGAAATGCCAGCCAGAGAAATTAGACAAAAAAATTAAAGGGATACATATGGGAAAAGAAGAAGTCAAATTATCCCTATTTGCCAACAGTATGATTCTATACCTAGAAGATCCAAAAAATTCCGTCAGAAATCTTCTAGAACTAATAAATGAATTCAGCAAAGTAGCAGGATATAAAATCAACACCCATAAATCAAAGGCATTTCTGTACATAAGTGACAAATCCTCAGAAAAGGAAATAAGGAAAACTATCCCAATTACAATAGCATCAAAAAATAAAATACTTTGGAATCAACTTTATGAAGAAGATGAAAGACCTCTATAATGCAAACTACAGAATGCTAAAGAAGGAAATTAAAGGAGACCCTCGAAGATGGAAAGATCAACCTTGTTCTTGGATAGGCAGAATTAATATTGTCAAAATGACCACACTACAAAAAGCACTATACAGATTCAATGCAATCCCAATCAAATTCCCAATAACATTCCTCATAGAAATAAAAGAAGAAATCATGAAATTCATGTGGATAAATAAGAGACCTAGAATAGCCAAAGCAATACTTAGCAAGAAGAGTGAAGCTGGTGGCATTACTATTCCAGAACTTAAACTATACTATAGAGCAATAGTAACAAAAACAGCAGGGTATTGGCATCAAAATAGACTTATAGACAACAGTAGAAAATAGAGGACACAGACAAACCCACATAAATACAATTATCTCATATTAGACAAAGGCACCAAAAACATATCGGTGAAAAGATAGCCTCTTCAACAAATGGTGCTGAGAAAATTGCAAATCCACATGTAACAAAATGAAATTAAAACTCTCTTACCATACAGAAAACTCAACTCAGAATGGATCAAGGACCTAGGTATTAAACCACAGACTTTGTGCCTAATAGAAGAAAAAGTAGGCCCAAATCTCCATTATGTCAGATTCAGATTAGACTCCAACTTCCTTTTAAGACTCCTATAGCATAAGAATTAAGACTAAGAATCAGTGAATGGGATGGGTTCAAACTAAAAATCTTCTCAGCAAAAGAAACAATCAGTGAGGAGAATAGAGAGCCTACATAATGGGAGCAAATCTTTACCACAGGCACAGATAGAGCACTAATCTCTAGGATATATAAAGAACTCAAAACACTTAACATCAATAAAACAAATAACCCAATCAAGGCCAAGGAACTGAACAGACACTTCTCAGAAGATTATATATAATCAATCAACAAATATATGAAAAAATGTTCAACATTTCTAGCAATTAGAGAAATGCACATCAAAATTTCTGCAAGATTTCATCTCACTTCAGTCAGAATAGCAGCTATCAAGAATATAAACAACAATAAGTGTTGGCTAGAATGTGGGGGAAAAGGCACACACCTACATTGCTGGTGGGACTGCAAATTGGTGCAACCAATATGGAAAGCCATATGGAGAATCCTTGGAAAACTGGGAATGGAACCACCATTTGACCCAGATTTCCACTCCTCAATTTATACCCAAAGGACTTAAAAACAGTATATACTACAGTGACACAGCCACATAGCAACACAATTCACAATAGCTCAATTGTGGAACCAACCCAAATGCCCTTCAGTAGACATATGGATAGGGAAACTTTGGTACATATACACAATGGAACATTACTTAACATTAGAAGAGAATAAAATCATGGCATTTTTAGGTAAATGGATGGAATTAGAGATATAATACTTAGTGAAGTTAGCCAATCCCAAAAAAAGACAAAGGGCAAATATTTTCTTTGTTATGAAGATACTGACTCATAATGGTGACTGGGGGGAGCTTGAGAGGAATAGAGGAACTTTAGATAAGACAAAAGGGAGGGAGAGGTAGGGAGGAGGCATGGGGGTAGGAAAGGCATGGAATGAGTTAGACATCATTACCCTAAGTACACAAATGATATAAAAATACTTTGTGTACTTGAAAAATTGTGCTCTATATGTATAATATGAAGTGAATTGCATTCTGCTGTCACATATAACAAATTAGAATAATTAATTAATTTAATTAAAAAAAAGTCCATGTCAGTGCATAACCATTCTTCTTAGGATCATGATGTGGAAGTAATACCTAGCTCTTTGGCTCACATCATATTGATGAGAATTTTGTCATACGCTCATAAAAAGAAATGGGATCTGTAATCTCTACCAGGGTATCCCACCAAAACTCAGTATGGAAAAAAAAAGTGTTTAATTTTGTATACCACATAATTTATTGTGCTAACTATAATGCTAAGGAATTTTTACCTCACTTGCAAGATAGCATGCCTGGCACAGTCACATGGGTCCCTGGAAAAAGACATGGGATGCCTGGCTCTGAGACAAAGGTTTATTACTCTTCACACTCTAAGCAGCACATGTGTTGTCATATTTACATCAGTTTACCCTGCCTGCCAGACCCACAGGGGCAGTGCACGTGGATGCCTACTGAAAGGCTAAAGTTTCTAAACTGCAAAGCCTGAATTAAAATGTAAAAGACCAGGCATAGTAAAGTTCCTCTGCTACACCCAGCTACACCCAGAACCTGAAATTCCCGAGATAGTTAAGACAACGCCCTACTGGCCATTTAGCCTAGGGCCCTGTGCAGTTTGTCACGTAAGCATACAGGGCCCGAACCAATCAGTTTGAATGTGTACCCCGCTTAGGAGTGACCAATCACCCCCGCCTGACCTGTTCCCGCCAATGAATGTGCTAATCATGTATGAGAGTTGTTCAATTTTCCCGGGCCTCATGCTGATTGTTCTGATGTATTCAAAGCCCCTGCCCTCCCCAAAAAGTGTACTTAAGCACTGCTTAGCCTCTGCTCTGGGCTCTGGGCTGCTCTCACTTCTTGAGTGAGCCTAGAGCCTCAGCGCGCTGAATTGGATCCTCAATAAATCCCCTTCTGCAATTGCATGAGTCAGTCTCTTGGTGGTCTCTTTCTCCGACTTTTCGCCGGACCCTTACACTACAGAGTTGGCTGGAGTTGGTTACATTACAAGAGAGGAACTTTGAACCTAAAGAACCCAAATCTTTTATAATGGTAGTAACATGCTTATATTTTGCTCTGGAAACGCTAGCTCCATTTCTAAGGCTGTTTGCTATATGAACATCCTCAGAAAGATAGTTCAGAACAAAGGACAGTTATTGCCTCACTCATTTATGTAAATGCAAGAAACCCATGGAGAAATGTCTGCCAGAAATGACACTATAAAGAAAGAAATACTATATCATTTTTCATTATGCTAGAACAGCAGGCATGCACTAGGATTTTTCCAGGGAAACCAGGACATAGGTTCACTAGTGGTTACCTGCTGTCTCTGCCATATCTTCTAATTCTTTAGTATTCACTATCTAGAATAATAATATATACCAGTTATTTAATATTAATATGTATGTAAAGATAGTAGCGCTCCATGCAGACTTTTTTTCAGTTATCAAAACTGGTTCCTTAAATCTAAAGCCTCAGAGCTGGGGATATAGTTCAGTAGTTAGAGTACGTGACTAACAGGTGCAAGGCCCTGTGTTCAATCACCAGTACCACAAAGGGGAAAAAATATATAAAGCTTGCATGTGAGATCTTGAATGAGTTTGACAAGTTTTGATGTGAATATAATGTTATTTAGTTAAGACAGTGGACTAAAACTCCATGCATTTGGAACCTTGGGTCAGATTTTCTATTAATTTGATATCTGTTTGTTTTTGTACTGCTAGGAGTTGAATCCAGGGCCTCACATATGCTAGGCAAGTGCTTTACCACTGAGTTACATCTCTAGCCCTTAATTTGATTTCTAATCTTTAACATATCACTTAACATTTATCTTCAATTTATTGTTCAGTATAACAAGTTATAAATGCCTTTTTCCCTGAATTAAGTTTGACTGGACCAACCCATTCATTATGGTCTTATAACCTCAGATGAATCTAGAACACTGAGTAACTCCATTGTCTAAAAGAGCTTGTGATTCTACCAATTCTGAGTTCTTTTTACCTCTTTTAGAAGATTTTATCAGAATCACAAAACAATGAAATCTACTTTCCCTTAGACTTATTAAATTTTGATCTGATTTTCGGACAAATCCAACAGGCACTAAGTAACTTATTTACACCCTGTTTGCAGTTGGGTTTACCTATATCACAGCTTTCATGTCACATTCCAATCCCAGCTGCTACCTTGGAAAACTGTAGGGGACATCTCAGAGGTTGTCTCCACATAGTCACGGGAGGAGAGACCATGGCACTTTTACCAAGTAGTTCCATCTTTGATCTAAATTCTCCTTCCTTGTTTGCTACTATTTGATCCGTTCCTTTTCATCTGATCACCGACAATTAAAGGGTGAGAATCTCTTTAATCACTTCTTCAATAAAGACCCAAGAAACGTATCACCTACAATATTATCTCTTTTTATCCATGAGCTTCAGCTAGTGCCACCAATTCTAAGGTGCTTTCCTGCCTTTCATGCTTTAATTACTTTTCAATATAGGTTCTCAAGTTATTGCAAAAGGCTTTATAAACTTTGTCAGTGGAAATGGAGTGGGGAGGGCCCTGCATCTGACTAATTTCTGATCTATAGTTCTACAATATTTCCATCCTCCTCTTTTCATTTTCAAAAATTAAAAAAAAAACTTTTTCTTAAAATTGCCTTTTTGCAAACTCGTACTATAGTATCTCAGGTCCAAGAACTTTTTTCAAGTCTAGGCTTCCAATTATGTTTTTTTTAAACAGCCACCCAGCTTCCCTAGGCAGGTATTTCTTATATTTTTTCTTTTCAATGTCATTCAAAGTCCTTATTTTATAACAATTTTCCATTTATATTTTTTATTTAATTTTATTTTTACTCAAAGTCACAAATGCATACAGGAAGCAAAAAGGTTTGTAGAGAAAAATCAACAATTCTCTTTTCCTGGTCCTACTCCCACAGGGTCTTGATCGGCAGAGGCAAACACTTTTAACTACTTGCATTTTGTTTTTCTGGGGCCTGTCTCCAAATGCTTGGTTAGCACATTTCTATCCCTATTTTTTTTTTTTTTTATCTATTGGCCTCCTGCTATGATAGATGTGGATCACTTATGCCACCTCCCTCCTCAGTCCTATTTGTAGTATTTTCACCACAGTTTTTCCTCTAAACATCTCTGCAAAAACAGAACTAGCTGAAACTCCATTTCCTGACCCATACATCATGAACTCTATCCCTTGGTTCCCCACTTTAAGATGACAGGACACCAAAGCTTCCACCCTTCGCTTTAATTCTTCTCCCTCCTTCGATCACTCATCTCCATCAATTCTATCAATACTTTCAATAACAGCAGTGTTGGTGCCATTTATAATTTGCTCTATAATCTTAGCATAATCATCTAAGGCATCTGCTATAGGCTGATTGGAAAGACAAAAATCAATAAGTGATTTAATTTGATGTGGTCTATTAATAATGAGTTAGGTAATACACTACGACTATTTCCTTTTCCGTGTCATTTTCTCTACTTAAAATAGAATATACTTAAGATCAGTTCAATTGGATTCTATTTCTTAAAAATCAATTCATCAAACATTTCTAGATTCAAGATCATATTATCTTTCTTCCTTCTCTTTCCATATTCTGAATAAGTTGCTTTCTAAGCCTGTTGTGCAGACATTCCCTCACTGGATTCTCATTTAAATTCTGTTTCTTGAATCCTATATCTTCCTCTTGGATTTTTTTGGAGTGTATCCTCAAGTAACTTTCTAGGAAAGCGTATCAGAATATCTTAGACTGAAATGTTTTAATTCCACCATCATATTTAATATATCGACAATTACCTGTGAGTATAGAGTACTGTTGATAAGAAGCCCAATCTCACTAGGCAACATTTTAAAAAATTTCTCCTGAACCTACTTCTGGGATGTCCCCACTAACTTTGATATTTTGAAATTTCACAATGAAGTCTCTAAGGCCTCGACTCATTCTTTGTGCATGCTTAGAATTATCCCAATTGTTTCAGCCTGAACACTTGTTTTCCTTTTCAAGTCTAAGAAATTTATTTCAGACTTCCATTTGATAATTTTGCTGGAACCTAGTTTCTGTGTATCCTCTAAATTCAATATTCAACTCTGTCCTTACATTCATTTCTCTCTATATTCTCTAATTTTCTTATCTCCCATAACTCAAAATTTATTCCTATTCTGATGACCATGTATTTATATTTCTAACTTGTTCTTCCTCCAGATCTATAGATTTTATGGATCTATAGATGCAATTGCCAATTTGACCTTCATAGCTTCTAATTCATCTCAAATCCAACAAGGCTTAATTAGAGGTTTCAATTTGTCTTTTCTCCCTTAACACTTGTTTCATATTGTTAATGGTTTAGATAGAAGCGTTCCCCCCAAAACTCATGTGTGAGACAATGCAAGAAACTTTAGAGGTGAAATGATTGGGTTATGAAAGCCTTAACCTAACCAGTGCCTTAATCCAGTTGAACATATTAACTGAATGGTAACTGTAGTCATGTAGCATGGGGCTGGAAGAGAGAGGGCATGCCTTTGGGGTATAGAATTTGTCCCTGGTGAGCACAGGGGTCTTTCTTTCTGCTTCCTGTCACATTCTGAGCTGCTTTCCTCCTCCATACCCTTATGCCATGATGTTCTGCTTGACTCAGAGCAATGGAAATGCCCAACTGTAGATAGATCCTCTGAAAATGTAAGAATGAAATAAATTTTTCCTCCTCTAACATTATTCTTGTCAGGTCTTGCAGGGATTTTGGTCACAGCAGTGAAAAATCTGACTAAAGCACATACTAACTCTGCTACCAGTCAGACTCCATATATTTAGCTGTTCAAAAGAAAAATCTATCAATTGTCTGTAGTTTCTTTTCTTCCTACTCACCAAACAGTAGACTCAACAGAAAATGTGAAACCATCTGAGTCTCACCACCTCTCATCAACTCCACACATCATCACCAAAATTGCCTATTCCCAAAACTAGTTTTCCAAGAGTTTATAATCTGATGAGCAAGGGTCCAGTTGACTGTCTTGGTTTCAACTTCTAGTTTTACCTCAGAATACCTGTGTGAGCTTGCTATGACCAGAATGTGGTTTGTCCCTTCAAAATTCATGTTAATGCTTAAGTCCTTCATGCAGCAGTGTCAGGTTGGAAGGTAACTGGGTCACGGGGGGGGGGGGGGACCCTCCATGAATGGATCAATGTCTTCCTCAATACAATGGGTTATATCCTTGAGGTTGCATTAGGGCTCACAGAAGTGAATAGGGTCTCTTGACACCTCATTGGTTACTGTAAGACTGGCTTATTACAAAGCCAAGTTACTCCTAGCATTTTGGGTGAGGACAGCATTTCTTGTTTTCACTGAAGATTTACAGTCAATGAAAATTACTGTTATTAAATTTTCTGCTTATTCAAAGATAGAGCAAGTGTTTTTATTTCAAAAGGGGATACATGTAGAGCTAGTGATGAGAGAAAGAATGAGAAAAAAAAGAGAAAGGCACGAAAGTAAAAGATAAAGAAGAAAAACAGTAGGTCTCAGTTCAACAAATACCAACAGATATGCAAACCCTCTGTTTGGTTTAGGGGATGGGGGTTGAGTTCCTGAGACCTAAGAATTTACTGAGTATTTGGAGCTCATTGTTCTTGTAATCCATTTCTAGGCTACATCTCCTCAGGAGGCCCAAATTGCTCTGCCTTGCAGGTTCTGGAAAATCCTTAGGGAGAACACTGGGTACCCTATAGGCCAGGAAAAGCGGGGCAGGTGGTTGGGTGAATCTAGACAGCAACACTTGACTCCTCCATAACCCAGAAATGAAGCAGTGAAAGAGCAGCTGAGCAGAGAGAGGCATGGACCCACAGAAGGCATTTCCCGAGGAAGGCCCCAAGCCGTCAGCACAGATGCTGTGCACACTGAGCGCAGCACACCCCACAAAGGGGCTTCAGAGGAGTGTCCCACAAACACCAGCCACCACCCAATGTGTCCAAACACAAGTCCATTGATCTGCAACCTACACACCCAGAGGGGGCAGCAGCCCTACACCTTCCATGGGTCACCCAGGGCCACATCAACCAGACCACAGTACCTCTACCTTACCCCACACACTCTGAAATATACATGGGAGAGCCACACTGCATCTGCCAGCTCTGGATACATGAGGGTTTTCTTCAGGAGGGCATATAAGACTGACACCCCTAACAGGGAGTAAACTGGCTGCTAAGACATGACAATTAGTGACTGTATCTTCTGACCCAAAAGAAAGCTGGCAGGTACTTGGACACACCAAAGACTAAAGGGGGCCACTCAGAGTTGTATCAGAGGCGAGCTGGTATGCCCACTACCAGGGAAAACAAATCCTGATGACAACCAAATGAGGAAGATTCAATAAGAAATCTCCACACCTCAAATACCTTCACATGAACTATTATAAATAGCTCTAATGTCAGTTTCTATCTAGCAGATACTACTTTTCATAAAGAATTGATAGATATTACCTTATTATTTGATATTGCAGCACTCAACCAAATGGATTACATTTCTCCTAATGTTTTAAAGCATTAACTGGATTCATTGTTTGTCTTTGCTATCCTATCTCCAGTTAACATGTGTTCTTCTTAGTCTTCGTTTTTCCTCTCAATTACATGGTCCTATGTCAAATCCCCACCACCACCATTTTCTTTTTATTTTAGTTTGTATTATTTTCTATTTTATCTGTATTTTTCTTTGCCCATTTTTTTCTCCTTTTACATTTTTAACAGGTAATATAGTTTAATAGTACTCTTAGTATTTTAATAGCTTGTTTTTCAACCTTTTCAAGAACAATTTTCTACTTGAATGCTAGAAATTATGAACATATTCAATAAAGATTGTTCCTAAGATTCATTAGTACATAGCTTTGTTCTGAAATGATTGCTCTTAATAGGGTTTTGTCTGCTCTCAAGGTGGTAAGGGAATCTATGTGTAAAAGTGGATTCCCACCGAGTGGAAGTATCAATACTCATATCCGCATACCCTGAGGCACTTAAAAGAAAGAAGATCACTAAAATAGTATAGAAGTGTAAGAGATCATCATCCCAACAGATATCTTCACATGCAAACTATATGAAAAAGGAAGGGTACAAGTGACTCCCGACTGCACACAATCAACAGCTGATCCCACTGACACCATGGTGGAGGAAACGTCAGATAAAGAATTTAGAAAGATCATAGTTAAAATGTTCAATGAACTAAAAGATGTAAGAAAAGAACTAAGAGAAAATATAAGAAGTAAAAGAACATTTCAATAAAGAAATAAAGATTCTGGAAAAAATCCTGGGAATCAAAGATTCAAAAAAAATCACAGTAAAAATTCAGTTGAAGGCATCACCAATAGATAAAACCACTTACAAGACAGATTTGCAGACTTTGAAGACAAAATATATAATCTTAAAAATAAGGGTAACACGGGAGCACCTGACCAAAGACCTCAGAGCATAGAGTATCTTCAATTGCAGTGGTGGCACTGGGCAGAAACTAAAGATGGACACAAGATTTTTTAAGGTAATGTATTTATGCCTTAAACTATGTTCCATCCATAATAATCTACTTGATGTAACTTAATAAAGTCTCAAGTAGACACCCATACAATAATATGGGGTGATTTCAACATGCCTCTCTTACCAATAGATGATTCATCCATACAAAAACTAATGAAAGATTCTTTGGAATAAAAAAGTACTACTAATCAAAGGGACAGACATTTCTAGAATATTTCATCCATCAACAACTTAATTCAATCTATTCTCAACAGTACAAGGAACCTTTCCTAAAATAGATGATATTTTAGGACACAAAGAAAGTCTCGGCAATTAAAAAAAGAAATAATACCTTATGCCATCATAATGGAATAAAATTAGAAATCAGTAGAAATAGAAACCTTTTTAATACATGGAGATTAAATAATATACTTTTGACCAAGGAATGAGTCACAGAAAAAAACACGGGAAAATTTAAAAATTCTTAGAAATGAATGAGAACAGAGATATATCAAAATTACTGAGACAGATTAAAGTCATTTAAGGAAAGTATGTAGCATTAAGTTCCTACATTTAAAAAAAAACAGATCTCAAATAAATAATCCATTACATATCAAGGCCCTAGAAAAGCAAGAATATTCTAAAATTCCAAATTCAGTAAAAGAAATAATTAGGATCAGAGCCAAAATTAATAAAATTGAGAATAAAAAATACACAGAATCAATGAAATAAGGAATTGTTTATTTGAAAAGTTATACAATATTGATAAACCTGTGGCCAAACCAAAAGAAAGAGAAGACCCAAATAAACAAAATTAGAGATGAAAAAGGAGATATCACCACAGATATTTCTAAAATCCAGAGGATCATTAGGAACTATTTTAAAAAATTATACTCTGATAAATCAGAAAATCTAGAAGATATTAACAAATTTCTAGACCCACAGAGCCCCCAAATTGAACCAAGATGATACAGAAAGCATAAAGATACTGAAGAAGCAATTAAAAGCCTTCCAACAAAGAAAAAAGCCCAGGATCAGACGAGTTTCTCAGCTAAGCTTTATCAGAACTTAAAAGAACAACTAAACCAGCCTTCCTCAATTATTCCATGAAATTGAAAGGAAGGGACACTTTCAAACTCACTTCAAGAAGCCAGTATCACCCTGACACCCAAACTAGATAAAGACATCAAGGTAAGACTAATATCCTTGATGAATGGAATATTACAATTAAAAGAGGATAAAATCATGGCATTTGCAGGTAAATGGATGGAACTGGAGAATATCAAGCTAAGTAAACCAATCCCAAAAAAATCAAAGGCCGAATGTTTCCTCTGATATGTGGATGCTGATCCATAATGCAGGGCAGGGGTGGTGGAGGAACTTAGATAGGGCAAAGGGGAGGGAGGGGGCGCGAGGGGGCAAGGGGGTAGGAAATATGATAGTGTGAGATGGACATCATTACCCTAAGTTCATGTATGAAGACACGAATGGTGTGACTCTATTTTGTGTACAACCAGAGACATGAAAAAATGTGCTCTATATATGTACTATGAATTGAAATGCATTCTACTGTCATATGTAACAAATTAGAATAAATAAATTTTAAAAGTATATGAAATATTCAAATATGCATTATAGAGAAATCATTTTTTCATCTTTAAAAATTTCTTAATAGTCTAGCTAACAAGTGTGCCATTTTCATTAGCCTCTTTCACCCAAGTAATACTTCATCGACTTGAGGAATTATAATGCTATTTTCAGTTGAAACTGTTAACATCATTATGAATATTATTATGATTACCAAGGTGAAGAATTTGGTCATTAATTTTACATGTTTAATTGGTGTAAATGATTTGAATATATAATCTACATTCATTGTACTTAGATACACAAAAAAAATAATAACGGAAAATTTGTTAATTTGCTTCTTAAGACTTTATGGTAGAATTTCTTTAAGAAAAACTTTCATGCTACATGTAAAATTTTATTTGAAAACTCCATTTAATCATCTTCTCCTTAGTTAGATAAGTGGTCAGGTTCACCTAAATAAGCATATTTTCAAAATTTTAGTATCAGGAGGGGAAAATTAATAATAAAATAATTTAAGTAATGAAAAAAGGCAAAAATCCTTAATAAAATATGAGCAGACCACATTTAAAAATACATTGAGAAAATCATACACCATAATTGAGTGGCTTTCCATCCCAGGGAAGCAAGATTGTTTCAACACACATAAATTAATAACTGTAATTCACCATATACATAGAATTAAGCATAAGAATCACATGATCATCTCCATACAGAAAAAGCCTCTGACAAAATACAGCTCCCATTCATGTTAAAAATGCTGAAGAAACTAGGGATGGAGGTAACTTATTTCAACATTACCAAGGCAATCAGGCAAGAAATTAAAGGAATACAAATAAGAAAATTCGTCAAATTATCTGTTTGATGATGACATGATCCAATACGTAGAAGACCCAGAAATCACCAGAAGACTTCTAAGCTGATAAGTGAATTCAAAAGTAGGATACAAGATCAACTTTGTGAATGAATAGCTGTCCTATATTCCAAACAAACAAAAGCCCTCAGGAAACTTTTCTGCTGAAAATAACCTAAAAAACATAAAAGTCTCTCACACACACACACACACACACACACACACACACACACACACACACACTTTGGAGTAAATCTAAGGGATTCCTGAGAAGCCAAGGGGATGAATTTGAAAGCAATATTCACAGTAGCAACTTTCCTCTCTGTAAAATCTTGATGAATAAAAAAACTAAAGGAAAAAAAAACCAGTTATAACTCATATCTCTAAAGGTCATACCCTAGCATTTTTTTAATTTAGAATAATTGGGGGGGGGGAGTAAATGATGGCGGAAAATCAGACTGAGAGAATTCTTTGGACTTTTCTGAAGACTTGGCTTGAATTTCTGGAAACACATGGATACCTTATTCCCACCAGCACCCAAAGTCTCTGGGTAAGCAATTCTGATGAAGATGAGGAACAAGGTGAAAAAAAAAAATGAAGAGTGGTATCAACCACAAAGAAGAAAAAAAAGGAAAAAGAACCAGGCAAATTTTCGTTTTAGACTGCCAAAAAAAAAAGCTTTCTACAATGTAAAGACTACTGAGAAAGCAACGCATTTGAACACTAGGAAAGAAGGAGAATGTGCTTCTCTTCATCAAGAAACCTACAGTGTACACATGGATATTGTCAGTGAACTGATTGTACAAGGGGCAGATGTTCATGCAATAACTGTGGTGGCTGGACACCCCTGCATACCACCAGTAAGTGGGATAATAACAGTATGATGCAGATGTCAATTCTCAAACAAAAGGCTTCTTGGCCCCTTGCATCTTTCTGCTGGGAACGGAGACAGCAAAGATGCTGAGGAACACTCCATTATCCATACTTGTATGTATACACACACACTTGTGTGTATACACGTGTGTGTGTGTATATATACACACACACATATACATAAACACAGATAGTTAAATCTTTATATCAAACCAAGTCTAAAGAACAACTTGGAAGAAATTGCATTTGATATTGCCAGGAGAATGAGTACTGTCACTACAACTTTGAAATTGAGGAAGGCTATACTCATCTTTCAACTCAGTCTAAAACATTCTAGTAATTTTCTTAAGTTTCTAAATACCAGTGCCTCCTTTGTATATAATGTAAAAATTTTCCATAATAAAGTTGACATCAAAAGTCTTCCTACAAAAATTCAGTGGTACTCATAGTAATGTTATTCCAAGTGAATTGTCTGATCTTGATGTCAAAATGTATTTGAGAGTTGTTGGTCTATATCTTTAATGATTTCTATGGAGTTTATGATCTGTATGAGGAGTAATTTTACCTTTTCTTAAAAAGGTACTTGATATGGTAGAACAAAAACTGAAGATATTTTTGGTGGTCATCCAAGAGAAATATATTTTTAAATATCCCATATCCCAGATCTTTGTTGAGTGTTTAGTATAGTTCCATGTATTTTTATAAACTGAGGTAAGTGAACTTAAGAGTCTTAAATACACTGATACAACTCAGCTAACTATATTCCATGGCCAGTTGTTTTCACTTTAAACTAGAAAAATTAACATGTAAGTGACATGACTTTTCATAAGTTTCAAAAAAATTATGTTTTTTTTTTCTCATATGTGGTAAGGAGAGTCAAATGAGACCAGAAAAATGTGGGGAATGTGAAGGATCCCATGAAAATAGAAAGGAGAGGAGGCATGAGGGGGAAGAAGAAGAAAAGGGAGGAGCTGTGGAATGAAGTTGACCAAATTATGCTATGTACATATTAGAATATATCACAGTGAGTTCTGCCCTTATATAAAGCACCAATTTAAAAAATAAATAGAAGACAGACCAGTAGAGAAGGGGAACAGGTCGAGGAAAAGTATAATATCAGGGATTGAGTGGAACAAATTATATTCTATGCATTTATGAAAATGTCAAAATGAACAACTACAATGTGTAGCTATAATGCAATAATAAAAATATTTTTAACAAAAAGAAATTATGTGAAATGGATTTAGTTGAAAGTGTCCCCCCAAAAACTTGGGAGTATGGCAAAGTCAAGTAGAGTAAAACAGGAAACCATACAAACACTATATCAAGTAAGCCCACAGCTAACAACTTTTATCTCAACTCCACGGGGAAACTTGAGACCTCAGAGTCATTCCAAGTAGGGACATCAGAGCTGGGGGATTTACATTCCTACACTGTCAGGCATTGGTTAAGAGTTATTCCAAGGAGCCAAACATTTCCAGGCCCTTTCTGCTCTACAGACAAGCAAAGCAAACTCTGGCAAGTGGAGAGCTCTTGACCCCAAACTCTGGATTGGTTGTTGGAAGTGAAAGGGCATTAAACAGTCACGGAATCCATGGAAATATGGCAGCACTGATGTCCTCTCCTCTGTCTTCTCTTTGCTAAGAATACTCAAACTCTTATGAGGTCCTTTGCTCCTGACTATGGCTATATATACCTGTTCCTCCCACCTCCCCCGCCCCCAATATTCTTCCTCACTAAATACCAGTCCTGCCAAAAACGTTCTGTTCCTTCAGAGCAGTAAGTTTTCACCTTGAAACTTTAGACTCACTACTCCCCATGTAAAAGTATATGATTAAAGGAAGAAATATTCACAAACTATATGATTTAAGGATTAATATCCAAAAGAAAAATACTCATGAAAACTTCTGGCCAAAATAAAAATAAACCAGAACAACAATACAGTTCAAGAACAACAGAGATACAGCAATCAGAAAACAGTGGTAAGAAAACCAGTAAACACTAAAATCCAAAATAACTTGAACAAAACTTAAGATTGAAAATGAAATTAGGTTGGGTTAAAAAAAAAAAAGGAGGGAGAAATAAAGTAGATAAAGTTAACAGTTTCATCTTATAGTTGCATAAAATTATTCAAGCATGAAAATGTTTTTTGAATAAATGAAGGAGGATTGGAAAATATAACAAACTTCCAAACAACTAGAGGGGAAAAGGAAGAAAAGACAATCAGTCTATTCCACCTACAGTAAGAAAAAAGAAAAAAAGAATAAGAAAAAATATTTAAAGTTGTCAAAATAATTCCAAATGAATTATAAGTTTAAATGCAAAAATGCACAAGAAAATGAAGGTTACTGTAGTATAAAACACTAGGCTGGGGAAAGGCCATGTCATTAACACCAGAAATTTAAATAGAAATTACTGATTCAATAGCAACAAGAAGCAGACCAAAACTTCAATACTGGAAAACAGACAAAATCAGCAGGAAAACAACAAAAGTGGTAGGAAAAAAATGGTTTTAAATATATAAAACTTGGGCTGGGCTTATAGCTCAGTGGTAGAGCACTTGTCTTGCACATGAGAGGCACTGGGCTTGATCCTAAGTACCACATAAAAATAATAAAGGTATTGAGTCCATCTACAACTAAATATTTTTGTGTGTTTCAGAGAGTGTGCATAAAACTCATCAACAAGAAAAAAAATTTAAAGGAAAAAAATGGCTATTGAACAAGAATAGGTCATCCCTGAACCATAGTCTTTGTTCAATTCAAATTTGAAAGATGCTTAACTTCACTTATAGCCAAATAAGTACAAATTAAAATAAAAAGCTATATATTTTTACCTATCATATTAACAACGGTTCAAAAATAATAACAATGCATATGAAATTTTTTTTAGGAATCAGGTATTCACATATTGTTGGCAGAAATACCCAGTGGTATAATCTTTTGAAAAGCAACTTAGGAATATGCATCAAAATCTAATGTTTATCATAACCTTTGACCTAGAAACTCCTCTTTAAGGAAATTAGCCTATAGAACTGCTAATGGTTTACCAATGTATTTATACAATATTTGTGTAGAATTATTTGTAATAAAAAATTGGAACTAATCAAAACAGCTTAAAATATTTTGTTAAAAGTCCCTAAAATTATAGTATAGACATTAAGTGAAATAATCTATAGTTGTTAAAAAGAATGAGGTACATCTATGTACCATCATGGAAAAGTGTCAATGCCATATTAAGTTATAAAAGAAAACTACTGATATGTAGTATATGTTTGAATTTCAAATACATCTTACTAAATTTAAAAAGACAACCCAAAAGCATACACACACAGATTGTATGAGTCAATTTAGATGAAATGTCCAGAAAAAGCAGCTCTAGTAAGACAGAAGCAGATCATGGTTGCTTGAGGTTGGAGAGGAACAAAGGTATCCGCAAATGGGCATGAGGGCGGGCTCTCAGGTGATAGGGAGTTGTAAATCTGGATTTCAGTAGAGGTTCAGCAGTTAATTCTGTCAATGTACTAAAAGTCATTAAATTCAGCTTGTGCATTTCATGGTATATAAATTATGCCTCAAGAAGGCTATATTTTAAAAAGTAAATAAATAAAAGCAAAACACAAACCAGTATGATAATGTCATGTGCATATGTAGGTATATTTACCTTTCCACAAGGCCAGCTGTACCTTAGGACATTTCTATATTGTTGAATATTTTTAATAATGAATACCACTTTTACATTTAAAAAACTCAAATATACATATGAACTTTCAAACTCTTGTGTCAGGTATGGTTTGCTGTCTTCCTACCAGTGCCCAAAAAACCACAACCAGTTTCTTGTACTGACAGAGATGACAGCTTGATAGGTTTCAAATGTATGTAAAATAAGAAGATCAAGTCATTTACAGTGGCAATATCACAGAATGGGATATAACAAAGGTAATCAGTTGTTAATGCTTATCGAACACTGCACTAAATAAAAAAAAATTCATCTATTTAATCTACATAACTATCCAAAGCTAGAGTCCAATCACTGTGCACTTGACAAAGGCCATGGAGCTAATTAATGCAGATCAGGGATTTAACCCCCAGGAGGTCACATCCCAATAACTGGGCTCTAAATGATGATATGTCAGACTGATCAGGGAGTGGTCGTACTTTACAAATCAATTCTTCCCTGATCATACATACTCATTTCAAGAAAACATACCCTACACTTTGATTCTGGTAGTAAGCTTTAAGAAAATGTGTGTGCATTTATGTAGTGTTTGTGTGCACATGCATGCATACAAATACATGTGGTTGTGTATTTTTAACTATTTCCATATTGCCATCCCAAGTCAATGGCATAGATAAAGTCTAGATCGGGGATTTTGTTCATATAATGCTAAAGCAGCTATCTCGAGGATGGCATAGAGTGGAGGTTCAGACAATATTTGCTGAATTATATAGAATGCTTTCATTATTTCTCTTCTCAATCCAAACTGGTTGATAGTCTTGGAAACATTGAAAAGTAATGAAAAGGCATAATGAATGAGCCAAATCCCTTTTCATCTCTTTCAAGTTCTAAGGCATCAGAAAGCCTGATTCAACAGGGATTGTGCACCAGAAGAACATGGCAGCCCATCACAGTTCAATTATTTCTACATCTTCACTGTCAAGTAATTACTAAGTCAAGCTCTCAGAGATACTGATCATATATCAAATAGATGTGACATGGTCTCTTACACCTCCCACAGATATAGGTAATGCAGTCTCTGAGCACTGAAAATAGGATTTTAAACCCCACTTAGATTTTCACATCATTAGGTGAGGAAAATAAATCTGGCCACTAATGTTGGCTATGATTTACTTACAATGATGCTGATTCTGCTAAGTCTTATATTTTTCCAGTTAAAAGTTATGAATGTTCACACCACAAATGAGCCTTAGAAATGAAGATTTGATTGATCTTAAAATTTGAAAATAATGTCATCTTTTCTTATTAAATAACTCATAAATCCAACATAAATGAAAATCCCAGGATACACTAATAGAGGACGTTCATTCTTGTCTTGTTTTATTGATATTATCCCTCCACATGTACACACCTTTGTCAAGCTGAGAAAAAAAAAAATGACACTTCCGTGGTAGAGCTTAGCTCACAACTCAGTTTAAAGTTTCATTTAAATATAGTTCATTCATTAACTTTGAAATTGTTATATTAGTTCTTTCTACATCAATGTTAAAGTCCTCAAATATACATGAAAAAGTTATTATCTTATTCTTCTGCAGTGTTTAAAAATTAATAATGATGAAAGTCCAATTTTCAATTGGCCACACTGCAGAATTAGTCAGTAAATCGCATAGCTTTTTAAATTCAGTCATCATTAGTAATTTTAGACCCCTTTGAACTTATAATCAACATTTATATTCCATTGATATAATCATTAAAACTGTATATTATGAAGCTAATGTTACAAACTGATTTCTCATTGCTCGGCACACTCCAGATTAGGTGATATTTCCATGTTAAGCCATTGAGACAAAGACTCTTCTAAATGAATAGTTACTGAAATATTTAATTTTGTTAAACATATCAGTTTCAATCTTTGGAGGACTGACGTAAGCTTCCTCATTGTATGTTTTCAATTTAGTTTTAGTATTGAACTTCTACCTTTAGTTTTCATGAGAAGCATTGTTTCAGGTCACCTTCTCTTATAGACAGGACAATTGAGATTTGTGTCTAATATGCAAATTGCCTATATATCTAGAGGCATGCAGGGAGGTGTCATAAAAATCTCTTTTCTTATGAAAATTGAGTGAATTCTTAGGGACTATGCAGGAATCACCTTATAGGTGAACTAATGGTTATACTATTCTACAATTAGGATCATAATAAAGGTACCAGGCTCTGTAGTTTTGATTTCTCCTCCTGACATGAAGTGTCTTATTTCATTTGTATCTCCTATACTAGCATATTCCTAGCACAAATTAAGCATATGCTAGAAAAGAGGAAAAGGGAGGGGAGGAGGGGGGGGAGGAGGAGGGAGGGGAGGAGGAGGAAGGAGGGGAGGAGGAGGAGGGAGGGGAGGAGGAGGAGGGAGGGGAGGAGGAGGAGGAGGGGAGGAGGAGGAGGAGGGGAGGTGGAGGAGGGGAGGAGGTGGAGGAGGGGAGGAGGAGGAGGAGGGGAGGAGGAGGAGGAGGAGGGGGGAGGAGGAGGAGGAGGGGAGGAGGAGGAGGAGGAGGAGGAGGGGAGGAGGAGGAGGGGAGGAGGAGGGAGGAGGAGGAGGAGGAGAGGAGGAGGAGGAGGGCAAAGCATGCACAAGCACTTTGATACCTGAAGGCAATGACATAAGAGCTCTACTTAATCACTACCATCTCTTCAGCATCCAATTTAGAGGTAATCCCAGGGAATACTAGTAAGGGAATCAGGGAAGGGAAGAGAGCCAATTTTAAAGCGTGCATCTTCAAGCACAGTTATCACTAAGCACAATGGAAGCTGAATTCCACTGGGGAACTGCGTAACCATGATGCAGTTATACCTCCAAAGAGAAAGGAGAGGAGGAGAGTTGGATACCAACTGCCATCCATCTTCATTTGCCACCATCTCCCAGGAGACATTAGTTCTTTAGTACTTTGAGACACCCATTCTTGTGGGCCGGGTGGGCATCAGTAGCCAGAGACAATCCAAATGTCAACAGTTCACCAAACTGATGAGCAAGTGTGGGAAGGGCAGAAGCTTCCTTCATAAGACAGAATGGTCAAAACAGAAGCAGGAGAGGGGGTGGTTACAAAGCAAACACAAGATATCCTAGAAGCCCAGGACAAGCTAATAATGCAAAATAGAACCCTGTGTTAAATCTGATACTAGGGACATACCCTCTAGGACATGTCATCCTTTCAACAACATTCTATTACCAATCAATATGAAAAATAAATTGGCTTTTAGTCCCAGAAGTCACATTCTCCTTCCACATTTAAGAGGAGTTCTGTAGAAGAGGAGATAAATGGCCTATAAAGACAAACTGAGCAACTTGTTAATTAAGGGAGTGGTGCCAACAACAAGAGCATTTATAAACTTTGTGGCAAACAGAAAACCTCACTTGGAGAAAGCAGCATGGTGAGCATATTGTGTGTGCAGAAGGCATTAGCTGAGCCATGGTCAACAATGTTTTTGACAGTGGATGTTTTAAATTGTATAAAACCATGGGAATGTGCTTATTGGTTTCTTTATCCCATTTAGAGTTCACTAGGACTTTAATGACTTCCCAAATAAATTTCTCCAATTCTAAAGCTGCAAAGTCCCATAATTATTTTCCCTTATTCATCTTTGTTCTTTTTAAAACATTTTCTTCATTATTTGAAAAATAATTGCAAGTGTTCTTTTCTAATTCTTGTGCCTGTGTCAAAGAACCAGAAGAAAAGATTTATCTGTAGGAAAACAAGTAAAATACACTTGTTCTTCAGTTCACCTTCATATAAAAAAAGGTAACCTTTTGTGACTTTACCATGAAGAAAAATCAAATGGCAAGGAAATGCGCTTTGTCAAGCACCCCCTTTTCACTGACTTGTAACAAGACATTGAATATCTGATCTCACTGCCAGTTTTTGCTCAAAGGAATTTCTTTAAAATAACTCTATACTTCCCAAGAAAGCATTAACTGAAACTTAGATTTAAACATTAATCTCTAAGATATTTATCAAAGAAAAAATCATGACTGACATTGCATGAGATCGAGTGTTTACTCAGTTGTTTGCTTTAAGAACCATTTAAAGGACCAAGGGGAAAAGGAAAACTGGAAAGTAAATTAAATGTCACAAGTGAAGGGCTGTCACCTTAGATTTAATAATGTCATTATTGAAAGTTAAATACCAGGTAATTATCAATATGAAGATCTGTAAAAACTTACTGCATAATTACACAAACATAACCAGGACACTCAGAGATAACAAGAATTTTACTTTTCCCACAAAACTTTCTCAATGACTAACTACTACTCCACAGACAGCATAATGTGACCGATTCATCAAATCTAGGTAGTTAGGAACAGCTTGAGTTATGAGAATGGGATTTAGTTCAATTTTACTAAAATCTACGATTTTTTTTTTCCTATGTTTTATTGTAGTTCTTTAAAATGGATGCGGCGCAGCATGCAGGTGTGCACACCTGGTTACCTTGCAAAGGGTTCCCTCTACAGGTAAACATTTCCTGATGTTGTATTGCACGTGGGCAAGAATTCTGCCACAGTCTTCACAGGGATCATTCAGGAATGCACAGCACACAGACTCATCCCTCAGTTTCACGCTTTCGTCCCCATTCTAATATACATCATCGGGATGATGACATTCAGGGCCATATTTCATCAGCACACGTCTTTCTACTGATGGATCGGGTTTCTTACCATTGCTTTTAAAGCGACACAGAACTCCTGGTGAGTAAAAACTCATAAATAATATTACAATTAAAAATAAAATATTACTTAGAAGGCAGTGAGTATATTTGGATGTGAATTTAAATGGCAAATGCACGGCATTTTTTAAATCTGTGGAAGATCTATTATGTGGGCTATGAGGGACCTGGGGAGATTGTGATTTTTTTATACTTTCTAGAGTCTCTTGGTTCTTTCACAGATAAACTCATAGACAAACTTACATTCAGATTTTAGGGGTATTAAGATGGACTTAGAAGTCTACTCCACCTTTACTTTTTGAGATCATAAATACAACCCCTCAGGTTTTTAACCTTCTCAGAGAGTCAAAAATAATCTATGTGTCATCTAAACAAGGATAATTGAAATACGGTAAAGAGTGCAGGGGGAAGGAAGGAACCAGGAAGTCCTCTTTTAGACCAGTGCTAATGATCACCACCCAAACCCTACTCAAGATGCAGAGTTAATATGGGATAGGCATTAAAAGACTACACAGGTAATGCCTGTAAGTGATCCAGAGACTAGTAGACCAGGCACCTAATAGACCTAATATATGGAAGCCAACTCAAAACCAAGGCAGCAACTGGTTCTTTTGCTCATTTATTTATTACAAAAAGAGCTCACTTGTGTAGTTAAAAAAAAAAATCACAAAGTATAAAAGAGTAGAAAATGAGATCATCATAAATCTCCAATTCCACTCCTCAAACCTAACTGCTTTTAAAAACAATTTGTATATTTGCTGAATTATGTTTGCCCAAGTTAAGGTGTCATGCTAATCACATGTGCAGTTTAAAGTGTTTTGTCAGCAGCTTTAAAAATTGGAACAGGTGAAGTTGGTGGGGTGCAGTTGTGCATGCCTATAATCCCAGGGACTCTGGAGGTTGAGACCAGGGGATTGCAAGTTTGAGTGCAGATTCAACAATCTAGTGAGATCCTGTATCAAAATTAAAAAAAAATTAAAAAGGCTGGGGATGTAGCTCAGTGTTAAACTGCCCCTGGGTTCAAGTTCCAGTACTGGGGAAAAAAAAAAAAAAGCAAATGACAAGAAGTCACATTTCAAGATACCAATTTTGATAGATCATGGTCAAGTCCGTTACTACTAAATACATTTTCTCTACTAATAGCATCTTTTCTCTTTTAATAACATTGAAGTGTCAATTATTTTTCAGCATATAGGAAATAGTTCATTGTACCTAAATATGAAAGATAATAAATTCACTTATTCATCGCCCCACCTTCCAATGTTAGATCTTATTATACACAATCAAGACTTCATATATTTACATGCTGATTTGCAACTATAATTTCCACAACTTAGTCTTCATTCCATATATATCTAAACCACTAAATAATTACTACAACTTCTACTCATCTCCTTAGGTTTCATATTTTTTTCTATGAAAAGTTCACCAGTGCTATATTCTGTAAGTTCTCTTACATTTAAAAATTTCTGTTTGATGCTTTTACACATGAAGGAAATAGAAATCCTAAAATTGTACTCTTTTGGTACTGGCAACTTCACCACTGAATACATATTTATTTTGAGATACGGTCTCACTAAGTTGTTTAGGGCCTTGCTATGTTGCTGAGGCTGGTCTCAAACTTGTGATCCTCCTTCCTTAGCCTCCCAAACCACTGGAATTACAGATATGCACCATTGCATCTGGCCTAAAATCATATTTTCATGGTTTAAGAATCTTATAAAAATACTATAGAGAAATCCAAGACAAATTTGGTAATTTTACCTGTTTTTCTCAGAATCTGAGTAATCTTTTCATTAGTTTTTAACCAATTTGTTTCTCCAGAATGTAATTATTCTCTTAAATTTATAGTGATCATGGTGCTTGTTTTTATCTGTATTGCTTTCTCAGATGATAGTATGTCCATACATTTTGTAGTCAGGTCCTAACTATTTTGAAAAAGCTTCATTCTAGCTTTAATTTTTTCTTTTAACGTTTGTTCTTTTCTTTAGGAACACTAATTATTCATATTGTCTTACTTCCATATCCATTTTTTAATCAATTTTTATAAATTTCACTTTGTTCTATTTTCCACAATGCATTTGATTTACCTTTTTTTAAAAAAAAATCTATGTAGCTCCCATATTCTTTTGATTATACCTATAATCTTCATTTCTGCAAAGGTTGTAAATTTTTCTACCTTTTTTCCCTAAAGTCTGCCAGCTCACTTTTTAATTACTTTCATTTCATTATCATTTCTTTGTTCCTTGAAAATATTTACCTGAAGAATTTTCTCATTAAGCTCATATTTTTCTGCTGTGCAATCTGATTATTTCATGTGGTTGGGGGGAGGGGGTTGTTGTTATTTTGGTCTTTTTTGTACCAGGTTTTGAACCACTGAGCAATGTCTCCATCTATTTTATTATTATTATTATTTATTTTAAGACAGGCTCTCACTAAGTTGCTGAGGCTGGCTTGGAACTTAAATCCACGTCAGTCTCCCAAACCACTGGGATTGCCGATGTGTACCACCATGCCCAGCTTTTCATGGGTTTTTATCTGTTTTTATAGTAAAGTTTACATCTTGACATCTGAAGAAATTTGTTTTGCAATCAAAATTAAATATGCATGAAAATATAATTTTTTGTTCGATACTCAACTTCCTGACACTCAGTTTTCATGTACACTATGAAACTACCAAATTATAGCTGATAAATACCCAGAGGTCTTAAGTATATGGAGAAATAGCCAAAATTAATATTTCATAGAAACATATACAATAAAAAAAGTTCTGAAAACAATTACCAAATTTGCTCATATTAATGGCATTGACTTTGTCTCTAGTAGTCTATATGAGCAAATCCACATAAAAGTGTCCCTAGAGCCAGCATCCATTTCTTGGAACTATGGACTTCACAGAGATTGGCTCTGAATGGTCAGCTGTGGGACTGACTGTCCTGAGATGCCTCTGCCACATGTTCCAAAGCTCAGGACCCTTGAAGCAACCTCACACACACACACACACACACACCCCACATTGCTGCAAATCAAATTTCTTTCCACACACAGAAATTGAAGTTTGAACTATGTGGGGAAGGGGCAGGGGCCTGGGCCCAGGTACTCTTAAGGCCTTTGGGATTGGCTCTCCAAGAACAAGCAAAACTGGCTGAGGTTACTGGATACACCGGGCCCACTCACAGGGGCCTCTCATCAGCTTTCCATTTCTTAGGTTCCTGTCATCTCGTTCATGATCTATGGGTGGTATTCAAAGTGCTAGTTCTACACTAATAATCACTTATCCTTGTTCCTACTAGCTGAAAGTGTGTGTGTTGGGGAAGGACAGGGGAGTGAGATAAGGCTCAGGTAGCTTTCCTCCAGGTGTATCACCATATACAACTCTCCCCTCAGGCCACACTGAGGGCCCGATACAACTCCCTGTTGTTCCCCTTTGTGATAAGATTTGCTTAGTTCTCAATGAAGTGCCAGGTGTTATATAGATAAATACAAAATCAGTTTACACATTTATTTTTTCTTCTCTTAACTATGATCAGCAACTGGGAAGTTGACCACCACCCAACATTGCTCCTCCTCCAAGAGGCACTAACAGATTATGAAGTGATATGGCTGGGGGTGTCTTACTAATGGCTGTTTCTTCCATCTCTCAGCAGTATGAAAGAAGGTCAAGGATTTCTCCTGCAGCTTTTCTATGAACCCTCCCTTATTATTTCAAGTTCAAGTCTATTTGAAGAATCTTAACTCTTGGTTTGGGACAGTATTTGATAGATTTTTCTGAGTTAGGATCTAGCATTGAGCATGTTCATTTTATCAAGATAGTGTTTCCCCCCCTCCTGTGTTCCTGAGAAGAAAATGCCTTTGCTTTCTTTAACTAGATGACTTTGTTTAACAAATATTTACTGAATCCCTGTAGGGCAAGATGCTGTTCAAGGCCCTGGAGATGCCACAGCGAGCAAGGTGAATGTGACCCCTCTGCTTGAAAGACACTAAAGACGTGAGAGGTTTATGTCACTGTGTAATCACCGAGGTTAGTAATTGCTATGATGAAAATTACAGAGTACAAGCAGGGATTAAAAAGAAATCTAACAATCTGGGTGTGAAGAAAGACCTTTTTCAGAATATATTTAAGTGGAGTCCTGGGAATAAGCAGGAGCCGGTCAGAGACATGTGAAAGAAATTCAGAGAAAAGCGACAATATGTGCAAAGTCCTAATGCACACAAAGGAGCGTCGACTATTAAAAAAAAAAAAAAAAAACAGAGAGGGATGGTCTCGCCTTCAATTAAAAAAAGTGGTATGAGTAGAGACTTTTAAAGCTTTGACTTCATCCTTACAAAAGAAATGAGGTGGGGGAGTCGAGGTAGGAAGTGCATTTTTAAAATCATCCTTGGCTTCTTCTGAGGAAAGGATGAAGCCCCTGACCAGAGCTGTCCGAGTATCTTCAGTTGCAGTGACAGCACTGGGCAAAAACTAAAGACGGACAGGACATGTTTTCAAGGTAACGTCTCCATGCCTTAAACTATTTGATCCGTCCATAATAACCTCCTAGGTATTTCCCAACAGGACACCCCTGCTTCACACACACTACGAGGGCCACACTGTTCAGCAGGCTCCTAAAGACTTGCTCATCTCTCAAACCAAGCTCAGCAACACTTCCTGCCACAAGTAAAATAATGACCCTCATCTTTCAAGTCCCCCACTATGTGACATGAATTTTTTTTATAGTATCTACTCCAGGTAGCTATGTAGATGTTTGTGGTTTTCTCCATTTGTCACTGTAAGTTTCTTTAAAAAAAAAAAAAAAGTGTGTTTCTGAACTTTAATATTACTCACAGCACTATAAATATGCCTCACACGAGAATAATGACATGGTTTGCTCAAAATACTTATTATTTTTCTCCTTCTAAAATGAATTTTTTAGAAGAACTCCAAAAAATTCCTTTTCTAATTATCCTAGATCCTGAAGATTCAGAGAATCTTCTAACACTTCTTGCTGTGTCTTCCCATGCTGGATATTCCTCTAGAAAATGGGGAGTTGGAAGTACAATGTTTTAGTGGCCATCCACAGCCACCAGGCTCCAATGTCATGGACAGGGTGTGGACTGAGGTGTGATCTTGAGATCCTGTCTCCAATCTGCATAATACACCAGAATCCTCTACCAGAGACCCAGGAGGATTTGATTCCACTTTGCGTAAGAGTAAGACCCACAGAGTGATATCAGCACTTGGCTCTTCAAATCAGCAGTCTTACCCTTGAACTTGACACTGTCCTTCATGGAGATAAACCACAGCACCCTCCAGAGTCTGCAGCAATCACCTAAGCCCACTCTTTTGCCTTCCTTATTTCCCCATTTGCTCTCACCCCAGACTCATCCTCCTTTAGCCTTTGACTCAGTATGCACTTGGTCTCCCAAGTTCAAACTCTGACCTTCCTTCAGCTAAAACTTGATTCTTCCCTCATGGCTTCAACTGTCTGGCACTGATGCCCTCATTTTAATTTGTTAATAGTATTAAAATTTTTACATTAGACACTCCAGATTTAGCATTATCAAAATTTTCATCCACTAAAGACCCACCCTTAGGCTAACACGATCCAGGGGTCTATCCAAGATAGCCTGAGGTTGAAGAGGGGACTCGGAAAGCCCAATAGCAGCACCCATTACCTTGTTCTCCTCTGAGGATTCAAGAGATGACAGCTCATGAAGCGAAACTCTTGTTTCTCTCTAACCAAATGTCGTTTGAATCTGCCTCTTTTTCCCTCCAGAATATAACTAGAGAGGATCAATGCCCTGCGTGTCTAACAGTAAAGGTAATTCTTTACTATAAATATTTAACTACACATATTTGAGGTCAACTCTAAAATTCACTTATGGAGGAGGTTCACCATAAATATTTGCCTGCTCGGGACTTTATGAATGCCCTCTTGGAGGTGTTCCCCTGCCCCAGGTATACAACGAGACAGGGTCAAGAGGATTGATGAGCCTGAGGAGATGATGAGGGACTGCAACGGAACTGTCTCTGTGGGTGTCATTAAGGAGACGAAGTGCCCATAAGTGCAGATTCACTGGGTAGAAATGTTCTGCTACATCATTCACTGCCAGATCAGACAGTGAGGCCATCACTACCCCAAACAACAATAATGGCAGTCAATAAGAAGTGACAGATTTTTGAGGGGCTCATCCCTAAAATCCTTACAGGGAAAAACTGAAAGAGGAAGAAGATCAAGAAAAACAAAACCACCAAAAACAAGGCCAACCTGACAAGAAACCTTCAAAAACACGGATCACATTCCAATCTGTTTCAGTTGTGGCTTGCAGGTAACTGAGAGCTGCATGAGATACACACGATGACCTTGACCTGAAATAGGAGAGGATGGCCCAGAACCTAGAACATAATGAAGCTGAAAAGTCCTAGATAAGCAATCAGAACACTTGAAACCAGGAAAGTGTGAGCTGCGGCTGCTTCAATGAGACTTTGCCAGACAGATAAGCCAAGGAACATAGATCCTGTGTTACTGAGGCTTCCTTGTATAGACCAAAAAGTTTCAGGGCTGGGGTTGTGGCTTAAGGATTAGAGTGCTCGCCTAGCACGTGCGAGGCGCTGGGCTCGATCCTCAGCACCACATAAAAATAAATAAAATGAAGGTATTTTGTCCAACTAAAAAATAAATATTTTAAAAAAAGGAATTTGAAATTGCCTTTTCATAGAGGTTGTTTCCTTCCAAGACACAAGGTATCACAGACATGTCTCCTATAGGCAGCTCAGAGGCACTTCTATAGCAACACAGTAGCTGCCAGTTACATGTGGCGACCAAGTGCTTGAAATGTGCATTGTCCAACTTAAATATGCTGCAAATGAAAACCATACACTGGGTTCCAAAGAATTGCTATGGGGGAAAAAAGAATGTAAAACCACCCTATGATATTATTTTATTTACTAAGGGTTGAGATGTCAATTTTTGGACAGATATAATGAAATAAAATGTATTATTAAATTTAATTGCACTTTTTTTAATGGGACTAATGGAAGTTTTTAAATCATACATGGGGTTCACGTTATATTTCTATGGGACAATACTGTTTTAGCATGAGATTCTTGGGCTAAGCAAAACAAAGTAGTATAAACAAAGAAGGAACAGAATTATTTTTTGATATGATCTGTACAACCAGGTTAAGCTAAGAGTAATATTGACTATCTAGCACGACACCCAATGTGTCACACAGGTCCTTAAGTAGTATACAGATTTTAAACATTAATAATGTTTAAAAACATTAATTGAAGAAAGTAATTCTACATCACAAAAAAATAATGTCTTATTTAAACGGGCTTATGTTTTTGAATACCTTTATATTTTACTCTTATTATATTTTACAAAATTATTAGTTGTGATATTGGCAAAAGACTCTTCTGCCACACAACCAGCTCGGGCTTCATGAAAGAAGGTTCGGTTCATAAGAAATTACTAGGGAGTTTTAAATTAAAGAGACAGACTCTCATTACCTTTAATATCAGCTCCGAGATGGCTTCTAGATCCCACCTCCAGCCACCTAATGCGGTGGCGAGGTTTACAGAAGAGACTAGCCAGAGAGGGAGAGCACACCAGGGAGTGAGCTTTTATTGGGGAACAAAAAATTCCATGGAAAATCCCATCCAATGAAGGTTAAAGGGGGGCAGCATCCCAAGGTCAAGGATGTCCATTGGGTCTTCAGGTCAGTGGCTAGGCACGCCTCTGCACAGACAAGCCCTTGGACCTGGGAAAGGGTGGGGAAGGCTTTTAACACAGCTGTGTTTAAGCGCCTCTCACCCAGCCAGGGAGGTAACTCAAATCACGTGGGAGGTATGGCCTCCCCCAGACTCTACCCACAGAAAATTTGAGAAGCACTGGGATATACAATTTTAGTGACTGAACCAAATGTTTAGTTTTCCTGTCCATAGCAATGGAGGTTTGTAGACTTCATATGTACTTAATAAAAGCCAATGTTTAATGGAAGCAAAAGCATTTGATTTTCTTTTACCTGCCCTAAGGTTAACTCAATCTAAATATCTTTACATGCTTAGCCCAGGTTAAACATAAAGCAAACTAGCCTCTTCGTTCTACATATGTAGAATATAGAAATTGGATAAATTTACCTCTAGCCAGCTTCAAATTTACACGGTTTGGGAGAGTACCAGTTTAGGTGAGGAGCTGGACGGCAGTCTCCATTACACTGGGGATAAGCCTGGGCTCATTTCCCTGAATCATGGTAAATTTGGTGAGTGACATACTGTAACCTGAAAATGTGGAAGGAAAGCAATTAAAGGCTATTTGATAAAAATGAGAAGAAAGAGCATGGAAGTTAAATGCAATCCAGTTTGGCAGCTCATTAGCAACTCACTCCTCACTCTGCCAAAGGTTGCAAACAAATTCCGAGTCCTGCTTAGAAGAATTGAACATTGCTCTGCTTCCTACTGAAACGAGGAAAGTGTTCAACTCCATTTCGTCAACTCTAATTCCTACCTAAATATATCAGAAAGCCAGACAATTTTCCTTGCACCCAACCTGGCATCATCCCATCCAGAGAAACTTCTAGAATATCACCTGAGCACTTTAATCCATTTCTCAGTAGGCTTTTCAGATCTAAGAGCCTGTGATAAAGGCAAATCCACAAAACAGACTTTTAAAGATGTTTTTCCCCCTCAAATCTAACATTATCAGCAATTCACTCAACTTGCTTTTTACAAGTTCCAGAAAAGCAGCCACAAATAACCCCTTGATAAATTATCCTTTCTCATGAGTTTAAAGGCCCTTTATAGCCGCTATCATAACCTTTAATCTAACTTTCCTTGATTTCACGGACTTATTTAATTTGCCAAGGATGTAAGACAACTCAGGAGCTCTAGAGGACTGGGGAAGATGGACAGAGTATTTAAAAAAACAAAATAGTGTTATGGATGGCTTGTTGGTTGGGCACAATGTCTGCCTCACAGCCCTGGAAACAAGGCTTGGCAAATACAAAGCAATAAATAATGTGACCAACTCCAGGCAAAGAAACCTTAATTAAGCATCTACTATATGCCAGCACAGACTGAGCATTTTATTCTTCAATATACTCTTGTAAGTTAGGTGTTTTGGGATTTGGAGATGAAACTGAGAGGTTAGAGAGCAAATTCAGGTCACCTCCCCCTGCACATGCAACTACTGTCAACCACAGAAAAGCGCTTAGCTGCACCTGCAGCGCCACCTACTGCTCACTCAGTGCTCTTTCATAACTTACTTTCTTGCTCTGACTCAGGGTGTTAAATCTCTGAAAATTAAGGCAAGTCTCTTAAATTGTCAGAATGGTTTTTGTGCGACTTTCACTTTGCCCCTATCAAAGTAGTGCCACAAGTTGAAGCACGAAAAACTCACTGCACATGCATTTTAGATGCTTACAGGTTATCAGATTGCAAAGAGATCATTTCCCCAATTCGTTTTACCATTCTGATTTGCTGGCCAGACAAGGCCCCTACTTTTACTTCTGGACAGACCAGCTCAGTGAGTATTCCCTAAAATAATATATTTTTCCCCTCAAAAAATCTGATGAAGCCAGGTCCTGTGGTGCACACCTGTAATCCCAGCAGCTCAGGAGGCAGAGGCAGGAGAAAGGCGAGTTCAAAGCCAGCCTCAGCAAAAACAAGATGCTAAACAATTCAGTGAGACTCTGTCTCTAAATAAAATACAAAATAGGGCTGGGGATGTGGTTCAGTGGTCAAGTGCCTCTGAGTTCAATCCTGGGTACTGAAAAAAAAAAAAAATCTGATGAAACATTGCACATAGGACAGATTCTATGCATCTGCAAAAAGAATTTTTCTATAACATAACATGGCTCCCTCTTTGACTAAAATCTAAGTGACTTACAAAGAAAGTCGTCTTCCAAAGGAAAAGTTTATTTCTGCAAATAGAAGGCAGTGTGCCTGAAGGCTGTACGCTTGGCCGTCAGGCCGATCCAGGCTGCATTCACAGCTTCACTACTTAATTATTGTGTGACAGAAATATCAGAGTTTAATTGGGAAAATGAAACCATCCTAAGCTTTACAAAAGGAAAGAGTTAGGTCACAAAGTCACTGAGAAGAGCAGAATCATAGAAAAGACACAGAGAAGGAAGGTAGTGCCGTCCAACCCTCAGGAATGGAGGGGAAACTCACACCACCACTCGGTCCCCCAGTGTGCTGACACAAGGTGCTGCATGCGCCCTTCCACCAAGCTTTCATCCAAGGGGCCCCTGTGCTTCACCCAAGTCCTATCCCCAGACCACATCTGTGCAGGATGAGAAGATGGTGGTTGATTCCTCGCTCCTCTCTCACTACCTCTATTTGGGTGCACCCAGAGCTCTAAGCAACAAGAGGAGGAATCAGAACACCAGAACATGGGGATCAAAGACTCCCAACTGTGATTCACTTGAGAAGCCTAAACTTTGATTCCTTTCAAGAAAAGAGGTTCCATTGATTCATTTTGAAATCAATGTATTCATTAAAACCCTTGATTTGCAATTTGTCTGATTATCTTTAAAATTGGCTATCACATCATAAGAAAATGCTTTAAAGCCCCCCCAACTTCACCATCCTGAGTATATGTCTAAAATGTGTAAACTCTGACAGCTACCCAATTGGCTGATGATGATACTCTCCATCACAGACATTTCAGAGACCCCTCCCATTTCTCCCCAAGAGCAGAGTCACATGCAAAATGTCAGGCCATCTTTCTAACTATCACTATCTTCTTGAACCTCCTTGCTTCTTCCTCTCTCCTAATCAAGAGTGAGGGATGGCAATGGAAACCCAAGCTGACCAAATTTGTACAAGGTTCTCATCTTTAGGGTGGTAAATAACCTTCCAGAACAGATGGGTTTCACCTTTCTCTTGGCACCCAGTTATTCACTGAAGTAGATGATTGAGTAGGTTCAGGTTGGCCATGACGTACTGACAGGGAAATCAAGTTTCCAGTTTTCATAGTCTCTGCCCCCTCACATATTCTATTCCCCCTACAGAAAGTAGAAAAAAAAAATGAGTTCTTTACTTTGTCTTCTCCGTGGTGATGTCCAGCTCCCATATCAAAGGAAATAGCTCCCCTACATTATTCCTACTATAGAACAGGAGTCAGGGGACAGCTTTCCAAAAGGATTTATTGGGGCTCTCTAGCATTCATTTATCTATAGGCAAAATCTGCAAAGGCCCTTTATTCTGACCCCTGTGCTACGATCCCAAACCTACTTATTCTGATCATCAAGAAAATTAGATGCAATCTATCTAAAGCTCCTTCCAGATAGCCATGTTAGTGAACATTAATGATGTAATTTCTGATTTACATTAAATATGATTAAAACGATAAGAAAAACCAGGTCTATAGTAACTCAACGACCATCTAAGGCTGGACTTCACCAATTTGTACCTGTTATCAATTACCCACATAAGTCGCCATTACACTCCACCTAAATTGTTTCCAAAGGTGGAACAAATTAGACCTTGTTTCTCCATCTCTGATTACATTGCATATGATTAGCATGTAGGGTTTTTCTCCCTGCTAAATTATCATCATAAGGTTGGGAATTCTGTGCAACCTGGATGGAAAATGCACAATTCAATCTCTATTTAAATCTTGAGCTAAAATTAACCATAGTTTTGGTTTCTGTCACTTACAGGTCAAATGCAAATTTCTCTCTGTTTTTTTTTTTCCAAAATATGTTTAGTGACTTGCACATATTCCTCTAAATCTATTAACCAACTTTGATACTATTCCTTCCTCTAAAATCCCAAATTTACCTTTTGGATTCTGATTCTATTCAATATCGTCTCCCAATAAAAAAGAGCATCATGAAGTTAGAGGGTACAGGGAGGTGCTGTTTGACCTACTACTACTTTAAAGTCAAACCACACTTAAGGTTCCCTTAAATGTAGTTACCTTCTATGAAGTCCATCTGAAACCTTCCACTTCTCTGAAGGAGGAAGGACACGTTCTAACATTCTGTAAATTTCATTGAGCACTTGCCCTTCTTCCTGGCACGGGTGATTTATTATTTTATGTCTATTGACTCATTTCACAACTAGATCATAACTTTCATTCATCCCTTTGATAAATCTTAACTAAGCAATTATGACGTTGACAATGAATAATGTGCTAAAGTTATAAAACTGAGTAAGGAAGAAAGTTCCTTTTAGAAGTTCATGGTACGGTTAAAGAAAGCAATTGTTTGTATATACCTTTGAACACAAATGCCAAATTATGAAAATGACATCAATAGAGTCAAATGGCTAGAGGTTCAAATAATTTTTTTTTTTTTTTTACAATTTTTATTTTATTTATTTTATGTGGTGCTGAGGATCAAACCCAGGGCCTCGCACTTGCTAGGCGAGCGCTCTACCGCTGAGCCACAATCCCAGCCCTTCAAACAATTCTTAATGAAAGTTTCGGTGCTTACTTATCAACTTCCCTGAAGAATTCTAAGTAAGGACTTCTTAATCTCTTAAGATTCTGGAGATCCCTCCCCAGACCACTCCATGTCCCTAGTCATAACTTACTTACAAGATGTACATTACATCTTGTACGCCTTACAGTCAGAGCTACAGTTTACATTTCACATTATGACAATTCTGTTATCTGTCGTCTCTACTAGACTGTCAACTTCATGAGAGCAGAGACCTTGTTTCTTTTGCCCTTCCTTGAGTCTTCCTCACCAAACATAGAAAGAGCTCAATGATGAATGAATGAATATAAATCTTCAAGTACACAGGGACTCGGCCTCTTCTCATGCTTGCTTTAACTATGATTGCGCCACCTTTTTCAACTTTATATGCTGGAATTCTATAAAGACATTCTCCATAAAAGATAATGGTTTAATGTGTTTGAGAGCCATGAGCTAGGAGTTTCTTTACCTTTACAGACTTTCCAAGTGTAAAGCCAAAACTGAGCCAGGAGAGACCTGGGCAGGCATGCCATTTCTACATAAAGCAGCTACACTCAAATACCAGAAAAACTTTTTTTTTTTTCATACGGTGATGGTGTAAATTAAAAATTGGATTTTATGTTTTAAACCTCACATTATAATTTTTAAAGATACAAATTTCATATTCATAAATCTTTCATGACAAAGAAAGATTCTGGAGATCCCATTGCCTTACTAAATTGATCCACCTCACTTATCTCTGCAAACAAATTTTGAATAGAGAAACATCTTGGTTCCTTGAGAAGCTACATTCCACCCTTCCATTATCACAAGAATTATTTCCAAACACATAGATGTCAATGGAGCAGTTAAAATGCTGATGCTGGAAGAATTTATCACCTCCAACTATTTCTTAAAGGGATAATACAATAAGCAATTAAGTAAATAGCCTTAACCCAAGACAAAGATCCTAAAATATTGCGAAATTCAGACTAATATAGCTGTTTATACCCTGTAAATAATCTTTGCTTGCAATAAAAGGATTGAAAATTATGAAAATAATTTGGTTATTCCCTTGAGAGTTAAAAAAATTGTATGCAAGCAGATTTAATTTCATTATTTCAGGTACACAGATGCAAGAAAGACCGTATCATAAATTCTTATATCCTTTTGGGATCAGGAAAACCCAACTCCTGATATCCATATTCAATCAATATTAGATAGAAATTCACAAATCTTTCCTAATCTTCTTTATTAATCACAGAAATAATCTAAATCAAAAAAAAGTCTGCTCTGATTCTGATTAATTAGGGACACGCTGAACGTACTACAGGGAGATATGGAAAGTCACAAAAAGTGACACTGCCACATTCATTCTGCTCAATGCAGTATGAATTCTCTCCTCGTAACCCATTTAAAAAGACAAAAAGTGGGAAAGAACATTGTCCCAACACAAGCATTCTCAAGGTAAAGAGTACAGCCCACCTGATAGCACTGGTTGACCATAGGTATTGGTATGAGTGGTTATGTAGACAAAATTTATCCTAAATATTGTACTACACTCAATAATCAATGAGCCCAAAGAAGCAAAGACATGCTATCAATTCCATTCATCATGCTGAGATAATTTCTGTTTAGATCTTATGTGTATCCATTCTACCCAAATAGAACCAAATAATCTTAAGAGTACAAGAATATTTTCAACCTCTTGGAACTTTTTTTTTTTTGAAGGGAGCACCAGAGATTGAACTCAGGGGTACTCTACCACTGAGCCACATCCCCAACCCTATTTTGTATTTTATTTGGAGACAGGGTCTTACTGAGTTGCTTAGCAGTGCAGAGGCTTCCTTTGAACTCACAATCCTCCTGCCTCAGCCTCCAGAGCCACTGGGATTACAGGTGTGTGCCACAGTGCCACGCTCAACCTGGTAGAACTAAAATCCTCCATCATTACTGTCCCATGGAAATATCTAGACATTCTAGATTACGTTTTCCAGGACTCGCTCAGAAATCATCCTGATAATTCCAACTCTGCCTCATTTGAACCTCTTTGGAGGCCTGGCTCAGGTTTCTCCCATCAGTGCCTCCATAGTCTTTTTTCTTTCATACCTCCCAAAATCTGCTCTCTAACCCTTTAAAAGTCAAGCATTTGAGAATACTGTTGCATGTCGTCTCCTGGAGATACTTGTGCTGGCAGCTGAAATGCATTCCCATCTGGCAGTGGAGATGGAGGATCATGAGGAAAGAACTAAATTGAGGCTCTCCAGAGATGGCCATGAACTCACACCATGTTTCACACCATGAAGCAAATTCTTTTGTGCAACCACCAGCCTGGAGTCAGGAATCAGATTCTAGGGAAAAAAAAAAAAAAAAAATCAAGGCTCCAGTGGACCCTGTTTCTCCCATATGATTGGCACTCATTAAATGTTACATAGCTTTGACACTCTAAAATCTCACCACAGTGCTGGCTAAAAGAGAAGCAAAGTTTGCCAAATAGTTATATAAGGAAAGACAGTTGGGTCTGAGCTATGTCTGTTTAAAGGTCAAATTAAGCATATCCACATTGCTTCCGATTTACAGGACAAAGAAATACAAGCCCCCAATCCCCCCTGAAAGGATATTTCACCGTGACAAGGAAAGTGTCATTTATTAAACCGCTTTCAGACAAATACACTCAAATCTGCCTAATTACAGAATGCACTCTGTCCTGAAGCTCCCTCAGCATGGCTGGCCCTGTGAAGAAAAGCATCAGTAATTGGTCAAAATGTGTCAGGTACACAGTCTCTCAAGTGCAGAAGTCTCTGCCAACAGCATTTCATACTACAATGGATTCGTTACTAAACATTCTTGATAGAATACCAAGGAAATGTGAAACCAACAGGGTAGCAAAGGAAATAATATATCCTGCTCAATTCATGGATCCCGTCATTCAATCATTGAGCATTTATGGGATTTAGAATGAGGTTTCTGGTGCCTGGATGAGGTTTTAGTACACCCGTCATGAGTACAAATAAATAAAGCAGCGGTAAAGAAAGAGGGAGAAAGGACCAAGTTTGGAGACAGAGAGAGTAAATTGAATCCCGAGCTCTCTAGCGTTGCCTCTCTGGTTTTCCTGTCACCCTGGGTGAAACTTCGTACCTAAGGGATGATAATTATCCTAGATAAGGCATGATTTGGAAAGAAACATGACCCAGCCAAAAGAATGTCATAGGCAGCATGAAAAGATAAGACGGGAGAGAGCAGAGATTGAAGGGCACTATTCAGAAGTGTAAAACAAGACTAGACCATAAAGAAGATAGGAAATTATATCCTTTTATGCCCTCATGTTCTTTTGTACAATCTTCTGCTAGCCATCTGAAGTCAGGCGAGAGTTTTAAGCAGCTGCCTCTCACTTCCAGTGATTCATGTTCATAAAAAATGTTTCAGCACTTTTTTATCCCAGAGACTACCATATCATTAGAGGCCTTGTAATGCTATGATTCTGGAAATGGCAAGCCCTTGAGGAATGTGGGTACATGTTCATTAAATACAGAGCAAGGTTCTCTATGAGCCAGACAGCCACGTGTAGGTACAAGGGAAACTCCAATGCAGAAGACACATGGTCCTACCTGGTGGGAAGTTCGGTCCTGGAGGAGAGGGAAAGATGGTTTGAGGAGCAGTGAAGAATAGACACAGAGCTCCTTGGGCTCAGTCCACAATCCTGGCGCTACTGCTGGGAGCAGAGCACTCACCTCCAGCCAGGCATGGGCCACTCCTACCCACTCTCGAGGGAAGTGTCCTGGCATCATCAGATAAAAAGGGCCTCACTGTCTTTCTCTGAGCTGGGCCTCCTGGGTGGACACTTCGGTTGCTGGATATTTTATACCAGAAGACATTTTATTTCTCTTTATTTTGCTATCCAAGTCTTCGCACCAACCCTTCAAATGTCTCCAGATGACTGAGTCACGAACACTCTTGTCAGGGGCACTTGACATTCACTAGATTGATTGCACCGGAATGGAAATCAGTTCAGTGGGGCTGGCACCCCTGAACTGGAGCGGGCAGGGATCTTCCTGCCTTCTCTCAAGATGTTCAAAGTCAGAAGGAGCAGAAGATAAAAATTAATATCCTTTGAGACGAGAAGACTTGTCATCTTCTTTCTCATTGGCACCAACATAATGACCCACTTTGCACCAACATCATCCAGGAGTATTTTCAAACTGTACCAAACCAAAATTTCAATTTAGACTTCGTATTTGGAATTATTCCATCTAAAAATCTTAAAACATATCCATAGGTATTATCATTATCATTCTTTACATCAATTACTTACATTTCAAGTCTGATAAACCTCATACTATTTAATCAATTATTAATTAAGCACCTGCTTTATGCTCAGAGTGAGAAAGACTTCAAGCATAGAATCTGATCTTTAGGATTCTATAATTTATTTGGAGATGGCAAGTACTTACGTATGACCTAAGTCATAAATGATCAAGTATTATGGTATGTGAAACAGTATTAAATCACAAATGATAAAACTGTAGACAAAGAACAGGATCTATAACATTTCATAAGCTCCTAATTGTACAATAGAGAGAAATTAGGAAGGGAATGATCAGGTAACTAACAATTCATCAAAAGGAAAGAATTTGTTGTGTTTTGAGAATTTTGTGTTACGTATCAGAAGCCTGATTCAAAGCAGTTCCCAGGTTTATTAAGTCTTGTGTCCTCTCTCCATGAGGACTACTTACAGGTGTGGGAGACCATAGGCAACTTTTTTTTTATTTTTATTTTTTGGTGGGAAGAGGTATTTGCATATTTATTTAGTCCCCAAAATGCATGGAAAGATCCTTTCTAGACCTCAGGCACCATCTTTTCCCATTCAGATCCAGGAAATATCCCTTTATAACTTGTTGTCAGATGAACTACACTGATTTCTATCTTCTGTTGCAAGAAAAAGCAGCATTGTTATTTATGAAAGTTCCATAGATCCATAGAAAGAATTGTATGGAAACAATACTGCCTTGCCTTGCTATATGCAAGCAATTTTTATTTAATGCCGTTACATGTTACATAATTACTCATGGTCCTGTGTTATCTACAAATCCTGATGTATCATTGAACTCACAGGTCAAAATTTTATAATGTAATATAGAAAACACACCTTCCAACCATGTGTTTTCTTAAATTCTTTTTGCCATAATGACTGAATTCCTAGAATGTGGCCTTTTATCAATTAATTGAACCCTAGCTTCCAAATATCACCACTGGATACATGAATAGAAGGAGAAGAATGCCCTGTTCACATAGAAATGTTGATTTCTTATCCAGCACTACATGAGACCAGGAAAGCTCCATTTCATCATACTGGTAAGAAGCAATTCAGACGGAACATCTGTCTAAAATGTCTACTGATGTTGGGAGAAAAAAGAGGACTATCTGACCTAAGTACAGAGCTGGTGGAAGGGTGCAGTGAGTACCTGGGTGCAATTGCTGAGGAATCCACAAGATGCAGCAAGCCTCCCTGACACTCCCACCACCCTCTAACATACAACAAGTGCAAAGATGCATACATGGCTCCAACCTAAGGGTCACCAGTGGACCACTCATAGCCCAGAACCCATTGTGTCCAGTATTCATGAGTGTCATCCAAAATTGGCAAGTCAGCACCACCCTAGGATTCCAATCTCGTGTAATTCATGACAGATATCCTGCATGGCACAGCAAGAGTAATCATCTTGCTACCAACGTGCCCTCCTGGGACGGGGACTTACCACAGAGCTCTAGGAAGATCCCATCAGATGTGGATCGAGGCTGAGGATGACCCCTCAAGCTCTGGTCACTCTTTGTCAGAAGACGACTCACAAAATACTAAGGAAGGTACTTCTCAGGACCAGGACACACACACACACAACCAGATCTGGGCTCAGAGTTCTTGTCTCAATGGCTGTACTGGCCTCGACCTATCCCACACACAAGAGGAAAAAGGGGTCCCATGCGAGGGACCCCTAAGGACCAGGGCCTGGGCTAAGGGCCTCACTTGTTCAAATCTAAAAACGAAATGAATCTCTGAAGCATCTCAAATTTTTCAGGGTAAGAATTGCATCATGCTGAATTGAACCAAGTCTCAAATCCTTGTTCGACACAAACTTAAAACAACAGTGACAACACAGGAAATGATACAAAAAGCAGTGGATGCTTTCTTCCTCCTTTCCCTCCTGTCTTCCCTAAGTGAACTAGAGACTCACTTTCCTTTTGCATACTCATTCAGAATTCAGAAACTATGGAGAACTGGCAGCGGGAATCCCTTTCCCTTCACACTATTTGGAAACC